>NW_027210702.1:52500-1460873 GCF_029030835.1 Brachyistius frenatus
GTGTGTGTGTGTGTGTGTGTGTGTGTGTGTGTGTGTGTGTGTGTGTGTGTGTGTGTGTGTGTGTGTGTGTGTGTGTGTGTGTGTGTGCGTGTTGTTTAAGGGGGTAAAAGGGTTCACTTTCAGCCTCGCCGCTATAGTTTAATTTCATTCATTCCACGGAGGACAAAGCTCGGAGTTTTGGAGTTTCGGCTGCAGTGAAAAGCTGCCCGACGCCTGAATGTCTGATATATCTGCACAATTCAATCCTAAAGTGCACAAACCACGTGCACTGTGCTGCTTCTTTCACCTGAATGAAATGCTTTTCCTCTATCTTTTCCTCATATATATATATATATATATTTATATATATAGATATATATATCCTGTGATCTCTGCTAAGTAGTAAACAAGGAGACATTAGAGTCATTGGTTCCTTTAAAAAAATGTCTGAGCAGCAAAAGTACCATTAAAAAAACAGCAAAATACAACATGGGAGAAATTAAAATTTCACAAGACCCTAAAAAAAAACACCTGTGCTTGTTTTCATGTCGAAGTCATCAATCATATAGGAAACAGCTGCAACTGTTAAACATAATCTATGTGACAACACAGGAATGTACATTTCTATTATCTATTCATCGTCCGTTTCTTTTTAGGATGTGAGAAAATGAAAACTAAATACAAATCACTAAATCAATGAAGGAGTGATTTTAATGCACCAGCACATTAAATATTTAAAAATATTTATTTTTCCGGCTGGGATAACACATTGCTTCACAGTTTGTCTACTGGCTCGTATTTAAAACAGACAGCTGGATGCTGCATGTGCTTTTCAAAAACCATGAGTAGGGACTGAAGGAGATTAACAAAAACTGCACCTGTCTGCAACGGCGGATGTAAACAGCTCCATAAACTACTGAGATGAATTATTACTGAGGTGAATCACTCCAACAAAGTTTATTAGTGTAAATAGTGGCTTTAATTCTGTTGAATATTTTTTTAATCTTAAATGCTGCTCTTATTCTGAAAGGATCTCCTTGTGATATCTTTCATATTGAAGCTAATAGTTTGTAGTGTGGCTTTTTAAAAAAATTTCTTTATGTGGCCTGCTGTAGTTTGTCTTGAGGTCAAAGACACACACACACACACACACACACACACACACACACACACACACACACACACACACACACACACACACACACACACACACACACACACACACACTCAAACATCAGAGAGCACTGCACATGTCTGGCTCGGAGCCAGAGTTTGGGTCTTAGCTGGAGCTTACTGCTCGACACGCTGAACTGACAGCTGGCCCGGTGAGCCTACAGCACGCTGCTACTCACACCGGGACATACGACGACACACTCGCTCGCACACAGTCCGTCTTGTATCATATATACAGTCACGTTACACATATAATCTATCGGCTCAGGAAAGTTTACTCTTTTTAAGACAGATATCCAGATTTCAAAGCAGCTCCTGTCTCCTGCTCTTTGGTTTCTGCTGTAGTAGAAGTTAATTATAGCAGAGTTGTTGTTTTTGGTTAAATTACAGGTCTCTCAACTCCGCTGGAGGCTCTGTGGTCTGCTAGAGTCTAATAGGTGGACATCTATCGGTGCTACATTCTCTCTGACCTGCTTAAAATGCAATAAACCGGCTCCTAAACCCTTTTCTAGACTATTTTCTTCTTCGTTTCCCTCCTCCGGGAGTTCCTCCTTCTTTTTCCCTTCCTCACTTTTCACCTTTTCCGTCGGTGTGATCAGCCCAGGAGGTTTCTCTGTAAGCATGTGCTGGCTCCTGAGTCACTCTTCTAACATCTTAATGTAATCCCCTAAACTCTGGAGCTGTGATTTACTGCCATTACTACTGTGGTGTGTGTGTGTGTGCCAATCAGAGCTCTACACCTCTCTGATAACGACCACACGTACATATATTTTGTGTTTTACTTGTTTAGTCATCGTAAAAGGGGAAAAGAGGAGCACCAAACATTTCCTGAAGATCTAAGCTACTAATCTGTCCGGGTTCTTCATCGTATGGAGCTGCTCCCCAGATTATAAAGGAACAAACATCAGGATGTGCCTCTCTTCTGATGAATACCTCTTAAAGTGCTTTGGTCAGATATCTGTGAAATGCTTTGTTCTCCGATTTTGGTCGTTCAGTCTCACAAAAGGTTCTCAAATTGCCTTTTGATGATAGTAATTTGGACCATGTCCAAGCTGAGTCACAAGTCCGTCAAGACTCCATTACATTTAGTCTAATATTTTCATTTATGACCAGCAAAACACATTCCTGCCCGCCGTCAGCTGCACCTTCTAATTACTGTTCAACCTGACTCTGCATCTTCTGTAAATTCTTTCATAAATAGCCGAGATGCAAAATTCTCAGTCTCAGTGAAGATAAAACAGAGATTTTGATCCCGCAGATCAAATCTGATGTTAAAGGCATCTTCTTCCAACCAAGAGTCTGAGCTGAGGTCAAGCCCTACATTTCTTTTAAAGATCTTGAGAAGCTCCCTCACGCTTTGATCTCTCAGGAGGTCGGACACGCAAACACTTTCGCTCAGAAGATGCTCATCCATAGAGTCGGAGACGTTTTATCCGTCTCGTGCTGATGGCTCGTCCTTCTTCTGAACAGTTTGTGTGGTTTTCACTGAGATGTTAATGAGCGCCTCTCGCTGCCAGTCCCACCATACTGCTCAGAAACCTCGCCACACTTCGCTCACACCGGCCGCGCTGCCAGCCGTCGTCTATATGCAAACACTAGTGAACCTCCATCATCCACGCGAACGCGACAACACGTTGAAAATTCTCAGTTTTCATTCACAGATGCGCACATGATCGTACACAATTAACAATACCAAATCCTGGTTGGCACACATGGCAGCCGAACAGGAGGGGAGAGCCGGGTTTTTTTTTTCCCCTACATACATGGTTGTCTGCTGCTACATGTCTCAGAGGGCTAAATGAGATTACTGTAATCCAGCTTGACCAGCGAGAAGAGGAAATCCAAATGCCGTTTACTTCATCCCATCAGTGTCTTTCCCTCGCCTTCACCCCTCTCCTCCTCTTTCAGTTCTCACCCTTTATTACACCCCTCTTCCTTTCGCCCGACTTCCTGTCCTCGTCGTGTTTACAGCTGAAAGTTCCTTTACAGTTATATTAAAATAACAGAATGAACTGATATTGTTTAGTTTACTGTCTCTAATAATGTAACGACAAGGTCAGAAAAAGGTGACAAAAGCACAAGTTGTTGATAAATTAGACTTATGACGAATGAAAAGATCAGCTGCTGGCTTTAAAGAGCAGAATGTGGTCAGTGAAGCCTGAGTTCTTCCTCGTCTTCCTTGTGTCCTCATCTTTGACCTTTTTAACGGCTGCCATCAACCAACACAACAAACAGCGTATTTTCTTTTTCTAATGACTGTCTCTCTCCGTTTAGATGACATCCTGCAGAGGGAGGATGGTCCTCTGTGCGCAGCAGAGATCGGCTCTGAACTCCAGAAGCAGTTTGCCATCCTGCCAGGTGGGTTTGACTCGTCTGTCCCCGTCTCCTGAGACGTCTCCGTGTCGGCTCATGTAACCCTACAACCTGTGACTCGGTGGCAAATTAACTGCAAACATTTGGTAGTCGCAGCTTTGTTTTCCTCCACATTTGTATATACAGTCAGTGGAAGTGCAAGCGGGCGCCGCATTTTGAATGAGCTTAATGAATCCAATCAATATAACATTGTTAAATGATTGTGTTCGACTCACAATGAACTAAAGTGGTGAAATCTAGGATGACCCCAATTAGATCCTGGTTTGCATCCAGATGTGCAGCATGAATTAGATTAGATTGGATAATTGGGTTGTCGGTGCAAAAACACATTAAACCAAGAGGGGATGATGAATACGGATCGAGCAAGTTGGAGATTGTTAAAACTAACACGCAGAATGATACAGCGTTGAGTAAATCGCATTTTTAACCTGAAGAAAGTGACTGAGAAGGAAAGCGAGAGTTCTGCTCTCAGCTGGTCTCGGACCCGTCTGCGGGAGAAGTTTCACGTTTCCTCAGTTTCCTGATGACAGCTTGACCCAGATAGGAGACGCACCGACAATCACGACCAACCACTCCCACAGAAACGCTCACAAAGTGACATGAAGCAAACATGTCCGCACACAAACACACGCTTAGGGAGCCTGTGTTGGGTTTCCATGACGATGATGCCTGCCCAGTGACAGCATGTGAATTATTCAACACCACGGCGATGCGCTTTGCAACTTGACCCACCAACGACAGAGAAGGCCAAGTTTGTGTGTGTGTGTGTGTGTGTGTGTGTGTGTGTGTGTGTGTGTGTGTGTGTGTGTGTGTGTGTGTGTGTGTGTGTGTGTGTGTGTGTGTGTGTGTGTTTGTCCCCTTCTGATTTTATACTTAATGTTTCGCTCCGTCCTTTTGTACATGCTCAGTCATAAGTGTTCAATAAGATTAAGCAGCATCTTAATGCCTTTCTTTCATCATGAATTAGATCCAAAATGAATTTCCATGACTTCCTAATTCTTGATATGGGCCAATAAGTAATTTCTGCTATTAAGCTGCAGCAATTTATTAAGTACAAACTCAAGTTTGGCCCAGTTTCCTTTTGACACACACGTCTATTTGTGATCTGCTTCTACGATTCCCAGTTCGTTCCCACAGAAGAGACAAATTGGGGCAGAAAATAAATCACGGCGAAGCATAGAGGGACTCGCACAACTAAATCTGCTGCGTAATCTTTCTCACATGATCCTCGTGACACTTATTTCGAATTTTGAAGAAACTGGAATTAGAAATCAAAAGTCACTCTCGCCCTTCTGTGATCTATTCCCTGACCTCCAGGGGGCCGCGGGATGAACGGCAGCCCCGTCATCGTCCTCCCAGAATACCCTGCTTTCAGCGAGCTGGAGGAGGACGAGGTCCAGAATGTCCTCAGCTACCTCACCAGTGTCCCCAGGTCAGTGTCTCTCTCACACACACACACACACACACACTGCTATGTAATTTGGTTTGACAGCAAAACTGTGGAGGGAATCGGGCCTAACAGATCCAGGGTGTAATACCATGTGGAGCCAGCAGATGTCAGCACAACACTAAAGGCCTGACACCCGGAGAGGAGAGAGACACAAAAGATGGGAAGAAATAGATTGTTTTTTTTGTTTTGTTTTTGAGTAAAAGATAGCAGAAGAATTAAAAGAGTTAAAAAAAAATAAAGGTGCTGATTTACAGAGAGAAAAACATTAAAACATTACTCGACATACTCAAAATGATCTTAATGTAGATGTGGGTTGAGTTTGTATATCATTTTCAGCGTTTTTCAAAATAAAATACTGTAGTAATGCTACACCATGAAATAAATATTTTAGATGACTTTTAGCAGAACAGAGGTTTAATGTAGTGTTTTTTTTATTTTTTATAATTCAATTAAAACCATTCTCCACACCTCTTTTCATCTTTCTAATCTCATCTCTCCTCTTTCTCCTCCTTTATTCTCCCCTCCTCACTCCTCCCACCTCCCCTTCCTTTCTTTCACCTTTAGGGGGGCTGCACTCCCATCACACCCAAACAAACACACACTACATTAAGGGGAGGAGAAAGGACAGACGTGTATGCATCCATATATCTATGAGTGTGTCATGGCCGCCTTTCACTGTATCCCTTTTCTTTTTTTTTTTTAATTTTTTTTTCCCTGCGGCTCATCACCTTTCATATCATACGTACCCCCCCCCCCCTAACCCTCCCACCTTCCTCCCCACCCCTCTGATTCCCCTCCCATTCGCCCCATCGGCTATGTGCACCCTGCTGCCAATCGGCTGCACTCTGAGCTCCGATTGGCTGCGGGTGAGCAGCAAGCTGCAGGGCTCTGTTTTAATTGGCTGAGGGTGGGGAGGAGGCGGTGGAGGAGCAGAGAGAGAAGGGAAAGGAGAGGAGAGATGCTCTGTAAGGATGGGATCGGTCACCTCTCTCTATCTGCAAGCTGCAAACAGATGATTGTGGATGCGAGGATTGAACACTGACATCAACTGAATGAAGCAGATTTACTGGACTGGATTAGTTTTGGATGCCAACGGTGGAATATTGAGGATTTTTTATTTATTTATTTTTTTTTGGTCCTGGAGCTGCAAGATTTTCTGAATTCACTCATCTATATTCATGCGGTTTGAATATATTTTTCGGTAGCGATGGATTGAGGATTTGCTGTTGCAGCGTTTCCTGGGTAGTGTAGCGTTTTCCCTCTCTTGATATGTCTGTGTGTATGTGTGCGATGGTAGAAATTGGCTAATAGTGACACACAGATGGACCAACTCAGCAGTATTTGTATGTTGGCCTCAGTGTGTGTGTGTGTGTGTGTGTGTGTGTGTGTGTTGTGCCTCAGTATTCATCCTTACTGCTCATATGTTTTAGGTGTCAGGATACATGTCAGTTTGTCCTGCAGGACCTTTGCTGAAAATGCTGCATTCACACACACACACACACACACACACACACACACACACACACACACACACACACACACACACACACACACACACACACACACACACACACACACACACACACACACACACACACACACACACACACACACACACACACACACACACACACACACATTAGCTAAATGAGGCTGCTACATATGGCACTGCCTGTGGAATGAATGGCAAAATGTTCACATACAAACACACGCCACACACTCGCACAGTAATGCCGAGCCAAGGTTGCCATGGTAATGACGAGGGGTCCCTCATAATTATCACAGATGAGAAATGATGACTGCTGACACGCAGGCAGCCGGTAGCCAGGTTTTAACCTCCCCTCGCAATGCTTTTCAATCACAACATTTTGCCCAACAAAGACCCGACGGCCTGCAGCATCCGGACAGTTTTCATGTGGAATATGAAATCATCTCTCAGCTCATAGTGATCCAAGCTTGTGCCTGTTAATGGGAACTTTAAAATGTGCTCTTTTGAACAGGTAGCGTCCCTGTAAACTGTCCTCAGGTGGACTGAATGTGATGCTTTTAAGATTTATGTTCATTCACGTGAAATCTGTGTGAAATGACATCATTGTAGTTGACAAGTGAACTCTGGGAAATGCAGTGCGGAGACCTCAGAGTAAATATCAACTTGCTACTTATTTGAGGAGGTTTCCGTTTCTTCTGACAGTATATGTTACTTGATTAGGACGATGGGTACGATTACAACTGCACGAGTCTGCTACTCAGTCCTGATCTTGTTAGGAAAACGTGTGAAATGTTTGACCCACTTCTGTGCGGTGAAAACACGCCAACGTGATCCATAAAGCTCTCGTGATGTAACAACTCTGATGCAACAAAAAAGGAGTTTGACCTGCTGTCTAGACCTCAACACTTTGTAGACCTCAACCTAAACGTACACACCCTCCCTGTGTCTCACACACACACACACACACACACACACACACACACACACACACACACACACACACACACACACACACACACACACAAGTGTTTTTGTTGGTGATAACAGTGTGTGCCTCTCTCCTGCAGTGTTGCAGCCTCAGGCGTGGGTTTTATCCTGGTCATCGACAGACGGCTGGACCGATGGGCCGCCGTCAGGGCCACCCTGCTCCGCATCGCAGTAAGACCCCGTGTGTTTGGTCCCTGGACCGGTTTACATGTGTGTGTGTGTGTGTGTGTGTGTGTGTGTGTGTGTGTGTGCATCATTTTGCTGATGAAATACTTCTGACGAAGACAAATAGCTGTTTTGGAGCAGGTGCATTACTCTGCATGTGCTAATGCTTGTTTTAACACGGATCTGTGGGTGTAGTTGCTGCTGTCAGCTGTCTGTGTGTATAATTTGGCTCGTCACCACTAAGAGTAATGGATATTTTGGTGTTTTCTATGTGTGTGTATGTGTGTGTTTTCCCTCAGTTACTTTCTCTTCATTAGCTGTGTGCAGAAAGGACGTGTACTAGGAATTAGGCAATCGTCTATTTTTTTGGATGCAGAAATGAGGCAGTTAAAAATAGCGTATTATTCTGGAGTGGGTGGTGGAGTCTCACAACGTGTGAACACAGTGTGTTCGTGTGCGTCCTGCTGGAGCAGAAATAGAAAGTCCACAAAGTGTTTTGGCATTAGTCTCATTCTGTAGTTGTTTTTTAGCCTACTGGCCTACTTCTTGGACAATTTAAAAGTTTCACTTCTGTCCCATGTGTTACGTTGAAGACGGGGAAAGTGAAATAAAACTAAATAATAATAATAATAATAATAATAATAATGATAATGAAACTATCTTTGTTGCAAAAAATGCCAGAGTCTTTTAATCCAAGTTAAACGTATGAACAAAATCCAAAAACAAAACATAAATTCCTTCGTTAATGAATGTCCCTCTGAATATTCCATCTGCTATCAGCAGGATAAAGCTCCACCACACATCTGTTGTACGGACGCTCATTCTGTATTACAACACGTTTAACAATGTCCAATGTATGCAAATGTATGCAAATATATGCTAATTGGACACTGATTAGCATCAGGCCTGATGGGTTTGTTTCCATGGTATTTCTAAGAAACTGTCCCCACTGTGGCAATAAGTCATGATGAGGCTCCGTTGCTTTGGTAAGTGAATATCAGTAACCTGTACACCGAAAACATCTGGACACTCAAGACACTGGTAATAATTATCCCTCTTCATTAGCCCAATCTGTGTCTTCCACTCACCAGCACCTATAAGCTCTTTAATTAAGACGTCACGCCTCGTCGGTTTTATTCACAGTGAAATAAAGTGTAAAACAGCAGCGTTTTCTTGGGACTATTTCTCGGATGGCTGCAGTGACTTCCTGGAGTTTTGAGACGACCGCCTGCACCTCTGCTTTTACTGCACGTTCCAACACCTGACTCCAAGACGTTTTCATTTTTGATTGGTCAAAAGAAACAGTAGAGATGAATCTCAGGTGATTTATGCCTTCCACTGAAACCCTTATTATTTTGAGCGGTGGTTGAGTTTATCAGCGTGCCAGCAGAAGCTTCTCTGCAGGATCTCCCCTCCTCCCTTCAGCCGCTCCCTCTCATTATTACCTCTTTTATTTTCACTCCATCACTTCACTCCTTCTGTTCTGCTTTTGTGTTTCTACTATCGTCCCCCCCCCTCCCGCCCCCCACCGGAGTCGTCTTCCTCACTTTGAATAGGAATATTTGAACTGGGAACACTGAAATGTGTATTTCTATATATTATTTTTTTTTTGGCTCTTGAAAGGTTTGTTTATATTTTTGAAAACATGGTGTGACAAAGAAGACAGCGGCCCCTATTTTCTCAAATTAGGCTGTGTGTGTGTGTGTGTGTGTGTGTGTGTGTGTGTGTGTGTGTGTGTGTGTGTGTGTGTGTGTGTGTGTGTGTGTGTGTGTGTGTGTGTGTGTGTGTGTGTGTGTGTGTGTGTGTGTGTGTGTGTGTGTGTGTGTGTGTGTGTGTGTGTGTGTTCTAACCTGAAGGGATGAAGACCAGGTGGTGAGAGGAGTGTCTCACATGCTCTCCTCCTCAGTCCCCCTCACTTCAGATCCCCTCTGGCGGACGTCCTTCTTGGGCACTTCCTGCTTTGTCCACCAGCCAATGGCACTCGGTCTCACAGGAGAATGAAGGTTGTTCGTCTCCTTGTGTTCACCAAGGCCATTCAAGGTCGCCTGCTGCAATTTGCTGGCGGACAGAAGGAAAAAAAAAAAAAAAAAAAAAAAATAAGAAGAAGAAGAAGAAGAAGAGGAGTAAACAGAGATTAATAAGAAGCACATGCACAGATGCTCCCGCAATGTTATGTTGGTTGCCTCACAATCTACAGATGGAGCTGACCAGTCCTTCTTGGTGTCAAGTACTTCTTGGTACGAGGTTCAATCACTGACCGAAAAATGCAAGCAACACTTCCCCGCCCTAGAGGGCATAAATCCCACATGCTTGTGGGTAATTACTCATGTTTATACTATTGTTTTTCTCCCGTTCTTGCTTTCTGGATGCTTTAACAACAGTCTCCCACTTCATCATTTAATATTTACTCTGCTGTCTTGCTGTTTGATCCAAACACCAGAATCTGTCAAGTTAAACAGGGCGAATCCAGTCAGACGATGATCGGACACCTTCGTCTCTGTTGGCGCCCGTCTTTGTCATTTAGAGTAATAACTATACAGCCACTCAAGCATAGAGGAACGTTGCTGCAGGGGGACGATGCAGATGTCTCCGTCAGCCGGCGCAAATAAGAGGCAGCAATTTGTTGCAACAGATTATTTTTACCATCAGCTAAAGAAAAAAAAAAGCGGTTACAGCACAGCGCTCTCTGTCAAGATCTCTTTGTCACAATTGGGACACTTTGTCTGTTTTGCCGCTTTTGCTTTTCGGGACATGAAAGAGGGACGTTCGAGCACGTGAAGGGGAAGGTGGTTTAATATGGTGGCTGTCCAACTCCCATGAGAGCAACGTGGATGTCATTAGAGGACATGGCTGGAGCGAGTGCACCTCCCTCCCATCCTTCCTCACCACGAGAATATAAATCACCCCGGTCAACAGAAAATGATATTCTAATCCTTATCATTTATTAATGTGTGCTTTTTATCTATTAGAAGTGTGTGTGTGTGCATGCATCACTTTAATGTTTAAGTGTGTGTCCAGGGATGTGCATTAACATATCTGTGTTCATCTGTCAGGGGGACGCACCGAGCAGCACGCGTATTGTCATGTTAATGCAGAGCTACAAATTAAACCAAGACCTTGCAGGCTTTATTGAATTTAATGACTTTCAATTACAGATATATTGCTTACTGTGGTTTGGACGGTGTGTTATTAGTGGAAGAAGCAGCTCAATAAAAAACACTGAATTTAGAAAAAATAAAAAGTGTATTTTCACGTATTGACCGTGCACTCAGGCTTGTTGGCTGAATTACAAGAATTCCACTTTTTCGATTATATTTTTAATCTTTCCTGCATTGTATTACCTGCACATGTAATTTTCTGTAACCAGAGCAGTAAAACACTATCAGGCTTGTAGTGTGATTTCAAAATATTCTGACAGTTTGGGTGGAAACTGGAGAGAAACCTTGCAGAATAAGTGTCGAATTTTCCAACCTGGCTGTCTTTCATCAACATCACAGCAGGCAGAACGTGTGTGTGTGTGTGTGTGTGTGTGTGTGTGTGTGTGTGTGTGTGTGTGTGTGTGTGTGTGTGTGTGTGTGTGTGTGTGTGTGTGTGTGTGTGTGTGTGTTCCAAAAATAAAATAAATGACTGGAAGAGTCGAGCGTAGCTGCAGCACAAGCAACACTTTCAGAGGACTTCCTCTGCAGGAAGAGACATCAGCTCCTCTCGGTCTCTCTATATGTTCCCGACCCTTAATTTGTTTCTCACGCACACGCACACACACACACACACACACACACACACACACACACACACACACACACACACACACACACACACACACGCACGCACACACACACACACACACACACACAGTCTTTCCTTGTATCATCACTCTCTCTTGCATTTGGTAATGCTTTCTTTCTCTCTCTCTCTCTCTCTCTCTATGCGTTTTTATTTTTTTTTCCAAGGAAAATGGTTTCCACGGCAACGCTGTGCAGGCAATTCATGACTTGGACGTACGAGCGCAGGCCTCCTTGTAGACTAAATGAAAGCCGTGTACCATATTTGACCAGATTATTTATTTACGATAACCCTCGTGGTGCCGAGATTCTTTATGGGATGGTCTCTGCAGTTCTGATGAATATGGCAGCGCTGGCACCATTTTGTGGAGGCTGAAAAATGCTGTATGTGTCCCACGTGCACCACAATTAGTGTCTAAATCTATTAAAACATCCCCGTAAATGGGTTAAAGATGTCATAAACAAAACATCTCCAGATAATACAGGCCAATGCTGTAGTCATTAAAATTCTTGGCCTGCTGGTTGTTTGCATCAATGGAAACGCCAAAGAGTGCCTATGATGAAAAATGAATTACTACCAGCTTCCAGCAGCTTGAATATTTTTAAAGATTTGATATAAGGCAACGGTTAAAATGTCACACATCTCTGAGCTGGCGTCTGGTCCTGTGTGTGTGTGTGTGTGTGTGTGTGTGTGTGTGTGTGTGTGTGTGTGTGTGTGTGTGTGTGTGTGTGTGTGTGTGTGTGTGTGTGTGTGTGTGTGTGTGTGTGTGTGTGTGTGTGTGTGTGTGTGTGTGTGTGTGTGTGTTGTGTGTCTGTGTGTGTACATGCCACCCTACATTGATTCATGATGTCTAACAGGGAGAAGCAATTCACTCTGCGCTTTAGAGGAAGCCATAACCGATATAGCCTCTCAGCTGAGTGGCCTCCCGGGCTGCGTCCTGCACAAAGGCAATTTTTAACCCGCTCTAGCGTGGAGGTGGAGAGGTAGAGGAATTACGGTTGCTCCCAGAGCCACAGAAGCACTAAAACCCAGTTGCAGTCGCAGCTTTCTAGGTGGGAGTTGTAACAAGGGAGCTACTGTGGTGAAATGTTGGAAATTTATTAGACATTAAATCCTGGAAAAACCTCTTTATGGTGAGTTCAGGAGTGCAGCAGTGGGACGGTGGTTATAGTTCTGTTCAACTTCACCCTCAGAAGCTGCACGGTTAAACCAAGACTTTCCCTTTATTTACTGGAAGAGTTGATAGATCATCTTGATTTCTTACAAATTTAGAGTTTTATATTAAAAAAAAAAACAGCTTTGCTTTGGCCATAATGTCTTCAGCACAGCTTTTGTGGCAGACAGATGTATTTTTTGATATGTGACATACTTGGATTAATTACAGTGTAAAAGCTGATCTGTCTGCTGGACGTTGAACTGCAGCTTTTCATTAGGAGATGCCTCAATAAACATGTGTTTAGCATGAATTGAACTCCAGCAGATTTTGATATACTATCGTAATGCAACAGATGTGAAGGTTTAGCATCATCCTTTCAGATTTAGGATTTATAATCCAAGGAATTGCAACAGGGCTGTAACCATATTGTATAAATACTGAGGTCATGACTCCAGCTTGTGGCTTTCATGAATAAAAATCTCTGGTTTGGCTTGAAAACAGTAGGCTTTCATTAATACTATATGACAGTTTCCAAACAATAAAAAGTGTTTTTATTGATATTTCTCTGTAAAATAAATGGCTGGAAGTAAATTCTTGAGTTTTAAGATGTAACTTAATGATCCTCATCCAGACAGACTATTTCCATGCCTGACCTCCTCCAAAAGGGAAATCTCTACGTAGATACAGATTGATAAACACTTTTCTGTCCCCTCGTCTTTCTCTCTGTCAGGGTTCGTTTCCAGGGAACTTAAACTTGGTTCTGGTGCTGCGTCCCAATACTTTCTTCCAGCGGGCTCTGTCGGACTTCCTGTTCAAGTACAACAAGGATGAGTTCAAAATGAAGGTGACTTGTACACTGTGTGTGTTGCGCTTAATGTCTCTCTACATGATGTGTGACGGTTGATATAATCAGCTGAGTGTGTGTGTGTGTGTGTGTGTGTGTATCAGGTGGTGATGCTGAGTACAGTGACTGAGCTCCATGCGTATATCGACCCGGGACAACTGACCACAGAGCTTGGAGGCACGCAGGAATACTGCCATGACAGCTGGATCTCACACCGCACTGTATGTACCCACACCGAGTTTGACTTTCTGTTTACATATTCTCCTTTTTGTAACACCTCTTTTCATTTTCTACGCACCTGGATGTCGTCCACAGGCCATTGAAGCATTTGCCCTCATGGTGAAGACCACGGCTCAGACCCTGCAGGCGTTTGGCACCGAGCTTGCGGAGACAGAGTTACCCAACGATGCCGAGGCCACCACCAACCTGCTGCACACACACACCCTGAAGAAAGATCAAATGAAGGTCAGAGACGTACTCCTTCTTTCTCTCAGATATCTGGCAGAAAATCGTAAAGCGGGTTTTAAAGCTGCCAGTAAATTAAAACAGCAAGTAAAACATCTGTCCACTTTCCAGGAGGACCTGCAGGTGGCGCTGTCTCAGGGAGGACGCCTGCTAGAGTGTATCAACGAGCCCCTACAGACAGACCCCGAATACAGCATGACACATGATGAGCTGGATAACTTAGCCACCGTACAGAGGTACAGGAATGCATTGAAGAAGACGTTGTGTGACGTTCTCCCTGAAAGCATGAATAAATCTCCCCTCCCATCCCCCCTTATCGCCCTCCTCCCCCTCAGACTCCTGGGTCAGCTGGATGAAACAGAGACAGCGTTTGATGATTTCTGGGAACGTCACCACACAAAGCTGGAGCAGTGTTTGCAGCTCCGCCACTTTGAACAGTACTTCCGTGAAGTGAGTTTGAGTTTTGGAAAATGTCGTTCTTCATCTTACATCTGAGAAGAACCACACAGTGTTGACAATTTGTGTGTTCCTCAGGTGCGAGCCCAGCTTGACGTGACATCAGAGCGTCTGTCAGGTTTCTCTGAGGTCAGCGTAAGCCCCGCCCACGCCGAGCACGTCCTCCGAGAGCTCAGCGGCCACGAGGACAAGGCCTGTGTAAGACACACTCTCTCTCCTGATTCATCCCGCAGCTCACACGGCTCAAAAAAACACATGCTCCACACTTTCACCTTTGGTGCATCCTTGAAGCCACATGGCAGATGACATAATCAATGCCCCGCTCCATCCTCCACTCACTGAGATCAATGGAAATGGATGAGAGAAGAGCGAAGGGAGAGAGGACTCCTGTGCAGCCAAATGCTGTTTGTTTTTTTTATGTGAAATTGGACAATTTAACGATGCTGCTTTGTGTGTTGGCAGATAATAACACGCCCACATCTGTAATTATTCATACAGAATAGGTCTTTAAAAAAAAAAATCAAAGATGTCCTCTGATTTGTATATTGTAGGCGTTCCACTCCATCCGGTATTAAGTAATGAACCTCCACTGTGCATACTGAGGGGGTGGACGGAGAGAACAGAGAGGAGATTTTTTTTATTGTCAGCCATGATGTTTCCTGTAAAATACTGTAAAAATGTGTTTCAATAGGAAGTGCTAGACGCTGGCCTGTCCCTGGCCAGTGAAGGCGACAGGCTGATAGAAAACTCCCACTATGCCGAGGACTCCATCAGGCCAAAGTGCAGTGAGCTGAGAGGAGTGTGTGAGGAGATCAGCGCCGCTCTGAGGAGCAAGAAGAGCCTCCTGCTCAGAGCTCTGGAGCTCCACCACGCTCTGGAGAAGGTGAGAGCTGTTTGTGTCTCAACAGCAAAGAGCTTCGTCTCAGGACGGTATCATCTAGTGAAAGTTTCCCCTGCAGGCGTCCCGGTGGTGTGAGGACGGCATCTTCCTGCTGGCTAGCCAGCCAGTGGACCGCTGTCAGTCCCAGGATGGAGCTGAAGCAGCTCTGCAGGAACTGGAACGATACCAGGACACAGCACTGCTGCACACACTCGCCGACAACAGCGCCATCTGCTGCCAGTACGAGGCGGTGCTCAGCACTCAGCTCAGGGTCAGTGAGGCAGATTCAACACATTCAACATATGATACTCTACTGATTTGTTTTTTTCAACACATCATACCTCATAATGTTTCCTCAAGGTTGCTCCTTGGCAGCATTTGATCTTTGCTCATCCTTCATCCATCAGGAACAGATAGAGAGAGTTTTCCAGAAGCAAAGCTCTGTCCAGGAAATGTTCGAGAAGAGACGCGTCAGCCTGAAGAAACTCGCCGCCAAACAGACGAGGCCAGTGCAGCCGGTAGCACCAAGACCGGAAGTCAAGTCTCCGCATTCGTCTCCCAGTAAGTCTGGATCACTCTGTAATTGATTTAAAGAAAGAGAGAGACGCATTGTGTCAGAAGACTTTGTATTAAACCAGGGCTCTCGTATGGATAGTGATGACTTCTTAAGAAGAGAGAAATGTAGACTCAGAGTGACGAGATGATTCTCTTTTTCTTTTCCAGATCAAGAAAGAAAAGAGATGAGATACTCTGCAGATAATGCTATCTGCAAAAAGGTAAATGCATCATCACTGTTGGGTTGTAAATACTGTAAAGAGCTTTTAAAGCAATTCATTCCTCCTCCTGAAGTTTGATTATATGTTGAAAACAGATGTTTTATGAAAGCTTGTGTAACTGTAAATGATAAATGCTCTACATGCTTCCAGGTGGAGTCTCCCATGCATAACGGTGGCGTGAGACATGCGTGTCTTTCAGAAGAAGAAGAAAACCTGGCAGTACTTCGGCGGTAAGGAGGTCAAAGAGAGCAGTTAAATGTGATATATATAATAACATAATAGCACTGAGGCTAATTCTGATAAACTGACAGCTTACTTTGTGTTTTGCTTGTGTGTTTTCCAGCCACGTGATGAATGAGCTGCTGGAGACAGAGCGAGCTTACGTGGAGGAGCTACTGTGTGTGCTGGAGGTGAACGTTGTCACTGACTTATAGTCCGATCTATCTCATTCATTTGGGGTAAAAAGCCAGGACTTTTAAAATGTTGTCGTATTAAACTTCAGGGCTACGCAGCAGAGATGGACAACCCCGCCGTGGCTCACCTCATCCCCAGCAACCTGCACAGCAAGAAGGACATCCTGTTTGGCAACATGTCGGAAATCTACCAGTTTCATAAGAGGTACTTTTTAGTTGATTATTTTGGTCATTGCATGAGAAATATTTCAGTGTGTATCATAATCTGAGCATTTGTGTTGTGTTGTTTGCCTCCAGGACGTTTCTAAAGGAACTGGAAGCGTACACTGACTGCCCAGAACTAGTTGGCCGCTGCTTTTTAGAGAGGGTACGCATTTCCTCCGGCTATTACATAAAGAGGCAATTAAAAAAGCTTTTAAATGAGTGACTTTGATTTTGACAGCCCAAAGATTCATCGCCTTAACAAACTGTTTCCATTAACAACAACTGAACTTGCACTGACTTGTGAATGGCAATTTTCTTTTGCAGATGAAGGACCTGCAGATCTACGAGGCTTACTGCCAGAACAAACCTCGCTCGGAGAGCTTGTGGAGACAGTGCTCCGACTGTGCCTTCTTCCAGGTCGGCCTCATCGCTGTATCCACACCTTTCTATATCACGTGGCTGACGGGAACAATAAATCCTGAGTATCTTAATTTGGTTTATGTTTTGTAAACCAGGAGTGCCAGAAGAAGCTGGAACATAAACTTGGTTTGGACTCCTACCTCCTTAAACCTGTCCAGAGAATCACCAAGTACCAGCTACTGCTTAAAGTGAGCTCTATTCACTGGACCACACATCTATATATAGTCCATCTGTTATGTAAGACGGGGAAGACTGACTGTATCTACACTTCTGTGTGTGTCTCCTGTTTGCAGGAGATGTTGAAGTACAGTAAGGGCTGTGATGGCTGTGAGGACCTACAGGAAGCTCTCTCCTCCATCCTGGGGATCCTGAAGGCTGTGAATGACTCCATGCACCTCATCGCCATCACAGGATATGAGGTCAGAGACACGAAAGACAGACAAGTGCAGTCGCTTAGCTTGTTGGCTTGGCCGTTGACTAATAAATGAATTGACTCAGCAAATATGATGTATGTAAGTGTAGCTGAGAGGATGGTTGAGGCCTGTGTGATGGTACGTAAATATGCATCTGTTTTTTCCCTCTATTTAGGGGAACCTGTCCGAGCTGGGCCGTCTGAAGATGCAGGGCTCCTTCAGCGTGTGGACAGAGCACAAGAAAGGTCACGCCAAGGTCAAGGACTTGGCCAGGTTCAAGCCCATGCAGAGGCACCTGTTCCTGCACGAGAAGGCCCTGATGTTCTGCAAGAGGAGGGAGGAGAACGGGGAGGGCTACGAGAAAGCTCCGTCGTACAGCTTCAAACACTCCCTGAGTGTAAGCTCACATTAGTCACCTTTATACACCATGACGTGCAGTAAAAAATAAAAAAGAAAGAAGAAGATGTGCTTAAGCTCGCTTTCTTCTTCCAGATGAGTGCAGTGGGCATCACTGAGAACGCTAAAGGCGACAACAAGAAGTTTGAGATTTGGTGCAACTCCAGAGAAGAGGTTTTTATAGTTCAGGTAATGTGACGGCTTTTTCTAACCAACACGAGCTGAAGAACAAACGAAGAGAGGAATGATTCTCACTGTTTGTTTCGTCTAGGCTCCGACACCGGAGATTAAAACGACCTGGGTGAACGAGATCCGCAAAGTTCTGACTCAGCAGCTCAAAGCCTGCAGAGGTATTGTGCTTTTTCTTCTTCTGTGTTTTGCACATGGCACCTGTTTGTTTGTTTGTTTGTGTCTGCAGTACACCGTCTGTATGTTTTAGACGCCAGCCAGCAAAAGAGCCCCGACTCCGTTTCCCCGAGTCCCACCAGCAACAACACCTCCGTCTCTCTCAGGTTGGTGTCCTGCGTTTCACGTCGGGGATGTTTACCCGGACTTCGGGACGATAGTTATTTCTCTTCTTCTGGTCTTTTCCAGCCCCTTCCGTAGCAGCGGTCAGAAGAACCAGAAGAAGCAAGAGGAGAAGAAGGCCGAGCCGAGCCCCACCTCTGACGCCACCTCCTCTTCCTCGCCGAAACACAAAGGTGAACGTGTGAATCACGCAGCGTCCTCAAACAGCCACACGTCGTGTTAGTAGATGACGGCTGCGGTTCTATCGATGTCCTGACTCTTCTGAACTCCTCTTCTCCTCATCACCTTCATCTCTCTGATTCTCCTCTCTCTCTTTTTTCTTCATCTCTCTTCTCACGACCGCCCGACTCTTTTTTTTGTTTTTGTTTGTTTGTTATCTTCTCCCTCCCACTGTCTCTCATTTCAAACCATTTGCCTCCAGATGAACCAGTGACCAGTCCGACCACTGACCGCTCATCAGTGGCTAAAAAGCGTTTTACTTTGCAGGGCTTCAGCACTCTGAAGAGTCCCAAAGGTAACTTCAGCTGAGAGTTTTGAACACAAGCAGCTCAGTGTGACTTAAAACCACAAACATAAAGGAGTTCTTATCTTTTAAATCGAGGTCACTGAACCGAGTTAACTGACTGGACTCCTCCTGTACTTATATTAAACTACATTTGAGCATTTGCCAAGTGACCAATAATGAATGACCTCCCCAGTTTAACCTGATTTGAAGCCTAATGGAGTACATGAGATGTTAGATTGAACAATCTGCCTCCTGGTGGTAAAAGTTGGGCGGACTGTGTTAGATTCACCAGACCGTCACGTGAAGGAGTTACTGTCCGGTCCACCTGCTGCCCAAATGCAGTTATATTAAAGGCTAAATATTCATTCAAGCTTCATTATATTTCTGCCTTTTAAGATTCTTTAAAAGTGCTTTAGAAGCAATGATTGAGGTTTAATTACGACTTCAGTGGAGGTCAATCAGTCCTCTTCGCGGTAAACGGCATCAATCTGATGATCAATCTGTATTTCAAACAATAAATCCTGTGTTGTTGTTTTTCTTATTAATGATCACAGACAGGTCAAAGTTAGCTGCACACACACCTGCAATCTGCCGTTTTAATTCTTGCGCCTCTGCACTTGCTTCCTCCCTCACTTTTCTCCTCTTCTTCCTCCCCGTCTTCACCTTCCTCCCGCCCTGAGCGGCCGCAGGCTCGGCTCTGAGCCCCGAGCACAGCTCCAAACGCCACTCGCTCAAGAGTGACCCCACGCCGTCCGGGTTCAAAGGTATACGTCCACGTCCCCCCTGCGGAAGCCATCGTTTACGTTCCCATCCCTCATCATTAGCGTGTGATCCAGTCTCGTATGTCGTCGTTGTGTCGAGTTCACCTGAGTCTCTTTTATAGAAGGATGAAACTGGATATGATGCGAGACATTAATCCACCAATAGGAGCTCCACGTCATGCTGTCACCCTGTACTGTGTTTACATGTGTAGAGAGAGAAATGTGTGCTCATAGAGTATCTGCATGTTCTTAAATGTTGGTTAAATCAGTGATATAAAGGGTTTTATGTCCTTAATGTCACGTTTACTGATGTACACACATTTAGACCAATCAATTGCCTCCAAAAGTTGTATTTTTTTTTTTTGCTTCTCTTAAGCATGCAGATGCTCTGAGACGTATTTTTTTCTCTAAACACCGAAGCTGCCATGTGCACTGCAACTTTTTAACCTTCATCACACAGGTCACTATCATCATAATCAATCATCATCATCATCAGTGAATTACAGGTCTGGGAACTAGTGGAGATGCTCCGTCCATGTTCCACTTAGCAAATGTCTGTGTGAGGACGACTGACGTACTAATGGTTCAAGTGATTTACTAACAACTTTCTACAAATCAGAGTGAAGTAAAGAACAAAACGCTTTAAAATCCACACTGAAAAACCACCTCACCAGCTGTCACCATGACGAGCTGCTTGTCACTGATTGGCCTGGCCGTCTCTCCCCATCCAGAGCCGACTACCCACGTCACTCTGAGCAGAGTCAAGTGGATGAGTACCTCTAGTCTGCTACAGAGCAAGCGGAGAGGTACAGAGCTGCTCTGAGGATCAGCCACAGTGGGTGTTTGCTGTTGTTTGGGGTGCTCGTGATAGATTTTCACCCGAGGTAACGTTTCGCAGAACGTCCGCTTTACACGTCATTTAGCCTTGTATCGAGCCTTATCGTTTTTATCTCGCATTTTAGTGACATATTTGGTTTCAAACTGGCAAATATTAAAAAAATAATAATAATTTGAAGTCTCAATTCGAGGCCAAATGACAACGTTTGTTTCAACGTACCTACTCTCTCCTCTACCCGATTACTATTGGGTGTTTGGGGCTGTTGTGTGGCGTGGAGATTACTGACTTATAATGAATACAGGTGATTCAAATCTATAATCAGAAATCGTTGGTTTCTTTGCGATCTGCCGATTGTCTTCACTGATCTTCTCTGGGGTTTCACGGGAGTTTGTGCCTCTGAGTGTGTTGAAATGGATGAAGTCGTCATGTTTTTGACTGAATATATTTTGTGGTTTTGTCCTCCCTGTTGGAGATTTACTGTACGTTTGACGGTGGCATTCAGTTTGCTCCTGGTAAAAATCAAATCTTACATATTTCCCAACCCGGAGTATAAACATCCATTTTCTATAGTGGTCTTTAACGCATTCTGCATTTTGAAGTCCCATTGAGTGTGAGTCCGAGTGTGTGTGTGATGAACTTCACTGCCCTCATTTATATTTTCTGTAATCCTCTGTGTTACACTTTAAATCTCAAATTCTTCTTGTACTTTCTTTCCTTTCTTCACCCCCACCACCACCACCACCCACCAACACCACCCACCTACAGGCTGGAACAAGGCGTCTCTCTCGGTGGATGCCTCCGAGGAGAACGACTGCTACTCCAGCGGCGAGGACCCCATGAACTCTGACACGGAGGAGGACGTAGGAAAGAAGCTGGTGAGCCTGAATACGAAGTATAAAGTTTCTCATTAGTGTCTGTTTTAATATTTTGCTATATTCAGTTACTACTATTACTTTAGTTAAAGAGCATCAGATGGTCAGCCACAGTGTTGGAATCAACTAAGGAAAATAAATAAGCTTGTGATACCTTCGGTGACACTTCGCCACCCGGCTCCATTTGACCCGATGACCTTCGACCCTTCAGGCTCCAGGCAAATACACTGTGGTAGCAGACTGCGACAAGGCGGGACCTCAGGAGCTGTCTGTCAAGAGCGGAGACATGGTGCAGCTGATCAGAGAAGGAGAGGAGGGACAGTGGTAAAAACAACAACAACAAAAAACATCTTTCTAACTGTGACAAAAAAAAAAATCCTCCATATTAATTTTTTATACCCCAAAAATGATATAATGATAATATATTTATTCGCCATGCCGCATTATTGGGTAAAGTGCCAGTTTGTTTAATGCTGTGCAGGTTTGTGAGGAACCTCCGCAGCAGTAAGGAGGGCTGGGTGGCAGCAGCGAACCTCCTCAGCCTCCTCTCAGAGTCCAAGTCGTCGCAGTCACTCAGCAGCTCAGGTTGGTTTATTCAGATCTGTCACTCAACAAGGCATCACAGCGATGCCGTGTGGGAATAATCATCGTTGTTGGTGTGTTCGCCCTGCAGATGGCAGCGTCTCCGGGAACCTCAGCACTTCCTCCAGCTGCAGCGAGACCTACACCAGCTACTCCGACATCAAACCCTGACCTGAGATCAGCGTGCCGACTCCATGACGCAACCTTTTCCAGGTGGAATCGAAACAGCTGGAGCTGACTGACAGGAGGACACAATCAAAGTGTTTCTTGCACTCAAAAATATCAGCATGTTGAATTTAAGTGTGGATATTTTCACCGTTCATTCCAGTGATAATGAGAATATCAGGGATCAATCATTCCTCAGCAAACCTCCTGTCAGGCCTTCTTTAAAAACAAAAACAAAAAAAATCACAACAAGCTAAATGTCTTCAGTCGATTAACAGGTGTTCAAGCCTGCTGATTATGTAGCATCGAAGTGGACAATATCAAGAATATCTGCACCAAACACGAGCCGCCGGCCTCGTCGAACAACCCCCGCTTCAAGTCCACGACATCACAGCCCGGCGACAGATTCTTGAGCGGGATGTCCGCAGATACTACCGGACAGGTATTTCACACGGTACGTGGGCTTTAGTGCCGGACGCCGATCGCACACTGTGAAAACTAGCAGGTGGCTGCAACGAGAACAAAAAAGAAAAAAGAAAAAGAAAAAGCTTTCAGTGCATCTTGGAGCAAAACTGATTAGGTGGAGTATTTGGGGGCCGTGTTGCTGTACGTCAGAGCCTGCTGAAGCCCTTCAGTGTCTGGCAGGCCAGTGGCTGGTTTCACACTTTCATCCCTACACAAGAATGCTGTATTCTCCCATAAGAGCTCCCTTAAGCCTGATTTCTTTTTGTTTTTTTATGGGATTAACCTAATTAAAGAAACACAGAGGTGAATGTCACCAACAGCGCTACCTGGTGGTCAGATGTCTTGCACTTCTCCAGCTACACAACATGTATGACTCACTCACACAAAAGAGCGGCAGCTTGGACAACTTTTGGACCTCTTCTTATTCTTTTTTGTTTTTTAAGAGGGATTGTATTTTACCCGCCTCTGAACTGCTCTGGATTTACCTCTCAGGAAGCCCAAGACGTTTTGTGGGCAGGCAGGTGTGACCACATACCTGTGTGTGTGTGTGTGTGTGTGTGTGTGTGTGTGTGTGTGTGTGTGTGTGTGTGTGTGTGTGTGTGTGTGTGTGTGTGTGTGCTTCAGAACAAATTCAACATGCTTGTGTTTCAAATCCTTGGTTCAGATTTAGAGAAAAAGGCCCCATTGAGGGATATTTCAGTTCAACCCTGCGTCGGTATGTGGTGACACGGCAATGGGTTCACTTCAAGTCACATAAGCTCCATCAGACGTTTTGCATTTGGCAGCAACAGTTTCATCATCTCCAGCGACAGCCTCCCAAATCTCATTATCCTGCATGTGAGTGCACTTTTGTTTGTTTTTGTGTGTCACTCTTCTCACCTATCTTCGGTCTGCACCGCAGCCACAAAAGCAGCCTTTGTCCTGTCGATCCCCGTTCAAGCACGTGACGTAGCCACTTCTCCGCAAGCCGGACCAACCAGGTCCCAGACCTGCTCGACGTGTTTGCACCTCCAGCCCGAGAGCAATATCTGTTTACTTGACACCAAAAATGTAGCCGAGTAAACATCACAGCCGAGTAACAACAACAACAACAACAACAACAAAAGACAAAAGTCTGACTTTTTTTTTTTTTCTGTGTAAGTTCCTTAGCAGGGGACGGTGAGGGGAAAACACAACCCCTGACAACCAGCTGCTCTTCACACTTCTTTTTCTAAGGATAAACATGTTTTTTTTATATATATATATATATCCCAACATTTCTACCGTCCCCACAAGGCACACTGTAAAACAATTGCTTCCTTTCTCTGTCTCTAATTTTGAACGTGTGACCATTACTAAGCAGGAAAGTGCAAACCAGCTCCACCCTTTTCTGACTTGTAGAAGTTTTGTTGAACTGGGGGACAAGTTTACAGGCCCTGAGATGTCAAAACTGTGGCTGAAAGATGGAGAAATGTATGTTCCACTTGTACAGATGTGTCCTCTCACTGTTGTCCTCACGAGCACGGATATTGTTAAGAGGATCACGGTTTTTGTGAGTCTCTCTTTGTGGCATGTTCTTCACGGCCCTGATTTTTATCCCTCCTGAGCGAGGCGGATATTTTTACCTGACGCTGTTGTATATTTGTGAGAGTTTATTTTCTTGCCCTCTCGCGAAAGCCGACGCGGGCACTGAACGTGTCAGTGTTTTGATCACGATCACACAAACGAATGAGTTATTTGTACTTTCGAGGCCGGAGAGATGAGAAAGGGTTATATTTTTTAGTTTCTGTTTATGCAGCACATTGCAGCAACCACCGTCTTTATTTTCCTATTGTATATCTACTGAGTATGGCGTTTATATACAAATATTATGATGAGAAATACCTGTGTATATTTGTAAATATGTAATTCTGACTTGTATGTAAAATGAAAAGCAGCTTTAATAAAGTCTGAGATGGTTTCCTCTATAAGGTTTTGCCCTTTTTTTTTTTGGTGGGAATTAAAGGTATTTTATTTATTATTTAGTATATTTTTCTAGTTTTATTATTTGCCTTCAGCATAAAAAAAAACCACATGCATGCCTTATCAATATAATTATGTATTTATTTGGGTCCGGAAGTGTAATTTAAACCACGTGGTGTCGATGCCCCAATAGGCTTTATCCAATTTAGACTGCCGTGATTCGGCTCGGGGTGCGTTCCAATAAGCACTCCGTCCGACCTTTACTTTCTTTTCTCATTTATTTTAAAGTCTAGCTGGTGAGAAACGTAAATTAAACACCACCAGAGTTGTATTAGATGTAAGTCTGGTGACCTACGTTGCACTAGTGCTTAGTTTAGCTCTTGTAATGCGGTAACGTTTGAGGAAAGGCAGCACGAAGGGCTTGACGTAAGAGGATGTGAACGAGATCCAGCCGCGGCTGGAAAGATACAGATTTGTCAAGTTGGCAAGCGTTTAGCCGGAAGTGACGCGCTTTGCTCATAAATATATATATATATTTTTTTTTAAAAGCCTGCGTGAGAGCGTGAAAATAGAGAAATCCAGATGTAAACCGGTAAACGCAGCTGCATTTCGATTACAGTCGCAGCTATTCCTTCCTCTTTTGTTCTCCCGTCATTTTAAGCCGACGAGAAAGTCAGTTGGGTTTTTACTTTGAAAGTCTCCGCCGGAAGTTATTTAACCGTCGTCGCGCTGCGCTTCGCAGAACACTTGGAAAGCGACCAGATGGGATTCTGCACTGACTTCTCAACAGATTCTTCACATTTTAAACTCCGTCGCGCACTTTATCACTTTATTAGCCGCTAAACAAACGAGCTCCGGCGCGGACAGCAGACGGGTGCCGGGGAGGCTCAGCTGCGCTGTGATCCGGGACGGAGAGGACATTTAAAGACCCCCCGAGCAAACATCTCCCCCCCGTAAGTATCGTTCCTACCCTTGTGTGATGGTGACACACGGGAGCTCGCGCACGTCTTTTTTTTTTATTTAATTAATTTATTATTAATTTTTTTTTAATGATGTAGTAGTTGTTGCTCAAAAGATGCAGATAACTGGGGCTCGCTTTAAAAAAAAAAAATTAAAAAAAATTAAAATCTGTCAAACAAAAAAAAAAAAAAGGGAGTTTGGCCGCAGGCGCGAGGGGTGTCGCCTTAAATCACGTTGTGTGACTGTTGAGCGGCCTTACGGGCTGTTTACTGACGAGCTCCGCTTTCAGCTCGTCTTCCTCCAAACGCCATCCTTCGTGGGAGCTTTAAATCTTCAGCAGCACGTTTACAGTACGTGTATATTTGTTTTTTGTGTGTGTGTGTTTTGTTTTTTTCGCTTTTCCCCCCTACCTCCTACGTTACTTTAGCGTCAGGCCCGACCCAATGAAAACAATCCAGCTTCCGGTAAGGACTTTCAAAACAAAACCGTTCCAACTCCCATCGCGTAAAAAAAAAAAAAAAGTTTATAATTATCAAGCAAAACATGCTCAAGTTGCTCTGATCGCAGCTTTTCAAACGAAAGGGTTTATGAGTTTAAAATTGGCTTTTGAAACGTGTGGATGCACAAAAAAAAAGTGATTTAAAAATGTGATCTTTGGTTTTTTTGGGGGGGAAATTGCAGTATTTATTTGTTTTCACCATTTTGGAAACTAGTGACTTGAGACAGGTTTATTTTTTTAATAAAAAATAACAGCGTTGCAACGATTCGATTTTCTGAATTCAACCACTTAAACCAGAATATTTGCTGGTTCCTTTAACAGCTTGACTGTTAATACAGTGCAATGTATATGTTTTTTAAAATACTGATACTGGTAAATGTGTAATTATAGCTTTTAGAGGGAGATTATACAGTTGAGAATACTTAAAGCCTGTTGTCTTATTCCTATTTTGTTATTTCCGTGTCTTATGTTGTGTTGGAAACTTTCCCAAGTCGCTAAAATAAATTTGAGAGGAAACTTAATAGGAAACTATTCATACATACTTTTTGATATGTAAACTATAGTGACTCTACAATTATCAGGTTATATTGCAAAATCTTTGTGGTCAAAAACCACACAGACTGACTTGTCTGTGCTTTTATTTTGAAGCTAAAATGCCATTACATCCTGTGTTCCTGTGGTTGCCTGTACTTGCCTTGACACACAACACAGACAGACCAGACTCAGTGGGCTTTCATATCCTGGCAGGATGGGCCTGTCTGACACTGGATCACAATATTAACCCCCACTGACCCAAAGCATCTATTTTATTACCTTCCAGTAGTGATATCCTGTTGGGGATGTTTAATATCTGACTTTTATTATCGATTTTTGTTGTTGTTGACATTTCTAAGTTCTTCAAAATCCTCCAGCTCCTTGATTCACTGTATTTGTTTGTGATGCTTTCCTCTTTATTTTGCTTTCAGACAGCATCCTTCAGTCGGCTCGTACCAACAGTAAAGATTAATCCTCCTCGTTGTGCATCATCAATAGCTGCCTCTGCATTCCTGACAGTCACTGAAGAAGAATCGCTGCAAAATTGTAAGCAGCCATCTTCCTTCTTTACTGAAAAGGATTCTTTAAATGTTTTCATGCCATCTCAACTTCCGTGAAACACATTCGGGAAGAATTCCTAAATTGCTCTGAAAAGCTTTCAGCGGCGTGCGCGGCCTTTAAATCTCTAAAATGAATCAGGCCTTTTTCTTTTTTTTTCCGTTTGATGTTCCCACCTTGAATTAAAGTGTAACCTGAGGCTCGTTATCAGATGCAAAATGCAGCTTATTAAAATGACTTCTTTGTGAAGAGATTTCCCTGCAGCCTCGTGCTAAAGTTTAAAACTGTGACTCCACATCCTGATTGGACTCTTGTTCCTACAACTCAGAAGCAGCTTGTCTTCACTACTACTGCTGACTGGCTTGTTGATGTGACAGACTACTCCCTTAACTATCCTGCATCGCTGCAATGTCATTGATTAGTCATCGGAGCCGCCCACCAACGTGCTGTTTGCTCCCGTCAACAGAGCACGTTGCTGTAATGTGGGAAGATCGGAGCACGAAATCAAGGTGATTAGACGGTGAATAAAAAAACAACAACAAAAACATTATTCTAGCCACAATCAGCGTGTGACATTAGTTTTGTTGAAAGACGTTTTTATATCAGCCAACATATAAGCCGTTTCCGGTCTATTTGTATATTTGCCAGTATATCGATCAATTCACAGACATATTATAGACAAATAATTAAGTAATCGTCCTGAATTTTTCTTCAACATATTGCTGATATGATCATTAATTCTGTAAACTGTATTAAATATTATACAATAACAAGAATGATATCGATTGATTAATCCTTGCAGTCACAGGATATTTGATTTAATTGTTAAAACAAAGCAGGAATTAATTGAAGGCATATTTTCACAAGGAGAAATTTAAACTGCTCGAAATATTGATAATATCCAACTCGAGGTTTATTTACACCGAAATCTGGCTAAACAGTGAAATTATGCTTCATAATCTTATTGAAATGCCTCCGAGTCATTTCTGTCACCGTGGTAACCTGTGGCTTTCCTCCATATAGCTTCGTTCAAAGCTCATTTAGTCCCTCAAGATCACAGCTGAGGAAGAATTGATATTTGGGGTATAACCTCTGCGGGTGGATTAGCGGAGTGTTCAAACCACCACATTAATCCCATTACATCACATTTAGCCACTTTCATAAGGCTGCGAGTACAAAACGAAGGCTTCCCGGTAACCGGCTGCTTCAGATCGCCAGCACTCAAAAGACGTTTTATTACGTGATTACAATGAACATTCAGTTGCAGCTGCAGCAGACTGGAAATCTCAAACTCTCCGACTCCTAACGGCCCAACCTGCAACATGATAAGATTTAAAGAAAAGAAGCAGGGACGCTTGTGCAAGGCCGGGTCCTCGCCTTTCATAAATACTTCCTCTCTGCTGTTGCTGTTTATCCTCCAACAAATGTTGACTGGGCGGAAGTTGTGTCATCGTGACGTAATGTCAGAATAAAGGGAAACAGAAGGAGCCTTTATTGTCTCCTCCCCTGCTTTACAGCTTGGCCTTAAAATTACAGTTGAATAGGTTTAAGTATTTGATTTATAGAAGATATTTTTGACCACAATTGCAATAAAACAAACATATTTAAGGGCCTTTTTCTCTCTTGGCTTCTTGAGATGTTTTTTTTAGGGGACTCAGAAGCTTGTTGACAACGTGTTTGGCCTTTTCCGAATGTTATGAAGCATGTGATTTCATTTGTTACATCAGTCGGCATCAAAAGAAAACCAACTGGCTCGATCGGAGGACAATTAAAACCTTTAAACTCTCAACACAACGTCTGAACACTGCGAGTGAAAACGCTCCTCTGAGATTTCTCCTTCGTCAGGTGAAAACCTTGTGATCCCAGTGGCAGCGTGGCCAAAACTTTGGTTTGCTGCGTCCGGCTCGTCACTGACCGTCCCTCGTGTTCCCTGCATGCTGTCGCCGTGTCTCACAGGTCCCGACGCGGCGCCAGCGCGGTGCGTGTTTGTGTGCGTGAGCGTCAGACATGCCGCTGTTCGGTAAATCGCACAAGAGTCCGGCGGACATCGTCAGGACCCTGAAGGAGAACCTGGCCATCCTGGTCAAACAGGACAAGAAGACAGACAAGGTAAGGGCCGGACGGCGTCTCCCTCCGGGAGCGTCCCGAGGGGGACAGACCGGCCCGGTCGTCTCCCGACACGTCGCCGTCAACACGCAAACACGCGCCAAGTTCAGCCTCAACTCAAACACACACCGACGCCCGTCTATTAACATTTCATTCCTCCGTAGTGTTTCCTCTCCACGTCCTTCTCGCCTCACTCTCCCTCTCCGTCCCGCAGGCGTCCGAGGAGGTGTCCAAGTGCCTGGTGTCCATGAAGGAGATTCTGTACGGGAGCAACGACAAGGAGCCCCACACGGAGACGGTGGCCCAGCTGGCCCAGGAGCTGTACAACAGCGGGCTGCTCATATCGCTGGTGGAAAACCTGCAGGTCATAGACTTCGAGGTACGCAGGAAAAGAAAAGAAAAGAAAAGAAAAGAAAAGGATCCTGGCAGCGGAAAATGAGCCGAGCGTGGCATTAAAGTGTGTGTGTGTGTGTGTGTGTGTGTGTGTGTGTGTGTGTGTGTGTGCAGGGGAAGAAGGACGTGTGTCAGATCTTCAACAACATCCTGAGGAGGCAGATCGGGACGAGAAGCCCCACCGTGGAGTACTTCTGCTCCCACCAAGAGGTCCTCTTCATACTGCTGAAAGGGTGAGCCGAGCGCACGGCACACGTCCCGTACTCGTGTGCGATGGCGGATGACGCAATACCGTCTCTCTCGTCCCGTCGCTTCAAGGTACGAGACGGCGCAGGTGGCGCTGAACTGCGGCATCATGCTGAGGGAGTGCATCCGCCACGAGCCGCTCGCCAAGGTGGTGCTTCACTCCGACGACTTCCAGAGCTTCTTCAACTACGTGGAGATGTCCACCTTCGACATCGCCTCCGACGCCTTCGCCACCTTCAAGGTAACGCGCGCCACGAAATACCAGAGCTGTACATTTCCTGTCGCACAGAACAGAGAAGCATCTGTTCGGCTCCGTCGCCTGATCTCTCCGTGTTCGCCGGCAGGATCTTCTGACGAGACACAAAGTGCTGGTGGCCGAATACCTCGAACAGAACTACGACGCCGTGAGTGATTCCACTTACAAAACACTTTGGCACCACGCTAGCTCTTCCCCAGAGAAGATCAGAGTGGGGAAAGAGGTTGGAAAGAGGGCCGACGGGTGGGAAGGAAAAAAAAAAAATCAAAACAATGACAGATTTCCAGGAAAACTGAGTCGGTAGAAAGCCGTCTCGATGTCACAACATCTCCGGGTACAAAGCTCGGCTCTGTGCCGTGATGGGTTCGGTGGAGTCGATGTGACCCAGGAGGAGGCTCGAGCAGCAACACCTCACTTCATTAGATTTAAGGGGGGGGGGGGGGGGTATGTGAAATAAAGTCATGTAATAATTGTGCATAACCCTACATAGTTCGAGGACTTCTGTCTGTTTAACCCCACAGGTTAAAGGAGAAAGTTGCTCTCATTGTTTAACAGACACTTGATATTATTAAAGCTCGGAGGAAGTTAAAAAAAAAGGTTCCTCTTTCTTTTATAAGTTCAACTTGAGCAAAGTTTGGACACATAAAACTACCAATCTGATCTGAGACGATTAATAATGTGTAGTAAGTGTTTGTTGTGTCACGGCAGGTGTTCGTAGACTACGAGAAGCTGCTGCACTCTGAGAACTACGTCACCAAGCGGCAGTCTCTAAAGGTTTGGCTCCGACTCCGATATTAATTTACACAGGTGCTAAAAAACAAAAACAAAAACAACCTGATATCTAATTTATTGATCTCCCGTTCAGCTTCTGGGCGAGCTGTTGTTGGACAGACATAACTTCACGGTGATGACGCGCTACATCAGCAAGCCGGAGAATCTCAAGCTGATGATGAATCTGCTACGAGACAAGAGTCCCAACATCCAGTTCGAGGCCTTCCACGTCTTCAAGGTAAACACGGCGTTTAGTGAATCCACAGACGACGTGTCAGACGGACCGCAAACCGAATAAAAGCCACTGTAGAAGATAGAAAATCCGGTTTTCCCTTCACGTCTTAAACACCCGAGCGTGAGCCAACCGTCTGTTTCCGTCTCCAGGTGTTCGTAGCGAACCCCAACAAGACGCAGCCCATCGTCGACATCCTGCTCAAGAACCAGACCAAACTCATCGACTTCCTGAGCAACTTCCAGAAGGACCGCACGGACGACGAGCAGTTCAACGACGAGAAGACCTACCTAATCAAACAGATCAGGGATCTGAAGAAGCCGGCCTCCTAGAGAAGCAGCAGTTCCTCCACCCCGACTTTTTATCAATAGGAAGACATAGAAAAAAAACAACAACCACATTAACAATAATGCTTATTCTATTTAAAAGAAATCTTCAAGACATTATTTGTCCTTTTTTTTTTTTTCCCTTTTCTTTGTCGGTTCATTAAAACTTGTGCAGGAGTAGTTCTTACATCACTGATCTTTTCTTTTGTAAATTTCTTTCCATCTGTAGCGTGTAGTGCCACAACAACAACAACAACAACAACAGTGTTGGAGGCTGCTGATTTGCTTTGAACCAGTGGTTAAAAGCCTAAATGGTTTTTTTTTTTCTTTTTTTTTTTTTCCATTTGCTGTGTTAGCCACTGCTTAAACTGTTTAAATGAAGTTGCTGCAAATCTGAAAAATAATGAAGATTTTCTGGGTTTTTTTGAAGGTGGGGGGAGGGGGAGGAGGGGGGATTGTGAAACACGTTCTCAGTCGTTGCTAAAAGCTTTGCTGGCCAAACGGCGGTTCTGGTAGCCAAACGTCTCCGTCGATGATCGTTTCCTCTCCGGTCAGGCTGAATTCAATCTGAAACGCCAGCGTCGCCGCGCAGCTTCACGTCAAAGTCTCGTCTTCCCCCGCTTCTCCTCACAAAGTTGGCATCGGCTAATTGGTAACGCGACTAAGCGGTTCAACGCGGGAAAGGTCGAGCGTCCACGTGTGCCATTTTCAGCAACTCGATAAGCTTCAGCGAGACGCAGATCTGGTTTCAGTCACCGTTGACCAAAAATTGCCAAAATAGTACCCATAGTGAAGAATCGACAAATATGAAGGGCCTTTTCTTTTTCATTTAGTCGTGACGTTTGGGCTGCGATCGGTACATTTAGCTTCAATCATTGTGATCACTGGTTCTCTTTGCTGGTGGCTAATAGCACTTTCTGTATGATAACAAAACAAATACAATGATGATTCAAACCTTTTTCTTTTTTCTTTTTTTTTTTTTTTAAAGCCGATCACTGTTTTCACACTGCTTGGTGGTGTTTTAAAAAAACAACAACAACAACAAAAAAATCTCTATATATAGTTTCATCTCTTGTCATGTACAGTTTGTGGTTTGTGAGTGAGGAACATTAACGGAGGGCACCGGGCCGTAAAGACGGCTGTTTGTTTGTTTCACTCCTTTTTCTTTCTGTACTGTAAACAAGTGTTTTGCTCTGATGTTGGTGTTAGAAAGGAAACCGTCGAAGATTCAGAGGTGCCTTTTTTTTTCTGCTGTGTTTTACCTTCTTTACACTTTCTTTTTATTTTTTTTTGTATTTCCAGTATCTTTTTAGGGGGAGCTTAATTATTATGTTGATGAAAATATGCTCTGGATAGAACATATTTGTCGTGATTAAGCTGTGAACCTCTCAACTCACTATATTTGAGTTACGCTGTCATTTGAAACCTTTTAAACTTTTCACGGCTGATCGGTTGCCGTTGCAAGAGTTGCAAACTGTGTCGGCTGCAAACTTGACGGGAAACTTGTCGCGGAGGCCAAAGTTGACCTGGAACAGGAATCGATGGCGAAATTTAACTGTGAATAATCAACGAGGATATAAAGCGTCGGTTTTTTTTGTTTTGTTTTTTCCCACTTATTAAATATGACCAAGTCTCCATTTTTCTAAAAAAAAAAAAAAAAAAAAAGACATTAAGAATAAAGTTGATAAAATTCAGAATTTATTTTCCAATCAATATTTGACGGACGTCCCCGAAGCTTTCAGCTTCCATGAGAGTTTAAAATCGAGTCGTGATTCGATGTCTCTTTAACCTTCGTACTCTAAAAAGTAAACTTCTGGGTTGAGGTCACATTTAAATCCAGGGAATCTAAACAGAAATAAAAAAGCAGTAGTGAGGGAAGTAAAGTGACGGCAACGGTCACAAAATGTGAATTCTGCTTTTCATCTGGCGTAAAAGAATAATGGGAAAAACTAGTTCTCCATGCTTTGTCATTTAGGTGAAAAATAACAACAATACCAGCTCTTCTGGATGCTACAAGCTGTGCCAGTATTATACTGTATCATAATAAAACATGAGATCACATGCAGGCCAACCAGCTTCACATCAGATTTGTCACTTGAGCCAAACTCTGATTCATCTTTTGTTTTTATAACTAAAACAACGAGCAACTTTGGCCCTAAAAAACAAACAGCCCTCGACATCATGTTCCCGGCGTCCTCTCTGAAGGCAGCCACCTTTTTTTCCCACATCGATGCTATTGTACCACGTTCACTACAAATAAAGGATGGGAATGCTGGCTTTGTGCGTGTGCTCATTTTCTCACGTGTTTGATCATTTTACTGAGCAACCATTATATTTTCTAACAACTTTCTTTTCATTTCTTTTTTTTTTTTTTACTCCCTCTCAACACTTTTTTTCTGGATCAGTAGCTCCACAGTTCGGTTTAACTTGTTCTTGTACCGAGAGTACGACAAACAAGGCAAGCGGGCGAATATTAAAGCTGGAAGTGAACAATCAACACTGTGGATAAATCAATCAAAACAATGACACCAAAGTGATGCTGTGTAATAAATGATGTCCCATTTTATCAAACACCTGTTTATCACGGCGGTTATTATCAAAATGATGAACTGAGCACATTTCACTTCTGCCCACATTGGATTTAAAACAACGTAATTGGAACGAACAGTAATTCCTGTAGCTTGAAAGACGCGTCTTTCAAATGTTCTCACAGCAACGGCCTTCAAAATAAAAGCGTATGACAAGCTCCGTTATGTCAATAAAATCTGTAATTCTTTTATTCTTTGTGTCTGCCAGGAGAACGAGAGCTACACCCACCAGAACCCCACAAACCCAGTTTGTTTGCCTTTAAATCCAACTATTCCCCACTTTTATGAAAAATCAACACAATATAACATATTATTTTTGTGGCGTCCTTATTTAAATTCTCCACTTTGCCCGTGTTTGCTTTACCTCTTTTATCTCTGATGCTTGCGTCTGTCTGTCCAGCTGTCCTTTCTTAGTGGTATCCCTTTGAGGTCAGTGTGTTGTATCACTTTCCGTTTGTTTTCATCTCGCCAACCTACTTTATGATTGAACTTGTAAAGGAAAAATTTGAAGTGGCACAGATTTAATATTCAGGAGGGAAGCTGCATTCAAACACGCGTAAAATATAAAATCTGTGACACATCGAGGGGTAAAATCATGTTTCTGTGGATTGTTTTTTTTTGGTGTATGGATTTGTCCATTTGTCCGTCCGTCCGTCGACGGCCAGTGTTCAGCTAACAGTCGGTGATTCGAGGGACCTGTCGGTGCACAGCTTCTTGCTGCTGTGGCTCTCGTGCTCAGTCATCCTGTTGTGCTTCCCAACGCAACCATCTGGAGAAAAAAACAACAACAACACACAGCTGTTAAAGTTCTGGCAGAATTAGACCCAGATTCATGAAGTAAGGAGGAGGAGAGGAGGAGCTGCGACTTACTGTGGAGGTGAGGAGACGGCGCGGAGGACACCGAAGGGCTCTGTTGCCACTGTGAGGACAGAAAAATGTCTTCAAGGTGGGGGACATGTTAAAAGTCTTATCGGCTCTCTTCAAAATCACCAGCAGCAAGACATCTAAAAGCTGCTGAGTCAAAGACTTTCTTATGTAACGGAATACATTTACATACATCTTCCTTCTCAACAGGGTCTCACACTCCAGTGTATAAATCATGACTGTAGAAATCCACCTTAGTTTGACACCTTCAGACGGCCTCAAAACAGAAAACCCTGAACAACAATATCAAAGAAGAATATTTACAGTTTCATTGAACTGTTTTGATTTTGTTCTCTTCGTGTACTCACGATGAACTTGCTGATGTCCTTCAGGCTGCCGAATCTCAGGTAGGAAATGTCTCCCTTGTCTTTGTCCCTGTCCTGGTCGGAGGTGTAGATGTGTGTGATGCCGGCTCCTCTGATCAGAGGGACGCACTCGTCACACGGACATTTCGTGACGAACAACATGGTGGGCTCCTCCGCTTTGATGTCTTTCGTCCTAAAAACAGTAGAGAGAGAAAAACAACAACAACAACAACAAAAGGAAAGACGTGTGAAACACTGCGTGGATTGAGATGAGGGTTGATTATGAGATGTCTCCACGTGCTGCGGTCTGACCTGAAGGTGAGGGCGTTCTGCTCCGCGTGGACGATGTAGCGGTACTTGCGTCTCTGGCGGTCCTCCTGCTTGTTGTCCATGTGCGGGTACTCTGCATACTGGGAGCCTGCCGGGTAAGCGTTGTACCCACAACCCACCAGGGACAGACACCATGTTCCATTACAGCCAGCCTGAGACGAGAGAGCAGTTCAGAACCTGTCGACCGTCGTTACGTCACGTGTGGAGAATCAGCGCCACCGGCTGTTTAACTTCTGGTATTTGACCCGGCTGCGTTTCGATGAGCATCTACGAACATTAACATCACGGATTCAGCTGCAAAGCCGAACAACAGCCAGTTAAAGGCCCCTCTGACGTGTAATATTTAACCAATTAACTCATATTTAATATATAACTCTTGGACAGAACGGGAAGCAGTGAAACTTTACTTTTCCAAAATGTTTTCTGTGCAGATTCTGTGTTCTGCTTTAAAGGATAAACATTTTTTCGCGTTACCACGTTCCCTAGCAACCACAAGATGCAAAGAGTTGAGGTTATCGTATTGCCTCCCACCCGTGACGAAGGTGTTAGCGTCGATTACAATGATCTGTCAGAACATTTGTATGATTGGAAGCAGGCTGAATGGATTTGTCACAAACTCTTAGCTTGAAACGGCACACCGTGTCCGCCCACACTGGAAACATCAATGCGTTAACAACAATAACCATAAATGGATTTGATTTAATCCCATTTTAAGCAGAACCTCCACCTGTATGAGGCTGATATTATTGATTTTTGTACATTTTATCCCTCTGTGGCGCCCATACAAGGACTCACATCCTGCCTGAGCACAGAAATAACGACAATTCCTTCTGGAATAAAAAGCGAAAGGAAGACAGACGAGCTCACCAACTGTCCTTTGGCCCAGATTACAGCGCCGACGCCCACTTTAGGGTCCTCTGGAAGGAAAATGACAGTTTTGAGACAAATGGCGAACTCAGACAGACACACTGCTTAAGGTGAGTGTGACCTTGAAGCCTGAGTCAGGCATCTGCTCCCTTGACCCTTTAAAGACGTGAGAGCACAGAAATCTAACGGCGACGTCGGTTATCTGTCGAACATCCTTCCACTGGCTACGTGTGTGACACGTCCCCCGACAGCCTTGTGAAGTGCAAACAGTAAAACCCAAGCAGACCTGTTCTGAAGGCCAGCAGCCGGGCCTGGTTGATGCAGTGCCAGGCCACTTCCTGGGGCACCTCCTCCTGACCAGGAGGCGGCGACGGCGGCGACAACTGCTCCCTGAGAGGCGCAAACAACGCAAGAAATAATAAATAAACAAGAACTGTGGATGGTGAGCGCGTGAAGACGCCCGCTTGTAAATAAGAAAAGATGGAGTGGTTTTTTTTAACCTGTGGAAGCCGTAGCGTTGCTGTGGCAACCCAGCAGCCACGGCAGCGAGAAGCTGCACCAGCTCCATCATGTTGTGTCTCAGGTTGGAGAAGTAGGGCTCCACGCTGAAGTTCTCCAGGCCCATTTGGGTCAAAATCTTCTGGTGCTGCTGAGACGTAGCAACCAGGAACTGTTGGGAGAAATCCTTCAGGTGTCGTGTGCGCTCTCTGGAAAGCAAGACGAATTTCTCTGGTTTGAAAACGACGCGGCTCATCTTTATAAAATAAAACCGTCCCTTTTAAAACTCCTATTTTTTTTTTCATCCAGCAGTTTACAACGACTTCGATTTCTCCAGAATGTCTCACAAATATAACAAACAACTGAACGTAACTTCTTAAAGTGTTGTCGCTGCTGCTGCAGCAGCCACACGAGGTCTTGAGAGCCGGCTACCTGTCGAACAGCTCCTCCGTGTCCAGATCGGGGTCATCGCCCGCCATCCTCTCCATGAAATCACAACATCTGGACGACTCGTCCACAAACTGCAGCAGGCCGAGCGGCAGCGACTGCAGCAGCACGCGGATGGGAGGACGACTGTTGGACTTCAGCATCTCCGTCGCCACGGCGTCCAGCGCAGCTTCCTCTGTGACGGAGTGAGGTGGGTCGTGGGAGTTCGAACGGTTTGTGGAGGTGCGTTTCAGCATGCTGATCTCGGGGTCTCCGGGCCAGAAGGAGATCTGACTGACTCCAGCTGGGGAAGACCAAAGAGCATCGTCGTTCCTAATGAAGGTCACTGTGATCATGTTGTTTACAACAGTACGGCAACACCTGCACAGCAAGCTCGATTACCATATTTAACTATGGCCACAATAAAAAAAAACAATATATCAGCTGGGTGTTAAATTATCAGATGTCATTGAGTTTGTTTGGCTCCTTCCCTCCTTCCCTCCCTCCTCACCGTTGATGATCATCTTGAGGCAGGTAGCGCACGGCCTCCTGGAGAAGTACAGCTGACAGTCAGCCAGGCGGGAACCATGTTGAATAATAGCTTCCTGTCCTGCGTGGAGCTCAGCCCCTGAACAGTGGAGTCCCAACACTTTACCTCCCCGCACCACCACCAGTCCCACACGACGGACCTGAAACACAGACCGCTGTCACTTCACAACGTAGACTCGTTTTATTCTAAGACAAAGAGGCATTATTTATACTGACCTGATGATCCTCATCTTCCTCGGGTGTCTCCTGAGGGAACAACTCCATCCACAAACTCAACAAGGTGAACAGGTTTGCCTTTGATAACCTGTGGCCGTGACCTGGAGCAGAGACCACAAAAAAAACAACATGAGCTCAGAGTTCGGTGGACTAAACGCTCCTCCAGACTCCTTGGCCTGCTTCCACCTCTTAATACTGCAGTACAATTCAATTAGAGCAGCAGAAGCAGGCTCTATTAAATCGATCCCATTATTCTGGAGAACCGGTCCTACCTTTTCACTATGACCATACTGTGTTTTTTTACCCCTAAATATGTGATCAAAACCTGCGTTTGGTAAAAACCACTATAGAAGCAAACTATTCAATGGCAGTTGTTGGAGGTGACAGCTGGTCTTCTGCACCGAGGATGGATGGTATCCACAATAGTAATGTCAACCTCCCTCTGCTGTACTTTTCTGGTCTGTGACGTCCTCGGTACCTCAGATGTAAACATGTTCCGGACGGATTACATCATTTGCAAAATAACCAAATACGTCACGCTGGGTTCCCTTTGATAAATCCGTTTTAAAGCCTGACAGAGACCCGTGTACTGTGGCCGCAGGACGTCAACTCACCTTGTATTCTGCTGTCAGACTGGGAGCTGCTGTCCCGCGTCCTCCGGGTCGGACCGGACCGGCCCGGTTCGGCTCGGTTCCTCGACTCGCTCGCTTCCATTCAGTCCGCCAGCTGGCGAGGACAAACGTCTCCGTCCTGAAAGTTGAAATGGCAAGATGAAAGAGTTCCACCGGTGTTAATGTAAACGGGCTTTTACAGTTTTCAGGGTTGACAGCTGGTCATAAACAGTTTCCGGTCAAATACTTTCAAAATAAAAGCATTAAAAGCAAAAAAAAGAGGAACGAATTCAATGGTGGGGAAAAAAACACAACTAAAAGCTTCACTTAATGTCAAGGTAACCTGTTTAACACCAGTGACATGAAATACTTTGATATTTTCTTCTTAAGACACATTTATTACTTCTACTTAACTCCAAACTACACAGACTGAGTTAGCATAGTTTAGCACTTAGCTTCAGCAAACACATTTCTCCCAAAACAGTTCTTATTAAAACCGTGCACAGCTAAACATACACTTACCTAAATTAAACTTGACTTCTTTACTACATGCTCAGGTATTGCCACCTCTTATTTCAAAGACGTTGCCGTCCATCTATACGTCACCGGCTAACTAGCAGCAGCTTGACAGTTCAGGTTTACTTCCGCAAGTCCTCTCAAGTGGGCGGGGCCTGTCGGTTCACCAGGGGACAGCGCATGACGTCATCACCATCATCTCTTATCACCATTATAACTTATGCTTATCTACTAAAACGTGAAATAGAAAGCAGATAGAAAAATAATTCACAATTTGAAATATGGTATTATTTTGGCATCGAATGTAAACAGTTCCTATTTAGGAGTAATTTATTTCTTCACAGAAACATAAGCCCCAAAACTGAATATACAAAAGTAAAATGACACGTCAAAGGTAGCAAAAGAATAACAATACAAATCCCTGTAATGCTGTAATGTTGAATTTAAACATGTTACTACCAGTTTTATAAACTTCTCCAAATTAAAGCTTTACAAAGCATAACAAAAATATACTTTTGGTCTTAATACAGCAGGCAAAACAATCTTATTTTTCCAGTTTGCATGTCCTTTTTCATACAAAACAAGAGGAAATCTGTAAACCTGCACGTCATTCCACCAAAGCATGAATTGCCACAGAAACCTGCCCTTTTGTGACCTGACTGAAACAGAGGTCTGACTGAAGTTTAATGGTTAAATCTTTAAAATTTGAGTGAAGCAAGAGATGGAAACCTAACAGATGAAATAGAAACTGATCTCGCCAGCCTCGCTGCCAGATGGCCTGGACTTTAAAACCGTTTCTGGCAACACCCCGTGATGCAGCAGAAAGTAAAGGCGAGGACCCGCAGGGCGTTTTTGGTCATCCTAAGCCCAAGCAAACAGATTTAAAACAACAACAAAAATACCACACCTATGTTTACAGGGCATATCATAGTGTTTATATTGCTTTAGCTTGCAATATCTTGTGCAGTTCCAGGGCAGTGCATTTTCACTGTATCATCAGAAAAACATAGAGAAAATGTGATATGAGGAAGGAATTAATAGGTTTGTTTTTTACAAAGTTTGCCCATTTGTTTTCTCTTTGTCTTTTCACTAATACAAATGCCAAACATGAAAACGGTATAATAATAACAACAATAAGGAAATGTAAAGTTCTTTTTGGAATATTCACCTTCTATAACACCAAACTGAATATCGTGCATACGTTTTACAACTTTTATACGAGCAATGGAAATAAAAAGCCACTAATAATATAACAGTGCCTCAAATGTTTACTGTTGCTTTTGTAAAATTTCTAGTGCAACCGTCTTTAACTCAGTTTGTGGTCTTCCACAGTTTTGAACAATTAGTTTTACTGAAGACAAAGAAGCAATTGTAGTTTCTTAAAGTGCTGAGGAGCAAAAAAATCAGGCAGCAATAATAAACGAAAAGAAAACATACTTAAGTATATAAACATCCTCTTTTGAATTTCCTAAAATGTGACGAATGCCACCTTAGAGAAGAAATCCGGTAACTGACCAAGTGACCCATTAACGACCCACAATAACATCTTGATCCACCGGGTCTGTTGTGACACCTTTAAATAATTCAATAACTGTAAATGTAAAAGTCCATCTCAGAGCTACTTGTTCCTGGATACAAAGAGTGCAAACTGAACATGGCAGAGATGAAACGTAGACGTGACTCATGGTGTTGGTGTCCTGGTCGAAGACATTTTAACAAACCGTCTCTTTCACTTTCCAAACAAAGAAAGAGAACGTTTTCAGTGTTTCTCCGCGTTGTCAAGGCAACGGTCGGGGAAAACACCGTGTTCCCTCCAGGTTTTTGCTCTTAAACTTTCCAAAAAGTAAAAGGAAGAATGTGAGCACTGGCCAAGAAAAATAAAAATTCAAGTATATACAGAATACACAGAAAAAGGCTCCACGAGTTTGTCGAGTGACTCCACAGGAATTGGCCAAAGTGCTGATTTCATGTCCACACGTTGCACAGCTTAAATTCCAGATCAACATCTTGTGAATCTTGTTGTTTACAGTAAGTGCCATATTTTATAAGAGGGCCTGCTCTCTTTTATGTCATAGAGTAGATCAGCAGGAATGTGATCAAAACTGATATTTTTGTGGGAAGGTACGAGTACCGCTCAGTTCTTGAAGGCTCCGCAGTGGCTCGCTCGGCTAATAAACTCCTTGAGCATCGCACCGTCGGACTGCCAGAAGGCTGTGGTCTGAGTCACCTGAGTCAGATGGTTCACACAAAACCGGAAGCAAAAGTCTTCCAGGTCCTGGAAATTATAAGAGAGGAGGTCAATACGTAAAATAAAACATGAAAAAAGAAGAACTTGATAATGATCCTTATGTGAATGAAATAAATGTAAATGGAGTTCACAGTTTGAACACTTTAATCTGAGATAAACAATTGTAAACTTGTAAAGATAAATGAATCGCGTGTGCGTGTAACGGTACCTCTGCGTCGTATCGAATCGCGGCAGACAGCAGCATGAAGGCGTTTTCCACCGTGATCCCTCTCTTGATGATCTGCTGACACAGACGTTTCAGGCGGTTTTCACAGTACGAGGTTGCCAGGTCCAACAGGCCTGCAAGACGGCACACAAACACAGACGCTGGAGCAACACGTCCCTCCAGTGATGACATAAGACAACACAGTGTCGGGGGGAGGGAGGGAGAGGGGGAGGAGGGGGGCATCAGGCCTGCTAACCGATGGCGTCCTCGGGCGGAAGATCGACGGTGTCTGTGTAGAGGAACTGCAGGAAGGATCTGTACACGGCGTAGGAGAACTGGCCGATCTCGATGACATCCTGCTGGTCTTCGGTCCATTGGGAGCGAAACATTGAGCGGAAATGCTCACACCTACTCGCAACACGAGAGACGTTTATCACGCTGTGCATAGTGAGTGCTGTTTCTTAATGAGATTCTCAGGCTGAATTCTATGTGTGTGGAATAAAAACAACAATGCCATCAACACGGATATTAAAGCATCCAACACACACCTGATCTTCAGCACAGCCTTGTGGACATGGATGCATTTGCCGTCGACACTGAACTTGAGGTCGGCCGTTTCTGGACTGTCGAACTCTTTTCTCAGAGCCTCAGCGAGTGTCAGGAAGTCGTCGTGCTCTGAAGTAAAACAGAAAACAAGTAAATAATCCAGCCTCATCATTTACGAACACAGTAAAAATCCAAATCCCCTCGACGACTACAAGGAAATTGTACGATGTGATTTGTTGAAGCCCTCCGATTCTCTCACCCACAGACACGAGGCGCCAGGTGACCGACGGCGTGGCAAAGCAGGCGAAGACGTCGTCGGTGTTAGTGAAGTGTGTGGGATGTGGCAGCATGATTGATTGGCCCCGACACTGACCCCACATGTACACCTGGAGGATAATCATCATGAAGTTAAGAGGCACAGACTGGAGAGTGTTAATGATGCAGCCTTCATCACAACAGACATTTGGACATGTTAGAAAAGCACAGGTGTAAATAATAAAGTTAATGACAGCTGAGTTTCTTATTAGCACAGTCTGATACCGAGAACCTTGAAGGACTCAGCCATCGTTAATGTTATTAGTGACACCTGTGCTTTCCCCACTGCAGTACAACAGCTCAACACCACCTGCACATCATTATTAACATGATTAAAGACTACAACCTGATCTGGGCTGGTTGTACTTTTTTCTTTTTCTACAGAAGCATGATACAATACATAAATACACTCACAATAAACAGAACACACAGGGAGACACTGCAAACAACATTAATTGGATATATACCTGCCCGATTTGGGTCTTGGCTGCCGAAGTATGTGTTGAATGGCACGCTGCGATCTCCACGATCCTGCTACGTGAGAGATGAGATAACGTGGACAGTTTTAAGTATCACAAGTGTGTCAGGGAATGAGAACACAGGCAGGATTTGAGCTGTGATTATTGTTTTTGACGAAGAAGAACTACTTGAACTCCCCCCTGACAACCACTCAAGACCAGAGACGGTCGTTGAAGCAGAGGGAGGAAACAAGGACAAGAAACAGGAAGGTTAAATCTTAACAGGATGAGGGACAAACTTGAACAGACATAATGCTCTGAAAGGCAGCTTTGGGCCGCCACCCGCTCCCTCTGTCCTGTACCTGTCTTTGTCAGCCATGATCTGCACCGGGCTGAGGTGGTTGCTCTTGTTGCCGGTCCCCAGCTGACCGTAGGTATTTGCTCCCCAGGCGTACAGCAGCCCTTTATCGGTCAGTGCCAGGCAGTGTCCGTAGCCCGATACTACCTGGAAGGCAGAGGATGATTGACGAGGTAACAATCACCTGTTCGGTCAGTTTTAACCAGCAAAGGTGATTTGTGCCTGTGGAGAGTAACACCGGGTCGTTGGGCGTCTTACCTGTTGAATGCACAGCCCTTGGAGTGCAATAAGGCGGCACGGCGCCAGCTGATTCCCATTGTTACCGATCCCCAGTTGCCCGTTTCCATTGTAGCCCCAGCCGTAGACCTGGAGGGAAAGGAAGCAACTCAGATTTCTCTGTGGGGAGCTCAGATGTCTCTGTGGGGATCGTCACAGTTTTATGCGAAGCCATCTTCACCTCTCCATTGTCGAGCAGAGCCATGGAGGAGGTCTGTCCACACGTGATGCCCACCGCAGTCTTGCCCTGCAGGCAGCCGGTGACTTTCCTGGGGTAGGGCTGGTTGGCTGTGGAGCCGGAGCCGATCTGCCCGCAGTTATTGTAGCCCCATGCAAACACCTACAGAGGCATGGAGACGTTTCAGGGCAGGAAAAGGCACATTTCTTACTTTTCAATTAAAAATATAAGTCTGTTGTGATTTTCAAAACAAAAACAAAAACCCTTAACTTAAGGAGACTTTTCTCATCTATAAATACACCTTCAGTGAGGAATAGGAAATTGTTAGATTAGCTCTTTTAAGGAATAGTTCAACATTATCGGTAAAATATGTGTAAAAGGAAAGAGGGCCCGATGCAATGTTTACATTGCTCCTGTACAGTTAGTAACATTTAAAACGGTAACGGCCTTCAATGCTTAAAACACACACATACACACACACAACCTGATTAGCTTTAATGCCTTCGAGTTAAAAATAAGCTGCTTAGAGTGGCACTAGCAGGGCGGGAGGTGACCGGTGAAAGTATGAGTGATCCGTCTGGAGCTAAACACGAAACGCAAACAATTCAAGGTAAACATAAAAAAATACTGACCTCTCCGTCCAGGGTGAGAGCCATGGAGTGATGCGAGCCACACGACACCTCGGTCACCTTCTTGCTCTGTAAGTTAGAAGTGACCAACACCGGGGACATTCCCTGATTGGTCGTCCCCGTCCCCAGCTGGCTGTAGCCATTGTGGCCCCAAGCAAACAGCTGTCCATCTGAAGCACATAGACAAAGTTACAAAAACACATTTTCCTCTGCTTCTAATAAAACCAAAATGATGACTAACCCACCGTCTGTGGCCAACAGGACGTGGGGTCCGCTGCCGTAGCTCAGGCTGACCACCTTCTTCCCCTGCAGGATGTCCAGTTTCTTTGGCACAGTAGTGCTCAGACTGTCTCCAGTACCAAGGCAGCTACTGCAGTTCACCCCCAACACAAACATCTGGGAAATAATTATACACACAAGTCAACATGCACAGAGATATTAATAAAGAATAGATAGGACAGAAGGAGGAGAAGGAAGAGACTGATTTATAATTTCTGGCAAGAACACAGACACAGAAAAGGTAGATAAGAGATCTGAGAAAACATGATGCAGGTAGAACAACAGACTTGTGTAAATCTCTGTCTTCCACGGTGTGACAGTGTGTCTGTGGTATGCTGGCCCTTCAGTCACAAGGAAAATGAAAACAATGCATCATTTCCTGCAGCAACAAAACAAACTACTTGAAGAGCACTGGGAGCATAAACTAGTTGAGACGAGTGGTTTTAGGAACATCCCATCCACGGGGACGTATCGTACACGTCCTTACAAGCTGGAGTCTCCAAAAGATGCAGCTATATACCAATGTGCACTCCTGACCTCATGTCCGTGTGTGATGTAGATGGCCTCATTAGCAGACGTTCCAAAGACGCACGCCTGTCGGATGGCAGCGAGTTCCTCAGTATTCAGCAGAGAGAACAGGGGCCATTTGCTGACGTCCACCATGGCTCCGACAAAACTCGGGCTTCCTTGTTGGGGAGGAAGAGTCCGGGATGAGGGTGGAGAGGACGGGGGCACGGGAGGAGGGGGGTGAGGAGGGGGAGGGAGGACTCGAGGAGGAGGTGGCGATGCTAGCGGAGGCGGGGAGCAAGGAGAAGACCCATCCCTGCCGACACTTCACCAGATGAGAGAAGGGTTGAGAATAAAAACATTAAAGGAAGGAAAACATGTTACAAACACATGTTAGATTAAGGATTATTTTTTTCTCCTCTTCTTGAGACAAAAAAAAACAACCAAAACTGTAAATATGAAGCAGCTGCATGCACACACAGGGAGAAAGAGAGTTGCATGTAATAACAACAAGAAATACGTCTTGAAGTAACTTAAACCTTGTTTATAAGTCATTACAGAAATGAGGATGGCATGCAGTCAAATCAACACGGGTGATCTATTATTGCAAGGCTTCATGCTTCAAAGTGAAAGCGATGGACCAAATATGAAAGGGCCGTGACGTCACCAGGTTTACAACTTCTTAAATTGCTCATTTTTTGACTGGACTTTGGCGTGGCCGTCTCCCATTGTCGGAGCCAGCCAAAACACACACACACACACACACACACACACACACACACATCAAACTGCTCCGTCTTACTCAAAGAGCGACTTTACAAGCAGCTGTAAATACTTTAATCATTGTTGTGAAGCCGGCGGTGGACGGGGATGCTAGTAGCTTTATGAAGCTGTCTTTGTGCTCTTCCTACCTAAAGCATCGCTCCATAGCAACGAATCAACTGAGAAAAGACAGACAAGACAGACAGCGACAGCATTTATTTACAACATCACTATCAGTAAGACCTCGGTGGGTTTTTGTTTTTTTTATAAAACGTAAGCTAGAAAAAGGAAATTACCTGATTAAAGTTGTTTACCCGGTGCTGTCAACAGCAGAGGCGTCTGACCCGAACAGCGTCTTCTTCTTCGTTTTCTTTTCCGGCAGACTGAGCACGGAGAGAACTCCGCTGCTGCCCCCTCTGGTCATTTGTGAAATAACACTTACCAATGTGGGGATGTGAAGTTCTGAATAGTGGAATATGTCAAAGAAAAAGCAAGTTGAAGTCATATGTAATATGTGATTACTGAACCAAAATTTGAACAGCAAAATAAGTCTGAAAGAAAATGACATTAGATTTTTATTGTGGCCTTTCTTTCTTCATTTTTAGAGATAATGTGATGGTTATCGACTGTAAAAATGCCCCACGGGTGACAGTTTTTAAAAGGTTTTGATGGCTGTTTGGCACATTTGTCAAACTGTTATTTCAAAAAGAAACAATTTAATATTTAAAAGAAAGCTTTGTCCTAAATCTTACTTGCAGAGGCCACCACCTCCTTACATACCTGTAGTTGCCTTTAATGAACAGTAGGTGGAGTACTTCCATACAGATTTGGGCTTGTCAGGTTGAATGCGCTGCATGAGCTGGGATGTTCTCAGACTGCCAGAAAATTGATGCTGAGGGGTAGTTCAGTGTTTTTGATTTAAGGCTTGGTATACAATGTCAGAATGCAATGATGGTTTGCAAACACGGACTATACTGGAATTGGCCTTCATTGAAGGATTTTGAAGTTTAGATATTTAATCTGACCATCAGCAGCAGCTCCTACGAATCCAATAAAATACTCCTTCCAATTCTGCAGTGGCTTGTGAGGAAGGCTTTGTCTGTGGGAGCCAATCAGAATCAAGTCCAAATATTTTTTTTTACCAGAATTAGTTCTGGTTTTGAGAATGATTTTTTTCTGGTGTTTACAAAAACAGAAACTGTTTTATATCACAGGAGATTAGAGTAAATATGAAGCCTTGCAAATCGGGATAATCATTTCCAATTTGGGATCCAATTATCCCCGGCGGTATTTGTGCTGCAGTCTATTCTGTGGCTTAGAGGCGTATTATATGATATTCCCTGGATGCAGGCCACATTGTGCTTTTCTCTGAGCCAACAGATCAATACATCAGCAGGCTCAGTGATAACCCACTTCTCAAAAACCCTGGTGTCCAGGACACACTCACACATCTATTCAGTCAACAAATCTGCCACTCAGAAGAAAGTGCTATCAGTTTGAGGATTTCAAATCACCTTCATGTGACTATATAATCACATATATATAATCTGCTGTTTGCCCTGAATTGAACCTCCTCGGCTCCTTCACAATAAGTATACTGCGCTAAGAACTTCTACCAGCCCAAAGTCTAATCTTTTATTGTGGAAGCAGCACATAAAGACTCCAAAAACTGAGCACTAAAAATATTCCCTGTATTGAAAAACAATTCACGTGTTTTCTATTGTTAGGACGCTATGTGGTCCCATAATCCACGCTAAATTTACAAATATGTTTCCCTGTCAATAAGTGACTTTCCAACCGGACAACTTTATTGAAATAAAAAAAGAAAGTATTTTCAGTGATTACTCTTTCTGGCACCAGCCCTGCTATCAGGTGCAACTGAGCAGAGATCTATAACAAGTGGAGAATGTGGAGCATTTGACTGCTTCTGATGTAAATGATCACTCTGTGTGCTGTAATAAGAAGTCCCCTCTTCTCTGGTTCATTTGCTTTTCCTGAACTCCCACTGGCTGTGAATGTCACTATCAGATTCCTTTTTGCTTTCTCTCTCTTATTCCTTCTCTTCCCACCTTCTCCTCCTCCTGTGTCCTCACTTCCTTCCTTATGGCTCCTTTTCCCGCTACACTGTTTGTCGTGTACAAACACACTTAATTGTCCACACACACATGCAGCTGTGGCTGTTTGCACTCTGAGCTGAAGCAGCTCTCTGTGTACACGGATCATATTCGGCCCCTTAATGACAGTAATCCTGTGCTGCAGCCTCAAAACAATACAAGTCGGGAACAGTGTGTGAAAAAACAAAAAAATCTGCCAGGCGTCAGTCATCCTGCGGTAATGACTGTGTGTGTGTGTGTGTGTGTGAGTCTCTTACGTATGCGGTCTGTTGTGGTCTAAATGTGTAGATGAGCAGGAGATGTGGCTGTTTGCGAGGGCCATTATCCTGGACTCATTTGCCGATACTGCAGTGCAGCTGAGAAGGAGGTTTGTTCCAGGAAAGTTCAGTGTTTGTCTGTAATTGCTCATTTGTGGCAGCACAGAATTTCCCTCTTTTGTGTCTTACAATATAACAAAAATGCAGATGTCCTGCTCAAACATCCACAAAGCTGCACATGGCTTAACCCTAACCCAGCATACAGTATAAAACGCTAAATCAAGGGCTGCTAAACAGGTAAACCTACAAATGTTATTACAGAGATTAACAAAGATTTTCTCTCATGCAGAAGTGTATTTCTGCACGCTGAATGTGAATATGGTTTAAGAGTTCCTCCATCACCAACGGCTGTTGTGTTGCATTATACTCACATGGACATGGTGAAGTGGTACCAAGGAAGGTGGAGCCCCTCTATGCTGGCAGACTGTTGCTGGACACTACAGAGGGGTGATCCTGAGGACAAATAAAAGCCAAAAATCATCCATTCGTACAGTTTAGAAGTAATTAAGTGCAACAACAGCTGTATTTATGATTAAGTAATACACACTCTGTCACTTAAAAACCTTAAAAAGGGGTTTGCTGCAAGATGGATCTATTCTACTTAGTGTTTCATACAGCAGCTGAATTCCTGTTCTTTAAAAAAAAATTAAAAAAAAGACTTCTTCTTCTCATGTTGAACTTTCCTCTGAAGTTACCAGGCCTACACCTTCATTTCTGTCGGCTGAAAGAAAAGGGGATTTAATTACGCTGCGAACATCAAAAGCGTTTTATGCAGAAAAGTCTTTCTTCTGTAAAAGCTCTGTTTTTAGGCTACTGACAGATTCAAAGGCAAATGAGCCACAGAGCTTTCTAGAGAATGGATGGTGTGTTTTAAAAGCCTTTTGAGATGCCAAAACACTAATGATGTGTACTAGACTGATATATCTGCTTCAATTTAAATGATTTCTCTCTGTATCTGGAGTGTAATGAAGTCCGTTTATTGCTTTTCAGAGTGCTTTTGTTCCTTTAATCAGTTTAAAATGTCCCTGGCATTGTTATTGCAGTCAATAGGATATAATGAATCTGTCCACTGATAAGGTTTCCCGGTTGTGTTTGTTTGTGTGATGAGAGCTGGACCGGCGCCTGTGGATTCAGCACTCTGGACAGCGCCAACTCTGCCTCTATTAAAAATCACTGCAGCATTTTCAGCTCCGTTTCAACCTGTCGTCTATGAAAGACCTATAAGGCATTTGATCATTCCCTCTTTTGAATATGCACCACCAAGATTTTACTCTAAAAAAATAAATTAAAAAATTAAAAAATAGCGTAAATGTTCTAAAATAAAACGAGCAATTATCAACGATGAAAATTCAGATTGAACACTGTTGTGTATTGACCACATGTGTAAGCCGAACTGACCACAATGGTTCGTGGATTTCAATGGAGCCATGCAACAGGTGTGTACATCTCCCAATAGGAAAGGCGGCATGAAGCTGCCAGATTTTTGAACGGAGTTTGGAGCAATTAGAGAGAAAAAAGTGCGCACTCGTAAAACAGAGGGACGAAGAGCTTATGTGGTGGTTTCGTACTCTTTAGTGACGCCATCTCGCCGCCGCCCCCCTCGCCAAAAATCTTGCCGGTCACGGTTCACATCCAGTCAGTCAGATAGCGGTGTGGGAACCACGTGTCTACAGTAACTGAAAGCTGTTTCTCTCAGTAGGGCTGCATCAAGCTGCACAAACAAACCGGAAAGAGTGTTTTCCTTCAGAACAAAAGTCGAGGGTAAATCAAACAATACCCAGGATAAGAACAAAGTTGTTTTCCAGGTACAGTCAGGAACACAATTAGGCTACTTGCCTAAAACCTTTGTAGACTGTTCCTGTCACGTTGATTTATATAGTGAGAGAATTATGCCAGCTATAAGTTTGGACTCAAACTCATTATTTGATTATCTAAAACTTTCAAAAAAAATAGTTCTGAAGTAAACACCTAAATATATAAACAAATAACAATCATATAGAATTAATTTTATTTTAATTCACTCTGCATTTTCTAGATTATATTTCTTAATATATTTCTTTGTTTAGGCCTAGATAATAGGCTGCTGTTTTAAGTCTGCTCCGTTTGGGTAGAAATGAGAGGAGCACTCCTGACGTGAACATGGGACCGTGTGAATACAAATGGGAGGAGTGGGGTTGGTTCGGTCTTTTATTCTGAAGCTGCCAACCGGAATAGATGTTTTGTTTAATTGCTCTTACTTTGTCACTGGTTGGGTATCAGTGCACCTCCTCACTCCCCAACGGCCGTCGGTTGTCTCGAGCGCAGCTGAAGACTCTGAAGCACCACAGGAGCGCGCCAGGACCACGAGCCGGACCGGGTCTCCTTTCGGCGTCTTCTCCATCTAGTTTCTGGAGTAGAAGAGACAGCAGAGTACAGTCCAGCAGCTTCTTTTCATCAGCAAGGTGAGGAAGAGCAGGAGGAGGAGGAGGAGGAGAGGAGAGGAGAGGAGAGGAAGGGGAGACAGACAGACAGCAGCAATATCTTGGCGCATTGGAGCTTATGGATTATTGAGAAGTGAAGGCCGAATCACGGATCAAATATTTATAAGGACTTTTTAAAGAGAAAAACACAGAGTGGGATAGTGCAGAGATCTCCTGCAGTGATTCACCTGCCCGGTCCAGAGCTGCGCGCTCTCACTAACCAGACCGGAGGACCGGTGTTGCTGCTGGAAGAGGATTCTGCATCTAGCGCGTGTGTGCAGTGTGTGTGAGTGTGTGTGTGTGTTTGGAAAGGAGCCCCCCTGCTGCAGTACTTGCCTGCTGCACGGGTACAGGGATGCCACCGACTTGCTGACGGACACCCGGTATCCGCACCCCTCCCCTCCTCCCGGACGGACGGACACACCGACCCCTGCGAACCCCACTAATATGCAATGGTTTTTTGTGCAGAAGCCGACAGCTGCCGCGTACCGCCGACTTCACGCTAGCGCCGCCGCATGCCTGTCCATCACTGCCGCTCCTCTCCCCGCGCCGCGCGGCAGACGACGCCATTTGAAGAGGAGCGCTCGGGGGCTTTTCACGCCGCGGCGGCCGGGCGGCAGCAGCAGCAGCGACCGCTCCTCCGCAGCTGAGGACCACCGGCCGCTGGGGCAGCCGGAAGCGGAGACCGAGGAGAGAAGCGCCACAGCGGTTGCGCTTTTCCTGCCGCACGGGGACGACGTCGACGCGGAATACCTGCGCTTGGTGGTCTCGGAGCTTGTGGAGGAACCGGGCGAGAAACCGGGCGAGGAGCCGGGCTTCCTGCTCTTATTCTTGTCTATGGTGCAGATTGGGGGGGCGAAGCACCGCCGAACTGAGCCCAACAGCTGGCCAGCTCTGCTGGCATGCAAACAGGGGGGCGTATCAGCCCCCATGCGGTGGGTGAATTTTAGGCTGCTGCATCCGGAGCGCCTCTCGTCCCCCACCTCCTCTTCCTCCACTCCCTCCCCCGTCTCGGCCAAATCCATGCGGTTTATTTGGAACAACATTTTCAGCAAAGGATCGCATATGCTGCAGTGTCTTTGTGGCAGGAGCCTCAAGAAAAACAAGAACCCAACTGGTGAGTTTGTTGTCTGTGTGTGTGTGTGTGTGTGTGTGTGTGTGTGTGTGTGTGTGTGTGTGTGTGTGTGTGTGTGTGTGTGTGTGTGTACGTGCGCGTGTGGGGGTGATAGAGAAAGACTTTATTGGGTGTTATGTGCGTGTGCGCAAGAGTATGTGTGTGTGTCTTCCCTCCCGAGACTGCACTGTTCGACTCCTTTCTGGTGTTTCTCTGCAATCGCAGTTGTGCAGCAAGTGAGAGCACCACGGGGAGGAGGGTGGAGGTAGAGGGTGGGGGTGATGGGGCAGGACGGGGTGTTTAGGGGGTGCTAACTTATAAGCACAGATACTGACTATACAGTGGCAGTGCATGCAAAAAAATAAAGCATGCGTGCTGTGCGTGGCAGAGATGCTGCAGAAATTCAAGTCTTTCGCAGCATGCAGACCCGTTCAGGCTCCAGTAACCTGCATGATTAAACAGCACATGGCCTTATTTAGACTTCCACTGTGGATATACAGAGCACACAAAGACTGGAGAGAGTCCAGTTTGTTTTTCTTGGCTGCAGACATTTCAGTCACAATGTGCTGAACACCAACATCTCCTCTCAGGAGATCCAAGTCTGAACGTGAAGCCGCGTGCAGCAGAGCTCAGAGCTGCTGCCCGCTCGGTCTCTAACACAGTGTTTACTGTAACTTTCTCATTCAGGTGAACTTCTAATCACGTCCAGCATCGCGCTCGACAAACTCACAGTCAACATGTCCGTCATCTAAAGTTGGATCTGTGTGCATCTGTCTGTCACGTGTCTTCAATTCAATTTCATTCACCAGCAGGTCCTTTGAATTCCTCGTCATGCTCCCAGGAGACCACACGGCACATTTAGATTCGTTTCTTTCACCAAACCAAATAGCCGGCTTTGTTTCCCAGCAGATTTTCCACTGTCCTCTCTGGGTGACGGCAGAACAGACATTGACACTGGCGTTACAAAGGGAAGTGGGCATTGTTGACAATATTGGCATATTGACACTGCAGCAGAGAGTTTGCCTGTGTAACTTCTCCACAGTGTTTAGAGGACAGCCGTAAGCTCCAGGAGGCAGAACTTCTCGTCAGACAGCATGTTTCTATGACACAGGTGAAGTTTGTTCAAACAGCCCTTTGTTTTCTCTGAGTCTGGAATTATTAGATGTTGTTTACAAAAGCTACATTGCAGTAAAAAAAAAAAGTGATAATGTTATTAATTTGGCAATTAAAAGTTTAGGTTTTTGTAATGACGTGATACATGTGAACCAGAAGGAGAAGACATTGGGCATTGCTCCGTGTCTTGCTCAACAGCTCTATATTAATTAAAGGAGCAGTCCACAACAGCCAAGTGACCAAATGATAGAGGACCAGTTAGGAACAAGTAGGGATGTAGACGTCTGTTTAAAGGTGTTTTTCTCTCCTTGTTTTTGAACTTTGGTTCAACAAAGCGAGCATTTTCTAAGCTGCAAACAACCAAACATGGACATAAAGAAGTGTCTGTGGCACCATCCACATGTTTCCATAATAAAATGTATACTGGGCACACTGTCACTATCTTGTTTGGCCCTGTAAAGTGAATTTGGACCAAGTGCAAGAAGCCTCGATCTTCTCTGAGCCAGCATCAGGTGGGCAGCCGATGAAATTGTGTTTGGGTTTGTTGTTTTTGAAAAATACGGCATAAACAGAATGACAACATTTTTACAAGTTAAGATGCAGACAGGATGTTGTAATGTTGTCCTGTCCACTCTGTCCTGCTACAGCATTCGAGAAAATCTATTTACGCTGCACTTAGAGCTAAACTGTTCATTTTGGAGGCACTTAAATTCCTCCTTTGCCACAAAGTTCATATCTGAGAAACAACAGCGGCCACGGAGTGAAAAAGTTCAGCACTGAGTAGAAATGCACCGTGGACGGTATGATGGTTCTGACGGCATGATGAGGTCAGCCATTAATGCTGTGTCTTCTCTTTGTCCCTGAATGCTAAACAGTCACATTCATATTGTTCGAGTGATTACAAAGCACTGTCCCTTTTGGTTTTGGATCTGACGTGTGAAAAGGACAGACAATGCAAAAATTTCAGCACCATGGACAGCGACCAACATTTACCACCTCTGTGTTTGAGCATTTTTAAAAGTTTGAACTGCAGTAATTTAATCTGGTTTTATTTATTAAACTTTTCTCATTGTGTTTCAGCACTTTTTAAGTTTAAAGAGCCGTTTGCCATAAAAATCTGTTTGTTACGAGTTCTGAAGCAGCAGCGATAAAGTCTGAATAGAACAATACACGATCCTGTTTCTATATAAGGATATAAGAGGATCATCTGTTAACCAGGCAGCCCGCTGGATTTCAGGGCACATGTTTCATCAATCGCCAACATATGAAGGTATTTGTATTATTTTAAAACTGCAAATATCTTGGAGTGCACCTAAAAGTTTTAAGCTGACATAAGCGCATCTTTCGCTCTTCATCACTGACTGATAATGATGATACAACACATCAACAGTCGACAGAGGGATGGTGTGTCTTCCCTGTGAGAAATATTTGCACTTTATCAGCAAACATTTGAAGGAGAACAAGCCAGAGCAGTTAGCGGGTGGCACCAGATGAACCGCCGGTCTTTCAGAATGAAAGTGAAAGCACACAAAACAAAACCAACGCAGGTGCGTTGCCACAGGTGAAACCACCAGTTTGCCACAGAAGAGCTGGACGGTTGTACTGACTGCAAAATGCTCACAGCTTTTTGTTATTTATTTTTTCAAATCCTGCCAAAACATCACAGCCTGCAATTTCCAAAGTGTCACATGACCGGTTGTGTTTTTGTCCCTCTGGGCTCTGTGCTTTAATTTCTTTTTATATTGTCTTCCTCTCTGCTCATTTAATGAATTGGCTTGAAGCAACGCTTGCTGGGTTTACGAGGGGAAGTGTGCGCTGCTGTGATACACAAACAGCACTGCTGCTAACCGATAGCTACGCTGCAATTTAACGTTATTAAATGGACAAACATCTGACCACAGTTTCATTTTTTTTAGGATGTTGATGCCACACAGTTAAATGAGTCTTATCTTAATCTTAATTATCTGAATGCTGAAAAGTCAACAAAAAAACACCAATTTAGGATGACATTTTCATGTGGGTTGACATTTTATGAATTAAATTAATAAAGCTCTGCAATAGTGAGGCAATTATTTACTATTATATCTCTCACACACACACACACACACACACACACACACACACACACACACACACACACACACACACACACACACACACACACACACACACACACACACACACACACACACACACACACACACACACACACACACACACACATAGTGGGGATGTACAGAGGAACGACAACACCTACTGTACTTACAACTTCCCATCAGCATCCTGCAGCTCGGTTCACAGATTAACAGCAGCCGGTGCAACTTAGCTGTCGCTTCCCTTTTTTAATTAAAGATAACATTTGAACTTTTTTTTTTTTTTTTTTTTACCCTGCCTGTTAGTGTGTGTTTGTGCACACTACACAAAGCAGTTGGTGGAGAAATATGGATCTGCTGATGGGGAGGAGGCAGAGTTTTGCTGACTCGGCAGTTGTCTTTTTTTTGTCTTTTCCCTCTGAATTGCACTATTAAGTGAAGATCCACTGGCGACGGAAAACACAGCTTTGTTTGGTGTGTATGGAGGCATGAATGTGTGTGTGTGCATCAGCATGTATGTGATAAGAGGGAAGTTAAAGTGTATTTTCTTTTACCACAGCTGCTCCTATTAATAACTGCAGATAACTATTATGCTGTATGATGTGATTGGGGAGGATGTAGCTATTTTTAAACAGTGACACTGGGATTCAAAACATTTTGTCCCAGTGTGGCACCACAGGACAGGCCTGGGGTTTATTGAAATAAAAAATAAAATAGATAATCCTCATTTGGAGCAGGAATGCACTCAGTCTGTCTCAGAGTTTGACATTCTGGGAATACAAAAGAAAAGTTTGTCCCGATGCCATGACTTAAATCCAACCAAGGCATGAAGCATCAAGGCCGTAAAATAGAATATTTCACAATCAGTGTTCAGTGATTGGTTTTGGTCCCGTTGCTAGGGGACGCTTTCTATTCGAAACAGCTGAAAGTGAGTGAAAGGCGCGTGGAGTATTGTAAACAGGACTGTGTCTGTTTCCTCCAGATGATCACGCATCGGTGTCATTCATTGTTTAAAGGAATAAGGCCCGGTGTTACTCAATGTCTTATGTCCCATGTGGTGTGACCCAGATACAGACTTTCACCTTTTATAGCACATGGAGGCGTGCACGCACACACCCGCCCGCTCACCTTCTTTGGAGAGTTGCCATTAAGGCATCTTACTCTATATTTTATTCAAACGTTGGAGTATAGCAGTGGGGTTGGTGCCAACTCCGATCTGTCTCTGTAAGTGAAAGACCCACATACACAAAGAGAGAGAGAGAGAGAGAGAGACACACATAAACTATAACTTTATTTCAAATGTGTTGCATTTGAATTGAAAGTTTTGTTTCCAACCTGTCAGGAATGCAATTATGCAGAAATCTGCCTCCAAAGTTTGTATTTCTGTACATCACTACACGAAAAGCATGAATATTTCATATTTTCCTCACGCTTGCAACGAAGTAAGATTCTGCGCGTCTCTTTGTCTGTCTCTTTGCCGAGTTGCGTGATGTGACGTGGTGCAAAGATGATGACTTGACAGAATAGTGGCAGTCATAGTGATGTCTGTCCTCTGAGGTCACACGGAGGGTTTTGGTGCAGTACTCTCAAAGGCGCCTTTGGTTTGGTTTGTGTTTGTGTTTGTGTTTGTGTGTGCTCATTAGCTCATTGTCCAAACACACCGAGTCTGCAGAAAGACAAAATGACTTTGCCGGGCTGATCTGCTTGAACCCATCACGTATGTCATAGTGCGCACACGCACAGAAAAAAAACAGCAGCGTCACACAGGTCGTCTTATATAATGAAACCAGGGGGAAAAAAAAGGAGACAAGTTCAACATCATCCAGTATTCCTTACATGGTGCTAACTCTCCACTCATGTGCCATGAAATCATTGCAGAATACACGATAGACCCCTAAAGCGGTGGAAAACCAGGTGGAAATAGTGATGATCACATTTCTGTTAGTTTCATCCAGATGAATGAAAACAATTATGCAAAATAAGTGTGGCCAGCGACAAGCCGTGCTTGTCAGGGGTCTCTGGGGTGCGAGACCTCTGCTTGGCAAAATACTGGATGCAACAAGTATACGGATTAAAACCAGTGTGCAGTGACACCACCGTAAACACCAGCTGGTTTTGATATTGTACAACATCACGTGCTACAAATGCTACCTCGTACTATAATTTTCTAAATGAAGCAATGAGCGAAGGGGGAAAGGTGACGGTATGTGTGTGTGTGTGTGTGTGTGTGTGTGTGTGTGTGTGTGTGTGTGTGTGTGTGTGTGTGTGTGTGTGTGTGTGTGGACAGCTCGAGCTCCAGGTATCTGCCATGAGAGTGCTGAGTGTTTTTTTTTCCCAAGTGCTCTTAAAAAGCAGCAGGTCATCAAAGGCTCCACTCAGAAGTGTTTTCACCGACTGAATGATAAGAAGCAGAGAAACACTTGACAGCAACTCAGTCTCTCTCTCTCTCTCTCTCTCTCTCTCTCTCTCTCTCTCTCTCTCTCGCTGCATAAAAAGGGTTTAATTGTTGAGGCTGGAGATGCCCAATATATTTAGTCACTGTGGTATAAAGCTACAGTGATGACGGGTGACGTTGAAGGAATTTCTTTTCTTAAAATAGTCCAAAGTCTGTTTATTGAAGTTTGCCGTGGTTTCAGACCGCCTTCGTGCTCAGGAGTTCTTCTCATGTACTTTTAGGACTGTTTTTTGTTTGTGCTGACCCAGACTTCAGTTTTGACTTTGGGAATAGGAGGTTGGCAAAAATGCAAACTACATAAGCAGAAAAGTGCACAAATGCAAAACTGCAAACTACATCTGGACGGTCCTCCCATTAAAAGTGACCGCACGCTGTCGAAAGAAAAGTAAAAAACAAAAAAAGGATATTAGTCAGCAGCAAAAAGACTTACTGTCAAATTACAGTACAACAAACTTCATAGAGCTTATTTCAGATGCTTTGGCATCTCGTGTGCACTTTAACTGATCTTGAAAGTTGTTCTGTGAGATAAAATACTAATAAATTCAACAGCATAACCATTAATCAATAACATAAACTAATAATGACTGTAAATCTCTCGCAGTAGCTTTTCTTAGCGCCTCTTCTCCATATCTGTGCTCACACACACTCCAGCTGACTTCTAGTCCTCCCTCGTCTGCGTTAACCTTTCGCTCGATGACAGCGCCGCATGACATGATGGCCATATCTGCCCGTGTGGAGGGAGGAGGGGGGGAGGGGGAGGGGAGGGGGGAGTCCACATGGTTTAAAAAGTGAGTTTTCCAAGGAGTGCAGTGAGCGGGTGTTTACAGGTGTGTGTGTGTGTGTGCCATGGACTTTGAGGTTATGCTGCAGGTAGCAGAGAGGAGAGTAAAGGCTGCTTTGGGCAGAACTGAAGCAGGTAAGGAGCTCTTTACACTGGAAACAGCTGGGCGCATACGTACAGGAAGAGAGAGACTTACAAAACCTGTAAACTGTAACACCCTCCTGTCAATGTCATCCATGGGGGCATTGAACTACACACCTGAAGGTATCAGCTGCAGCTGCACTTTTCTTTGGTTTCATCGCGATTTAAACTCGCCCATTTTATATGTTTGCAACTGTCAAAAGTTGGTGCGATGTAGCTACAGCCAATACGTTCTCAACAATGACTGTGATATTAATCGATAACAGATTTCAATCATACGCTATAAATAAACTTGACATCACATTGTGCTTAACGACATTACGTAAAAGAGTGAAGAACTTATTTAGTTGGACTTGACTGACTTAACCATCCAACAGTATCACACTGATTCAAAGTATCTCACCTACATATGTTAAAGTAACCCAGCGATATAACATCTACCGAGGAGGCAGGACGGAGTGATCTCATGATCACTCTGATTCCACACACTCCTTACGTCTTACACACCTCATGGATTTGGACAGAGAGTCCACCTAATACACACTGCACACTCTCACAGTATTTGATAAGTCAGGCGTCACTCTCTAGCATCTGTCTGGAGGACTGTTATATAGCCGTCAAGTGTGTGTGTGTGTGTGTGTGTGTGTGTGTGTGTGTGTGTGTGTGTGTGTGTGTGTGTGTGTGTGTGTGTGTGTGTGTGTGTGTGTGTGTGTGTGTGTGTGTGTGTGTGTGTGTGTGTGGTGGAGAGATGAGGTCTCAGCTGCCCATCTGTTGCTTGTTCCATTTGTATTGTTGGTTTTGGTCTGTTCGTGGGATTTGTTGATAACATATCCTTAAATATTTTGAATTACATGCGAAGGAGTTTTTTTTTCATTGTTTACAAAAGCAAATTCATCTATAATCTGATTCAGACCAAAAACATTAGACAACGTAAAATGAAAAACTAAAGGGCTTCACCTCAAAAAATGTAGATTATTCAGCTCTCTCTGCGGCCATGTTGTAAAATAATTATAGTATTTTTAATAACCAGGATGGATGTCCCATATTCGTTTCTCTGAAATCTTCCCTGTCCTCTTAGATCTGTATTGTGGGAGTTTGTGTTGGATGTTTATTGAGATCCTCGGATGCACCTCTTCATTGTTAGAGGGATTACCGTCCGCAGACATGCGAGACATAAGAGGTGTTCCTTCAAAGCAGCTCTGTGGGTAAAACAGATTCGTCTGAGGTCTCTGTCGTGTTGCTATTGTTATTATTATTCAGCCTATTGACATCATCATTATAAAACTAAAGCCCTGCTCTGTGAATCATCCCAGGTTTAGATTGATTAGTCTGAACAGCGCCGGGTATTTCAATGCCCATGCTGACAGCTCAGTCCTGTTTTAATTTGCCTTTTGAATTCCTCCATTTTTACCCAGCAGAGCCACAAATCACAAATGACCACAACAATGCAAATGTCGCTCCGCCGCCTCCATCTGACTGAACATCTCTTGGCACAGAGCTGGTTTTTGTTTTTTTCAGCAGCTAAAATTATTTCTCAGTCTCAGCTGCTGCTGAGAAAGAATAAACTTAAGTTCCCACCCAGCATGTGTGCGACTTGTGGGTGGCTCTGAAAACACTCTCCATTGTTGAGCCTTGAATGCTCTACACATTTTTATCTCTTGTCATATTATCTACCTACGCTCTTTGCTCCCGTTATTTAAAACTAATTTTGTGTCTTGTTCAGTCAGCCGCGACACACTGGAGCGCTCGAAAGCCGGAGAAAAATAAGGCATCTGTCGTGGCAGCGTCAAGCTGAGCTCTAATCTTCTGCTGTGGGAAACGATGGAGGAGACAATGGAAGTGTTTTTTGATGGTTTAACTGGCAAACAAATCTTTAAAAAAAAAAATGCCTTAATCCGTAATAGTAAAGGCAAGAAGGATTAAAACCAACGCAAGGTTAGTCTTTTTTAAGAGCCAGAGTGTCGTGACAACACTGCAAACAACCAATTAAATGACCTGCACAGGATGTGACTCATTACTAGCGGTGGAAGGAGGACTCAGATCTTTTACTTAAGTAAGATTAGAAATACCTCAATAAAAAAATACTCAATTACAAGTAAATGTACTGCAGGCGGAGAAGGAATTGTAGTTTCTCTGAGATTAGAAGAGTGCAGGTTTACACACACACACACACACACACACACACACACACACACACACACACACACACACACACACACACACACACACACACACACAGAAAGAGTAAATGAATTAGCATTGACAGATCTATTTGATTTCTCGTACTCTGGTCCAGTCCGCCCCGAACAGCGGTGTCCTTCTCCGACACGGTTCTGATGTGTTTGCACATACTTGTCATCATACGTCAATGCTACACGTCAGCACGATCAACAGGAGGCTGCGTTTTGTCACAAACTGGCTCGAACTAGAATTTAACTTATCAAACGCAGTGTTTTTGTACTAAAGCGTGACCTTGAGTGAACAACAGGGCGAGCAGAATGCAACATCAGCAGTGAAAGGACGCGTCCTGTGGATGTGATGAAGGGTGCAAAAGGAAAAGCAGCAGACGCAAGTGGGGGATGACAGCTGAAGGAAGCGATATTATGCAAGCTCACGGGCCGGTTTAGGGCTTTAACTTTAACCAGGATGACATTAGATGCTGCAGGAGGAAAACAAAAAAAAGTCCTCAACTATAAGGTCTTAAGCAAAAGTGTAAAAGTAGGCAAAAAGCCGTTTAAAAACTACGGACTAAAACAACCCACGTTGTCCCAAGAACTTCTAACAGATCGTATGCGCAGACAGCAAAGTAGCAGATGAGTAAACGGTCCTGAATAATTTAGTAAGGGTCACTCGTCATGAGCGGATTCACAGACGAACGATGCTGAGATGCGCCGACCGAATCCAGGTGGAAGCTGCGGCCTCGCAGCGGGCAGCCGTCGCATCCAGTCATGACGTGCACACCGAATGGAGACAGGTTTGGATGATGAGAGGAGGTGAAGCGGGGTTTATCACGCTAGTCTGCTCGGCTGCACACGGAGGGATTCGGAGAGGAGGAGAGCTCCTGATACAACATGTGCTTTTTATTCACTGCTTACAATGAACAATACACGTCTCTCTGTTTATTTAGACTTTCTTTATGTTGTTTTTTTAGAATCATTGTCTGTCTAACTCCTGTAAGACTGTTCCAAACCACGAGATATAAGATATAATGTGATAAAAAATGGGGTAAAAAGTCATCATAAACACTGATTTTTAAACTTGACGAAACTGAACATGTTCCTATATTCATTTCCACGTTTTTCCAAACCTATTTTCGCGACGCAGAAATCTCTCCTCCTTCCATCTTCTCCCCGTGGTTTCTGACTTTTTTGGGGGAAAGATCTGGAGCGATTATGTAACTGCGCTGACGCACGACTCTTCCATTTTCAGCTGTTATCATTCGGCGTTGAAAATGATCACGGAGGAGTCGAGCCTCCACCTCCTCCAGGATCGGTCTGTGACCTCTACCCTCTCCGGGTCAAACACCTGGAAATATACACTCACTTTTACAGCTGCATTGCTTCATATACAATTAGATTGTGTTTATCTATTGGAGCTGTTTCACTTCTCTGGTTGTGAGCTGATAATTTAACCGGCAGACATTAGAAATGAAACTTAAGTTCAAGCTGATTGGATGATTTCAGGTTCCTCCAGCGTCAACAGTATTTGTTCTTGTTCTTTTCTTTTTTTTTTTAACAGTTGCTAACTCAGGGGAAATGGCATGGCTAACAGAGATTGACTTTCACTGTTATTACTTCACACTTCAAAGTACCAACAACGGCAGTAATCTTGGAACGGCACTTCCTGGAAAATATCCCCATTAAATTGTCCCCGAAGCTAAAAACAGAGCTTTCAACAGAGAAATCAATAGTAATATTTGAGGTGTTTTAGGGGTCTGTGACATCCTGAGTCTGAACTACTCAACCGTTGGCTCGACAGTAGGACAGTTACTTGAAAAGCAGACAGGTCTCAGGAGATTTCTAAGACTGACATCAGTTTAATATATTCCCAATGAAATGAACAGTTTTGAAACATGTCGTGGGATATTTGCAGCTTCTTTTATATTCAATGATATCACATTTTTTAAGTATAATAAACCGACGTGACAACTTTTATGACTGTGAGTCGTCCAAATGTGATTTGTGACGAGTAGTTAGTGAAATGGCTTATTTCAAAGAAAGAAAAATCCAAAACGCTGATCGACAGGAGTCCAACAAGTTCGAAATCAAAATATATTGATTACAAGAGGAATATTTCTTACTGCAGCCTTAATGGAGGGAAATATGGATTGTGGGTGTTTTCAGTGAGTAAAATAAGCCACTTGTTGCCTTTCATGCAACAAAGGCAAAAGGGAAAGTTTGGGAAAGATGAGCAGAGTGATGCCACACCTGAATCCCAGAAGGCACGATGACTCACACTTTCAATCCTGCCGATGAAGTGGTTTCACTCGAGTCAGTCTCTTCCAGGCGTAATATAGTGTGACATCTCTGTAGTCTATCCTCTGCTGCTAAATAAGTCAGTGTTCAGTTTCACGAAGAGCAATGATCGTTTTTTATTCTGAAGAGTCCATTTCACACTCACACAGTTATACACATTCACACCGAGAAGCCGCCAGGAATCACCGCCGTTAGCGGAGCTGCCCCGGAGCAGTCGGGCTTTAAAGGCCTTGCTCGAGGGCCTGTCAGTAGTGGTAATGCTACTTCTGATCTCAGACATGAAGGTACATCACACGTGACCACGTGCATCTATTTGTAAGAGCTACATAATTATATAATGTGGAAGAAAAAAAACAACACCTGGCATGGCTCGGTTACCGTGACGCCGGGTGGAGACTTAATTCAATTAGTTCCACCTGTGATTTCCCTGTTTCACGATGACTTGCAGTACGTACTTTTTGTCTGTATATTGGACTTCATAAAGCCTGAAATCAAAACTAGACGGGTTTTAAAATATGACTGAAGGATTTTTGGTGTGCAGCCAGCAGCGTGCAGGTACATACTTCTGTGTGTGTGTGTGTTGCGTCAGACTGCTGACTTTATGAGTCGTTCATACAATGGATTAATGGGCGGTGAAAAAACAAACAAATCTTTCTCTACACCTGTAATGATACCCATAACTTTGTCTGCAGTTGCTAGGTTACAAGGACTGGCTCTCCTCCCTAACATCATCCCAACCCCGTTTCCCCCTATCAGAAATCTGCAATAACAAAGCTCACTTTAACGCAGAGAGAACACCCCATGTGTTTCCATGCGTCCATCCCTGCGATACACAAACTCAAGAGAGTTTTCTGACATCCGGCGTGAAGTTTTTTTTCTCCACCGGTCTCTTTTGTGCTGCGAGCAAGAGAGGCACTTGAAAGTTGAAAAGAGATTTTGTGACGAGAAAGGAATAGGTCCAACAGAGAAACAGGGGAGGAGGGTATTCGAGACGCCAGAGACATCAGACAGACATGGAAGAAAAGAGAGGGGAGGGGGAGGAGGGGTGTGGATGAATTATTTAGTCCCTCCATTGCCTCTCTCCTCCTACCCGCTGAGTTGGTGATGTTACAAAGATAGATGAGACGAAGAGGAGGGGAGAGAGGAGGCAAGGAAAGGAGACGAGAGGTTAGGGGAGGGGAGGAAAGAAGGAGAAGCTGTTGGCTGTTTTATCCACAATTTTAAGGATGATTTTTTTTCCGTGTGTGTGTGTGTGTGTGTGTGTGTGTGTGTGTGTGTGTGTGTGATTGATGTAATCGATGCCAGATGTGTGTGAGCCCGTCTGCCTGTTATCCTCTCAGCATTCAGCAGGTGTTCGCTCCCTCCTCTCGGAGACCCACCTGCGTCACTAATCACTCGTTACCTAGGTAACAGTGGACTTCCCCACGTCTGTGCCTCTGCGAGTGTGTGTGTGTGTGTGTGTGTGTGTGTGTGTGTGTGTGTGTGTGTGTGTGTGTGTGTGTGTGTGTGTGTGTGTGTGTGTGTGTGTGTGTGTGTGTGTGTGTGTGCATGGGCGGGTGTCTGAGCGTGAATTATGACTCATCCTGCTCAGTTCAGAGTGGCTATCCTCACACTCCTGTCTGGGAAACACCCACCCACATCTGTTACCTCCTCGTCTGCGTCTCCTTCCCGCTGCGTCTCCCTCCATCATCCCCTCTTCACCAGCTCTCGTCTCTCCTCTGCCTCCCAGACATTAAAGCCGATCGATTTAATCTCAACATATAAACGTACTAGTTACCTGTTGCGCTGATCAGAGCAGAAAAGAGAGATTACTAAGGAGCAGCCGTAGTCACAAAGAGAAGAGCGCCACCTACAGAGATGTTGCGTCATTGAAGCCTTCAGTAATTCCTAGGAACTGCTACCAGTCTAGTTTTTAATGTTTCTTTAAGTTTATTAGTTTAAAAAAAGCATTTGTTTAATTTGCACTCAAACAAAAAGTAAAAATGACAGTTTGTGGTTTTAGGAAATGTTAAGAACTGAAACTATAACAGTTTATTCATTAATGCCGCAAGTCTGTGCACATGTCCAACTTAATGTTGGTGTCTATTTTTAGTAAACATTTCTGCACTGGAGTGAGAATGTATTACGTTTTCCCTGAACAGTTGCAGTTTCTGTACACGTTAAAACAAATAAGATTCATGTTATTTAATGAGACTGTGTTTAATTATCGAGGAGTATGCTCATCCTAAAGTTGCCGGATGGTTGAAAGTCAAGGCTCTGCAGGCTTCTCAAGTTATTCTGCAACAAACTGGGCAAACTATTTAGAAATAGATCGAGCCCCAGACCAAAAGTACAAAAACTAAGTTACATTGCTTTACGTAAGGCAACAATTTGACAGTTATGAGCAATAAAAACTGAATAAAATACTGAATAAACAATAAAACTGCTCCCATCCTGACACTCCCACAATTCCTCTGTTGTGCTGCATGTCTACGAGCTTCTTGGTAAATGCACAGAAAACAAAGCTCAGAAACAAGCGACCGTCCTCATCCTCCCACATACAACATGTTCAATTGTTCTTTCAAGGTTTGGTGGTTTGGTGCCATGACTGCGCAATCGCTCTCTTTTTCCGTGCTGGCGTAGGCAGCACTTTTTTTTCCACTGTGTTTGAGAACAAACACCTCAAATGTCACAGACAGTCCCGCTCTCAAGTTTCATAACATTTATAAAGTCATATTATGGATTGAAAACAATCAAAATGTCTGAAGCCACAGAGGATGTGGACACCAATAACAAAGAGCGGCTCTTTTGGCCCAAATTTAATGGACTATGACATCTTTTTTTCAGGATATCAAAAAGAAAATGATTAGAAATCGTCTTCTGAAATATCCATAAGTTTGTACTATAAGTGTGACTTGTCAACAGTATCAGCAGCCTTAAAACATTTAGTATAAACTCCAACACACAGTCAGCTTCCAGCTCTTCTGCTGCTATATTCCTTTCTCCCTTCTAATTATATCGTTTCTATGCACTCAAGTAAAAGCCACAAATCTGGTCTAACTTGCTGACCTTTACCTTGCAGATGCTCCCTGCTGCATTACAGTAGCATTACAATTATTACGTTTTCTCAATGCCATTGCAGTTATTACTGCAATTGACACCAATTATGAATAAATAACATAATTAACAATAATGAATTGTTAAATATGTAAAATCACATGAAAACACAATTCAATTCATGATAATTTTACAAAAGATTCTATTTGCTTCACACACTTAAGATTGTGGCTCTTTATCTATTAGAGCATGAAAATATTGTTTCTGCTTATTAAAAGCTTCATGAAAAAAAAGCTACAGTGCAATAACGTTTAATTCATTCAGTAGGTAAAAATCAAATGTAATTTGTCTTGAAGAAATGATGGGTTAGAAAGAGGTCGGGGTCAAATGAATGAGTGCTGTTCCCCGTTACAGCCTGTAGAGGGAGCTGCTGTCCCTGTACAGACCATAGACTGTGTATGAAATGGTACAGACCCTGAAGAAAGTGAAAGTATGGAGGACATCTTCACATTGAATAGTTGTGTGCGTGTTTGTGTTTGCTCTGAATAAATAGAGTTGGATTTTAGACAAATGAATGCACAGCTTTGCATATTTCAGTGTTTTTGTGGCTGCTCTTTTGTGCGTTCACATTTGTGTCTGTTTTCCTGCAAAGCGTGTACCCTGAAGCATGAAGATTTGGAATGGGCAGATAGGGTTTTTTTGGAGGGGGAGGAACAAGTAGATGGAAGAATTTTCCTTTTGAAGTTTAAGAGCTGTGTCCCGCCTTTCTGGGATGTTATAAAAAGCAGCCGCAGAGCTGAATTTTAATGTAAATGTAGCTTTGATTTATTCATAACTCCCTCACTTGGACTGACCTGAAAAAACCGTGTACGCACCAACACGCACATCTTTTTTTTCTCTTTTTGTTCGCTATTTTTTTTTCCTGCCGTCTGTAAGAAAGACAAGCCAGAGAGATCTATTTAAATAATAGTGTCAGCAAGAGCGAAAGAAGGAAAGACTGTGATCCTGTCAGAGATTCAGGGTTTACCTGCTGAAATGGGACAAAGAAGATGCAGGATGACAACCTACTGCTGCTGTTGTGTCTGTAACGGTATTTGAACTGAAGACCTAACAGGAGTCAGCAAAACAAAACAAATACTAGAAAGATGATCAAAACACAAAGGAAATGACACATTTCCAGCTCCGATAGACACGAATCTGATAAAGCTTGTTCAGAACTTCATTTGGTTTTATCACATTATATGAGAGGATCTTACAGTTTATGTTAGTGATGCTCATTGAGCACTGATGATGTTACTGACCTACCACTATTCATTCTGTTATCAGTGAGCTGCCGCTCGTCTGACTCTCTTAGAGGTGCTCTGCTGCCACCTAGTGGGAGTGAAGGCAGACACGCATCATATTTCTGTGATACCTTGGAAACAAAACACAGGCGGTGTGTCTGAAAAGCACACACACACACACACACACACACACACACACACACACACACACACACACACACACACACACACACACACACACACACACACACACACACACACACACACACACACACACACACACACACACAGAGAGAGAGAGAGTGAAGGACAGGATTCACAAAGAAGCTGTTTGCTGTCCATTGTGATGAAATATTCCACCTCAAGTGCTTCTGATGCTTCGAAGCCTTAAAGCGACATCTGATATTTTTTTTTTTATCACTTCTGCTTCACCTGCTGCCCTCAAGTCCTTTTTTTTTTAGAGCCGCACAAAATAGAAGAAAATACTTAAGAATTAATAGCACTACATACTTTATTTGAATGTGATACAATTTTACTTTTTTTTTTTCTAAGCCTATTTTAAAGAAGCCACACTTCAGCTGTCTCTCACAAACATCCCTGAAACAGGGTATGATTATAAGAAAGGCAACAATCTATTGGGATTAAAGGGCTGTACCCTCGTGGGAAAATGATAGCAATCAGCATACTGAAACACAATCATCCTGAGTGTGCGGTAGCTCATATGTAAAGTTAACATTTGGGACAGGCTCTGATGGAAACGGTTCACCCCTTTGGGAGCATGATTTTCATGGAAACCATATTTCCTGTGCAAAAGAAGAAATTATACCTGCTGGTGCTAAGAGGAGTTTCAAAGGGAATTCTTACAGGAACTATGAATATCCAAAGGAAATTAAATTGACTTAGGGCTGACATATTTTAAAAGAAAAATGCATTGAAGCACACATTGTCCCTGCAAATATCAATATCAGTGCTGTCAGATATCTGTGGGGAGTTACACAGTGCCGACTTGATGAATTGTGTCTTTCCCTGATAAGATGGAGGGTCGACCCCGCACGTCTTAAAAAAGAAAACACACGGCCAGAGCCACTGGTCCATCATTCATTGTAAAGACAGATAGACTGCCGACGGGTTCTGGGATTTTCTTTGATATCGGTTTCCGCAGAAGAAATAAAAAAAATTCATTTCAGTGTTCTTTGTGTGCAGCTGGGTCCAAGCCCAGCTCTTTATTCTGGACTGATGGCTGACCTACATGCAGCACTGGAAAGACCAGTTCATGCTGGCTTACCAGATTTGGGCAAAAACTTCCATCTGAACATAACTTTTCAAAGTATAACGTCTAACTTTGATTGTGCACTTCTAATGCACAATGCAGTCTTAATGGGATCCTCACAGTGCATTTATTTTGCTATGAATGTCACTCGACTGTTAAACATACGTAAAAAAAAAAAAGAGCTCCACCGGCTACTGCCCCACACGCTGTTACATCACGGAAGAAATGTGAGCGTACTGTATTCAGTTCTCCTGGATAAGCTTACAGCTGGAAACTGACACCTGAAAGATATAAGCACGTGTATAGTAGACAAACCAGACATGTGAGGCCGCCCTGCACTTTCTCGCCCATCAGTCGAGCCCACTTCTTGCATTTTTAAACCTCTTATTCAGGCTTTTCCTGAGCTGAATACAGACAGTGGGAATGTGTGAGGTTAGGTAATGAGTGGAGGAGGTGTCACTGTCTGCACGACCTACCGAAACATGTAGGTTTACCTGTGTCCCCCTGACTGATGTATTATTATATATGGCATCATTAGATTAATAATAGTGAAGAATCAGTGTGCAAGCAGCATGTGGCTGTTGTAGCTGCTGCAGATGGAGCTAGTTTGAATGAATACGAATTATACAATAATAGGTAATCACCTCAAACTACATAGTACGAGCCTCTACAAGGCCTTCAGAACAAAATGCATTTCATCAGCCACACAAAACACAATGAAGAATACTAGTAAATATTACATCACCCCCCCCCCCTCCGGCCCGGGATGAGGATGACCAGTTGATTTTGAGGGCGCGTGTGACTGCTCGCTCGGCGCGTGGCTCCATCCAGCAGCCGCGTGGCTCCGGAGAGCGCCGCGCTCCGGACGTCAAGTATCCAAGAACGACCATCACGGGGACTTCCGGTCTTTACTTTCAACATAACAAGAATAACAGAGGCTTTAAAGCATAGGCTGCTAACAAGTCAAATCTGTTAGTATGCATAAGAAAAATTTGACCCGAAATGCCATAATTAGTCGATATAGGATCTGAAAAAACACTGATGAGTAAGTTTTTTCAATTAGATTTAGTCTAAAAGCAAATATTGATCATAATGATATACTTAATAGATGTAATTTGTTTTAAATACAGGGTCACCTTTAAAAACGGGTGGAACAGACTGTGTTGTGTTAAAAGTCTAGTTCAGGATTAAAACAAAATATTGGTTCCATTTATTTCCTCTAAAATGATGATTTAGATTAAAACTGGCTGCAACAGGTGTCAAAAATTAAAAAAAAGAATTGCAGGCTGAATAATGAGTAATAATAAGCCAAGTTAAATTGTCAAAAGGCGAATATTTGTTCACGTGAAGTGACTCATGAATGTGTATAATCTATTGGAGAAGCCTAAATCCTGTTAAGCTTTCACTTTGAAAGACAAACCGCCCTCTTTCCGGTGATGCTCTCGGTGACTCTCGCCAGTTTTACGCAGCTGGAGCGGCTCGCGGTGGCACGCGCGCCTCGCGCTTCAGTCAGCGGAATACAAACGGCCGTTTTCAGAGGAGAAGACACAACTGCTTTCTGGGGCAGGATATTCCTCTTCTAAGATCGATGCTCGTCTCGCCTGTTGACCATGGGAACACAAAGTGACACACGGGGTCCGGACAAATCGGTTGGAGGCACCGTTCAGTGACAGCTGCTGTTATCTGACTGACAGACAGACCGGTGAAACGTGACGGACAGGTGAACCGCTGTGCGTTTCTAATCTATGGCTTGAAGAATAAAGGCATCAGAAAATATGCTGTAACGTGAAGTGGTGTTTATTCTGGACTTCACGGCGCCGTGGCTGAAGTATGGGGCCGTTATAGCCGGTAAAGCGGAGACCGGAGGTTTGTGTCTGGTTTTGTCTGCGCTCCGTCCCCTCCGGTGGACACAACTGAAGAGACTGGAGACACGGACGGAGACAGGGCTGTTTTTGTATCGGCGGAGACATGGCAGCGGCCATCGCCAGCGGTTTGATCCGGCAGAAGCGACAAGCAAGAGAGCAACACGCCCACCGACCGACTCCTCACCGGCGGCGGAAGAGCCCCGGCAAGAAGCAGGGGCTGTGTAACGGGAACCTGGTCGACATCTTCTCCAAAGTCCGGATATTTGGATTGAAGAAGAGGAGGCTAAGGAGGCAAGGTGTGGGGAGAAACGGGGGGGGGGGAGAGAGTGCGCACATGCACATGCATGCACGCAAATATATTGATATGCACGTGCGCACGCGCTTCCACTCACACATGCAGAGACGCACGCACGCACGCACGCACGCACACACTTTTACGCACAGCCACATTCTCCTTCACATTCACGCCCTGGCTGGTTCACGCATAAAGACTACACGCGTGCACGCACCCAGAACATGCATAAACACAGACTGACAGACTCGCCCCTCTTTCTACACACACACACACACACACACACACACACACACACACACACACACTGTCATGTCTTGTAGTGCCCTATGGTTCAGTAGTTTCCAGGTACATCCATTATTGAAGCCACAGATTAGTCTGTCTGGTCTCTCTCTCTCTGTGTTTGTCTCTCTGGATCTCCACCTCGCTCTTTCATTTTCAGCTCATAATTCAAAGTGCTCCATCACCAACATCAGACTTTGCCTGAAACACGAGACCAAAACACAAAGACGGCCACAAAATTAACCCTCCTGTTTTATTTTGAAATCTCGCTTCCGCCATATAATTCAGATTTGTCTCCTGCAATAAAAAACAAACAGATTCTTGTTTATGTGGAGGTTAAAAAAAAGTGCAAGGCACATTTCCCCCCATTCAGATGGCAGTTCTCCCTCCGATCCAAATTAACAGCATTGTCAAATCACGGGACGGATCTCCTATCAACGCACAGACAAGTGATTACACATAGAAGTGAATGCAGATAATTGAGAGTGTTGTTAATTGGGTGCCATAGTAAGCGTTCAATAGTAGAGCCGATAAATGTTGTTGTAATCAATTGATTGTGTGAGAAACCAGCAGGTGACGGTGTTATGGAGGGGAGGGATAAAAGGAGGAGGGGATGGGGGGGAGGCAGGAAATGAGAGGAGGGGGAGGAGGGACAGAGGAAGAGATAGGCGAACGTGAGGAGTCACGTTGATGGGAATTGGTTTGCGCTGGTTTGGTCTGGTGGGTGACGGGAATTATCTGAGCCAGATTCCAGATGACGGAGGGAGCTGGAAGTCATCTCCTCTTTCTCTTTACTCTTCTCTCATTTTGAACATTTATTTCTTGTTTTTGTTTCCTCCTCTGTTTCCTTCTCCTCCTTTCCCCCGTACCACCTTTTAACCTTACTGACTTTTCACCTTTACCTCCTTTCTTTGCCCTTCCACACACACTCTCTTCATGTTTTTTCTCTTGGCTTTTCTTTTTTTTTTTGCATCATTTTCTCTCTTCTTTTGCCTTTTTCTTCACCCTCCTCCCTCACTTCCTTTCTTCTCCTCTTCACCCTCTCCAACCCACCTTCATCTTTCCTTCATGCACCTTCCTCTGTCCCTTTTATCTTCAGCTCCTCCCTTCTCCTCCTTCTCCACCTTTCTTCTCCTCTTGCTCATCTCTTCTCTGTACCACCCTCCCTCCTCTCAATTCTAATCCTCTTCCCACCTCAGGTCTTTTCTTCCCTCCATCATTTCTTCCTTTGTGGAAGAACAGGCAACAGCTTCCTCGCTTCCCCTTCCCTCCCTCCCCTCCTCAGCTCCATCACTGCCCCCCTCTCCACCCCACCCTCCCTCTTTTCAGCCCTTGCTTCACTTTTTTCTCTCCACCAGTCTTTCCTACCTCCTCCTCCTCCTCCTCCATCCTTTCCTTTACCTCCCTCCTCTGTGTTCTCAGCTGTGAGAGCTGCTGGTGAAAGCTTGGCAACGTCCACACGCTCTGTGCTCCGTCTGTGTGTGTGTGTGTGTGTGTGTGTGTGTGTGTGTGTGTGTGTGTGAGATTTGCCAACATCCCCGACTGTCTTCCAGAGGTTTTGTGAAGGAGACCCGACTCAAACTGATCTGAAACCTTCATTACTCGATCAAAGATGAGGTTCAATGCAAAGTTAGACTGACGTGGAGCCGAAATGGTCCGTTTTACTAAAAACGTGAAATGAGTCTGATATTAATGAAGCTTCATCTCGTCTACACTTTGTCTTTGTGTGTTGTTTTTTATTAATAATTCGACATCCGAGCACGGCACTTATTGTGGGAGGATTTTACTCAACCGTATTTAAATCCTGCAGTGAAATCATTTAAGAGCTGCTCACCTACTTCAGCGCTGTTTGTGACATGATGGACAGGAACTTCCCGCCAAATTAAAAGATAATCACAGCCACAAAATATTAGTTTCTGGTAGCATCAATCAAAAATCCTAAAAATAAAACAAAACATTGGCTGAGTCACAACATCAGCTGGACGAGGCAGTCTGATGTTACATGCCGTCGCCTGCTGTAATACTGTACATCCACATCACACTGGGTTTCAAGCCAACACACAGACAGATGTATACGCTGTCATTTGTGTGTCCAGGTCTAATTCTCATACAAAAATACATTTTACGTTACGTTTTATGAATCTAAATGTCACCGATTAAATCCAGAAGACGTGAGACGCCAGTAAGAGATAATAAATAACATTTCTAGCAGCTTCTTCAGACTCTGCGTCACACAAACAAGGCCGGTGAGATAGAAATGTGACTGATTTCACCCGTCGGTGGTCGGGCAGTGTGTTTTGATCTCACAGACGGATGCCGGGCAGGTAAACTGTTATTTTGAATCATAACGCAGCATGAAATATCACAGCTGTCAGTCGGAGAGATGTTTACGCAACGCATTCAAATGTTGGTCACATTCATAGGAGGAGAAGAGAAGGTAAGAGAAGGGGGAGGATGCATTCGAGGTGAGGAATGTGTTTCTGCAGGGCTGCAACACATTATTTTCATTAACAATTAGCAAATTCCTTAATTGTTTACATTTCCACAATATAAATAGATGAAATGTCTTGTTTGGGAATTCATGTTATTATTCGAGCCATTCGCGTACAACTAGCTGACCCATAAAGCCTTATAAAACACCAAAAATATGCTGTTGTGGCAGAATATGTTAGACAAGAACATATAATCTTACCTATAACACTGCAGAGAACAACTTTGTCTCCCAGCTGCAGCTCTAAAAATACAAAAGAAAAGATTCCCTTCCCAAAGCACAACTCGAAGCAGCAAAATCTGAAATGGACTTCGCCCTCAGCGTCAACGAAACCACATAACAAACTCAATTCTTTCTCTAAAAGGAGATTATTAAACTTCTGCTTCTCTATAGTAAATGGAAATATATGTGAGGGGCACTGAGAGACTGCAGACCTCCACCAACGCAAACAGCCCACTCTTCTATGACCACAAACCCCTACACATGTCTGAATATATCTACAAAACGATTAAAGTAATGTTAAAACATGTTTGTGCCGAGCTGAAGCGTCGCACCGCAGCTGTTGTTCGTGTCCTTGCGCTCCCCTATGACACCCCACACAGACCCAGGCGACAAGGCTTTGATTAAAAGTTGTTATTCGTAACATGTAAGGCAGGCTTTTTACTTCAAAACCCAAAAGGTGATGTAAAGCAATCAGAAGATCTCTCTGTGTAATGCAATCTTGCCGTCACAGTTTAATCACAGTCAGGAAGTTCAAGTGTCTCCAGGTTTGTGTTTTGCCAGTGATGTAACGGGGAGCGTGAGGTTGACTGCTGGTTGCTGAACCACAAAGCTGTAAACCACAAAGACGACATTATTGACAAGTTAACGTGAGAATTCACAACAGATATGAGGAGTGTCGTGACGTCGGAGGGTATTAAAGTCCACTTGTGACTTTCCTACATGAGGAGAAGCCCGTTGATCTGGTAAGGACAGCTCGTATTCCTACACGTCAACGTGTCACCGAGCTGACATTTACCCAGAGCATACAGCTGACCTCTGATCACCTGCACACCCACCAGCGGGAACGAGAGGCAACTCGGCTGCTCTGCTGCCACTTGAACCTCGACCCCAGGGAGGAAGTGGAAATCGCTGATTGTGAAACGGTTGTCCGCGGATCAAAAGGCGATCGCCAAATTGCCCGTATTGTTTCACATCAAAGCCACTGCGAGTGATTAATGGTGTCCAGTGAGGAGGCAGCTCTGTGCTTAACACGGTTTGTCTATATGTAGCGTCTGTGATGGACAGGCGGTCTGCGCCTTTCAATCAATGCATAATAATAAGTGATCAATACATGACACCGTGAATTGTCTTCTTGTCAAGGCTGCAACAGCCTCTGAGGAAGCACTCATACAGCGTTAAAGCCAGAGGCATTGATGATCTGTGGTGCAGACTTGTATAAAATCTGAACATTACGTCTCATTAGGATGAATTCAGCTGAAGTGCTTTTATTATTTATCACCACAGAAACATATAAATGTGCCCTTTTCAGCTCGGCGTGTTTCTCTAATCACTAATCACGCTGATGTAAATGAGGATGGAACGGGTGCATTCATGGATTCCTCGGTCGGGGGCTTTTGTTTGGTGAGACGGTGTGTGTGTGTGTGTGTGTGTGTGTGTGTGTGTGTGTGTGTGTGTGTGTGTGTGTGTGTGTGTGTGTGTGTGTGTGTGTGCGTGTGTGTGTGTAAAAGAGCGAGGGAGAAACACTGAAGGTCTTCAATGCCTGGCTTGTGTGACAGACACCCATGTTGGTGTTTTATGCCATGTTTAACACCGCACAGACACTCAGACGGAGGCGGATTAACAGACAATGTGACATGACAAATCAGCGTGGCGGCCTGATTGGCTGAGTGATTGAATCAGATCGCATTGTGATGAAAATAAAGCTCTGTGTGTGTGTGTGTGTGTGTGTGTGTGTGTGTGTGTGTGTGTGTGTGTGTGTGTGTGTGTGTGTGTGTGTGTGTGTGTGTGGATGGGGGAATACCCTTTCTCTGGAACCGTCTGGAATCACGAGAGCGTTGCCGCGGCAACGCGAGAATGGGAATTTCCCTAGTAACAGACAGGATGTGGCGACACTGGGAAAAGTGGTGGGAATGTCGCCCTCGATGGCACGCGGAGGACGGCGGTCGGTGTTGGCGGCGGCCCGGCCAGGTCGGGTCGGAGCGAGCTGACAAATAGACGCACGAAGAGATGATGAGAAGACGAAGCAGGACAATCACCCCCCCACGGAGAATTATTGATATTATTTTCATCCGTTACAGCAGGGAGTTATGCAAACAGCAATAATACAAACAATACAAAAACACCATTTGTGGCTAAAATAATATATAATTTCATGTGTTGGCTCACTTATCCTAATTAATTACAGCATGAACAGTTAAAGTCTCCCATTTAGACTGTGTGCTTATTTGATGCTTAATTATATCATATTCAGAGAAAATATTTATTGAAATTTGAGTAAATCTAAGTAGATTTGAGACTAACTAAAAATAAGTTTACTTAAGTAACTAAAAGGGAAAATAAAGGCAAGTTTGATGTTTGGGTAGAAAAGAGGACTGTCTTATGGATTGCCATATATTTAGCTTATTATATATGAGGAGGACATACTGTCCACTTCAGATGTTTTAGTTCAGACACCAGACGCACTTTAAGGAGACGTTTTGTTTCTAAACCCTGTTGTTATTTATTTTTATTTTTTTTAAATGAATTGTTCGGCCTTGAAAAATTCCCATCGGCTGAATCTCAGCAGCAGCGAGGAAAAGGTATTCTGTTGTTCCACGCCGTCGCTGACATGCACCTGCTGCAGTATATCTGTATCAGACGGGGTTTGGAGCCAGCACAGAGACAGATGTGTGCAGATTCAAAGCTGAACTGGAAGGTCCACTCTTGTCTCTGCCTCCGGGTCCGATTCAAACACAAACGGGCATTTTACACTCGGATTTTATTGGCCTGATTTTTATTGATGACAACACCACAGACAAAGATAAGAGACGGTAAATTGGGAGCACGCATCGTACGAACGAGGACCGGGAGACTGAAATGGAGATGGATTTCAGTGTTTGTGTGTGTGTAGCAGGAACTGCGTTCAGAGCTCACAATCAGATGTAGGTTAATATTGTCAACCATAAAGCGACATGAAAACTGTGATTTGGAAAGATATTTACTTAAAACATAAAAATATAGACTGTGCTGCACTATATTTAAAGGAAAAAGGCCATTATTTTCATTATTTTAACATTATTATCATATTTTATTGTAATATTAGGACATTTAAACACAAAAATCCTTATAAAAAGTATAATTTTAATTTAAATGTCTGTCTAATGGAACTAGAAATGTATTATTGACATCACCACACTACATGCCAAGTGAATTTGAAGTGCTGGTTACGAGCTTCACGGCTCCCTCTCCCCTGCTGCACAAGATGGATCCTTCACAAAGATGGAAAACACCCCGGCCCCTCTCTTCCTCGCTCTCTCACACATGCTCCCCATAAACTGGGTCAGTCTTTTTTTTTTTTTTTTTTTTTTTTTTTTTTTTTTTTTTCCCCCTCTGTCTCTGTGCTTTAGGGTTTACCTTTGCAGACTCTCCCTCTGTCTCTGACATACATGTTTAAAGGGGATTCCCAGCCTCCCTAGAGCTCACTGGTGTGGGGTCTTTACAGAGGGAGGATGGGCGTGGTCGCGTGTTATCTACAGGGAGCGACGAGGGCGACGATGAGAGAGTGTAAAAAAAATGCCGGTCTGCACCTGTCGAAGAATCGCACGGTGCCGGCAGAGTTTAAGTGGGTCTGTCCTTCTACCAGCCTCTCGTCCTCCATCTTTATCTAGTGACTCAGTCGGTCTTTGTCCCTCAGCCTCCTTCGTCATTTATCCTTCCTCTCCCTCTCATTTCTGAGCAGCTTTAGTTTTTAGTCATTTTATTTTATTTTACGGCTGTTTCTCGTTTGACTGCGGGGAGCAGGAGCCGAGCAGCGAGAGGCAAATGTGATTTCTATTTAATTGTAGCGATATAAAACAGCCGAGAGCACAACATTTGGTGGCTGAAAACTCAAATCTGCAAAAGCACGGCATTCTTCTGTTCGCTGTATACGACCTGTAATGATGTCATCATTGCGGAGTTATCAAATCAAATCATCAATATTTTTAAGTGCAGTTGAGTCTGAGTTGTAAAAGCAAAAAGTTCTTCAGATGAGGAGAGATCTCGATATCAAAAGATATTCATAAAAATGAATAAATACAATCCAATATGTTGATGAGTCATAAAGAGAACGGGCCAGATGCTGCAGTTTACCATCAAAGGTTCAGAAATAATTTATCGCAGTTATTCAAGTGGAACAATGACCACGAAGGACGGATTAGGCCAAGAATCCTGTAATGGATTGGATGTGCTTGACTAGTCCCTCCACAGGAAATCCCCGAGGATGCAGGAGGTTACATGTGGTCACATTGTCCTTCTTTAAAAAAATGGATTATATCACAAATGTGCCGACTCGGACGTGTTCGAGTTCAGAGGATGAATTCATACATTAATCACCGGTGAAGTATTCTGCTGAAACGGGCAGAATTTACTTCGAGTTTTGTGTCATTTCATTGATCTACAAGGGCCGTACGATGTGTGGCGTGTCCTGATTTGAAAATCAACTGTTCCTTCTCCCTGTCTTTTGTCTGTTTGTGGCATCTAGAACCACAGCTGAAGGGCATAGTGACCAGGTTGTTCTGCAGACAGGGCTTCTATCTCCAGATGGGCCAGGATGGAAGTATGGACGGGACCAAAGACGACAGCACCAACTCATGTTAGTAGACACACACACACAGAAAATATGGGAAAATATGCATGTGACATTTTGTGGTATACTGAACTGAATTATTTATTATAAGAGGAAATGTTTTGATTAATAATGACAAAGGTGCAACATATCTGCCCAAATCTCGTAGCAAAGAAAAATCCTTGCCAGTATTTCTAAAGGCTGAATTTTAAATCGGAGACGACTTGTCGAGTCTCTCGCTCGTGATGTGATGAAGGTCAGGAGATATATTTTCTTCGGTGTGAAAGGGAGACACCGGTGAGGTTGAAGGTCACCAGTGAATCCCAGTTATTATAGAAATATATATATATAAAAAAAAAAGGCTGCAGCAGTTTAATGTCAAGTCGTTAAAACAAAAACTATCAACATACTGTGAAGCTACGAAATTCAGTCAAATTGATCTGAGTGACGTTTTTTTAAATCGTCTGTATTGATTGAAATTGTGTAGTTTTATAGAATAGTGTGTTTATAATGGCTGAAAGCCACAAGTGGCTGCTCAGAGGGTTTTATTTCATCAGGGCTCAGTTTCTTACCTGTCGCACCTGTCGCAGTCTTCAGGGAGGAGCTGGAGGTGGACGGCTTATTGATTAATGCAGCTTTTGCAATATTCTGATGTACTCGGCTCAGACCAAATCAAATGCTAATCAGTAATCAGTCCAACGTGCAGCTCGCTGGTCCAAGTGTCCTTTCCACATTGGCTGAGCCATCTGATCTCTGCTCTGCGCCCGTTGCAGCGATGTTATACTTGTTTACTACGATTTCTTCTTTCCTTCTTTGCTATTTTTTGGCAAATGTCTCCCCGTCGCCCATTTTTCTAATTTCTGCCACGTCCCTGCATGTAGATCAAACAGAATTTCCTGCAGCTCACACTTGTTGCCAAGCTTGTTTTTTGTTTTTTTTCCCGACTTGTTTGTCAGTTTATCTGGTGAAGCCACATTCAGCAGAGGAGGGGAGAGACATATGTGACATTTGAAGGCTTGTTCACGAGCGTGATGGCGGTTTAGAAAGTGTGACATTTATCAAGGACGATAGCTCGTAAGTGCGAGCGAGCTGAAGGTGCTGCTGAACAATGTAAATGTTCGTCGACACAGTTTAACAACTACTCCTATGCACCTGTGATTAATCAGGGCTGTGGTGTCTCCATCCACTGTCACCACCTTCATAAGGGGTTATTGTTGTGTTATATATATATATACACACATGTTGACTTTCCTCAAAGAATACTATAAATGATGATCTTATAGTCACGACTTGGTTTGATGTTTTTCACTGGAAAAAGCAACAATATACAGAAAATCTGTGAAATGCAATACTTCAGTAAATAAATGGAAGTTAACTATGTCAGAAAATATGTTCCTCTATTTGTCAAAAGTATGAAACTGAAGAGATATTCCAATAAATATCGTTGACAGTGAAATCTGTGGATTATCGAGCATTCAAGACACAACGTCTTTAAGCAAGATCCACAGCCAACAACAACTCATCAAAAAAAAGGAGCCGCAAACAATCCAAAAATCCACAAGATCCACAGAAAACCATAGAAAAGTAGAAATACAAAAATATGTTCAAATGTAGGAGAAGATGAGAAACACTTACATTGCACCTTTATCTGAATATTGTCTACATTACACCAACATACAGCCCCCGTGCATCATGGGAAACACTCGGTTCACCTTGAATCTAGTGGGACGTAGTTTCTGTCCTAACAAGTCGACTGTCTGCTGTCAGCAGGATAATCAATAGATATGTAAAACAGCTGCGATTTCAACTGACCCTCAGACGCAAGAACTTCAACAACCTTGAAAGGTCACAGCTAATGATCTCTAATAATGGACATCATTATTATCATGTTTTCACATTAGAGAGGATTTAGATACAGGATGGAAATGTAATAATAATCATCAGTTTCGAGCTTTCCAGCTCGTCTGCATCGTGTAATGTTGAGAGGTTTTCTTCTTCTGATTGGTTGACTGAGACGACACTTCAAGTCTGATTGGAGCATTTGCACTATTTAAATGTTATTTCTGACTCTCTCACATGCAGACTATTGCTCTGCTATGAATGTTAAAGCAGAAGTAAACTGTAAACCTCACAGTCATGTTTTTCTTAGTGGATCAAGGTGCTGCTATCAGGCTACTTTTATGTTTTATATGTAAATACAACCCATGTTCACACAGATAAGTATTTAAGTATCAAAATAAATAATATACCCTCTGTGTTCTGAGGATGCTCAAGCTTGATTTTTTTTTTTTACCAATATGGCTGCTCTGATTTTAATAAGACTAATATTGAGACATAATTAAAAAAAAAAATAAAAAAAAAAAGCAAATTTCCTTTTACTGTTGCAAATCTAGAATTGATAAGGGATTGCAGGAAGTGAACAAATACACCAGTGACACCAGCTTTGTCTTTTAAAATACCACCCTAAGGCTACGAGGGTGTGATCAGCTGTCTCTTCCTTTACCGTCACCGACCGCTGCTCTTCAAATAACACGAACCTGATGGAGCTGAGAGCTGGACTGTGCCTTTGAAAAAAAAACTCAGACCTTTGAAAGAATAAAATTAAGATACAACAGGCTAATTACGCTGATATCCTGAACCTCTTACATTTTTCATCAGTGTTTTTTCATCCAAGCGTTCTGAATTTAGCTGCAGCAAACCCTGTGATAATCTGCACCTAATTTAGTTGACTTTGGTGACATAATTAAAACCAATAAACTCTGATTAAGGTGTTATGGTTTAGGCAGACTATTTATACAAGATTCATTTCTGCATGAATTTGTTTGTAAAAGTGCTTAAATCCTTCTAAACTTTGGCATTAATGGTTGTCTTCTCTGCCTCATGATAGTCGTCTCATTATTAATGATATCTTAATTGTAATGTCGAGCTTCTGAAACACATTAACTTTGTGTCTTTTTGTCCGCAGCTCTATTTAACTTAATTCCTGTGGGTCTGAGAGTCGTGGCCATCCAATCAGTCAAGACCGGCCTCTATATCGCCATGAACGGAGAGGGTCACCTCTACTCCTCGGTGAGAACGCGCAACACGTGCAGAAACATGCAGCATAAATGATATCAGACGTGGCCGAGGGACGGCGTCCGTGAGCTTTTTGTGACGTGTGCACAGCTGTTGTCGTCAGAGCTGCTGTTTGTGAGTCAAACCGAACCCGCTCTTTCCTCGGGGCAGTCCTGCTGACGGATTCATGTCTTTTCTTTCTTTTTTTTTTCAGTGAGGTTGTGGGGCTGACTTGCAATTCATGTGTGGTTCATTTCGGTCCTGGATGTTAAGTCTGTTGACTTTAGCTGTGATCAAAGTGGTGAGATTGCATTTTGATTTTAAAAGGAGGAATCATTTCTAAGGTGTCCAAGGAAGGCTTCATTTGATCTAAATCACAGCTCAAAACAAAAATCCGTGCAGAAATCTAAGAAAACAACTATATATTGTAAAGTTTAAGAAGCTGGAACTGGTGAATTTTTGCTTACACAACTGAAAATTGTTGCATAATAATTTGAAGTGAATTGACTGATGGGTTACTTGACAACATCTGCAGCGAGCAACACACTGAAAACAGGATCTGGGCTGAAGACTAACGGCTCGTTGCCTCATTGATATGAAAAATTTAAATAAATCTTACCTGCATTCTCGTTATGCAGCTTGGAAGTCCAACTCTCAGTTCGCAGGTGTACTGACTTCTTGGACCGTATCCAAGGAAACTCTTCCTCTCCATCTGGAGGATGGTGCACTGTGGAAAGTAAGGGGGGAAAGCATCACTCACCTATAACAGAGGCAGAGACATTACTGCATTCTTCCTGGAAAATATATGCAAAAAAATATGCGGTTGTTCTGAAGAGGTGGCAGAAATCTGCAGCTGATGAATTGTTAAAGTCAATTCAAAGAGAAACTAGAGGTCTTGTCAGAGGTTTTGATTGAGACAACAATGCAGAGTCGGAGCGAGCGGCGCGTAATGACACAAAAAGCTTTTTGCATGTCAGAAGATAAAATTAAAGATTTATGTTTTAGGGTTTTTTGGGACAGAAGATTGGAGACAGTTTCATTAGATAAAGAGAGGACGACAGGAAAAGAGAGATAAATTACTTTGAAAAGACGCCAGCGAGACATATTAGTCTGATTACGGACAAGTACGCATTCAAGAAGAGGGAATTCTTTTACTTGAAAATAGTTCGTTTCAGTGTCCTTTCAAGAAGCATCTATTTCCTGAACACGAAAATATCAGAAGAAGAAAACAACAATAAAAAAAATAATTGGAACGTTGTTAATGAAAAGTAAAATATAAAAATAAAAAGCCCAATTAGTGTCAAATCAAAAGAGACAATATGGAAGACTTGAAAGAGCCGAGAAAAGGAGGAGGAGGAGGTGAAGAACAAGTGGAGCGGAGAAAGGATGGAGGAAAATGTTTGAGTGGAATATGAATTATTTCTATGCTGACTCTTCAGAGAGAGTTCAAACTAGTCCGCTGATGTCCCCTCCTCTGACATCATCCCTCCTTCCTTCCCCTTTTATTTCTTTTCTTGGGGTGAAGATGACAAGAGCCGAGGAGGAGGGGAAAGGAGGTGACGGGAGAGGAGATGAAAGGAGGGAAATGAAAGGGAGAGGTGAGAGGAATAAAAGGTGAGGCCGGGACATGATAAAAAATAAATAAATGAAAGGAGAAGAGGAGAGAAGAAAAAGTGGAGGAGAAAGGAAGGTGAGGAAGAAGTGGGACAAGGACAATGAGAGGAGGAGATGGAGAGCAACTGAGGAACAAAAGAGGAAAAAGACAGAAGGAGGAGGGTAACGATGGAGAAACACTGTTGTGTACACACCAAAGGAAAAGATGGAGTGGAAGGCGGAGTAATAAATGCACAGGCAGAAGGGGAAAGGATGGGGAGGAAGAGAAAGTTGTAGACAGAACAGGAAACGATGAAGAGGAGGCTGTAGACAAAGGGATGAGAGGAAGAGAAAGGAGTCATCGGAAAGAGAAAGAACGGAGATCTGTGCTGCTCTGCTGGGCTTTCTCAGCCTGTCGCTGAAAGTCACAGATGCATGAGGGCTTCCTGTAAATAATTGAAGAGGGGGAGTCCCCCCCTACACACACACACACACACACACACACACACACACACACACACACACACACACACACACACACACACACACACACACACACACACACACACACACACACACACACACACACACACACAGGGTAGAAATCCCCTGTAAAGCTGCATAAAGGGAAAGTGAGGATGTTTGATCGTGTTCCAGCGTTGTGACTCGTGTGCAGGCAGCTACATGATAACGAACATATATATTATATACTGCAGGTCTAATTTATCATGATGTCAGGACTGCTTGATGTTTAATTGGCTGCTGCAAAAGGTCCCGACAGGTGGAGTGTGTTGTAAGGACGGGGTCACCAGCCCGTGGCGATACTAATTAAACATTACGAGGGTGCTATCACAGCTACAGTTTGAGTTCTCCTCGTCTGAACCGGAGCGCTGACATTTACCTTTGTGTGTTTTTTGTAACCGGCTGGTTCGGGTTCACGTTAACTTGTTTATTGGACGGCTTGTTCATTTGGGTTACGGAGGAGGCGTCGGGATGTCGATACAAACAGTATCTTCCACTCAGCCTGGTGCGCTTGTCAGCGGCCTTTTCTGTAACATGATCGAGGTGTAGACCACGAGTCCGAAGCATTTTATCTTTGGAATAGTTTTTATGTGTTAATGTGTTTGGGAGCAGCTGAATATCTTCCATTTAGTTTCAGATTACATTTTACATTTCATATAAACACACATTTCCACTGCTCATACCGGCTCGACTCACCTCCTTTGAGATTGCAAGCGAGCAGAGCTGAGGCTGTGCAGACCACCGATCACTGCGTTCATGACACAGGACATCCTGCACAAACACACCTCTGTTAACTAGTCACGTAACTAAAGCTGAAGCAATTCTAGTTAAATGACTAATCTGCTTGATTAACAGCAAGTCGCTAAACAGAGGAATTAGGGAGGTGCGAACGTTCCTCTGAAATCAAAAATAGAATAGAAATGAGACACGAGGGACATTTGAAACACACTGTGACTGCAGTGTGATCATTACAAATCAAAAGATAATACAATGTGCAAGAAAGGTTTGTGGGGTAATTGTATAAATAATAATGTGATATTATATTTAACGTACTGCTGATTGGTGATTCTATACCAATGTATATGTATGTGGCACAGTCATTAAAATGTGAATTATTTTTATACATACATATATATATATATTTTATTTTTAAATATCCCTGGCTCATGTTTCTATCTGTGAACATCTGCAAATCTCCAAAATATCACAGGATACGAGATGTAAAATAAATTAGGATATGTTTGGGTTGCAGCTTTTTGTTCAAAGAGTATCAAAGGTTTTATAAAAAAAAAAAAAAAAAAAAAATTAAAAAAAGGAGCATTGCTGTTTGTCTTCTCAGAAACTAAAATCGAGGACATTTCCCTGTATGGTGCATTTTATTTGCAGCAGAGCCACTCCCATCTGAGCTCACTCCTAAATTTATGCTGCTCTGTTCTCAATGAGATTCCTCATCCTCTTAATGCAAATTGTTAATGATATGCTGCAAACTTAGTTATACATGGTAGGTCTTATTAATCCCAGATGCAGAGCATCTGGGAGTGTGTGTCTGAGCGTGTACGTGTGGGTGTGCGCACGCGTGTGGGTTTGGCATGTGCGTGCGTTTCGACTAACAGATGGCACAGAGTGCAATGAGCTGCTATGTGATAATTATGGAGCATGCTGAGGGAAAATGGAGAAAAAAAAAAAGTGCTGATGAGTTTGGGACTGTGTGTGAATGAGACTTAGAGTGACGAGAGTGTGTTGCTGCACTGAAGTGTGTGCAATGCACATGTGTTGTGTGTGTGTGTGTGTGTGTGTGTGTGTGTGTGTGTGTGTGTGTGTGTGTGTGTCAGGGTTGCTGGGGAGGTGGAGGTGTGAGGATGTCATCTGAGAGGTGAAAGAGGAAATTGAGTTTTTCAGCAAGATCATCGCACATTTCCTGTAACACACCACTATTCCTGCTACTCCTACTATTACTTCTACTGAGTAGGATGAGGAAGATGACACACAATATCCCATCAGGGATAAAGGTACATGAAGACTCTCCGGTTGAGAATAACGGTGGCAACCCACCTGTTGGTTTGACTTTTGAAGTCTCAAGTTTGACATCTTGGGAGTCGCCATTTTGGTTCTTCGGAGCCAGAAGTGACCATATTTGGACGAGCTAGGGAGGAAAAAGGAGGGAAAACCACCGTCAGAAACAAATTACTTTGAACAGCAAAGTCTTTTCAAACATCCTCAAACAAGTCTGGAGGAAGATTATATCTGAGAGATCATGACTGAGGCTCCCATACAGCAGTGAGCCCTCCCCCTTGAAATCTGCTTGTTTTTGGGACTGAATTGTGCTGAGTGTCCACCGGCCAAGATTAGAAATGGAAATGTATGCCTCGGTGCCGGCCCCAGTGAGTCACACTGTTAGAGCCCCGGTCTGTCTGCTGCAGAGTTCCTGTGAGCCCAAACACCATCAATTCATCCCGATCCATCTCCATCATCCTCTTGTTGCTTCTCCTCCATCTCCGCTCACTTCCACTTTGGACCAAGTATCTCCAGGTGTGAGAAACATGAAAGTACTGTAAGCGTCAACAAGTCGCCTGAGGCCCACTGAGGAAAGTCATTATATGAACAGCATACGAGCTGAACGAGCTGTATATCTGATCAGCTCTATTCTTTCTGAGCTCTGGCTTGTTTTCAACAAACATAGTGTGTACTGTATGTATGTGTGTGTGTGTGTGTGTGTGTGTGTGTGTGTGTGTGTGTGTGTGTGTGTGTGTGTGTGTGTGTGTGTGTGTGTGTGTGTGTGTGTGTGTGTGTGTGTGTGTGTGTGTGTGGCATACATCTGTGCACGTAGGCGTGTACTTCCATTCATAATAGTACAGCACTCAGACAGAGTGAGTTCTGTGATGTCTGTATCCACAGAGATGAGAAGGAAGAAGAGTGGAGGAAATAATAAATGTGAGTCATGACACACAAACACAGGTTTTCTGGTAACTAGAGACTAAATTAGTTTCTGGTGAGCTGTGGAGCCTCTTCAAAGACATCACTCCACATCATAACATTGAAGAACAAATGCTTGTCCTTTTTTCTCAGCCTTTCTCCAATGAGTCAGCACCTTTCATTCAGCAGGTTGACATGATGGACTGAGGTATACATAAATCTATACAAATCCAACAGCCACACAGTCAAAGACAAGTCAAATCAAACTCATCAGCCACCAATGAAAAATGCAGGGAACCCCCCCCCATTCATGAGGCATGTATGAGCTGATTTTCAAAATAAGAGACACCTGATCCGAAGGGGACCCAAACACAGACAGGACCTGATAGAGCGAGATCACTCCCACCTGCAGCAGCACGGTGCATCGGTTAACGAGCAGCTATGATAGAGGACTCATAAAATAATAATGCCCCAATGTAAAGTCAAACTAATTAAAAAAATCATTTATTTATGTGCCTTGAAGGCGTTTAAGTAATAACGGACTGCCCTATTTTCAGCCCAAATCTTATACAATATTTTGCATTAAATTGCAAAAGATCTTTATGTAGGGAGCTGATTTCCTCAAGTATATTTTCAAGCACACTTCCTCCCACCAGACACTGGACCCGCAATACCGAGTGGTCCTTTGAAGGCTATGAGAGTTTTATTTTTGTTCATACAGGTCTGGAACCCTGTTCGCATTAACGTTTGCTCAGGACCTCTGAAGGGCTGAGCAACGAGCAACCGGTGTCGGTGGTAAAGTGTGATGATGTTGTAATCAAGCGTAATTTTCCAAATGTAATTGCGGTGCAGTTTCAGCGAATCTGGTGGTCGATGCTGATTGGCTGAAGGCTGCTCCAGTAGTTTAAAAAATGAACCCGAGGATCTGCAGCCAGGAGGATGCAACAACTGGGAACGAAAGCCGGACCCGTACGGGCTCAAAGTGAATTTGGGTCTGGTACCACCAGGCAGAGAAACCCAGTATCATACAGGATGTGACCTCACAAATATTTCAACCATCACTTGAGCGGAGCCACAAAACATTCGGTGTGTAAATGTCTCCGTTTCTGATCTCTTACATCTCTCCTCACACACTTCAGTGTTTCTGCGTTTCCCCCAACAGGTCTTCGCCACAGCGCTCGCACACCTGATCCAATTAGGAGCCCCACATTTTCATCACAGAGTAATTGGATCAGATGTGCGGGTCTGAAGTGGTTGAGGAACACTGTGGTGTTCCCGACACGCTGAGAGCAACGCTGTGATCAGAGCGAGATGGATGCTGTAATTCAGTCTGCCCGGGCTGGAGGACATCCTTTCAAGTCTCTTCTCGAAGAGCACTCTTCACTCTTTTGTTTTCTTCTGCCAACACGCTTCTGTTTCCGCTCCTCCTCTTTCCTTCTTCTCTGCGGGGCTCCTTTTCTTTAGAATGATTTGTTTACCCACAATCCCCCTGGGTAATTAGTGCTGTGATAATAACTAGTGTTGGAAACAAACACACCCACTCACTGAACAGTGCACACAAACAGACACACACACACACACACACACACACCAATATAAATACACATTGGGCTGAAAAACAAGCTTCGTCCATTAAAATTATGTTCCAAGGAGAAACTGCATCCTTCAAGAGGGAACAAATATGAATGATGTGTCCTCACATTTATGAAAACCGAAACTACATTTGTATGTAGTTTTAACCAAATTGAATGATAAAACTAATGCTGGGTATGAACTAAACTTAATTTTAAAAATTTGATTGAACAATAAATTAAACTAGGAAGTGATTACAGGAACGTTCTTGCCTTGCTGGCTTTGACAAACAATGATTGGTTTGACTTTTTAATTTGTGGTTTGTTCAGTTTTACAGCTAAAGTGAAAAATAATTTGGGGGTTTTCAACATGAAGACTGTCAACGATACACCGTCATTATCAGGCAATAACGTGCTTTAATTATCTACCCTAAAGATATTGTGTTTACATTCAGTCTTTACTTAATTTAGAGCCGTGGTTGCAGGGCTTGTCTCCCTACTGAATAGAAAGCTGTGTAAATATGAAGAAATGCTGTTTATATGTTTTCATTTACTTTGACAGAGAAAGTCAATCGCAGCAACAGCAGTGTCACTGAATAAGAGACGATCCATGCCGACCTCCTGCGGCAACATTTCTGAGAAGCTGCACATCAGCTGTGGCGTAGCGGGGAGCAGCGACCAATTAAATCTGGCATCATTCGGCCAATCAATCAATCAGTCAGTCATTAGCCAATGAGGCAGGACAGTGGCATGTCGAAGTGAGGACGTGTCGCCTCGCAGTCATTGTGCAGCTGCACTGAACAGTCGGGTCACTGAACTCTCAGATAACTCTTAGATATTCAACAGGACAACTTCCTGACTGTCTGGTAAGTGGAGGCTCTGGTAAATCATCAAAAAAAAGTCAAGGAAAAATGCCTGAACAGCAATTATTCACAAAGCCTCACTGCTGTATTGTGAATGTGCTTTCACCGGGAAGTCAAGCTGCAGCAGCACGAGGCTCCAGTTGCCAAGGTTTTGTTATTAGTGCGACCCTGTGCCACATGTGCCAAGACTTGCGACTGCTTTCCCCACCCCGCTTTTGAATTCCTTATTTTTAGGCTTAATGGACGAGGGACAAAGTGCTGCCTGTATCAATTTAGTCTGTTTGGGAGCAGAGTGTTTAACTTGTTAATGGACTCTCCTCCGTCTGATAATGGCCGGCTGAAAAAAAAAAACCGACGTCTGTTCAGTCTGGCATGTATGTGTGTGTAATTCAGAAAGATAACAGCGTGCACGCGTGTGTGCAGTTGCACTAAATCTCTGCAGAGAAATGACAGAGTAGAAAAAAAAAAAAGAAGAAGAAGAAGAAGAGAGAAATACTAAGATAAGAGGGAGGGAAGGGAGAAAGAGAGAGAGAGTATCCCCTGCTGTTTTTCCAATCAGGAGGCGTCGTCCTCCTCACTTGGTGATTTATTCTCTCTCCCCTTCTCCTCCATGTCCCAATTTCTAACCCCCTCCACCCAAACCTCCATCCCCTTCACCCCTCCACCCACATTTCTTTCATTCACCCTTTCTCCTCGTCTTCTTTCTGTGGGCACCTTGTGAACATAGCTATTTAAGATATGACGACAGAAGAGCATTCAGACAGGCAGGGCTGTTAAAATGAGTCACCTGTGAGGCGGTGAGGTTTTCATCTCAAGTCCTTCTTACAGTTCACCTATTCTCTCTGAATTCACACCGGAACAAACGCTGCCACTTCAGACCAAACATGAAATATCTTTTATTCTAAAAGCAAGCATTAAATGATGTATGACCGCGCTGACCAACATTATTAAGAGTCTGGCTGCGCTCTTCGCACACAAAGATCACCCAGCGAAGCAAATTAATAATGAATCCGGGCTAGAGGTCAAAACAAAATCTATATTATTAAGTTAATTTTATCCAAGAATGAAAAATATGAAGCTCTACAGACTACAACCGCGCTCTTAATACAAATCAAAACCATGGTTACCAAAGGAGAACATTTGATTTGCTGTGTTTGTGTGTGGGTGTCGCTGACATTGCCAATAAATAGAGCATTCATTATTATCACCCGTCTTGTTTGGTTGCCAACCAATCATTTAGTCACATTTCATATCCCAGCAAGCCCTCCTGCTCCTCCCACCATCCATCCCCTGGTGCCACAAGTGTGTGTGTGTGTGTGTGTGTGTGTGTGTGTGTGTGTGTGTGTGTGTGTGTGTGTGTGTGTGTGTGTGTGTGTGTGTGTGTGTGTGTGTGTGTGTGTGTGTGATACCTAACAGCTGCACACAGGTGCTGCCCAGCCCTACCTTTAATAAGCGTATCACTTTAAGTGTCTTCCTATGTTAGCATGAGTGGATGTGGTAGAGCACGGGATGTTACACATTGTTATTGTGTTCGATTACCAATGCAAGTGTGTCTGTGTGTGTGTTTCTCTCTATTGCTGCCCTCCCCTCAGACACCCAACCCCCCCCCCCCTACTTACCCCTCCCTCTCAGCGCTGGTTGGTTGCCATGGCTACAGTGTCGCCTCTCTTCCTCATGTTGCTATGAGACTCGGACCGACAGACCTGAGCTGAATGACAATGTGTCTGTGGCTCTGGCAAGAGGCCCACAACAACCAATAAGAGGCCGTCCAGACAAACACTTCCCAATCTGGGGTCTGGGGACCTTGTTTGGGTTGGCAGGAGCCTTCTTAGCCATATGAGGAGCAGTTTATTAAGATTAGTTTTTTTTTTCCATCAACAGACATCCCATTGTGCAATCCAAATCATTCTATAATCAGTGCTTCAAGGAGAAATCCAATAAACGCTTTAATTACAATTGTACAGCAATCTAAAAAGTGTTCATGAAAGCAACACTATTTACTATGTTAACTACAGATTTGTGACTATTTATGATGCACAAAGTGCCTCTCAATGAGACAGCCACGCAGAATCATCAAAACCTCAGCATCTCCATTCAACTCTACGAAGTTTTTCAGCCTCTTCTTGTTCACTGTTTTGGTTTTCAGACCCACAAACACCTTTCAAATCAGCAGGCAGCTGTTTACACCTGAAGAAGGTCTGATAACCTGCTGGCCGGCCGAGCGGCAAAGTCAAAAACCGGCTGGTAAAGAAAGTGAAACACAGCAGCTAAAGAAGATTTCACCAGTTTAAAGATCCGTTATTGTGAAAATCAATTGATTTGTCATCTGAAAATCCAAAGTATTCTGATATTCTGAATAAAAACGTATTCAAAATCAAATCAATCATTAGTTGCAGCCCTGAGGGGAGAGATTGCTTTTCCTCACTGATTTAATGCTGTATTCACATCATATAAGAAAACTGTGGAAACTTCCTATTCACTGACAACAGCTCTCAGATGTATTGTGGGTATTTGTTGAGAAATTGATATGCAAGCTGAAATTTTGGAGCCTGACTTCAGAGACTGCCTCGATCCTGACCTCCAGAAAGAGACGAGTGTTTCATCTTCGGCTGCCTTTTGTGCTCGTTGTACTCAATAGTGCAAGCGGACACGAGGGAGAGATGATTATTATTTAATTTTTTTTTCTCTCACAGTAAGAATAACACCTTGTCTCTGTGCTGAAATATGCTCCGCTGGAGGCGCCGGCACCCATGGAAAAAGACTTTTGACACATCACAGCGGAGCCGATGTGGGTGGGGAGGTGAAATTGTTCAGGCTTCGTGTCACCGGAATCAATCTGCTTTTCTATCTGTTGGGTTTGTGTCTGGTGTGCAGACAGAGAGTGTCGGGGGGGAAGGACACGGGTTGGAGCACGACATCACTCCCTGTCTGCAGCTGCCCGACATGTTTTTTTGTGTTTTTACAGTATCAGAAAACAAAGAGCGGGTGGTTTAAAAACTGCTGTTAAATAATATGATGGATATTTTCTGTGTCCGCAGGAACTGTTTACAGCGGAGTGTAAGTTTAAGGAGTCGGTGTTCGAGAACTACTATGTGATCTACAGCTCGATGCTCTACAGACAGAAGGAGTCGGGCCGGGCCTGGTTTCTGGGCCTCAATAAGGAGGGACAGGCCATGAAGGGCAACAGGGTCAAAAAGACCAAACCAGCTGCACACTTCCTGCCGAAACCTATAGAAGGTAACAAAGTGCAGTTCACAGCATGCTTAGAGTTTTTACAGATGTTTATTTTCATCTCTTTGATTACTCTATTCTTCTACCCCCCCGCCCGCTGTCTAGTTGCGATGTACCGAGAGCCTTCGCTGCACGATGTAGGAGAGGCGGCGCCTAAAGTCGCCGGGGGCCCGCCCTCCAAAAGCACAACTAGTGAACCGGTGGTCATGAATGGCGGCAAACCAGTCAACAAACCTGACAAGGAGGCGACATAACCCCTCCTCTTTAACACCCCTCCCAACCCCCCAACCCCTCCCCACCACCACCCACAACCTCCTGGCTGACCAGAGGCCAGGAAAAGCCACAGACTCGCCCCACTGCTGCGCTCTCAATAAAACAAAAACTGCAACGAAAAAGGTAACGACACAGCTTAAACTTCTGACGGGTCAGCAGTGGGGCCGCACGTCCCGCCTCTCCTCTCTCCCTATTGGACAGATCCGGTGTCGTGTAGCGAGGCCACAAGGGGACTGCGCTGCAGTTGGTGGCGGGGACAAGAGGAGGAGGAGGAGGAGGAGGAAGAAGTCAGGGCCGGATGCCAGCCAGATATTTTTGAACTGGGACAGTGGCGAGCCCTCAGACGGGAGACAAAAAGGACTTCTGGAAAATATAAACAAAAACATGAAAGATATGTCGTCCTCACTGGTATTTTTCTGTGACAATCTATAAGAATGAGGCGCCTTTTTTCCCTCTCCTGATAGTACTGTTTTCTGTTGCCAGGTATGCTCGCTTGCTGGTGGCCACAGACACACACACACACACACACACACACACACACACACACACACACACACACACACACACACACACACACACACACACACACAAAATCGACCACTTGGATTCGGCCTTTTGAGTAAATAAAGAACAGATTAAAAACATCAGCAAACATCAGCAAAGAAAACACTTTAAAACACCAAACACTGATTATTCAGATGCTTAGTCATCGATCAATTAAGATTTAGCAGAGGACATTCGGTACCGAGCTTACAATGAAATGCACTTAGAAATGTCCGAGTGCATTACAAGGTAAACACGCCTGCTAACCTAATGTTTTATCACATGTTATAAAGAGCACAGATGGCTAAAAGCATGTTTGACTTTTCAGTATTCCCTTATTATCTATTCGTTACTTATTATCCTGCACACACAAAGCACTCGTGATTATCCAGCTGCATTGTTGTACAGACACAAACCCGATTTTAGTTTCTACCTCTCTGACTTTTTTTTTCGGTTAGTTTTTCTGTCCCTTTTATGATGCTTTCCACATCGCTGACACAAGTGTAGCTCAGGAGAGGAGGAGATCAGTCGGTAAATGAAGAGTTTTATTCCACAAACGCCCTGTTTGTAGCAACACGGAGGTCACACAGGAGGCATGCTGGTGTCCGAGCAGCATGGTAGCAGTCAGTGTTTACATGGAGTAGCAGATATCTGAGGTCTGACGTGGTCAGGTGGCGATCTCAGTCACGAGGAGCCTGGTAGAAGTTTTAGTTTTTTTTCTCTGTTGCCTTCCCCAGTACTTGAAAACAAAAAGGTAGGAATGAGGGTAAAAGTGAACAGGGTACACGATGTTAAAGCCACCATGTGCAAAAATGTGACACTGATTTGTTCACGTGTGTAAATTGGAAGAAGAGGAAGTGCACTACCAAATTAAAAGACTATTACACATAGTGGCTTTAAACCAACCTGCACAACGACCTGTAAAATCTGTTTAGGTTACTTAATAGTGTTAGAAAAGTGGTTTCTGTAGAACACAGTGAAAACCACCAAAACAAAAAAAACAAAAACAGCACATGTTGATTACAGCTGAATAAAGCTGCACGTAAAATCCAAACACTGACATATGGGTCTGTGAGAGAAGAATCAAAGAAGAGAAACCAAATGGACCCCATGCTTCGCCCTCTCACTGTGACAGTCAGCTCGGCTGTTCTGGACTTGAATCCTGTTCGGCGCTCTGTTTACTTTGTCAGCAAGACCAGATGCCAATTATCTCCTCAAGAAGTCGGTCATATCGCTGAGGAGATATTAATACTGTGATCCAACTCTTCAAATTAGTGTCAGTGACAATGAGGCAGACACAAATTAATAAAGTCTGTGAGACTCAGGATAACAGCGAGTCTGCTTTTAATGGATGAAAACAGACAGTGTGCGCCTCTCTTGCTTTGGATCTCAACTTTCTGGCAGTTTAATCACATGATTGAAACACCGTCCTGTTTGCTGAAGATGAATGACCTCCACCGATGTTGCCACAACTACAAAAGGAACGAGACAAAGGGGCCTCACAACAAAAAAATCAAGGCTGTCCCATTAATTCTCGCACTTCAACATCAATCAAACGCCCCCCCCACCCCTCCTCCTCCTTCTCCTCCTCCTCCTCCTCCTCGCCCCCTGAAAAAAAAAGAAAAAGAAATCAGCAGCCTCAGCAACAGGTACGAGTGTGTGGAGCCACGCTGACGTGTCATGTTGTCTCGCTGTGTTGCACACAGGATTCACTCCTCATCTGAACAGACTGTGAACATACTAGACAGCTCACGGTGTTTCTAATTGGCATTTCTCAGATTTTTTGGGTTTTGTTCCTCTTCCCCTCACGTACGCCACATATTTTCCTCCCTTCGCAGAACTCATTAGCTGTCGGTGTTCACCACATCACGTGAACTCATCCAGTCATGGGGTAAAAGTTTGGCCCTGAATTGATGCTTTTTAAAGCAAAACATTGCAAAAAAAAAAAAAAAAAAAAAAGAAGTGATTTCTCGAGCCGAAAAACGAAACATGGAAGAGTTTTTAAGTTTCTGTCCTGTCACCGAACTGTTCTCTTGATACTGAAAATCTGCAAAGTGCGTGTGAAATATATCCCTGCTGTTGGGTCATCAGACAGAAAAAAAAAAGAAAAAAGAAATAAAAAATAAAAAAGAGCGAGCTATGTTAGTGCCTCTCATCCCCAGCCAAGCTCAAGATGTGAGATTCAGGGCAGCTGGAGATTTGTGTTAAAGTCTCCAGAAGTGGTTTAACCCACGATTCCCCCCAAATAAGCCTCAGAGCGTTTTTTTGGACTTCCAGCTCTGTTCTGTTTCATGTTTCTCTGAATAACGTCGATGAGGAAGGAGTCTTTTTTTTTTTTTTTTTGACTGGTGTTGTGCTCGTCAAAGAAATGTGGATGTATTTATTGACTACTTGTTGTGTCACACTAGGGGTTACTAGTAGAAAATAAACCCTGACAATCAGGTCTATAAACGTCCTTTTTATTTTTATTTTTTAATGTATCCCGTGTTGTCTCCGCTGCCTGTGTGGTAACCTTTCCAAAAAGCCACTTTAATGAAGCTACAGACGAGCGTGCTTTCAGTCGGCAACAAAGCTCATTGAATTATTATCAAGCACCTAATTTGTCCTACACGGCTGGCAGAGGAACGATCTCCATTCAGAGAGGACCAGCTTGTTAGGTTAGCAGTAGGGTTCCCATCCTGTGAAAGGCGCTATTAAAGATCTGTGGGACGTGCTCAAGAATTAATGACGGCCGAGGCCAGAGAAAAATGGCCTGGTTTCCTGGCTACTGCCCAAAGACCACAGCCACAATAGTGTTTCCAGGCTGGTAATCACAGCTCCTGGTTCCAAAAAACGACAGAGGCACAATTACTGTCAGCGTCTCCTGAGAGATTTCTCCCCACTGGTGGTTAACCAGGTACCAAGGCTACAATTATGAAATACCTAACAGCGCACTCGGTGCAGGAAGAGAGCAGGCTGATTTAATTAGAAGCGAGCAATCCCGTCAACCCGGGTCACTTTTAATTTCCACATACGAGCACCACTCGTCTTTCTCCTGGCAGGTACACATGTAGCCATCTTCCTTCATCCTGCGTGAACTGTAGCTCTGAAATCAGACGGCACAAAATGGACACAAGACGTCATAGGAAACACACACACACACACACACACACACACACACACACACACACACATAGAAAAAAAAAAAAAAAAGCCGGTGTGAGATGCCCGCTGCAGTGCAGGTGCACTTTAGAGACAGAGGAACATGTGACGGTTCGCACTCGTGATGTAGCTCGTCTCCCTCAGGTTTTCTTTGCCGTTTCTTTTTTTTTGTTGTTTTCTGTTCCACTTTATTCCTCTTACAAAAGACTGCCTTATTAACATCTGAATCTGAAACGAGACAGTAAATGCGCTCTCCTCCCAGCTGTTTCTTCCTCTAAACACTCTCACCCCCCCACACACACAGCAGAAACACACTCCTCATCCTATTTTACTTTTCAATTATCCTTTGATCCCCAATCTTCTGTTCACTGTAACTATGCTAGCTTTTTGCTCTCTGCTCGTTGTGTAATCATGCAGCCAGAGAACTCTTTTCTCTTCCTCCTCCTCCTCCTCCTCCTCCTCCTCCTCTCTCTCTGTTTGGACTGTTTCCCACTTGTTGCATGGTTTTTAAAAGAGGAAAGATGACGGGGGGCTAATGCATGTGGTAATGTAGGGAATGTGTTTTCAAAACAAAACAAACATTTACAGCGTACAGCACCAGTGACGCTGAGCTTCTGGCTCATTTCTGCCATCGGTTTGCACAAATAGAGACGCTGCAGCGTGTGGTTCATTTATACATTCAGATATCAAACATCTGGTTTTCCAGTGGAGTCAGAAACAACTTGCAAAGACATTTTTTTTTTTTTTTACAACATAATCTGTCTTTGCAATAATGCAGCACTGCATTAAAAACTTTTAGTGGAGCATCAATATTTAATTCTTTTGGCTGAAAGCAAAGAAAAAATACAATTATAACCAAAAACACATGAATAAGTAAGTGTTTGATATTCGTTGCTTCTTCTTTTAACAACGCTGGATTTGAGTTCAGGTAGATATTACGGATGCTGTTAGATGTCGGTGGAAACTATTCGTTATTCTACCGCAGATGTATCTTGAAAGTATGAACACGCCCTGGTGGACAATCTTCTTAGACAAAAAAAGTAATGTTAAGTATAAAAAAACCAGACTCATAAATGAAGCCACAAGCTAAGTGTGACTGGTGCCAACCTTAAAGGAGATTACTCTGTCTGTCAGTAAACGTACAGTTACCTTTACATACATATTATGCAAACAGTTTGTCTGCACTGTACAGTTTGTGTCCAAATCCATTGTATACACACAGAAAACAACAATATTGAATAAAGGATTTATAGAAAGGAAGCGGGACTGGACTGATTCATTCAATTTTTGATAATATCATCCTTTAATCTATCCATCTGTTTAATACCAGCACTCTCAGGTTGAAAGTATTCAAGGACCACACACACACACACACACACACACACACACACACACACACACACACACACACACACACACACACACACACACACACACACACACACACACACACACACACACACACACACACACACACACACACACACACACACACACACACAGCTGACAGCCCTTTCAATAAAACCCTTTATTTGTTTGTGTTGACCGAAGGGCAGACTGTATTATTATCCAATGCAGGAGCAGAAAATAGGCAGTAAATGACAGACTTTGCTGTGCAAAAGGACAGAAGACTCTTCAGCTGCTTGTGCAGCGAGCTCTCACACATTTAACTAAGTACAACCTCACAAAGGAAGTGACATCACTCAGGTTAAATGAGCTGTGGGCCTAAACTGACCCCCACATTCCCAGTCTGTTGTGTACGGTTTGTATCCTGTTGCCTTTAAATACTCAGCTGAGCCTGATTGGGACTTTATTCACTCGTCAAATTGACGGACAACGTTCTCCCAAGAATACAGAGAGCATCGGTGTCAGCAAATCAGATCACAAGGTGCTTCAAAAAAACAGCAGACAAACATTTTATCATTTAATTTGAGGACTTGTTGATGCGAATTGTTGGACATGTTAGAAATGTGGGCAGCGACTCCGAGGTGTGGAGCCGGTCTAGACGTCAGTCTGTGACGGTGACTCATATTCGCCGCCAAACACCTGCTATCGCCTCGATTCCGCGAGTTTGATCCTTGATCTTGAAATTTCATGAAAACTGAAATGGATTTGACGGATCAAAATAGTCACCGCCGCCTGCAAAACAACTCGATTCTTCTTCTTCTTTTTTCTTCCTTTCACATGAAATCACATCTCTGCTGTGCAAGAGGCAAAAGAATAGAGAAAAGGACATCTATCAAAATCTATAGTTAATCGAGAAAGAGACAGAGTTTGATGGAAGAACTATTAAACGGCTGGAGAGACAGATGAACCAGCAAATACAGTAATGAGGTGGATGTAATTAACATATTAGCATATGTAGATTTAATGTAAATGAAGTGCACTCTGAAGAGCAGCAGTGTTTAATGAGCGAGGAGGCAGGTTATATAGAACTGGAACTATAGCCGGTGAGAAACTGGAGCTCTTTCATCCCTCCTTACTTATTTCCCCTGCGACTCTTTATGATGGTGTTTCACCATTTCTCACGTTATCATGCGCACAGCGACATCTCGACATCTTTCATGGCGAGATCAGAAGCCTCCTGCATAAATCTAGATTTTTAACCTCCGTACTTTGTCATCGTACCGCTGCGTGTGATTCATCGCTCTGCAGGTAAATTCAATTAGACCGACCGAATACGAGCAAAGTGACGTTAAGAATAGATTCAGCGGCTCGTTTGTTTTTCTGCCATGTTCATGTTCATGTATCTTACTATAAATTGTACGGAGCTTCTTGCATGTTATATTCTACATACAAATTATTACCCCAAAGGCAATTTTCAATACTTCTGGTCTGTGACAGTTCGACAGATGACTTCACATAAAGTCTCACTTATTTTCAGCAGAAGACAAACGGAGAGGTTTAGCATGACCTCACTCACAGCGAAGAAAAGAGATTTGGAAACACATTAAAACTGAATTCTGCAAAATGTACTCACCGTTTTGTGATCTTAGCTTCACCTAAGTGTAACTTCACTGAACCCACGAGATCCCCGTGGCCGGCAGCTAAATGAAAACTCCATTATTCTCAAAGCAAAATGGCTGAACAGTAATCTCTTATTAAAAAGCAGCCAATTATAGACAGAAAGGGGGAAAAAAACGGCATTCGGTTATCACGCAGCACAAAATGTTTCGATTTCCCGTCTGTTTGATTAATTTCATTAAAACAGTATCGAGTTGGGATTTTCGGTGTCTTATCTGCCACAAATGCACACACACACACACACACACACACACACACACACACACACACACACACACACACACACACACACACACACACACACACACAGTATGCCCATGCTGAAGCAATGTGTTTGAGGCGGCATTGAGAGCTCACTTGAGAGACTGTTTCTGTCTGCCTCATTATCATCAAAGACAACAGGCGCTGGCGCGCGCGCACACACACACACACACACACACACACACACACACACACACACACACACACACACACACACACACACACACACACACACACACACACACCATAGATGGTTTTCATAGTCATCGCGGACACTTCAAGCCGCAATATCCCTCGCAGCTGCTGCCACGTGAGAAACCTCGTATCTCCAGAGCAGAAAGGAAGAAGAAGAAGAAGAAGAGCAGCTCGCAGCTTTGACCTCCCGGTGTCGTTTCCGCCTATCCAGATGTTTTCCAATGTGGCGGAAACTTAATTAGCAACACTGTGAGGTTCTCACCAGACAAAAGCGTTATATAAGGTAGCCTGACAGGGGGTTTCTTTTCATTTTATATCCCCATGGCAACCAGGCTGCTGTCAGTCATGCTGAAAGGTTAAGATCAAACCCCCGACTCTTTTTTTTTTTTATCGCCTTTTGACTGACAATGAAAATAAAAGGGGATTTTTCTTTTTTCCTCACAGGCTCTGAAACAATATCCAGATTATCACGGGACACAAAAAGTCCCCACTGAAGCCCAGGACGATGGAATACACCATTATTGATGGATTTTATCCTGATGAATCATAATTAGGCTCCAACTGACAAACTAAACCTCCTCTGACTTAAAAAATATAGATGAAGGTCAGAGGTCAGAGTCGTCACGGTAAAGCTGCTGTCACTCATTCTTTTGGTCTCTTCCCGTTTAAACCCCTCTCCTCAGATTGTTTTCCTTTTCTTCTCCCCGTCTCCTCCCATTTTTCTCCTCCTCCTCCGTCATTCATTCATCGTTTCTTCCTCAAGCCAAGAAGGGAAAGGCTGGCGAGGAAAGGAAGTGAAACGTGCTGGCAGGAGGAGAGGAAGGAATAATTTTCCTCTCAGGTGATAACTGACATTTGATGGACGGACACACACACACACACACACACACACACACACACACACACACACACACACACACACACACACACACACATACATACACACAGAAAAAAAAAGAGAGAGAGAAGGAGAGTAGGGCAGAGGAGCATCCAGCCGAGCAAGCGCGCAGTCTGAATACTGATTAACCAATCAGAGCCCATTTCTGCCCGGCACCAGAGATACTCGTTGGCTGCCATGGCAACCAAGAAAGCATCATAGCCGAAAGGAGAAGGAGGAAGAGCCTCTTTACTGATGTTGGTCTGAGAGGAGGAAGAAGAAAAAAATCTCTCCTCAAGACTTGAGAGAGGAAAATCACAGAACTAAATCTAAACTTTGGTTGCTATGGAAATGTCTTCGCAGTTTGTTATTATAACTTTAGAGGGTGGCAATATGAATGTCCAATATTCACTAGCTGTGCAGCAAATGTGCTCTAAGCCAAAACAACCAAATAAGCTAAAATAAGTTAACATGATTCTTATCAGAGCTGCACAGCTGGGTGATCACGATTTTAATAAAGGAAAATTTGATTAATGCAACTTTTAATTAAGATGTATATTTTCACATGACATCACTGCCCTGTGTTGCTTAGTGCATGTGATCAAGCCTGTTGCTGGATTTATTCTGGACAGAGGTTGTGAAACACTGACTGTGACACATTTCATTATCTGAGAGGCTCTGAAAGAGAGAAAAGAGAACAAAATTAAAAGACAGAGCGCCTTTGTCTCGCTGCTTCGGCAATATTGTTCTCAACTGTCATGCAAATGAGGAGCAGCGGACTGAGGAAAACACAGACAAACGGGCAGAACGGAAAGAGATAGTCAATGGAAATTATTATTCCATACGGAGCCAAGAGCAAGGAGAGTCTCTTTGTGCACATTTAAATATCAACTTTAAAAAGGTAATTCTGAATTGGGTAACATGCATCGACAGTGTACCCTCCACTATGATGCTATTTTACATGACACTTCTGCAGGGAATTAAAAACGGGAAAATTTTTCTCTTCATTAACAAGCAGCATTTTGCACATGCAGAGTGTATTATAGCACAGAACTGCTTCTTGTCAGCGCACAAACAAGTTGTATTTACCAACCCAATCCCCGAGATTCAGATTCCTCCACACACTCCAACCGTGCTGTCGCTGGCACCAACACACGCTCACAAAGCAATGAGTCACGGGGAGGTTTTCACAGCAATCACGTCCACTTCAAGCTGTTGCGTCACTTATCTTTTCTGTTGAGCTGCGTCGTGTTCGGCTTGACCTCCGCACAGATTTATGAAGGCAGATTTAGACTAACCTACTGTACAATTGGAGTCACCAGCTAATAATACACAGAAAATCTCAAACCTCTAAATGCCCTCAACTGTTTTGTTTTTTTCTTGTTTAGTTTTTTTAAGCTGACGAGACTTCGTCAAAACTACCTTTCACACGGCAGAGGATGTTTTTAGCTTTGGTATTATTCACCCAGTTCTTAATCGGGATCAGCTTACTAGTGAAATGTGCAAACGTTCAAAGCATCAACTACAAAGCCAGGTGGAAATTTGAGGGATTATCGAGTACTACAGCAAAAACGGGAAGAGTTCTCACAGGATTAAACCTGGGTTAACATTTCAGAAGTGTTTCCATAAACCTTTTGGATTAGCAAGAAAGCCTGTGTCGGACTCACATTTGTTCAAATGTCTACAAAATCTTCCTTCGAGCTGCTTTTTGTGCCTGAATCGAACCAAATCTCAGGTTCTAACACTACAAGAGGACCAGTAGCCACGGCATGGAGTTGCACATCGACGTAGTGTTACAAACTGCACACTGCCGTCTACTACTTATTGAAAATTATCACCTGCCAACATATCTGCCGCACACAATAAACCTACTGATGGCGTCTATGCAACAGTCTGCCTGGCATGTGCCACAACAACAGATCAACAGTCCAAAAACGGAGGAAATACTAAATGCATGCAGCAGCTTTGTGTCTGCCCGTCTAATATCATTAGACAGACAGATGGGGAGAACAGAGAAAAGGAGGAGTGAGATTATTATAAGGTTTTGAAAGGCACCTCAGCAGCTTTAATATTGAAGTCAGAAAGAAGCCTTCATTCATAAATACTGCATTTCATCTGAATGTGATTTCCCCAGCTGGCTCTCATTTGACAAACACGCACCGATAGCCTATTATAATTTGGGATATTCAGATCTTCCATTATTGAGCTGCCTCATCATCTCCTAACTCACTAACAAGAAGCTCAAACAGATTCTAGTCAAAGTGCTGCATGTTTGTAAAGTCTTCTGTGTTTCTGCTTACAGCTTCTGCATTTCTGAAACATGTGTATATTCATGCTTATAAGTGATGCACTGCTTACATTTGCATGTCTTTCCTGGAGTCTATGAATATTCCAACATATTATACAGCCAAATGAATTCTCAGTACTGTAATGCAGCGATAGAAAGCTGAAGGGAAAACAGAGCAAAGTCAGAAAACCTCATTATAACCCATAACTGACATCTATAATAATGTAAATTACAAAAAATATACAGCCAACAGCAGGTTCCCTCTACGTGCCCAGATAAGCGTGGTGAAAATTAAATGTCCTCATTTAATATTTCTGTTTTTAACAATCATCATTTTCCACAAGTTCGAGACCTTTGCCAGTTAAATGTCACCAGTGTGGTGGAAACACCAACAGTTCTGCATTTTTTTTTTTAAGGTAATTGTTGTTTATTTATCTCTTTTAATTAATTTAAGAGGGAAATGTATTGACTGTATCTGTGGGCAGATGGTGTTTTCCAATCAGGGAGAGCTAACAGAACCGCAACAGCTTATGTTCATAATCATTTAGCGAACAATAAGTACTGTAAGAACAAGAGAGATGTAAAACTATATTGAGATGGTTTTTGGTACTAAAATTATTATTTTCTTACAGTTACAAATAAAACACACGTAAAGTGTGAAATTTGGAGGCTTTGAAGCTGTGGAGTTAAAACTGTTTGAATTTTTAGCTGTTTAATTTACATAAAATGAATTCTATTATCTGTCTGTGTAATCTGCCCGGTTTGAAGAACCCGCTGCAGAAGGAGACACAGACATAAATTAGCACCGTGGTCCACTGAAATTCAGAGCACTTTTAACAGTGCTGTCACAACTACAGCTGCTTAATGAGCACAGCAAGTTTCTGAAGGCTGAAATAACAGAAGAAAAGAAATCTCCCTGTTGCCCTCTGTTTTGAAGAGTTGAAATGACCAGAGAAACATCTGGAAACTCTTTAAATAGAGGACCATTCAGCGTGTGAATGGAAAATAGGGGAACAAGATAGAGAGCTGGGTCAAAAGAACCAACAGGTAACTCAGCATGTTGGTTCATTCACAAAACAAGTCCGCCGTGGCGGGTAGGAGCCATATCGAGCACTTTTTATCCCCCCGCCCCCATTTTTAGAGAGTGGCTTTGAAGTCTCAGCTCTGTGGTTTGATAGCGAGGGAAAGAGAGAGCGAGCACTTCCTTTGGAGATTTCTGAGAAGAGGCCGCTTTATTTCTGTCTACCTTTTTGCGGGTGCGGGGGGGGAAATGGACTGGAGCGGAGAGAGAAGAGAGACTGAGCCAGACGGAGAGATCAATGCCCGACTGCAGCACAAACAACAAGGGAAAATAAGGTGTTTTTCTTTGCAGGTTTGGTGACCTTGGCAACTGGCAATGGAGCAGAACATTTGATCGGGGTGTGTGTGCATGTGTCACAAGCAGGGGAGGTCAAGATGTTCAAATGGAAAATCAATACATTCTTTACTTACAGGTGCACATCTAGAAAAGATGGGATTGTTTTTTTTTTTCAAAAATAAAAGCTGCTTTGTGCTTCATTCACACAATAAGAGGTTGTTTTTTTTGTTTTGTTTTTTACATTTTTGTTAGGAAAAGCTTTTTAGCCTGATGAGTCAGACAGTTTTGTCAGTTGATCATAGTGTAAGACACGTCTGGCCTTCCAGCAATTTCACCCGTGGGTGCAGCCGCCACTCAGCCATTCGTGGCAGGTAATTGTTCAGGTGTGTGTGTGCCGGCAGCTGTTACGGTAATTACTCTAAATTGTAAAAGGAAAAAAATTCTAATAAATAAATAAACTTCGTTACGATGCTTCAGGGCTTCAGTGTGTGTCAGTCCACTACCAAATAGGAGGTAATATATTCACAAGTGTATTTATCACCTTCTGTCTTTAAACTGCCAGCAGTCGATAAATCTCCGGCTCGTTAACAGTGAACTGCTCTTTACTGTCACAGTTTGAGCAGCCGGATCCGATTTTGAAGGAATATGAGCTGGGTTGTGTTGTTATGTGACGTACTACTGTAATCATATCGCTCTGGGGAAAACAGACGAGTCCACGTAATTAATTTCACAATGTAATGTCCTCCCTGGAGTTAATACGCTGGACTCTTAACAAGCCCTCTGATGCCCTTATGATGAGTTTCAAGCTGTAACCCTGTTGAAAATAAACAACATTTCTCAGGTCACTCAGGTCAAAATTTGATGATGTATGTGTGTTTGGTAATAAACCAAAGCCAGCCCCATCACCTCCTTGCATCACATCTCTAATCTAACCACGGTCTGTTTGACTGAAAGCTCAGACAACAATGTGTTTGCAAAGGAGACGAACGCTTTAATTTATTGTCTCTACAGAATAACGTTGTCCTTCATTTTTCTACTTTATGATAATTAGCAGCTGCTGTACAAAACTATACGCAGGTTAAATATCTTTCTCAGGGAACTAATCAGAAACCAAATTAATTCATGAGTTTATTCCCTGAATAACATGCTGCTTATTTCTTAAAATGACCTAAAAAATGTATCATCTATATACAGACTATGATGACAAACTGTCTCTGTTTCATCACTTAAAATATGAAGATTGTGCACTACTTCCATCAAACTTGAACAACACAAACAAACAGAGCCTCCCGTTTCCTCCCACATCCCTCTCTGTCCGTCCATCCGGCTCTCCCTCTGTTTTTGCTGTCTGTCAATAGCGGAAACTTTGGCATTTACAGTCTGCAGACAGCTTCTCCCATCAGGCCTCATGACTGACGGTGGGACTCTCGCGCATGCTTATGAATACGAGTGCGCTAATAAAGGATTCTTTGCTCGTCCTTTAATGTGTCCATCAATCCATTTGACCGTCTAAGCTGAATAAATATCTTTAAAGCAGCCACAGCTTGTGCTGCACAAATGTCACACTCAATAACTGAAATCACCACGGCTTACCGGCGTGTCTACGGGCGGTGATGTCGACCAGCCGTTTGCTCATCCAACGCTTTAGTCCACTGCAATAAATAAATAAAAATTAAAAAAAAAAAACATTTTGCTAGATGTCATGAACACTGGTACGGATACAGCCAATTACAGATAAACCACGAGGCAGGAAACGGCAGTGAAAATGTCACATAGCTCTCCTTCTATAGGATTCAATAGCACAAGTACAGTGATGGAAGAACAATAACTCACATTCACCGGAACATTTTTCAAAACATGTTGTGTGGCAAATAATTCTAGCTTTTTTTTTAATTATTATTATTAATAATAAATATATCAATCTGAACAACTTTCACAAATTGGTTGATTAAATATATTGCTTACCCTTTAAATTACAAAATAAAAGTCATCATGTTTGCAAATAAGTCATTAAATGTCCTTGTACTTTTCGTTGTGTGCATCATGTCGCTGCTCAAGTTAACTTGTTCTCTGTATAAACATTTAGTTCCCATTTCATGGTTTCTTTAATTACTTAAGACAATTTACATGAATATTGTCTCTTATTTGTATATTATTACATCCTGTAGTGTTCCACCTAAACATGAAATGAGGTCATACAGCAGCTCTTTGGGCTCACAGAAGTTACGCAACCGGCAAAATCAATAACTCACCATGGCAACGGGAAATAGCTTCACTGCGTGCGCACTGCAGCTCGACACAGCACTTAAATATGAAACTTCTTTTTTATATATATATATAATTTTGTGCTGATAGAAGTAAACAACGTTACGTCATAAAGACGAGCCGCCCGCTGAAAACACAATAAAAATAGCTGTTATTATTATTGGGGAACTTGTGGGTGAAATGTTTGATGACGTCCCCGCCAAGATTCAAAACCCTTCTTCTCTTTGTCTACCAACTTCTTCTGCCTTATAAGTGACACCGCCACCTGCTGGTTTGGAGTGTACACTCACGCAATAAGATTCGCTAAACTTCTTTCTTTTTGCTTTTTTTTTTTATATTTGCCATGTATGCAACTAGTATTTCATTAATTCATTGATTTATAGTAACAATTAAACATTATTATGACCCCATAACTGACCTCGCCAAATCAATCTTGTTTATATGGCACATTTAAATGCCAGACAAAGACTTGAAACATGAAAGGTGAATCTATAAACGTCCTGAAGTCAGACGCAAACCGACAGCAACATGTTGATATCCTGCATCTTGTTTTCATATTCGTTGTATCTTTGCTTCTTAACAGGAACAGAAGGACGACAGAAGCCTTGAACAAGTGCGGCTTTAAAGAGTGCTTTCATCAGTGGGACAGTGAGAGGAATCTGTCAAAGCGCTGCACAGCACAACAAAACATGTTTTTGATATTGTAGCTCGTTTTAATCAGAGAAAAGATAAGAAATAACTCGGATTTGACAAATAACTCGGGTCAGATCTGAACCTGTGATGTCACAATGTGGGGTTCATTACACGCACCCACCTGGAGGAAGATATCTCATGCTCAAAAACCAGCCTTTAAATACAGCCACGTGCTCACAGTGTAACTCCTTTTGACTGTAAGGCCCCGAACTCACCTCACAGATACAGTACACCACCAACACAACTCGACAGCATCCAGCCAAGACTGCACCGTCATGTCTCTCTGCAGCGTGTTGACGGGCAGCTCTGCTGTCCTGAGGACGCTGAGGAGCTGCAGCATCATCCGCAACTGAAAACCATTTGATCAGAGAGTGATGGCAACTCAGCTGGAACTGTCGACATGTTGTCTGTCCCACGTGTTGAATGCTCCCCCCTCCGTCTGCATGGCTGGCTGCCTACAGCGACGGCCTGATCCTCTCCCAAGTAACATAACAGAATTTGACGAAGCAGACGCCATCAAAAATGAAATCTCTAAAGGGTTCTCGCTGTAATATGCGGAAGATGATGCTGTGGTTTGAATTTTAGAGGTAGAAAACATCAGCTTTTCCTCTTTTCTGCTCGTCAGTTCTTCACCCAAATCTACCAAATCCAAATGAGCACATTTCAGGGAAGTACACCAAGAAGCAAACGAGGTTTGACTGCTTCAGCCGGGTGACAGAGAAGTGGCTGAGACAGCCGAGAGACGAAGAAGCCGGGAGTGCCGAGTGGATGGTCGGGGTGGGAGACCTGCTTAAAATTCAAAATAGGGAACTACAGAGCAAAGCTGTCAAGGAGCAGATGTGCGGAGGAGTCAGGTAATGCGAGGGAGAGAGAGAGAGAGAGTGAGCGGAGACGAGCCAGAAAATAAAGTAACCCTGCTGTAATGTCAAGAAATCCAGCTGAGCTGAAGTGAGCTCACCTGCCCGGGTTTGTGAAGGCAGGAACACAGAATAAGGAGCAAACATAGATTAACGTGTGCCGGTGGGGGGCCTTCGTTAGGCGTTATCGCTCCAGCCTGTATTTTTGTTTTCTTGTGTCAGCCTTTCATATTTTGTTTTTGAATCTCAGTGTGTTCTCGGATATGTTTCATATCTAGTTGTCAACAACTGAAAGAGTTTATGGAGATGAAATGTCTCCCTTTCTAGTGCTGGCTGTCATAATGCTCGGCATTTTGTGTGGCTTCAGAAGAACTTGAGGATTGTGTGCATACGTCTAGTGAGCTGGGAGAAAAAGAGGGAATAGCTGTATACTTATATGACTCTGCATATTGCAGCCGTTGCTGCAATCTGACATCGATCTGGAACTGTGGATAATTACCATCACAATTGTTGGCGATCCACTTTAAACCTCGGATCAATGGACTTGAATGACGCGTGTGTGATATCTTCAAATCTTACAAATAATGGCCACAGCGGTCTGCTTTGTACATCTTACTTGGTCTAATTTTGTAACAGGAAACGAGACATAATCAGAGGAACAATGGTAACACAAATATTCATCTCACGGTTAATTATGAGGCCGCAATTAGTGAAATTCCAACCTGAGAAACCCATTTCAAAAGGTGAAAATTTGAGGGGACAATTACTGAATCCACAGCTGCGAGTAGGTCTCACACCTTGTTCTGTATCCAGGAAAAACTACCAAGACTTTAAGTATGATCTTATGGCCTAATTAGCCTCATTAAAACCCGAATAAATGCAAATGTCCAATTAAATTCTGCACGTCTATCCTCAAGACTCTTGTTAAAGCAAGATGTGAACAATGGAGGTGGATGTCTCGGACACAATGAGAGGATTTTTCAAACTGTGGCCTTACGAGGTGCAGAAAGGTGGAGCTGCTTCGCTGCTCTGAAGTGTTTCTCGGAGCTTCCTGCATCGCGGTGGACTTACGCTGAACTGTGGGTCCAGCTGGCAGTCGTCAGAGACGACAGGGATGAAAAGGAGTGAGGAGAATTTCCTCTTTTTGATAAGATTCTCTTCAATACACCTGCTGCCCGGAAATACCACTAAATGTCAGCTGTCTGTTGCTGGCTTGACAACACACACACACACACACACACACACACACACCTTAAAGCAACATTAGGAGGTCGAAAAACAGCAGATCAGGGCCTGAGTTAGTCGCAGGGAAATGAACCTGTCCTTCAGTGGCATTCACAGAGAATATAATGGGGGAACAGAGAGATGACAGAAAGGACGGGGGCCTATTCTCCTGCTTGCATTCATGCATTTGAGGGAAGGCTGATGCATGATGGGATATGACAATGTGACAGTTGGTGTTGTTGCTTTGTCTCAGTGGGTCAAACAGGGATGTGTAAAGGCTGCTGCTGGATGTTGGGTCTGTTGTTGTGTGAAAACTAGACTTCATATTCAACCAGCTGTCCTGCTTGTACTTAACAACTGTGATGATAATTTCAGAGTGCATTTGGTAACATCTTTAACATTAGATCAGAAGATTGATACGGCTCACAATAAGGAAACAACAGGGTGGTGAGGCGGAAAATGTCCTTTAAATATATCAATAATTAGCAGTTAAAAAAGCTGAACATAACATTTTAGAACAATGCAAACTGCAGCTGCTTTGCATTGTGGAGAAATGTATTAATAAAAAATTAAAAAAATACATGTGCATTACAATGTTCAATAAGCATACTAAAATCCCAGCATTTCCAAAGCAACTGCTCCACCCTGGCAGGAAGATCTCTCCGTCACCTCTGAGTGACCGCGAGCCCCGCGGCTAGTCAAAGTGCACATGTGGTTGTTCGTGGGCAGCTGCATCCGTTTGCCAGGTATCAGACAGGGTTCACCACACTGCGGGGCTCTGAGACGGAGGGCAGTGGTGCCACACACGCTTGAAATCCATCCATCCGTCCATCATCTCTACCTGCTTTGTCTCATACAGGGACAAATATTGGGCGAAAGGTGGGGGGACACCCTGGACTAATTCACCGACCATGCATGTGTTTGGCCACACAGGCGCAGAGGAGAACATGCAAAGACGTTAAAAAAAAAAAAGAAATGAATTGTGACTGTTTTTGGACTATCTATTTAATTTAAGCAGTAATAGAAAGTCATATCCCAGCAGGTTGAACAGATTTAAGGCAGCACTGATCAGTAAAATAATGACAGGATCAGAGTCATTCGTTCCGCTAGATCAAAAAGAGAAATCATTTTGCTGCTGGTGGAGCCGGCAGTAACGGCACGCGAACATGTCCACGGCTGTCAAAAAGCCCACTGACACTCAGAATGAACTGATACTGGGTCAGTTAGTCGGGGAGGTCTTGCTCAATATAAAGGTCAGCAGTGCAAAGCTATTTCTACTGAGAGAAAACTGACATGAGGGGCGTTGGGATTACTGTGAGAAATGTCTTGAGCGATCCAAAACCATTTTGATGTCAAAGACCAACGTACTGACAAACACCTCTATACACTCAGATATACCAGAGACATATAGAAAGAAAAGACGATAGATAAAAGGAAGAGACAGAAAGGAAAATGAAGATCCAGGCCGTCTGTCTGTTCCAGCTCAGCAGTCAAGCCTCTCAGCCTCTCGCTACTCCGCCTTCCCAAATTGACAATTTTCTCAAAGTGTTATCCGAAAAGATGAGAGGTTGTTTCATATAGGCCTGGAGAGGCGGCTCTCTGGACAAGTAAACAAGTATTTACGCACAGACATTTGCACATTTGCACAAACAGAAGAGAATCCAGCGATTGTCTGAGTGACTCGTTGATAGGACGGCTTTTTGAGAGAGAAATGAGAGCAGACAGATGTAATACCTCCGATACAAAGAGGCCATGTGGATACTGTGAGTGTCGACAAGGAGTTATTCATCTGAACTGCAGAGTCTCACATCATGTCAGTACAAAGAGCACTGAAATTATAAGGTTCGATTCACTTGTAGGTTCTACATACAAAGCCGGGATGAGGAGAGAGGAAGTCTGATGGTGGAGAGTGGATGCTGGAAAACAGGAGCTGCTCCCCCCTCTAGTGGTTCACATTTTGCACAGTTCAGTCTGAAATACATCAAATAAGCTGATTATATTGCTGCAACAGCCAAAATCCTTTTCATTGCATTTGCTTGAGCAGAAATGAGCAGACGTGTAGTTATATATGCAGCAGCACCGTGTTGCTGTCCGTGGTGCTGAACTGAACCAGACACAACACGTGCTCACACAAGGTCATGCATATGGTAGAGATATCTTACATATCCTAGAAATTTGTTATACTCTTTAGTTCAACTGCAAAATAGAAAAGGAGTAACTATTTGTCATGTCCTGTGAGCCAGCTCCATTTGCTGGACAATAACATGGGAGACATTAAAAAGCTCCAAACACTAAGCGGACCCTGTAGTGCTGATTATTTTGTTGACATGCTTTTATGCAGTCAGAATTGACCTTACGTGCACACGTGCACGTCTTTTAGCTGTTTTCCTTTGGAACTTTACACAAAATCATTTATTTCCCTTAAGATAAAAAAAAAAAAAGTATGTCACAACAATTTCATCAAGGAGAAATTCTTCTGGAAAGTTTACCTCATTGTCTGTGAGTCTTTGCCACGAGGCGGCAGTGAGTTCAAGCAAATTGAAGTCAGTCCAGCTGAGCTGCACAACACACAGCGGACGGAAGTAAAAGGTCAAACAACTCGAACACATAAAAAAGAAAGAAAAACATTTTATTAAAGAAGATTTCAATCCCCATTTTCTATACATTATGTAGTATACAATGGAGAGGACAGAGAGAAACAGACCCAGGTTCAGTTACATTTCACTCAGATTCAATTCATCCCACGTGTATATGAAGGAGTTCATTGTCCGAAAGCAGTAAAGAGGTCTACAGACCAGAAGCAGCACCGATTTCTTTACAATAAAATAAAAGTCAAACCTGGAGCGTTTACGTGGAGTCAGTCTGCGCAGAGACTCCGGGGCTGCTGTTGGACGAAAAGTAATCGAGACTGAAACAGCTTGTTAATCTGCAGAAGCAAACATATTTCCCATGAACCATTTGTCAACAGCAACTGCTTCAGAAATGTCAAACTCAACCTGTAATTCAAAAAGAATCTCACAAAACTTTACTCCTAGAATTTACTTTTACATTGTTAATGGTAGTTCATGGGAATTTGGTGTTTTTTAAGAGACTCTGAAAGTCTTCATTAGATTTGGTTGCTGTTTAACGGCTTTATCTTTAGCCGGTGAATCTACTAAATGTTACTTTTAAAATGGCACAAGTAATAATGGAAATCTGCTCCCTGACTCACTGCTCAGGTTTGGATCATAACTAGATTCAAAGATGCTAATTTAATGTTAATGTTCTGTGTATTAAAATATTTGATGCTTTCACTGAGGAGATTCGAGTCATTTTGACATGTTTTAATCTGTTTTTACTGACTCCTCACAATTTATGAACAAACTCAAAGGTAAAAACAGTCTTAAACATTAACAGAAGAAGAAAACTTTGCTGTCTGAGCTTTTAAAACTAATGAAGGTTATATTTCCATCCTGAAATGATGCTACAATTCTGAACAAAGTCACCTTGAATATCTCGTATGCACATGTTGCAGAGTTCCCTTAAATACACCATTAACACCTTTCTTCTTTACAATGTCAGGACGAGAGTCGTTACAGAAAATAAACCGCCCAAGTTAACATTTATAACAAATAAATATTAAAACATGGACTTTCATTTAGAAATATTTACACTTTTTTTCATCTGAGCATTTAAAGTTCCTGTGTCTTATGCAGTGAGAAGAAGTGAGGTTGTCGTGGTTGTTGTGAGGATTGTATTCTTAAACATGATTTTCATTCAGACATAAAATTGTAAACTAATTAGGGAAATGAAACTACGTTAACCCTTAATAACATTCTTCACATCGGTTGATTCTGTGAGGGAGTTCGTCTGGTGTCAGATTTCCTTCCAGCAGTTATCAAACCTTTTGGTCAAAATGATGAATACTGGGTGTTAATGAAGGCTTTTTATCTGCCCTGTCTGACTCCACATCCTCTGTGTGATTGTGATCAAGGCGACCTGACACATGAAAAAAAACAACCTGGATTTTAAGAGGGAGAAAGAGGAGAACTAGGGTTAGACTGATATACCGTTCAACCAATACTGATCATAAATATTAAATATTCAATACACTGAAGAATTTCATTTCTCTGCACAGATTTAGTGCTCAAATTATGTTTCCTCCCACTTTAGTGAGAACAAACCTCCAGCAGAAACACTTATTGAATAACCATACTGAAAATTATTACATTTTAATACCGGCTACAAATACAAAATTGAAAAAATATCAGTATCAGCTCATATCGGTCGAACCCTAGTGAGAGGATGGAAAAGCCACAGGTGTTGTTGTGTAAAGATGCATATGCACATACATACATACATTTTTGCATAAACCTTATGTACATACATTATGTGTGTTGGGAGGAGATTTGGCAACCACACTGAGAAAAAAAAGAAGTTTTTTTTTCCCTCCTTCATAAGGCATGCCGTGTTCGGTGGCCCGGTGTGACTCGGGGAGCTCCGTCTGACAGCAGCGTCCGTCGTCTCCTCACCTCCTTCGGATGGATTGTTTTTCCCAAAATGTTTTCCTATTGTGCAGAATTCTCGCTGAATGTCGAGCTGCATGTCATGCCGAGCTCGATTTACCGGCCCTCCGTGACTCTTCCCCGGAGCTGTGGGCTGTGATGTCATCTCTTGGCGACCACCGCTGTTGCTGCTGCTGCTGCGAGACCAGAACAGCGCTGGATCGCTCCTCCAAGGCATGACATCCTCTTGACATTAAGCGCTTAAATGTCTGCTGCTCGGCCCGCATCTGTGATGCCACAATCGCCCGCCGTATCACACCAGCATGCTCCAATGTGGGAAGCATTGTTGTGTCAGTCGCCACGTCAGATATTAGACAGTCGTCGCCCTCTGGTGGTGCCGAGTGAGGCTCGCAGCCTCGGCTCTCTGGCCCTGCAGGAGTCAGTTACAACGTGACGTTTAGAATCATAACTGTGTCAGCAGTTCCTCTTGAGCTAAAAGAAGCTAACCTGCTAGGATCTACTGGTACCGAGAGACTTTTTAGGATGTTTTGGTTTAGAAATTTTGAAAGGCAAACCTGTAGTGCTCATTGAAGTCCAGTCTGAAGCTGAGGAAGCGCAAACTCTCATCTGTACTGGTCATCAGCAACACCAGGAACTGCTGGACGATGCTCTGAGGGACAGAGAGGGAAGACAGATGAAGAGGAAACTCTGTGACAGCTGATTTCACCACAGGATGCACAGGATGATTGACGTGTGCTCCGAGAGGTGTCTCGGGCCGGTACCTGGTAGAAGTGGGTGAGGATGCGGAACTGGGAGCGCATCTTTGGTATGGTTTCCTGGAACTCCTGAATCCTCTTCTTCTCCTCGGCTTCCTGCTCGGCCGTCACTCCCCACTGACCCTAAAACACCACAAAGACACGTACTTAGACATTTCACATCATTCTTTGTTTTTCTCTCTCGGTTTAGCTCGACCAACTTCTCACCTCCTCCTCTCTCTGCTGCTTCTTCTCTTCGTACTGCAGCCGCAGGGTGAGTTCCTCCAGCGCTGAGCGGTAGAGGGAGTCCTGGGCGCTCTGGAACTCGATAATCTGGTCAAATATGGCCCTCAGCTGGTTCAAAAGAGACTGGACAGACAGAAGTTTATGAAGTGCGTGTGTGTGACAAGTGAAGTCACTTGCAAAACCAATCCAATCCCGTGTGTGTTTACCCTGCTGTTATTGTCCAGCAGGCATCTGGAGATGATGCTGTCCAGGAAGACGTCGTGGGCAGCAATGATGTGATCGAGGTCCTGAGCCTGCTGCACTTTGTTCCACAGCTCGTCCCAGGAGCACTCCAGCACCTACACGCAGTTCAGCAGGAGTTTATGGGTTTATGATTATGCTCTTTAGTTAAAATCAGATATTATACAGTCAGCGTTGTCCACTTCAGACATAATAGTGGCGCCTTTTTGTCCACGGTGAATGTTTTTCTTGTAAGAACTGTCTCACTTTGTTTGGAACACTGAACTACCTAAAACTGGTAATAAAAACTGCACTGCATTGTTTTACAACCTCCTAAAACAGAGTTAATCTCACTAACTTTAAGATATTTGATGATGTCATAAACCATGCAGTCCTGCAGTGTTAAATTAAACAGACGCAGCATGTCGCCCTCCTTCTATAATTGCAACTCTTTACTGGACTTTTACAGCCGGTGATGGGAGCAGCGCTGCTAACGGACTCACCTCAAAGGTGATGTAGTACTGCATTTGGTGGATGAAGTGGACCATCTCGGAGGCCAGGATGTGACACTGATGCAGCACGCCGGACAACTCTGGAGGGTGAGACGCACACAGACGGCCAACATCACTACAGGACTGCAGATTACAGATGTTTAGGAAACCTTTTCAAAAGTTGGCCGTGTGAGTGTGTTTGTGTACCAGGCATGGTTTTGAGCAGCTTGGCGTTGCACATCTGTCCCTTCCAGATGTCAGTCAGGGTGTACTCCATCCTCTTGGCCCTCCACAGGAAATTAAACACACGGAGGTAGTGGCCCATACACTCTCGTGTAAACACCTGACACGCACACAAAAACACACACATAACAGTGATGAATGGGCATTTCCATATGCGCATAAAGGTTATGCGGGGCCAAACACAAACACAATATATTGGAAAGTGTGTTACTGTTGCAATGGGTCCTTCAACGTGGTAGTCCAGACTGAAAACATCCCAGCCGGTGTCACCAGGAGACACCTGCCGGCAACACCAGACAAGCCAGAGATATGTAGGTCAGCTCACAGACTCCAGACTTCAAGCTCATTACAATTTAAACAGTAAAACAATTATGCTTTGACATTACCTCGAGCAGACGCACGTCCAGCCTCTTGAGGATCTCTGCGTTGTCAAACTGGGCGTTGGTGGCTCTGACTGCCGTCTCCAAGATGCCAGTCAGGTTGTGTTGGTATAAAGTGGTGGCAGGACGGGCCAGCTCCGGTCTGGGGCGAAACAATTAGGAAACAATCACATGAAAGTGTACAGCTTGGTGTTAATGTGCACAGCGATCCACGACACTCAGACAGGCTCTAAAGGCAAAGATCCAGCGTGTGTGTGTCTCACTTCAGCAGGTCCATGAGGTGTCTGATGAAGTCCCCCTGTCCCAGCAGCAGGTATCTCCTCATGGCCTGCAGGTGCTCCAGCAGCAGGTAGTTGCGGTTGAGAACGTCCAGCAGGTATTTGCTGGTCTCGAAGTAGGCCGCGTCAATCTTCTCCTGGAACGCCCCCTCCAGGTCCGACAGCAGCTCTGCAGCTACGACAGCGTGGAGACGAATGAAGACATCAATGGAAAACTGTCATGATTATTTTCTTTCTACATTCAAGTAACTACGTGTTTGTCTTTCTTTCCCTTTAGTTTTTCTTAGTTCAAAAACTAAACAAGTACATTCATGTATTTCATATTTAAGCAGCAAGAAAGCACTTAATATTTGGCTGAACTCAGGGTCAACTCAACCTGTCCTGCTGGACGTGGAGACAGAAGAGAGCGTGACGCCCTTCAGCTCCAACAGTAAAAGCTACAAATCAAAGTGGTCAGATGAAGTCCTGCAACCTGAATCAATAGAATATGGCTAAGTATACCTCTCTGCTCTTCAGAGAAGGACAAGGCCGGTGAGCGGTAAGAGCATCGATCACCACCAGTCCACCAGCATATGTCAATATAATAATATCAATACAACGAGGACGAAACACACAAAAAAGAGGCGTCTTATCGGTCAATGATGTCATCAGTAAAAAAAAGCCAGTAATGTCCTTCTCTTCTTGATGTTATTCCTACTTATCTATAATGAGGTGTTGTGAAATTAAATGCAGATTTGAAGGTGCAGTTAAATGGTTTCCCAGTGATTAATAAGTGTGTGAGATAATACGAGACACAAACGGGGATATTTACCATCTTTCGGAGTGTCTGCAGACTTGGACGCCGACGTGATTTTGCCCGGCGACGTTCTATCGTGACAAACCTGATGCAGGAAGTTAATGGATTTACCGATCAGCAGCACCTGGAGGGACACGGGGAGAAGATAACAGGTAGATGTTTTAGTTTTATCTTGGCTGTGTCCACGGCGATGGACAAAGACATCCGTAATGATGAGTGTGGGTGGACCTTGCGGGCCTGATCCATGGTGATGAACGTGGGGATCATTGACTTCCTGAGAGAGTACTTGTCATGCCACAGACGATCCGTCTTCACGTTGGGATCCGAAGCGCGCGCGCACACACACACACACACACACACACACACACACACACACACACACACACACACACACACACACACACACACACACACACACACACAGAGATTAATACATAATAGAGAGCCTTAAATTGTGTATAAAATCAAATGTAACTTGTTGAAGAATAAAGTTAAACAGGTCGAACGCTGAACAAATAAGGTGCGAGGACACACTGTACAGTAACGATAGAGGTTTTCATCATTGTCACATTCACTTATATTGTGGATTTACTTCACAGGGTACAGTAGCTTCAGCTGGCGGGAGTGCCGAAGGCTCGGTGCTCTTTGCGAGTACTGCTTCCAACTGTCAGGGTCACTTTCTAGCCATCTCCATGAAGCAGTCTAATTAGCTCAAATAAGAGTTCACGAGGGATTTCACTATCTCAAGGATGTGTTTTAAATGTCTGTTTCAAATTAATACACAAATGGGACGTTTTATCAGATCTCTGCTGGACTACGCGGGTTTTTAGTTTTTTTAGTCATAGATACAGCTGTTGTTTATCACGTGTGTTTTAACAGACTGTTTTTGGGTGCGATCTCCTGGTTCATTTCGCCCCTGGACGGTCCAGTAACTTCACCTAAACACAGCACTTAAAGCCAAAGTCCACTGCTAAGTAATGGCTAATGCTGGACACATAAATAATGTGTAGGAAAGAGAACCAGAAAGAGAGAAAGGGCAGGGAGAAGATAAAGGAGACACATCCATCACCGTGGTCTCCATTACACTCCTCTCATCAGTTCTCATTTAAGAGCCTGTCCTGCCTCTCCTCTCTTCCTTTATTTCTCCTCCTCCTCTCAGTAATGCTCCTTCTCATTGGGGTCAAACGTCAGAGCAGTTGAAGAGAACAATGTTCCAGAAATGAGCATTAAATTCTTGGCTGCTCTGTGAAAGGACCTCAGAGAGGCCAGCGTTCAACTCCATTTGGGCTGATTATAACGCCCGTTTTTCAGTGTGCAGGTGATTATAGTGTGTGAGAAAAGAGAGGAGTGTGTACCTCGTGGTAGGTGTCCTCCAGCTCTCCGTCATATATCCACCTGTACAGGAAGTTGAGGATGGGGTGAGACACCAGGCTGAGGATGTGCTGAACCAGCGCTCTCATCTGAGGGTCCCCCGTTTTCCCGTAGGCGTGGACGGCTGAAGCCAGCTCGCCTCCTTTACGACCTGCATGACACACAAGAGCAGGTACAATCTCGTTCACCTGATAACTCCATTTAGTCTGTTGAACCCACCTCTTAAATGGAACACACACACGCACACACACACACACACACACACACACACACCTTGGCAGAAGTCGACGAGGGCAGCCAGCATTTTGAGTCTGAGTTTGGGGTCGTACATCCACACCAGCAGCCTCCTGAGAGTCAAACTGCTCTCCGTGAACACGGTCACACCCTGATCATCCTCCACCTGCAACTACAGCACGCACACAGTTCAATAACCAGTGATCAGAAGCAGAGGGGGGAATTAAACCACATGAATCTGACCTGTGTACCTGTGAGTGGAGGACAGAGAGGAGCCTGTAGTACTCCTTCAGCTCCTGGTGGAGCGAGGCACAGAAGCTCTGAGGAGAGAGGACGGAGCGTTAGTGGAGGTTCAGGTACAAAAACAAAGCATCCCACAAACACAGTTAATACAAACGGAGACACACCTGTCCAACCAATCCAAAGGCCCGGTCCAGACTCCTGGCGTCGGTGTACTTCCTGACTTTGTTGTGGAGCCAGCCGAGTTCAGCCAGTCTACTGCTGGTGTCCCTGAGGGACTTGCACAGCACCACCTGTTGGGGAACAGCAAACATTACAACACATAGACCCACAGGGATGTTTTATGTTTTCAGTAAGTCATCTTCCACAGATTTTGGAGGCATGATTATAGTTATATAAAAATCTGAACCACTCTTTAAGCAAGTATCACGCATCACAAATTTCCTCCCGAAAGCCACGACAGAGTTAAGTCAGAGAGATTACCGGAGGTCACGTAATTCGCCGACTCTAACTGGAATGGCTTTCTCGCAGCAACAGGCTGGGAAGAGTTTTCATTTAATGATGGATTCAATCTTCAACCGCCTAACGAAACCTTTTGCCCAGGGAGCTTTACAGAAAGGTTAAGTGGCCAAAGCAAAAATAAAAATATCTCCGTCCTTGGCTAATTTATCGGAGTGGCTCCTTCTCCATCAGGACGGTGTCTGCAGCAGATTGACCACCAATCTATGTTTAGTACAACAGTGAATACGGGACTATGGGACTAGTTCCATCTCTGGCCTTCCTATTGATAATATGACAAAGTGGAGGAGTGGGGGAATACAAGAAATTGACCGGACAGACAAAAGAATAGAAAGCCGAGGTCGAAGTGGCTGAGAGCCAAAGAGCTTCATATTGATCTGTTGGATCTTTCTTTTAACATCCAATCAGCGACAATTGCCTTCATATCATATCATCTCCTCTGGATATTACTTCAAATCTGCCTAATAAGAAAAAGTGATCTTTGAGTGATCTTTGAGTGGTTAAAGCTGCTACTGAAAACGTCCGTCTCTTCATCTTGTGGTTGTCCTTGAAGTCATGAGAGGATGCAGGCTCGATGCAGGTGCATGTACCTTGCAGTCTATTTTGTAGCAGCTATCCTGGGCGTTCATCTTGATGAACTTGCCATCGATTCCCTGGAAGACGTAGAGGATGTCCCGCACCAGCGCCGCCTCGCTCACCTCTCCTGCACCAGCAGAGGACGAGAGGACGGAGAATTCAGTGTGTAGAGCAGACACAGATTGTGTTATTAGTTTGAGGTAACTAAGAGTCACATAAACTTCATGATTTCATGCTCTCTGCATTTCTGGGACAAACATATAAATTAAATAAGCTTTTTAAGTCAACTGGACAGAAGGGATTAAGAAGTCAACACAATGGAAACTGATTGGGGACCACTCACTCACCGGCTGGGTCGCCGTCTCGGCGAGGACGGACAACTCTCGTGGAGGGAAGTGGAGGCCCGAAGGGTAGCCGGGTAGTGGGCGGGGCCAGAACTGAGGAAGGGGAGGAGCTTACAGGAAGAGTCCAGGCTAACCGAGAGCCCAGAGACTGACCGCCTCCAGCTGCAGATTGAGGAGGTTGACTGAAACACACACATTCATTGTTCTCATGAGGGTCTGACTACTTGTTTTTGTCTGTCTTTGTTCATTTGTATGGCTGCTGGTCACACGTGATATGTTATTATTCAAAGAAAACGTGGAGGGGCCAATGTACAAAATAAAAGCATCTCAATCAGATGAAATGCTACCAAGAATGTGTGGCATTTCAAAGTGACTTCACCCACACAGTATGCAAAGCAATGGGAGCTTTTTGGATGTCTTGAAGTGAGTACCTGCCCTTTTACGACCCAAAGGTGAGGCCAGACAGCTCACTGCTCATTCGTAAGTGAAGGACTCCTCCATTATTAATGATGCCTCATAAAAACTGTTACAAGAGGTCTGACTGAGAGGCGAGTTCGTTTTCTGGTGCTAATTGATGCTCCTTGTCTCTGGATGAACATCCCATAATAGTATCCCTGCATTCCCCTGAGCCTTTCGATTGAACCGGCTTAAACACAAGCTGAAAAGTGAGGATCAGGTATGAAGATGGAAAATCTTCAGACCGTCAGATGTTATTACATTATTACAGATGTTGATTCATTTAGTGTCGGTTCGGCTGACGTTCACAGCAGAGTTTCCCTGAGTGCACTTAATGAAGTTTATCCATTAGGAGCCATTAAAACTGCCTGCAACGTGCGAGGATTATATCGTGACCGACAAAATCCCAACGGAGTAGAAATTTAGACAAGTTCCTATGAAAATGCTCACCCAGCCAGCAGTGACTGTGGTGTCGGAGTGGGTCCGTTCAGCGTGTAGACTCCGAGACTGGCGATCCCGCTGGTTCCAAGGCTGGCTGACAGGCCCGCGCTCCTGTCGCCGTAGCCCAAGGCCAGGCTCTGGGGACGGGTGCAGTAGAACGGGGTGGAGTGGGCGTCCCTGGGGAGGGCTTGAGCAAACAGTGCCCCATAGTTTCCAACCTGAGAGGGACAGACAGGTAGTTCAACAATTTCTTAAAAATGTAATCTAAAAAATATTTTAAGATTCTGTGTGTGTGTGTGTGTGTGTGTGTGTGTGTGTGTGTGTGTGTGTGTGTGTGTGTGTGTGTGTGTGTCCCTCACCCTGCTGGATGGTTTGCGGGGGTCTTCAGAGAGGCTGAGCAGCAGGTAGAGGACGGACCAGCGATGCTTGAGAACACCCTGGCAAACCGTCAAAATAAGAGCAGAGAAGAAACACGATTATCATCCGTATGGAAACTTACACTGAAGACAAATATAGTAAATTAATATATGAACAAATTCACTATTCCTGTGTAATTAAATATAACTATTAAAATGCTTGATCTAAGTATAATTGAGGCATATGTATCATATAAATATGCTCTGTCCTGAGTCAAGTGGAAAACTGTTTCATCAGTTTTACTTCTGGTTCAGAAGTTAACAGTTCAGATCTGAAAGAAACACAAACACCAACCTGTGTCTGAAGTTTTCTATGCAACTCTGAGAACAGAGCAGCGTCCGCTTCTCTCCTTTGCTTCAGCACTGAAACAGCATGAAGGAGGTTAGCCGAGTGTCTCCGGCACTCCTGACTCGTTTATATACAAGCAAACATCAAAGCTGGAAAAGTTCTCAGACTGAATAATGAAAAGAAACCTCTCCACAAACATTATTATGTATTTGGGATTCAAATCTGCAGAGTGAAAAACAAAAAAACAAACAGGAAAGCATAATATCTTTCTGTACTTCTACAGTATTGAACTTCATAACTTGAATGTGTTAACTTATTTTAAGAACTACATGAAACCTACTCTACATTGCTTGAAATCCTGTGATTCAAGTTAAACTTGTTCTGACTTTATCACGTTAACAACAGAAATCCAGACATCGCTTTCACATTTTTCACACAACCCCACAAAATACAGAATACAGTAAGTGTGCTATTTTCAGCATCGAAGCTTGGATCAATTGTTTTCCCACTAATGGTGCAACCTTGGCTACTATAAAAGTAAATTGGGACTCCAGCATTAAACAGCAAATGCCGATAGGGATACATAAAAAAAAAAACATCTGACAGCAACCGAGGCGATCGCATTTACCGGGTGGATCAACCACAGACAAAGGACCCAGAAATGTTTTGTTCTGTCCCGATCAAAGAGTCCAGAACCAGACGATATTTAGTTTATTATCCCGGAGGACTTAAGGAACCAGAAATTATTAACATTTTACAAGATGGAATCTGACGGGGTTTTTTTTTGCATTATTTTAATTAAAAAAAGGACTCAAGATGATGAATTGATTATTAAACTCGTTAGTGATCAACTCTCTGTGCAGCTTTAGTCGACTTACATTCTTTCTTGATCTTTTCCGACACCAGGAACTCGTCTCGTTCAATAGTGGGAGCATAGTTGCTGCCAATGACTCGCACAGCATACTGGAACTGGTGGGCAACTTCAGCTGGGAAAACAAACATCAAATAAAGGTCATCATGCAATGCAAACCAACAATAATGAACATTTTCCTGATATTTTCAAACAGTTGTGAAAGCAAAGTGTGACACTTTTAACTTTGCAGGATGCTGGTGTTTAATAAAAGGATTGTGAATTAACAGGTGGAGCAAAACTTGTCTGTCAACAAAGCCCGAAGAGTAAATCACGTCAATGACTCGTAATCATGCGATATTTGTGGAGACCTTTGCTGCTGTCTTCCATCAAAGACGCCTCGCATCTAAGCAGGGGCCTGCTGCCGGCAATACACGAGTGCATCCAATAGCCATGTTCAAACAAATCAAAATAACAGCGTGAAAATACAGCAGAACACGTCATCAGACGGAAGATAACGGTGCATCCCGGTGCCAACCGGAGGTACCGGGATGAGCAGCGTCGACGCAGAAATAAATCGGCTTTAATAGAAAGCGTTTAAATCTGATATTTAACTCGAAAAGCCGTTAAGACATGAATGATGTTGTAATTCAGGTCGGTAAATATCCGAAAGACTTCCAGTGAGACTTCGAGCGTTTTCTCCGACATCCCGTCACTCAAACACACCGGGGCGAGTCGGCGCACGGTGTCGGAAACCGCTCTTATTTATGAAATCACGTCTGTCCGGTGTTTAATATGTGAGCCGAATTTTCCGGGACACGTCGAAGATCCAGCCGATGTCTTCACGTCGTGTGTGAAACGTTTAGTCGACGAGAACGAGTGTAATCCGTGAGCGAGCTTAGCTTTGACGAGAGGACCGTATGAGCTGGCGTTCAACCGGCGTACCTTCGCTTTTCCCGGTTATTCTGCAGCAGAGGCTTTGGAGAAGGACGTTGGGTGATTTCTGATCCAGAGTGGCCATGCTGTCCGCGGCTAACGTTTCGTGTATTTCCCGGGAAATGATGAAATGCGACCGAATAATATCAACTAACTCCAGTCTCCCACTTCGATCGACGCCATTTTGACACGCTGAGTCAAGCTGGCAGGACGAAGGAGGAACGACAACCGGAAATGTCGTCCATTCAAAATACGAGCACCGAATTTCTCACGTAAAAATGACGTTTTTACAAGCTGAACAAGAGGCACTGTTACAATAGACTAACTGAGATGAACTAAATCACAAAGAAAAACGGTTGAAGATAAATGTGGACTAAAAACAAACCCAACAAAGCAAGCTTCAGTCAGTTTTATTCTGCGCTTCGAAAAACGTAAGACTTTTATTCTGAAGGCCTGAACCGGAAAAGGTTGTTATTACTATGGTAACCTTTACTCTTGTGTTTCAACAGAACCCGCCGAAAAGCGTCTCCAGGAAACAGAGGATGGACGAATGAATGAAAATAATTCCACCCTGAAACGAAGCATCGACGATTTTGGTTCCTATCCTTCGGAGTGCTCCAACAATTAACATTTACAAACTAGAGGCCCACTATATCTCCAGAATTAACTAGTTTACATAATAAAGACAATTATTTAAAGACATATTTTTCTTGAAAAAGCAAAACTCAGATGTCAGACTTTCATAGTGATTCTGCTTAGTCTAAGTTAGAAATTAGTCCAATAAAAAACCCTGATAAACATGAGTTATTGTGAACTTACGTGAGTAAAAACAGTTAAAACAATTTATATATATATATATCTGTGTATACATACACATAACAAATGCAACATCACACCTTTGAAGCTTAACTGCTCCAGATGTCCAAAACCTCAAGTCCAATTTCAATGAGCTCACAAACATCCTTACAATAAAAAGTGCTGAAACTCACTACAACCCGTTATAAACTGTACAGAAGTCGTTACGGGCTGACAAATGACCACAATCACACAGAATCTGCATCATCATCATCATCATCACAATGACTTTCCACATCAAATATATATATATATATATATATATATATATATATATATATATATATATATATATATAGAGTTGGTGGAGAGTTTGGAGAGTTTAGAGAGTGAGGAGAGAAGGAGGTGATAAGATGGAGCCAGCTGGGAAGAGGAGGATTTCCCCTGTGGGAACACTTTGATTTAATAACTCCTAATAAGCTAAATCTAACTCTATTTCAGACACATTAGGTTTGCTTATCAAGAACTGTATTTTTCACAGTTTCTTATTTAATTCAAAGGTGAGGTGTTTATTGTGCTCCAAGGAGTTGGGGTACAATAACAACACCTCATCCATGCTGAGGCGTTACCGGGCCTTGCATGAGAATAAGGAGGAAACTGGAGCTTCACCCAGCCAAGGGAAGTCATTACAATATTACAAATGCACCATCACAATTTATCCCTGTTCACTTTTGTTTATTGTGCAAATAAAGACAGATAACAGACTCTGTATTTATTCTCTTTGAACCAGCCACCAGAAAACCAGAGCTGGATGAAGCCCTCGTCTCCATGATAGTGAAGGACACACAGCCCTTCAGTATTGTGGATGATGTTGGATTCAGGGCATTTGTGTCCAAACTGGATCCTAATTATGTCCTCCCTACAGGGCAGGTATGTATGGGTGCATGCATGAAACAAATGAGTACTTTATTGTGTCTCACAGTTGAGCACTATGTATTTTTTCCTTGAGGCTCTGAAGGCCACGGTGGAGGCCAAGTATGAGTCAGCTCAGGAGAAGGAGAAGGCTAAAGGTGAAAAGGTGGCTGCTGTTAGCCTTACTTCTGACATGTGGACATCCACAAAACCAAAAACTGTTGAGAAACTTATTTCTGAATAAAAATGAATAAAATGTCCCCTGTCCTGTACATCATTGTCCAAGTTACACAAGCACTTCCACTGTCCTCTGCCTGCTTAAGCCCATGACATGTTCCTAAAGTGACAGAAAAACATGATTACACAACCTGCCGTATCACATGATACGACCATTTTGGGAAAATTTACACAGAATACATTCAAAAACTATTTTATTATGCACATATGTGATCATTTATGTACAGAAATTATTTGGTCATACATTTTAGTAATTCATAGTCATTCCCAACAGCCATAACAGACACAAACATTCAATGCATCACATGTGGTTCAGATCCAGCTGCCTGTCATTCTACACTTGGCCAGCAGGTGGTTCGTGTTCACATGAAGCTTCGAGTAATGAACCCTTTCTGGAACCAACTGGCTGAAGTGGTTGATGCCTCATGAGGCTTCATCTCACCATCACTAATATATATATATATATATATATATATATATTTGACTTTCTACATCTAATTGACGACTCCCCTGACACAAAGGATCTTGTGACCTCCACATCTAATCAGGTTTACTGTACGGAAGCAGATACAAAGGAATCAGGAGTGACTGTTAACGGACGGGTCGTTTGCTGGAGAAGGTGTACTTGAGGTGAGTTGTGTCTTTGGAAATAGGTTTGACAGTGATTGATTGTCTGTGTTGTCTCGGTGTTGCAGATTCTGTATGATTGTGGTCATTTGTCCACAAGAAGAGGACCGACCCGCTGCACCGGTCCGTTATTCAAAACCGTCCTGTCCCCCTCCGCCACTGCTGCTGTGTCCGTCTCGGCCGGCGTCCCGCTTTCCTGAGAGACGAGACAAAATGGATGATGCGACGTGTCTCAAACATTTTACCACTAATATTTGTTATAAGACAGAAACACGATAAAGACAATTTAGCTGCATTGTGCTTCCTCCCTGAATGTCCTGTAATCTTTTATCTTTTATTATATTTAATCCCAACAACCTCAAAGTAAAGCCACATTTTTTTTCTCCTCAAAAATACTTTATTTTTTGCGTCTCGTTTTAAAAAACTACAGTGAAACTTTAATTTATTGCTTCCTGGTTTGTTGTCATAAATTCAGCTTGTTTTCAGTCCAGCTCCCTAAAAACTGCACGTTCCTGTATTTTTAATACAAATCAGCCTGGACGAAGGTTGCTGCTGCAATAATATAATAATATGCTGCAATAATATAATAATATGCTGCAATAATATAATAATATGCTGCAATAATATAATAATATGCTGCAATAATATAACAATATGCTGCAATAATATAATAATATGCTGCAATAATATAATAATATGCTGCAATAATATAATATGCTGCAATAATATAACAATATGCTGCAATAATATAATAATATGGGATTTTTGCATTATTATATTTGTATTTAATTAAATATGGGTTTTTATACAACTTCAAATTATAAAGTGCATTTCTTACAAGACCCCATTTCCCTGTTTTTTTTTTAATTTTTAATTTTTTTAATTTAAGGTCAATAAGTTGGAGTTGTTTTGACTCACCGGAGGAGTGAAGCCGCAGCTCTCCGTAGGTCGGTCGGTCTCCGTCGGCACGCGGAGCAAACATTTGGGACACGTTCACCGGGAGACAACCGGGAGTCCTCATCTCCGGGGAAACGTCTTCTTCCAAAACTCCACATTTCCGGTCCCTCGACGACAATTACGGTTTCGCACGAGTCCTTTCTGCATATTTCCGTTCGTTCAAGAGTTTCTTAATATTGAACTAAATCTAAATAAACCGGAGCCGACTTGTTGCAGCGAATTTTTACTACTGCCCCCTACTGGTCATTTTAACAGACGCGTTTGTTTCTTTGTGCTGCTCTCTCCCCTCCCCTCCCCCCTCTCTCCCTCCTCTCTCCCCTCCTCTCTCCCCCCTCCTCTCCCTCCCCCTCTCCCCCCCTCTCTCCCTCTCCCCTCCTCTCCTTTCTCTCCCCTCCTCTCTCCTCCTCTCCTCCTCCTTCTCCCCCCCCTCTCCCCCTCTCTCTCCTCCTCCCTCCCTCTCCTCCTCCTCTCTCCCCCCCTCTCTCCCTCCTCTCTCCTCCTCTCCCCCCTCTCCCCCTCCTCTCTAGATCTATATATAAACATCAAAGCTGCGAACTGACTTTTGTGCTGGTGTCATTTCATTCATAATAAACATGGACACAACACTTCACAAGGTCCAATATTGCAGCAAAGCTGCATCACTTCAGGGCGACAAAGACACTTCCTTGGTGGCTATTATTACTTTATTAATCCCCTCGGGGAATTTGTTTCCCGCTACAGCGGCATCTATAGATACAGGAAAGAAATCAAATAGAATACTTAAATTACAACTAACTAAACAACAGTGCAACACTTTCTCACACGGCACCGACACCTTTAACCTGATCCTGTAAAACTCATGAGGTTGTTTGACGTAACAAATGATCCGACATTTTGTGATGATTTCACATTTGAAAAAAAGAGATGGCAAAATTTCTGACGGTGGGGAAAAAAAAAACCCCAAAGCTTTTCACTGAGTCATTTCACTCAGGCGCTGCTTCCATATCTCTGTGAAATATATGGACCTGGCAAAGGTGACGTTTCGTACTGAATGAGCGAGTAAATGAGTCTTTTGTCCAAAGAAAATAAAGACGCGGGACAGAAAGAGATGTTGTCTCGGCTTCGCCGATGGCCGGTAGGCGTTTCCTCTCGGTCCGCAGTTTGGCACGCAGGTCACCGTGAAGGTCAAAGCGAGTGGGAATGGAGACGAGTGTGAAGTATTTGGCAGGTTGGACGACACTTCTGGTCATTTGGTCATTGACAATAAATAAGAAAAATAAGAAACTGGTCTCTTGATGTCCGGATCTGATCTCAGAGGTTCGTCTCGTCCCGGGTCGGGTCGTTCGTGTTCTTCAGAACTCTCCTGACGACCCTCTCCAGCTCTTTCCTCGCTCGCTGTTCCTCCTCCAGCGTCCTCTTCATCCTCTTGTTGTCCTGGAGGAAGAGGAAGAGGAAGGACAACAGAAAAAAATGAGTGCAATTAACTGCTGCAACTGTGAGTACTCCGCAACCTGCGACATCCCCGAAAATACACATTAATTTTGATCCCTGAAATCGACGACTCGCCTGTTTGAGTTCGTGGACCTCGTCTTTGAGACTGTACACGGTGTCCACCAGACTCCTGCAGGGACAAAACAGCACAACTTTAACACCTTTTCATTTGACATGTGACAAACCGCAATTATATTTTATTATCTATGTGGATGCATTTTCATCTCTCACCTCTCCTCCACTACAGTTTGTCCGTTGCTCCGGGTTTCCTCCACAATAATCTTCTCCTCTTCTGGGAACAACATTTGGACATCCTTCCTACTGGAGCCTGATCGAATAACGACAACAGTACAAAACACAACATATGAGAACTGCGCAAACACCAGATGATACTTTGAATGTGACATTTTGGGAAGCATCCTGTCCACTTACTTGTTTTGTTTGCATGCATTCAGTCAGCCATTAAAAGTACTGCGCTATGGGACGTATGCTTACTGAGACAACTACCAAGTATGCAAAAGATAGACACACACGCACCGAGGGAAAGGTCGGGGTCGATATACCGATACGTACGTCTAATACATCTAATAATAAACTAGCCGGTTCTCCGGCGGTTTGCAACACCGATATCTTACGAGAAAATGAGGCTGTCCTGTGACTATGGGCGGTCCAGATACTGTCGTAATCCGAGTCCTCCGATTGGTCAGAACATGGCAGGTTGCCAGGGAAACCGGCCACGGTGAGGCTGGAGTCAGCGAGCACGTGGTTGTGCATGAGGTCAGTTCCTTGCCAGGCTTTACAGAACCACGAAGGGAGGATGAGTACAAACCGTATTGAACAAAGGATGAGGGTGTAGGAGAAACCGCGGTCAGGTTTGGGCGGTCATCAAACAAAAAAAACATGGCATATGACCCGAAGGCAACCAAAAATAAAAACAAATAAAATGTACGTGGAAGAAATCAACACATTCAAAGAAACAAGTGGAAAAAGAGGGATAACGGTGATAAAAGCAAACAAGACCACAAGAACGAAGCGGTTAATGAATAAAACAATAATTGAAGGATGAGGAAAGCAAAGGAATCGAGGTAAGACATAGGAAAAAAAAAAAGAGGAGAGAGAAAAATATTGTTAGAGCCAAAGAGAACAAACGATGGTTAGCAATAAGACGTACGGTAGCTATGCGTGTTCGTGTATGAACGATCTGTGTACACTCACTCGAGTTCAGAGTCTGTCGCGTCTTGGCGCTGGTACAATAGGCCTCGATGACTTTCAGTATCTGAGCGTCCTCCTCCAGAGCCGCTGTACCTGAAAGACCGGGACGGGACGGGAGACTGAGCGGAGGACGTGGAAAAGGGTCGTGACGGTGGTTGTATATCGGTTGCCGTGATGTCCTTACTCTTTCTGACAGTGAAGTCCTCCTCTGAAGGTTTCCTCTCCGGCTTCCTCTTCGGCAGCAGCTTCTTCACGTTCTTTGGACTCTTACTCACGTCCTTTAAACAAAGAGCACAATAAAACTGAACTGAACTGATCTCTCTCTGATCTACACACATACTGTCGTACACCATTAACTTTAAACATGATCTCCACAGTTCGGAGGTGGACAACTGCACCTCCTTGCAGCAGATAGCGACAGAAGGCCGGAGAGGAGGCGCGGGGCGAAGGCAGCTCAGGCTCCAGGGTTGAGGGGTGCTCGGTGGCTCCGGGGGTCCCCGCGTGGGGCAGCTGCTGTGGCCCGTCCCGAACGAGGAGGGATGAGGAAGGGTGTGGTAAATACTGCCGGTGCTCCCGCCGCGAGACTCCGAGTGTCTGGAGGGAGTGACGGGGCGAGAGGGCAGCTGGGAGGGGACGAGGGGACACGGTCAAAGGGACGAACGTCGACTCGCCGACTGGCTGATTAAATAGATTTCCGAAAACACGGAGACTTACTGTGTGACAGACGGACTGAGGCTTGTGTGAGAGTGTGTGTTTGGTGAGGAGGTCCAGCCAGTCTTGTAGGTCGTGCTGACTGTTACACGCCACCTGCATCCGGTCACACTGACCACCTGCACGACAACACAACAACAACACAAGTGGACAAAAACACCTTAAACTGGGGTTGAAGTGATTTCATAATGATTATTTCCCAGATTTCACACAATTTCTGACTTTTTTTTTTCTTCAATTTTCGTAAAAACAAATCTTTGAATGATTAATGTTTAAATAATATTTATGCCAATTTACTGATCTCAGTGTATGCAAAGAGCCTAAAATCATGGAGGCGTCTAGTTAAATAGGAAACAGGGCTGACCGGATATTTCAAAAGCATTCTTCAAGTTCTCTCCATCTTCTATTCTGGAGATGAGCATTCCTGATAACGGCATCCTCCCCTACAAACAGAAAATCTGGAGAGTAACAGCTCGAATAACGCGTGATGCACAGACATCGGTTTAATCACACAGACCGTAAACACACCTGGTAGATGAATCCGCTCATCCTCAGGCTGGCAGAGAGCACGAGCAGAGTGTGAGGGAAGAGGACGAGGTAGCGCTCATTTGACTCCTAAAAAGACATAACGCTCTTTCAAAAGACACCCGACATCAATATGACGTTTCAGCTTGCGGGTTTTGATGAGTACCTGACAGTTCTCCGTGTGAACTGTGGCCTGCGACATGTGGAGAACCGGGCCGAGGGTTCTGATGTCATCTCCCTCCCAGTTTCTGATTGGCTCCGTTAGAATCTGCAGCTCCAGGTCCTTCTTCTTCCTCACCTCCTGACACTGAGCCTGGACACGCACGAAGCACAGACACAGTCCAAAATCACAAAACTGATTCAATCAAAAAATGATAGAGAAAGTCACTATCTGACAGTTATTGAGCTGTTTAATACACTTTATATCCCTAATTTCAAGACAACGTTAGTTGATATCCGGCAATATTTCTGGTTTTGGGCTGTTTTAAGAGTACGCTCTGAAGTTTGATAAGTGCCCTCCCCCCTTCTCTCCCCCCCTCCCCCCAATGACTTGCTTTAAGTTTCAATAAAGACTATTTAAACCTAAATGTGAATAACAAGATGAATCTGACAGATGTCTTACTCCGAGGTTTTTAAAGGCCGCCATGGAAGCGTGGAGGTCGGCTCTGTCCGGGTGTTGGTCCTGTTGAAAATATCAAAACGTGAGAACGCGAGAAAAAGAGCTCGTTGCTGTGCAGTTCGTTAGAGATACGAAGACGTACCTCCATGTGTCGGTCCAGTTCTTTGAGCAGCGTCGGGTATCTCTCCAGTCTAGTGAAGGGTTTACTCAGACTAGTGGTCAGGGTTAAGATCCCAGGAATGGATGCCCCTTTTGACTCCATGTACTCCCCCAACTCCTCGCTGTCAGACGCCAAACCACACACGGGACATGAGCTGCTCGCTTTCTCCTTAGCGGCAGTACAACGCAGTATTTGTCAGACTGTACCTGTGTTGTGTGAGGACATTGACAGCGGACGGGTGATTGGAGCAGTAGGCCACGTAGATGATCTTCAGCTGGGGTATGAGGCTCAGGAAGAAGCCCCCGATCCTCTGCTGGCTCTCCGTGAGTCTACACACACACAAATGACATGACAATATCAGACTGGATAAAAACAGACTGAGGTTACACATTTCATACAGAAGAAACATTTAATATATGACCTTTATTTAACCAGGTAAAATCAATTGAGAACCAATTCTCATTTACAATGATGACCTGTCAGCACAGTCCACAAATTGTGGATTAATTAATAATTAATTAATAATTAATACAATTGTGTTGTAGCTACAACTACGACACAGATTTTAATACCGTAAAAGGTTCCGCTTCTGAAAAAGTGATCCTTTAGGATATATCTACAGATATACAAACCAAACCACATTGAGTCAATTGCTTTGTTTTCTTCATCTGATTTGAATATTTTGATATCGGCCGTGTTACTTCGCCTGACCGCTAGATGTCTCTGCTGGTCTAATAACGGCCTACGTGAATGCCATGCATTAAGAAAAAGCCTTATTTTAGCCAGTGATGAAGAAGCATCGTCATCATATACTGACTTGGTATGATCCTCCAGGGACTGAACCAACATCTGCTGAAAGGTTGAAATCTCCTCAAGGTTTCCCTGAATGTGACTGATGTCAACGCTGGTGAGTCTGCAGAGGAGAGGAGAGGAGTGTATTTTGTCATAGCTGGTAGGATAGGCCGTATAATACCGTTTATATTTACATATTGAGTGGAAATGTGACAGGTTGTCAGTGCAACAGATGTGTTCCACCTCCTCTAAAATCTGACTCGGTTGAATGAAAGAGAACGTGTAAAAATAACTCCACCTGTCTGTGGGGTGAAGCGAGCGAAGATATGAACCCAACAGACTCTGCAGCTCCCTCGAATATTCGCTCTCTGCTTCCAGGATGTTCTGCAGGACCTGACAGAGACACGCGCTTCTCTATTATTCACAGTGAGCGATATCATTATGAAGCAATGGGAAAAGATAAGTGAGCGGTCTTAACGCCGCAGTGCTACATGCTTTTTGCCCATAAGATCCTATTCCCAGAGCAAGGATCACTGATCAAACATCGTAACAGGTTGAAACGAGTCTTTAAGGACTTGGCTTTTCGGTGGGACGTGTATTTGTTAATGACCTGATGGAGAAAGCTGGAAGACGGGCGACTGGCTTTCTGACTCCACGGGCGAATTGGTAAATCTACAACACCAGACGAGGTTTGTAGTAAAGAATTGTCCCCGAAGCCTCTTCTACTTTATACAAGCTTCGTCCTGACGCTCTGGGGGGCACTTACAAGAAGAACAACTTTTATCTGTATCTTCGTTCTGCTTTTGTATTTCTCAGTGGGAACAGCACTCACTTCAGGCAGGGTGTGTGTGTGTGTGTGTGTGTGTGTGTGTGTGTGTGTGTGTGTGTGTGTGTGTGTGTGTGTGTGTGTGTGTCAGGTAGTCCAACCAAAGATGGGCTGTCTGGAGCTTGTTGTATTATTAAACACACACACACACACACACACGGCGGTGGGAGCCAACCCTGGGGCACGGCTGCCCCAGAAACCACTGGGACGGAAGAGATAACCTACATTACACTCGCTGCACTCTCTCACGCGCAGATGACACATGTAGGGGTGCAATGCAGGCTACACAAATGATACCACACACACACAGCTACACAATCATTAATTAGAAACATAATTGATTGTGACAGCAAACAAAAGCAGAGACATGTCACATGAACTCAGTCAAACAGTTAAAGCTGCACTGACCGATATATAAAGGTGATAGTTTGGCGTATTTAAATTTGATTATTTCAACTAAACACTAAACTAAACTAAGTTTCAACATATTTTGCACACACACACACAACCCAGAGTATTTTTTAAGATCGACGCTCACCACATTGTAATACGTCTTGCTGATGATCGCGGTGTCGAAACCTCTCGGCGGACTTTTCAACGTCCCAGACTTCTCTAATGTTTTGTCTGAAAACAGAGAAACAGGGACAGTTGCATTATTATCATCTACTATAAAGGAACGGAGTCGCATCAAAAGGACACAAAAATGCCATTTTATGCAAGAAACATCAGGGAAAGGTTGTGAAATGAGTCAGTGATACTGTAATGGTACAACATCACTGACTCATTTCAGTGTCCCGTCCTGGTTATTGTTAACTGTATGGCCAATAATAGCCACATCCTTCAGGTCACCGTTGGCCTTGTTTGTGGACATGGGAATGAAAAGTCAAAAGAGTACCGAGTCTCGATAATGGAGAGCTTCATGAGCAATAAAACGTGGGCCTATGTTTGACCTTCAGTTCTTCTTCATGACACAAAGAAAGGCCCAATCTTAATCACAACACTTTATGTCAGGAAGAGAGATAACAGACACACCGCACCTCCAATTCATTGCTGTTTACAAGCACGGCTATCAAACCGTATGAATTTACTGCCGTGTCTCAGAGCGCTGTTATCGTGGTCATTGTTTTCTGCTGTGAGCTTTCAGTCAGGAAGCTCCTTTTTTATACAGCGGCTCTGGAACTTCCTGTCTTTGTTTGTGCGCTAGTGAAGATTTCCTCTCCTGCCTTTCCTCCTCCGAAAGCAACGCAACCGACCGACACAATCAGATGATTCGTGAGGATGTGGCTCTCTCTCAGAGTGGGCAGCAGCTGATACCTACATGTTTCAGTTCGAGTTCAGAAATCATATATTTATGGAAAACCCGCTCAGACAAACACCCTGCAGGTCCACTAAATATGTTACTACAGTTCAAACAAGCCAATTACCTCACATTTACAACGGAAACAAAGTTGTAAACAAGGGAGATTTAGGATCTCAATAAACAAACCAAAATAAAAGATACGCACAAATTAGCACTCGGTCCCTCCCGGGACATTTCAAGGATAACTCGTCCAGTCCGAAACAAATCGTACCGCATCTAAAGGAGGTCGGGAACTTATTATCTGTAAGAACAGGCATGCAGGAAGTCTGTTTGTTTGTGTGCATCTCTGTGTAGGACCAATTTCTTTCCCTGCCTGGAGAAAAGATCACTTTAAATGGGACAGTCTGTTATTATCGTCTGTTATTCTTCACTAAAATGTCAAGTGTACTGCATTTTGAAAGTAAAACTGCTATATTATATTCGTATCTTGTAGACCCGGTGGACGCGTATGACAAATATGTGATAGAAACGCTGTTCTCAAAGTTACAGACGTGAACACGTGAAAAAGTACCGAACCATAAACCGGGACCAAAACAATAAGGAGCACGCGCACAACGCCAAAAACAAAAATATCCTGAAGGACGCACAACACGTGAAGGAGCTGCCACCCACCGCTTCCTTTCAGCTCCCGCACGTAGTTACTGGGAAACCACCCGCTCTTGCCGTTCAGCGAGCCTTCCCACCAGCCCCCGTCCTCCTGCCTGCTCACGCCGATGATGTCGCCCTTGGAGAAGGAGAGTTCGTCCTCGTTGGTCTGCTGGAAGGCGAAGCGCGCCTTGACGAGGACGTGGCCACACCCGCTGCCCTCTGACATGTCCTGGGAACGAAGACAACACGAAAAACACGCAGATGGACGGAGGATCGATATCCGGCCTTTTCAGACGCTGCTGTCGTTACTCGTGCTGTTGTCATGGTAACTCACCAGGCTGCGGTACTGAGGCTGCAGTTTGGAGGAGTGACTTTGGGTGTTCAGAGAGTCAAATGACTTGATCCTCAAAGTTGAGGAGTGCGGCTCGCGCACACCGTCTCCGGGAACACCCAAATCTGAAAGTAAACAATGCTTCAGTTAATAATTGTGAAACAATTAAAAAAAAAAAAAAAAAAAAAAAAACCTCATTAGAAATCCCACTAAATATTTACTGAGAAACCAACACCAACTGGAAAGTGCAAAATAAAAAAGACCCACGGAAGAATCTTACCTTCAGTAGCTTTGTTAAGGGCAACCAAGGAGTTTAACACCTTGGAGAAGTTCAGTCCCTGCAGCAGGTCGTTGACCTCAAAAGGCTTAAAAGGAGACAAAAACAAATAAGGAATATGAAATCATTTTCGTACATAAAAAAAACAACAAAAAAACCAAATACAACTATTTGAAATGAGTTTATAGCTGAAGTAACCACTCATTTACATTAGACATACATCAGCCTGAAAATGAAGACGTTTAGTGGGGGTTTGCATCTCTGCTCCAACTGGATCAGGATTACTCAAAGTCTGAGCTCCCCCCTGTAATCTCACCATCTCACACACACACACACACACACACACACACACACACACACACACACACACACACACAATGAAAATACGTCTGAAGCTTCTAATCTTGTGTGTACCACACACACGGACTGACTTCTGCATTCCCAAGGCGTGCAGGTGGAGCGACTTGAAGTCAGATTTACTAAATAATAAACATTTCAAATGAAATATTTCCAGTCTAGAATCTGAGATTCGACTCTCTGCTCTTTTTTACGTCGTCGTTCTTTTAAGATTTAAGGTTTGATTTATGCACACGAGCATAAATGATTGGTAGTCAGAGAAAGTATGGAGCCGGCCGTTAATACACACTTTCACCTCTCCGACTGGCGCCGGCCCAAGAGACAACATGAGGCACCGGATACACACGTTTTGGGCATTTCCTGTAGCCGGAGCTCCTTTTAGGTTCCACAGAACAACAACGAGTCAATGCACTTGATCAATAGTGGAATCTGACACTATGAACCACATCAGCAACAAAGAAGAAGCACTTGCACAAAGATCTTATTTCTTACTAATGAGCGCAACTGCGTTTGATATTAAAATAACATGACGGTTTATTGATCCCCCAAATTTCACGATTGATATGGTTGAAGTATGTATGAAGCCAAAACAGACGCTGTAACACAGAGGACATGTTTGGAGTGCACTCCATGAATTTCAATTACAGGGGCTGACGAATATATATTTTTTTTTATCATAATATCCACATATCCCAAAATGTTTATTTTCAAATTGGCATCAAAATTTCTTTAAAAATCTATCAAATCCTTTTTCTTTTCTTTTTTTTATAACGCTCTCGCCTGCAGCTGTGTAAAGCAGAGAGCACATATGCAGGGAGCGCTTGATTGAACGTTGCACCGAGCCAAAATATAAGTTTAATTAACGGCATGAGCAAAAAAAAAAAAAAGGTCTGAATTGTGCAGCTCCTGTTAATCAGAGTTGGTCCACACTCATGCTGCCGCTGCGCTCTCTAATCCTCCTCGATCTGTTTGTCCCGACGAATGTCTAAAAGAATTACTACGCTGATGTCACTGAGACTGCTGGTAATGGAGACCTTGGCTTCCAGCAACATGGCTGACATGCCTCTAATCAACCTGATTGGAAAAACCCACTGGCTGCCCAGCGAGCTGCATTGCATCAGCATCAGCCCACTCTTCTCCTCATTTCACATCTGCAGCTCCTGTTGAATAATCTGCTCTTTTCCTTTATGACTCCGTGGTTTCTTTTTGTCCATGTCTTATCTAAGACTATTACATATATATGTGTATATATATACACATACACACACACATATATATATATATATATATACACACATATATATATGCCCTTATATATGTGCCCTTTATTCACTCAGGATATAACTGACCATGCACGCACTCTCATCATGTCGACAACAGGCCAACAACATATCAATTATTTCCAACTTCATATTTGCCCATATCTGTGCCAAACAGCTGTTTATTGATTCTTTTAATCAACTCACACAAAATAAAAAATGTCATTTCATGTCGCGGCCGCAGACTTCAGGAGCTTGCTGGTGAATTTCTTTCTTATTTACTTTTGATTGTGGTTCTAACAAACAGGAGTGAAGACGTTGAATCGATAGATGTGTTTGTGGAGTTGTGAGGCAGCCTGATTTAAAGGCTGAGGAGAAACACTGTTGATTTGTTTGTTTGTTTGTGAGCTCACCTCCACACCGAAAGCCCCGCAGCCTTTAATGAACTCGGAGATGTTCCTCTGAAACTCGCTTTCACCTCTCGGTTCCTGCAAAAACTACACAAACAGAAACCCCCCCGTTAGCCCCAAACCTTCACTCCAAGTGTAAACAAAGTGTGCATGTGCTTGTTTCAGGTGATTCATCTCAGCTGTTGCCGGTGCACTTGTTACTCGCTGCTTTCCAGGACCGAGCTGGTCAGCAGCGCAACTTCCGGTTACAACTTTCAAACTAAAGTTTTAACTGACAAGTGTTTTTCCTTGCATGCGTTTAAATTTGGACTTTTGTTGAAAAACAACTTTTACCATCATTTTACTGCAGTAAGTCGTTGAGGATGTAATTGTTGTAGAACAGTCGATCTTTATTTGATGGCTACTTGTTGGAGTTTTTATATTGTCCTCCAAGCCTGTGTTAGTTTTCACAATATCTCAAGCACATTACGAGAAACTGGATAAAAACACAGATTGCACAACGTGTAAAGAAATCTAAAGCCTTAAAAGTTAACTAGTTGTGGCATATCTGCTCCCAGAGAATTTTAAATAAATAATAAAGGAGGTGATCCACACCTGGTGACGTGTTTGTGCCATTATTTTGAAAGGAGGACTTGTGTTGTGTTGTTTTGACAGAAGCTACTTTGAAACAGGTCGACAATCTCCCAGGGAGGCTGGATAAGCCCAAGGAGGATATGACGTCGTCAAGTTCATGGTCCATTGTGTGTGTGCGTGTGTGTGTGCGCGTGTGCACACAGTGTCATATTCAAATTTTAAAAATTCAAATTAATGGCATGTAAAAAACAAACACTTGCACTAGTACTGCTTCTGGTGACTAGTGGACCAAATTAACGTTTTTCCTCCTATTTAGACCCCCACCCCGCCCGCCCCCTCCTCTTCACAAATAAAAATAAATAAATATGCTGTTTTTTAATTGGATAACATGAAAATAATAAAGGAAAATGGAGAAATCAATGTACATCATTCAATCTGAGCAGACTCCAGTTGTCTGTTTCCATAAATACTACAGAAGTACCTACAAAGAACCTTTTTGATTGCAGATTTTCGACAAATCCACAGAAAAATTCACTTTAATGCCAAAGTGAGCGTAAATCTCCAAATTAGCAGTTCGGATATATTCATTTAGATGAATGAGACAAATCTGACTTTTTATGCAAGAAGCATAAAATCCGAAGAACAATTGTAAATGATTTGTATTTTGTGAGATCCTCCACGTTGTGACATATTCACTATTGTGGTTGTTGCTGCTGCCTGCGTCCTCTGTCCCCTGCGTCCACTTACTTTGTCCACCGTCCCGGGTCGGAGTCGTTCCAGCAGCCGGCACAGCACGGCTCCATCCTGCAGGGACGTCTGGAGGAAAGCCTCTGGATCCGAGATGCTTTTCTTGGGAGAGTCCAGGACCCCCAGCGTTATGAGCCACGTTACCGTCTGCTCGGCCGAATTCATGTTTGTGTCTCAGATGTCATGAAGCAGCAGCAGCAGCAGCAGCAGCAGCACTCTCTCTCTGCGCTGTCCCACTTGGGGAGGTGCGCCAGAGACGCACAGCCCCGCCTTATTTCAACAATCACCGCGCGCTGGCTGGATCCTCCTGACGGACATACAACAAATAAATAAAGGTGGAAGTGGGACATAAGCTTATTCCTTCCTTTAACAGCTTTGCATTGTCCCGCACTGTTCTCCCTCTCTCTCTCTGGCATCACCTTTGCTCGTGCGTCAAGACAGGTGCTGTAAGACACAACTTCCTGTGACCCTTCAAAGTAAAAGCATGACTGAGGCGCGTTTATTGACACAAAAAAAGGAATGTTAAATCAAATCAAACTCAATTTGAATAAAATAAAATATATAAGCAACTGACACGACTCTGCAAATACAGTATTACGCTTAAGCGTTATCCTACTGAAAGTAACGTCAGTAATTTTGCACTTTTACTCTGAAGGCAAAGCCACTTTGCTTCCGTTGTTTTCGATGACTTTGATCGCTGACCGTCGCAGGACCGTCCGACAGGCTGACAGGCTAATTAAACAGAGCCGATCCCATTTCAAACAATATTGGACAGATATTCTGTCACAAATCTGCACATTTAAAACATACGGCAAATTTATCTACACGGTAAAGGACTAAAAATAGATCTATATTTTATTGTTCAGAAAATGGATCTCACTTCTGCTCATGCACCTCATGTACGACTTTATTCAGTGAACTGTAACTCCGTGTGAAGTCGATTCCTTTCTGTGATACAGGGGCCAAAACATTATTCATTCATTGACAGGAAAAACCTTTTATCACCAGCCGTGTGTTAAACGAGACTCTATCGCCCCCTGTTGGACTGTTTAGGTTCTTGGTTTTGCAGATACCCAACAGTTATTTTTTAATTTAAAAATAACCGTATGCCAAAATAACATCCAGAAACACACATATTTAATTCAATAAACTTCACTATAATTGTAAAATAAAGGTAATTTACTTGGCTTCATCATCATCATATTATTATTATTATTATTATTATTATTATTATTATTATTATTAACTAACTTGGACTATTCTGCATGTCTTTGTTTCTTGAATTGTTGCTCAAGCCTGCACTTACATTAAGTCCAATAGTGAACAGTCAGGTTTAGGAGTCGTGCACGATGAAAGCGAACTTGCCTTCCTTCACACTTGACAAAACAAAACAACAAAACGTTCAAAGTAAAGCACAAACAGGAAGCTGGGCACTAGAGCAAAAGTTGAATCACCGAGAAAGCTGTAAACAAAAAGACAGGATCAGATTAGTGGAAAACACGAAAGTTTACACCGATACTACACTGCTGTGTTTGCAATGCCAATCATTTATTCTCAGTATCCATCTTTTTACTTACAAACTTGATTTTTGATTGCAGTGTGAGGAATTTGCTCTGATTTGCATGCATAATAAAAACAAACATACCTTCATAGGAAACAACATCGACATCTGACGAGGAGAACACCTGCCTGGGAGTCGAAATCAGTCAAATGTTAACGCACAGACATGATACACACTCAGCCTGTCCGAGGACATCATTGTCCACATTGTCCATCGCAGACAAACCTTCCACAATCCGCTTTCAAGTGTAACAGAAAAAAAGACGCCCCCTCGTGGCCAACCCGTAGAAGCTGCACGTGTTTTCTTCAGTATTAAAGTATTTCCCTGCACATCTATGGATGCGGTGTAAACAAGAACTGCTCATACATCACTCCGCCTGCAATCAATGGTGATAGTTTGACAAAATGTAAACAAACATAGGGTTAAAAAACAGCAAGGACCAAGTTGGAGTCTGCTGCTCTCTCACCGACTCAGGTAGAAGTTCCTCCTTCTAAACACTAGATGTCAGGTGACACCAGGGAGAACCACAGCGTTTCACAAAAACAAAACACAAACTCACAACCAATCTAGAATTATGAAAGGAAACCTTTCTAAAAACCTTTAAAATCTCGCTTTAAACATGACAGTTAAAAAAAATAAAATAAAAAAATTACGGTAAGACAACTTTAGAACGACTCTTTTATTTTGAAAAAGAACTTTTTTAAGTCACTTGTAGCTTTGCCTGAAACACAATCACCTCCAATTTCATGTCATTTTCTTTAATTCCTTTTTATAAATTAGAATGGTATATTATGCATGCAATACCGCATTAGCTGCTTAGGGTTTCATCTTCCACAGAAAAATAAAAAGATCAACACCAAAATCCCTTAAACGTCCAGATGAAGCTGCTTGGAAAAGGATGGTTGGAGAAGCCACAGCATGAAGCGATGTACACAGTTTGCGGTTGCATAGTACAGTACATGAAGTTCCTCATTTTAAAACAGCATGCCGTTTTGTATTGCACATTACTGAAAACTTTGTATACTGGACCTTGCTGTCGTCCCGAGTATCCCGCATGGATCGTCGTCGTCTCATTTTCAGCACATGTATACAGCAAATAGCATCTCTCAAAGACATTATGTACATTTATTTGTTATAAAAATAATCGCCAGCAAATATTCATCTATTATTTTTCTACTGGAATAAATGTTTGTTCTTTTGATTCTTTTGATCTTTTTTTTTTTTTTTTTTTTTTTTACATTTTACCAAAGAAAATCCTCCCTATAAGTTCTGTATTTTGTGGTCACCTTTAGACTTAAATAAAAATAAAAGTAGTAATAAGCTTCGTTTTGAGACAAAATTTTGGCCACACAGGTAAAGCTAAAATAAAAGTAAAAGAAAGCAAATACAGACAGGTTTTTTTCGGGTTTTTTTTTAGCTGTGAGTGAGTGAATGATGCGTTACTTTGCTCCGGTCTAATTCCATGACTCCAAACAGGCAAACATTTCTCATTATTTAGGGCGTTCACAAAAAGAGGGATGGTGGCACGCTGGTCTGGAAATCCCTTCTGATTGTCTCAAGCAGCCCAGCTCAACATTGGTTGGTGGGATTTTGAATGGAAAATGGCTCCCTGTTCAATCAACCAATGGGATTTTTGATGCTGTGGGGCATAGTGAGACAGAAAAGCTGCTTGTAAACAGTATGCATTTTCTACTTTCATTTAGAGTCTTGGAGTTTCCTTCCATTAACAAATAGTGAACAACATGGAAAGAAACAGGAAATGAGCAATAATCTGTGCCCTTTTACCAGATTCACATTGTAGGAATAATTACTCAGAAAACACCGTAGTTTTTTGCTTTACTCTTTTGTGCTATATTTGTCTTCTTTTTTTTTCCCACTTTTATCCAGTTCTATACAAAGAGATAATCTATTCTGCATTTAAATAAACCGAGAGCTGCTTTAAACCAATGAAAACTACAGTATTTAGTGTCAGGTCAGGCTTGTCAGGAGTGGGGCATTCGGCCATGTTCTCCTTTCAAAGTTTCTCTAATTAGGCCTTTAAAATTAGCAAGACGTCTCAAAACTGTGTCAGACAGACGTCTCTTATATAGGACAGAATTCATGGCTACTTTCTGCAGATTCAAATGATGACTTTGTGACTCGGAGTGATAATAAAAGATCCTCCTCACTACTTAATGTAAATGGTCACGATCAGAAGCCTTGTGATCAACCTGACTTACATTCAGACTGGAAGATTTTGCACCTGTCACAAACCTAAAGACAACATTTTGCTTCGTTTCAACAGTTCAATTAAATAAAAAACAATAAAAAAATCAGATTGCTCTAAAAGCAGCAGCTCTCAATTTATTGTTTTTGCTTTTTTTCATTCAGATCTTTTCAAGCTAATTAGATAACACCCTGTATAGATCTCGGAGGAAATAAAAATCAGTAATTCACTATTTGTGAGGCACCAAGCTAATCTGGTGCTGCAGCAGAAACTAGTGTACATCATTCCTGTCAGAAGGGAAGAAGTCTAAATGTTCGGAGTCGCTTTAACATTTCTCTAAACATGCCAAAGAAAAACTGTGTTTGACAAACATTCTGTTTCATATCAGAGCACATCAGGAAAACATCTGCTCGTTTTTTTCCCCCCCTTATGTGATATTTATTCTGCTGTGTGTCTTTTTAGATTACCGCCGTGAGTGGAAGGACCAAACTTGCCTCACTAGAAAATAAATTGATCGTTCAAGCGAATTAATAAATGTTCAAATGAGTTGAAAATACAAGGTCAAAAAAATAATTGTGGATGTAGCATGTTTATAGTGCATCGTTATTTCCCAATTTGTGCATTTAATCGATGGATTTTCAAATGAGGTTCATCTTAATTTATTCATCAATCAAAAATTAGGTCATTTTGTTGTCATGTAAACGTCAGGTTTGGTCCCCCAACAGAAAATAGTCTTTGTGGTTTGTAACAGCCACATCAAATCAAACAAACTCACTGCCTGGACGGAGAGGGAACCCTGTTTGTAATTGTACTGTATCATGTATCATGTCATACAGGAAGTTGTGAGGCTTTATGTTAACCTGTCATTCACTGGTAAAGTTCATTCGACACATAGCGAGGACAAACTGAAGAATCAGACACGTCTCGGTTACCTTCGTACCGTCAAACCTAAGGAAGCCAAGAGCAGTCAAAATGATTGAAGACTTCAGATAATAAAGGAGCAGTTGTCGTATTTACTACATTTTTGTCTCGCAAATATAACGACTTACTTATCTCCTTATTCCAAGATAACAAGACAGCTTACTTTTTCCTGTCGCCTCCATCTCTCTAAAGTCAGAGGAAGGACTCCATCAGACAAACTATAATGTATATATATATATTATTAGAGATATATATCTATTTAATGTTCTACTTTGCTGAATTACTTTAACATTTTTTACCTTTTCAGGCCTTGAATTGGGTCTCTGCTCGGGTTTGTTATCTGGAGATGATAAGATAATTAAGTCATAATCACAAGATGATAAATCCATATCGTTAAAGGATGAGATATGTACAGTAAAGTATGACAACAAGGCTGTCAGTTTCCACACAAAGCACCATGTAGGTTAGATAAACAGACCCTTTATGTGAGGGCTCCGGCTGTATCAGCTGTTTCAGTGCACTGACCACACTACAATAATATTCTGAATTAATAGAAACTCTTCATCGTTAGGATGGCTCCACTTTTATATCATGCAATCCACTGAAACTTGAATATTTTTCATTGTGTTGGTTGAAACCTCAAGATCTGTAATTTGGGACATCGTTTTCTTTTTCTTTTCTTTTTTTTTTTTACTTTTTTTTTTTTTTTTCTGGGTGGGGTGGGAGGGGGAGAACGGTGCCCCCGTACTTCTACAAACATCAAGTTGATTACAGCAGGGTTGTATTTTACGTTTGGAGGGAACATGCTCTGCAGTCAGGACAACATGCCAGCTACACAGAGAATGAACATGATGCAACCGATCCCGCCGTGTCACGTTTCTACCGTTTCAATCCCCTAAAACCAACGAAAGGAACTTTGAGAGTGATTAACCGATGACACGACTGTTTGTTTTTCTTTTTTTTTCTTTTACGACTTTTGATTTCAATGCTAATAAATGCAAAACAACCTGTAGCTTCAGTAGCAGCTCTTTTAGGTCTATCGAGAAAAAAACAAAAACAAGGAAAAAACAAAAACAAACAAGCAATCCCATCATGCACCCTGGCCGGGGCAGAAATACCACACAGAACGTCCCAACCTGCTCAGTAGGTTCTCGCAACATCGGTCTTTATGCCACATCTCAACAACATCAAATGCATCTCGAGTAGTATTTTGCTATCGTATTTCACTACACTATCAGACAGACTGTCACAGCTATTGCCTTCTCTAACTCTCTAAGTGCTCGCTGTTCACAACAGAAGCGGTATTGTCGTCACTGAGATCCGACCCCAGCGCCATCAGAATCTGCTCCGCTTACGACGGTGAGGGTCTTCACCCAAATGAAATCCTAAAGCTATGCTACGGAAAAAGCTGGCCTTGCTCATAGTGACTCTCGAATAGCAAAATAGTTTGGGAATGTGAAGCACCAGTTTTTTCAAAAACCAGCAGCCAGAGATCGTCTGCGCCGAGCCGCGAACCAACAACCGCCCGCCTTCTCCGCAACTAGGTGGTTTACAAAATTGGACCTCCGTATCTACACCTGGGAGGAATCCAGAACGCTAAGTACAAAATATCAGTGAAGTGGATCATCTATCAGCATGCAATAAGCTAAATGGTGAGAAGATTTATACACGGCCCGGGATAGGGGGGGGCAGCAGCCTTCAGCAGTCTGTGTGCAGGGGGACGTCCCTCCGACCTGGTGCGATGCTTCAGGCGCTCAGAAGCCCGTACATCATCACATCGTCACCCTCCGACCACTAATTAGCCCGTTGACACGGGCAACGAGCACAATCTGCGCTGCACATCTGCTGAGCTTTGCGTTAGTACAATCCCAAAAGGTCCCAGGAACATAAATTTACAGTATTAGTTAATGTTGGCATCCTGAAACCTCCTGACTGCTCACTGATTGACGGGGTCGCCCTGACAGATCGATTTAAAAACAAAATACCTGAACTCGCTTTTGACTTTGAAAGAGAAAAATAGCCAGGTAGAGAGAACAAAAGCCCAAAAAAATAAATAAAAAAAGGTACAATTTGGGACCGTCTTGGCTCTATTGCAGCGTTTATCTCGGGTGGAATCTGGGCCGTTAGGGCCCGGGTGGAGACGGGAGTGGGCTCAGAGCCGGTGCCGGGAGTCATGGCTGTAGCTGCCCGGTGAACTGCGATTGCGATGTGGCTTGTATGCATCCTGATAGGGGTCCTGGTAGTCCTGGTAGGGGTCCTGCTGCTCTCGGCTGTGCTGCGAGCCAGAAGACATGCGGTTGCGTCCCTTGTGCGCCCGCTCGTTGTGGTAATTTTCGTCCGATGTCATCAGGTTGCGGCGTTCGTTGGGGGTGGAGTGGTCTCCCGTGTGGTTGCTCTGTCGCATTCTTTGGCTCTGCTGATCACACGAACAGAGCAGTGGACGACAGGACATCAGTACACAGCGCTAACCGAGGTATCCAGGAAATCTATTATATTTGCCCAGAATACATTATTGTATTTTCAGGGTGAAAAATTTTAACAGCAGCAACAGAGTCACATTTATTTGCCAACATTAAAACAAAGCCAGGAACTGTCTAATAATGCAACACACAAAATCGAACAGAGAATTATCCATGTACAAAAAGACCGTGCTGAATATGCAGCATGGGACTGAGATTTATCTTCTGTCTTGCGGTGGGATTAAGCTGCGTTGCTGAAGATGCAGGGAGAAGAGGAAGGATTACTGTGACAATGACAGTCAGAATAAAATCACAACCGGACTCGCAGGACTTTAGCGTTAAAGGAATAGTTGCACATCCTGAGAAACACGCTTGTTTACCCTCTGGCTGAGAGAAGAAGTGAATATTTGCTAAAGTGACCAGACATTCAAACTTCATTGATTTAAGAAACTTTGCAACTTTGCTGTGCACGAAGCGATTGAAACACAGAGACTGACTTTTTGACAATTTGAGGTGTTCCTTCAGGAACACGTGAATAGGAACATTTTCCTCCTGCCTTTTTTTTTTTATTATTTTTTTTTATCTCTCAACATAGTATGCAGACAGCTCCACAAATAAACAGTAAATCAACCCATACAGGAGCTCTGGTGTACCTGCAGTCCAGAGATGCTGGTGGGGTAGGGGGTGAGCGTGGTGGGGCCCAGGTTGCGTCCCAACAGGGGGTTCAGGGGCGTCGCCATCGAGGTGTGGGTCGCTTTCCAGTAGGCCTCGAGGTATTCGGCGAGATGCTCGCAGGCGTCCTCCAGCTGGTTCTCGTCCAGGATGATGTCAAACATTTCCTGTGAGCAGCAGATGGTCGGAGGGAGGAATGGAAATAAGAAGCTCGTGATGGAAACGTGATGAAACGTAAACTATATCCACTCTGTTGTGTACATAAATACATGATATCAACACAGAAAGGCTAAAAAAAACCAAAAAACCCAGTATATATAAGATTTATTTTTAACTGTTCGACAGGTGCGTGAGGACGGCCTCTTACCGGTGGACACTGGGCCAATTTGTCGGCGGCCACAAGCTGGACATTCAGGTGTTTGCTCTGGGACTTCCCTCTGGACTTCACGAGCCTCTGCAGAACCTGAGAAGGAGAGATGTTTGGGTGACTCTGCTTAAGTATGCAGAGATTTACTTCCTAGTCGTGATTGTCTACTTATATTACAGACGTGGTGAAAGTTCATATTGCTTTTGAGAGGAAATAAAAATAATAATAATAAAAAAAAGCTTCCCTTTTGTCATTTTTTTTAAAAGATTTTCAGAATAAAACAAGAAAACAAAATGCTCAGTGGTTTTGTTTTGGTCTTTAATGATCAATATGCTACGGAATAGAAATAACCACAAACAATAAACAGCTTAATGAATAAAATACAAATCTGTAGTATTTCTAATATCCTGATATTTATGCGTCCTCATTTGTTTAAGGTCAGCTGCAGAAAATCAATCATTTCGCATGCCAGCAGGTTGGGTGTATAAAACACGTGCAAATCCCACCCGAGTAGCGTGTGACCATTATTAAAAGAGGGAACTGAAGACTAAACTGTGGATGCTCTGGAAGATTTCATGAACCCTCCCAGGCACAGACAACTGATCTGAGTTGTCGCCCGAGTGCTGAGGGAAGAAGTGCAGCAGACGTACTCCTGCATGCAAAGGTGCCGCGGTGCAGATGACTTTGTGCAGATTTGACTCCACAAAGCCTTTAAAGACTCTTTAAAGTTCAGTATTTCATGCCGGTTTTAAGGGAACATTGTGCTTGTGAAGAACTGCTACACCCGTGGAGGGAAAATATCAACCTGACACACAGTCTGTTACCTTTTAATTACCTTTAAAATGTCTTGATGTTTGTCCCCAACTGAATGACTCTGTTGGACAGTAGCTGTGGAGATCATGTTAAATTATATATTGTGTTTTCTTTTGCCGTTTTGTCCATTGATGATTCGGCTCATTAGTCCATGTAAACCCACAACAGAGAGTTCAACCCGATCTTACTGCCGTGACTTTATGTTGCGAGTACCTTTGGCGAGGAGACTTTAACGTGGACTATAATGGGAGCCAGCGAGGTCTTGAGCAGCTGGGCCGGGTGGTTGATGGTGTCGGCGTCCAACACCACCAGCTGCAGGGAGCGGGCCAGCTCGAAGATCCTCTCGATCTCGCTTTGCACCTCAGCTGATGGGACAAAACACAGGTCCAGTACGATGCATATTTCTTCATATATTCTGTTGGTTGACAGCAGTTGGTTTGATCCACATGTGAAATATGGGCCGCAGGTTTTCTCACCTAAACTGGAGCGAGTGTTGGATCTTTCTATTATGGCCCTCTTACTGGGGTTGTTGAGAACAGACCTCTTGGCCAGTGAAATATCTGCTGTGACTCGTGTAATAGATATCCTGAAAAAAAGAAGACAGAAAAAGGTCCACTTTGGTGCAGTGTTATTTTATTCTTGATATGAAAAAGCAGCAATGCAAGCACGTGACTATTTCTTTACATTTATTGAAATAATTGGAGTAAAATAAAAATAAAATGTCTGCATAATTTTCATGTCCTGTCCTATTGTAAAATAAATTTGCACATTTTTCTTAATTAAAACCATGATTTGGGGAATTTTCTAATCCAAGATGACAACTAACACTTTACTGGGTAACAAACATACTGAAAAAGCAGTGGTGAGATGACACTGGTTTAATGAACTGCCATTTTTGTCTTACCTGCCATCAAATCTGTGCTTGAGGAAGTCGAATAGAGCTTTCTGCATCATGTCTGTGACCTGCGTGAAAAAGAAAAGACGTTGGATTGAAGGTTCATAATCAGAATAGGAGGGAATGATGGTGTGTACATGTGTTTGGACTGTAATAATAATCTGCCCACAGTGTTTTCCCTGCCTTCTGCCCAGTGCATGCTGGGAAAGCCCCCCCTCCTCCCCCACACACACCCCACCATCAGGATAGTCAATATAAATAAGCCACCATCCATCAGGCAAATCCAGGAAAACAAGACAGATGGTTTTTCTTCTGCTGCTAAAAAAACCATAATGATGTCTGCTGCCTCGTCTGAATGAGCAGGATGGATATGACATCATCAACTCAGATCGTTCCCATGTGACCGGCTGTGGTGATGACATTTACTGTTGTCCATGCATTTTTGATGACTCTTTTTTATTCCCATGTATCTCCTGTGAGAAGATGTGTTTCAAGAAGATTCCTGCGTGCTTCCAGACAATCCTCCTTGTCCACAGTTCATTTATAGACAGCGATGGGAACAATCAGGGCTCTTTACAGGAAAGTCTGCCAATTATTCAACATATTTTCATCTGACCTCTTCGTCTCCTCATTAGTTTGGCTGCAATCTGGATGTTACGTGGGCGATGACACACTCATAATTAACCGAGAGCTATTTTGGGGGGCTCGGGGAAAGACGTACAGGACTCTTCTCCTTTCTGTAATCCTTTTGCACTGCTCAAATTCACATACTGACGAACGCGAGAAGATAAGAGTGGAAATGTCTCGATTCACCTCGTAACCCTTGAGCGAGGGTCCCACCAGCACGACGGGCCTCATGGAGGGAACCACATCATACGGGGGGATGTGCTCCATCTGTTGACACAAAGCAGCAGCAGCAGACTCATCACAAACAAGGAAACAGAAACCAAATAACACCACAGTTCAACATAAAACGGAGCTGACAGCCGTAGTGGACCGGAGAGTCCGCTGAACTCACGATCAGATGTGTTAAATGGGAGGTTGGTGTTTTGCCATGTCGAGGCACGTAGCAAACGATAAGTTCATTTGTCAAAATGTAAGAAGAAGACAATTTTGACTGAGATTGTTTCACCTTCCCTAAAACATAATTACACATTACAACTGTCTTGAACAGTTAACACATCTTTTGACGAGTGACTTCCATTCATTGCATTTTGACCAACTAACATTTTATCATTTGCTGCACAGATGGATGGATATGAGATCTCTACTGCACATAGATCCTGTCAACCAAGACCGAGGAAGACTGTGAGATACAGCTTAAAGCTCTGGAAAATATATATCTATATATTCCAGCTGCACAAACGCTTGATTTCCTGAAATCCTGATTGTCATGACGACATTACGTTACATGTTTTTGACATTTGACAGGTGAATTTTGTTTTTGCATTCATATAGGTCTTAAAACTGCACATTTTGAAATTCATATACTGTAATTTCATAGAAGTGAATTGTTCTCCCGCCCATAAAGTTTAAATAGTTGAGATTTGAACCTTTCTTTGAGCTTTTCTTTAGCCCAGTTTCTGGCTCAAAGAATAGCGACAGGTAACGAAATGTGCACTTTAATTCATTTAATGAAATAAATGTATAAAATCACGTGTACAATCCCTGAAACGGTCTCCAAACTATGGTGTGTGCAGTACTTTGGCATCACAGGAACAGTGATGATCTGGCGCTGTATACTTCAGTAGGGCTGAAGTATTGTATGGCATGAGAGTGTAACTTCAGCGCTACAGGCTCCTGTCGAGTGGATGGGGTAAATGAGTGGGTTTATTTTACCGTCACCAAACTTACCACTTTCTGTTTCTGCTTTCCTGTAGGAGGGGAGAGAAGACAGTGACAGCGCCGTCAGTAGCTGCTGCGACGGGAGGCGTCGCCGCAATTCACAACTCAAACACGCTTCACGTGAAGAAACTTGTCATCGTAATTTTACAAGAAATGAAACCTATCAAGGATAAGTAGCACGATATAAAAACACATAGAAAGCATCTCTATTGTCCTAAGGTTATATTCACAAAGTCACATGAGTGCAGTTCAGAGGGGGGGTCATAGCCTTGTCGTTGGGTTCACACTGTGGTAAGCCCCAGTCTCAGAGCGCCTGCAGTCCTCAACTGGAGGAAGAGGAGGATCATGGGAAAATGTACCAACAACTCTACGCAGTGAACTTATGCTCTATGCAGAGACATGGGAAGGCTTTAGAGTTTTATTCTCTCTATGTTGTTGTAGCTCAGGAGGCTCAGCTCTAAGCTGGCGGCTGGCTAGTAACGGCCCTCTCCCCCTGTCTGATGTTCTCACCTGCCGAGGATATGAGCGGGCGGATAGAGGCTGATACCTCATCCTCTACACTGGAAGAAGAGTTCCCTCCAGACTTACTGGAAAAGACAAGAGGGGATAAAGAAAGACAGAAAAACAGCGTGGTATTAATGCAGAAAAACAGACTCAGACTGCAGAGGAACAACATGTTGTTTTGAAAGGATCACAAGAAGCTGAAAAACTTATGGTGCATTCAATAAAGATGAGCTATTAACTTTAAAATCAAAACGTGTAACTCATTTTAATTGTTATTTTTTTTGCGATTATATCTTTTACTCGACATTAAAAATTGCACACGGGCGGCTGATCTAGTGATGTCACAAGTCTATGTCCAAATAAGTACAGATTTTCAGTCATAATTACCGATAACATATTATATGAGGGCATTCATAGTCATTCCTTTCTGAGCTCGTTATGATTTTATTGACGCAAAGCAAAATATTTTTGCATCCCACATCGCATATTTGAAGACTCTTGATCGACGTAACCATCACAGAGAGCAGACTGAACTAACCCTGAACTCTGAGATGAGTTGACTCAGGCAATGAAAAGAAAAGTCATCCGTGGAGCTCTGATACTATGATTCACCATGACAACGGGGGGAAATAAAGAGTAGAGCCTCCATTTTAATCTGTCACAATGCACATTTTTCTTTAAAAAGCACAGCAGCAGCAGTGAAAGAGTTGGACCGGAGAAAAGAGTTCACGCTATTGGACTTTATTATTTAGCCGTCTTACGTGTTCATACTAACATATATACTTATATTTAAATATTTTTACTGAGCTGCAAACTGACAGACAAAGTGGTGGCATCAGAGGACGAAAATGTAGATCAAACATATGAGACATATTTTTATTTATAGACCTGTGATTGTAATCTCAACCTAGTGGTAGTTTTGTTGATTGGTAGTTGAAAAAGCATTTAATGGCTATTTGCCAACATGCAGTCAATTGTGTTGTGATTAAAATGCTCTTAAAACCTAAATATTGTATTTAAAAGTCTTTTCAGCTGCACTTTAATCATCTTCACTCAGAAATATAAGTAGAATTAATATTTTTAGACTTATTTTATGTTTTCAACTGACATTTATAGTCATAAAACAATACAGGATCATTTTACACAGAAAGAAAAGTAGAGAACAAAATGGAAATATTCAAAGAGAGTAAAATATTATTATGATCTCCTTTGAATTTCGGACTTCTCAGCATCTTTGGTGGTCAGCATGTCTCTCATCGCGCTGCCGTTTTCCACTTACAGCGGTTAATGGGCTTCACGTGTCTCTCCCTGTCTGCGAGGCTCGGTGACAAAGAGCCACCCCAGTAAGTGAAGCGCTGGAACCCTCCAGTCTCGTGAGATTAGTATTAAACTCAGCAGCAAGGCTTGAGAAAGTGCATGCGAGTTACTGTACAAACTCTGGATGACAGAACATTCAAGACACATTACACACACACGGGGAAACGGGAGGGCTGATAGGTGTGCTAATTACAGCCATTGAGACCGTTTGACTGGTGCAGGCAGCGTGAGTAGAAGGGATGGAGTAAATATGAGTCACAGGCAGACCTGGGTCAGAGTAGACTTCAAAATAAAGCGCTGACATAACCGAGGAGATCCTAAACCTTTAATGGAGGAGTTAATGGACAGAATAGACCTATCAGATATGATCATTTTATTGTCAGGAGCTGTATCTCCATACCGTTTTCTGTCAAAATGTGAAGCTGGAAAAAGGAATAATTTTATTTGGTCTGAAAGAAATTCCTTATAACTAAAAGTAAAGACATGAAGCGGTGTTTAAAGTTCGTTTCTGAAAAGCTGCAGTGAAAAGCAGGAGGATGGAAATAAAGGCAATGAAAGGATTGATTATGACCTTTTTCACCAACTACAACCCTCTGTTCACGGCAAAAATGTAAACTGAAATATAGTCATATACAGTAAATATCCTTTCTTTCACTGATTTGTTGTTCATATGATGTCAGTCAGCACATATTAATAATCTATAAGTGCCCCTAGTATTCATTTGTTGACTTACCCTTGGACTCGTCCTCTCTTTTGCTCCTGCTGGAGCCGGATGTTCTCGAGCTTCAGAGGGCTGGGGATGAAGCCGATCTCACAGCCCTCCTTCACTAACCGACCGATCCACCAGTCATTGTTGAACTTCTGGGGATGCAAACACAAACACTAATATGAGTCATCGACTAAAAAAAAAAAATACAAATGAGGCTGAATTTTGTGTTACATGTTCATTGGACACACGTACCTCTTTTATGTGGAGGAAGTCCTTGCCGTCAAAGGAGATGGCTGTGGCCGGTACTGGAACATCCTCATCCAATGCACCACAGTAGCTGACGTTGGTCCTCACAGCAAATGCCACAGGTTTAGTCTGAAAGATGGAAACGCAACAAAATAAAAGCACACAAACAACATGAGCATTGAGAATATTTTTTGGCAAGTTCTTCCTGCTATTACAGACTTTTTATTGCCCTGCAGAACAGACACTGTAAGCTTCTTCTGTGTACTTAAGCACATGTGTAGATGAATATATGTAAGCAGCGCCACTGATGGGCTACCTTGGCTCTTTCCAGTTGAGTGGTGGCCTGCTGCTCCCTCTCCTGACGGCTCTGTCCCGGTCCTTGGCTCTGGCTGGGGCTCTGGCTCTGGCTCTGGACCTGGGCCTGCACCTCCCGCTCCTCCTCCAGAGAGACATCTGAGTCTGATGGTCTGCTAGTGTACGAATCAGCTGAGCCCTGCAAACAGAGGTCACACCATAGGTTACTCAATCTGGAGACGTGTTGGGAGACAATGGGAAAAGCCCTTTATAAGAAAGCTTAAAATAGCCTTAGCTCTCATTTAAGCCAGATTTGTCGTACGTTTTTTTTCCTGCCGAGTCACTCAAGTAGTCAAAGCGCCATTTAGACAAACAGGAAAGAGCCACAGTGCTGTAAAGACATGGCTAATGCAGATGAACATTAGCACTCTGCTCCTAATAGGCTCGATTTGCTGTTTAAAAACCGCTTAAAGGGAAAAGAGAGCGCTCAAGACCTCTAAACAAAAAAACTCTCCACACACCGACACACTGTCCCGATATCAAGGGCAAAAAAAAGTTAGAGGAAGTTAGAAAAGAGGGAGGACGGATGGCCTACATTGTCTCTCTGGAAAGACAAAAAAGCACAAAGGCTCTGAGGTTCGTACAGTCACACTGATTTAAAACAAGGACGTGCTGCAGCTTTAACCCGAAGCTTTCCAACTGCTGAGCGTAATAAGGTTAAAAGATTCTTTATGGGATCGCTTACTGAGGTTTTTGGGTTTTACAGCAAACGGGGAGCCAAGTCCAGAGTGGCGGTTTGGCACTCTGAATGCAGAACAGGTGAAATGGATGATACAGAAAAGAGCAGACTGCCAGCAGCGTCTCAGACAAAGTGAAATTTCCATTCCTGTGGTGTCAGCAGTTCGTCCAACCGTCCACGTTCAATAACCGGGCTGAATGGCGACAAATATGATCTCGGTTCCCAGAAAGAGGAAGATGGATTTCTGCTGCTTCGGCTTTCATTTTTCTTGCGGCTCGTTTAAAGCAGACGGTCATGAAACATTAACCGTCTGTGTACGCCACTAGAAATTACCCCGAACATGATCACAGATTAAAGTGTGCGGGAGGTCCTGGTTTATAATGCTAAAACAGAAAAAGAAAATTAAGGTGTTAAAAAAAAAAGGTCCAAATTAGAGGATGCTGAATCAGAATTATAAGACAGCAAGACAAACGTATAAAAACAGTGAGTCAAAGTTATGAGACGGTAAAAGACATAGCGGGTAATCTGTTCACTTATTTTGTGTTTGTCTTCTGAGATAAAACATTTTACATGCCAGACATCTGGTATCGACTGAAGATGTTTAATCGGCATATTTGATCATAACTTTGCAATTAATCGAAACTTCCTCCATCTCCTTTATATTAAAACACTGAAGGGTTTGTTTGCATTTCCTTTCACTACACAGGAGCTCACAGAAGCGCTAACAGACGTTTACCGGTCTCGTGTTTTGTTTATTTGTTGTTTTGTCAGTTTTTTTTTTTGTCATGCTCATCCTGCCACCCGGTAAGGAATCCACAACTGGACCCAGAGCTTTCTTCTGCTGTGTTAATCTAAAACAATCAGCCTCTAATGATGATTCAATTAAGGGAGACCATTAAGTCCCGAGAGGATCAATCAAGTTCGTCATCACAGCTAAGCACTTTTTTTTTTTTCTTTCTACAAGCCAGCAGCAGCAAGGCCTGACTTCAGCACACTGACCGTCTTCAGCGTGTGCACCGCATCCCAAACACTCACTGGATCTTTGTGGGCTTTCTAAGAATGAACAGAATCAAATACCTCGCTCCAACAAGAAGAACAGAAAATGGTCCTGCTGATTCCTTCAGCTCCTTTAAAGGGCTAGTCCGCCAATTTGACTCATCATGAACACAACTCAGCCACTGAGAACACTTGTATATCTATATATAAGTGACGGAGCTGCATTGATGTCATATTGATGTCATAATGATGTCATCAGCGTTATCTCGGTTTGCGTAAGAGCAGGACGCTTTAAATTGAGAGTTTAAAAGACACAGATGGGGAGGGTCTGATGAAAGACGAATTGCATCGTGAGGATTCAGTGTTTTAGAGATTTTACCATACAAAGTCACGAAGTCTTTGACCATTTGTCTCATAATCTCTCTTTCACACGTCCACACAAATATCCCAGCTATGTCTTTACTACTGATACGCAAGCATTAATAGTGTATCCTGGTCAATGTATTTTTCTCCATTTCCCCAAATCCTTCGATCCACCCTCATCTCATGAATCTGTGCGGACGATTTGAAGGTGCACCGTAGCATCCGAGCTATTATCCAATGGAGTAGCTTCAGCATGTGACTCATCAACATCAGAATCCACTAAATGACATCACGATGCATGTTTTCTGCGAACCTCGTCAGAGCCCGTACATCGCAGGGTCACAGAAGACATTTTTAAGGAAAGGGATAAAAGGAGAAATGTGACATGTGAGGATTTATCATGTCAGCGTGTTGCTTTAGGGGAGGTGGGGGGGTGGAGGAGGGGAGGCGGGGGAGGCGGGGGAGTGGAGGAGGGGGGTGCGGTGAAAGGGAAATGAACATCTTTCCATCTTCCTCTTTGAATCGGGCTGAATGGCTCCTCCCGGCTCTGGTGGTCTCCTGACGTCCGTCCTTACAGCCTCGCAGATGGACGGCAGCCACCCGTCGCACGCACGCACAAACATCATACCGAACGGCGTGACTGTCACACGTCGGAGGCCATCTGCCTAATGTGCACCCCCGTTCGAACACCGACACCCACCCAACCCCCTTCCAGCCAAGCAGAGCCCACGATCACGCTGCACTGTACCGCTGGCTAACCCATCAAAGGCCTCCTATATGTGTGTGTGTGTGTGTGTGTGTGTGTGTGTGTGTGTGCACTGAGATACCTCCATCAATAAACACACAAAAGATTCACACACACACACACACACACACACACACACACACATCCAAACACTCACCGCCTCCGAGTCTTCAAATCCATGCAGGTACAAATTGTCATACATGGAGGTTTGATATTCCAACGAGCGCGTCTAGAAGAACGAGGGGGAAAAAATGAGAGTGGAGGCGGAGGAGGAAGGAGGGGGCACCAGAGAGAAAAAAAAAGGATGGATGGGGGGATGACGACAATCCCTTCTCTCCACAGCAGAGAAGAATAATTTTTTCTTTAAATATCTCCCCTCCCGTTGGATCACGCCTGGTCCTCCAGAGGCCCGTCGCTTGATGGATGCAGCTTCTCCCTGATCCCAGAGTGCTGCTGGCTGGCTCACATTATAGGATGGAGAGGCTCTCCCTGGAGGTAGCCCAATCCTGGCATTTCATTTCATCAGGCTTCCACGCGCACACACAGACACACACATATACATATACAAGGCGAGAGAGCAGCAGAGGCAGCAGCAGCAGCAGCAGCAGAGCAATATCCAAGCCTGATGACAGAGCCAATGTGCACGGAGCTGATTGGCTGGCTGGCTGTCCACTCAGCTTGGATGAGCGCTCTCCTTGATTTTCTTTTTTTTCTTTTCTTTTTTTCAGTGCGAGGAGGTAGCAGAGATGGGGGGAGGGGGATGGAGGAGTAAAAGAGGGGAGCAGCATCCTCCATTTCCCCGTCACCTCTCATCCTCACGCTGCTTATTTACTCTCCAGAGAAAGCAGAAAAATACATTAAATTGTTTATTAAATAACAAATAGAGGTCGAATTAATGTGTATTTGATCCAAGTATTTAAAAGAATGGCATTTTATTTCCTCTTTAGAATCTAACTGAGAGAAAAATATCTATGCTTTTAAAATTTAAATCAAATCTGGTGGTTCAATTATTGAAAGGAATTAATCAGCCACTTTATTTAGAACTGTTTGGTTGTTTGAGTCACATTTTAAAGCAAAACTCAACATTGTCTGGTTTTAGTTTACATATTATCAGGACTAATGTTGCTTGCCATCTCAAATATGAAGTTGGTCACATCTGAAATATGGAGGACGAATTTCCTCATAGTGATGAACACAACTTAACTTGTACATGACTGGTGGCTACTTTCCCTTTAGCGCCATAATATCACAAATTTTACTTTCCAATTAATGGATAATTGTGTGTGTCAATATAGAGCAGCATCAAACAGGCAGTCACAATCACCACTCACATCTGCTCAAACCTGACAGCGTCTGTTAAAGCCACTTTCAAGTGTCTTCAAAATCACAGGTCAAAAAAACAGCATCCATCACAGAGCTTCACTTTCACAGACCAAATACAACCTGCTGCAAAACAAGTACAAACCTCATGAAACTATTTACACCCTTCACTTTACCAGTGAGCGGCGTCTGCCTGCGGAGCGATGAGGGCAGAGTCTAAAATAAACTACTCAGACCAATAAAGATTTAAAAACTGCACAAGCACAGCACAACTCAGTCTAAAGTCATACACATGATGACAGCTAAAGTATCTTCTGTATTTGAATATGAAAAGGAAATAATAAAAGGCCACAACTGTCCCTCTGACAGCTGCATCACTGTTAGTTTTCTCAGGACAAATCCACGGTGTTTCAAGGAGTATACGTCTCCTAATGCAACATACAGTTTGTATTTAACAAATTAGAAAAAGTAATGTACTAAATACATATTCTCCACTATTGCAGAGTGAAGCTGACTTTTTAGGGCATTAGTCACGCTGTGTTTCCTTTACTTTGTTATTGGTGCACTGCAACCCTCTACATGCAGCAAACTGCTGCCCCCTGCAGTCGACAGCTCCGAGAATCAGCGATGTGCTGGCGGACAATGTGGCACAAAACAACCGCAAACCTTGGACATTAAATCCAAACTATATCACCGGGAGTAGAAACGAGCTCCACGAGGTGCCTCCTGTTCAAGAAAAGTCATAAGGGACTTTTGTCTTAAAGCCTGAAGAACCTCTTTGCTGTTTTAGTAACATAATAATGCTGAAGTGAATCCATGAGAGACATCAGGTAACTATTTCAGGCAGATGAAGGCCACAGGGAGTGATTACTGGAACACATTTAGGCCACATAAAAAAAACATAAAATCCCCAACCAGTGCTTCCTATTTTCCATCCCGGGCCCTCCCCTGCAGCTCAGTACCTGTCTGAGGATGAAGCTGGTGGAGGTGGTGCTGCCATCGGACCTCTTGAGGCGGCTCCTCCTGGAATAAGTCCCTCGGTTCACCTGTATGAAAAAACAAAATCTTATCCAGCATCTACATTCAGTTTTCTGGCCACATCAGGTGAATACACGGTGCCAGGTGCCATCTGTGCACATCCGGTTCAGATGGCTGCTTTTTTCCAGGACAAAAATAATAAGGTCAACTTCACGTGGAAGTATCAGCACCCACATGACACAAATAGAACTTCTCCTGTTTGTTTCTGCATTACATGTTTGTCTTTCCCACTTACTTTTCTCCTGCCCTGCGGACTTTCTTTCTTTTCTCTCTTCCACAAAATCCAAATATACCAGCAGAGTCCATCTCCAGGGAACTAAATTAATTATCTGCCAGTGATTTGCCCCATTTCTGTTCAAATCTCCAGAGTTAATGACAATGTCACCGTTAAAAAGTCAGAACCTACTTCCCTGAATTCATAAAACAGGGACATTAATCTGGGTCACCATCGCTCTTCTTCTGCCTCTCAATTCGAGCCAGCAGCCAAAAGCCAAGAAGTGATGAGAGGGATGAAGATAACGAAGTCTATGAATATCCCGCTATTTATAGTCACGAGGAGTGATCACTCGAGCAGAAGAGAAATAAGTTGTCAGCACTTGATAAATTCACTTCACTTTAGATACAGAACATCCATTAAAAATCTACTGAATTTAACATACATGTAACATAAAGGCTGGTTGACTCGAGGAGGTGAAGAGTCTTATATACTCCTCATTTAGATGAAATGAGATATAATTAAAGATAATCAGCAGAAAAAATCATGAGGATTACTTTACTTTTAAAACATCAAGTGGAAATTATGTTATATTTCAAGCAATATCTTCGATGTTCAATCTGAGCATTTCCTTTCATTTAATCAATAACACGATACCACGTATTGAATTAATAAGCATTATAGCCTCCAATATGATGACATACTTTGGACTCTCTTCTCTCAAGCGTTAGAGGGTCAAAACGATCCAAATTTGAAGGGATTCATGGCGTAAAAGAGACAATAAAACAATTTATAGTAACTTTATACATCGAGACCATTAATTGTACTTAAATAAACTCCATAAAAAGTGAATAAATGTTGATGTAAATCAAATTACCTGGAATTAGCAGATCAGAGGAGACTGAAGTCATTGTGATACAGACCATGTTAAGTTACTATCACTGCTTTATAAGATAATATTTACACCTGTAAACATGAATGGAACAGTATCACCGCTGATGTGCATGTCAACTTTCACACTATACTAAAAAGTGTCCAAAGGTAAAGTACAAATAAAGAAACAAACCAAGTCTTCCCCACCTGTCCATAGATAAATCCACACATACACATAGTCAGAGCAACTTGCAGAGTTGTTGCGTCTTTATAATGAGGAGTAACTTTGCAGTAAATGGTGTCTACAGGCATTTAAGAAAGGTTTCAACAACAGACTTGGTGTTCCTGGTAATTCAAATGTGCCAAACGGCCCCACTGCCCTTTTCAATGTTGCAGAAAGTCATGTTCTCGGGTGCATCTGCTGCGCATCATATCTCCAAAACAAAACTCACTTGAAAAATGGGCGCTTGGATGCCCTCGCCAATCTTGTTCCGTATGTAGATGTGTCGGGACATTTCGGCCAGAACATCGGTCCAGATGGCTGGCTGCTCCGGTCCAGCCCAGCGGAGGGGCGGCGGGTTCCGGGATGCGTGCTCCAGCTTCACGCCACGCAGGTGAACATGGGCGCTCACGAGCCGCTGCTTTTCTCAACTGTGCGCCAGACGCACAGGTGTGTCCGCTCCGTCCTGCTGCGCGCGCCGGGAGGGACGTCAGACACTGCTGCAGCTCGAGCCACTCAGCCATCTGCGTCCGAGTGATGGACGGAACTATTTTGGAAACAGAGGAGGGGGGTGTTACCTTAACAAAGAGACTCATTTAAACACGACAAGGAGCTATTTCAAGCCTCAAAGCAGCGTCAGAAAGAAATGAATGCCACAATGACCAAGGTCACAACATGATGAGGCAAATGATGTCCACCATGTCCACAAGGGTAGCGTTGGAGACAATCAATCTTAACACCTTTATTTATCAGGGAATATGTGCAAAAAGAACAATCATAGAGAAAGAGAAGAGAGGTCCTGTAGCTAAATGTGCAGTACTGACAAGTAAAACTAATGCAGAATAAACAGAAAAACAAAGATTGGCTGCATATCTACAAGTTGTGTCTGCGGTCCTCTTGTCCTGCTGCCCCTTGGCGGGCCCTGGCATTCAGGTCGGGAGCTACAAGTCCAGGTACAAATATAACTCCTGCAGGAAACAAGTGTCGAATTTAACAGAACATTACAGAGACACTGCAGAAGTCCACCAGGAAATACCCCCCCCCCCAAAAAAAAAAAAAAAAACAGTTAGTTAGTTAATTAGTGACATGATGTTGGGAAAACCTGCAGAGTTTCTTCATGGCATTGCATCATGTGTCTCTTCTGCTCTGAATGCAGAAGTAGGTCACACCTGGTAAAACTTTTAGCAAAAGATGGGACAAATCCCACTTTTTTTTTTTTCATGTCTTTATGTAATCCATGACTGACTTTTACATTTGGATGTTGGTCAAGAACCTGCTGTTTTACCCTCAGCAGGATATTCATCAGATGCCATTCCTCTGTTTACCTGCACGCTTCTTCCTGTGCCATTGGCTGCACATGTAAAGCATAACACCGCAGATCCACCCGATGCTTCATGGCTGCCAAGAGGTTCTTTTATTTAGAAGCCTTTTTAAATCCCATTTCCACCCCAGACTAGCCAAAGACTCCTGTGTTGTTTCATCTGTCCACAACACTTCCAACAAGCTCCAGGCCTTTTTACTGTGAGCGTTGTGACATTTTTATTTTGTGCTGAGCTCACAGGTAAAGTTTCTATTTCTCTGGATTGTTTCTGCAAAACCAAACTGGGAGTATTTTAGACACTTTTTCCTTAAAAATGTAAGTAGCTGTCTTTATGATCGGAGACATCGTTGAATAGAATTTGGATCCGTCCTCTAACAAAGTCTGTCTTCTTTATGGTCTTTCAGTTTTGCAGGTTTTGTTTACCAAAATCTCACAGCAATGCACTTATATGCATTTTTTTTTAGAGGAAATGATTATCATTATTTGGAATTTAGTCTCCATGTTGCCTCTCCGTTTGCCCAGCAGATGGTGGTGTGTTGTCAAAATAAAAGCAGCAAGGATTTCAGGAAACAGGATTTCATGGAGGTATTGGGATATACACTGCTGCATATGTACCTTCCACTGTACTACACATACATGAAACACCACATCCTGTGCATGTTTGATTAAAGGAGCGCTCTTCTTGATTTTTTTTTTTTAAGTATCATGTGTCATAACGTTGAAAACCTTTCTCTTGTCAGCAGTGTGTCTATGATGCCCCTCGGAGACATCAAATGTTTACGATCAGACATCATGTGCTTTTATGTGAGTTTGTACCACTGCAGCTGCTGTGGCTGATGTAATCTGGAAATGTTGCTCAGTAGAATCTCAGAGTGGAGCTGCAATAATTAACATAATCAATAATCTCAGAAAGATAATTATCCACTATTATAATGCCTGATCACTGGCGATCTTTCAAGTAAAAGTGTCAAACATGATTGTTTTCAGCTGTTATTAAGCATCTCTCTCAGGTTTTGTTCATACCATCCATGAATTTGAATTAAAACAACTCTGTCATGTGATGATCGTTTATCTCTATTTTCTGACAGTCTGGTTTTAAGTGTGCCCACTTTCAAAGCTTCGGTAATAACTGGGGCAACTTGTAGCCATGGTGGCTTTTCTTCTGATGGATAAAAATAACAGAACATTTAGATGATCACAAGCTCCTCCATCAGTCAGATGTCTGAGAGTGCTCCCGATGTGGGATTTCTTTTCCTGCAGAGTACCTGAGTGTCTCCACGCTCACCTGGCCAATAACACTTTGGGAGGCCTCAAAATATCTCCCCGCTTTAAATAGCACTCTCCTCCTTCATGCAATCAGTTGAACCTGCGCACAAGAAGAAACATACAAACCACCTTGACATCAGTCCATTAGGAACACCTCATGGATGAAAACGTACACATGGCACGGTGGTGCCAAAACTTTATTTTTGGACCGTGCGGAGGAAGCATGTGATGTACGGCATCCCAGAGGCAACCGATGTCACAGTAATGGCTCCCTGTGTGTTGAGCACTTTTATCATCCACCGAACACATTAACAGAACCCACTTTGCTGCACAGACTTATGTCTTCACATGTTTGGACACACTTTGATCAGAGAAATCTTCTAACAGGCCAATGTGGCGGATTAACCAACTTTAAAGTGGGAGGATTAAGATGTGTTTGCTCTGAGTTGGACTGGTCAGTGAGATTGTGAGATGTTAACAGTCTGATAAGAAGAAAAAAGGACAATCTACTGACCTGATTTAGTGCAATCAAAGAGGATAAAGTATTATTTATAATTAGTTTTAACGAGATGGTTATGTGTTTTAGTGCCGTGGTGCGTTTAGAGGTCAGGAATCGTTATCTCGGGTTAAAAAAACCCATCAAAAACTGATTTTCTAGCCCTGAATCTGACCTTTAAATATGTGTTGTGAAAGCTTTAGAAGAGTACCTCAACAAACTCTCCATGAAGTCAAAGCAAAAGAGGGCAGAGAGTTTCTTATGGATTAAAATATTAAAGAGCATGAAATAAGGCAGAGAATAAGGAAGTGTGCAGGCAGACAATGAATGAACCCACCTTCCTGAATGTAGTGCATCCTCTAAAATTTATGGACTATATGCTTCAGTGTTCCAGTTCCTAAATGGAAGAAAAAAAAAAGGGAAACTCGCATGAATAAATAACTTAATATGGTGCACGAGGGTCGTCTATTTTGGTGACCCGGCGGTTTTTACCAGCAGATTAAACCCTCAGACAGCAGAGCAGCGCTGCTCGCTGGGCTGTGAACAATAAACACTGCGGTGCCGTCTGTTCAGGGCAGTGATGTGAGATAAAACATTTGGGATTTGGGACAAGATGACAATGTATTTTTTTTTATTAAAACAGGACGTAATCTGTGCAGTGCAGTCTAACTTCCTCAAAATCTCTATTAAAATACGTTATTAAAAACAATCCATCTAGTTGATTTATGTGCCGATTCCTGTCTTAAAAGATTGGAGTCTATTCCAGCCTGCGTTGTGCCCAACGCAGAAACACATCCTGGACACGTCACCCGTGTGTTTTATACTTTTAATCATAGCAGTAGGTGTTGTGTACACTGTGGGCAGTGAGGTGTGGCTCTCCCAACAGGGACTGGCTGTTGCTGCACTGCTCAACTCGGCGTCAGTGGGAAACACAAATAGGATTACAGCCTCGACCACGGGAAACAGGATTTCCAAGAACTCGGCCTATAGCGGCGCCTTTTATCACAAGGAGGCAATAATCCCCCGGGCTATAAGAGAGTGCAGTAAATCAACAGTGGACAGGCAGCAGACCTGAGTGAAGCTCTGAAGGATCACTTGGATTTGACTGCCCATCATGAATCTGGCAAAAGTTCAAAGTCCTTATCGTCAAACTATAGAAACATGTTTTTCAGGTTACATTTCATCTGCGAAATATTCTTTTCGTTCACAAGGTGCTTCTATTATTCATCGGCGACACTCTCTTGACCTACAGACACAAAAAATAGAAACTTAATCACCAGTCTTGATCACTTACCTGCATACCCACATTCTCCCCAGTCAATTATTAAAGACATGGAGGAAGAGGAGGGAGCATAGTCACTGGAAGAAGAGCATCGTGTGACCCTCGTCTTCCTCCTCCCGCATCAGTCAAACCTCTTAAAAGAAATAAAGACACATTAAATAACATTTGTGCTCATTGTGTTGTTCGGTGTGTATTTTCAGGAGCTGGATAGTTTTGTCATGTTTGTCTGGAGTCCTTTCAGAATAAAAGACCTTCAGCAATCTTTGCAGTAAATGGCACCGTCTTTATGTCAGTTCTGGTTTGTTCGATTCTATGATTTGCTGCTGCTGCAACAGCTTTTACTGGAGCTGTTGAACGGACTTTTGTTTCCCCATCAGCTACCGATCGCTCTAATTGTGCAGGAATGCATCTCTATTCTCTCAGGAAAAAACAAAACAAACAGACTGTGTGCCTCTATTTAGGCGTAATGTGTCAGCAAGATGAGTGCAGCAACAACACACTGATATTCTGCCAAAAATACAGAGGAAGTGCTACACAGAGCAATAACACAACCGTCTGGCTACACTTTCTCCGCTTTTGGCCTCGAGCCTCGACTGCAGCACTTCAGATTCATCAATAACTTTTGTTCAGTGTGACAGAAGATGTAAGTGGACAGCATCGGACTTATTATGTGAAACTGATGCGACGCACCCGAGGGGAGGAGGATGACCACGATGAGTTGCTGCTGAGCTCTCAAAGTAAACTGAAAGGATGAACTGATGGATCAATTGGAGCTGAAACAGAAACAGAAAGTGAATCAGCGACCGTTTTTAGCATTTGTTCATTTTACACATGATAAATAGTCATACAAATATCAAAATACAACAATCTGTTGTGCAGGTGTCCAGTGTTTTTTGAGAATTCAAATATTAGGGAATAAAAATGCCAAAACATAAATCAAAATAGAAGTGAAATTTATGAAAAACGAAAAAACAGTGATATTTTTAAGCATTTAGGATGGATAAACCAAAATTGATTTATTATCTGGATTTTTTTTTTTTTTTTTTTTTACAGTGTACATTATACAAAAATATAGAGTACCAAAAGTTCACAGTGTCCAAAAAGGCAGTGATAAGTCAAATTCACATCAATCATATTTAGCAGAGGAGCTTTTTTTTTTAAGCGCAAAACAAATTGATTCAAGGATCCTCCGTCAAACTGTAAGTGTATGTGATGCCTTTAAATGCAAAACACATCTGAGTGAATACTTCCATCCTCCTGGCCGCACACATACAAACACATTTGTACAGTTTACACAAACACGGAGTGTATATTCGTGACAGCGTGCAGTCCCCCCAGACGTAAACACACATACGGTGTTGTGGTGTCGGGGCAGTTTGTTTTCATGCTAGAGAAAAATGCAGAGACACACCTGAATTAATTTCCTGGTATTTACAATTTAAAAACACGAGATATGACATTTACATTTGAGTGCACAGACTAACTTAAATATGAAGAACACCGTCCTGGAAAATAAACAAGACGGTAAATATTTGAACTCCGGTTTAAAGTCGAGTTACTTTTGTGTTGCGGATTCATAACGGACCGTTCACGTTGTGTTGAAATATTCAGTTATAGCTGCGTCATATTTGGTGATTTTAGAACAATAACCTTGAAGCATTAACATCTGAAAATATGGATGGTGTTCCCACACTTCTAGAGATAGAGATATCAAGACAGTGACATCTGTGAACACGCCTAAAAGAAGTCATATAAACTTTAAAAATGTACAGTACATAGTGAGGTGTGTCAAAAATGATCTCCAGTGTTGGTTTTTTTCATCGTGGACTCTGCTAAGCATGAAAATTAAAGCAAATAAGCCAGAAATCTGCAAGTCTCTGTTACTCCATGCACTGTTACTTCATTTGTGGGGTTGTAATCAGAGATATCAGTCCTCACGTAAGAACAGTCTCCGAGTCCTCTGAGCTCTACTGGCCTCTGAAGTCCTTTTAACCAGCGGACGAGTCTCTTCTTGGTCCAGTGGATCCAGGTACGTACAATGTCTGCAGTCGACTTCAAGATTGATTTCACACTACGGAGCACCTTCAGGCTGCGTGAAGTCAGAGTTAGTGCTTTCATTTAGAGGAAAAACAAAGGAGTCTTCCTCCTGCACTCTTGTGTTGGTCCGTGTGAGCCTCTGTAATCGCGCCATCGTGCCTCGCACAGTCTAAAACAGCGAGGACAGCGGTCGACCTGAAGACGCGCAGATCCTCGTTGATGATTGGCTCATCGTCTGCAACCGGCGAACCGGTCACTTCTTCTTCTTCTTTTTCTGCCTCAAATAAAAAGCTGTAAATTTACACTATGTTTTATCACATTGTTGTAGAATTTGCTCTGTACAGTCTGAGTTTAGTGAATAGGGGGATTTGAAGAACAAACCCTTTCTCCTCAGCACCAGATTAAACGTCAGACTGCAACGATGGCTGCAAATTTTGACAGCAGTTTCACATGCCAGGGCTGCAGACTACAAAACTTGAACTTGTTTGTATAATGCAGCAACTCAATCTTAGATAAAATACAAATATTGTAAGTACGAGCCAATAATGATGCTTGGAGTTGCTACTGGAACAACTTTCTACTGAAGAAGTAGACTCTTTTAAACTGTTTACAGTGAGGTCTATTTCTGACATTTTTTTTTTTTAAATGTACATTTTAGTTTTTGTAGGCAACATAAACAAACACCAGATAGAAGACGTCATTTATGTGAACTGAGCATTTAAAATCTGAGCACGAGAATGATTTTGGTGATTACTTTTAGATTTTTCAATCCTTTTTTAGACTTTTTTGGAACGAGCGAACCCTTCACCGAGGTGTCAAAGAGGGCTGGTTGGTTGTCGGGGCCCGGCTGCCTCTCAGCTGTGCATGTAGCTCCTGCAGGGCGAGTCCTGGTGGAAGTCGTACTTGCTCAGACTGGGAGGGTAGTAGGTGGTGGTGAACATGTTGCTGGAGGGCAGCGGGGAGGGGAAGTGGTTGCACGTCTCGTCGTTCACGTGGAAGTTGTTCTTGTTGAGCGTCTGCGGGACGGAGAAATAGAAAAGGTTTTACTCTCGTGTTAGTCTTCTTAAACTGACTAACAAAGTTGAGAGTCGCAGTGAAAGTCCAGCCCACCTTGAACTCCATGGGGATGTACTTCTCATTCTTTGGCGTGGCGTTGCCCTGCTTGTTGTAGGTGAGGTGGTTGGGCGTGCTGGGGTGGATGACCGCCGACTCCGCCGATGCTCGGTTCAGGTGGTGGCAGTAGGTGTAGGCCAGAGCTGAGAGGAGGGCTGCAGCAAAGAAACTGGCCAAGCCCACAACGACCAACTGGAACAAGGTGAAGGCTAAAAACAGAGAAGACGAGGAGGCGGAAAGAGAGGCATTATGAACCAGTGAGACTGAGAGATGTAGGCTAAATGTTGTTTGTCAGGGTCATGATTAACTGAGACGATAAACATTTGCAGTTAGGGAAATTAAAGGATGTTGCGTAACCCTGAGGAAGAAAGGAGTCTGATCAGGCAGCCGGTGTGAAACTTGGAGCGGTAATGAGGCAGGTCTGATGTCTCCAGAGAGGGCTTTAGAGGCCAGTAATGCAATGTTCATTACACCCGACAAACACACAGAAACTACCCTTCACAAATCGGGCAATCAGCAACTTTAATAGGATTACCTGGCCTGGTCCCAGACCTCTGAATCAAGGCCAAAACTTTTGATTTTTTTTCATTGATCCAAACAGGTGGTACTCTGATTGGCTGCTGTTTTACAAATAGAAAAACAAAATGCGTGGAAAGCCAAATGGCAAAGATTAGATATATCACACGTTGTGTGCAAGGGCAAGCTTTGCTTTAAAAGTGGTGCAAAAGGAGAACAGAGTCCATCCTCTGAGCACCGTGAATATTCACAATTAATTTCACAGCAAGTTGTCATGATGGAACTGGAAAACAATTCGTGAAGGGATCCTAGGTCGCTGACTGTTACCGCCATCCTGAAACTCTGCTGCGAGAGGAGCAGCACAGAAGCAACTTCCATCAAAATGAAAGTTGATGTCACTATCTGGCTGCAATCAAACTTTATCAAAAGGACCAATATCGATTCCACATTTTGGACAATCTCGCGCCACACGGGGACCCCGGCCACAAATGAAAGTCAATGTGGTACCAGCTGTGTGGCGCACATCAGGAGAGGGGAAAAAGCCAATAACTCTGTAACCTGGCAACAATAACAAGGTGTTGCGTTCAGAGACGGCAATCACACCGAGGCATGGTTTGGATGTAGCATGATAGGGAGGACATAAAACTCTGCAGATTTTCTGGTGGGAATTGAAGAAAATCAGGTGATGCGTGTGTGTGTGTGTGTGTGTGTGTGTGTGTGTGTGTGTGTGTGTGTGTGTGTGTGTGTGTGTGTGTGTGTGTGTGTGTGTGTGTGTGTGTGTGTGTGTGTGTGTGTGTGTGTGTGTGAGCTGGAAATATTTGGGGCAGAACAAATTAAAAGACATCATTTGTTCTCACTCACTTCCACAGCTCTGGTCCTCCTGTCCAGGTAGAATGACTGGAGACAAACAGACAGACAGACAGACAGCTCTGGTCCTCCTGTCCAGGTAGAATGACTGGAGAGACAGACAGACAGACAGACAGAAATAAAAGAAGAAGAAAAACATCAATGTAGTGAAGGAAAATTACCACGGCTCCAAAACATCAAACAACAAAAACGACAAGAGCTGTTTAATTTCTCTCAAAGGTTCTGTTCTGTTCTCGAAGGCAGGGACACTGCTGACGTCTCCGTTAATTCATCTTTTTTAATTTCTACGGATGCAGAGTGAACAAGTCAGCATTTATTGTGTTTGATTCAACTTTTGTGTGAATTCTTTTTCCAGCTTATATCAGCAGCAGGCTGCAAAAAAAATTACAACACGGAGCAAAGCTGTTCCGGCAATTTGCCGGTGGAAGCGCGTGCGTACCTGGCACCTCGTGAGGCTGGCACGGCCTGGACTGGGTGACGTTGCCCTGGCAGAGACTGACCTCGGCCTCCTGGTCGTCACCACAGCGACGGGTGCGATGCTGTAGACCCTCCTCATCACAATCCCCCCACTCGGTCCAATCCCCCCAACCCGCTGACGGAGGAGAGAGCAGATGGAGACGGTTTAAAAAAAACAACCAAAAAAACAGTGTTTTTTTATGTGCTGATTCTTCATCCATGTATTTTTTTCTCCTTCACTGAAACCGTGGACACAAATTTGATTCAGAGTCAATAAATGCTGCCATCCTCCTGCTTTAATGTTTTTTTTTTAGTGTGCAAAAACAGAAAAAAACCACCACCTTTTTGGCAGAGGTAGAGAAGTTGACATCTGCTCCAGTGTGCTTATCTCCTTGTTTTATTTCTGTGTTAAAGGTGCAGCGTCAGCACTTCCCTCACAGCAACATTAAATACCCCCACTTCAAAAGAAATCCCCCAGAAATAAAACATAAAAAGGTATATGTTTTAATTGGTTTATGTAACCGGACCCAATCGAGTGGGTTGTTCTTTGAACTTCCAAAAAAAGTGGTCGATGGTTGGCTGCTCCAAAAAGGAATTAACTACTTATTTCTCCTGTGATAAGATATATTAAAAATGTCATTCTTCTTCCTGTGCATTTAAAGAGCCATCAAACAATTATTTTCACCCCCTGTGTGAGTGCGGAGAGAAACCGTGGAGAGACCGTGGTCATTATCATCAGTCAGCAGCCTCCTTGTTTTCCTGCTACTTTGTTCACTGCACAAAAGCAGAAAATAGATCAGGAGATGATTACAGCAATTTCCTTCTTCGTGTCTCTGCTTTTATGTGAAAGTAAAAGCATAAAAGAGTTGCTTCAATCTGAATGCAGATCAGTTGTAACATTTGATGCTTTTTTTTATTCATCATTTATTTAATTTATTTTCTGACTTTCAGCTACTGCATGTGGGATTAGTCTCCGACAGCCACGCTGTTTGCCTTCTCAACACAAATATTGATTCGTCACTAGCTGTGTGAAGGAGATTTCCCCGTCACTGTCCGTGTAAGCCCCATTATTTAATCTGGGTAGACAGGGTGAATCCATGGAGGGTGTTTATGATGCAACAGTTATGATAGATGAGGAAAGAAATAGTTCAGCTCCAGCAGACTGTCGCTAACAGCTGCAGTTTTCTTTGCTTTGATTATAGTCTGGAAGTCGAGCACTTTTGAGGCAAAGTTTTGGCGCATATGACAACAACAAAAAACTGTTTTAAAAAATCTTCATGTAAAATGATGTGATTAAGTATAAAAAAAAAAAATAAAAAAAAAGAAGAAGGTAATTTACAAGAAAGAGCAGATGAACATTCTGCGTCATCATATATCAAATAAGTAACTCCATGAAAAATGGAGCTTGGCGTCCCACACTTGCAAAAAATACAGCGGTGGCAGCCAGCTGTTGTTATCACAAAATTATTACTTCATTAATTATATCACAGCTGAATGTAAAGGACTATTTATCACAGAAAAGTCAAAGAAAATGAAAACAGCCAGAAAGACTGACTGATTATCTATATATATATATATGCTTTCCATCAGCTTCCATACCTTCACACCCATGTGTATTACAGAGGGCCTCTTCAGTATGCAGGCCGATGCAGATGTCTCCTCCGTTGGCAGGAGGCGGGCTGCTGCACGTCCGAGTCCGCTGGTAGTGCCCGCCTCCACAGCTGGATGAGCACTGGGACCAGGAGGACCAGCAGGACCAGGCTCCGCTCACTGTAACGCACACACACACGATTCATGTAATGTATTCTGTATTGCAGCTGCACCGACAGTCAGAGGCTGCCTGTTACCTGGGCAGGGTTGAGTGTTGCAGTCCTGATACTCCACCGGGGATCCTACACAGGCGCCGGGGTTGGTTCTGCCTTCTGCCGTGGAGCAGCTACGTTTACGGGTTCGGAAGCCTCTGGAGCACTGCTGGGAACAGCCGGACCACGTTTCCCAGGATCCCCATCGGGCACCTTGAGGCGGGGCCAGAGTTCGGCCACTCGTCTTCACCAAGTCTTCAACCAGAGCTGGAAACACACGAGAAAAGTGAAAATCCTAGAGCGCCATAAACAAAGCAAGCATTGTCTTTCTTCATATGATGAGCACCGAACAGAAGAAGTGAAAACATCCTGCCGAATGAGTGAACTCTGCTCAGGAACTCTGAATGCTCTGTGAGTTCAAATACGAGCCACAGAAATGCATCTTCTTTTTGCCAAACTCAGCAAGCAGCCTGTTATGAAACATTAATTAGTGAAGTGCAATGTGGGTCGAAGCAAACTAGATTTCCCTGTATGTCGCCCACACACACATCGGCACACACAAACACTAATTATTTAAATATGAATTAGGAGCGCTTCCTTAGGCCTTCAAATGAGGTCGGCAGATAGATTTCATTCAGATCCTCTCCTCTGTAGATGAGAGCGTAATTAAAGACGAACAATAAGACGACATTCTCACCCTGTAAGCTTTACTTATCTTGGAGTAAATACAGGATTTCTAAATCAAAAATCCTATTTATATTTTCAGTCATACAATCTGGATTCCACAAAGAGAAAAATAAAAGGCGGGATGTGTCTAAAGGGATAGAAGAAGTGGACACCTGCTTCCCCACAACGGCTCAATGATGTTTAATCAAAGTGCTGCTTGATGTCCACAGACGTGAAGCCAGCTGTGTTTATTGTGGCGGACTGGGAGCTCTGCCATCAGCAGCCTGCACAGACACACTGTAGTACACTGGTCTTTAGAGTTGGGACAAGTTAAGCAGCTTTATAAAAATGACTGACAGATTTAAACCTAAAAATGTACAGCCCTCCTGCAGTCAAAGTGGAATCTGGATACACCTGCACTCTCGCAGGTAATCACCACACCTGCTGTGTTTCCATGGTTACAATCAAGGACACCTGCTGGCAACCGACAAACAGAGAGAGGGCGGCTTGCCCGGTACTCACAGTCGGTCTGGCAGGATCCGGACCCGTCGTTGGGGCAGAAGCGCGTCTCCAGCTTCTTCTTGCCCAGCTGGAGCTGCTGGGCGTCGGGCAGCAGCGCCCGGCAGGTGTACCTGAACCGCTGCTCCTGGCGGGACCCGTCCTGACTGACGTTGACTGGCATCCAAGGGGTCCAGGGGGTGTTGCGGCGGACTTCAGGGCAAGCCTCCAGATTACAGGCTTTATATTCCTTTAAAACAGGACAGAGGAACGATTATGGAAACTAATGACGTCACAGGCTGTTGTCTCTTCTGCTGCTGCTCCATCTTCCACATTCATCATGAACAGCTTGCAGAGAGAGACGCAGACTGCAACCAGACAACACAGACAACACAGACAACTGTTTTTCTAGAGGGGATTATGATGCATCCATTAACTGCGTTTTGTGGGACTAATTAAATATTTTCTGGTTACAGTGAAGACACAAACTCTTTCTGTTTTGGAGATTTCCTCACTTCTAAATATTTCAAATAAGCCGAAAAATGACCTGAGTTAAACTCTTTTTTTTTATTTTTTTTTTTTTTTAAAACACTGCAGTACCGTTGCACATCCAGGACAGCTGTTTCCATTCTCACAGGTTCTGGTCCTGGAGTGGACACCTCCTCCACATTCAGCACTGCAGTGAGCCCAGGGGCCCCACGGGGTCCACACCACTGGCAGGGGACACGGCTTTTTCTCATTGCACAACCTGGAGGCACAAACACACAGAAAGACTGCGGTCATGATATTTGTAGCGATGGTGAGGATGTTTCTGTCCTCGACGACAACTACGTTTCCTCCTCACCTCTCCTCTCGACCCTGGCCGACACAGATTCGACCGCCGTGGCGGGGGGCGGGGTTGTTGCAGGACCGCTGCCTCACCTCAAATCCGATACCACAACTGCTGCTGCACTGGCCCCATGACGACCAGGGAGTCCAGCCGCCATTCCTGAGACATAACGAGATAGTGGAATTGATCTCTGAAGGAATGAGGATTGTTGTTTTCACAGCACATATTCAGCCAGAGAGATAATTCACAATTCAGTTCAGTTGGTTGATTTTAAAGCGTTCGGACTGACATCCTGAATGTCTGCAGGAAAAACAAACACACCTGGAACAGTTTGCCACCTGGATGGTCGGGCCCTTGCATTCGAACCCTCCGCATCTGGCTGTCGGCCCGTCGCACGAGCGGGACCGACACGTGCAGCTGCTGACGGAGCCCTCGCCGCCGTCGTGGTTACAGGGTTGCCACGGTGCCCAGGGACCGAAACCGCCATCCTGCGTCAGGTTCCTCATCTCCAGAGAGGATTTGAGAGAGAATAATGTTATATTAAATATGAGTTTAAACGGTGCAGCTCCACGTCCTGGAAACTGCTCTATCAGCAAAATATGACTAAAATAGATGTTTTTCTCCTTAATGTGATTAAAAAAAACAAAAAACAAATTGAATCACTTGTGAAAGACTGATGACTATCAAACTGTGTCTTACTGGGCATTCAGTGACATTTTGGGTCCACTGGTTCATGTTGGTGCTCTCCTCGATGGTGGTGCAGCGCTTCTGTTTGCGGTCCCAGCCACAGTAAGGGTCGCGGGCGTCCATGCAGTAACTGTAAGTTCAGGTAGTCAGTGACGGCCTTTCTGTGACGCAGCTTTGTTCGTCTAACAGTCTTTACACAGGAGTGTCTACAAGACAGCATTGTGTTTTTGTCTGCCTGAGGGGATAACGCTGAGAAACTAATTTACAGTACATCGTGCGATATTTCTGAAAGGTTGTCAACAAATTCATTAATAGCCTGCTTATGTAATGTCTGCTGTGAGTCTTGCCAAAATATAGACTGACATTTCAAAAGCAGCCTCTTTACAGGGAAAACAAACTGAGCTCTTAACATAATCATCTTTGTCAGCGTTTGTTGCCTTTCTGACTCGATCACTCACACGTTGTTTGTCTGGTTAAAGTAAATAAATCAGTCAAAGTAGTATAAAGCAGCAGAAACCCCACTTTTTGAGTTTGCTTTATACTAAATATATATACTGAATCATATTCACTCAAAGATCGGGAGTGTATAGGACTGAAGGATCGTACCGTTCTGTTGGATAGTTGGAGCAGCGCTCCAATGGGATCTTCACCAGTCGGTCCTCGAGGCCCACAAACAGTGACCTGTCGTTGTGGAGGATCTGCAGACTCTTTATTGGTCCCGTCTTCCCTTCGGGGAGGATCCTGAGCTCCTCCAGGTAGCAGCCATGAAGGCTTTTATTGGTCGTGGCGAGGGCCTTCAGGATGGTGCCGTATTCTGATTGGACAAGACAAACAGGAAAGAAGCACATTTTATCCAGGAATGTTTTTTTTATGTTTAGCCAGAGACAAAAATGAAATTGCTCCGTCGGGTCTTGCTTACCGGTGCCGATGTACATGACGTGGTAGAGAGTGTCTCGGCCCTGCACGATGTCCACCGCCAGCTTGGAGAAGCGCAGGTTGTCCTGGGTGAGCAGCGGGTTGACGGTGAGCGGCTGCACCACGTCGTTCATGAGGAAGAGCCGCTGGGCGTCCTGGAGGCTGCGCTCCGTCAGGTTCCCCCCGGGGCCGCCCTCCTCTAACGTGCCACACTGAGCAGGCAGGAAGAAGGAAGCAGTCGGGTGTTCAGGTTGAAGACTCAGACTCTCCGAGTTTGTTTTCTTTATCCCCCGAGAGGTAATTTTACTGATTAATATGCCTTCAAACTGGAAAGATGAACTCAAAAGAGACTTTTTATGCATGCTAGGTTACTGACTGAGATCGGTATGAGTTGCAGCAGGGTGAATGCAAAGTAATGCATGTGAAATACAAACACTACAATGTCCCTGCAGCTGGCGTTGGACAGCATTTCAAAGATGTTTTCAGTTCTTATTGTGACCACATTGGACAACAATTCTCTGCAAGTAGATACGTGTGCTCACCATACAGAAATTAAATGGATGTCTTCTGAAAAAAACATATTTACAAGCCTCTGAGGAATCGCTCGACAATTGTGGTGGGATAAAGCTGTCTGCTGTGTCGTGAGCATCGTGGATCCAGTTTGAAATGATATATTGTGAGTTACCTGAAAATTGGGGATGGGGTTTGGGGTGGAGAGCCAAGCGGTGCGGGGGTTCTCCTGGTAGCGAAAGGGTCCGTTGAAGGCCTGGGTGACGGAGCTCAGGTTGAAGGCGCAGACAGCCGAGGCTGAGATGCTGTTCCTGCAGGAAGGGAGGACGTCATCATGGTGAGATCGCAGATTTGACAGAGGATGAGTCGAAAAGCTCCTTAAATGAACGACACGCACACATTAGTGGTAAAGATGCCGTAAATGAGGTCCTGCTCTGGTAGGTAGAAGGTGCTCTGCAGCTCGTTGTAGTAGAAAGGGATTTCTCCTGAGCGTGAGCAGTTGAGGCGGGCCTTCATGAAGGTGGTCCAGGTGTCCTCCAGAAGAAAACGTCCTCCCATGTCGTTCTTGCAGACCCGAGCCACTCGAGAGAACACCATCTTCCCGCAGTCGTTTTCAACGGCGGTTTCTCGCAGGAAGAAGTAGGCGAACCGACCGATCTCGTAAACGGACACAAAGTGAGGCTCTGAAGGTGGCGAGAAGAAAATAAAACATGTCGGTCAGAGACAAAGGGGAACACGAGGCAGAAGAAAACAGATCGTTGCTTTGTTCACCGTTGAGCCATTTGGAGTTGTACTGGGCGGTGCGCAGCGGCGGCATGTTCCCCAGGCTCCTGTAGATGACCGGGTCACGTCCCGAGAAGTCAATCACCGTGGCAGCGTACAGCTCGCCCTTCTCCGTTACCATGGCGGTGGAGTTGTGCCGCGGGTCGTAGGGGCATCGGGCGACGCCGTTCACCGTGTCCAGCACCTGACTGATGTTAGCAACCTGACAGAAAGGAGGGAAACTGTGTTAGTGGGTGGAAAAATTATATTTCTCTCCTCTCATTCATTTTATTTTAAAACTTTTAATTAACTACAGGACAGAGTGATGCAATCTCGGGCTACCACCTCCCAAATGCACAAAACCACTTAGGACTCTTGTGGAAAATAAAGCCACCAAAATTATTTATTCTTTATCAGGGCTGAAATGATAAGGCAGTTCATCAATTATTTGGTCAGAAAACTCTTTTCCTTTTTAGTCAGTTAATCTGTGCAATATGAATTATTCTTCCAGAGAACAATACATCAGCTTTTTTGGTTCTCGCTCTCTTTTTTTGTTTTGTTTATGTGAGAATCTGTAGCTTTCCTTTGCTTTACATGAAAACAACTACATGGCATTGGTAGTAAAAAATATTTGGAGCATTAATTTAAGATGAAAATACTAACGCTGTACTAACCTGCCTGGTTATGCAGACGGGGGTGAAAGCGTTGGTCCCGCACGTGAACAGCGTCCTGCCGCTTATCAACAGGACCCGGATGTAGTTTTGACATTCGTCCTGCAGACAAAATCCACCACAGCTTCAGTTTGACCGTTTCATGCAATACGTTTCTGAGTAGAGTGACTCAACACACTACCTCAGATTTGCCTTTGCTCTGACATGAACGCTTCGTGTCTTCATCGGGTGCCCATTCTGTCGCCTGAGGAAAAAAAAAAAAAGAAAGAAAGAATTTGGTTTGTTTCATGAATATTAACAGAACAAGGATTTAGAGGACTTGTGCTCAACTCAACATGCAATTTGACAAATCTTACCTGAATGAGGGAGACGTTACTCAAACTCAGTCTGAAGAGGAAGTTTCTGTAAAAGACATTTTATATGTTAATCATCTTCCATGTAAATGTGATGTTGTTTTGTCTCTATTTTCCTGTATATTTTTTCCACTTTCTCCCCTTAACATTTTGATTGCATACGTTTACTTTACAACATTGTATACTGGCACCATGCTTTGTGCTGACTGGATGCTGTTTGAGTGTTGTCTGCTTTCTGCGCTGCTATTTGTCACCTTGCTCCGACAAGGAGCTGGTTTCTGCTCAGGTCCATCGCGAGCTGGGAGAAATCCTTCACTCCGGGATGGGAGAACTCCCACACCCAAGACCTCAGAGCTGAACGAGGGAAACAAAAGGATGAGGAGGGAAATAAAGAAGGAGGGATGAGGAGGAGGAGGAGTTCAGAAATAGATGGAGGAGAGAATGAAGAGAAAAAATATGATTCCTTGGAAGCGTTTTCTACCAAATGGTACCTGGCTCGCAGCTCCACCCGAGTGTTTTAACTGCTGTGTCACATTTTTCTCCAGTAACTCAGCTGACCACCTGATCCCACAGTCTGACAGCTTAACAACCTCCCAGTGACCTCTGAACCTGACGCCAGAGTGGAGGCTCAGTCCAGGGACGAAACAGAGATCTAGATTTAGTTTCTAAAACTGAGGGGCAGGACATAAATAGAGTAAAGCAGTCTGCAGTAAGAATACAAGTTATAATCCTCCAATATATGTCTAAAAAACATTTCTAAAAGAGTTCATATCCAAACCCTCTCTTTTGTCTTGCTGTAAAATATTTCTGATGATTGATCTTGAACTTAATGTACATTTAGGATTTGAAGCTGCTGGCTAACCCACACCATCCCCTCACACTGCTCTCTCACAGGTCGTGGTACTGTGGAGCGATTTCATTTAGATTTCATGCTAAATCCATAATGAAATGAGTCGGGGGAGACAAAAAGAAAATTCCAGTGTTCTTAGTTTGACTCGTTCATCTTACTTTGCTCTTTGATTTTGTTCGCTGTGCTTCTATTTGCATAAATCTAATTCTTCTGCTAAAATATTGAATCTTTTACTTTATAAATTACTTTCTTTGTGAGAGGTGCAGTACAAATGAAGTTTATTAGGGATTACATTACACGGTTTTGATTAAAATCCTGTTTTACATGAGCTCTGGGCAGGGTGAACACACCACATACAGACGTGCAATAAATTAATCTTTCCCACAGTGTTTGAGAGCAAATTACTGCTGCTGCGAATGTATCCAAAACAATAACAGCATGGTTTGCCAGGCGAGCCCTTTGAGCCGAATGTAAACTGACGTCCTGTCAAAATAAGACCATCAAAGGCCCTTTCACAGAAGAAGAACATTTAATGAGGCCGCGCCGCAGACACAACATCAAAACACTTATTAATTTCATATAAATTCTTACATCCCGGTGTACTGGCGAATAATTCCACAGCGTTAACACACACTTTTAATGTGTCCCATCGCAAGCCTTGATGCACAAGATAAAAACAACTCCAGCAAATCCTCATTAATTCAGATTAATGCCACCTGAGAGCTCTGAACTCTGCCAGACTTTCATCATCTTATATTAAGCTCAAGCCTGGTGCTTTATAACAGCTATTCTTTATTAATCGCCCGTAAAATGTGCATCAACAGGTTTGGGAGGTTTTTTTGTGCAACCGCTGTGTCAAGATGCCTTTTAGGAACAAAGCTGAACATCGCTGTCGCCTGCTCTCAGTTCCACTTTGAGTCGCTGTGAAAGAAGCCAACAATACAACCTGAATACCAACCATTGCTGCAAAAGCACTGATTTTCGGAGAGCTGTTGAATCCAAATTGCTTTTGTGCACTTGCCTGTGTACATAATGACCTGCGGCGACGCAGACGGCCCGTGCACACGCTCACGTTCAAAACGCTAATCCCACCGCTCCGAAGGAGAAACCACTTCCAGCAGCCGTCTTGTAATAATACTTTGACCTCTCAAGTTAACTACGCAGGAATTACAAATCGAGACTCCGATTTTGGGAACAAACACAGATATACAAACACGTGAAGAGAGTCTACAAAAAAATTGCTTTCGTACAGGAAACACATGACATAAGTGTTTCATTAACTTCATATTTCAGATGCTTTACTTCCCGTCTGTACCATCGGTTGTTGATGTTGACATCTGCAGCGCGTCACCACCAAGTACCTGCATTTTAGCGAACACCGTGGAACTGAAGCGCTCACCTTGGTAGGAGGCGACGGGATGCTCCTTTCTGCTGCACTCTGCAGGTTTGATGTGCGGCTGCTGGGACACACAAAGAGACGAGCAGATGACCAGCACAAGGCCACAGGGGGAGAGGGCCCACGTAACCATAGCTACAACCGCATCCAGTCCTCTATCGGGTCCTCGGGAATCACCTGTCGGAGCACAAGAGAAATCGGTCAGGCTCATTAAAAAAACAAGTCAAGTCTTTTCGCTCGTAATTATAAACTTCTGCTCGTACAGAATTAGTAGGAGAAAATTGTACGTCATCCATCTTTAATGCCGCATATATCGGTTAGACTTTGAAAATATCTATTGAACAGTAGCTCACACTAGCACACACCCTCCCTTCTCTCTGTCCATCTAGATTAGTTTTGCCGGTCCACCACCCCACTGGTCCCTCCGCCGCCTCGGTCTGTCTGCTCCGGGTGTCCGGCCCCTCACTGTCAGCAGGACTCAGTCATGGCTAATTCACCTCAAAAGGCCAGAGCCGCCGATCCCTCTAATGCCGACTCTCCAACCGAGGGTGCCATCAATGGAGGTCTTTCTGACTGAGGAGGCCCATTCAGAGACCAGCCCGGGCCCGGGGCCAAAAACACGGGGCGTGAACTTTGAACTGGGAGCCAGATGAGGGGTCTTTGTGTCAGCGTCAAAATCCAGTTACAGACATCAAATCTGCTCACAGATGATGATCTGATGATGACTTTGGGCACAAGGGTCACAGCAAAGGCCCTTAGACAAAGTTTACATGGACATAAGACATAAATAAGACAATGTTCTTATTGGACTGATGACAGGAGCTGGAAGTCAGAATAAGTCTCGAGTTTTTATGTTGCTTGAAAACAGGAGAAAATCAACCTGGAAGCAACATTTCAGACATCCTTTGAAGCTGTGAAAGTGTCAGTTTACATAAAAGACTTGAAACCAGCTTATGAAATTTAAGTTTTATCAGGGCTGAAAGGAAACACAGTCACCTGAGGTCCGTAGAGAAAAGAGTACGGGAGACTAGAGGATACGTTAGATTATAAAATTGTCTGAACTTGAAGGATAAACTGGTTTAAAAGGTCCTCAGTCTTGTTACTATCTCAAAGTGGCCTCTTCTACTCTGACCGTCTGCTCCTTTAACCCTTCCACCGGTTTCCCTGCAGCTGCTGCTCGCTGTAAAGAATGAATGTCTGTCTGTCTGCTGCTCACCGCGAGGACTGAATGTGTGAGGATGGCAGAGGTTTTTCAACCTGCTGGGTCTCACATTGCTGCTTAATGAAGCGACAGGAGCAGAGCCTCCACCGCTGGCCCTCGCTTTTGTTGCGGGGCAGCGCTCCTCTCGCCGTGCAAAGGCCGGCCAGTGAGAGGCCTAATGTTCTGGGATCGGTCTATTCAGTGCGACCGGGGGGGGGGGGGGGGAGCAGCAGCAGACGTCAGTCAGATTCTTCAGGGGAAATGTAAGGACGCAGACTCTCCCTCTGTGATTAGCTAAAGACAATGACGGCATGCCGACGTGACAGAATAGTATTTTCAGGTCGGCCACCTCCGTTTGATAAAGTTTAGTGATGGAAAACGAGGCACACTGTGTGCCCAAACATCCACCCTGACCTCCTCCTGTACAGCTTCCACTGGGCTTTTAACAGCCGCCCGGTGCAGGACGGTTCATGTTAATGTGACAATGAGAGCTCACTCCAAGCGCCACGGTCTCACAAAGCTGCAAACATGGCTGCAGACTCGTTTTCAATTTGAATTTTTCAAACTATAAATGAAAAATAAATCAGTAAAACTCTGAATTCTCTGAAACGATGATCCTTCAGTGCTTCTAATGCGGCTTGAGAGCTCAGACGTACTTATTGTGTGCATTTAAATGTGCCGCAACACATTTTTTTCTGCCAAGTGTAAACTGAACCTGAGCTGCTTAAAGATTTGGTTGGAAACCAGCGTCGTGTGAAAAGTAGGAAGTAAAAAAGCAGCGAACATTGAAGCCTGCAGCTGTGAGCGTGTCAGAACATTCATTCCTTCATTCATGTGGCTGCTTGTGTTGGAAAAACACCATAAAGCCTGAATAACCCGCGGGGAGATTAGAAATACAGAGTCTCCGATTCATGTGACCTGCATGTGTTTGGACTGCGGGAGAAAAACCGCAGGAACAGCAAGTGAACATGTGACCTGCAGGACCTGTGTCGCTGTGCGGCGCATACAATTTAAACCTGGCCTCGCTGTATTGACACGCCAAAGTATGGCTATCTTTTAAGATGAATTACAGCTCTGCTCGCCGGGTGTTTTTCTCTCTGGACACGTCTCTCTCCCTCTGCGCCTGTGAAGCTGAGAAAACACAGACTCTGCATCACTACTGTGTCTGCTGAAGGGCAGTCAGAGATTCAGCGCTCACAAAGACGTTGATCACTTCATTTTCCTCATTTCTCAACATGGAGCACAGAGGTTCGCATGTGAGAGGTTGTATCGTGCTAAAGTATGGATTATGTAGTAGCAGCGTTTAAAAGGCATATTTGAAGTCTACAGTGGTGTCTTGATATTTTTTTTCTGCTTGTTTTTCATTTTCTAGATAGATTTCTTGTTGCATGGTGACAGATAGTGGCCTAATTCCCACATATGAGCTTCCAAACGGGACCTCACTAAAAGTACTTAAACTAAATTTACGTAGACTTTCTTTGTAGACGTTTGCAAGATTAGACACCAAAACACTGCAACATGGCTGAATTAAACACATTTATCTGTTGGATGTTTACAGGATAAATAGATGAATCTCGTTAGCGGTGTGAAGATGAAAGCCAAACACTGCCTTTTTCTGAAAATAAGTCCTGCTGATCATTTTAAGAGGCCTTTAAGTCATGAGAAAGTATCACTACTGTGGGAGAAGGGTCTGTTGCCCATCACCTCCTGAGATGTAAACTAACTCTGCAACAGAAACAGCTCTCTGCTCACTTCTTCTTTAAATCCTATGCCCATATATGGACATATACCTGCCATTTCATTTTATTTAGACATGTATTACTGCCACTCTTGATTTATTGAAGTTTCTTAAGCTAAAAAAGGTAAAAGGTTAAACTATTCCCTATTTGCGTTTTTCTAATCTAATAAGGATATATTCTTTATTTCACATTTAATAAGGTCATTAAGTAATTGTTACAACAATGTGTTATTTTAGAGTTAAACCTGTAAGCAATGACATTTTTGAGGAAATGAATTATTCTGCAGAAATAATTCATGCATAGTTTCATAGAGACTTACAGTTACACATAGAGGACAGTTTGTCTTCTCTCAGGCTGTTTCTTTGACACACTACTTAGGAGGCAGATGAAGTCAAATTATCCTGTAGAGATTTAAAAAAATAGTGGAAAAAAATAAACCTTATTTTGCTCCCCTACCTTGTTAATCATTTCACACAAACTCTACGACAGCCAGACGAACTAGCTGCAGCCTGCAGAGTTTTTCTCAACGTTTCAGTGGAAATGTTGTGACACATTAACAAGAGTTTGGACAGAGTATTAGTGCCTCTGCAGCACTTAGTCACATTTGCAAAAACTTTACACAGCGCACGAGATTTATTCCTTCAGGAGACAGCAAGTTGCTGGACTCTGAAGTTTAAGAGGAACAGATTTAACATCCTGGATGCTCTGTTTGCCGCTTTCTTAAAGATCCTATATTTTTTTTTTTTACCAATGAATCAAACCAATTTGCATATTGAGTATAGCGGAAGCAGATTGTTACAGCTTAAACCTTAAAAACGGGAATCTTTTCTGTAAATCTCAGTGTTTTAGAGCGTTCATACAATATTTAAGAAACATGGAAGTTGTGTGTTTTCAGAGAACCCACTCCTCTTTATTTCAAGAACTTTCTATTCAAGCACTCTTGGCTTTGTCTCCAAGAAAAAAAAAAACACGAAAGCATTTGAGTCTTTTCAGAAGCCGAACGGACGGCCCTCCCATGGTGTGTTTCACTTGGATACCTTCAGTCCGCCGCTTGTATATGTAGAGGGAGAGTAATGCAAGGATGAACCTCCTTTGTGCCCAAATGACAAGCAGGTTACTCAGCTTGAATACATCAGCTGGGGAGCCACAGTGACACTGTGAGGGTGCTATTTCTTCTACCATCACCATGAATAAAACATCTCCCCTCGTTGCTTGCAGAAACAGCTATTATAGGTAATTATATATATCGTGACCCGACTACGAAAACTGCACCGCAGAAGGCCTTGAAAATGCTTCAGAGCGTTTTCCACCACAGGCTAACAAATAAGCATGCTGGGACATCAGGTGCACATGTTAAGTGTGCTTCATTAAAATCCAGACAAATCCTCTTCACCGAGGCGATATATGATGGGGAAATTAATTACAAGTAATTATTTCTTTACGCGGGAGGCCTGTAATTTTTTCCTCAGTGGCATCAGGAATAAAAGAAATCAGTACAGCATCTGACCCCGTGTATATCAGCCTCTTGCCTAAACTCTCTCCACCCGAGTGCTTGGACTGCATCCAAATACCATGAAAAGGAACAGTGGATCCCCTCCTCTTCCCTCCACCCCAAAAACCTGCGATTCCAAACTCCAAATTCCTCCTTAAGTAAGAAGAAAAAAAGAAAAGGAAAAAAAAAGTCTCACAAAACAACAACGAAAGCAGATCCTTAAGAACTCTCTCTCGGACTACTTCACAGCGACCAAACCCTAAAGACAGAGTAGTCATATTATTTACAAATGAAGTCAGTTCATGGAGATTTGTTAGTCGGAGCAAATGGACACTGACTGAGAGGGCACCCAACGTCTCTCCGTCAAAATATTCAGGGAGGACCATTTCCGAGGCAGTGTTCTCAGCTCCTTCCTACCGGGGTGAATGGCCTCTCTGTGCGACCTGCCAACTATCTGCCAATGGCTGCTCTCTTTTACAAGTGAATAGACTGAGTTTAGCCACAGTTAAAAAGACACACTAACGTGCCATGGCTGCGCCACAATGGCCGCTCGGGTAATTTGCCAAACCTAATGATGCCGGTTTGGCCCCGGCGAGAGGAGGTAGAGAGCAGGAATCCTAAAGAGGCACACAGCTGCACTGATCCCTCTCTTCCCATCACTCCTCTCCGTCTCCCTCCGCCCTCGCATCACCGACTCCGTTTCTCCTGCTTTCTGGGAGAATAACCACTCAGCTGCAGGTTCTCTCAACACCGCTGTCACACCTGACGTCTCTCGTCAGTGGGGTGTGATTGAAGGTTATTGGCCTGCTGGTCCTTTCGAAACTATATCAATGCAAAGGAAAGGTGATGGAAAAGAGGGAGGAACACGGCAGCTAACACAAAAACAAAGACTTCCTGTCTTGTCTGAACATTTCAGATCATTATCTTGACTTTAGCAGATTTCTTTCACCCATTCAGCAAAGTAGCTAACTGATTAAAGTGATGGGTTATATATACATAATGTGAACGATAAGGTGGTGATGAAGCCATCCTAAGGACGGCCACTCCCTTGTTTTATGATATAACGTCAACCCTACAGGCCGTCTCCTCTCTACGGAGGACTTTAGCATCTTTAATCGTCTACTTTTCCAGCACAGACAACGTTACCGACAAGCCGGTCGACATGACAAGAGCATTTAACAGCCAAAGAGCCGGACGAAAGTTGGTGGACCAAAAGAGAACAAGAAGAAAAGGGAATCGTGGACTTCCTGCATCCATCAGGAGGCCAGAAACACACCTCCAACTGAATGCCTGTGTTTTTCTGTGTGTGACAACTTATGAGTATTCATCCAACATTTTTAAAGAATAATCAATAAATAAGGAAGTCTTGAAGTGGAGGGAAACGACCTGCCATCACACGGCTGGTTTTCTCTGTTTAGGTCACGTGATGACGACTGAACTGTCTCTATGACAACTCGGCAAACTCCATCCATCGAGGAAGACCACGAGTTGCAATTGAAAGCCGCGGACAAAACCAGCAACCAGTGTGAAATTGATCTCGAGGTCAGGAATGAATAGACTTGCTCAGTCAGCGTTTGTGTTTCAGGATGATTAAAGATTTAAGCATTTCAGCATTTTAAATAGTTTGTTTCCGCTTGTGAACCAAAGCAGCGCTCACTACTGTTATTAAATGGATATTTAAGTGAACACGGATCTACTGCACAAGGACAAGGATAAGTCCTCGAGACTTATTGTCTGAGCATTTTATTGGCTTTAAACCTCTTTTGTGACTAACGGTCTCAACATTTCTAATCCACTGAGGCTGCTGTCATATCAAATTTGGTCCTTAATGCTGACCAAAGCATAATTTCTATTAATGATGCTCATAAATTTCATGAAAACACCATAAAATCAACTATTAGTCCTGTAATGAATTAAAAGTGGAGACGGAGAGTGGCAGCAATTATTTGGGGCGTAAAAAGAGACTTTTTACATCCAAATTTTCAGGTATCTGCTCTTTATGGTCACGGAAAATGAACATCCCACAAACTCTCGGTGCAAAAGGGAATCTTAAACATGCAACGTGTGGCTGAAAGCTTGAAAAAAGGTTCATCAATTAAACGGTCAGGCAAAAAAATAAAAATAAAAGACACACACATTCAGACGTAATTACACAACCCAGACTGAAACTATTGATCCGGGGTCGGGAGTTCTCCCGTCTCGCCTCTGCACCACTCTCATGCCAGTTTCAGCACTTGTGCCGCAGACAGAACAAAGAGAAAATCCACCAGACATCACCCGAGAGCTTTCCAACGCTACATGCAGTCTCTGAAGTCAGAGACAGAGTGATATGGTGCTGAGGATGAGGGCGAAGCGGGGAGGAGGGAGAGGTGAAGGGTCGTTTTAGAGATGATTAGAGGAAGAAATGAGGCGGGCAGAGAAGACACGGGCCGCCTGACGCAAAAAGTCGACACGGAGACAGAAAGGACAGCAACTAAAGAAGAAGTAATTGCACTGAAACAGCCGACCTCTGCAGGGGGATACGTGCACACGCACACGCACACACACACACACACACACACACACACACACAAAATGAACTTACTGCTTCAGCATCGCCGCCAAACGGACTCGTAGACAAACGGGATCCTTCACATGGTGGAAGAGAGAGAGAGAGGTGTGAAACACGGACGAGAGAGAAGTTGTTGCACATCGACACACAGGAGCACGCTGACCAGAGAGAGTGCAGGGAGGTGGGGGGAGAGTGTGTGTGTGTGTGTGTGTGTGTGTGTGTGTGTGTGTGTGTGTGTGTGTGTGTGTGTGTGTGTGTGTGTGTGTGTGTGTGTGTGTGTGTGTGTGTGTGTGTGAGATGGGGGGAGGAAGGGAGGGGGGCATTTCTGTTTGTGCAGAGCAAACTGTTAAATCTCCTCGAAGAGAGAGGGGTTAAGTTTGTTCAAAACGAGGTCACATTAAAGATGTAATCAGCTCAAGGGTTTGAATTAGTTGCATTTTGTCTTCATATTTGATTATAGGCTCATTATTGCACTTACCAACTTCCTGTTACAACTTTCGGACGGATGCACCGATCGAGAGCGGTCAGCTGATCGCCAAGCAAATTAACTGCACACTGCTACCGCCTGGTGAACGCACGCACACGTCCTCCCCACGCCGACGCTACTTAAAGGTGCCCCGCTGAGTTTCCAAGTAGAGCACGAGATCGTTTGTCTCCTGCACACGAGGCACATTCCTGCAGTAGGTTTAACCCGCTGACCAACAGGTGTGAGCAGGAACATGCAAAGTAATGTACACCAGCCGAAGCAAGGAAGAAGAAGACTGGTGGCTGCCGAGTGTAGAAGTGAAGAAACGGCTTTAAATGCGTTTTTAAAAAAATCCACTTTGCGAAGGACAGAAATGCACTCAGCACATTTATGAGACTTCAAGGACGTGTTTTGGTGGATAACGCAGACAGGATGCAAAAAGAGAAAAAAATGCTGATGAAACATTTTCCCTGAATTCAACAAGGCTGGAAATGTGTTGGTGTCGTGTTGTTTGTGGGTATTTGAAATGGTTTCCATCAGTAACCAACGGTAACGGTAACAGTACTCCTAAATGATGAATTACTTTTTTCCATTCATTTTACTGAAGGCCACTTGCAACATTTTCTTGTGTATACAAAACAACATAATCAGTTTCTATCTGTATATTTTCATACATAAGAAGAGTTAGCGTGGGATTTACTGCCCTCATTTGACGTGACGCATAATTATTAAATATTTATATTTATCAGTGTATTTGGCGCTTTAGATTCTTTGATATAAAAATGTGTTTTCTACAAGTTATAAACCAAAACAATGAATTAATCAATTGGAAAAGTAATCTACAGATAAATAATGGATGAAAACAACAGATATTTATATGCAGATATTTTCACATTTAGGTTGAATCAGGATTTGTATGTTCCTCGTATCCTATAAAGTATAAAGTACACTGTTTTCTTTGTAAAAGTCAAGCGTAGAAAGTGGCGGTTTGCTGAGCTGCAGAGGATTGTTGGTTAACTTCTCCAAACTGACTCTCGGCATTTCAATCAATGGAGATAAAGTCAGACGAGACGGGAAGTGTCCCCCGGTTGATTTTAAATGATTTGGATACAAAATGAGGCTGGTTGTTGGTCGAACACAGCTGCAGTATCATCAGCGTGTAAATGAATCAGGGGACAGAGTCAATAGCAAACTCCATTAGTTCAGACAAACAAACTGTTTGTCTGAACTAATAAATCCAGACTTTCCTCCGGAGACACCTGCGACGGCCGGCAGGCAAAAAAGAAGAAGGTCAGATCATTCGCCGATAGGTTTGACTGACTGACTGCGACTCATCGGTGACAATTTGTACAAGTAAACACACGGAAATAATAAAATCCTGAAAGCAACTGCAACCAGATTTTCAACAAAATACTACAAACAGTAAAGCTCAATCAAGCCACTGTTTGAAGAGGTTTACGTGATTACAGCACCTTTCAAATTACTCCGGATGCTGCCGTTGTTTTTTCCCTGAATGAAACTAGTTTTAGTTTTAGTTGGCATTTTATATTTTTGTGATTTTTGCACTCTCCTGCTCAACGTGTTGACTTAGTTTTATTAAAATTCTACTGCACGATTGCACGAACGCGTTCTCTCCCTCATTCCTGAAAGGTTTTCATACATTTGTGATATTTGCTTTAGCGAGTCAACACAACTGCTGACACGCTGATCGTCTCTGAACACTGTGGATACCGAGTACTGGTGATTTCTAGGATGGCTGAAACAAATGGAGTAAAAAATACTGGCTTTTCAAGATGTACGACATCCCAGAATTTAAGTTACATCTTAAAAGGTAAAGCCTGAATTCACTTTCTTCACTCAAGTTGTGAGTAAACCTTGAAGTATTTTATCGTATATATACAGAGCGTGTTATCAAGATCAGAATTCAGCTTTTGGTAATGATGACCTCCACCAGTTGGCTGTTTGACATTGAGATCAAAAAGACCTTTTTTTTTTTGCACATAAACAGTGTTTCCCTCCTTTTTGTGGACGTACTCTATCAAGCCACTTCCTGTCGGTGTCAACGAGCAGGAAATACGACAGGTCCTCTCCCTGTTGACGGCTGTAGAAGTGGCTGCTAATGTGATAAGGCGAATGGGTGACCTCTTATTCAGACATTAATGGCACCAATAAATCATAAACAGAAAAACGACAGGCTCGTTCAGCTTCCCAGCAGACAATAAGAGACAAATAACACTTCCCGGCCTCATCCCCAACTTTTACAGAACAGGAGATTTATCTTTCTCGGCCTCGCTCTCACCACAGCACACTACCAAAACCCCTCCGAGAGGATGAATGGCTCGCTCCTGTGCAAACTTGGGTATGACCTCCTCCGGCTCTGTTTTTACAGCCCTCCCGTCACCGCTGAGGCTGAAAGATTAGACGGCACAGTGCAGACGCAGAGGGGAGCGGGAGCAAGAGCGAACCAGGACCAGTGAAAAATGGCCACAGAGCGAACGCTACAGAGGACGGAGGACTTCAGGGGGGCTCAAAGACGGCCAACAAGCTGTCATCCAAACAAGTGAATATGATAGTAACTTCTATATCACCTTGTGATTCTGGAAATGGATCTGGTTTAAAACTCTTTCAGTCACCTGTGAGTTCCTCTCGGTGTTGAAAGAGTCTTTTATTTTTAGTGTGTTCATTTCTGAGCACGTCAAGTTCAAATCAACAAGCTCTTTGGGAATTGTTTTGCACCCGCTGTATTAAACATGTCTGACTGCCTTTTGTTATATATTTTGAAAGAGTCTGAAGTTAATTTCCTCTTAACCGATTTTAAGCTAAAAAAAATTTTTTAATGAGGAATATCTGCTGTTGAGTTAAACATGTCATCAGTTCATCTTCAGTGGTTTCCATTAATCCATGACCAGGAGGCCTACAGTGGTAACCCAACAACTATTAACCTCCCAAAACCAGCACCTCCCCACCCCACCCCACCACCCTCAATGGATGCCTTATGCAGCGCATAGAGCTCCACTGTGTCACAAAGAAATATTGACTTTTAATACTTCAAACATTCGACTTGCTCCGCTTTTAAAGACAGACTGTGTGGATTTTCTGAAAAACCCTGCAGTCACCGAGGTTCACCTTCCTACTAGAGCAATAAAACCCTGCTTCCAGGACTCTCTCACACACACACACACACACACACACACACACACACACACACACACACACACACACACACACACACACAAGTAGGAACAGGCGGTGGATGGTGTGGGGGGGGGGGCAGGGAGGTTGGTGCAGTTAAGAGGTAGAGAAGCAGCCCAGGGACACCAATGGAGAATCATTTAAACTAAATTTCATCACATTCTGGGATTTTGATATGAAAAGTAATTAAAAAAAATATGCTAAAATGAGAAATCAATCACACATACTCAATCTGCCTTAGCGTGAAGCTGGTTTTGCTCCAAATAGAAAGAAAAAAAAGTGAATTCTGCGTCTGACAGCTCCAAAGTGTCTTATTTACTCTTCATAACTTGTTTATTTACTTGTGTAGAAATAGAAATGTAAAACTGAGAGATTGTGGTTTGAGGAGTTGGTAGCCCCGAGCTGTTTCTTCTTCATCTCATTTAGCGTCTCTGCACTTCTACGGTTGAAAGGTTGCAGGTTTACCTCCCTGAACGTGCTCAGAAATTGTTTCTTAAAATGTGTTTTCCGCTCTGCTCATCCCCACAAACGATGGTCCTGCATGCAAGTGTCGAGACTGGAACACCGTGTTTTTTCTAAACAGCTCTACGGAGGAAAAAAAAAAAGTAAAGTATGAAGAAATTTCCCTGAATAAATAAAGGTTAAGCTCACTCACAGAGTCTCCTCTGAGTCCCGGTCTGTTTCAGCTGCCTGTCCATCACAGCCTCGGCACTAAACTCGCTCTTTTTCTTCTTTTCCACTTCAGCCTGACCTCGTGAGACTGTGGAGGTCTGTGGGTAACACGTTCAGGCATCCAGTTTAATGATTTAATGCCACTTCCATTTAAGGGGAGTTATACATTAGCAGCAGCAGCGTTGTTGTGTAGTGAGGGGCTCGAGGCAGCTCTGTTACCATTTGGCTCTGAGGTGGATTTTAAGCTGCCCGTTTAAAAGTTGGTGGAAAACAAAACAACAACTTCTGTTATTTGCTAAATATCCTGCCTCTGACAGAACTGACAAAAATCCAAATGTTCACTGTGATGAATTCACCCTATAATGATACCACTGGTAATAATGATGGTGGAAACACGTCCAGCTGTTGTTGGGGGTTTCTCGGTTCACACTGGGTGCGAGGCAGGTTGCACCCCAGACCAGCACCCATGTGTCGAAGGCCAAACGCTTACACAGGCAACCATTCACTCTCCATCACGTCTACAGGCAGGTCAAAGTTCCCGACCGACTCCTGCGCGTCTTTTGCCGCTAGAAGGCCGTTTTCACAATCATGTGCTGAAAGCAAACTTTCTCACAGCTCACCGAATAGCTGCATTTAAGCGGGAGGCCTGAAGAGTATGATTTGTGATGTCACAACTAGTCTTGTACAAGAGTGATGAGGAAACTGGAAGCTTCCAGTGCACAAACACTGACAATGGACTTCACAGTAAAATATAAGACATCCCGTGTCCGACAGTTAAACCTCTCAAATTAAAATAATAACATCTTTAACACCTGACCACACAATAGGAGGATAGAAAGATTAATGAGCATCAGCCATAAAACCTATACTCTGTTGGACACACACACAAAAAATGTCAGTGTTATAGGATATGAAAAGGTGCTCCTGACCAACGTGCCGGTTTAAAGTGCAATTCTTTTAGTAAAAGAGCAGCTCAGCCTTTTTAAAAACAATCATAACAATGCGTTTCATTTTAATATACCGTCAGCTTAAATAATTAGTCTGTCTTGCTTCAAGCATTAGATTTTCAACAAATACATGTTTACTATAATACAACTGCAGCGCCGAATTAGAGGATGAACCCTAAATAAAAGGTTCTTGAACGTTTTAAGTCGAAATGTGTTTTCTAAAAAGCTCACCAACAATAACTTACATTTTTGAACGGAGTTCGGCGCAAATAATTCTTTCAGCGCCGCGGCTAAATGGAAGAAACCCCCGATGAGTGTGCAAATTAATCTCATTAGCTCGCCCATGAAATAAAGTTAATACATCTGTCGTGAGGAAGCTGAAAGTGGACCTCGAGCCTACCTTTCTTTACTTCAGGACATCTCCGCAGATGCAAGTTGTGTGGAGCAGCTGGATCCGACGCGCAGCAGCCCGCTCCCCACAGCTGTGGACTCTTCTGCAGCCCCCGTGAACCGGAGCACGGTGGACTCAGACCGGTAGGGGTGCTGTCAACACACAGAGGACCACATGTGTAATAAAGAGCTTTTGTGACGAAGTGACACCTGTGTGAGTCATAATGAACAGTCCAGGATTTGACATGAGTCTCTGTGCATGAATAATAAATACGCTTTTATTTTTTATTTAAATGTATTTAATTAAGTTCTGTCCTATTTATGTTGTTTATTTCTCCAATACTACAATCAATGCAATTAACTGGGAGACGGATGTTGTCTGAGCTGACTGTAGGGACAATAAGGAAATACATTCATAAATAAAAGGCCACTTGTTAAATCACAAATCTTCAGCTGCTTCTGGTATTTCGGACCTGCAAACACTCTTCTTTAAGTTTCGTTGATTAAAAAAAAAAAAAAAATTCAAGAAAATCATTGGACAATCTTTGGCTGCCATCTAGTGGGAAAACATCCTTCAACATCCTGCTGCAGAAAAAAAGTCCCAACTCAGTCTGGTGTACTTCATATTATATTATATGACCTTTTCTGTCTATTTAATATTTTAATATTCGTGTATAACTTGGGCTTTTCATCTGGATTGGAGTATTTCTTCCTCCGTCCATCACACACCTAAAATAATCAGGATGTGTATTTTCTTAGCAACCGTGTAATAAACTCCCGCGCTTTAGTAATTCACTATGAACTAATGGGAGTGACGCGTTCACCTCGGTGCGCCGCTATCATCCAATAGGCGCCGAGGATACACGTCAGCCAATCGCCGGTGCCCGCTGCGGGCTCGCGGGCCAATGGCCGGCGAGCACACTTGAGATAACGGACCAATAGCGCGTCGGTATCTTTGTGTGACCGAAGCAGGGTCTGCCGGGTTCATTTCGCCGCTCCTCCACCCGGCTGGTCTTTTTGGATCTCACTGCAATGGCGGAACAGCAGCAGTTCTACCTCTTGCTGGGCAACCTGATGAGCCCCGACAACAGCGTCAGGAAACAAGCGGAGGTAAGAGACGGGGAGGACGCCGCCGCTTCGCTTCTCTCCCCCTCCTCCTCCTCCTCCTCCTCCTCCTCTTCTTCCTCCTCCTCCTCCTCCTCCTCCTCCGTGGCTGACAAGTCGGGGCGGACGTACCCAACTGAGCGATCGGGGTTAGCACGGAGCCGTTAGCCGCTTAGCTGTCCAGCCTTGGCCGCGCGCGGAGACGGGAAGCTGTCACGTCACAGCGCTCCGCAGCCCACGTGCGAGTACCAGTCGGCTAACGCTAACCGACCCGTGTTGCGTAGTTACGTGGACATAATGTAGCCGTTACCAGATAGCGCGCGCGTGTTGACACCACCACCCCCCCCCCTCACGTGACCGCGGGTCGCCTTTTAGTGGAAGTGAACGGATTTCGGTTTGTCAGGTGGGGGGTGGTGGTGGGGGGGACCGGGAGCTCCAGCTGACTGGAGCTCGTCTCCCCGGGGGACAGGAAGTAGCAACGGGGCTAAGTGGCGCTAGTTTCGTTAGCTGGTGTCGCTAGCGCTTAACACAGAAACGGAACACGCACGTGCCAGGGTTACCTAGCGTACCTGCCACCACACGCACGTGTTTAAAAAAAAAAAAAAATCTTTACGTTATCGTGACAAGATCACCATTCACACACATTAAAAGATCAAAGCCTGTGATCTGTGATTCACTCGTGATCACGTGCATCGATCCGGACACAAAGTTCAGAGGCCAGCGACTGAATGCTGCGCAGTGAGCTACTGCGCACACGCCGTTTGAACCGGATTCAGGATCTGAATCGGCTTTTATTGGCCAGGTGTGTTTACACGGACAAGTGATCTGACTCCGGTTGGAGCTTCAAAATCAAAACAAAAACGAGACAGACATATAAAACATAAATAAACAAATATATATATACACACTGTGTCTCGTGATTGTCCTATCAAATAAAGGTGGGCCCTGCAAGTTATAGGAGTTTCCCCTGGAAACAACAACAACAACAAATCTTAAGTCATTTTAAACAGTTTGGGTGAAATGTTATCTGTTCCAGACACGTCACTCAGGTCTCAGGTCATCCGCCCTCTGACTGGATTAGTTTCTCACACAGGATTTTGTTTGTGCTGCATCTAGTTAGGCTATTCACTGTGATCGGCCTCTTGTGGCGGCAGAGCATTGTTATCACGGTCTCCCTCTTTTGGATGAGGTGGTTGAATCTTATCACACTCCCCTCCCTCCCTCTCTCTCACTAGCAGTCAGCGGTTCTCTTTTATAAAACACAGACTGTCTGCCTCGATGCTAAGCTCATAGGAATCCATCCTTTTATAGAAACTCTCCCTTTCTGTCTTGCGCACATAATAGGAACTGATCCATCTGGGTTTGGGACCTAAACCCAAATTTAACAGCGACAGACTACTGATCTCTAGTCTGTTAAGTGACGGTGAGTGAACTCGTGCCGAAGTTCAGTGGGACACGTAGTTGAGCTTTAAAGCCGAGGACGGCATCCAGATTGATTACTTGATGTTGAGAAAGAAATCAGGTGTTGTTTACATACACTGCAATAGTTGCTTAGTCTTAACAGTCGGCCGCCCTAATCCTATTTAACTTGGTTGATAATCTGGTTTCTGCCCATCATGTTGTTACCCAAGTAATACTCGTCCCCGTCTTGTTTTTTGTTGTGCAAAAGTCTGTGTGCATTTCTTGTTCGACTTATTCGACAGAAAAATCCTTAAACATCAGAACAGAAAATGTTTTAAAATGCCATTTCTTTCAAGTGCAATAAAAGGAACGTGACACTGTCAACGGCGTGTCTCGCCCTCGGACCACTGTGCATTCATGTTTCTTTCTTTGCAGGAGACCTATGATACGATACCGGGCCAGACGAAGATCACATTCTTGCTGCAGGCCGTCAGAGATGCGTCTGCTGCTGAGGAGGTTCGTGAACCGAACGCTGACATATCTGTGGAGAGGCGCGTTTAATTCTGTCAGTCTGCAGCAGAGGAAAACCCTCACGACTGTCAATTTAGAGACCGTGTCAGACATCTGATCAGCTGTACTGAACAAAAAAAAAAGAAAGTCTCCATCCACAACTCGAACCAGCCAATCAGAAACATCCTAAAGCGTCGTAGGACCAGAAAGGAAGGGCATCTCGGGTCAAAAGTCAGGCAGAGGTTATGTGATTTAAAAAAAAAATCACACGTGAGCCGCTCACCACGGCATGACAGAAAAGTGCTTTGCTGTGAGTCATACTTTTGGCATTTGGGGAGTTATGTATGTTAACTCTGAATCCACCAGCTGCCGGGTCCCTCATGCTTCCTCTCCTTTTCTTTACCTCAAGGCCGATATTTTTAGAGTCTTGAAATGGGAGCAGGCAGAGAGGTGCTCGGCCCAGAGAGAGTGACTCCGCTGTCCTGTGATGCTGCAGGTTCTGTTTGTGGTTTTGGTTTCAGAGTGACCGTCGACAGGTCAAATGTCCCGTACATGATTTGGTTTTTTTCCCCCACGTAGATTGTAAAATGTCAAAAAAAGATTCACGATAAAAGTTCCAGTAATGGCCGCATCCAATCAAAACAGCTGAAAGACCTTCTCGGCTGACCAAACGAGAAACGAACAGTTGTTTTGCCGAGTCGTGGATACTGACGTTAAGGCCGCGGTGAGAAACGTGACGTCTCGCTGAACTGAGGCGCTTTCGTCCCCTCAGGTCAAACAGATGGCGGCGGTGCTGCTGCGGCGGCTGCTGTCATCGTCCTTCGAGGAGATCTACCCGGGTCTGACCCTGGAGATGCAGACGGTCATCAAGACAGAGCTGCTGACCAGCATCCAACACGAGACCTCGCCAAACATCCGCAAGAAGGTGTGCGACATCGCGGCTGAACTCTCCCGCAACCTCATCGGTAACGATCCTCCTCAGGTTCTTCGCAACCTCTCAACGTTTTTAGGAGTTTAAAATAATGTATACGGTAATTTAGTGACGCTCAAAGCTGTTTGTTAATGTCTTGTCTTCTAGATGACGATGGGAATAACCAGTGGCCAGAATTGCTGAAGTTTCTGTTTGACTCGGTGAACTCGGACAATGTCGGTCTGCGAGAAGCCGCCCTGCACATATTCTGGTGAGCTGCAGTTACACCGTCGAGGAGAAACTACTCGTACTCTGGCAGACGTACTGACGGCCGACTGTGGGTCTGTTTTCTAGGAACTTCCCGGGAATCTTTGGCAACCAGCAGCAGCATTACATGGAGGTTATCAAGCGCATGCTTGTTCAGTGCATGCAGGACCAGGCAAACCCACAGGTAGGACTTCAGGATGGGGACGGTTTTGATCCGGGTTGGGTCCTCTGCTTTTCTTCCCAGCGACACCTGAAATGGTTTTTTTTCGTTCTTCCAGATTCGCACCCTGGCAGCTCGGGCTGCGGCATCCTTTGTTCTGTCCAACGAAAGCAACACAGCTCTGCTGAAGCACTTCTCTGACCTGCTGCCAGGCATCCTGCAGGTAACACACCAGCACCGTCGTGTCTTCGTCTAAATCGTATGAACTGGCTCCGAACATCAAGTCATCTGGTACATTAGTTGACGTTGTTGGGATCGACTGATTCCCACCACTTTCTTGGCACCAGTAACGGCTTTCCAGCAGTCGTTGAAAGTTTCTCCACGAGTCATTTGAGTCCCATTAATGCACGTTTAATGTTGCATTTCGGATGTGTCGGCTAATGCTCGTACAGTCACGAGTCCAGGTGAAAATCACTTCCTGCTGAGTTCCTTGGACTTGCAGAACTCCTCTGCGTTGGCCTAGATTTCCCCCTCATGAACCCAATCGAAAAGTAAATGTGCAGGTGGAGGATGGCGCCTCAGAATAAAAGCTCTGGCGCTGACTTGCAGTTTATTTTTCTTCTCGGAGAGGCACGGTATGCGTCATCCTTCCTCTGAAGGCTCCGTAGTGATGACAGTCTTCGCACCGAAAACGGAAAAGTGTGAACGTGTTTCTCACTTGATAGCGAGACATCACTCTAGACGACTCTTTGACCTCCCGAATCTTCTGTTGCAACAGTGTGAGCAATGTTTTGGTGTTTGCTTTGTGAAGGTGGAAGAGGAGATCCGGTTGTTGCCGTGGCGTTAACTCGCAGCTGTAACTCGTGTGCTTTTGATCAGGCGGTGAATGAGTCGTGTTACCAGGCAGACGACTCTGTGCTCAAGTCTTTAGTGGAAATTGCAGACACGGCCCCCAAATACCTGAGACCCAACCTGGAGGCAACGCTGCAGCTCTGTCTGAAGGTATTCTTTTGATATTGAGCACTAAATGATGCCTGAAGTCTTCATGACGTGTGCTTGTTGAGTGTAAAACCCATAACGCTCCTTTTTCTTCAGCTGTGTGCCGACACCAACCTGACGAACATGCAGAGGCAGTTGGCTTTGGAAGTCATTGTCACCTTATCGGAGACGGCAGCCGCCATGCTGAGGAAACACACGGCTATTGTAGCTCAGAGTGGTGAGGATCATCATCATCATCATCATCATCTTGTTCTCGGCCCCTCGAACAGTTGAGACATCGGTGTTCTGTGTGGTGTTTCTCAGTGCCCCAGATGCTCGCTATGATGGTGGACCTGGAGGACGATGACGAGTGGGCCATGGCTGACGAGCTGGAGGACGACGACTTCGACAGGTACGGCCTGGTCCTTCACCACCTTTTCATTTCAAAGTCAAAAGATCCATCGCTGCAGAAATGTCCAGTTAGGAAGACGCAGGATTTCATTCCCACCAAAAATGATTCAGTTCTTTGTTAAAAAAAAAAAAATTTAAGTTTCCGTAAAACCAGCTGATGATGGTTTGTTCATTCCCTTGTTTGAGTTGCGTTTCTTGTGCCTCACCAGTAACGCTGTGGCCGGGGAGAGCGCTCTGGACAGAATCGCCTGCGGTCTGGGAGGGAAGATCATTTTGCCCATGATCAAACAGCACATCATGACGATGCTGCAGAACCGTAAGTTAACCTACTCATAACTCCAGTTGTTTTTTTTGGGGGGGGATGCTCTCCATATACTTGTGAATATTATGTCAACCTTTTTTATATTCGATTTAAAAATAGCTTCTCTGGCTGTTTGAGTTATCAAGCACTCAAATGTGTGTGTGTGTGTGTGTGTGTGTGTGTGTGATAGCTGACTGGAAGTACCGTCACGCCGGGCTGATGGCGCTGTCTGCCATCGGCGAGGGCTGCCACCAGCAGATGGAGGCCATCCTTCAAGAGATCGTCAGCTTTGTCCTCCTGTTCTGCTCCGACCCTGTAAGAAACCAAACAGCTGTTAGAGAAATATGCAGCACGTGATAAACTGATAACTTTTATCTTGTTACACTAACGATGACATCAGAAATAATCATGTCGGGGACGGATGATCGATATCGTCGTATTTCTGTGTTTGGTCACTGATGTTCTCTCTGATGTTTTCCCTCCTCAGCACCCGAGGGTGCGCTACGCTGCCTGCAACGCTATTGGACAGATGGCCACAGACTTCGCGCCAACCTTTCAAAAGAAATTCCACGATAAGGTATCGAATAATGTGTCAGTAGATCAAAAAGGAAACGTGATGGAAAGTAATGGTTTAGTGCTGACCGTGCGTTATTTCCATCAGGTGATCTCAGCCCTGCTTCAGACCATGGAGGACCAGAGTAACCCTCGGGTGCAGGCGCATGCCGCCGCCGCCCTCATCAACTTCACAGAGGACTGTCCCAAGTCGCTGCTCATCCCGTATCTGGACAGCTTGGTGCAGCACCTTCACGTCATCATGGTTGCCAAGCTGCAGGAGGTACAAATAAAAGTTCACGCAGACTGAACTGGCTTTCCGCCGTATGCCGCTGCGAGGAGTCTTTTTAAGTCGAGTTTCCCTTCGTTGTTACCCAGCTGATCCAGAAGGGCACCAAGCTGGTCCTGGAGCAGGTGGTGACGTCCATCGCCTCCGTGGCCGACACCGCCGAGGAGAAGTTTGTGCCATATTACGACCTGTTCATGCCCTCGCTCAAACACATCGTGGAAAACGCCGTGCAGAAGGAGCTGCGGCTGCTCCGGGGGAAGACCATCGAGTGCATCAGCCTCATCGGCCTGGCTGTCGGAAAGGACAAGGTGATGCCGGTCAACTTTTCACTGAGGTCTTAAATGAAGCTGGGAAGATGTTTCACTTCACGCACTCACGCGTGTCTTTCCCTCTCGTCAACAGTTCATGCCCGACGCCTCTGCCGTCATGCAGCTGCTCCTCAAGACCCAGACGGACTTCAATGACCTGGAGGACGACGATCCTCAGGTGGGAAGACCTGAACACGACTTCGAACCGTCCGCTTCACGACACGATGTTCTCGGTTAACCGCTGGTGTTTTGTGTGCTTTAGATCTCGTACATGATCTCGGCCTGGGCCAGGATGTGTAAGATCCTGGGGAAGGAGTTCCAGCAGTACCTGCCTGTGGTGATGGGTCCGCTGATGAAGACCGCCTCCATCAAGCCTGAGGTGGCCCTCCTGGACAGTAAGTAACACCAGTCTGCACGTAGTTTAAACGCGCTGCCGCGCTCCAAATCTTTAAAAGAGAGAGGGTTGAAAATGTCTCCCCTACAGCCCAGGACATGGAGAACATATCGGAGGACGACGGCTGGGAGTTTGTCAACCTGGGAGACCAGCAGAGTTTCGGCATCAAGACGGCTGGACTCGAGGAGAAGGCCACCGCCTGCCAGATGCTGGTGAGTAGAAAAGTCCCGAGACATGTAGATGGTACATTTGAATAAAATCTACATGTCGTTGGTGCTCTGAACCGAGACATCCCGTGTCCTGTGTATTTTCTCCCAGGTGTGTTATGCCAAAGAGCTGAAGGAGGGTTTTGTTGAATACACGGAGCAGGTGGTGAAGCTGATGGTTCCTCTACTCAAGTTCTACTTCCACGATGATATCCTTTTTTTTTTTTTTTTTAGTTGTGACTTTTAACCTGCAGCAAAACCGACGACTATGAAAATAAAGCAGCTAAATATGTCAAATGATTATGTGAAAAATCCGAGTTGTGTTTTTTTACCTTGACTGTGCGACGTGTGCGGGTGGCGGCTGCCGAGTCGATGCCGCTGCTGCTGGAGTGCGCTCGGGTTCGAGGACCCGAGTACCTCACCCAGATGTGGCACTTCATGTGCGACGCCCTCATCAAGGCCATCGGCACGGAGCCCGACTCGGACGTCCTGTCGGAAATCATGCATTCTTTTGCCAAGGTGAATAAATTCAGCTTCCCTGCGACAGAATTCGGGGGGAAAAAACAGCGTTTTGATTATAAGTGGTCGAAAACTTAACGCAGCTTTTGGGAACTCGGTTGGATTTGTGCCGCGACTGAAGTGCGTTTCTGTTTCAGTGCATCGAGTTGATGGGAGACGGCTGCCTGAACAACGAGCACTTTGAGGAGCTGGGCGGCATCCTTAAAGGGAAGCTGGAGGAGCATTTTAAGAACCAGGAGCTCAGACAGGGTGAGGCGTCAACACGTCCACATCTCTAACTCCTCACATGAGTTCTCAGTGCTTATGTGACGTGACATAATCCTAACAAACACTTCCCTGTGCTTCCAGCCAAGAGACAGGATGAAGACTATGATGAGCAGGTGGAGGAGACATTACAAGACGAGGTAAATACCTTCAGGTGAAGGAGATGATCGCGGTGGCAAAACGACGACGGGACCGAACCGGCCTTCATCGTGTTCCTCCTTCTTTGTTTTGCTCAGGATGAGAACGACGTGTACATCCTGACCAAAGTGTCCGACATCCTGCACTCGGTGTTCAGCAGCTACAAGGAGAAGGTGCTGCCTTGGTTCGAGCAGCTGCTGCAGCTCATCGTGCAGCTTATCGTAAGTACTTCCTCGTTTTCGGACCAGCCGTTAGGGTTTTGATGCAACGCCGCATCCTGTGAGTGAGTCTCGACTGTAACGACGCCGTCCTGCTCGTCTTCAGTGTCCCAACCGGCCGTGGGCGGACAGACAGTGGGGTCTGTGCATCTTCGACGACGTGGTGGAGCACTGCAGCCCCGCCTCCTTTAAATACGCAGAGTACTTCCTGCGGCCCATGGTGCAGTCACTGTGTGACACGAGCCCCGAGGTTCGGCAGGCGGCCGCCTACGGCGTCGGCGTCATGGCTCAGTTCGGAGGCGAGAGCTACCGCCCGTTCTGCACAGGTACGGCCCGCTCCGCCTTTTTACTAGTCAGCGGTTTATCGGTGTTTGTGTTTTGAAGGCGACACGATGTCCTGTGTCTGCGTCGTCGTTGCAGAGGCCCTCCCCCTGCTGGTCAGAGTCATCCAGGCGGCCGACTCGCGCTCGAAGGAGAACGTCAACGCGACGGAGAACTGCATCTCCGCCGTCGGGAAGGTCATGAGGTTCCGGCCGGAGTGCGTCAACGTCAACGAGATCCTGCCTCACTGGCTCAGCTGGCTACCGCTCAACGAGGACAAGGAGGAGGCCGTCCACACGTTCGACTTCCTGTGCGACCTCATAGAGAGGTAGGACGCCCGACGTCTGATCTACGAACTGCTTTGATTGTTGGTGTGGGCGTGTCCCTGTGATATTTAGAAGAAAGAAAAAAAAAAACTCCTCCTGACCGTCTCCTCTCCGCAGCAACAACCCCATCGTCCTCGGGCCGGACAACTCCAGCCTTCCTAAAATTTTCCTCATCATCGCCGACGGAGTGGCGAACGAATCGGTCAAGAGCGAAGACGCGTGCAGCAAACGGCTCGCGAACGTCATCCGTCAAGTGCAGGTGAGACATCGAGGTCAAACGGTCGCGTTAAGAAAGGAACGATCGATTTAGTTGCGGCCCTTAAAGTCAATTGTGTGTTTGTGTTGTCCTCCAGGTATCTGCAGGATTATGGACACAGTGTGTATCAACCCTGAACGAGACGCAGCAGAAAGCCATACAGGACCTCCTGAACACCGCCTGAACCCTCGGCCACCTTCCCCGCTCTTAAAAAAAAATAAAATAAAAGCCCACGAAGAAAAGTTGAGCTCCTGGATCTCCTCCATACACTCCCTCTTCTTCCTCCTGCTCTGATATGTAGTGTGTGTGTGTGTGTATGGACGCCGGCTTCACCCCCTCCCCGATCACCACCACCACCTCCACCCTTCTATAATATAACTCCACCTACATTCAGCCGCCTGGGGGAGCAGGTTGGATATTAATGACAATGGAGGACATTGGCCATCCACCTCAGACTTTCACCCTGTATCCAAGGAAGTGGGAATAAGAGTATAAGTGTCTAACAGTCACCCCCCCCCCCCCTCGCTCTCCCACCTCCCCTCTTCTCGCCCTTTACCCGTCTTCTATCTGGACATTTTGTTTCCCGCTGTGCCCGCAGAGACTCATTTACCAAGTCGCCCAACTCCGACTCATTGGACAGTCAGGCTCAAGAGGGGCTGCAGTGGGAGGGGGGGGGGACGTGGGGACAGGACATTCGAGTGGACTGAGCAATTGAACGAAGTGGAAATGCACACTGGGCGATCACTGCCTGTCTCCTGTGAATTTGTTATTATTTTTTTTGTATTTTTTATTTTTGTTCATTTTTTTAAATTTTATTTTTGTTCGGTGTTCCCAGTGGTACCTGGGAGGGGGTGGGGGGGGGCGGCCTCTGTCTTGTCTGCCACAGCTCAGAGGGTACGTTTCAACAAGTAACGGCATGTTTGTTAAGTGGCTAACCCTAGAGAAAAAAAAATATAGTTAGGGAATTTCCATCATCGCTGTCTATCCTTCATAGCCTTCCAGACAGCTGTTCACAGGAAATGACGTGTTTGCTTGAACTGTTCACGGCCTCTTTAGGTAGCAACGTAACGACAAGGGGCTCCCTGGAAATGTTGCGCAATAATATGTAGTTTGGTCAACGGCCAGAAAAGCGTTTTGACGAGTTGGAGGAAAATGACTTGTAGAGTATTTGTTAAAGGAGTGCTACCTTACTGTCAACTTTATTATTTTGACCCTTTGCAGTCCTTGCAGGTATGTGATGGAATTCCAGAAACTACCAACAATAAAACTACATTTGAGAATTCTGACAAATGACTTTTTCATTGTAATTTATAGAGCTAAAGGAAATAAGCGTGACGGTTTTAAAAGGAAACGCTCGTTGACGAGCTGTGGTCAAAATGTCTGCTTTAACAAATAAAATAGAGACTTTAGCACATTGGTTTTGCCTCGTCTATGCAAAGCGACTAAATACAAATTTTAAAAAAGCGTATTTTCTTTGCAGAACTGTTACTCAAAACGTTAAATTTGGACGTTTTACTCACCAAAACACGTCGTCTTTCCTTCAACTTTGCAGCACGTGCGTGGACAGCGACTCCTTCCTCAAGCTTTTGTAAAGCCTTCCAAACTTTCAGTAAAGTTGAACATCATTATTTATCTGCTTCACTGCAGCAGATCTGTCCGTGGTGCCGCCGGTGCACGAGGCAAACACCCGGAAGTAAACGGGAGCTGTACGTGATGTCGGGGGATCCATTGTCAGAAATCAGATGTTTGAACAGAGCAGCCATGCTTTTTATTAGGACATGTACACCAACAGAAGAATTAAAGCTTTCAACCAAACTTGAAGAACAGTCGAGGATTATTATTTTTCTGCTGGAAATGTTCAACCCACTTTTACAAAATCCCCAAATACACACAAGCATGATGAGGAGCACACAGTGAGCATCCTCAGCCATCACACCTGAAGTCCTGCAATGCAATAAATCCAACCCAGATGTTTTAGTCGTGGTTGTTTCTGAGGCTGCAATTTGTGCTGGGGTTACATTTTATTGTTATTGTCTGTGTAGTTTATAAAGGACAAATTACAGTGTCAACAAAAACTGAAACACAACTAGCGTCAAGGCCTGTTTTATTGTCAGGATGTTGTATTAGTTTAAGCGAGGTGGGCTTCATGAGCAGACAACGGAGTGCAGTGTGGACGTGTGAGGTTTCTGTACATTATAAAGGACTGCAGTTAATTCACTTTGAATTCCTCCGGGGGCCATTTGCTAACATTGAAGTTTAGATTCCCAGACCAGCTGGGACGGTGTTGAGAGGCTCTTTACTGCTGCTGCACCGGAAAGACTTTTCTGAACTACAACACGGAAGTGAGCCAATTTCTTTGCCAAGACCAGCTTCATAAGATTTCAATTTTAAAAGGATGTCCCAAATCACATCGGTGTAACTTCAGTAGCGCCGTCACCGATCTGGGAGGGAGAGAGAGGGTCGAGAGATAACGGGGAGCTACGGTTTAAACGGTCTCGTCCTTGGGTTTACACGGCTGCCTGAAAGTGACAGAAGACCCCAACGATCATCTGATTACACGCAGCAGGTTTGTGCTACACAGAAAAAAGAAAAACCTGAACGCGAGCAGACCGGAGGAGGTTGTGTGTGTGTGTGTGTGTGTGTGTGTGTGTGTGTGTGTGTGTGTGTGTGTGTGTGTGCCGGTGTCAGATGTCAGTATTTACATCGTGGAGGACGAGCTGTGCAGTCAGGTGAACGGGGAGGACACGAGGAGCTTCACGCTAAAGCACGGTGATTCAGTCTGAGTTCATCTCACGGGATAAACAGCCAGAGAGCCTCTGGTCTGCTTCTTCCTTCTTCCTTCCGTTCTTTTTTTTTTTTTCTTCCACTTGTTGTGTTGTCTCACAGGTAGTCCGTCTCTACTCTCGTCCTCCTGTCTACTGAAGCATGTCCACGAAGGCGTCAAACTCGTCTATGTTTTTCTCGTAGACGCGCAGCTTCTCTGGCAGTGAGTCCTGCAGGAGGTGGGAGGAGGAGGTGGGAGGAGGAGGGAGGCCAACACAAATCACTGGTATCAATAGCGTTCATTCACTGTTCCAACAAAACTCTACGGGACTGAGAAGTTTTATCAAGAGAATAAAACATTTTTTTTAAAGTGTCTACCAAGTCGTCGGCCATCGACTGGGAGCTGATGTGAAGCGAGAGGCTGGCGAGCTGCGGAGGGTTCTGAAACTCCCTGTAGAAGGTCCCCAGATCCATCGGCAGCAGGTCGTCTTTAGAGAAGGCCGGACGCTGCGCGCAGAGAAGAAGTATTTACGCACGAGTCAGGACTCGGAGGCCCAAAGATCTGATTTGAGAAACAAAAATCTGATTCGCCAGCGGTCTGAACACAAAGCGTGAGGACGTACAAAGTCGACCATGACGAAGTCGTCCTGCTGCCCAGATCCCTCCGAGCCCTGAGAGTGAAGGCTGGCCTGCAGGGGGGACGGGCAGGGGGGGGAGTCTGGAGGCTGCACCTGAACACACACACACACACACACACACACACACACACACACACACACACACACACACACACACACGGAAAATGATCTCCTCTGCAGAAAAGTAAGAGTACGACTCGGCTGTATCTGTCCACTCGTTTCATCCGTTACCATGGGATCATTCTCCTCTAAGTCCAGGCCTCGAGGAGCAAATGCAGCAAATGGCAGATCCAGACTGGCTGCTGTTATCTACACACACACACACACACACACACACACACACACACACACACACACACACACACACACACACACACACACACACACACACACACACACACCTGGATTCAGTGTACTGGGGAAATAACAAAAAGGTGATAAAAGGTGCCACCGGCTCCTGAGTCCCGTTCTCTACCTGCGTGCTGGGTTTATTAACGAAGGCTCCGACCTTCCTCGTGAACGCACTGAGAAACTCCACCGGGTCAGACGGAGAAACGCTCCTCCGCCCTTCATCCCTGCGTCCTTCTCCGCTCTGCGACAGGCCGTCATCGTCGCCGCTGAGGTGAGAGATCACGAGACAGTTACGGGAAGTCAGCGAAGGAAAAAACACCAGCTCAGATTTTGCCGGATGTGGAGACGCCGAGCTGAAGTCACGTCGGGGGAGAATCACCTGCTGCTCGGTGTGTTGGGGGCGTGGTCTACCGTCAGGTGGGCCTCAGCTCCGTGAGGGGGCTGAGCAGGAATCAACACGACCCCGCCTTCTTTCCCAGCATGCAGCACCTGAAGACGAAGAACAACGGAGGGTTACGGCTGAAACAGTCAATTCATCCACTAATCGATCGACAGTAAAAGTCATCCGGCATTTTAACTGTGTGGATCACCTGGTTTGTGTTGGCAGCTGCGTGACAAAGCTCTGCAGCTCCTATTAGAGCCGCAGGCTGGTAGGATAACCTGGAGGCGTACAGCTGAAGAGCCGGAGAGAGACAGGAAGAGATCTTCATCACAAAACGTGGAGGATTTCAGGCGTAATCACACACTGTGCCGTGTGTGCGTGTTCTTTAGATGGGTCAAACATGAACAGGGTTTACTACGGTGGCTCGTGTGATGGCGATGATCAAACACCGAAACAGGTCGAGTGATCAGTGGCACACTGAAGCTACAGCACGTGAAGCTCTGCACTGAACTACAAACGTTAACGGGAAACAAAGCGGATGAAGACACAAGACAAATGTTCGGTGTGAGGGACCAACGGGGCTTCAGGGTGTCTCACAGTCACACTCGCTCAGCGGTCAGCAGAAACTCACAGTGTGAGTGACAAGTCCAGGAGCCAATGGAAGCTGCAGACTGTCCAGGGGGAGGGGCTTGGACAGTTTAGAGGGAGACGGACTCAGTGTGCACACACACTGAGTCCGTGCGCACACACACACACACACACGCAGAGATAAACATACAAGAAATAAGACAAAAGACAAAGAGAGAAAAGAGAAAGTGAAATGAAAAACAGGTGTGAAAATGGAGAGAAGAAGTCACAGGATCAAGAAAGAGGCGGGAGAGCGAAGGAGCGAGCTCTTACCTGCGAGGGAGGGGAGGTGGAGAAGGAGGTGGTGCAGACCTCCTGTGAGTCCTGAACTCCTGCGAACGGTCCTCCGTCCTCCTCATCTGGAGCTCTGCACGCGAGACAATTACACTCATAAAACTCCATCCTAGGGTTGGAGGCAGGAAGTGACCTCACAGACATAAATGAGCAGGAGCCGATGTGTGACCTCCAACAGATGGATTATTGGGCCTAAAACAGCGACCTGTAGTTGCAGGGATGTCCCATGGTGGCTGGACGCTGGCTGCTGCAGGGAGGATCCACAAAGTGATCCACAATGATTCCCATGATGGGCGCTGACCTCTCAAACTGCCTGTAGAGGATGATGACATTTCAACAGCTGATCAGCACTGAAGCAAAATGTTCACGTCTTCAAATACAGAAGTAAATAACAGCGTTTATATACTAACTCCCTTTGTGAGACGTTTTGTTTTTGGTCTGGATGAAGCGCGTTGGTTACCTGTTGGACATGAACGCCAGGTTGGTGCGGTAGGCACATGAGAGCGTGACGGTGCCGACGGGCGTGCCGACGACACCGACACGCACGGTCTGGAAACCTTTAAAAAAAAACACAACACACAACACGCTTCAGTTGACAAGAAGATTTTTTCACAAATACTGTTTTCGGTCTCTCGTTACAATCAGCTACAACTTTGATGCTTTAATTTAGGTTTGACTGATTCTAAAACTTCTTTTTAGACACGGTAATTCATTGTTTATTTACTTCCGATCTATCTCAGAAAAGTTTGATGTGGCAGGTACAAGACGGCAAAAGAAACAACAACAACAACAACATCTAAAGTACTTATTTTAAAGCCCTTATGTGGTAACTGTGTGTGCCTGTGAACCATCAGTGATTTAAGACATGTCGGTCAGAGGGCAGAGTTTCAGTCACCTTCTCCTAATCCACTCAGCTGGACTTCCCCAAAGTAGATCCTGGACAGAAGAGAGGCAGAAACAGAACAAACATTTGGGTTCAGATGACATGGAGATATACGAGAGGCGTTGCCTTCGGGGCATCGCTCACCTGTATAATATGACATAGTCGTGTCCCTGTTTCCTGGACAGTTTATAGGCAGGCGTCACTCTGGTGATGGCCAGCAGAGACTTCAGAAGGACAGACAGACGATTATAGACCGTGTACGACACCTTGATGTCCTTATCGCACCTGCAGCAGAGACGGAGAAGGAGATTGGTGGGACTTCAAACAGAAGGCCAGTTAAATACCAAAAATATAACTGCAGTTTAGTACATTTTATGGACATGGTGGCTGTAAAGGAGGTCAGCTTTGAGGAAATTAAAACCATCACTCATATTTTATGGAAGAAAAACCTGAGTCAAACTTGCAGTAGATCTGTGGCTCCATTAACAGCACTGTAGTTTAATAATGTTACGTGTACTGACCCGGATTCAAGGCGTGGATCTGTTGGTTGTAACAGGATGTGGACACGCTCATGATCAAACAACATCACGTGGCAGACAGCCCAGTATTGGCAGAGAGAAGCTGCGATCATAAGTGCTGCACATGATGAAGCCTTCGTCATCATATAATGACGCAACTCATTCGTTTAGCAGATAAAAAGATGTGTGATTCTCCAGACTTCTCCTCTTTACAGCTTCACAGACAAAACTTCTTATTTTATTGACCTATTTATCCACTCACTTTTCATTCATCTCCAGGCACCACGTCTCTAACTCCATCGAGTCCCCCTGAAGGAGGAAGACAGAGGAAGGAAGATCAATGCAGAGAAAAAGGACATCAGTGTGTGATCTATGGTTTCCCTGTTGATTGGTTTGTACCTCTGATGTCTTCAAGGAGATCTCAACACACATGGAGCGTCCGATGCCTGGAAGTTGGCCAGCCAGTGCCTTCTTGGCTTCATGAGTCACCTCTGGGATGTCTTTGATGGCCAAATTAAACTAGGAGGAATATTAACAATCACGTTTTACTGAAGACGACCAACAATCCGGACCAGAAGAACGAGCAATTTATTTTACCCAGTCGGAGCCGGTCGGCGACGAGGACGAGCGGGTGGAGATCTTCTCTCCAAGGCGAGCTTGGACTATTACCTGGACAGTCTACAAATATACAAACAGGCCCAAAAAAAACAACAACAAAGACAGTTAAGACATAGAAACAATCCACGTGAAAACCACCAACACGATTATCCAGATTCACAGTGAAATAGTTTGTTCCGACGCTTTGAGCGGCACAAAGTTAAACGTATCAACAACAGATACCACATCTTTAAAAAAAAAAAAAAAAAAAAAGAGCATTACAGTAGTTTCTTACCTTCAAGGCAAAAAACTTGATGAACTTGTCCAAGTCTTTTTTATCCTGGGGACTCAGGTCACCGTCCATGTTGTCAGGACCCTGCAGTCACACAAACACAACCCGTACACAGTGAATAATCAGATATATAACCGATGTCCTCCAAATATCATCCAAATATCATCCAATGTGTACAACAGTACTAAGAAAGCGTGCTCCAAAACAAAGCCAGTTTTTGATCATGTGTGGAGCTCTGCTACGTGGCAATGCACCAGTTTCTAAAAGGAGGTAATAGACAATATAATAAGAATAATTTCTCGAGCATGAAGATGAACTCGGTGTGTTTATCACAGCTGTTAACGAGCCTCCATGTTGCAGCAGGTTGGGCCTCCACGTTGACGTGAAACGAGACCTGGAGATGGTTTTTAAATACCAGGGCAGTGACAGCCACGTCAAAGGGTTCGTTAAAGCCTTTCAAACAAGATAGGACACCGTGTTTTCTTCGGTAGTTACTCCCACGTTACTCCCACGTTACTCCCACGTTACTCACCAGCGTTAGCGTGCAGCTAATATTAGCCAGCTGGCTAAATAACGCGCACTTTGAACTTCGCCGCACAAACAAATAATAATTAAAAAAAAACAACGCATAACTTACATGAGATGTTCACTTAAGAAGTGAGCTCCGGTGACATTTAAATGGGTTTAATGAAGATGGCTTCCAGCGTCGTGTTTATGTCCACAACGTCCGAGCTGCTTTTCTGTTTATCTTCTCCATGTCGACGTGTTTGGGTAGCAGCACTTTCACAACGGCACTTTCGCCGTGTTTGTGACGATCTGTTTAAAAAAAAAAAAAAAAAAGGAAAGAGACCAGAAAACACATGAACACGTAAATACTCACAAATGTTTAAAAGAAAGAAAAAAAACAGAATATATTGTTTTTATTTTTATACATAATACAAATTCGCTCTGTCGAATCTGCGGATATAAGCTGCGGGTTAACGCGAGACCTTCCGGCGGCTTGTTGTCGTGAACAGATGCTGCAGGAAGGTAAGAGTGGAGTCTTTTATTCTGGAAAAGAAACGAGTCGTTCGTGCAGTTTGATTTGCAGCTTCACGCATCTGCGTTGTTGTGCAGAAGGAAGGAAAGCAGATTAGATATGAATGTCGTCTGTCCCGCAGCATGGCCATCTCTATAGCCATCTTGGACTGTGATCTTCTCCTGCACGGCCGAGGACACAAGACCCTGGACCGCTTCGACCTGGACTCGGTACCAGACAACTTCCTCCTCACGCAGTTCGGCTTCCCCAGAGACTTCATCTTGTACCTGGTGGAGTTACTCAGAGAGGTGTCCTGATCCTCAGACTCAAACCCAGTGAAAGACTCGGTTTCATGTCTTTGTTATTTACTGTGTGTGTGTGTGTGTGTGTGTGTGTGTGTGTGTGTGTGTGTGTGTGTGTGCACCAGGCTCTGTGCAGACGGACTCAGCGGTCCAGAGCCATCAGCCCCGAGGTCCAGGTGCTGGCCGCGTTGGGTTTCTACACGTCCGGCTCCTTCCAGACCTCCATGGGGGACACGATCGGGATCAGCCAGGCGTCCATGTCCAGATGCGTGTCCAATGTGACCAGAGCCCTGGTGGAGAAAGCCGCCCAGTTTATCACCTTCAACAAGTGCGTTTGGGAAGTTCCCAGCATGCTCTGCGGCTACGACCAACACCTCCACTGTCAGTGTGTCATCAGAGCGTTATTGCTGTTTTTCCAAGCAGAGATCCGTCCAGTCGGGAGCAGTCCTTCCAGGAGTTTCAGAGGGTTGCCGGGTTTCCAGGAGTTCTGGGGGTGCTGGACTGCGTTCAGGTTCTTTTGCATGACCGCGTCCTCAGTACGTCCTCTTCTTCAGGAGGAAGGAACCTCATCCCTCTTTTTCTTCCCCTCCAGGTCGCCATCAAAGCTCCGAACAGTGAAGACTCGTCGTACGTGAACAAGAAGGGCTTTCACTCGGTGGCCTGTCAGCTGGTGTGCGACGCCCGAGGGTTGTTGCTCAGCGCGGAGACGCACTGGCCCGGCGGACTCCGGGACACGGTCGTCCTGGAGAGGTCCGGTCTCCGCAAGCAGCTGCAGGACACCGAGGACGGCTGGCTGCTCGGTGAGATGATGGCATTTCAGAGTTGGCCCGTTTTGCTCGTGGTTTTTGGAGGGCCGATGTTAAAAAAGGGGTTTCCGTTTCCTAGGCGACGGTCGTTACCCTATAAGGAAGTGGTTGATGACCCCGGTGGACTGCCCCGAATCCCCCGCGGAGTTTCGATACAATCTGGCCCACACGGAGACGCACGAGATTGTGGACCGAACCTTCAGAGCCATCCAGACCAGATTCAGGTGTTTGGATGGGACCAAAGGATACTTACAGGTATTCCAGTCTACTCGAAATTTGACCGTTTTTGTTTGTCAAATCAAGAACTCAAAAACGTAAACTGAACAGCTGCAGGCTCGCTGACGTTGTCCGTCGTCTCCCGTGTGCAGTATTCTCCAGAGAGGAGCTCGTCCATCCTGTTGGCCTGCTGCGTCCTCCACAACGCCTCGCTGCAGTCCGGACTCGACGCCTGGACTCTGGAGAGGACGGAGCCTCTGGAGCAGCCCGGGGGCCTCAAACAGAGACCGGAGGACCGGGACACCCAGGCAGAGGACCTCCGGAAACAGCTCATACTCAAACACTTCAGCTAAAGCAACTTCATAATCGAGGTCAAGGACTGAGAAATCAAAACACGCATTCAAGGCAAAACAAAAAAGTCCACTGACACGCGTGTTGCTGATGCAGTTTTTTAATATTTTGCTTGTTTCTACTCTACTGACTATACTAAGATAACATCGGTATATATGGAGGAACATGCAGGGCGCTATACAACAAACCAAGACAACGATGGATCCAAACACATTTCAAAATAACTCCCTGTGAGGCGCTGGATTATTCCCCCGGGACATTCAAATATTTTCCAAATATTCATGGAGAGGTTGGAATAATCAAGCACCTCCTGGTGTTTTACTGCAGTTTGAACTGTGTGCAGCTGCTGCGTCGTCCAGGTTTCTTTACAAATGGAAAAATCCCCCCCCCCCTCAAAAAAAAAAAAAAAAAAGATCCACTGATTTCCCCCCCTCTTCTTCTCTATTAGATCTCCACAGATTAAAATCTTGGACTATGTCACAATACAAAAACAAGGCCCTTATTTACAACAACTGCACATGAAGTTGTCATTATTTATGTACACTGGTGCATTAAGAAATACGGGTGAGGATGACGGGGTGTGTGGCTGCAGTCACATGAAGTTTTTGTGCACACTTGGCATGACGAAATGAAACGGACATGAGTAAGAAAAAGCAGAAAACCTGTGATTAACTGTAAAGCTTTGCACATCAAATTGCTGTGTTTTATAAGCCTGAACTCTTCCTTAAAGGCTTTTGGAGTGGAACACTGAAACATCTGCTTTTATTTTGAAGGAATACCATGGTATTTAATTGTTGTTGTTGTTGTTGTTGTTGTTTCTGAGGGACAATTATTGTTTTTCTCATGTCAGAAAAGTGGTGACATAAAAACTTGAAAAAAAAAAAAAACATTTCATAGTGTTCAATCAAATTATAGAGTAATCAAAATTAGTGGTATTTTACTTCCTGGAATGTAATTAGTCCCCTGATTGGCTTCATCAATATATACACACTTTCTACAAACAGGAATAAATACAACACACACACTGCTGTCGCATGAGCACATTTAGTATCAGGTTGCTAAGTTACATTCTGGATTCATTACAGAAAACATTTAACTTTTTTGTTTTATTTGAAATCAATTTATTTGGGTTTTTAGGTCTTGAGACTTTGCGGTAAAAAAAAATAGTTTGTTTTTTTACGGTTTCATGATGTTAAAACCACGTTGGAGCAGAATAAGACCCTCAGAGACTTTCATGCGACAGCAGTGAAACATAAACACTGTATTACAGTTAAAAGACACATAAACAGATCATGTCAAAGCTTTACACTCCACCAATCAGCATGTAAGCTGTCATGTAAAACTCCACATCATCCTAAATGCCAAAACACAACACACAATTCTTCTTTTTTTTTTTTTGCATAAAATAAATATGCTCTTTTTTGATGCTCAGAATATATTATAAGTTGTATTTTTGTATATTTTTTTTAACATTATTTAAAAAAAAACAAAAAACAGACCGTAAGATAAAACTTACTTTAAAAACAAATTCGGTATTTTTTTTTTTTGTGCATAAATTAAATATGCTCTTTTTTTTGATGCTGCAAATATATTACATATACAATTTATAACTCCATAAAAATACTTTTATGTCACGTTTCCCAACCTCTTTATGGTCCCTTGGTATGAAAATGTGAAAACGAAGCAGAATTTTGGTCAGAATTAAATTTGTTTTTGAAAAACAGCTGGCGTTACATGTGTTGTTGTGGAAGTCAGACAGAAATCTGCAAACTGCACCGACAGCTACGAGATAATGTCATTTATCTGCAACGTTTTGATCTTCGTCAGGCATCGACAACTTTGCAGCAAAACTTTTACTGCTGTGCCACAACACGGCAATAACATGTGAAAGGAAAGGTTTCGCCCAAATAAATCTTGTCCATTAATCTGTTTTTACGATGATAGAATATCACTTAAAAACCCGGAGAAGTTAATCTGGTGAGACTAATGTTAACATCCGTGGGCATTAGGCATCATGTTCAAAGGCACTTTTAAAATGGCACAGCTTGTGTTAACTTTTAAACTCCAGCATGCAAGTCAGTTATGAAAATGCCAAATTCTTTCAGGGTCCAGATTCGTTAAGGTATTTTATAAAAACATTTTTATGCTCATTCAAATTGATTATCTTTATCTAAATGTTGGATAATTTTTTAATATTTGAAGCCTTTTCCAGGCTTTGTGATTAATCGATCAACCAAAAAAATAACAAATGATAAATATATTGATAACCAAAATAGGTTGGTTGCAGCCCTTTATTATTCATATATGTGATTGATCCGATGTGGTGCATCGAAAGTGTCTTGTAAGTAAAATACAAAAACTAGATTTGCACAGTGGAGGTCTATAAGGTTTCATAAATATGTATTTCTGTTCTCAAAAGGTAAAAGGTGTCTTATTCTTTGAACTACATTACCCATAATGCTCTTAAGTTACACTGTTTTCCCTCTCAACAACAACACTACGCTGCACTTGTGGGGACAAAAAGAAGATGATTCTGAAAACAGAAGCATTTGTGTTCGCTAATATCCGTTTAAGGTCCGTCATAACACGATGAGACAATATTCTTTGTCTCTAATCACAACTTTAGTGGCTCATATGTCTGTCGAATCCGTAAGTCTTCAGGAGCTTCTTTTAATTTAGGTTTCATTAGCGCTACCATGTGTTTGCAGGGAAACTTTAAACTCAATGCCCATCCAGTTTGTTTGATCTGAATACGAACAGATTCTAAATCAAACTTAAATTTTTAGTGCAGAAGAATGGAAAGTCCACCAAGAAGGTCCATTTAAAACCAAGAATATTCAAGTATAAGAGAGTGTTTTAAAGCAGAGGGGTGAAGCAGTACGTACAGGCAGGATAGCAGCTGTGGAGGGTGATGAAGAGCATGATGATGATGATGATGATGATGATGATGATGACGACGACAACAAGAGTGGCGTACACACAGGCAGGTTCGAGTCCAGCTGGATGCTGGTATGACTTGATTTCAGCGATCTGGAGCGTTTTTGTTTTTTTTCAGGGGTCCGAGGTGAGAAGTCATGTGAGGGGGAGTCAGGCTGTGTCAGAAAAACTCAGCGCCTCCGTCTGGCTTTGTTTCTCTGAGGAGAGGAGAGAGAGAGAGAGAGAGAGAGAGAGAGGCAGCCGGTTAATCAACGCGTGACACGCAGCGTGTGAACATCGCAGCACCGGTTTGTCCGTACCTCCGGTCTAACTCGGGCCCGGTCGTCTGGTTGGCGTCAGCCGCGTATCGGCCCGGCTGGATGTGGGAGCGGCCTTCTGCCTGTAGCCTCTCCCCCTCTGACGGCACTAAGCTGTCCTCCAGAGGAGACCCTTCATTGTAGAAGAGCAGGCTGCGGGAACGGACTACAACACAAACACACAGGTTCTCATTCTCATGTAAATTGTAATATTCACCGTCCTGAACGCGTAATGTTTTCTAGAAATGTAAGAGTAAGCGTGTGCCTTTCCTGTCAGACCTAATTCCCAATTATTTTCCATTTCAAGCTTCTTTGCCGTCAGGATTTTCTATTATTCTTTGTTTCATATTGTTATACTCTGTATTTAGGACTGTTAGTCCGAATGATAACGTTTCCCGACCTCTTATCAGTGATCATCCTTTTCTGTCACGATAAAGAGCTTTCAAAATTAAAAACTAAAATATCACCTGTGAAGGTGATATTTTATGGCCCGATACGTTGAATATTTGTAATACACTCATTATAATTCACTTTCAGACATGAAAAATCATGAATATCAGCCTTTTTTGTGTGTGTGTGCCTCATTTAGCCTTTGTTACTGTTGGTAGTAATAAGCACTGTAGCCTGTTGGCGCCACCAGTTGAGCTTTAAACGATAACAACTTCTACTCTTGCTTTTTCCTCCCCAGACAGTTGCAGGGCAATACAGTCAATTTTAGATGGTTGCAGTCTATCAAAGCTCTTCCCTCACTGCTCAGAGGATGGTTGCTGGCAGGAGGGAGTGGTACTTAGCCTAACCTCTGGTTTGGGCCCGGGTTTCCCAGGGGTGAGCGGTTAAAGGAATGAATTTATAGGGAAGCGGAATGCAGCGAGGAATGAAAGTCAAAACTTTAAGTCCAGGAATAACTTTGAGATGAGCTACGAGCTGGCAAAATGCACTTCAGGCTCATCGTGTACTTTTATTTTGAAGGCCGATGTAACGGGACGCATGAGCGCTTTAACTATGAGTTAATACATTATTTACGTAATTATAAATAGTAAATGCGATAACTAACGATAAGGAGAAATGCCGCTGAAGAAGTTGCCGCGTCCTGAACATTCCTGTGGACTTACCCTGACTGGTGGTGTAGAGGTCCGCTGACGGAGAAGGATGAGAGGAAGGGGAGGAGTGAGAGGAAGAGGAGGTGTGGCTGAGCAAGGAGAGGGGAGAGAGGCAGGGCGAGAAGGAGCCCAACACCAGGACGAAACACACGGCCATCATCTGCACACAGGGAGCCACCAAACACTCATTTTAATAAGACATTGGAGAATGAGGTGAAACGCTGGCCAGAGGTAAATACAGTCCTCTGTAACAACAACAATATTCACATGTATGCTGAACAACAAGAGTAATATTTCACCATGAGGCATGTTCCTGTTTGAGTTGAGGCCATTTTACATGAACGAGGGACGACCTTCCCTGAAATCAGCGACTGCAGCTTCTGGAGCTGCTGTAGGAGAGACCTGGAGACAGAAACGGGGACATTAAAGACACATTAAAGGGGATGAAGGGCAGAGAGTCGTCTCACAGGTGGAGAGAAGAGGATGACGAGTACAATTCAGTGTTATTTTTGGTCGTGAGAGCAACCGGTTAAATTCCTGTATTTCAATATAATCTCACGGACGGTGAAGTTAAAGATGGTTTTGGAGCTTAACGTGTGATTATTCGTGGAAGAGAAACCTCGGGGCGTTTGTGCCCACAGCTCAAACACACGGCTTAACTCGCACACACACACTCAGACGTATTTCATTTCACCGAAGATGGACCGTGTCCCACCAGAACGCGGTTCCACTTATTGGTTTTATTGTGCGTCAAAGTGAATTTCGACCACCCGACTCACGGTTGTTTTGTCGGCCGGCCAAAGAAAGTAAAGAGTGATGCAGAGTTGGACGCAGCGCACCAGTGAAACCACTAGAAAACGGTGGATCGGTGGGATCTGGGGAGCAGGGTGATGATGGTATGAGCTGTCGGCTGCTGTGAGGACAGACTGCGACCACTAAGTGGAGACAAAGAACCAGAGTCTGACCAACGCGCCGCGAAACAGCCCCGAGAACGTCAGTAAAGACTTTCAAAAGTTTGAAAGTCAAGCGGACAATGAGCTTTTCAACCTGTCAGTCAGATACTAAACCTGCCAGTCGGCCTGTTGCCACATGTAATGTTTTATATTTACGTGCCGGAGTCGGCGACATGACCCAGATTGTGGCACAGAAATTGCAACTTGCCAGCTGTAATAAACTCTTATGGGATGATACTGACCAGCATCACTCAGCGGCTCTTTGAAGGGAAACCACAATGACTTACAGCTGAAGTTATTGCTGCTTAAAATACACAGAATTTACAAAATGTCCCTGAATGTGTGTGTATTTGTTTGTAAATATTCACCACGATGGAGAATTTCAATCATTGCATCAAAAGAAAACATGAAATTGAGAGGTATTTACTTTTGCCAAAGGGAGTCTAAGCGTTCCCCTCTGCTTCCAGTCTTTGTGCTAAACTAAACATATCCTGAGCCATATTTGAGACTTAAAAAAAAAAAAAATACAACTCAAACCTTTTACATTATACAAGAGTTATTCTTGTAGCACTAATAAACTCGTAGCGCTAAACCCAGATATGAAAAAAAAACTCTGCACGCAGAAGAAAATGACCACTAATAACTGCATTTGGGTAATTTTTAGAAACCAGGAGTTTAAATTTAGTCCTTTCTTTTAAACCTTTTTTTGACCCGTATATAATCTCTGAACTTTACGAGAGTGAACGTGCTGAGTGCTGACTCATGTTCCCCGCTTGGTGCCAACTCATTGTTCCTTCATGTGGTGGTTTAACATATTCATCGCTCTGTGTGTGTGTGTGTGTGTGTGTGTGTGTGTGTGTGTGTGTGTGTGTGTGTGTGTGTGTGTGTGTGTGTGTGTGTGTGTGTGTGTGTGTAGGGAGGGGGCTGCCTTCCATGATGAAAGCTACTGTTAACTTGCCACTTTAATGACAGGCTGAAGCTGCCACAGACAGACAGAGACAGCCCCCTCCCTCCCCTCTTTACCCACCCACCCTCCCTCTTTAGGCCCTCCACACCCACCCACCCATCTAACCACCCACCCCAGGATAATAGCAGATTGGTTTCATATTGTTATAATAACAGAGGAGACAAAGGCAGCTTGGTGAGCCCTCACGTTGCTCATGGAGCAGATCAAATTTAGGCTCCTATAATTCTCTCAGTCTGACACTCTGAGAGGTTTTAAACACGGAGTATAATGTGTGTAACCTGCAGTCATAACCTATGTGGCTTTTTAAGACTACACAACTTCAGCTTGGTCACAGTTTTGCAGCTTTTAGTTATAATAATCCTTTTTCCTCCAGGACAGAGTGGAGAAAAAAAAATAAGACCCAGTTCCTCCAACTCTGATGCAACACACATTTTCAGCTTTTGGGTTTATCAGGCTGCATTTTTTGCTGACTGCTTTCAGTGATGATCATCCAAACATCGGGACTAACAGTAGTGTGTGTGTGTGTGTGTGTGTGTGTGTGTGTGTGTGTGTGTGTGTGTGTGTGTGTGTGTGTGTGTGTGTGTGTGTGTGTGTGTGTGTGTGTGTGTGTGTGTGTGTGTGTGTGTGTAAACCTCACCTGTTGGCAGTCTCCAGGTTTTCTACTTTCCTCCACAGGTCACTGTTTTCTGATGTGTAACTCTCCACCCTGATGCAAACACAGATATAGATTTTGGTCTCATTTCTGCACACACAATATGTTTATTTACTGTTACTCTCATCAGAAACAAAGACACTGGAGGATCATGGCAGCGCCTCTAAGGACCCCGAAACCTTTAGGGGGTTAACTGCACGCCTACGAGCAAATTAAAACGGTTAACTTGAAATTTAGATCCACTACAGATCAAATTTTAGAGAAGATATATCCAGATGGATCCACAGTTGGAAGAGAGAGAAGAAAAAAAAAAAAGATGATGGATGATAGAAGAGGGAAGATGAGCGATGCTTGGCTCTCTTGCTCTCTTCCTCCCTCTGTCATCTCCCTCTAATCCTATTGATCCCCATTGTGAATTTAACATCTTGCTAATCTCGTCCTCTTTTCGTCATAATCTTCCTGATCTGCTTGTATGTTTGGTTTGAATGCGGCTCATTGGTCTGCGTTCCTTTCAGAGAGTCGTCCTGCTGTTTTCTCTCTCGGGGATCGTTCAATAATCCCGTCTTTATGTCCACGATTGAAAAAGAAAAAGAAAAAGAAATACAAAGAGGATATAGAAAAATGGATTTCTGTTTTCACACACCTCCTTAGTTCGTTAAAAGACGCTGTGCTCAGACACAACTCTCACCCCTTCTCTAATGGGATTAATAATGGCCTATTTCGTAACCTCTATTCTCATAACTTGGGACGATGGAAGCAGTGAATCAGATATTTTTACTTTCACTGTCCCCGTCAGGGGAGTCAGTGAGTTTGGCCCATGTGTTCAGCAGGTTATTGGAGTCCTGCCACAGCAAGGAACGGCCAGAATAACACAGGAAAGAGAGGAGGAGAAGAAGTTTCTGTCAACTTTTGCTGGTCTTTAATGAATCCGAATGCTTATGAAATACATCCTGGAGGTATTATACGTCCGTCGGGCATTTGTACCTGACCCCACAAAGACATGCCTCCACTTTTAATCCCCTGCACAGCCTGTGTGTCTGTTGGAAAAACCTCTAAATAAAAAAAGAAAAACACTCTGGCTCTCAACTAAACTGCAACTGCCAAGCTCACTTCAGCATTACAAAGCTCAATCTTTTATCTCTTCGGGTTTTTTTTTTTTTTTTTCCTGTACTGACAATGCACGTTAAGGTCAAACAGGTTTGTGCATAAAATGCCTGTGGTCAGTCACCTCGGTGGCCGACATGGCGGCCTTCTGGAGCGAAGCCAAAACGCCCTTAAATACATCGTTAGCTCAGAGAAGAGGAAGAAAAGTCATTCATTCATCTCATGGATGAAGATGCAGCATGTCACCAGCCGTAGAAGCATTTTCAGCACTGACTCTTAGTATTTAGCCGTTTATCGGACTCTGCTAAACAATAATGACTGCTGATATACTAGTAATATAATCAAAAGGAACTTTAATGGTTTGGAGATTATAAAGTGACAGAGACAAACAGAAGCAGTGGAAAAATAAAGACAAAGCTTGTTTCCAAGTCTTACTTTTTCTCCAGACATTCCACATATTCTTTCTTCTTCCTCCGACTCTCCTGAGCTGAAATCTTGAGTCGACAAACACACAAACATTTTGATCTTTCTGAGTCAGGAACCAAAATACGAGAGGAGGAAAACGATCGTGTTTCTGTCTCTGACGGTGTAAAGAGCTGATGTTTGTGAGTGTTTACCTTGTTTTTGATCTTCCGTCGGACTCTCTTCAGTGCCTTCTCTTCGCTCTTCGTGAGAGGGAGTTTGTGAGGTACCGGGTAACCCTCGGCAACCAGGGTCCTCTTCTCTTCTTCTGTCAGCATCAGGGGTCCTGAACCCTGCAGCTTCTGCACAATCAAGCACCGTCAGTGAATCATAAAGCATCTTAACCACAACACTCATCTGGGAGAAGAGATCACGGTGGAAATACTGGTGAATTCTCAAACTTCGTCATACCTTCATTTATTGATGATGTCAAAACAGGGTCATGTTACATCCTGGTACAAAAACAATACTCTCAGGTTCCTGCTGTGATTTGACGGCTGTCCAGTTGTGTCATTACCAAATTAAACATTTTGCTGACATCGAGCAGTTCTGTACAAACATCTGGTCATAAGGAATTAAATTATGCTCCGAGCACGAATGTGAATCATTTGTTCAGACAAGGAGCTGCTGAATCAGACAGACGAGGAATTCTCTGACTTTCATTGAGTCTGACCCATTTGGTCAGCAAATTATACGACCAAAGGACATATTCTGTAACTATTATATTTAACCGATCATCAGTTCTTATGTATAATATAATGCACAAATCTTCCACCCTACCATTAAGTGTCTGATTTATGGATTTGACTTTTAGATTTCAACAGAACAAGAACCAGTATGCAGCCTAAATGTAAATTATTAGATGATTTACCAGCTTAGAGTAAATATGTGAATTTATTTTCGCCTATGGAAAAATAAAATGGTGTTTGGTTTAGTGATCTTTGTTTATAAAATTTAACCTTCAGCCTAAAAAGCCTAATTTTAAACGATTTCTTGCCTGCAGACACAGTTTTCTTCATTTCTGATTTTATAAAACCTAAAACTTTTGGTAGAAAATTGAATCGGTCACACGTATTGCAGATTCAGCATCGTCAGAAAGATGCTCTTTGACTCACATGTGGTGCAGTGAGGAGAGGTGAGGAGGAGATGGCTGTGGAGGAAGAGGAGGAGGAAGAGGCGCGACCTCCTGGCCTCTGTTGTGGTTGAGGCGAGGACGGTGGCAGAGGGAGGTGCGGGGAGGAGGGCGGCAGAGAGCCGTCACTGTCGCCGTGGTTACTGCTGGGAGGGGTGGGCGGGAGCTGGAGAGCGTCATCTTAAAGAAAAAAAAAAAAAAAAAGGAAAGGAAAGACGTTATTTCTACTTTAAACTGTTGCATGAAACTATGAAAACAGGTCGGACTGATGGATCCTGACATCTCAAAAACATTATTTAAAGTCTTTTGCAGCCTGAGAGTAAGCTCTGCCTTACAAGACAAGTTCAGGGAACGAGCTCCCCCTTTGTCTTCAGGTTTGATTTGATTATTTCATACATTTGTGTTAGTTTGTGCCGAACTGTGACACCCTGCTAACACGTGTGTGTGTGTGTGTGTGTGTGTGTGTGTGTGTGTGTGTGTGTGTGTGTGTGTGTGTGTGTGTGTGTGTGTGTGTGTGTGTGTGTGTGTGTGTGTGTGTGTGTGTGTGTGTGTGTGTGTGTGTGTGTGTGTGTACCGCTGGGCAGGCTGAGGTACTGTCCAATCTCTCTGGGTTCATCTTTTATGGCGACTGGCTTCACATCATCTGGACTCCGCTCCTGCAGCAGCAACAACAACAAACAACAACAACAAACACGTAAACAATCGACGACAACGTCATTCGTAGCGTTTTTGGATGTTGAGAAACAGGCCAGATGGATGCCAACCGAGTGTTTCCATGGTGATCCACTGTGTGAAGGGGCTGGGCCTAATATTAGAGGCGGGCCTTCCAGAGGCTGAGGATCTAACCTTTGACCCACATCAGGTTCCTCCTGTTTCACCAAGATGGCCGACAGGTCCTGACTGAAGCTCCACTCGAACTCTAAAGAAAAAAAAAAAAAATGATTTCATAAAGTCAAGTTACTTCAGTTACTTCTGCTCAACAGTTTGTCCACTTTTTATTCAATAGGTAGAGGAATTGGGAATTGCTGCATACAAGATCCTCTAATAGAGCTGAAAAGCTACTTGATTGCAACTGAGCGGTAATTTATTTGTCAAATTTCCAAGTTCATAACAAATATCATTTAATAAATGACCACGTTCATGGTAATAATCAAACCTAAATTCCAGCCGAGAACAGCTTCCTGTCCTTTACAGAAACTATAAAGAACTAAAGTAAAGCCGATTTCCACAACCGGATTTCTTTTCGGGGAAGCTCTGCTGTAGGTCTTCCAATGGGAAACGACTGGCAGCTTACAAATCACACTTTAAGAGGGCTTCCCAAAAATATTTGAACACTTCCTGACAAGACTGGTGATTACAGGCTGCTGGACAACGTTGCTCTGGCAACTGTGGTGCATAATTTGTCTCCAGCGAGTGTGTACAGTAAACCCTGAAATAAAAAATGGGCTGAACCAGCAGCTCGTCTTCAAAATCCCTCCCGAGCAAAGAAAGAGTCACCGCCTTTAAACACGGGAGAAAATATGCATAATCGAGTGCACCTCAGAGTGCAATTTCAAAAGGAGGGTCACCAAAACACAAAGTGGATTTACTGTATTTCTGAGAGCATCTCACAGGTCCGTCATTGTTTAGTCTACTGCCAGCTGTAGAAAGTATTTTCAGGGACTTAAGTGCCACTGCGGAGCTGCAGAGAAGCTACAGACGGGCACTCCTGGAGTCAGCCAACCTCCTGAGACGACCTCTGACGTCCAAAGCTCGCCGGGACGGATGTTTGTTGTGGATCTAACGTCAACTTCTCTCCGGCTAACGAGAATCAACGAGGACCACAGAAGAGTCGAGAAGGAACTCCAGTGAGCTGAAAGAACCGGACGACGCTTTTCATCCCATTCATTCACTCTCAGTATTTAGACGCTGTTCTGTGGGCTTTTCCATCATTTTTGAATACTGGGAACTTTACAGGATATGAATCTGCTCCTCGAAGGAGGCCTGAGGAAAACCCACTGGCAGGGCGGCGTCATGCCTCCTGGATTACTAAAGTTAGCTGGAGAGCTGCACAGGGTACGACCTGCAGCAGCTGTTTATCAGCCCAATGCTCCAGATTTGGTTGTTTCCAGGTTTTCCTCGACAACACTGTCCAGCTTACCCTTTAAGCGTCCAGATGCTGCAATCAATAGTCTTCCATAATCTCAAATTTAAATGTTTTGGTGGCCTTTCCCCTGCAGCTCCACTTCAATCTTTCCACAGGTGGCTTTAAAAAGGAGAATTTCCACCAGTTTAGTTGCCATGCAAGGTATTACTCAGCCTGTGAATACAAACATACAGGACAATGTCTTCAACAGCTGTAATAAGTCTGGGAGAGACTTTTTAATTCATAAAAGAGCATCTTTTGTTCATATTTTGTCTGTCATGTATTTGTGGCTGCACAGCAAAACGCCCCGTTTATTTGGACCAGTGGGTCGAGCAGAGTTGCTGGTTAACTGCAGATGCTTTGAATTAAGGCCCCTTTTGAAAGGTGAGCTGCTCAAAAGGAAACTCATTAGGCAAAAGTCAGACATTAAAAGAGTTTAAAAGTGAAACGATGACATGAGATTTAAAAGGGTTAAACAGCAAGTAAAAGGAGGGAGAGGAGTTTCATCAAGTCAGCATGAAGATATGGATATGAGACACTTTGATGTTTGTCACAACACACAAACACACAACAACACAACCAAAAGACTCCCATGGTGCTTGGAGAGAGAGCAGTTGCAATGTGTGTGTGTGTGTGTGTGTGTGTGTGTGTGTGTGTGTGTGTGTGTGTGTGTGTGTGTGTGTGTGTGTGTGTGTGTGTGTGTGTGTGTGTCAGTTGTGAACGTCACGTTAATCACCTCCTGGTTACCTAGCAACGTGCTGCTGGTAAAACGCTCTGAAGTTTACAAGCTGTGTGTGTTGGGTGGAAGCGGAGGGGAGTGGAGGAGTGGAGGAGGTGTGCGTGTGTGTGCGTGTGTGTGTGTGTGTGTGTGTGTGTGTGTGTGTGTGTGTGTGTGTGTGTGTGTGTGTGTGTGTGTGTGTGTGTGTGTGTGTGCCGGTCGCCTGTCTCGTTATCCTGTCCATCACTGCAGAAGGGATCAGGACAGACACAGAGGAGGACACAGACACAGGCCGTCCTGAAAGACAATCCCTGAGGCTCCTGTCTGAGGAAAACCTCCAGTCGACAGGTGCGGTGTCAACATCAGAAATTATCATCAGCTGCATTGACTCCAGATCTATTTTGTTTTGGTTCAAATCTTTCCACCCGCTTCGCCTTGATGTCACACTCACTTGTCGCTAAGGTCAACGATGAGCATGGCGAGCCTGAAACCTCTCAGGGGAGTCAGCGAGTGCAGAAAAGATAGATTCAGTTTAAAAATGTTGTTTTTTGGGGTGGCTCCATTATTTCCCAGCGTGGTCTCTATCAGAAGGAGCCTCAGAAGCCTCCCTTAATGAGGCCGGTCCCGCTGCTGCCTGATTCTCGTTAAGGCTCCCGCCCTCGTTAAGCCGGGGCCAGACTGGAAGCCCTCTAACACCAAAATTTAATGAATACCAGAAGCTGTGAGCTGTTAGCGGACGTATCGGAAAACTGTCCCATCCATGTGCGGCCAGTCTGGTACTTCTAAAGACAGTGATGTATACAAAAATGTTACTCCATTTGGTCCTCAAAATAAAAAGGTATCAGCTACATGCAGTCAAGGATTCAGCATTTTATGGACAGAAATAATTGCAAGTCAAATTTGCTATTAAAGCGCACGTGAGCGAGTATATATATGACCGAATTTAAATTTTCTTTATACTGAACTGTCCTCACCAACAAGAGGACATTTTCTAAACAACAAAGAGTTCATGAACAGAGTTCACATACCACACAGTTCAAAATTAAATATATTACTTGCAATAGAGTAGCTGCATTATTAAACAGACATCCTTTCTGTATTTCTGTCCACTGCGTATAAACTATAAAAGATGCTGTGAATGTAAGAAATAAAAAGTCTGATTTGATCCTCTCTGTCCCCCTTTATTGAATTTCTCTGGCTGTTGTTAACAAAACGAAGTCTCCCTGGCTGTGTTGGTAAACTGCTGGAAGCCCAGGTAAGAAATCCTGAGTGTTAATGACCAGAGGATCCGGGCACTCGTCCCGGGGGGTTAATGCAGGAGAGGTGGCAGCTGCGTTTGATCTCAGTGGGGCTGCAGAAGTATTAAAAACACGAGCTGGATCAGCGCGGTGGGAGCTGCAGTAAAACACACAGCTTCTCTTTTGAGTGAACGAGAGCAGCTCAGACCACAGGCTGAGAGGGGGGAAGAAACGCCGAAAACTCACTGCAAGCGTCGATAGTACAGTGTGTGATGTGTTTAAAATGACCACGGTGAGATCGTTTTGTGTTGTTGTCCTGTCAGCACTATGGAGGTGGCACATCACTAAATAAAGAATGAGGCCAGCAGTAACAATAACGCAGGTAACTCCTCCGGGGGCCACCAACACCACGACCACTGCATGTGGCCGTAGATCTTTGGACATTTTAATCCAAATTTGTTGAGAATTGAGAAGATATGAGGTTCTCTGGGTCTTACATGGTTACTCGCTTGCTTCCTTGATTCTATATTATAACTATATATCGTATTCTATTAATGTCTTTTTATTTGTTCTTATGCATTTTTTTGTCTATTTTTCAATAACATTTTGACATGTATTTATGTTCCTTTATATCTGTTTTAATGTCAAACTGTTTTGTAGAAGGCACTATACAAATAAAGTTTATTATTATTAACTTACTGTATTGTTATGTTATTATCATAATATTGCGGCCCTTTTTACTTCTAACACATTCGCTATTTTTGTTTATATTGATCTTATATGGTGCACTTTCCAAAATAAAACTATATTTGATCAAACTACTATAAGCCGAGCTGCCAGGTTTCTATATAAAACATATTGAGCTGTGTTTTATGTATATTATGAGTACATGGAGGCAAACTAAGCCCCTAAACAAGCCATAACAACAAACTCATGTTTGAGTTCATTTTTATAAGCTATATGAACCACGGCAGGAGTGTTGGTATTAAAATTCAAAATACGCAATGGAGTGGCTATCTGATAAACGATCGGAGCGTCTACTGTTCTACACAACCTGTAATTCTAAGTTGCTGACAGTATTGTTATCCAACAAAACACCCACAAATTCTCCGATTCAGAGCCCGCTGGGTTTCTGAAAGGTCAGAACCTTCTAACATCCCTCGGTGCCTTATTAACCTGACTCGTCCTGACAGATGAGCAGCTGCTCTGACCGGCACTGGATGCTAAAAAGGTTTGGGGAAAAGCCGGCGTACTCGAGGATCCTTGGCAAAAGTGCTCTTCTGAAGTCTGCACGGAGCTTCACCGGAGATTAGAGCTCAATACCGGGAACTGATATACGAGTATTTATGGACAAAACCCGCCAGATACTTCTGCGGTTTCAGGAAAAATGCCTGCAAGTTTCCAGGATTTTTAGCTTGTGCTTCTTGTAGATGTACTGAAACAGAGTCTCCTTCTCGAAGCGTTTGGAACTGCATGCATAAGTACAACCCTGAAATGTCCTTATTACAGTGATGCTGTTTCAGCTGCAGCAGTCTCATCAAAACGCTGTTGATGCCAAGATGGCAGCATCCCGGTCTTCATCCCCAAATCAGATCGCAGAGCTGCTTTCAACACCCAAATCTTCCAACTACCGGCCAGGAATGATGCTTCTGTCATGAAACCGCTGACATAACAAGTCAAAAGTGGATGTATGCATGCTTATTTATCCATGCTGCAGCTGCACACAGTAAAACACTTTGGCCTCCCTCTCCAGACTAACCATGTCACGGTTAAAAAGATGTGGTGGAAAACAGGGAATCAAACCATTTTATGATTAATTATCAGTTCTGGGTTTAAATGCAATTTAATTCGTTGGCTAAGAATCCTGGGAAAAGTCAAGGAAAATAATCCAACCCTAATGGAGACCTTTTAGAAACTTAAAACCTCTTCACGTAAACAGCAAAATAGAGCGAGAAGTTGTTGCAAGAAAAGAAAAACACAAAAATATTCATATCGTCTTAGAGGGTCTGTTTTGTATGCAGGTCTCTGAATAGAAAAGACATTCAAAAACAATGCTGCTAGAATCCAAACAGTGATATCGTGCTAAAATCATCTGCCTCAGAAGTTAAATAAATATAGCTCATAAACATTATGTTCTTGCAACTATAGAGAGGAACGGTCCTTTTGTGCAAGGACCAACCAAAACAAACCGGAGGAAGTGCCTGTAAATACCACAGTTTATGCTTCATGTAGAAGCAGGTCATAGGACAACAATAAAGCATCTAATATCAAATCCATATGATGCGTGTTTGTGTTTGTGTGTACCATATGTGAGCTGACAGTTATATAACTGCAGACTGAACCAGAAAAACTATAGAACATAAACAACCTCCAAATCAAAGCTGCCCAAAAGCATATAAGGTTGAAGTTGCTTTAAAATGTTACTTTGCGTTTTATAACTTCCTGTTTGCTTTGGCATCATGAATTAAAACCAAACTTTATGTTGGATCTGGATTCACTGAAGTGATTCTAACACAACAGTCTGACATTATTTTAATCTCTCTGAAAAGCAAAATACAATCCAAATAAATATTCTATTGTACTGAAAACTTGAACACATATTTTTTTTATTTTATTTGAGCGAGTTAAATGTGGTCTTTTGGAAACGCTGGTCATCTGATAGTCATACTAATAAAGGGGATTTAATTGGATTAAGAGACAGAGAGGCAGAGAAATAGAAAACAGGAGAGAGAGATAACCTGACCGAAGAGAGAGAGAGAGTTTCCGCTGGCTTCGGCTAACGCTGCAGACTTAAAACCATATGCTTGTCATAGTGTTGTGTGTGTGTGTGTGTGTGTGTGTGTGTGTGTGTGTGTGTGTGTGTGTGTGTGTGTGTGTGTGTGTGTGTGTGTTAGGTGGGCAGGGCTTAGCTGGAGGAAAACTGCCTCAGAAAGGGATCCTGCTGCTAAGACAGCAGGATCCCCGGGACAAACGGAGCGCAGACAGAAAGACAGACAGGAAGACAGACAGGTACAGACAGAGACGGAGAGGAGGAGATAATGAGGAGTCGGAAAGGGAGTAGAGACGTGCTCCTACAGGCGCCGCTTACAATGTACTAGACCCTCACACGGTACGCGCGACAGGCAGTGGATGCAGCCAGTCGCAGTGGATCATATTTGACAGACAAGGGTCAGGCTGCATGCTATGAGACAGAAAACTGAGCGGAGCAGATAAGCCGGGGACAGCTAGAGTGACAGAGACGAAACATCAGCAGCAGAGTTTCAGCTGGAAGCATTAACTATGAAAACATGAACGTTACCAGACTCTTGGTCCATTTTGATCGACAGGGCCGGGCTCTGGGGGGCGGAGTCTTCGCTCAAAGAGTAGCTGTGCTCTGCTTGGATATCTGCGGGATTATAAAGGCTTTCTGAGAAGGATGGGAAATGGAGTTCACCTGTCTAATAGTGATGAACATCCAGACCGAGCTGGGCGTGAGGTTGCTCAATATAATCACTGGGAACAGTCAATCATATTCACGCAGGTGCACAATCCATATAACCCGACCCAACCCGGGTCTGAGCTCCTTAAACCGCCCCATCCTCCTTCAGGGAAATGAACAAGGAGGAAGCATTTTCAGTACTATTTCAGGCTTCATTAGCGATGCATATTAAGTTATATTTTGCCATTGATGCTTTATTCAATGACGCCCATGTCAGCAAGGACTCTTCATAAATGTCCTTGCGTATTTTGTGAAGTCTAACAGTGTACACGCGTAGAATGACTCATCTCACAGCGGCTAACACGTTATATGTAAAGTGTTTTTCATGCGTTCGTCCATGCAGCCGGAAAATAAATGCGTCGACAAGGTTAAAAAGATGCACATATAAATTCTGTCTGTGCGTATTCGGCCTTGGTGGCTGCAGCCTTCGTATTACATTTCAAATCTGCCGTGACATTGTTACAGAAATATTTGGACGCGAGAGTGCCGTCGAGACTTTTGCGTAAAAGTGACTCAGACGCTTATTGAGACATAATAATAATAATAATAATAATAATAATAATAACGGGCCGATTTATTTTCATTCGTTCTGCTGATCTTTTTGTTGCCTCCGTGACCATGGCAACGCCTGATCGGGATGCAGATTTGTCTCCAGCGATGAGCTCGCCGAGCAGCGCAGCGGGATGACGACAGAGAGAGTCTGCGGTGGACTAACTCCGAGCACCAGGATCCAGAAACAAGTCGGTCTGGTGCGTTTTGGAGATTTTGCAGAAGTCACAAACTTTGGCAAAAGAAACGGGCTCTCGTATCCCGATGTGTGACCTCTCCGGGGGAAAGCAGCCAACGTTGATGTCACCGAGGCGGCTTTCAAATCAAACCAAGAAATGAGATTTGGGTCTTTTCTATCCCAAAAACTTGGCTCTGTGTTGGAGCAACTGGCTGCTGCGCTGCTGGTGGTTCTCCAAGGGAACAAGAAGGTCATCTAAATGGGACTGTGAGATGTACAGAGCGAATATTCTGGAAGTTTCTTGGGCCTGAAATTATTTCAGAGCAGGATATTAAATGAAGGAACAACCTGTGATATGACCCTGAGTGCATTTAAACTTTCCTGCATGTGATATTTCCATTCATGTTCTATTATTTTAATGCTGCTGGGAGCTTGGTGTGTCTATTTTTGTCCTTTCATAATAAAAGCGGAGCTGACCTGGGCTGCTGTCCATGTCAAGGTGCAGGAGTGAAGGTCTGTCTGCCAGTAGGGGGCGCTCTAATAGATGGTCATCAAAGAAACTGTTGAATAATTCACTGCTGAAGTCGTCCATCTGGTCACCCGAGAAAGGCTGCAACACATGAATAGAAACAAGGAGACAAAGAGTTATTCAACGAATATATCAAGTCTTATACAACCTTTAAACAATATTAATGTGAACATTATTGATTATTAATATCAATATTGATAAATCTACTGAGAAGTCTTTGATGAGTAGTTTTGGGAGAAAATGGCCAAATACAGCTTCCAAATTCAAGATATTGTCTTCAAATAAAAAAAATTTTTTTCGAACCAACTGTCAAAAACCGGAAGATATTCAGCTTTTACAGAGAAAAGCAGCAAATCTTCACACTGGAAAAGCTGGAACAGTTTTCTGTGGATTGACCGAGCGAACATTCGACCTACAGACGATCGCTCCGTGTCAGAAAAGAGACGGCCGAGGACCGAGTTGATGAAACGACGAGTCAGTCGATGGGAAACAGCATCGATAGATTAAGTCTCAGTCTGGATGAATGAGTCACCGAGCTGAGAGTCGGTGTTCTGGAAGCCTGGGACAGCACGGTGCTGTGATTTCACTGCTTTTTACACACACACACACACACACACACACACACACACACACACACACACACACACACACACACACACACACACACACACACACACACACACACACACACACACACTATGAGTCACCCTGGTCTTGAGCAAACATGAAAAAAGATGAACAAAAGTGCACACACACACACACACACACACAATCTGGTTGGATGTCTCTGACAAAGAGTGATTTAATTAGCAACAAACACAAAATTTGATTTACATGTTTTATTCTTGGAAATTAGCTTAAAGCTGTTCTCTGAAATCTGGCAGAAATGTCGCGGCAGATAAAATCAGTCCAGTAGCAACAATAAAAAGCATGACTGGGATAATAAACGCAGGGCTAACTTCAATATTTTCAATAGCAACAGGAGATCAAATGTGCAGCTTGCAATGACAGAGAACCAAACTCTACAGTTCCCTTCAAGCTCTGTGGAGTTTTAGCCTCTTTTAGCTCGCTGTTTTGGATTTCCATCTCACAACCTCTGCTCTCATCAGATAAACCCACAGCACACAACCTACCCAGCAACACAGCTTACATATATAACTCTGAATTTACATGTGTATGATTTGCTTCAGGCTTTTTTTTTTAAATGTATGCGTACAACAAAGCTTCAAGGCGTGTGGTGGAAAGTGTAAAATAATAAATATGAAAGATTTTTAAAGACCATTTGTCTTTAAATGCATCAAGTTCTGCAATATTCTTTACACACTGTTCACACATGTCAACTTCATGTTCACAACTTCACACATGCAGCTATCTCAGAGTGTGTGTGTGTGTGTGTGTGTGCGTGTGTGTGTGTGAGGGTGAGAGGTCAAGCGTGTCTGCTGTGAAACTCTGGGATGCATGCAGCTGCTGAATGAAAACATGTGGAGCAAGATCACACACATACGAACACACAAACACACGCACACTGAGGGAATGAACACAGATGCTGCGCAAAAAAATGTAAAAAAAAACCAGAAGCACAATACATGTTTTGAAACTGGACTGCGAACTGTGTTGAGAGGAGGATTTGGGATTTGGAGGCTCAACGGACATCTCTATACGCTACATTTACCGGAGGTGCACAACTGCGACTTCTTATTTTCTGTATTTCTATCCTGAGAGATGCAATTCAAGTCCAATAACCACATCGATATCTGCAAGTTCCACCGCAGGAGACAACATGATGTGTGTGAACGCCCTCCTGCAGTCTCCTGCTCCTTCACACACGAGCCACCGCTCACTCATTCATAAACAAACGCACCCACATTCATCCCGACAGAGCAGCCTTGTTCTCCTGCTGCACTAAATGTCAAAACAATTTCAATAACCTCGACTGTGCCCCCTTTAACTCGGCCCCATCAGGAGAATATAGGTCACAATGAAACTGCCCTGCTGGAACATAAACAGAGGGACGTTTCCTCATTGGTGTAATAATAGGAAAGATGCAGAGAGAGAGAGAGAAAGCAGACAAACGTCCATAATAGAAATGATTATGTTTGACTTCAAATTAGCTGCATTAGTCCACCACGTGTGGCTCTACTTATTCTATTATAGCGTTCAGGACTTTACTGCTCCAGCAGTGATCCTGTCACTTTATATTTCACTACATTTGCAGCTGTGACTCTGTTTTGGCTCAACCCCGTCGAAGGCGACTTTTTGCCTCCTCCGTCACCTGCCAGGTATTCTCGGCGCTTCCTTCGGCCTCTCCGGGCTGGAGAGGACAAACTCCGCTCAGTTTCCTCCCTGCGGCTGAGCCCGAAAGCCACAAAACCTGGAGGAGGGTTTCACATGAAGGCTCCTGAACAAGCCGCAAGGACATGGGTGGATGATGGAGTGTGTCTGATCAATGTCTTGCGTTGTGGGAAACCAAAAAAAAAAAAAATAAATCCACACTGCAGCCAAAAAGTAATCATTAAATTGAGCAGAAGCTCCCGACACTCGTCGCAATGGTAACAGCAGGCGAGCTGCTGCCAAATGTAGGCATAAAAATCGAATCGTTGCCGTGGCAGCTGCAGGGTTAATTCACCTGGCAGATACCAAATTATGTATGCAGATAACATAAGATAATCGTGTCCCAACATGGCATTGTTCAGACAAAAGGTCAACATTCAGCTGATTTCCCTGCTGAATGCAGCGCTGATGCTAATCTGGATCACACCTGCACTACCTCACCTTCACAGGAGGACTTTTAGCATTTCACTACTGGCCTCATTTGTGCTCTGAATCACAGAGATAAACAGAGACGTAGTAGAAGGCTGGTGTTATTAGGACAGAAAGTTTAATGGACCCAGAATGTCTGAGAGATAGTTGATGCTGGAACAGCTGTGAGGAGAGGAGTTTAGGTCTGGACCTGTCATTCGTTACCTGAAACATTTCCCTCTCTGCTGGGAAAAGAGACACACGAGGGAGGAAAACCACGTTAAAAAGCAGTTGACAGTTTTTACAGCTTATTTCAGTCGCTGGCGTGTCATTAGGGGGACGGAGCTGAGATGTAAACCACACAAAGGGAGCTGGGAAACACACATGCAGGGAGTCATTATAAATGCAGAGCGCAACGCTGTTATGGCTGTAATGAGGAGTGTCGAGTCTCAACACATCTCTCTCGTATCCTTTCATTTGGCTGCCTCGCTGGTTCAGGTCAGAGTTGGAGTCAAACTTCTTGTCAGTGGGAGACGCTCATGGCCAAGAGGAGCCGCCGCCTACACCAGATTTGGGGAGAATATTTACTTTGTCTGACACGGTGATGCCGGACAGCACGGAGATAAACCGGATTACTGAGAACCAGGCTGGAAACTGTGCAGTGGAAAGTATTGTAAAAAAAATCTGCAGAACATCGTGTAAAGGCCAAAAGAAAGAACAAAAAAAACTTTAATTAAGTCATGTTGTCTTGCACTTCAAGACCCTCGACGACAATCATTTCCATTTGATGAAAAGACTGTTGAAAGCAGGTTTATGATGCCGTGAACAAATAAATTCATCAAAAGCTGAAGTTAAAGACGCCAGGCTGCAGGAAACACGGCGTCGCCTTCTACTTCCGCTCTGCATGAAGCTGTTTTCTCAGTGATTACATCCTGCTGCATCACGGTTGATTTTAGCCACAATTTTCGCTCTATTTTTGCCATCTCATCGGTGTTGCAGTATACATACAGTGCACACTTGCAGGCCAGGCAATGTAGGTCCAATTACATCAGCTTCAAATGAATCCCACCTGATTATATAAGTGATGAAAACACCAGCATAATCTTTTAATTCTGGAACATTCTTCATATTAAATCACAAACAGGTGAAATAATCTCCCTCCGTTGCACGAGGCAGACTTTTCCTCAGGTACTAAATTAAATATTAAAACTTGGTTTAAAAAAAATTAAATGAAACACTGCAGAGCTGGTTGAGATTATTTGGAGTGTAAAATAAAATTGTGATTCTGAGAGACCTGTAAACATCATGTCATTGATTATTCTGTAATCCTGACTGCCACATAAAAAAAATAAAATAAAAAAAAATGGCAATGCTCTCTACTCTATCTGGCTGCATGTGGTGTGTGTGTGTGTGGCTGCAGTGGGTTGGCTGCATTCGCCTTCACTTGAACTTCATGAGAGGGCAGGCAGCTGTGTGTGTGTGTGTGTGTGTGTGTGTGTGTGTGTGTGTGTGTGTGTGTGTGTGTGTGTGTGTGTGTGTGTGTGTGTGTGTGTGTGTGTGTGTGTGTGTGTGTGTGTGTGTGTGTGTGTGTGTGTGTGTGTGCATGCGATGAGACAAAAATGAACTGAGCTATAGTTCCCAATAAAACAGTGGAAGAGTATTTTTCCTTCTCACACTCTCACTCTCTCTCTCTCTCTCACACACACACACACACACACACACACACACACACACACACACACACACACACACACTGCTGCATGCCTGCAAACATTCCTTTCGCGCAGCAGACTAGCCAATCGGCGACGAGCATGCAAATGAGATGGGTGCGTCGAGTTAAAGCTGGAGTACAGGGTCTGAATGGAGTAGAAAAGAATAAAATAGAAGAGAATAGAGTGTGGATGGAGAATAAGAGGGTAAAAGAAGAGAGGAGGAAGAGGAGGAGGTGAAATGAGGGGATGAAAAGGAAAGCGTGCATCAGTAGGAAGTCTAGAATAGAATCAAATAGAACACAGTGACAACTTCAGTGTGAATAACCTGCACTGTCCTCACTTGACCTGCCTTTGTGCATGCGTGTTTACATGTGTGCATTTACTGATTAAAAAAAAATACATAAGGAATGAGAGCTGCAGTGATTTGTCAATTAATCTATTAGTTTAACTATATTGAAGAAAAAAAAAATTTTTTTTTTTTTTTAAAAACACTTAATTATTTGCCGTTAGAATAAAACTATTTCAATAAATAAAATATTCTCTTGTTCTACGTCACAATATTTGTACGTTTGTGTACGCTGCTCCATTCATACTCTAAAATTGCCCCTCAGACGCACCGCTTAGAAAAGAGGCATCGCTGTTACCGTGGTTACGACGGGCTCCATCCCCCGCACACGTCACCCTGGTCTACGAGACACCGCCATGCAGATCAATTGAGCAGTTAGCAAAATGAACGTCGTATTTAATCAACCACGGAGAAAATGGTTGGTCGCGGGCCTGCTCGTACTTCCTCCGGGGTTTAATGGAGCTGCAGGTGAGCTGCAGGTGATGCAGGTGAGCTGCAGGTGAGCTGCAGGTGATGCAGGTGATGCAGGTGAGCTGCAGGTGATGCAGGTGATGCAGGTGAGCTGCAGGTGATGCAGGTGAGCTGCAGGTGAGCTGCAGGTGAGCCTGCAGGTGAGCTGCAGGTGAGCCTGCAGGTGAGCTGCAGGTGAGCCTGCAGGTGAGATGCAGGTGATGCAGGTGAGCTGCAGGTGAGCTGCAGGTGAGCCTGCAGGTGAGATGCAGGTGATGCAGGTGAGCTGCAGGTGAGCTGCAGGTGAGCTGCGTCGTCCACGTACGACGGGCCAGCGGCGCTTCTAATCATCGCTGAATCGGATTCAAAGCAAGCCGCTTAATAGGAACTGTAATGCGCAGACATTGAAATGGTTCCTAGTGTTGACATTGTGATTCACTCTGATGTGGGACGTCCTCTCCGTCCCGACACTGGACTCATTGTCTTAGTTTACTTGTTTTAGTCGGATTCCTGAGTGAGATGAAGAGATGCTGTGATTAACACGGGTCCTCATCCGGTGAAAAACGTGTTTCTAGTGTGAAGCGAGGTGATCGTGAACTCTGATGTCACGTCTTTCTTCTTCCCCCTGGTTGATCAACGGGGCACACACTGTACTGTAAACAAAATACAGAGCAGGAAGTGTGTGTTCGCGTGATTAAAGAGCTCTGAGCTGATGTCTCTCTGTGTTCGATCAATGGCTCCTCCAACTTTTTAACCACAAAGACACAACAAAAGACTTTTATCAAAAGAGGCTGAAGGAGCCAGATGCACACCGACATGTTTTCTATTCTATTCTTGCCTCGACATTAATCAAATAGTCAAATTAATTCATGAGCAAGTGTCCGTTACAGAGGCGGCGAACCACAACACAAATAATTGACAGGTTAACTCCTTTATGTCCATTGATGACATCCGCAGAGCACTGAACGGAGAATACAAAGATTGCTTGATTCTCATCACCAGAAGCACGCCGTGCTGCCATCAGCCATCTTTCCCATGTCCTCGGCGCTGCTGCCCAGCCTCGTGGCTTCACAGCAGAGTGGACTACTTTATTTAGAACGGAGACAGGGGGAGTCAAACCACAAGCAGACTGGGCTGACTCACGGACTAGAATAGACGTCTGCCCAAAAAAACCTGCGCCGGTCAAACAAAATTTAAAAAAAAAAAAAAAAAGAGAAGGGGGGGATGACACAAAGTGGAAAAAAAAAAAAAAGAAAGAGAGAGAGAGGATCCTGCAGACACAGTTCAGGATGCCGTGGTTTTAACCCCTCGGTGTGCAGCAGCAGGGAAACAGCTCTCAGTTTGTCCACATTGTTTTTGTGAATTAATTGATTTCGAGGCCGGAGGAGCTCGGCACACCTCCGGCAGACCTGGAAACGGGACAGGGTGCTAATCCACGCTGCTGCCTCAAACTGCACGTCAAACAACAGCTTCGTTTCTTTTTATGGGGACGTGACGATGGCTTTTCGCTATTAAGAGGTACTCGTTTCCTGTGGCTGTGGCACCACCTCTCTGACGATGCTGCACCATCACGTCCTGTTGGTCGGCGACAGTCAGAGCACTGAACTTCAAGAGACGTCTCAGGTGAAAACAGGTGGTTTCTGAGGGCCCTCCGGGATGATTTGCACCAAAGATTTTAAGATGATTTTTGCAGCAGGAAGTGAAGTGCAGTAAATTAAAAATACAGCTGGAGTTGAAGACATCACAGTATGTAAAATAGGACATACTGATTGGGAGTGAATTGGAAAACGTGCCTTAATTAAGGGATATATTTTTTTAATTTAGGAAAACTTGAGAACATGTTTGGGAGGTTAGAGCCAATTAATACTGTGATGCACACACACACACACACACACACACACACACACACACACACACACACACACAAAGTTAAATAGTAACTGGCCAGCCTGTGTTGGCGTTCCCAGTCTCACATTTTAGTTTACACAATTACACACACACACACACACACACACACACACACACACAGAGAGGGTATGAGCCCCGGATGTCTGTCAGGATCTAATAACTACACCGCCCTCCTGAGGTCCGGCTCCGGGCGGAACAGGCGCTGGAGGTGCGTTTGATTAAAAGGCAAACAGCTGACTTGAAGCAGAAATAAAACACCATGTCGACCTGAACAGTTTTTTTACTCGTGGAAATGTGGAAATGTGGAAATGTGAGGACGGAGGACTCACCACATTAGTGAGGAAATCTCCGTCGCTGAGTTCCTCCAGGTCCAACAGGTTGGTCCCTCCGGACGGATAGAGTTTCTCTGCTGTTAAACTGTCTAAGATAGAGTCCATCATGATGTCTGTGTGGGTCTCCAGCTCACTGGACGGATGGACAGTAGCTCTGTGGACTGGACGTGAAGGTAAAACAACTCATTAAAAGGAGGCGGTTTGTTTTCAGGCGGCTGCGTGTGAAGCCGGAGAGACGAGCCGAGTCCAGCTGCTGCTTTCCGTCACTGACAAACTTGAAAAATGTCGAAATGTCTCATCCTTCTCTGCTCCCTGTGGCGGAGACACTGCTGTCCATCCAGCTCTCTCCCGGCGTGCGCTGTCTCAGCCATGCGCTGATGAATATTCAGCGAAGCCCCGCCCCGTTCATCAAATATTGACCACGCCCACAAAACATTCAATATTTCCGTCAAACCATGTCTGTGCAACAAAATACAACTATAAAAGATCAGAGGTAGAAAATATATTTACATAGGGTGGCTTCAAGTAAAGTTTTGAGTTATGGTGAGGTCTTTCATTAAATTCTAACATGCTAAATAACATTTAGTGTAGCCCCGCCCCATGGCCTTGATTACCCCCCCCCAACCAAAAAAAATCAGGGAAGTCATGTTAATACATCTTTATGATTAATGCCAATAATGTCAAAAGTAGCTACATTTCCTTAAAAACACTTTTACTTAAGTAAACAGAGACAAGAGCATATTGACACGGTTTTACTTTTACTTCAATAACAGATCTGAGCACTTCTTTCACCACTGCACGTTGCTATGGAAATAAGGTATCTGACAAAATACAGAAAAATATACATAAAACAATAAATCATAAAAACCTCAGCTCATCATAATGAATCAATATTTGCTTATTTTTAATGTAAATTTTTTTTTTACAGTGTGAATACTTTTATGATAGTAGTGGATTATTCTTGTGTTTAATCCCTTTCACACCCGTGATACAGCCGCACAATCGATATTAATTATTACGGCTGATTTCTTGCCCTGTCAGGAGTGTGTTGCGCTGCAGTAGGAGTTGGTGGATTGGCGTTCCTGTTAGCGGTGGACAAATACAACCCTTATCATCCGTCTCTGTACAAAAGACTTCTGTGAACTTGTGTAATTGCTAAACTTCAACGTGAGCAGAAGTCTAATCAGCCAGTATAAGCGAAATCTCCTGCGGGCCTGTGCCGAGTCTTCAGGGGTCGTGTTCGGTTCATTTGCGTGGTAAACCTTTTTCACGGTTTTTATTTGGGGGATCGCTGCTGTGATGCAAATGTAACCGAGCCCTTGTAAAGGTTATTAGTTCCACCAGGACTTCCCTTTATGTGACATGTCCAAATAAATGTCAAAAAGAAGGCAGCGGTTGTTGTCGTATCAGCGGAAGTCACGACTACTTCAATTACTGTAAGATTTTTTTAAACAGCGTGTGGAGTTTGACTTATAAACCACTAGAAATGTAGTCTGAGCATCTGTGTCTCTGTTCATGTGTGCGTGAAAGAAAGAAAAAGACAAGGGACGATGAAGACTGTTTTGGCACCACAAGTTATGGCCTGCAGCTACACATGGCGAAGCTGGAATGAAACAGATATTTCTTTCTTTCTTGGTGTCCCAGATTGTTCCTCCTCGGAGAGAGATTGAAATACAGCAGGGCGAGAGAAACCCTGTTCTCTGTATTGCAACTATCAGAAGTGCATTTGTTGCATACGCCATTGTTTGATTTGAGACACTTTGGAGACAAATTTAAGGATGATCATTCAGGACTTTAATATCACTAACAACATTTTGCGCTGTCGTTCATGGCCCCCAGAGGACGAGGCCTATGACTTTTGACGATGCTCTGGCTTTATGAACACCCGCCGTGTCTTCCCTCAATATGAACTGTTTTTTGTTTTGTTTTGGGGGTTTATGAAAAAAATACTCAAATAAAAGGTGTTCCCGTTGTGTCCAGGGCTCATTAGGAGAGGTTAACATGCTAAACGGAGATAGGAAACATGGTAAATATTCGACTTGCTAAACATTAACTGAAGGAAAAAAGCTGAATGAGAACATTTAATTTCCACTCAGCAACACAAAAAAACCGGTAATGACTCCAGAGTGAGCGGCAGCAGGACTGTATCAGTGTTTTGAGGCTCACACATGGTCTGATCTGCAGCTCCTGACTGCATTGTTCGTATTAAGGTCAGTGCAGAGGGTGTGGTGGAGGTTAGGAGACGGACCACAACAGTGATTATCATCAGGTTTTTGTGTCTTATGTTTTATGTTCTGACTCAAACAACAGCTTGTTATGTAATGATCTCCTCTTACTCTTTTCTGGCTTTTTCCACCTGACTACTTATTCTCTTTCCTGGTTTGTATTTGTCTTTTCCTTATCCATCATATGCGCCTTGTCATCCTCTGTGTCTTCTTTCTCCCTCCACAGATCAGTTTACAGAGGTGTCCCTCCCCAGGGGACAAGGTGGCTCTGTTTTTCTCTCACACACATCAGTGTTGTATAACTGTGGTGACATTTCATTGGCTGCAGTGAGTCCTGAACCTCAGGCCTCAACACATGCTAATTCAAACTTTACACTTTGACTGCGTATCGACAGTTGGAGGAGAAGTAGGAGAAAAAGACAATATACTGGTGATTATTTCAGATATTAAAGTTTTTCATAAAATTCTTTGAAAGAGATTTCTGGTTGCACCCCGAGACATTTTTAATCGTGAATAAAAAATGTTTTCTTTTGAAATGAAAAGGGTTATCATGAAGGGGATTTTTATGATTAATTCTGAGAGCAACAAATGAAACCAAAGTTTTTGCCTCTTTAAATGTAATAGCTTCACGATTAGCTGCTCATCTGTTGATGCATGTTGTGACAGGCCGTCTCTGATTGGCTGCTGCTGCAATGATGCAGGTATGACTCATCTTCTATTCTGAGCCGTGGAGTTTGACATGGGGTTCCTGACCTTTCATCTCCTTGGTGACCGCTGTGATGTCAACACTTCCCCCCCCCCCCCATCCTCCTCTTTCTGTCTGCCTCGCTCACTGCAGGTTTGTTTGGCATCACGGGCGAGAGGAGGGGGAACATCGAAGGTGGAGGACACGCAGTTTTTTTATGTCGATGATGGGTTCAGTTTCCACCACGCTGCCGCTGCCAGACAATTACTATTAGTCCTCACGTCATCGCTCTTCCTCACTGCCTGTGCTGACCCTGCTAACAGGCCTGAGGGGATTCACTGTAGCACCTGCTCATGCTGGGGAATATAAATCTATACTAATGACTTCTGAGACATCTTTTAACATTAATCAGGACCAGCCGAACCTCCCTCAACGACCACAAACAAGACAAGTTAGTGCCCCAACAACAGAGGTGCGCATATAAATCTCTGCTTTGATTTACTGTCTCAGGAATGAGTGATCTCTCGTGCTTGAGATGCAGAAATGCAACAGAAAAGGAAAAACAAGTCATTTTACAGTGCAGCCCAACAGGACTCGTCTTATTCCATTTTGAAAACAAAAAACACTTCACTTTGTCCCCTGAATGCCCAACAATAGCTTTTGTCTGCTCTGTGCAGCAAAGCCAGACTCTACCAGCAACAAAAAAAACAACATGATAGCCAGGTAATCACAGAATCATAATTATCTGTCTGCCTGTTGCTCTAACGTCAAATTTAGGTTTTTATATAAAAAAAAAAAAAAAAAAAATCTAATTGTAACTTTAAAGCCAAAATCTGTAATTCTCTGTGTTTAAATATACAGGCCGTGGGGTTCTGTGGTTGGTTGGTTGGTGGCAGCTGGGTGGAGTAGTGGATGTGTAATAAATGGTCATGGGGGTGGACGTAGTGGAGGGATGGAGAGGGAGCATGCATCCAATTTTCCGTAATGTCTTCGCAAATAGCTGCAGAGCTGTGAATTTAAACTGCTGCAACATAATAGCTCCTATTTTTTCATATTTGCTTACAGAATATGAAGACGCCGAAGCTGCCGTGATGTTTTCCCTCCCTGTTACAGTCTGTCTCTCGTTGGGAGTTCAGAAGTTCAGAGAAAAGAGGAGATGCGCGGCAAGGAACACGGTCGAGTAACGCCAACACCGTAATGAAAGCCAGCCTCATTCTTTGCATGCTGTTACATCATCTACGCACTCCAACTACAAGGGCACGTCCAACTGCTTTACTCAGACTGATGAACCTCAGTGGCTGCTCTCCCGACCAGATTCAGTCCGCTGTTACGCATGAACTTGTCTAAAGATAATCGAGTTGACAGCCTGAGAAAAAGGATGTGGACACCCGAACATGTGTACTTCTTGATCATCTCTTTCCAAAACTGTGGCATTAACCTTCGGCTGTAACACCTCCTCTCTCTTCTGAGAAAGGTTTTGCATCTCACTGGCCTTTGTGCAGGTCTCTCAACTCCTTCCACACTTAAGGTGAACAAGGTTGTCCATACTCATCTGGCCAAACGGTGCATTTGCAAGACTGTGGCCAAATCAGATGACTGTACCGCCCCCTACTGGAGGACGGATCACATAACAAACCAGGACACAAACGCCTGAAGATGTACAGCACAATAAATCCATGCAATCAAGTGCTGCTGTTCAATCATGAAATTAAACTACCGATTAATATATGCAACATATTTTTATTTTTCGACTATTTTCTTTTATCTATTTTTCTCCGTATATGTTGGTCTTAATATTTCAAAGGCACTTCCTGATTAAAAGGTCGTAAAAACCAACAAAAGACGCAGTTACACCTGACTTGAGCTGCTTGGTTGCTGCCGTCACCACTGCATGGTCTTCGATCGGGTCAGTTTCCGGGTCAGAGCGTGGCGGACCGTCAGCATGTAGGAGCGGCGGTCGGGCAGCGGGCGCTGATGGTCCAACACCAGCCTTTAAAACACACATGAAACCAAACACCAGCTGTCAATCAAAGAACAAGAAATCATACAATACATGTTCTTTTAAGCCCTGGATGGTTTTCTCCTGCAAAATGTCTCAGAAAAGACACAAAACAACCAAAACAAGATGTAAAAAGGCCACAAAGAGTCATATAATGGACAAAATTAAGACTCAAAATGCCCACAAATAGATACTGAATGGCTGAGATGGAAAAAAAAAAAAAAAAAAAGTACTGACAAATGCAGAATGACTGTAGAGAGACAATTTAAGAACAGAACGAGATTTAAATAAGACACAAAGAGATTGAAAACATCTGGGAGATACACAGTTGGAGACACAAAATTACAACAAACGACACAGCTCCAGGATTTGTGGTTGTTTAGTGTCTGGGAGTCTCACTGCTCAGTAGGAGGGGTGGAGGGGCCGCCTTTGTTTAGTGATCCATCCAAGCTTTAGACATCAATCGAACACGACTTTAAATTTGCCAATTCAGCTTTACAAGGACAAAATGTTTTATTCCGATTTTGTTTGGTTTGCTTGTTCCTCAGGATTTACCGTAATTCTTTCCAGCTGTGAGATGTTCCTTTATTTCTTTATTATGGGAGAACAGTGTCCCTCAACAACACCAGCACTGCTCTGACTACACAAAATAAGTGTTGCATTTCCAGTAGAAACATGCTTAGAGTGAGTTTACGTCGTGTGCTCGGTGTCAGCATGCAGCCTGTGTCACGTGTTGTGTGTCGGATACACACCTGATGAGCTGAAACATGGCGGCTTCCACGGCTAAAACTGCTTCGGCCACGGACAACTCCCTGAAACCACACCTGCATACATGCACACGCACACACACACACACACACACACACACACACTGAATGTTTCAGTTAATTAGCCAACATGCAAACACACAAACTTCTTATATAGCATATGTAAAAGACTCTAAACTGAGCAGAGGATAATTTCTGCTTTTCTCATATCATTTTCATCAGAATAACAGTAACAATATAATAATAATACATAATAATATAATAACACTGTTTAATTCATGTGAATAGTCAGTATTGTGAAGATACTTGGAAGCAATAGAGACATCTAAATCCATATTCAAAATAATAAAAAATAATAAAATAAACAGGAAGAAAATATAGATTATGAAGTTAAATATAGTAAAGAAAAGAAGATGAGTTCAAACTAAAGAATACAAACATGAGCACACAGACCTTAAATCCTTGGCGAGTCTCTGGCCCTCCTCTGTTGTCACCTCCCTGCCGATCTCCAAATCTGCCTTATTGGCTACGAGCACTGTGGGAACAACACACACACACACACACACACACACACACACACACACACACACACACACACACACACACACACACACACACACACACACACACACACACACACACACACGCGCAAAGATTCAGTGGACATACACTCCATGTTTGGTAGAGCGTCCTGTGCAGTGTAGGTGGCAGAATAAACTACAATGTGTGTGTGTGTGTGTGTGTGTGTGTGTGTGTGTGTGTGTGTGTGTGTGTGTGTGTGTGTGTGTGTGTGTGTGTGTGTGTGTGTGTGTGTGTGTGTGTGACAATAGACAGATGTCAAGTGAGAACAGAAATGCGCAGACGTGCAGGTCCAGTAGTTCAGCAGCTTGTGTATTTCTCCAGCTGATAACGTCCTTATATTCTCTAAGCAAACTTGACACGTAGGAAACCTGAGATAACTTGTGCTTTTTAAAGCTGCTGTTGGTAATAAAAAAAATGAGGTTTTCCTCATATAAAAAGTACCCAGACTCTGTTTGGTTTGGTCGATGAGCTTTTTGAGTCGCGGGACCTCCAGGAAGCTGAGGCGCTGTGTGATGGAGTAGAGCAGCAGGAAGCCGTCAGCCCAGCGGATGGAGGACTCCAGGGAAGCCGCAGAGCTCTCCTGGAAGAGCAAATGTAAAACAAAATTAAAAATAAAGTGATATGTGGATTATCAAAACAATGTCATAGTTAGAAGATTTGCCTGTTTATGTGTTTATTAGTCAGATTTAGACGTGATTGTGGACGTATTTTGGAGCCTTGAAGCTGAGCTACTTCCTCCTTTTTCCAGTCTTTACACAAAGCTGACTGTCAATCACAGCTTCCTGTGGCTTCATAGTTATCAATGATGATCAAATGTTCAGACTTTAATACGCTACGGCCTTTGTCAAGAAGTCAAGACAAACTGTCCTTCAAAATAAAATGTACGTCCACACAGGATGTGAATATTAGATAATTTCACATTACTTTTTAAGATTTCATTTTATGCTTTCATATTAATGTAATTAGAAATATTAAAAACAGGAACAGTTGTGATTCTTCACTATTGAATATATTAACGCCGATGACATACAGTTTACTTTGTGTTTTACCTTACAAGCTACGTCCAAAATCTCCAGATCGACGGCATCCTGCTCCACCAGCCGGCTGCACCTGTAGGTCACCTCTGCAGAAAAAAATAAACACACGTCCCTCTTCTTGAATCCGGGCTGGGGAGCGATGCAGCCGAGTGGGAAGATCATTTTTCCAAAACAAAGTCTTACCCTTCTTGTGGTCGTATTCGCCAATAAAGCGTTTGGTTATAAAACGAACACACAGAGCTGAAAGACACAAAACAGACACGGTCAGCGGAGACTGAACACTCTCTCTCATGTCATGTGTTGCGTCACCGCTGCTTTTAGAGTCTTCTTACCTGCCTTGTTTAATCAAATGAACAAGTGCTTTCTCTGTGTTTGGGTGGAAGAAGCCTGGAAGCTCTGAGTGTGTTTGACTTCTGTCTGCTCTTTAAGGACTCGCTGTATTTTAGGACACATTAAAATGTTGCTCATTCAAGTGTCGTGAATCTGAATCTTTCACTACTGGAGTTCAGCAAGCATGTCTTGTGTTTCTGGGGAATAGCCTCCGTTATGTACACATGAACTTCAGACACAATAAATCAGTGAATATAATCGTTAAGGTTCACTCATAAAGGCAGAGATGCTCTTACTGCACGATGGAAACAAAAGCGAAGGACAAAAATCTCCCCCGGATGTGATGATGAGACATTTCTGGACATGACATGATGATGGGTGAACTTACCACCCGTGTAAAGTTTCCATTTTTAGCAAGAGCTTCTACACCGCGACCAACGGTTGACCCTAAACTTCACATCTCTTTTATGAACACGTTAGGATCTCCAACCCACGCTGCCGTCACATCGTCTACTTTACCTGTTTTTCCAGTGTTTTGAGCTCCCAGAACGAGGAGTTTAACTGGAACCATTTTCCCGCCGGGGCCACTGTTAGTGCAGCGTGTGTCCCTTCATGAACACCCTGCAGGGAAGAGGACGGGAGGACGGCAACGAGTCACAAGACAGAAGCATAAGGAGCAATGAAAGCTTCATGAATCTAAATTTATATCCAAACAAAGAGTTATAAGCGAGTACGAACCTTACTAGTAACACGGCGCCGTAGCTTGTAATAATACTGACCTTAAAGTAGAAATAAACTCCAGATATGGAGAGGATTGAAATAATGAGCTCACTGTCCAGACACTGAGCAGACAGAGAAAGGAGAGACGGGACTGTCTTCTCTCCTCTTCTGTTTGCTTAGAGGAGCTCTCTCTCTCTCTCTCTCTGTTTTAGGGAACAATATAAGACAAGAGCCATTTGTCTGCAGCAACAATGTCCAACTCTACACTCAAATCCCATTTTACATCCACTCAGGACACGAGTTACAGTCACGTCAAAGCCTCTAATGTCACAGATAAAATGTGCTTTTATACCTGATATCAGCCTCTCATCTAAAATACTACATCAGCAGTTTATTAATATAGTAAATATTGAGCCATCATCAAATGCATTTAAACACATTGACTTGTAATTGAGTCTTTACATTATGTTACAGCTACTTTTTCCTAATAAATGTGAAGGATCTGATGAGTTTTTCTATTCCTTTGAAGGTTTTTGGAGTTAAAAACACAGCAGCAGTTTAAGTGCTTTAAAACTTGATTTGATCTGAAGCGGCTCTCTGAAGACAACAAAGAAAATATACATGAAAGAATATTTTCTTTCGAGCCGGGAGTTTATTTACTCATTTCTGCATGCAGTGACCTTGACTTTACCTCTGAACTCTGCAAAGACCGACTTCTTTCTTTTAATCTTCTGCATCTCATCCGCCAGGACGGTTTGGAAAAAGCGGCCTGGGAAGTTTATAAATCAGACATTTTAACATTAGGTATGCCCGTCTAGGTTAGAAGTTAAAATAGTAGAAGAAAGAGGTTTTTACCTGGTAAATGATGAGATCAATTTTTACCCCCCAAAAAAAGTGACATCTGAAAAGTAAAAGTCTGGATATCTGTTTCTGGTCTGCATCATGGATCACTTGCAAGCTTATAAAATACAAACGCTCTTATATGAACGCAACACGATAAATGAAAACCTCTTCAAACTGAAGTAAAGACATTTGTAAGATTTTATTAATTATTATTTATATTTCTGCTTTATTCAACAAAGCTCGTTCCCGGCAGCGAGAGCGACTTAAGTGCATACAACAAGCACGAAGGACATCTTTAAATAAAGGCGTGACATTGAGTTTGTTCAGAGAAGTGAGGAGTTGTTTCAGAGTTATTGTTCTTTCTGCGGCGGCGTTCAGCAGATAGACGGCTCGTCCACGGCGTCGGCTCCTTCTGTGATGGCCTTGACGCACTTGGCCATCGTCTGGGAAGCCCTGCTGATGGAGTCTGAACACAGAGGGACTCAGTGTTAGCAGATCATTTCACATTTTTAGATATTGTTTTTTTTTTGTTTTTGTTTTTTGTTCTGTGTAAAAAAAGAAGGAACGCACCGGTCATGTAGAAGTCCTTTGCTGTGAGTTGAGGTGGGATCAGAGGAGCTGCGATGAGCTCCTGGTTCACAACCTGAGAGGAGCACAGAGACATCATCAGGAAAATCTGGTCAAGAAGCAACTCGTGTGTGTGTGTGTGTGTGTGTGTGTGTGTGTGTGTGTGTGTGTGTGTGTGTGTGTGTGTGTGTGTGTGTGTGTGTGTGTGTGTGTACCTGAGCGAGCTCGTTGGCCTGTTTGAAGTAGTTCGCCCCCTCCACGTCGTCGTAGCGGACCAGGTTGGGGGAAACCTCGGCTAGTCTGGATCGGACCTCCTCCAGGGAGTCGTAGGGCAGCGTCACACCCGCCAGCTGCAAACACAAACACACACAAACACACACACACACACACACACACACACACACACACACACACACACACACACTTTTCATTGACCTCAATGTTCAGTACCAGTGTGAAGGTCAGTGCACACGCCGTCAGTGACGTCCTCCTTACTTCAGATATGGCTCTGATGATCTTCCAGTCCTCTCTGGCCATCCCAGGAGCAGTGACAGCTACCTTGGTGTGTTGGCTCCGCCCTTCAGTGTTGACATAAGTGGCATTTTTCTCCGTGTACGCAGCACTGGGGAGGATGATGTCGGCCATCGGTGCTCCTACGTCTCCATGATGACCTGGAGGGGTGAAAAAAATGTATGGTATTTCCACAAATTAGGAACACTGGGCATCTACGGAGTGTGTGCACGCTGCTCCTGTGTCTTTATATGTGTGTGTGTGTGTGTGTGTGTGTGTGTGTGTGTGTACCCTGGTAGATGATGAGGCTTTCTTTTGGCAGGTCGGCTCTGGTGATGCAGCCGGCGTCAGCTCCCAGCAGGAGCAGGACTTTGGGGGGATTGTTCCTGATGGCTTCCACGCCGGCCTTGTAGCCCAGATCCAACGCAGCCACCTGACTGGCCACTCTACGCACACACACACACACACACACACACACACACACACACACGCGCGCGCACACACACACACACACACACAGGAAAAATATGTATCAAATCTCACTCTCTCTATTTGTGTTGGGAGGAAAAAACAGCAGATCACAGGCAACTCAAAAGGTGCAGAAAACGTCAGCTGATTTATCGAGAGCATCGCGGAGTTGTACCTGTGCAGGACGTTGAGGACTTTCCAGCCCTCCTCCACGCCGCTGCTGGTTCTGGCGTTCTGAGCGACGGTGGAGACGGCGCTCAGAATAGCAGCTCCGTCTTCTCTCTGCAGAGCGCTGCTGCCCACGACCACCACCGGGCGCTTAGCAGCCGCAAGCACCTGCACACCGGGGAAGGAAAGGGAATTACTAAAAGGAGCAGATGGTAGAAATTCATCTCAGACTCTGTATGTGTGTGTGTGAGATTGTCCATCACCTGGCAGAAGGGGTGTGTGCCATCAGCCAGCTCCTTCAGTACGGCCGTCTCCTCTCCCAGGTGGTCGTAGGTGTAGCTCAGGTCAACATTGTGACCCACCACGGCAACGTGCAGCTCATTGTGGAGCCAGCTGGGAAAAACATTAAACACCAGTCAGAACTTGTTTTTTTGTCCCGTGTTGAATCTAGTCATGAAACATATTTTGTTTTGAGCTTTACCTCTTGCGGATCCTGGCGTTGAACAGCGGGGCTTCGTAGCGCGGGTTTGTTCCTACGAGCAGCAGCACATCGCATTCCTCGATGCCGGCGATGCGGGAGTTCAGGAGGTAGTTGGAGCGCAGGTCAGAGCTGGAGAACGACACGACATCAGCTGATAAAGTCACGGGAACGACACGCTTCACACCTGAGCAACGATGCGAGGCCCGTCGCCGTCCTCACCCTGCTCCCGCCATCGGGAAGAGCTCCTCGGTGCAGAGGTTCTCAGAGTTCAGTCTGTTGAGGACGTCTTTGAGGGCGACCAGAGTTTCGGCGTCTGCCATCCCTCCTGCAATGGCTGCCACCTCATTCCCCTGCACACTCTGCAGCTACACACACACACAGATTTATGTTAACCTCAGGACTAAATAACTTCTGCAAAATGGACATAAACACGTTAGGCTACATTAAAAATAAATAACACGCTTACTGCTCCAGCAACACGAGTGAGAGCGTCCTCCCAGGTGGTCGGGGTCAGCTGACCTGACTCATCCTTCACCATCGGCTGAGTCAACCTCTGCCTCTTCAGACCATCATATGCAAACCTGCACATTGTGGTCGCAGCATATAAAACTATTTATGTAAAACAATTAGTAATTGTAATTCTGAGTCAAATAAATCAGATGTATTTATTTGTGGATGACCTGGTTTTATCAGAGATCCACTCCTCGTTGACGTCTTCGTTCAGCCTGGGCATCACCCTCATCACCTCCCCTCCCCTCGTGCTCACCACGATGTTGCTGCCGACGGCGTCCAGCACGTCGATCGACTCAGTTTTCCTGCAAAAACATCAGAGGACGAAGCTAAAGAGACATAAAACTAACAACTTAGATGAAGTTCAGAAAGCTCCGTCGCCGTTTGCTGCGGTTCTGCGTGCTGACCCGACCCATTCCCACCTGGTCTCCCACGGCCGTGCGGTGAAAGCGTAAGGTTTGGAGGTGAGCGCTCCGACGGGACACACGTCGATCACGTTGCCCGACAGCTCCGACATGAACATCTTCTCCACGTACGTCCCGATCTGCAGGTTGTTTCCCCTTCCTGTCGTTCCCAGGTCTTCAACTCCGGCAATCTCGCTGGCGAAGCTGTAAAAAACAAATAAAAAAAAAACACACGGCATGAATGTGCTCATTAAGTAAGATGATCACATTCTTGATAAGTGACACAAACACGGAGGTTCGTGCTGCGCTCACCGGACGCAGCGTGTGCACTGGATGCAGCGGGTCATGATGGTCTTGATCAGAGGACCGATGTTTTTGTCCTCCACTGCTCTCTTTCCTTCTGTGAAGCGGCTGCGGTCTGAACCGAACTGCATGGACTGATCCTGAGAACACAGTTTCCTGTTAGATTTCTCAATTGAACCACGTGACGCTCGTGTGGCGGCATCGATTAAAGCATCTCGAAGCCTTTTATGTGATTTTTTTTTTTTTATGCTTCGTGATTAGAGTATCTTAACCCCAGCGTACCTGCAGGTCACACTCTCCTCCCTGATCACAAATAGGACAGTCCAGCGGGTGGTTGGCCAACAGGAACTCCATCACTCCCTCTCTGATGACACACACGTTCAAAAATCCTGGTAACTATAGTTTTAACTTGATATTTTAAAAAGCCTGCTGCCTTGAGCGTGACTCGTATTTGAACACAACCACGTAGCGACCGCTGGAGTTCGTACCTGGCTTTGCGCGTCTTCTCTGAGTTGGTGAGGATGTTCCAACCCTTCATGACGGGCATGGCGCAGGCTGCTACCGGCTGATGACGCACAAATCAGACATTAATATTCAGGAATTAACAGCCACATCGGTCCTAAAGCGCTGATCTTTTTTTTTTTTTACCTTTGGAGCTTTCTCTATCTCCACCAGACACATGCGGCAGTTTCCCGCCACCGAGAGGCGCTCGTGGTAACAGAACCTGGGGATCTGAACTCCCACCTTCTCACAGGCCTGATGGGGGCAAGAAAACAAGACGACAAAGTCGGAAATCACAACAAAAAAACTCAAATTAAATCACGAGAAGTCCCTGAAAATAGCACACAGGCTCAGATCCACCCGCGTCTTACCTGCAGCACAGTCGTCCCGGGCTCCACCTCCACTGGTTTCCCGTCAATAAACACTTCCACCATGTTGCTGGCGGCGCGCACCGGAGTACGCACCCCCCCCCCCCCCCCCCCCCCCCCCCCCCCCCCCCCCCCCCCCCCCCCCCCCCCCCCCCCCCCCCCCCCCCCCCCCCCCCCCCCCCCCCCCCCCCCCCCCCCCCCCCCCCCCCCCCCCCCCCCCCCCCCCCCCCCCCCCCCCCCCCCCCCCCCCCCCCCCCCCCCCCCCCCCCCCCCTCTCTCTCTCTCTCTCTCTCTCTCTCTCTCCCCCCCCCCCCCCCCCCCCCCCCCCCCCCCCCCCCCCCCCCCCCCCCCCCCCCCCCCCCCCCCCCCCCCCGAAACTTTACACAAGAAGGACAACTTTATTCAAATAAAACAAACTCAACCAATAAAATAAATGTTACAATATCTTTTTTTCCACAAACATAAAAAAAAAGGACAATGTCCTGTCTTGTTATGTTTAACATTTTACAACTGAATGTTGCCAAAAAGGAAAATAATAATAATGATTTGAGTCATTACACACACACACACACACACACACACACACACACACACACACACACACACACACACACTCAGGTCTTACCAGGGGTGGAGGAAGCCAGGTTGCCCTTGGCGGCTCCGGCTAGAGCTCGGCCAACGTTTGGCAGTCGCAACATGACTCTGAGAGAGAAAACAAACATGAGCTCACCTACATAACAACTTCCATAAAAAAAAAAAAAAAAAAAAAAATTGAAATCCAATTCCACATAAAAGCAATAAAAAAATACTTTAAAATTTTTTAAATTTTCCCTTCTTTTTTATTGATTAATTGATGGATTTTTTTTTTTTTGGTCTATAAGACGTCATAAAATAAAATAAAAAAATTGAAATCTAATTCCACATAAAAGCAATTAAAAAAATACTTTTGAAAAAAATTAATTTTCCCTTCTTTTTTATTAATTAATTGATGTATTTTTTTTGGTCTATAAGACGTCACAAAATAAAATTAAATGTTGTCAATTAACGTGTAATGCTGCACATCCGAAGCACTAATTGTGTTATTTACAAACATACAACATGAATTCTCACGTTTTAAAGTTGTATTAATGCCCAACATCACATTTTACACATCTGGAGCACTTTAACTTGAATTTCCTTTCAATAAACTGCGCAAAAGTCACATTAAATTAATTTTAATTCTTATTCTGCATAAAGCTGCACTTGCAGGCTAACAGCGTTAGCTCCGAGCACCACTCAAGGACACGGGCGTGACGTCACGTTAGAGGTGAACTGGAGATAAACCGTCAAATACTTCGGTTTTCATCACATCACGTGCAGAGTTTTGTGCTTTCATAAGCGCGTTATATATTTCGTGGCTCTTACCTTTCGCTATTTGGCCTTCTGGACCAGAACAGCTGTGATCTGAGTTACGCTACCGGCCAAACAGCGTTAGCGGAAATGGCACGACGTCGAGCTTCCGGTTTGAAAGGAAGTGTCGGATTTCAGAATAAAAGCAGCGCAGTGGTTGTTTTTTTTTCTTCTTCTTTTTGATTTGTCACGTGCAAAACAGCCACAAAAACAAAAACAAAAAAAACCCAGATGTAATGCTGTTGTTATTAGTTTTAAACCAACATGAACGCACGCGGACCCTACGTCACTGCACTACAGCTCGGTTTTCACCTTCGACTACGTTTCCCACAATGCACCGGGCGCGCAACCGGAAATAACAACGTGTGCACATTCGCGACAGTTCAGGAAGCGAGCGGCTGTTGAAACGAGCAAGAGTTGGTGCTCTCTCCTCTGAAGGAGGACCACGAAAACAGGTACATGTTTCCTTACGATTAAAAACAACACGGTCGTGACCGACTCGTCGACTTGTCACCTCGTCGATGACGTCACGTCCGGAGCCGACAAAACGTGAATCTGTGAAACCGGTTAGCAACAAGCTAGCTGGTATCTGCTAGCAAACAACAGCGTTTACTCACGAATCTGTATTTTAATTATATATTCGTGATATAAATATCGTGAAGTAGGTTACCTGGTGGGGCGTGTTACTGCAGCTCCTCCGGGTGTTGGATGTCAATAAGGAGCGTCAAACATCAGCCTCTTGTCCTCTTCAAGTGTTTTTAGATTTAAATCATCACTTACTAAATTAAAAGGTGGATTATTAACATGTTATAACTATATAACTAATCTGGAGTTAAGCTGGTTAAAAACATGTTAGTTTATTCTATATTTTATGTATTTATGTGGTTTGATTCATTGGTGGAGAGTGTGGATTATATTTATATATATATATATAAAAATATATACATATATCTTGTGAGGTTTTCTTGAATGGACTATTATATATATATATATATATTTTATATATATATAGATATATAAAATACACTGTAGTGTGTATATATAGTAGTATATATATATAGTAGTATATAGATATATATGTATATATATATATATATCTATATACTACTATATATACACACTACAGTGTGGATTATATATATATATATATATATTTTGTGAGGTTTTCTTGAGTGGACTATTATATATATATTATATATATATATATATATATATATATATATATATATACTACTATATATACACACACTACAGTGTGGATTATATATAAATATATATATCCTGTGAGGTTTTCTTGAGTGGACTATTTTGTTGTTGTTGTTGTTGTTGACTCACGGTGTCTTTGTTGTTCCTTTCAGCACCATGTTGCCGACCACCTCGCCCAACAGTAACGGCGAGCTGAGCTCCAGGGACGCCGCGCGCCACACGGCGGGCGCCAAGCGCTACAAGTACCTGCGGCGGCTGCTCTACTTCAAACAGATGGACTTTGACTTCGCCATGTGGCAGATGCTCTACTTGTTCACGTCGCCGCAGAGGGTCTACCGCAACTTCCACTACAGGAAACAGACCAAGGACCAGTGGGCCCGGGACGATCCCGCTTTTCTAGTCCTGCTCAGCATCTGGCTTTGCGGTAAAAAACAAATCTGATGATGATGTTTGTTTTCCCGTCCTGATGTTGCTGCACTACCGAACACTTTATTATTGTGCAGTGTCAACGATGGGCTTCGGGCTCGTGTTGGACATGGGAGTCCTGGAGACTCTGAAACTGCTGCTGTGGGTCGTCATCGTCGACTGCGTCGGAGTCGGTCTGCTCATATCGACGTTTATGTGGCGAGTAGTCGGTTTGGCTGGTTTCATAAGATATAATGACCGACATCTACTCCGTAAAAGCCTCCCGCTGCACGTGACGTTGTGATTCGTTGTCGTTTCCAGGGTGATCACCAACAAGTACCTGCTCAAACAACCCGGCAGGAACTTCGACGTGGAGTGGGGCTACGCGTTTGACGTTCACCTCAACGCTTTCTACCCGCTGCTCGTCATCCTGCACTTCCTGCAGCTTTTCTTCATCAACCGTGAGTCCATCAGCGTATCTGCAGTGACATCATCAAATTCAAGGCTTCTGTTAAATCTGTATTTTTATTCGGCTAAAAAAACTGATTTCCGAGTCTGAATAATGTTTCTGGAGCTCAACTACATTTGTTGTACTTTTTCTCTCTTTTTTTTTTGTGCCATTCATAATTGATCATATTTCCACTTTATGAGTAAAATAAATGCAGGGCAGTACATCTGATTATCATGTTAATTTGACAAATAACTGATGCTCCTGTTTTGTGTGTTTCAAGATGTGGTGGTGATAAATTCAGACTGGTTCCTGGGATACTTTGTGGGGAACAGCATGTGGCTGATCGCCATTAGTTATTATGTCTACATCACCTTCTTGGGGTACAACGGTGAGTCTAAATACAGCGTTCGACCGCTCTGAAGATCTCTACAGCCAATAGATTCGCGTGAGAAGATTTCAGGTTAATTAAGAGGAAAGCTCACATTTCTGTTGGACTCTTACTGATCTGTAACGCCGTCTCGTCTTTCACTCCTCACAGCTCTCCCCTTCCTGAAGAACACCGTGGTGCTGCTCTACCCGTTCGCCCTGATCGGCCTCATCTACGTCCTCTCCGTCTCGCTGGGCTGGAACTTCACTCAGGGTCTCTGCTGGTTTTACAAGTACAGAGTCCAGTAGAACCGGTTTTGGACACTCGCCGGCTCCGGGCCGACTCGACAGTCGTGTTTTTTCAACTCGCATTCAAGTGACAATGAATCCACTTCCAGCTGCTGTCAGTCAACATCTGGTTGACTCTCAGTGACCTGGGACTCGGGGTTGATTGAGCTGCTTCACTCCCACTCGGCTCTCACTTGATTTTCTGTTTGGCTCTTTTGTCGAGCTCCTAAGTCAGTAATCAGTGATGTGTTTGGACTCGTAGCAGAAGCAGGGGGACGGATAAGACGCATCTTTTGACGTTGCTCCTTTTGTATGATTTGTAAATAAGTACTGTGGCAGATTGTAATATACACACAAAGGATTGTTTCTGAGGAGGAAGTTTGCTTCTTTTGATTTTTTCTTAAAAAAAAAAGACTAAATCCTGGTTATTGAAGAGGAAAAAAGGAAAGTTTCTGTTTTTTCTTTCTTTTCTTTCTTAAAGTGTACATTCCAGAGCACTTTCAATAAAAGGTTTTATTAACTTTAGTTGCTTTGGTTTTAATGTGTGGACGAAGAAATCAGAACCATGTTTTGCTGTTACTTCTCCCAACCGCTGCACAGTTTCTCTTTTAAAGCTGGAGCATCACCGGGTCGAACATTGATGCTCCTGGTTCATATTACTGTGCAAAATTCAGGCTGAGGCAGCTGGAGATCAAAGAGCTTTAAAAAAAATAAAAAAATCTCATTAGTATTACACGGTGGTTAAATCTTACTCGATATCAGGCTTACTTATTTTTTTCTTCATCTGCCTCCACCTGCAGGAAAAAAACCTCAATTTGTTTTAACATAAAAATGTCTTTGCAGTACAAAAGGAGAAAAAACCCAAACATGTTGCAGAATATCATGCCTTTAATAATAAAAAATAAAAGATTAAAAAATACAAATATTATTGCTTGAATGTTTTGCGGTAGTTTGTCCATATTCTGTTTAGTTTATTTAAACATTTTTCAGTAGCAGTTACAGCAGCTCCCCCCCCCACCCCCTGAGTTCACACAGGAAAGACCCCCCATCCCTCCCCCCATCCCTCCTATATTTACTGTCCATGCGATTACCAGTGGGCTCTCCTCTTCATTCGTCGTCTTCATCTTGTGACTGAGGTCTGGGCTTGGCCAGGTTGGCCCTGACTCGAGCCTGGTCCACACCGTCCAGCAGGTTTTTGGAGTCCAGAGCCAGAGTGTGAGCGGCCGCCAGCATCTGGAGCTGACACTCCTCCTTCAGCGAGGTTATGGAGTTCTGCTGGGCCAGTCGCATCTTGTTGATCAGATGTTCCAAGTCCTTGTTCAGCAGCTTCTTCGTGCCCTCGATCTGAGACGCAGAGGAGAGAAGGTCGCACGCTACAGGTTGGTCGAACTCGATGTCACTAACGCTGCAGTATGTTTTATAGCATGAATACTGCACGAATAAGGATCGTAGGTATTATTTTTCATCAATAAATACTTTGGTTGAAACTGATTTCTCTCGTATTTTATGTTCTACAAGCTCCTAAATCTTGATGAGTAAATGATCACCAGTAAAATAGGTTATTTTCAACAAAATGACGGCACCAGAACCGATCTATCGACGGCCTGCACACACAGTCACACACCGACCTCTGTGGTGATGGAGCAGTGCAGGGAGGGCAGGATCTCGTCGACACTCTGAATCAGGCTGCGCAGGGTGATGCCCACTGCCTGAAGGTGGACGGAGGAGGTGGAGGGGTGAGACGGGGGAGGACAGGACAGGACAGGAGAAGACGGTAGGAGGAGACAAGGTGGGAGATAGAGAACGGAAACCGGAAACTCGCATTGTTACTCCATCAGCTGATAAAAGAGTCTGAAATCTTGCAGTGACTCAGCGGCGCCCTCTCCTGTTCAGACGCTCTTTTCTCTGATACAGAAAACAATAATGAGCCCACCTTGACGGCTTTGGGATACTCGGAGGCGGGCAGCGTGTTGACGTCGTTCTTCAGCTGGACCACCTGCTTCACCATCACCATGACGTTGGTGTAAACCTGATCATCTGATCGGTCCAGCTCAGCTGTGGGCCGAGACTGCAACGGGACTTATTTATTAGTTTTTAATATCAACATCAGCTTTGTTGGTGTTTTCTGATGCGAATAATTAAATACAGTATTTTTTTTATATAATTGTAGAGGAGTTTTACCTGTAAGACTGCAGGAGGCGCTGGGGGTTTCACTGGAGGACCTGAAACACACAAGTAATGCACATAAGTACATTTTGTACACACATTTTCTGTACATATGTATATGTACAATGTGAGGAAAGATACATTTTGCATAACAGTTAACAGAATATTGTCAAAATATGTATAATTTCCTCTTTACAGTATGATTACTAACGTTTAGATGTTTTTCGACATGTTTCCTAAATGCTGTGATGAACATTTTAAAACCGTTCATGCTGTGTATTTATGTTCTCTATATGCTTGTCAATTACAGTGTATTTTTTTTAATTTCTATGCTTTTTCTTTGTCCTTTTCTGCACCATGCTGCTGGTCTAAGAAGGCAAACAGTTTGGACCTACCATTTTCTGGACTGCTTTCAGGAGGCTGCAAAAAACAGAGAAGGAAGAAAACTATTATTTGAACCGGTTTGAGCAGTTTTAAATGTTTTGGTCGGGTAGAAGGACGGGAAAAGAGTCTTTTCTGAGGTAAAGGAGCTGAAGGACCCAGAGGAAGAACATTTAACCTAATTCCTCGTGGCTGATCAATCAAACCACTTATTTATGGTTGGACCACAAAAGCTAAATATAGCAGTAAAATTAGCAAAAGAGGAAATAGTCAGTGTACCTTGATTTGTGAGTCCAGTCGCGCAACAGGATCCTACACAGACACACAACGTGGAAGACATTTAAAACAGGCTTCAGTGCGGAGACGATCATTTGGTGTGTTTGCATCATGGACATCCAGTTACTTAAGGTTTCCAAAGATCTTCTGCTGGACACTCTGACTAATATCATTTCGTCACACTCAAAAAAACACAAACAGCTAACTTTGTTTCGTGTGTGTGTGTGTGTGTGTGTGTGTGTGTGTGTGTGTGTGTGTGTGTGTGTGTGTGTGTGTGTGTGTGTGTGTGTGTGTGTGTGTGTGTGTGTGTGTGTGTGTGTGTTTGTGTGCGATCTCTCACCAGTTGTCGCTCCTCCTTCTCCAGCCACTGTTTGTCCATCTGCATCTCTTTTCTTTGTCTTTGTAAAGTGTCCTCCACTCTCTCTTTCTCCCACATTGACCTGCTGTCCCTGTCTGGTGCCTACACACAAACACACACACAAACACAAACACACACACACACACACACACACACACACACACACACACACACACACAAACACACACGCACACACAAACACAAACACACAAACACACACATAAATGTCTATGTATGTATATAACATTAGAACTTGTTGTGAAACTTCACATCAGTGTCATATTAAAACGGACCTATTTCCCCTAAAACCTTTAGTCACATGGTTCAGTTTGCTTTCATCCATGTTGTGGCTTTTTACACTCTGGCCTGAAAAGCCGTCCCAAAGTTGACACCACAGAACATGACTCAGTGACAAACTTCCCTGTCGTGATGTGACGTAACTTGAGAGGTTCCCTAAAGGCCTTTTACCGACAATCTACTGACGCTGACATAAAGCAATTTCATGCCAGGATTGCCAATTCAAATATTTACAAACTTTGAGCATTTATAGAGTATTTTCTCTCTCTCTTTGGGGGGAGTTGAAGCAGGCCAATTGAAATAGGTCAGTTCAATCCGTATTTGTGGACATGTGTAGTGTATCTGTGTGAGTTTGGACACCTGTCTGTGTGTGGCCCGAGGAAGCGTGCAGCCTTGTGTCCGGGACGGCTGGTGAGAGACAAAGAAAAAAGAGAGCACATGTCATTTATTTAAAGTCTGTCAGGCGCAGCGTCACTGAAGAAAATGAGCGATGCAGCTGCTGAGTCAGAGCCTCGTGGTATTAAACTTTCAAAATGTGCTATGACTCAACAAAAAAAATAAAAATCTGATCTTTCACCATGAAGTTCTGCGTACTGAGCAGGAACTCTGTCTGACTGCAGCTTCTACAAACTGTTTACACACTGTGAACTCAGCTCTTCTTCATATTGACATGGTGTGTGTGTGTGTGTGTGTGAGTGTGTGTGTGTGTGTGTGTGTGTGAGGTACCTTGGGTGGAGCCTCTGTGTGGTTGGGATCAAATATTTCTGGGATGGAGTGTGATCTGTCTCGCCTGTGCTCGGTCTCCTGCTTCACCTCTATCCTGTGGATCTCGCTATCAAACACACACGGACGTCATTTAGAGTGTGCGCGCACAACAAACCAGCACATTAAATTAGGTGCAGTAATAACGTGTGCAGGTGTGTGAGCGTCGGCGCACCCGATGGAGCAGACGAGCTGGCTGAAGGTGGGCCGGCCGTGCGGCTCGTAGGCCCAGCAGCGGGTGAGCTGGGCGTAGACGGCGGGCGGGCAGAGCTGCGGTTTGTGGAGTCGAACTCCCGACTCCAGCTGGTGGATCACCTGCCCGTTCTCCAGCCAGGAGAACGGCTGCTGGGCCAACGAGAAGATCTCCCACACACACACAGCTGCTCACACACGCACGCACACACACACACACACACACACACACACACACACACACACACACACACACACACACACACACACACACACACACACACACACACACACACACACACACACACACACACACACACACACACACACACACACACACACGATCAGTTCCAAATTAAAAAATCTTACAAAAGTTGAGATTCCCCTTTAAGATTGTAATTCTTTCTTTTAAAAAGAAATATCATGAAATAACAAGTTTGATCATCTCTCTGTTAGTGTGAATCACATATCTCTTTAGACATGCTTTTTAAAATGCATTATTTAAGCTAAGCACTAAAAAATTTTTTTAAAAAAAACCCCAGTCCTAACAAGCTCTTCGGTCTGTGGTAATTCTGCAAAAAAATATTAGAAACCTCAACACGACCTGCAGCCTCAAGAATTGAGATTCAACTCCTGTCTCGGTGAAGTTCTCACGTTGCGCAGCGGGAGGACTAATTTAAAGACATTTGACACCTTTCTGGTTGACTAAATGCTTCTATTTGTGTTCAGAGAAGTTTGCATGTGTGTGTTCAGAGAGGTGTGTTCTTCTCACCAAACATCCAGACGTCACTGGCTGTGGTGAAGCGTCGGAAGTTGATGGATTCAGGCGCCATCCATTTGATCGGTAACCGACTGACTGAAGCTGCAAATAGAAGAAAAGAGGTGTTTCACAAGAAAAAGAACAGAAACAGAGACTTGATGTGTATTTTTACCTTCAGTTTAAATTGTGTGTGTGTGTGTGTGTGTGTGTGTGTGTGTGTGTGTGTGTGTGTGTGTGTGTGTGTGTGTGTGTGTGTGTGTGTGTGTGTGTGTGTGTGTGTACCTTTATAATACTCTTGATCGTCAACGTAGCGAGACAGGCCGAAGTCTCCGAGCTTAACGCAGTCAGGAGACGCCACCAAGACATTTCTCACTGCTATATCTCTGCAGCACACACACACACACACACACACACACACACACACACGCACACACACACACGCACAGAGCAGAAACAACACAGCAAAGAAAAGACAAGACGAACATTAAAGGAACAGTTCACACCAAAAATAAATCTTCGGGTCAAATTTTCTTTTTTTCAGTTACTCATCGGAGAGACTTGATATTTGTTTTCACTCCATCCTGCCTGTTTGTAGAAAATGTCTTATAAATATTTATGTTACCTGTGCACCATATTCAGTCCCTCCAGGTAAGCCAAGGCTTTGCAGATTTGCAGACAGTACAGGATTAATGTTGCTATTGTCAGGCTGTACTGCTGCTCCACCAGATAGTTCCCCAGCTGTCAGGGAAATAAACACATCTACTTTTTACAAGACGACAGTGTTGTTTTTTTTGTTTTGTTTATTTCTGAATGAATGCAGTGGATCGTCAGCCGGATAACGAGCAGCACAAACACAAAAACACACCTCTCCATGTTCGTAGAGCTCCATGATAATCCAGACAGGATCGACCTCGATGACTCCGATGAGACGCACGATGTGAGGATGATCAAGATTTTTCATCAAACCTGCAACAGACAGAGCGATATGCATCGGATCTCTAAAATATCACATTTTATACTGATTTCATAGCAGAGAGGGAAAATGACATTTTTCAAGGAAAATCTTTGAATATGAATCACCCCGAGGCTTTACCTAAACCAAACTCAGGACAGATTTTGACTCTCAAAACTAAATCATCAGTGTTAGTTTGTCATGTGTGTCTCGCTCGTTGACGCTGCTGCACGTGATGAACACTGTGGTTTCCAGTCCGCCACAGCTTAAGCTGTTGCACAAAGCCACATGCAGGCAACAGGAAGTCGACGACAGCAGTGTTCAGGCTGTTGAAACCTTGAAATATTCTGAACTAAGATGCTTGTTTCTGTTTTGACAGTTCAAGTTTTACAACAGAATATCTAATAACGGAAGAGAACGTGCACCGAAAAAAAAAATCTTAAAAAGGAAACAATCAGTGCAGCGGCCACAAACTCACCAGCTTCACTGAGGAACTTCTCCTTTACATCACCTGAACAGTCCTTACACGTTTTGATTGCCACATGGATCCTCTCCCCTGTCTGCACATACACATACGTGTTGTGGTAAGGTATCAAGTTTGGGGGGAAAAACAAAAAAGCTTGAGCACAAACAATTCACTGTACAGAAAATAGACGTTTGTGGTACATTTACAGCTGAAGGAGAACAATACAGTTCATTTAGAGACTTAGAGTGATGCTTTGTGGGCAACAGATGAACTCACATGGCTTTTATAAACTCCATCATGAACCTCTCCAAAGAATCCTTCACCCAGGATCCGACCCACAACAACTTCCTCTCTGGAGATCCTGTGCTTCTCTGAACACAAAAACATTAAGGAACAAAGTGAAAGAAATGTAATAAAACTCGAGACTATCCAAGCAAAACAACAACATGAAATTAAATTTGTATCCCTGAAAACAAAGATGTGCATGTGACTAATATATTATAAAGCCAAATAATTTAACTAGAACAAAATCTTAAACACTACTCACCACCACACTCTGTGTTGCCTTCTGGGATTTCAGCATAAATATCAGAATCTGAATTTCAAGAAAAATGTCCAACTTGTAGGGGATTACTTAGCAAATTGCTCTTCTGCTTGAAAAATGATAAATTATTGTGTTCAAAGCGAAAAATTAAACATTCAGGAGGCAGAAAGAAACCAGATGTACTTATACCTTTACCAGGACCTCTTTGAGCACCACTGGAAGATAAACAGAGAACATGAAAGTTGGATTTTTTTAAAAAAAATTTAAAGCAAGCAGTCAATCAGCCTGTTTCCAGCTGTGCTTTAACATCTGTGACACTTTGGTAAAGCAGAAAAAAAAAACATCTGAAGAAAATGAATACAGAAAAAGGAAGAGCAGGGTGTGAAAACAGAAAATAGTCATTTCGCTTCACCCGCACTTTTTACCCTCAGTTTCCACCAGTTTACCACCACAGTGGAAAAAACAGTTAACAACATTTACAAAAAAACACAACTCATCACACTCACCAGTTTGGGATGTCAGGGAGTTTCAGTCTTGGGTCTCTCCCTAAAAAAAAAATATTTTTTTTTTACTTGGAGTTAGGCCTAAAAATAAAAAGGGACCATTTCATGTTTTTAGACTTGGTTTAATTCTATTATTTAAGATGAGAAGAAAGTGAATGCATCAGTGAATTTGGTGTTTAAGTTCATTGTAAGCCATTTTTAATGAAAGCCAAATGTACAAAAGTAAACCGGGTTGGTGAGCAATAGATGATTGTTTCTGTACCTTTGCTGGGCCTGATAATTAGCGACCTCTCGGTGCTGCTTTCCAGTCGACAATAGCCATCAATCAGGTCAGCCATATTTTCCGCAACGGCCAGGGAGGAAGTGTTCACCGAGAGCGGCTTTTGAGGTTGAAGAAGCAAAGATACGAACATATTTGTGATAAAAACATTTTCATACAGTAACCTCATTTGACTCCTCCTTAAAGTACAACTCAACAATCCAGATCACGATTACCGCGTGTTAAAAGCGAAGCTGAAACAAGATGAAACAAATCTTGCACAAGAGTCAGGAAGTAGTCCTCGACTCAACTCTTCCCCCAGATACTTTCCACACTCACGAGGACACATATTTTCATGTCGGACTTTGTTTCGGGGTGTTTTTCACATAAAATTCAAATAAAAAATAAAAAAGTGTTGATCTTCTCATCAAACCCTGAGTAAGAAAGTAAATGAGCACGTGTCTTATCAGGAGGTCTGGTGTCACCTGTTTGGTTCCTTCTATGTGCACAGTGAGCAGAGCCCGGCCGTCGCTCTCCGCAGAGCAGGAGATGCTGCGGACCTGAGAGAACTTGGCCAGACAGACGGGCTGCAAAAGAGACAAAAGACATATACATGAAGAGGGAATAAACAAGACAAAGACTTCCTGTGACACTTGATGAAACGGTGAAGAGAGACTTTAAGCTCACTGTTGAGTTGTCAGTTTGTTGACTGATCCCTTCAGAGCTGATGACCAGGTCTATTGTCACACTCCAGCTGTGCTAAAGTAACAGGAAACACACATATAAAGGATAAGGTGCATATGCACAGGGCTCCAACGACATGAACAAATTAACAAAATAAATACAGTAAAACTACATAGAGATGTGTAAGCGGAGACATTTTACGAAACAGGATATTCTGCAGTGAAACCAGCGTCACGCCCATTTTCCACTTTACAAATTTAGTTGGAAGCACGTTGCAGTTGAGATGCATTTGATTTGTGAAACCCTTTGCACACATCAGGGTCTGCAGAGCTCACCACCAGCTGGCAGGCGAAGGTCTCGTGTGTGTAGCTGTAGCACTGAGCCAGAGTGGTGAAGAACTTCACCATACACTGGTCCTGGTTCAGAGTCGAGTAGCCCTGAAACGTCTGCTGGATCAGCCGGCGCAACTGCTTGGGCTGAAACACACGCAGATGCACACAAACACAGACAAAACAAAAGAAAAAGTAATCACCTGAAAATAAATGTCTTTTTTTTTTTCTTTTTTTTTTTACGCAGGTTTAGTTAGAAAGCGTTTCTTTTGGCTCGCTACCTTCATGCTGTCGATGAGCTCTCTGGGAAAGAACAGGTCCAGTCCAACGTCCTTCCTTATGGAGGAACGGAGGAGACTCAGATCACCAGAACAACGCAAACACAAAGCAACACTTCCGTTGTTCAATATTCTCTTCAAAAGCATGAGAGCGCTCGCCTTCGTCTCTTTCAATGCCAACCACAGAACTATTGTGGCATTTTATTGTTCCTCTTCACCTTCATATCAGGTCACAGATACCACATGAAATTTGTATTCTTGGAACTGGTGCACTTCGGTCAGACGGCTGACTAAAACTGTGTGAACTGCAGAGTTTGAGTTACTCTTCCGAAATTAAACACCACTAAAACCATGTATGGCAACAACAACAAAATGGGTGAGACCAGACCACACGGCAATAACACTCGACTTACTCCAGGAGTTCAAAGTTGGACTTCTTCTCCAGCCCGTTTGGGTTCATGTCTTTGTAGAATCTCCTGCAAGCACAGAAACAGCCGTTGAAAACTTGTACAAACTGATGTCCTGTTTTACTCTCTGTGACGCAGGAGTCGTTCGTTACCTAATTTCCAGACAGCCGAGCTGTAGAGACATTCCATCGCTGACTTTTGAGGCATACCGCCGCATATAATCACTTCGTACCTGAGGAGAAACAGACTTTGTGTTGACTACAGCTAAATAAACCTAATCCTGATTCTAAAATAGATTCCAAGCATATGAAACTATAAAGAATATAATATAATATAATATAATATAATATAATATAATATAATATAATATAATATAATATAATATAATATAATATAATATAATGTAATATAATATAATATAATATAATTAATTGTATAGTATTCTCAGAGTGACACATCACTGACCTGCAGGTAAAAGTAGAGCATTGTGGTTTTGTCTTCTTGGAACTTCTCCATGAAGTCTGACGGGATGTTTCTGATCCTCAGGTCATATCTGGCCAAACACACATCATGTTATTCTATTACTATCGTTGCACATGTCTTCATATTAAAAACACGGATGTGATGGAGCTCCTGACCTCCACTCAGCCTCGAGGTGCTGCTGCTCGTAGCGCTGCGTGAGTTCAGACACGGTCAGGTCCGGGTGCAGCCAGTGGATCTCTGAGGACTTGAGGTGTTTGAGGAGGAGGCCGTAGCAGAGGTGGTGTTTTATCTCTGGACCCACGCAGCCGCTGGACAGCACCGTGCTGATGACCGTCTGGGACACAAATAATTGTAGAGCAGAGTCTCTGTTGTTGTTTTTTTACCTTTTAAAATGTGATCAGTCACTTCCAAGTGTGTAGCAACACATGAACAAAAATCCCGCTGATACAATCTCAACAATGAGGGTTATCCTCATCAGCATTAACATATCTGCTTTGTGAAAAGAAAAAAAAAAAAACTCACTTCCTTATTTATTTATTTTTTTCCTAGAAAGTGCAGCGCAAGAAGGAACATCAGAAAAGACACCTGAGTATAGAAGTAACCGTGAAGTAAAGTCGAGAACGTTCAGCTACACTGGGCACTGCAGTGGACCACAGTAGAGTCCAACACTGGAGAGTAGAGTAGAATATAGTTGATAGTATAATAAGGCTGCAGTCATGCATAGAAGAACATAGTAGAGTGCAGCTGGAGAGGAACCTCCAACAGAACCGTATAGAAAAGTACAGATCAGTACAGTCAGCTGCACACGAAAGCAAGCAAAGTAAAGTAAAGTACAATGGAAAACATTACAGACGTGCACAGGAGAGCTGAGTAGTCAAACACAGTACGCAACAGTAAACAACAGCTTGATATATGTAAGTAGAGTACAGTATATTTGAGTATAGTATATGAAGATCTTGATAGATGGACAACAATGACTGACAGGAACACGCAGGGCAGAAAGACATGACACTTATGAAATGAGGAAAAAAAAAACAGGAAATATGGTCAGCGAGGTGCTGATGTGACAGAAGTAGAATAAAGTAGAGTGAATAGTGGTGAGACTGGGTAAGAGTCCAGTCGAGTCCAGTAGAGTCCAGTAGAGTCCAGTAGAGTCCAGTCGAGTCCAGTAGAGTCCAGTAGAGTCCAGTCGAGTCCAGTAGAGTCCAGTCGAGTCCAGTAGAGTCCAGTAGAGTCCAGTCGAGTCCAGTCGAGTCCAGTAGAGTCCAGTAGAGTCCAGTAGAGTCCAGTCGAGTCCAGTAGAGTCCAGTAGAGTCCAGTCGAGTCCAGTCGAGTCCAGTCGAGTCCAGTAGAGTCCAGTAGAGTCCAGTAGAGTCCAGTCGAGTCCAGTAGAGTCCAGTAGAGTCCAGTCGAGTATACCTTCACAGTCCACCCCTCCTCGCAGCGGACCAGTTTGAAGTTCTTGCCCATGTTGGAGCTGTTGCTCAGGAAACACACTTTGATGATCTTCAGCGGGAAGATGCTTTCCTTGGCGACAGTTGCCGTGGGCGACGTGTCCGAGGTATCTGACTGACTGGTGGGAGACATGCTCCTCCAGGACAGGGTGCTGGTGTCTCCTGACATCACACACACACACACACACACACACACAGGCGTGTACGCTACTGCGCGTCCATGTCCGTCTCCGTTGTCACTCTGTTGCGTCCTTCATCCTCGACCGTGCCACACGTCCACGGAGGTGCACGTCAAAGCTGGAGACGAAACCAGTTGGACGCAACAATGGACAACACAAATTAAAGAGAACATTCACGTCGGCGAAACGATTCGACTCCCGCTGCCGATCCTTCTGTACTCACCAGTCTTGCGCAAGCTCCACGACTCGGCACAAGAACCGCACCGCCGGCCTCCGAACCTGTAGACGACCCAGAGACAGAGACGGACCGTCTTCCCATTACTTTACCAAGTGCAGATTTCTTTCGTTTGTCCTCTTCGTCAGACTAACAGAGCGGACGCATCCGAAGCCGTGCGCCGAAGAGGAGTCATGTCGGGGCTTAACGAAAGAGGAAACGCGACTGACGGGGCAAATAAGGAAGTTGAAGAGCAGCTACAGAAAAACTGAGAGGACTGATGAAACCGCCGCCTCCCTCCCCTCCCCTCCCCTCCCTCCCCCCCAATCTCACATGCAATGGCACAAGCCAGCATCGCACCACATGCCACTGCTTGAACGAGTCACTTCCTCTTCCAGACGTTAAACAGCAACAGGTGAAAACCGACATTTATGAGAGTTACTGACTTAAAAAAAAAAAAAAAAAAAAAAAAGCAGCATTTTAAAAGAACTCCGAGTACAAAGTGAGAAATTACAGCCAAGCTGTAGAAATCGATAATTACATGCGTGTTCCTTCATTAAAAGCTGTTTTATGCATCACGCTGACTCAGCGAGGTGCTGATGGAAAGTTCTCCGGCCGTCCGGTTTCAGAGCGCACATCGGTGGTTTTGTTCTTCTGGTGAGTCCGAGGTGGAGTCGCAGACACTTTCTCACAACTCGAGAAATTGATGAGATAAACGTAGCAGACTTTCACACTGAGGTCAACTTCACTGCATAACTTTTTCTACAACTCAACACCCGAAGGGGAGATTGCTGTGTTGAGCATGTGTGTGTTTTCTCCCCTGCAGACGACTTTCTGGACATTTCTTTGCCCTGCGGCAATAAATTATATTTTAATGCAACGCGGGGAAGTTATATCATAAAGAACATATGACATTGAGACAGATTAGAGGAACATATCGTGGACTACTGAAAGACTTCACACATTTCAGCACTTCATATGAGGGTTAAACTTTAAAAAATAAATAAAAAAATAAAAAAAATTCAGAAAATTTCAGGAGCTATATTTCAAATTTGTTTGACTATTATACACTGAAACACAATCACTGTAATACTGTTTAAATATTTCCAACCTGTCACACACAAAAAAAAGAAAAAAGAAGTCAAACAATTAATTTGAATATGACCGGAAATGACGTCACAGCACCGCGACGGTAACACAGGAAATGGGTAACCAAAACACCGCTTTAAAAAAAAAAAAAAAAAAAAACACGCTTCCGACGTGACTTTCTTTTGCTAAATGTTGACTGCTGCGGGTTTGAAGTGAACATGTGCGCCGCTTACCCCACGCCGGTTTACTCCCACGCGGGACGGGGAGACTTCCGGGATGTTTACGAGCCGGCGGAGGACTCGTTCCTTCTGATGGACGCGCTGGAGAAAGACGCGGAGCGGCTGCAGCTGCTGAGGTACAGACGAAGCTCCTCCAAACTCAGTCATGTCTTCTTGAATTTCAATGCGCCTCTTCGCTGCTTCCAGCCCGGATGTGTGTGTGGAGGTGGGCAGCGGCTCCGGGGTGATGTCCGCCTTTCTGGCGTCCGTCGTCGGACCTTCAGCTCTTTATATGTGAGTTATTCTGATGTTTTGTCAGAAATTTCAGGCTATTAAACGTTTCTAAATGCAGATGTGTGTGTGTGTGTGTGTGTGTGTGTGTGTGTGTGTGTGTGTGTGTGTGTTTCAGCTGCACTGACGTGAATCCTGCAGCAGCTCGATGCACCGCAGCGACCTCTACCGGTAACAACGTGTCCCTGCAGCCGGTCATCACAGACCTGGTGAGACGTCATCATCATCATCATCATCATCATCAGCCCGGTGTTATTGTTTTGTGAACGAAGGCTCATCCGGCGCCTTCTCCACCCTCGTCCCTCAGGTGGAGTGTCTCCTGCCTCGGCTGCGCGGCGAAGTGGACGTCCTCCTCTTCAACCCTCCCTACGTCGTGACGCCTCCGGAGGAGGTGACCCGGCCCGGCCCGGCCCGGCTCTCTGAAGTCCGGACGTGTCCGCGTGTCTTCAACTGGTTTGTTCTTCTCTCTCAGGTGGGCAGCAGAGGCGTCGAAGCTGCCTGGGCCGGTGGGGAGCGAGGCCGAGCGGTGACCGACAGATTTCTTCCCCTGGTGACGCAGCTGCTGTCCAGCAAAGGCTTGTTTTACCTCGTGACCGTCGCCGAGAACGATCCGGGTTCGTTTGCCGACTTCCCTTCAACGACATCTCCGGTTTGAGGAAATCACCCGCGTGAAGAAGTTTGTTTACCCGTGTCTTTCTCCTCGCCAGAGGAGATCGTCAGCTCGCTGGGTCGGTGCGGCCTGAAGGGAGAGTCGCGCGCGTCCGCGAGAGCTGGAAACGAAAGGTTGTCTGTGCTGCGCTTCCACCGGCGCCAACGCAGGTGAACCGCCTCCGGCACATCCTGGTACTTTACAGAATAAAAACACAAACACGTTTCGTACCAACTCGGCAGGTTCATTCTTTTCACAAGCAGTTGAAATGTGCTCTTTAACTTCCAGGTGACGCCATCTGTCCTCTCCCAGTCTCTCGCTGCGACGTCATCGGGCGACGTTGAGTCCAGTGGGGGAGAGGTGGAGCGCCGACGGGTCACCGGGTCAGAGGGTCACAGGGTCACAGGGTCACCGGGTCACCGGGTCACCGGGTCACGCCTCAGGCAGAGTCAACCCAGACTCGGCTCCTTTCTCAGATGCCTACGACCACCGGGGCTTTGAGGCTTAAATCACGTCCGTGTGTGATCTTGTAACGATGGATGTTTGTCTCTCACACACACACACACACACACACACACACACACACACACACACACACACACACACACACACACACACACACACACACACACACACACACACACACACACACACACACACACACCTCCCTCGGTTCTTCGTCTCCTCGTGTGGGAACTGATCACGGAGTTGAAGCAGGCGCACCGCGGCCGTCTTTTACTTTCTTTCAGACTTTTTGAAGTGATGAAATAAAATAAAGACACAAACATCTGTGGAAATCTCCCAATAAAATGCAGAGAAAGTGACGGCCATCTGTCCTCCTCTTGTTTCTGTGGAGGCTCGAGGCCTCTGATTTTATCAAAGCACATGTTTTTTCACGGAAACCCTGAAATGCCCTTTTTTAAAACTCATTCATAGTGACAAACTTAAAGACTTCAACTTAAAACCCTTATGCCAAAAAAAAACAGTATTTAACCTACAATTAAATGTACTGCAGCCAAAACCATTCAATCTCTATGAAAAGCCCATTTTTAGGTCACCCGAAAACCATATAAACGCGATATTCACTTTTACAAAATCAATTTAGCAAGTCATTTAAATGTTGAGCAACATCTGCACATAGTTCTACATATTTTAAACATCACAAACCTGTGAAAACAGAAGAATGAACGCGCAGGTATCAGGTGCTTCTTCCAGGTGCTGCTCCGCTCAGCTGACTGAGGAGCAACAAGTCCACGTGCAAAGAAAGTCCGCGAGGGATGCAAAACAACACTGCCCCCTGCTGCCAGAAGATCTTTAATGTCCTAAAACATCACGAGATGTTTAGTTGCACGAGAATCAAAAGGTGCCTTGAAGTTGGAAATCCATCAATTGTGCAGGTCAAAGTCTGTTTACTCAAAATCTGGACTATTAAGAGTTTCATCAGTTTAGCTGTTGATGCTGCAACAGATGGGACTCCAGCAACAAGGACTCCACCTGCCGCCGAGAAACATGCAGGAATCTGCCTTTAAAAAAAACCCCACATGGGAACAGTTTCGCCAGTGGGAAAATTACATGATATGGAAATATAAGCCGCAGGAAATTCAGTTGCACATGGAAATCAGACATTTACGTTTGTACTACTTCACAGAAGAAATGACATAATACGGGCGAACACTGAAAAAGTGGGCAGGTTGTGTTTCAAAGTGGAGTCACAGTGAGGCTAAAGAAAAGAGTAAAATAGTTTATTGTATCAGTATAGATCAACAGAAGGCACACATACAGAATCTGAGGGTAGAAGTCACGCCAGTGTCAGTATCCCATAAAACCAAGTGATCATATAGCAAAATATACCATTACATTTCTATCTGCAGGACTCGTCGTTCCACCTCGGAGAGCTCATACAATACATTAGCAAGCAAATGCAGCCGTTTGCAAAAATATATTCATATATAATTATACATTTTTCTCTACACATCGAAGCAAATCAACTATACAAAATGCAGAAAACTATCTCAGTACATTAACCGGTGAGCCGTTTGTAAGAAAGTCCATGCTGATTATTAGCATCAGAGTGGCAGTATTACAGAATCAAAAATAGAAGCAGTACCTTTGTCATAAAACAGTTATAGGAAAAACTTACAAGTTCATATAATGCCAAAAATATTAGCTTTGAAAACAAGAAAAAGTACACAAAAGACATTTCACTATTCATGAATATAGGAGGATTATAAGGTCTGGAAAATACAAGTGTGTCCCTTTCAAGCAGTACGAGTTTCTAACCAAAAATATTGAGAAGTAAATTAGTAAAGGAGTGCCATGGCTTCAAGATACTTTTTGGTTGAAATACAGATCCCAGAGTTGACATACGCGAGGACGACAGCGACAGCCATGCTGAAAAATGACCGCTCACATAACGACTAGCAGGACTGTCAAAAAAGTTCAAGGATTAAATGACACATTTTGAGTAAAAAGTTTTGTTATGAGCATGAAGCTCAAAAACGTCTTCTTATATTTGGGCAAGAAAAAGCTGAAATATTTCACAATTTAATTTTCTTTTTTTACAAGAACAACTTAATATCTGGAAGCTTGTGTGCCAAATTACAGCTTTAATCTTGTACTTGTACTGTATCATGACTTTATAGCCTTCTTTTATAAAATTATAACTGTTCAATATTGACAAGTTCATCATAATTTTCTGAACTATTTGTAGTGTTCTTACTTTTTTCTCAAAATATGAAACTATTATTCTTGAAATCTTTTGTCTTTTTGCGGCCCTGAATGCATCGTAACACTTTATTCCAAATGAGTACTACAAAAGTTTGGGACAAGGAGGTGTATTCTTTCGGAGGGGGAAGTTTAACAGTCTTAAGGATTCAGTGATTTTTCAGCCTCCACTTAAATCATAATTTTACAAATAAAACTTGTGGCAAAAGAGACACTAAATTTTAAAGTAGGAATACATACTGACAACCTCGAACACTGCTCAGTAATTTTAGGTTCCACCTTTTGAAAAATAACTCCGTTCTCCTCCAGCTGCCAGAGTCTAATACGGGTAGCTGTCGGGGAAAGTCAGTCCCTGGATGCATTGCTCCCCTCCGTCCACCAGGTAAGGCCCCTCGTCCTCGTAGCTGGGCAGGGCGAGGCCGTCCTCCTCGCTGGGAGGGAGGATGGCGTCCGGGTCGGCCTTCAGACTCGGCCTCTGGTTGTCGGGGAAAGCCATGGAGAAAAGCGCCTCGGGGTTGCACACAAACTTGTAAACATACCTTTCCCCAGCCACCTGCACGAGCAACCAATCAGAGGAGAGGGAAGTCAGCAAAATAATTAAAGCAATCAAAAGTTGATCACATATTATGATGAATGTGTAACCACAGATAAGATTAGTGGAAGACAGAAGTGAAACCTGCCTTTACCTTCTGCATGATGCCCTTCTCGTAGTAGTACCGCAGTGAGCGGCTCAGCTTGTCGTAGTTCATGGCCGGCCGGTTCTTCTGCATCCCCCACAGTCGAGCCACCTGGACAGAACAAAAGATAAAAAGACTCCATTAAAACATCCTGCTATGTGGGGGTTTGATTATTATTATTATAATAATTTAGAATATGTATTTTCTATTTCATTTTCAGCCTCTTTCAGTCTTTTTTTTTTTTTCACAATAAGTCCCACAAGAGGTTTTGGCAGCGGCTGACCTCTTCAGGATCGATCAGTTTAAACTCCATGTTGCGTCCCGTCCACACGATCAGGTGTCCGTTTGCCGGGTTGTCCAGCAGCGTGAGCAGGAACTGCCAGAGCTGCAGGGAGCCGCGGCGCTGGTACGGCAAACCCTCCTGCTTCACTTTACCTGGTTACAGAACAGTCGTGTTTAGGTCGTTGCCTCCCAGCAGAAGTAACACCAACACTGGATAACGCTCGTGTCTTACCTTCCAGTCTCTCTGGCACAACACAGGTGTCGTCGTAGTACAAACGTGGCTCTCTGTCGTGACTAAATCCTGCGGGTTGAAATAATGAATATTTAGAAAAGTTGTGGCGGCTCAGACACAATATTTTAAACCCAAGACAATCAAACTCACCAGCGGTGTTACTCTGGAACAAAACTGAAGACTTCCCGAATGATGACGACTGGCAAGTTTGAACCTCTGGAAGACACAAAAGTAAAGAAGAATAAATGTGAGCACATGACGGATGACACGGATGGATGAAGCAGAATCCTAACACACACACACACACACACACACACACACACACACACACACACACACACACACACACACACACACACACACACACACACACACACACACACACACACACACACACACACACACACCTGAGTCGAAGCCAAAGTCTCTTGGTTCTTGTTTAATTGTGATGTGGTTGAAAGTGGTCTGGGACCGGGCCAGACCTGAACCAGGAGGCCCCGGCTCTGGATACCGTGGGTCCACCAGTTCCTGTTTGAAAGCCCGGGAGCCGAGGGGAACCAGGGGCTCTGACAGGTTGCGTTGGTACAGCGGCCGGCCATCGCGGCTCGAGGGGTGGTACGGTGTGTTGGCCGTCTTCTCCTGCGGGAGGAAGGACAAGCAGGGATCCGACAGCTGCCTCTGAAACCTGAAGTGTGGGAGAACACAAGTGGAGGTTTGAGGGATTCGAGTGGATTCTGTTTCCAGCTTCAAGCGTATAAAAGTAGTAGTTAGGAGCTCACCTTTGTTCTGTGTTGAAAGAAGCACCGGAGCAGCTGATGGGGGGGCGCGGCAGAGCAAACTGCCCGTTTCGGTTGGCCTGTGGGAGGTTGTGGTGGTGGTGGTGGTGGTGGTGGTGGGAGGGGCTGAGGGTAGCAACGTGGCTCGGGGAACAATTGTTGGTCAGCTGAGGGCTTGATGGCTGTAGCTGCCTCTGTAAGGGTGGAGGTCCAGCAGGATGAATGGAGCCGCACTGCACCGCAGGCGAGGAGGCTGGAGTCAGAGATGGCTTGTGGTTGTCACAGGCACTGAGGAGAGGACAGGAAGCAGCCCTGAAGTCAGCCAGGGTTTCATACAAACGCTTACTCCATCTGTGTGATATTAGCGTCATTGTGATCAGGTACCTGTAACTGTAAAGGCACATGTCAGCCTGAGGCGATCTGCAGGGAGACAAGTCTTTGGACGGACTGGGCTCTCGCTTCACTTTGCTGGCAGGCGGTCCATGAAACATCACTGCAAACACACAAATAACAACCATTGTCTTCAGAAGAGGAACTCAAATTAGACTGTACACAAATGAGTGTTTTCTGATGCCGTAGGGACGTTGTAGTCATGTGCATCTCTGCTCGCCACTGTGACACCAGACAGCAGAAAAATCTGGCAATTTGAAGATGCTACACATAACAAAAGTCGTAATTTTCCATATTGTTGCAAAAGTAGAAACATGGTGAAGTTTTAACAAATTGAGTCTCAAAAAGAATAAAAAAAACCTGAAAGTCTGGAGCGCCCCTTTACATTGTGGGGTTTATTGGTTGCATGTTTGTGCAGCAGGTCTCACAGGAGACATTAAATGAATTGTCAAAAGTGAAGCAGCTGAAACATCCAGTACTCCTTGGAGTGGGTCAAGCCCTTCATCCTACAGCTCCCATGATGCAAACATCTTTTCTCTTGACAACGCCAGGGAGAAAACCTCCTATCTGATTTCAGCCTTCCTGGAATCTGCAGTGACGACATCGCTAATGTTTCCTTCCTCCGTCAGCTTTATTGTCTCAACCTGGAATCCTTCTGTTGGAGCAGCGATCATTACAACAGTAATAAAAAACAGCAGTGCTCAATGTACTATTTCCTCACATCTTATCTTATCTGTGATATTTTTAAAGTGCAGGTGCAGTCCCTGAAAGTCTGTTTTTATGCCCCGCCCATGTCATCGATGCATAAATAATACAACATATTCGCTCCCTGCTGCACGAGTCGGAGAGCTCTCTATAAACGTTAGAGGAGAAGCAGCTACTCACAGTTATTCGACTGGAAATCTGGGACAAACTGCTCGTCGTCAGGAACCTGAGCTGTGGGAGGAAAAGACAGGAAGTTAACTCACATCAAATATTCAGCCTACGATATTTTACAATTCAGGTAGTTAGTTACTCTTGAACCCTCTTGAAGAGGAAGCGTGTTCGGTCACATGGAAGCAAAAAGTCTCACCTTCTGCGATCCATATTTCTTGGAGCTGGATTAGATCCTGAAAAAGATCTGCAAGACAGTCATAAAGATTATGTTAAAATGAAAGGCAACAACTTGCTAAAATAGCATTTTACTACCAGTAATATTATTGCATTTTCTTTTTCATTATCAGTCATTTAAAAATGCATTCATGTTTACTTGTCAAAGTATCTCATATGTCTGTAAGAGTAATTGAAGTCACTGTAACTATTGTGTATGTGTGGACTCAAACTAAATATGATGGGTTACTTCATGCTACTGCCAGTTACAAAAAATGTCATTTCCTAACTGCAGAAATTCCCATTTAGCAAAATTATTTGAAAAAAAAAAAAACCCCTAAATTTCTTTCAGCTGCATATTGACATGTGATGAGATTTGTCTCTTCCTCTTGTTTGCATTGTGGATTGGAAAGTTTCTTGTCAAGCAGGCTCCGAAAACTTTCCTTTGTTTTCTGTCTTATTTGCAAGTGATTCCTTTTTACTTTCCGCATCTAATTGACGACTCCCCTGTGTCCTTATCTTGTGACCTACAACCAACTCTGCATTACCATACAAAAGCAGGTACAAAGGGAACGGGGGTGATGGTCTACTGTTTGTCCCACTGTACAAAAGCTGCCCTACGGAGGAGGGAAGGCCCCCTTCTCTTCTGGACACCTCTCTTTGAGGGTGCATGTATGTTCCTTCTTGCAAGAATAAATGTCCGATGTGTTTGATTTTGAACCGAGCCTCCGAGTAACTTTTCTAACAACGTGATAAACAGTTTCACATCCAGTTTGATGCTTACGTACCTTCTGTGTCCTGAGCCAGCTCTGTGTCCATGAACTTCCTCTTCCTGTCGCTGAGACATCTCTCTGCTTCCTCTGCGTGACATTTCTAGAACAACAGGGGAAAATAGACTTTTGTAATTTTTTTTTTTTTTTTTAAATGAACAGGTTTATTATCAAAGGAACAATAAATGTATGATGTGTAAAAGCCATGTTTTAAACTCACACTCTCAGGGACCATAAAAGGGACCTGCTGGTCATAAAAGCCGTCCATGTTGTAGGAGTCCTCACTCTGGGGTAAAGAAAGAGGAGTAGGAGAAATTATTGTATATCGTTTGAAACTCCTCTGGAAGCTCGCGGTACAATAATTTCTCCATCAGCCTGAAGCATTGGCCTAATTAGTCTCCATTTTCCACCAAGACAACCCCTCCATCCATATAAGCATCATCCCTTTCATGTGACTGCACGCTATTGTTTTTCTAACCTCCATGACCCCCCCACTGGAGGCTTTACAGTGGCTGTAAAAGCCCTGCTGTCAATGAAAGCGTTACGCAATCCCCAGTACGCGAGATGTGACGTGAGTACGAGCTGAAGGAGTCGCCGCTCTTCAGAAGAGTACACGATGCCAGTTTTCGAGGCCATAAAGAGACTGCAGCTGTACGGCTCAATTAAACGTGACGTCTTTTCCTTTAGCTGCGTCGTGATGGACTCCAGAGCTCTTCATCAGTGGGATAAAGCTAATCATTGATGTCTTTGGAGGAAATCCTTCTTTTAATGTCGCAAAAACGAAAGATACAAGTCTAACTACTTCTTTAAAACATAAAAGTTGAGTAAAGCCTGCAGACTTTATTTAGTAGAAACATGACTGGGCTGTAGAGGAGATTCATCTTTAAACATTTTACTAGTCAGTTAAAATATATAGACTATCATCTTTATAATAATGTATTTTTAGCATGAACTTCCATGTTACACTATAGTTTTTCCAGTGTTTTGTATTAACATTAGTTTCAAAGTTGTAAATTTATTATGCCACCAAAAATGTTTTAAAAAAAAGTCCAAAACTGAAAACAAATTTGTGTATAAGAAAGTTTGTATTTTTACTTCTTTCCTCTCAGTCACCATTTGACGCCTTCCTCATATTTAACTGCTGTACTTGTATATAAATCCCTGAATATGAAGTAGCTCAAACCAGCTCCGCCTGCAGCAGCTACAACAGTAATACTTCACTATTAATAATCAAATGATGTCATATATTATAAGATATCAGTCAGAAGATTCAAAACCAGTATTTTTACCTTAATACTTTAACTAAATTTTACTATTAATAGCTATGTACGGTACTTTCACTAATGTAAAGCAGATTTTGCCTGCAAGATTTTTATTTATAATATTTTTACATGACTGTCCTGCTCCTTTTGTTATTCTACTTTTTAAAAAAAAAATATATATATATATAAATTATTGTAATTAAAATACCTATTAAGACTCTCTCTTATTAAAATTCATTAAAACACATTTGTAAAAAGGTCATTTTGAAGCTCTTGCAGTGTGAGAGTAAAATTACACCAAGAATAAACCATTTAATAAGATATAGGTCCACTTTTATAGCTTAGTCGTAATTATAACGCAGCAAGGTTACAATTACATGAAGTGTCTCTTTGTCCTTGGAGGAGCTGCCGGAGGTAAACACGTTTCACTCCCACAGTTGGTTTAAGGAAACAACTAGAAGTTACTAAAGTGAACTTGATTTACTGCTACAACACCAATATGTTAGAATTCCTTTGTGTTTTGTTTTGGGATTTTTTTTTTTGTGTGTGTTTACTGCAAATAAACATAACTTTAAATTGGAAGATTTGTGAATGGACTTTGGTGTGACGCACGGGAGCGAACAACACGGCTCGTGGGACGTCCTTGTTTTTCTCAATGAAATGAAACCTGATCCTCTCAGGAGGACGAGGAGGGGGTGGAGGTGGGGGGGGGGGGGGGGAGGAGGAGAAGGGGGCACCAGCTCACCATTGATAAATTTGCCCCGGAGAACAGAGAAAGATTCCCGATGCCAGCAGGCAGGAGATGCACACCAGAGCACGGAGCCGACGGAGGCACCGAAATGGACGCGGCGCTGCCTTTGATTTGCAGAAAATGGCGATCGCCTCCGAGCCCGTATCTGCTCTCCTCGCAGCCAGCAAACAAACCGATGCGTTCAGCGTTGATGTGATCAAAGCAACGCGAGCCCGCGCGTGTGCCGACAATGAAACGACGGAATAACAAGAATGCAAAACTCACGTGATGAGTGAAGTTTGTTGGCAAGAGTGAAAAACGACTTCGACGCAGTTTTCCTCGCCTTCATCTCCTGCAGCTCCTCGAATAAACACTCGGCTCAGGATTTTTCTCAATGAAGAGCTCTAATAACTGCATCCGACCAGGGCACTGTGCTGCTCTGCTATTGGCTAGAAAGCAAAGCCAGTCAAAGGGCGAGCCAATCACCTTCGAGACTGCTCTGACGTCGGTGGCTTATGTTTTTTATGAATGGCTGCGTTTCATTCATGGATCCTCAGCTCTCTTAAAGTGCCAGAGCTGCCAGTCAATTATTAAATGAGTAAACAGATTCATAAATAAATACAAATGTACGTCTTAGTTCTACATGTAGATGTTTTTGGCTAATTAATGATCATATAATTAATACATTAATTAAATTAATTTGATAATGGTAATCATCTTTCCTGATCAAATAAATAATAAATAAAACTTGAACCACTTAGCAGATTAATGGAATTAATGGAAGACATTTTTCCTTACTTCCTAAAAAGCATTAGGTTTAAGATTGTTAGTTGGACAAAACAAGACATATGAAGACGTGAGTGATGTCTCTGGGAAGTTGTGGTGGGATCGTTTTACTCTAATCTCACACACTCCCTGGACCTGATGATACCTGGGGGGCCCGCAGGGGGATTTTTCTTGTGCATTTGTGTAACTGTTAAATTTGAGGTTTAATCCTCCGTCACACATGACTGTTTAAAGTCAATTCATCTCAGTGGGTGGCTCCACACGTTCTCACTTTTAATTCCACTTTGATCTCTTTCCGATTCATTACCGGCAGCTGCAGGGAGATCACCAAGCGCTCCACGTGATCATGGGATAAATCTCATACCGCACCTCCTCAACATAACTGATGGCTCTCCGCTACGGATGGAAATCTACGGCTATGCAAACACTGCAGTTTTCAACGCTTTGCTCCAAAACGGCCATAAGAGGATTAGAGTTCAGCAGCAGCTCTGATAAAAAAAACAACACAATGCAATCCTCCTTATTGACAAATAATATTAGAGCATATAATCACTGAATCAGAGCAGTTGTTGTTTCTGTGTGCCGGTTTGAGAAAGTTTTATAAATTGGAACACGGATTTATTTAAGTCTTTGCACTCCAAATTACACATTTCTGCCAACTTTTTTTTTTTTTTTTTTTTAAAGACAACCCAGCAAAGACACATTGGCCTCGCAAACTGCAACGATCTGAAGCACTAAATGTATGACTTTGTAACTGTGGGGTCTTTTGCATTAAATCTATTTTTGCAGGATCATTGAAGAGAAAAGCAGGAAGGAAAGTCTGTCTGATAAGATGCAGAAAAGGTTAAAAAGTTGACATATGAGCATTGTTAGTTCTTACTTTTCAAAGTAGAAGTGCTGTCTTATGACTTCACACTGAATGACCTGTTCAGGTGGCCGTTTTCCGCATTGTTTGTGTTCTACTTAGAAACTGCTCGATCAGCGTCGGGAGATGCCAGAACGGATCTGTGTGATAAAAAAAAAAAAAAGTTCCAGCTCAAACAGCAGCTGAGCTCAGCAGCTCTGTTACTGATTGGCAGCATCTCCTGTTTACTCGGCCATCACACGTCTACTACACTGTGTATTATGGGATATTTTTATTCTTCCGTGCTGGCAGATCAACGAGCATGATACAATGGAACATATCCTGTGACAGGAAATTAGACACTGCAATCTTACAGCTTCTTATCAAATGTGACTGCAGGTAGTGTTGATATTTAGTCCTGCTCCTAAACTAACTTTATCTCTCTATCTTTATATCTAAGAGGAGGAAATAATGACTCATGATAAATTATCTTATAGTTTTGAGTATCTAAAAAGTATGTTTGGATTTGTTCTAAATGTTAATAAATCACTGTTTAGTGGTGATGCTGAGTTAACAATGTACATTTGACTGTACATTAAAATTAAATACCATAATTAATAGACACCAGTACATGGTTTGACTCATAAAGGGAAGCGATGGATGTTCAGTATTAAATCAGAATAACATTTTATGATATGTTTTTGGCTTCCTTCCTAACTTTTAATTTATTTACGGATGTTCCCACAGAGTTGAATCATTACATCATGAAAGCTCTTGTTTCCTGTCATCTGTAATGCAACTTTCAAACCACTAGGCGGCTCTCGTGCCCACAGGCTTTAAATCCTCAGAGCTAAATGACTTCGTGGAAACATTATTTTCTTTTATTTATGTACTTATTTTCCCCGAAGCTTTTGCTCCAAAGATTTCTGCTCCTGTAATTTATTATTAGCAGCGAAATAATGCAAGTTTTTTTTTCCCTTTTTAAAGCAACAGTCCAATTGTAGGATTTTTATGACATGTTAATAAATAGATTTTGGTACAAAGTCTCACTTTTCCTGATAATCAAAGAGTCAATTGTAAGAGACCTGCTGGAGGATAAACAACTGGCAACCCTAAAGTTGTTCCTATTAATGGCTTATAAATGATCTATATAATGATCTACTGTATATAAATGATGAGCAGACTCCCTCAGCTCGTCCAGCCCAGTGGTTTCTGTTGTTATTGTGTTTGTGCACCAGCTGGGTCGTGGATATTGTTGAACCTGCTGTATTTTTTTTCTGCCGTCTCAGGCACAGGCCACCATCCGACAACAAAAGGCTGCTGGCATACTTTGCTGGCGAATCCTCCTGAATCATCAGTGAGCTTCTTTTTTTTTTTTTTTCCAGCCTTTTTGTTTCTCGGCTTTACCACGAGCCACCAGACGTTCGCACCCAACGCTCAGCCAGCAGCCATCCGTCTATAGTGCACTGCAACCGAAGAAAGATTTTTCCACAATAAAACTTGAATAAAAATGTACATCTGATCGTAGTTTTACTTTTTCATTTAGATGTGCAGCTACAAGTAATCAAATCACTCCCAGGTGCAGCTGCAGTCGTGGATTTATTTGCAGGAGAGGTCGGTGAAGGAGAGTGAGAGAAGGAAGGTGAGACACAGGAAGTGATGTGGTTTAACATGTGCTCTTAGTTATGTCTAAAACTCCACAACACGTCTCATGGAGCCTACAGACGGATGAAGGGCCCCCCACTCTGAGTGACGCTTGTACTCGCCCTTCTCCAGCAGGTACTGGCGCCCCCTGTAGTTGGGATGCTCGTAGAAGACCCAGAAGCCCTCCTGGACGTGGGCCGAGTGGACGTCCCGGTAGCGCCAACGGTCCTGCAGGTTGGGCAGGTCATCGCTGAACTCCATCATCTGGCCACTGAAGTCTGGACGTTCGTAGATGCGGATCCTGTGCCTGCTGGATGGCTTCAACATTCAACAATAAAGAAAAGACACATTAAAAACGAGCTTCACGGGTTCTGGTAGGCAGATTTGGAACAAACCAATTTCTGTATTTGGCTTCATACTTAACAGACAAACACATAACTGCTTGGGTGGACGCTCATTGTCTCAGTGGATGTTTCCAGGACTTACATATCTGATGAGGCGACAGGAGCGGATGGTGTCATTGAAGCCGTTCCAGTTCTGGAAGCTGGGGTACTCGCCTCTCAGGAGGACGTACTGGTAACCCATGTACTGAGCTCTCTCGTAGATGACCCAGGCCCCGCCCTCCACCCGGATGGAGTTACAGCGGTTGAAGTGGGAGCTGAGGTCAGGACAGTCGCTGCTACATTCATAGTAACGACCCTGGAAGTTCTTGTCCTCGTAAAAATAGATCTGTAAGCAGGAGTTAGAATTAAAAGAGGTATAGTAGAAAAAAAAAAGAAAAGAAATCCTACTTCTACTACAAGTATTACTAATCCTATGTTCTAAATCCTATGCTTTAAGGTTTCTGTCAGGTTTCACTGACATTTCTGCCAGTTAACCAACATTAAAGCAACTCTGAAGGGACTTTTAGTCACAAACAATCCCCCACTCAGTGAGGTCATTTACAGCATGATTATGTCGTAGAGCTGCAGTGCTTACCTTCCCTGTGCGCTCCATAATCACCTTATGTTCCTCCTCACCCAATCAAATTAAAACCCCTCATTCACACTGCACCCACAGCGCTCCACCTTTATACGAAGGCTCATGAAATGCATTGCCGGTAGAAATATTGTTATTCAAATGAGCTCTCCATTAATGTTGTCACGTTAGCTGATTGATTCTCCAATGTTTGCAGCTCGTGGCCTTCACGTGTTGATGCAGAAATTTGGACTGGATGCCGTTTAATTCTAAAAATGGATTCAGTTAAAATGCACGGAGCAATATTATCAGCTGTTGATGAAAATAACTTCCATTTCATTGCTTACGCGTTAGTGGAAATACAACAGAATCCTGTATTATTGTTTTTTTGCTATTTAATACATATGTTTTTATTATGTTACTTTACTTAACAGCATGCATTTCTTGTATGAAAGGTGCTCTACAAAAAAAAATTAAGTTTATTATTATAACATGCTTTAAGGCAGCTTTTCTTTTTACTCTTTTTTTTAGGGAGATGCACATGATGACGTTTTTATTAGTGGCCCTTACTGTTTGTATTTGTATTTCTTTTCTCATACTTAATTAGGTCAAAGTGCTTTTTATCATATGCACAGTTAAACAAATATTTCCTGTACAATCAGCGTTTATATCAACAGTATAAATGATGTCTTTCCTCATATTTAATCAAGCCAAGGTGTTTATAGTCATATGCACAGTAATAAACAAGTTTTCCTGCACAATCAATGGTTTTATATCAACAGTATAAATGATGTCTTACCTCACACTTTTGCTGATGCAATGACTATATTTCCCCTCAACGGCAGCAAAGTTTTTGTTTAATTTGGTCTTGCAGATACAAATAAACAGAACCGTGAAACTTAAACATACATATACACCATCAAATGATCCCTTATGCAATAATTGTTCATTTGTTTTTTCAATTTAGAGTGTTCATCTGCTAATTTCGGTGTTTTTTTTGTGTTTTTTTTTACACTTTCAACCCTTTTACATTGGTCAGTTATTTTATTTATTCATTTGAAATAGATTTTATAATTTTGACGTGTTTTGAACCATTTTTGAGTGTAAATCAATGCTTGTGTAGACTTCAATCTTTACCAGACTGAGGTGATGTTACATCAAAACGGTACAAATACTGAGTGAAAAGGATTATGGGAAATAAATACTAAACAACAGTGGCTCACTTTGCTGATTGACTTTATTTTTCAAGATTCATATTTAACTTTCTGTTTTAAATGACGTGGTTAGTCCTCCTTCACCCGGCGGATGGATCCCACACTGGGCTGCATGCCCCCCCACTCAGAGAACCGTCTGTACTCGCCCCTCTCCAGCAGGTACTGGTGCCCCCTGAAGTTGGGCTGCTCGTAGAAGACAAAGGCCCCTTCGAACACCTTGCAAGAGTGGACATCGTGGCTGTGCCAGCGCTCGTGGAAGGCGGGCATGTTGTCGACCACCTCCATCGTATGGCCCTCGAAGTTTGGCCTCTCCCAAACCTTCATCCTCCACGAGGTCCCCACCTAGAAGAAAGATGTGAAAGACACTGAAACTCTGCTACAACTACAGGCTGTAGAAGAAACAAATTGTGTATTGCTGGTTTAAATAGATTCTTTTAAGGGAGACAGAAAATTTAAACATGAGGGTCTGACATCTCGTGACAGCTGGAAAAAGTGGACAAAGTTTCAGACACTTTCATAGATTAAAATCCTGTGGTCTGCTTTGGAAATTAGTCAACAGTAATGTAAAGTATAGAAGATTTATAGAAAATAGGCTAAACACTGGTCTGATTTGGGATGATTATTATTATCATCTCTTAACTTACATTCCTGATAACGCGACAGGACCTGACAGCATCGTTGATACCCAGCCAGTGCTGGTAGTCCGGATACTCCCCTGGGCACAGCACATACTGGTTGCCCATGTAGTTTGGTCTCTCGTAGACGACCCAGAATCCTCCCTCCACTTTGATGGAGTTGCAGCGGCCGAAGTACGAGTGCAGGTCGCTGGAGTCATTGTCGCACTCGTGGTGGCGGCCCTGGAAGTTTCTGTCCTCGTAGAAGATGATCTGGAAACAGAAAGTAAAGTTGGAAAATTAATCCCGGCTGTGAGGTAGGTTTTACTAAATGTTAAATATACAGCTCTGAATACGTGTCTGTGTGAAAGATAAACTACCTTCTCCATGGTTTAAGTCAATCAGATCGGAGTGAGACATAAAACATTAAAGCAGCCACCCCCCAATATTCTCTTTATACAGAACAAGAACAATAAAACTAAGCACATGGTTTGCTTTGTGTGAACTGGATTATTCAATCAGCGATTCAAATATTTATCCAGGCTTATCACATTGTTCTGAAGCAGTCAATCCTGTTTCCCTAAACAATGCAAATACAAAGCGTCCCAAAGCCACTGGATGCAGCGGAGCGTGCTGACAAAAACAAGGGCACAGCAGGACATTTAGTTTGATATGAAACGCTTTGAGCTGAGTCAGTGACACAGCAGGAAGGTAGGAAGGCACCAGAGACTTTACAGGAGACACTGCATCAGGATTTTACACACTGCATGGCTATTCACATTAAATAAGCTGCATTCTTGACATTGGAATTGGTAGTTTTAAAGATCACTTACCAATGGAGATGCTGTTAAAATTGGGCTGATTCCACTCAGTGGTGAAGACTGAGATGCAGCTGAACGCTCCGGAAAAAGCAACAAGTCCTTGAAATGAAACGAGAAAATACCATCGTAGAGAACCACACGACGACATGAGGGTTTTCTGTGATGGCCTCTATAGTTAAGTTTTGATTCTGTTTCGGGAACGATCCTGGTCAAGGTTAAAAGAAACAAATACTAACTGTTAAACAGAAAAAAGGATGGAAACATAGTCCTAATAAAGACCCCGTCATTTGCACCAAATCTAATGTTATTTTTGAGCGTCTACTGAAGTGATGATTGAGGAGAACTTCTGATAATTTTCCATTGAAAATGATCATCCAGAGATATACCATTCATTGTCCGCAGACAACGAATCCTTGAAACAAGATTTCCAATTGAAATTAATATCGAAATCTACCAAACAGATCGACACATTGTTTAGAGAACATTTATGCTCCCTAGACGATAAATCCTTTCTTCTTTGACCGCTTTCATTTCGAGCCACTCGAGGGGCAAATTCAAGATTTTATTTAGTGACTGGTAAGACCGGGCTGCAAGAACAATGAAATCATCAAGTACGTTTTTCCCGCCTGATATGCGACCTCTAGTGGTTGTAGTAATTATGGCAGGAGCAAAGCAGGAAGTCATGTGATGAAGGACAAAGTCCACAAAGGCCAGAGGTCAGGGGTCTTTAGATGGATTACACACAGGACTTCCACAAGTCAACGTCAACTTATTGAAGGTACACAAGTCAACCTAAGATACGTAATGTGGATTCTGATCTTGTCCAGAACCTGAACAAATAGTTTTGGTGCCTAAACTGCTATGGGGTGTGTAGATAAACGGACCCAAATGCAGACACACAGCAAAGTCTCTTTGGAACCAGGTATTTATTTCACCCAGGCAGTGAGAGCAAACAGGAAAACACACCAAAAGCTGGGGTATCCCGCGGTTCTCCACCAGCGCAGCTGATTGGCAGGATCGACTGCGTGACACCCGAGGATCTGCACAGGATGACCAAACCTTCGACAGCTGATCTCCGAGGAACGAACTGGAAGGCTTCTTCGTGCAGGTGACACCCGAGGCTCGACACTGGACGGCAAGGCAGGGTCGACTGTGTGACGCTCGAAGCTCGACACGGGATTGCCAAGATTGCAGCAGATGATCTCCGTGGAACGATCTGTAATCTTCTTCGTTCAGGAGTCAGAACCGGAATCTCAGGCAAGGAGATGGACAGACTTACGGGACGTGATGCCCGGTAGGCGGGCGGACGGACGGACTGACAGAGGGTTGACGGGAGACCGGGGTATTTAATCCAGCTGGAGGTGATTAGTGGAATGCGATCCAGCTGGATCTACGGAGGTGGGCGTGGCAGATGACGGATGTCGGAGGAGGGTATTGCAGGAGAGACCATAACAAACAGACAGGGGATGACAGGATACAGGAGGAGAGGTGATCGGGGGTAAAACAGGAAACCACACTGGGATCAGACAGGAATCCTAACATAAACCGAACCAAACGACAACAGCGTGGTACGCTCGTCACTGGTGCTCTCCAACGATCATGTGTATTTAATGTCACACTTTACCTTTTAAAAAGTTACTACCTTTTAAAAGGATGAATGAAAAAGGCAACTGAGCAACTCTTGCAAGTTCTCAAACTTTGTGCGATTGCAACACCAATACAATGTCTTGGTGTTTAATATCTAGATACTTGTACTTATCTTTTTCTCTTGTCTTATTCAATCAAATGCTCTCAAATAGGTGTTATTAAACCTTTTCTTTCCAATATAATGATATGTTATTTACATTTTATATTTACATACTATATTATATTTACAAAAGTCAACCTTTATCTGAGGTGTTTTACTTGTTTCTTGGTGTGCTTTGTCACTTATAAGGTGCTTTGAACAATATTCACTTGCATAAAACGTTGGCATATATACCTCAAAATAACATAAGGGAATTATGTTGTTAATAATCAATTTTTTTTTAATGAATACAATTTTTAGATTGTAAGACAATTGTGAGGAGTTCCATATTTATGGTGCAAATCAGTAGTCTGGCATGAAACATATTTCAGAAAACCCTTCAGAACACAAGTCATAGTTTGTTGATCATTTATTGATTGATAGTTGCAGCATCATTTCCTGATTAAGAATTAAAACTCTGTGATTCTTCGGAAGGAGCCGACACCAGGCGAGGACGCGCCCCAGTCGCTGTGCTGCCGGTATTCGCCTCGCTCCAGGAGGTACTGGTGCCCCCTGTAGTTGGGGAGGTCGTAGAACACCCAGGCGCCGTCGGCCACCACGCAGGAGTATGCCTCGCGAAACTTGAAGGTGTCGTACACCGAGGCGCAGTCGTCGGAGAACTCCACCATCTGGCCTCCAAATTCTGGCCTCTCGTACAGCCTCATCTTCCATGCGTTACCGTAGACCTGCAAATATTTAAAAAAAAAGGGGTTTGGTAAAGCTGTCACAGCTGCTAGCGCAAGCAGTGTTTCATTTAACAACATTTTTCGTGACAGAATTATTGTAGTTGGGAAGTTCACGAAGATGCTGCTGCCTCACATTCTTGAGAACATAGTCAAGCATGTAGTTATAATAAAGCTTTATGGCTAACGCGTATGTACAGTGCTAATCTGTACGTTGGTGAAACCAGTGACCCTGAAAGGAAACAATAAACTCGTGTGCACTAAAATCAAAACAATGCGCTAAAAGATGCTAAATTGACATTACAGCGTTGGCTAACAATGTGTGATCGAAATGACGAGCTCCACCATTTTGGCATGATTTTGAGCTGGGATATTCCCCTTTCACATTTGTTGGCAAACTTTTATTGGAAATAGCTGCTGCCAAATGTCTGCTTGTTCAGTCTGTTGGCTTTACAGTGTGCGCTCAGCTTGGTCCGGCGCCGTAGTGAACTGCTGTTCCGACCCAAAACACATGTTCTGAAACTCTTCCTACAACCACGAGAAGCGTTCAACGTCCAACCTCAGGAATCTTACATTCTTTATGGCGCGGCAGGATTTGACGCTGTCGCTGAAGGCCATCCATTGCTGGTTGTCGCCGTACTCTCCAGGGCTAAGGATGTACTGGAATCCCTTGTAGTTGGGTCTCTCGTAGATCACCCACACACCGCTCTCCGCCCGGATGGAGTTGCAGCGGCTGAAATATGTGTGCAGGTCGGAGCAGTCGCTGCTGCAGTTGTAGCAGCGACCCTGGAATTTCTTCTCCTCGAAAAATGTGATCTGTGGAAAAATCAAGGGAGCGATTAATTAACACTGAATATCTTTAAAGGAAGAAGAGTCTTTAACAGCACACTGCTTGTAATGGGTTGCATCTTACCTTCCCCATTTTGGTGCACTGTAGTCCTCATTCTTTGCTGCAGCCCCATCAACGTATTTATCGATAAACAAAATGTGCAGAGTGGGGCAAGTCTTTGATACCCAAATGAGGTCGATTTACATATCAGCAAAATGGCTTGGTGCCTGATGATGACTCTGTATCAAACACATGCTGGAACAGTGAAGGCAGAGGACCAGAGTTGGACAGAACTAGCACCGTAAAATAACACCTGTATTTTCAAACAACAACTATCCAACGGAAATAACATTTAAGCATTTTTATTATTTTTAATCTTTCATTGTTTCTAAATGTAATTTGTATACAACACTGAGATTCAGCTTCAGGCTTTGTTCTGCTTTGGATGCACCTACCGCATTTTGGTCTAGTGCTGCAAATATATGATGTAAAAGTCTTTACATCTGAGTTTTTTTGCAGTTTTAAATGTTTCCATTAACTAGACTCAGAAAAATATAGTTGGTAAAGTAAATTAACTTTCTAGTAAGTAGAAACATTCATCTCAGTTTTTTTATTTAAGAAAAGAGACTTTATTGTCGAGCATAGGGAGGGTAGTTCACGCATGGTTCACAGACCATGTATGATGGTCAGAAATGGACAACACACTGAATTTACCCAAAGCAGGACTTTTGTGTTTTAGATGTCTTTCTATGTTCATTCCTTCATCGTTTCTGTGTTCATGCGGGTCAATTCAAGAAAAGGAACTCATGTTATGGGAGATGCTACATGTACATGTCGGTCATAACTATTCAGCTGATACACACGTCCTTTGTGAACATTAATACTGTATATATGACCATTTTAAAGCAGTAGGTGAGTGGGGAGCTTTCAGATGAATAACACATGCAGAAAGATGCGCAGAAATAAGTATCTCATTCCCTAGAGGCTTCATTTGTCTCTTCTCGCCTACACATATAAGGAATGAACCCAAAATACTTCAGAAAGTACACAAAAAAAAGAGTACACTGGAATGTCTAACAATGAGCACTTCATAGTTGTCAAACAAGGCTCACATGCAAATATTACAGTATTGTAATTAAGAGTAGAAGTTGTGAGCAAATAGTTTGGCTGTATTGGATTGTGTAATATATCTTTGGACTGCTTCACATCTTTGCCACTTTCCATCGACTATAAATGATTCAGTTGTTTTAAACACAAGTGCGCACAGCTTGTGGATCACATATTAAATTAAAGAGGGTTTGAGAAGTTTTGGAACGACTGGCGTTAATTGTCTTTTCTACTGTCCAGAACATGAGAGGTTTAAAAGCAATGAACCGAACCCTGCGGCTGTGTTTCATTTGATTTCCCTTCACAGAATAAGTCATGGATTTGCCATCACTGACTCTTATGACAACTTATTGGTGTTCAAGTGCTTGTGGGAAACTCATTTGCTCCGAGAGTCTGCTGTTAAACCTTTTGTTAAAAGAACTGAGCTATGATTTGATTCTCACAGCCTTCCTGTTTTTTTTATTGTTTCTCTTGTGGGCTTTTTGTGCCTCACTCGCAAAAACAGAGCTTCCATAAACACTAGCAAGGAAGAATCTTCAAAACACTCTCAGAAACATTGCATTTCAGCTTGTTTTATTCAGAGTTTGAGTTAACAGGAGTCCATGATGCGCCTGATGGAGCTGAACCTCGTCATGTCGTTCATCCCCATCTCCCTGAGGTTCCTGTGCTCTCCTGGGCTGAGGTACAGCATCTTGCCTCTGAAGTTGGGCTGCTCGAACATCATCCAGTGGCCTTCCACCACGTTGCAGGACTGGCAGTCGGACATGCGGAGGCGATCCATCATGTTGTCGCAGTCGTCGCTCAGCTCGTGCATCTGGCCTCCAAAGTTCTCTCTCTCGTAGAGCTTTGTGCGGAAAGGTCCACGGTGCTGGGCATGAAAAAACATCGGAAAATGACTACGAACTTCTGAACTGAAAATAAAAATGTAGCCCCACTTTTAGATTTACAAATTATATTTGCAGTTTTACAATATATTCCTCTGGTCTATGGAAGACAAGATGATCAAGGTTGACTATTGGTTGATCATACTACACCTTGAGATTAGAAAATAATTGCAACCAGTGACCTTAAAAGCTGTTGCTGTTAATTTTGGAATACCGGACCAAGTTTAGAAATTACAGCTACGTATTTATGCTCCCATCTTATCCTTTAAGCATCCAATCACTAAAATGCTGTGGCAAAGAAATAATCTTACACTATGTTTCTCACTGATATTTAGCACTGGCAGGAAAAACCCAGCTCAAATACTATCTGGGAGTAATATTCACTCCATCATTGGGATCTGAAAACAAAATATTCTAAACTCGAGGTCAACTTACTATGTTTTTCAAGGTTTTTCAGCTGTATCTTCCAGCCTTCCTCAGCAAATGTGACCAGCACAGCAGTTTCACACACGTGAAGCTTGCTATTTAGTTTATGTGATCAAATTTGTTGAGAAAGGCTGGAAAATATGGTTGAATTCTAGTAAGTGGAGATTGCGTTGAGAATATTGCAGATGTGTTTCCACAGTTACGAGTGACAATTTATTTTCTATTGACATATTTGTCATAAATTCACTCAAGCTTTTTGTATTTCCCTTACAAATTTGTGCTGTTAAAAATGTTAACATTAAATGAACAGCTGTTCATTTAGGAGCCTTTTTTTTCTCTTAAAAGGTAAGACAATTTTAAGAAGATGCTCTGTCCAAGATTAAAACATTCAATTATTTCAATTAACAAATTGCAGCAATGTAAAGGTACGTCTCGTGACTGGGCCCTAAACTTAAACTCGTCCACCTACCGTGGGGATCATGCGACTGGATCTGATGCAGTCGCTCATACTCATTCCCATCAGGCGCTGGTTGTCTGGATACTCGCCCCTTCTCACCAGCATCTGGTGGCCCATGAAGTTGGGCTTCTCGTAAACCATGAACAGGCCGCTCTCCACCCGGCAGGAGTTGCACCTGCTCAGGTAGGAGGTGAGCTCCGGACAGTCGTTGCCGGTCTCATAGGAGCGACCCTGGAAGTTGCGGTCCTCATAGAAGATGATCTGCAGAAAAGAATTGGAATTAAACCTCAAAGAATACTTTTGATATTTAAAAATATTAAGTTTTTAAATCTTTTTTATAGTTTTATTTTGAAAGTTTCTCTTACCCTGCCCATAGTCATGATGGTTGTGGGTTAATTTCAGATGTACACCATCAACATCGACCCTTTTCCCTTTTTATACATGGCACAGCCGTAGTAATTTCCACATGGCTTGTGCTGAAAGCTTTGAGTCATCATTCTATATTGTGGCACAGAGCAGCACTATAGGAAGGCTGCTTCACTGTATGTCAGAATCTGCAGCGGTTATTGTGCATTCATTATTGGGTTTTAGTCTAGTTTCCAGCAACTTCAACAATTTAATTCATATCGCTTTCTGTAAAAATCTATCTAAAAAAGACAAAGTGGTAACACTAACCGCATTAAACAAACAAAGAAACACTGGACTCCACAGAGCAGCAATGTTTTGGCCTTGTATCATTTGAAAATAAAGAAATGGAGTAAATAATTAGTTATTAGAGGAATATTTCACTTCTGTTCTAACCTGCCGTGACCTCATTGATCTACATTCAACATACAATAATAACTATTCAGGTGTACAGTGAAAAAAAATGAATGCATTTCCACGTGAGCTTCATGATGAGTCATGATGTTTCACACAAAGGTGTGCAAGGTGGTCTGTGGCTGATCACCTGTATAAAAGTGGTGCGGGACGGACGACGTTTAGTAAAACTTAAACCGTCAATCATGGGCAGGGTAATATCCGTCATATGTTTGTACAAAGCTAAAGAATCTGGTGCTATAGAAGTGGTTAAAAATCGATATTTCATACATATGATATTTTAGAAATTAAAAATAAAGTCCATCGAAATAATAAATTATCTGGCAGTCTTGTTTTTTGTACTGATGTCTGTTTTGTTTGTTGCAGATCATTTTCTACGAGGAGAGGAACTTCCAGGGTCGCTCCTATGACTGCAGCAGTGACTGCTCCGACATCCACATGCACCTGAACCGCTGCAACTCCTGCAGGGTGGACAATGGCTGCTTCGTGGTGTACGACCACCCCAACTTCATGGGCAACCAGATCTTCTTGAGGAGAGGAGAGTACTCTGATTTCCAGCGCATGGGCAGCATGACGGGCATGATGGGCATGGCCATGATGGACACCATTCGCTCCTGTCGCATGATCCCCATGGTACGCTATCAACGCTTTTTGTCGTTTTGTGTGGGATCCTCGAAGACATGCTTGTTAGATCAATTTTCCCCAGAGCCCTTAAATTCCACGTCTTTTCTTCATCCAACAGCACAGGGGACAGTTCAGGATGAAGATCTACGAGAAGGAGAACTTCGGAGGCCAGATGCACGAGCTGATGGACGACTGCGAGTCCCTCCAGGATCGCTATTCTATGTCTGACTGCCAGTCCTGCAACGTGATGGACGGCCAGTGGCTGATGTTCGAGCAGCCCAACTTCAGAGGCAGGATGATGTACGTCAGACAAGGAGAGTACAGGAACCTCCGAGACATGGGAATGAGCAACATGATGAAGATCAGCTCCATCAGACGCATCATGGATATGTGTTGATTGTTGTTCGTTTCACAAGAAGCTGTGGGTCAAAAATAAACAACATATTTTAAAGTATCTCTTATGCTTTCTTTGTGTCTAATGAACAGAAGTCACAATTTATTTTCCCATAAGACAAATATGACCTGGCCTAGTATGCTCCAGCATTCGATAAATGCTACATATGGTGGTAAACAGTCTTAGTGATTCACAAAAATACAATAAACATTTACTATTAATAAAACTTCTTCAAGAAAAGCTTTTTATTTTTAATCAAATTGACATTTCACTTGTAGCTCGCTGATGTGAACTTAGTTACAGTGAGCAGTGACAGGTGCTCAGTGCATTATGGGAGATCCCTCAGCAGCCTTAACAACATAACTAATGAATGGTTGGAGGTCACTTAAGCCAGCCCCATCTATAACCTTACAGCTCACTGTTCATGCTACTGGTATTAACATAACATATCCCTCTATCCCTGTACTGGCATCCCCCCTTAAATGGCCTTCTGATGCAGCAGTGCTTCTTCATAGTTTAACTATGACCGCAGTACTTACTGTCATTTAGCATACATAATTTTGCAGGGGATGATATAAAATACAACATATTAATCATTATGTAATTAGACTGGACAGTTTTGTATTTTAGCATCGCCAAAATAAAAAAAGTCAAGAACAAATCTTAAATTCCTTTTGTTGGGTAACATCAAATAAGCACAAGCAAGTATAATAACAACATAGTGATAAAGGTTTCTACTTTTGGACTCTTACCTGTAGTGGAGATAAAGAACATGAATGAAGTTTGTCCCGACGATGGCATGAAAAGAAAGACTTCGATCTCCATCAGAGCGTGACGCACTCAGCAAATTCAAAATATTTGTCATGTTGAATTACCAGACATCTTGTGTGCAAAGTCCAGAGGGAAGATCCTCAGAGGAGAATGAATGTGCTCATAAAAATAATCTATAGCGCTGTGTGCATTCGATTCTGGTCACATTAAACGCTTCATGATGGCGACACGAGACAAAAGGTTCACAAACATTTGTGTTGTTTTATGGCAACGTATTGAGCAAAATGAGAAGGCAAACAGGCACAAACGTTTGTTTTGCAGAATCCCAGATGGGACAACGAGAAGATTGATGTTTGAGTGTAGTCGGAAAACAAGGCTAGATTTTAATTGCAGGATAATGCAACAAATATGCCCAGTAGTGAGGTATTTACTTGCAAATATTTACCAGTAAATACCTCGTGATGAGGGGAAAAGTTGTAATTTGCAGGAGGATTGTGTCACGTCGTTGTTTAAAGCATGCATATTTCAACATTAAAACTGAAACTGTATTTCTGTTATATGCTCTGCAAACATAAATGTGTCCTATAATGAAATTGAGGGTGCAACGTTGTGAAAATCTGCACCACATCCCGAGTGATTGCAGTGTTCACAGCTTTGATGCGGAGTGTACAGTAGGGATTTCCCTGCTGATGAGCTGACTCAGTCATTTCATACAATTGAGAGGCAGATTCTTTTGATGTCACATGATGCATAAAAGGCAGCGACCCAGTGGGACGAATCAAGTAGTGTGACCATGAGCGGAAAGGTAGATCTATGCAGCAGCCAGTGCAGGAGGCTAACTGATGCATATACTGTGTTAAGCTCAATAATTATAATTGTAGAACGTATATTTACCAAATATACTATTGCATGTAACTTCTGCCATGAAACTGTGATTTGTGTGACTCGTGATGATCAGAGAGGTTTTAGCTCTGGAAATGTTCTAATGTTGCACCCAAACATAAATCTGTGTCTTTCTCTCCAGATCATCTTCTACGAGGACAGAAACTTCCAGGGCCGCTCGTATGAGTGCAGCAGCGACTGCTCCGAGATCGCCTCTTACCTGAGCCGCTGCAACTCCTGCAGGGTGGAGAGCGGCAAGTTCATGGTCTATGATCAGCCCAACTTCACGGGCCAGCAGTTCCTCCTGACCAGGGGAGAGTACCCCGAGTCTCAGAACACCATCGGCTTCAATGACTGCATTCAGTCCTGCCGCAAGGTCCCTGTGGTAAATATAAGTATACAATTGATTACGAAGAGCAGTCAGTGATGTGGAGGATTAGTCTGATGGCTGATGTCTTACCTTTTAGATGAGGGTCACTTCCACCGCTCCATCGTGTGTTTGGTCGGGCGTAACGGAGACATTTGAATCACAGCGAAATTGAATAACTTGAAAGAAACAACGTGGATTTCTTTGTGGTGAAACTACAGTTATTAAGGCCAACAATAACCTTTTGTTCAACCCTAAAGGTGTCTTATGTGTACATCTTGTAAGCTAGCAAGCTAACTACCATTATCTCCGGCTGCTGCCTTTTTATTTTTACATTTCCAAGCATTGCAGATTTTCTAGATGTACTGTAAACTTTGTACTTTTGACATGACAACCAAGCAGATTTCTCATTAGTTAGCTAGTATATTTCCTTGGAAGGCCTTTTATAACCAAGCAGCTACTGATTGGAACCTCAAGCAGCACCGTGACTCTTTCCCTTCTGCACTGTTACAGCACAAGGGATCCTATAAGATGAGGATCTACGAGAGAGCCAACTTTGAAGGCCAGATGCACGAACTGACTGACGACTGCAACTCCATCAAGGAAAACTACCACATGTCGGACATGCAGTCCTGCAACGTGATGGAGGGCTACTGGCTGATGTTTGAGCAGCCAAATTATGAGGGCAAGATGTTTTATCTGAAGCCAGGAGAGTACAGGAACCTCAAAGATATGAGCAACAATGACACGAGATTCGGTTCTATCAGGCGCATCACAGAATCTTAACTGTCAAGTGACTTTTATTTAGCGAAAGATTTGGCAGATGATTTGTTTTTATTGATATTAACAAGTCAAAATGGAAGGCAAAGAGGAGGAGCCTTGTTTATATTCTGAAGCTGTGATTTGTACATCGTCTGCATGTAGTTCCAGTTTTACTGTACAACTCACTGTGAATTTACCTCTTTTACTGTGTGATGCACACAATAAATAAACTGGCTGCATACTGTATTTGTCTCAGTTATATATTTTTTATACATTTTGATGAATGACTTGCAATCACTGGTGCAAAACTGTATGAAGTTGAGTCCAAATGTCTGAATGTGGAAAAAAAATACTACAAAGATATGTATTTTCTTAAAACCTGACTAAAACCTAAATACAACGGGAAAACCTTAGGTGAAAGCATTTTTTTTTTAAAATATGGTAATTATTACATATCATCAAGGAGAGATTATTATTTTAAACACCACTAAAATCACTGCTTTGTGTATAAAATATAGTCTTTACAGTCTCAAATGTAGTCTATGGCAATGAATGATCACTGGCCAAATGCCAAAAGTCTATTTGGAAGTTTTGTAAAAGCTGATGAGACTACTGCATTCAGTCAAAAGTTTATATGCACGCAATAATATCACATTTATACTGGAAGACCAGTGACAGACCTCCATCTACTTTTCCTTTTCCACAGCAGTGGATACTTGCAATAAAATCCCTCTTTTAGTGAAGTCACATGCTTGATTTGATTGTGCTTCTTTTTTTGAAACAAAGTAGGAAATCTAATAAGTGACAAAAACCTAGAAGACCAATCAAATACAGTCATTTCAAAAACAAATCTTTTGGAGATATGTCAGAAAACTGACTCAAACTGTGGATGTTATTTTAAACGCCATCCCCTAAAATGAAAGAAATAGACCAATTTTTGTATTTTTTCATCTTGTGCCATATATGTATGTAATGTTTGTGCAACACAACATTAATGAGATATAAAGAATACAAAAAAAAAAATCACATGAAACATTAGGCAGTTAAAGTTCAGGTGTACAGCAGACATGGCTGACTCAACATGTGCGTGCTTGTAAATGCTGCAGAACAAATACAACACTGATTGGTGTTTGAATGCTTCCACCGGCTTCTGAAAGTGCTCCATTTACTGTATTTAACATGCACACAATTCAAATACTTATAACACACTCAGATTTAAACACACAAGTGTGTTTATCAGCAGTTTGTGCTTGACGCCGTACTGTTCTCTCCACTGTATTAAATCTGTCACGCTCAGACTGTATTGAAATGATACTCTGGAGCTTAGTACATAGAATATTACAATACGGGGGGTATAAACCAAACAAAAGGCAGAATAAAAATCAACCGGACGCTATCTAGAACAAGTTGTTGTGCTGACGTGAGGTAAACAACAGCCTCTGAATTGTTCATCTTATAAAAAGCTGGCTGCCGCTGTGCACTCGGGCAAGAGAGCGGCTGGAAAGTTACACTCACTGCAGCTTTTACCACGTTGCATCATAAACCCGTTTTTAAAATGTAGTATCTTGTAGTATCTCTGTAGAAGTGCTTGAGACTTGGCCATACTGTATGTACAGCAACAAATATCTGCATTAATGTGAATAAAGTCAATTTTACATGATGTAATAAGTGTTGTTTTACGAAGGTAAAGATGTATGTAAATTGATGTCTGAAAAATAAACTTCTAAATAAATATGAGCATTAAGAAATAAGTCTCTTCATCATTTCATGCATCACTTGAATTTCTCTGTTTGGAAACTGCAAAGGGGTTGAATTGCAGCCGAAAGGAAAACAGCCGATATGCTTTGTTGACCGCACAAAACAAACCGAAATATTGGTTTGTGTGAAAATGCTGATGAGCCAAGCCATTGTTGGGAATGACAAAAGCCGCATGTCATCGGTGGTTTATAAAGGCAGCGGGGAGCCCAAAGGCTGCCGCTACAGCCTGACAAAAAGTTAGTCGACACAATGGGTAAGGTAAGGCTGCTGGCATTGCTGTGCCTCTTTTGTGCTTCTGCATACCCGCGGACATTAATCCGCCAAAACCCTTGAAGCTGAAGGATATTTCATGTGGTACAGTAGGCACATCTTTCTGCATCTCGGCCAATGCTTATGAAAAATGTGAAAAATCCCTTTGATTATATTTCCTGCAGATCATTTTCTACGAGGACAGGAACTTCCAGGGCCGCTCCTATGAGTGCAGCAGCGAGTGCTCCGACCTGCACTCACACTTCAGCCGCTGCAACTCCATCAGAGTGGACAGCGGAGACTGGATGGTGTACGAGAGACCCAGCTATGTGGGGTACCAGTACTTCCTGAGGAAGGGCGACTACCCAGACTACCAGCGCTGGATGGGGTTCAACGACTGCGTGCGATCCTGCCGTATGATCCCGATGGTAAGCCTTCGATCGGACAGGTTTAAAGTTTGCATATTTCACTGCTCTTGACTCTTGGTAAATCAACTCGTCTACTTTGCAGCACCAAGGCGCTCACAAAATGAAGATCTACGAGCGCCCGGAGTTCGGAGGCCAAACGATGGAGCTGACCGACGACTGCCCCTCCCTGCATGAACGCTTCCATTCGAACGACATCAACTCCTGCAATGTGGCGGACGGATTCTGGATGTTCTACGAGCATCCCCATTACAGGGGGCGCCAGTACCTGATGCGCCCCGGTGAATACAGGAGGTTCAACGAGTGGGGAAGCACGAGTCCCAGGGTGGGCTCCATCAAACGCATCACTATGTGACAAACCTGATGTCCGGACACGATTTACATGAAGTACTATTGATAAAGTACCGTCAATAAATCTATCCCAACAACACTGTGTGGTCAAGTGCTTTTTTTTTTTTTTTTTTAATTTATGATTTATTTATTATTATAAAATAGTTTAAACCATGTTTAGAAGCAAACTGAGTCTTATTACTAGTGGAGAAAGCACAATGCAAGAGTTGAGACCAATGGTGAAAGATTGGGTCAGATATTCTTCCATGAGTGGATCAAATGTTACGCAAAGGGACGAGACCAAGAGGTGGAAACAAAAACATGATGGAAACATTCGACCTTCATGTCTTTTGGATTCAGACACACACACACACACAGTTTAAGCCCAGCATGTTTATTGACAAGAGATAGAAGACTTAGTTGAAGTCGGTGATTCGCCTGAACGAGCCGATCTTCGGGCTGGCGCTGCCCCAGTCGCTGTACCTGCGGTACTCGCCGGGTCTCAGGTAGTAGGATCTGCCCCTGTAGTTGGGCTGGTCGTACATCAGCCAGTGGCCGTCGACCACGTTGCTCGAGTTAATGTCAGACATACGCAGGCGGTCCTGGACGTTGGGGCAATCGTCGCTCACCTCCTGCATTTGTCCGCTCATGTCTGGGCGCTCATACAGTCTTATTTTGTAGGAGCCACGGTGCTGCAGAAAGAACAACAAACAGGAGTCAGCATCGGTCTTATGTAGGTAATGCTATTTGAAGGTTTCACCCAGAACGGTTTGCAAAAGCAGCCGTTAACAAAACGATTTTCCTCAACTGAATGTTTATGCAGGGGGTTTAACAAACCTACGATATCTTCGACAGCTCGGATGAACTTTGTTTGGTGGAGTTTTTAAATCAAACGGGAACGATTCATGTTTTTAGCTGTGGATTGTTACTCTTTCTACACCAAAGCATGAAAATGACCAGATTCTGTTTTCTTGCTCTTATTTTACTTTTGTTTCACACATCAATTTTACTTTATTGAATGCAAATGTTATGATCATTTGTATCTATATAAAATGGATGGATAATGTCACCCTAATTAATATCATATTACATATTTTATGCTTACCATGGGGATCATGCGGCAGGAGCGAATGCAGTCGTTGATGCCGATCATGCGCTGGTTGTCGGAGTACTCCCCCCTGCGCAGGAAGTACTGGTGGCCCAGGTAGTGAGGTCTCTCGTACACCATGAAACAGCCGCTCTCCACCCGGATGGAGTTGCAGCGGTTGAAGTAGGTGTGCAGGTCAGCACAGTCGCTCATGCACTCATGGTGCCGACCCTGGAAATTTCTGTCCTCGTAGAATATGATCTACAAAGATTTGTCCCAGCATTGATTCATTATTGAGTCCCATTATGTTTAATTATCTATAAAGTTAAAAAAAAAAAATGTATAAAGTATTTGCACGTATAACACATAGTATCCTTACCTTTCCCATTGTTATATTAGTGGGGGCCACACAGACACTCAATAGACGCTCTCGGTGCCGCAGTCCTTTTATATAAAGTAGCTGTGTGATGGCACAGCATAAAGTATTGTCATCCAAATAGGTTTTATAACAAATCTGGTTATGTATAGCGACGCACCGCAGTGTGATCATGAGTTATTGTTGTCCAGTTTTCACATGTTCATCACTATTGATCAAAACAGCGCAGTGTGTGCTCGTGACCTGGAGGTCAATGCTTACAGTAGCAGCAAAACAACCGCCGTTATTTGTTTCCTTTTCATTCAAGAACATCCCGAACGCTATATGCCAGGCCAAGACAAGTCCTTTTCAGACACGTACTCGTAGAATTAATCAAATATGACAAAAGAAATGTCATGGAACTTGTGTAATTTGCTCATCTAGTGACCACAGTATGGAGCCAATTTCCTGCCCAAACAAATATGTTTCCGAAAATGTCCTACGAGTCGCAAACGAACACAAATCCAAAAGACCATTAACAAAGTAAAGCACTTCGTTCTGCAATTACAAAACGTATATATCAAATTAATACACAACATATTTTTAATACCCCATGCTTCAGAATAAAAAAAAACATAGGATGTCTTACTGTTCACGTACAAACAAAAATGATACTACAAAAAGAATCATAAAATCTCTCGGTTGTCAGTCGGCTTAAACTTTTCTCACAAATATCCTAATTTGCCCTCCACAGTGGCAGGTGGCGCTATGAGTCAATTTAAATGCAAATTTGTATTTTCAAAACAAAATGTATTAGTTTATTAATCAGGTTTTGTACTCGCAAACCAAACTGTGTCTGTTAGCAAACCTCGGGGTGTGTGTGTGTAAACCATGTTTTGTTTGTTGGGATATTATGTTTGTTTGTTGGGATATTAGCTCCATATCCCCCGGTGGTCAGGGGGGCAACAACTAAAATTGTTTATACACCAGGTTGGTGGTTCTTTTGCTTTCAGTATTTTCTACAGTGAACTGAGAAAAGTCACGTGTTGTAATCTTGGCAACAACAGTCATGATAGCAGTGGTCCAATCAAACATTAGCGGACACACCGATTCTCTGGTTGTTCATGGAGCACCATCATCACGTCAAACTTCAGTTTGTTCAATATTTCAATTTAGGACCAAATCTTATAACATTACCATCACCCTCAGATGTATTTACTGCTAAATATCAAATATGAATACACTAATAAAGGTAAACGGAGATTAACAATATGTCTGCATCAACATCAGAACGGCGATTGTGAGCGTTTGGACTTTGGCGTTTTGCTTTAAAGATGGTAAAACGTATTTCAATGGAGGGATGGAAACCGCAACCATTGAGTTCAGACACCAGAACTACTAAAAACAACTCATCAGTCGTATTTATCCCAGTTATAATGGAGAACATCATGTACCTCACACTGCATCCATTAAAAATGTTATGACGAGGCCGCTTTGGAAAAATGAAATACTAACATTCATAACATTAGACAGGATTATTTCCTGACAAGAGATTTAGAAATGTACAAATCTATGGATCATTTCCAAAAACTCTAAACCAGTTTAATTGTTCAATTTTAGTTGTGGGTAGCAACTTTCCTCATTTAATTAATGACTGTTGACAAAATCAATGTCACATATGTGTATTCAGGAAGTTCACAATACAAAACAGTGTATTTGCTAATGTCAGTTGGATTTGGATTGAAAGCAAATCAAAGCTTTAATGAATCATTTTAAGTCAAATGTTGAGTGTAAGTATTTTTCATTTGCAGGACTTTTTGTTGTTGTTTTGTTGAACTCTTCTGTAAAGTAGGTTTTGGAAACAAAGTATGAACAGTACAGAGCTCATCAAACACAGATCAGACAGAGCGACACGGCAGCTTTATAAACCTCAATCCAAAGTCATGGGACTCGACCTTTTGTTATTCTAATGAGCAGCATTTGGTGCTTTTGCCACCCTGTCGAGGTCTTTATCTCATTCAGGCAGATAAAAACCCTGATTCATCGCTGCCACTGGCCTCGACCGGCACATGATTCACCCCCACTCACGCTCCACCGTAGGATGTCCACATACGTTATGTTGGTTTAGTGCTTCAGATCATTGAACTAGAAATGTGTACAGTTTCATTCACTATTCTGATTCAGAATTTCTGCATATGAATTCAAATCACAGCCACTACTTAAAGGGAAACATTTATTTCCACTGAAGAACTATGAACGCACTGAACTAAAACTAAGGTTAAAACCAAACAAGTTATTGACATTCGTGATGTGCAGTGTTACAGAGTACTGCACATATGAAGTACATCTCTCAAACAAAATGTAAACAATCAACAAAACAGTTTAGAATAGGTCATTTTTCAGAGGGTATACAATTAGCTTTCTGCTTCAACAGCAGAAAAACCCCAGAGTTTAACACCAAGCAAAATATAAAACAAAAAAACAAGAAAAATACAATTACTCAACTACATACTTCAAGTATTACCTGAGCGAAGAAATGAAGCTTAAGTCACTCTTCAGATCGTCAGACTTTTACACAAACTACTTCTCTCTTTTCCACCTTTCATGTAACTTAGAAGGCAGCTTAACAGGACTGCAGTTCACTTTCAGGTCAGGTCATTTAATTTAAGATAAAAAAAAAAAGAAAAAAGAAATAAAACCAAACCTGGTTGAGCTGCTTTAAAACAACTCCACTAAAGGCACACTTGATCTAAACATGTCCAGTGGTTACACATTTGTGCTTGCATGCCTCAAAGCCCTGACGGACACATTTATTATTTCCAAGCATAACATTTGAATACAGGAAATTCCTGCAAATCTGCTGAGCTACCAGTGCACCTCACGTCTCAATATGCATTTAAGCATACACTTATCAGCCTACTTTATATAAAATATATAAAATTACCACGTAGCCGCTACGTCTAAACCGTTTCAATGACACACCAACCTATCACTGGTTTTGAATTATTATTATGAAACCAATCAAATTGTTTCTCATCGTCATCTTGAAAAATGGTAAAAAAAAATGTTTTTAAGCACTGCTTTACAATGAAGTGTCAGAACCAATCAAAATGGATCCTGAAAGGTCCCACGGCTGATGAAGCCAAGACGACGAGACCTGACAAGATGCTGCATATTCAAAGCATCCTGATACTGTTAGCAATGACTTGTCAAACAATAACTGTACTGTAATGTTAAATAAACAGTGCAGCTTTTTTCATATCCTTCCAAATAAATGTGATCACTGATCCACAGAACATGTACAGCTTTGCTCCTTTGTGTGGTGATATAAAAAGAAAGCGCTGACATGGTAAGAAATGCAAACAAGTATGATAATATCAGCTGTAATATACTGTGGCGCGTGTGTGTCTGTAGGTGCTCCTCCAAAAATGCAACATTAATAAGGCAAAACATCAAAATATATTACTGACGCACAAGAGACCAGTTAAAGTTACGTTCAAGTAAAATTTGAACTTGAAAGTAAATTATTACCCAAGTTTTTGTTTTACTATAAGAAATGATATATTAGCTTTTAAATGTATGCACTGACTTTGTTTTCAACCAAGTTTTAGAGCGAAATAAAGTTTGATCAAAAATAACAGACCGTTAGATCTGATCTGAAGAACTTAGACATTTATTTTGCTCCTAAAATATGAAACCTGTAAATCTGAGTTTTGTAATGTCATCACACTACAGTCAATGTTGGAGTTTCTGGAAAAATTTGTGAGGATTTTATGACTTAATGTAGAAAAATGGATATCAACCACAGTAACTATAATGTAAAGTATGAAATGAAAGCCACAGAGGAGGATGAGGAAGTGACTCACCCTACGTTTCCCGGGAGAAGCTGTCTGAGTTTATCCTACCAGAGGTTAGAAAGTGTGAAACACTGAGCTGTCTGGTGGTTCTGCCGAGTCTGGCAGATGGTGGAAGTCCTTGTGGTGGATGTAGCGCCGGTACTTTGGCTTCAGATGGACCCGTGAGGGATGAAACATCAGGTTCTGGAGAGAATACAGTACAGTTCAGTGAAGACGAAGACACCGAACCAGACAGAGCACCGAGACCGTGGACCATAAAACATCAGAAACTTCCACTGTTTACGGTCGTCATGAAAACGTGCTTCATTAACAGTGGAAAAGAATCTTTCCTGCGGTCTGGTTTCACAGTACATCACCGTCGTGAGCTGTTTGGATATTTTAAAAAAGGCCTGTTTACCTTGCGAATGTCGTGTTGCAGAACCATGGGAACCATTGCTTCTGCTCTCTGAGGATACACTGGGTAAACATGCTGCATCGTCAGATCTACAAACTGCAAAAGTAGGAGAAAAGGCCAAAGTTTGTTGCAGACGCACAACGTAACAGAACAACAGGATGCTGCACTCGAAATGCAAAAAGCCAGTAGAAATATTTTCTAGCTCTTAAATCATATAAATACTACAAACGACATTTTATTGTCATTTTGTTTTTACCTGGTGGGTGGGTACCTCTGGTGGGGTGTCCTCCATGACAGGCACAGGAAGCTGCAGAGAGCCTCCATCAGCCGGCTGGTACAGATATTCTGACTGCTGGGAGTACACAACAGAACTGGAGGGTGTCGGCAGCTGGAAGAGAGACGACGAAAACCCGTCAACGACTGAGCAAATTCTCATTCATTCAAAAATCAAGTACGACTTCATTTCATTTACCTGGACGGCGTTCCACTGATGCTGGTTTGGGACACACTGGGGAGGCAGGAAGAAATCAAACAGTTAAATGAAGTAAAAACCACTGCTGCACTGATTAAATGCTGAGAAACTACTGCTGACCTGGTGGTACTGATATGCTGGTTGCTGGTAGACAGGCTGATGAGGCTGATGGGACTGAGGGGACATCAGGGGAGCTGCAACCTGCAAGGAAATGCAGGACTTTAAAAGATGCACTGGAAATAAATACCATATGTCTTGCTCCATAAAAACATCTGAATACTTCAGATCAATTAGTGCAATCATTAACAAACTTCACGTTAGTCATTAAAGCGTATACAGGTACAGAAATGAACATTGCCCCTTTTCAACAGCGTGTGACAGCCGAGCAAATGATATATTCATTGTACAGCACATTATTACTTGAATGATTTGTTTAATGATCCTCCGTGAAATGTTATTTGATATTGGTTCGTCCTTACAGGCCAGTGGTGGACAGAGGGGTTCATGTTGGGACAGTGGAAGTAGGCCACTCCGTTGTGGTAGGTGTAGGGGTAGCCTGTGGACGTGGTCAGGTACGAGGTCCCACAGGACACCTGCTGAAGGAGGGCCGGTTCAGGGCTGACCACCGGGGCATACTGAGCTGGGAGAAGAGGGGAACCACAAAACAAAACAAATAAACCCGGGTCGTGTGCTGCTTATTTCAGAAGCATCGAGACTCCTCGTGGGCTAGTAACAGCTCGGCCTTTACTTTGGTATTTTGAATGTGCGGCAAAATCCTTTTTGAAACATCACAATTAATGAAATCTGTAAACAAACTGGTAAAGTACAGGGGGTGAAAAACTGAAGCCTCAAAGAGGGATTAAAACAAATCAGACATATATGCAAAGGCACATTTAGTTTTAGACTTACTTTGTTCTGGAGTTTGATACCTTCGGAAAGCCTGACCAATGCTGAGCTTCTTATCTTTCAAACAGATTTCATTGGCCTTTAGGACAGTGGTTAGGAGAACACACATCACATAGTGCAATTAAGTTCAGGAAAATAAATGCATTACGATGTGTATCTTCAAGTTTAGTTTCAAGATCCTTTAATGAGGTGTTGTACTCACATTTTCAAGGATTTTCAGTGCATCTTCCTGGCTGTCAAATGTAACAAATCCATACCTGTTCAAAAGAGACAGTTTTAACAGTAAATCTGCAAAAAAATAAAATAAAATAAAAATAAAAATAAAAAAGCTTGAAGTCTGTATCCGAGAGGAATCGTGCGGCTAACTCACCCCTTCACCACCCCGGAGCGATCCCTCACAATCTTCACCTCTCTGATTGTACCGTGTGGCGAGAAGATGCGTCGCAGGTCGCCCTCACTAACCTTAAAACACACACACACACACACACACACACACACACACACACACACACACACACACACACACACACACACACACACACACACATATATGTATTTATATTTGACAGCTGTAAAAAAGGTTGCTGACTGGGTTTAGGTCAGGAGCAGTTGTGCACACCAACAACCACCAGGTGGCATCTGTGAAACATCTGGAAGCAAGTTGGTTGAATCTCAACGTGATGGGAGAGTTGATAGTTTTACTTCTGATTTAAGAAGTTATTTCTGGAGATACTACGAATGAATTATGTTCTCTTACAACCTCACTTGGTCTTATCTCCATGCTTTTTTGTGTGTGTGTGTGTGTGTGTGTGTGCAGCCCCTCTGTTGATGTAAAACGTGCAGCTCTCACCTTGTAGTCAATCCCTCCGACAAAAATCCGGTTGGCGATGACGGTGTTGGAGGAGCTGCCGTCGGCGGGGTTTACCGGAGGTGACACACCGGAGGTGGAGGAGGAGCTGCTGCCGTTCTGGGACGAACAGGAAGTGAACTTTAAAAAAAAAAAAAAAAAAAGAAAAGAAGAAAATCAAACTGACAGTAAAAAAACAACAACAACAACAACAACATACAAAGTGTTGAACACCATTTCCAACAAGGACGTTGTACTTGAATTTAACGTTGTAAAAAAAAACCCTATTTCTCTATATTAAGTGCATTGACGGGACTTCTGCAAAAACTGAAATGAATTATAAGTTTTTATTTACGAAATGCCCCCCCCCCCCCTCCCCCCCCCTCCCCCATTAACCGTCTTCAAACCGCCGCGCAGCGCCGCCATGCTAGCGTCGCCTTGAGGGGTTTTGTTTTGTTTTGTTTGTGTTTGTTTGTTTTTAGTGAACCGATCGCAGGAGCTGGAAGTGAAACGGGCTCGTAACGCATCACGGAAGCACGTCACGTTCGGTAACGCCAACACCGGGCCGGATCCGGTCCCTGAAAAACGTCTTGTCACCGGGCCGGTTGAACGGTCCGCTAACGGCCGCCGACTCACCGTGTTTGGGGTCTCCACTTCCATCGCGACGTAAATCTCTGCTGCGAAAAGTTGTTGTTTTTGCAGGTTATGAATTCAAGGTTAAATCTCGGCCTGTTAAGATCTTGCAGATGTTGTTGTTGTTGTTGTTGTTGTTGTTGCTTTATTGGTTACCCTCCAACCGTCCCGGCTGCCGCAGACCAAACATATGACCTCATCACGTTGACGTTCGGGCCAACAGAAACCCGACCGGAAGTTCAAAACGGCTCGTTGATATGTTTTCACCCGGTTTTGTCCTCGAAAGTATTTTTCTTTAAAACATACATCTTATTTCTAATTGTAAAAACAAATTTTATTATTTTTTTTTTTTTTAAATACTATTTCTATCCAAGAAGTCCCAATTTCTGAAATAGACGGGGGAGCTCCATTTTTTTTAGGGTGTTTGATGTTAAATTAAAGTGTCGTAAACAGGTAAAACAAATAAATCCAACATTGAAGGGGAAGGAAAATGCTTTAAATTCAAAAGAGCGAAATCAAATCTCGAACGGCCCAAGCCAAATTGGTGCAGTACCACATTGTGCCCACACAGGGGCGCCATTTCTCTAAATAAAAATGGCACAAGCACAGACCTTATGCTGCTTGCCCATTGTATTTAAACCAAACTAGTACTGAAAATAAAGAGCTTGGAAGTATTAAGTTTTAAAAAAAAAAAAAAAAGGGTTTTGTTGGCCTTATTTCCTACTTTTTTTTTTTTATACTTCTCATAATCTACGGATTATGTCAAGTGTCACAGTTTCAAGACTGAGGCAGGTTGTGAAAGCAAGCAGTCAATTTTACCTGCAAAGAACTGTCAAAATTACACATCCCAGGCAGCAGATTGTAATACAGAGGTGAATACAGAGCCCAGGAACCAGAGCTCCAGGGAAAATAAGGCTTCAGCTCCAGGAGGGTGCTGGCAGAGTTTCAGTACTGAGTAGGCTGATTGGCAGAGTGGTTGCAGATTGAGCAGGTTGGGGAAGTGGGAGCAGGTGAGGTGGGCATAGCAGGAAGGAGGCGGGGCATAAGGAGAGAGACTAGGGACCTCTGGTGGGTGGAGGGAGTGACACTGGGAATAAACTGAGGCAGAGACCCAAAACTTTTCTTCCAAATGTTACTCAAGAATGACCAACCTGGTTTTCATCAGTTTCTTAAAAGAAAATTTGATCTACAACCCTTCCTACAACTTCTTATTGACTGACTGACCTTTCTTTTGCTCATATTTTGACTAAATTATGCTTATTTTCATTTTTAGAAATATTCTTTTTCCTCACAGTTACGAGCTCTTCCGTTCCACCTTCAGAAATGCTCACTCTAGTGATTAATTGAAAGGGCTTTTAATAAATGAATGGAGGGAAATTTTCCACTCTTGATCCTTAAGGAGCCACTTTTGATGCTGTGCAAAAGCTCCGCGGAGCTATGATTAATCTATGATTGGCGACAAAGTGTTCTGAAGCACTGTCATTTGGCTCTTATGTCCCCCACCTCGTCGTCCTCCTCCGCGTTTCTCAGACCACAACAAAGTGACGGCCCACAGAAGAGAAAGAAAAAGATTGGTAATACCACAGAAATTAATGAACAACACAGAACACAATGAAAAGGACTAAAACGTTCTTTAGAAAACATTTATACTGCCGTGAATACTCTACAAACATAGTTTTTAATCTGATTCCTCTCAACAAAAACCTTCTCACACTTTCTGTGTGTAATTCTTTTATTTCCCACCAGCACAACCTTTTCTCTCTCTCTCTGGTCCTCATCTGAGTAATGCGGGCCACACTGTTACTTGTCACTCATCTCCAGCTTTTCTTAATTGCCGGGTGAATTTGCCAACGAGGTCTGACTGTGCAAAATGAGAAGGGCATGTTTGATAATTACAGCAATTTACCAGCTAAAAAGTCCTTTTATACTCCACAAAGATCATTAAAGACACAAGTGCTGTCAGGGCAACTTGGCTGTCTGTTGGAGTTCACTGAAAACAAAAGAGCAGAGTGGGAAGTTTTTATTCTTTGGCTTTTTTTTACCTTTGCTCTGTGGTTTTCTGTTAATATTAATATTAATGTTAACAGGAATAATGTATCTCCTGCTTCTTCTTCTTCATCCTTGTCGTCATTGTCATTTCCTTTTTCTTCTTCTTTGTTGTCATCATTTCCCTTTTTCATCCCCTTCTTCTGTGTCGTCGTTGCAAACATGGCCTCCAAAGTAAATGACAAAATATCAAATTTGTCAACAAAACATCTAGAAATAAAGACACGAAAATGTCCAACAGATGTATATGTCATTTGTTTTACTGATATAAAGCTCTGTAATGAAATGAAGCTGCAGCATCCTCCCGTTCAACTCTGTGGTTTATGACAAACAGGCATGTACACTTTCCGTCTCAGAGAGTAAATAACAGCTATAGAAGAAATGGAGGTCAAATATCAGGTCAGACACGCATGTCCCAAAGAGAAAATGTCCATTTTACCTCAGTCGGTCAGTCAGTCAGACAGTCGTGGAGACAGAGGTTGATGAAAAATGAGCCATAACAGAAGGGTTTGACTCTGGCTCTGTAATTACTCTACAAATCTCTGATTTCCCCTCCTTCATCTACAGACTATTTATAGCTACTGCATTCCTCTCGGAGAATAAAATGATCTCTTTGAGACAGTACAATGCCAGAAATAACAGGTTTGGACAAACATTTGCTGAGGCGTGGTGGGCCTGGCTGACCATCGCTGAGTTCCACTGTGGTTTCAGTCTACTGTTTTTTCCCCCTCGTCCATTTATTCATCTGTTATTCTAAATGGCAGTGGGTTCGCTGGGTAAGCGTGGGGGTGGGGGGGTGGGGTGCTCTGTGTGTGTGTTTGGGGTGGGGTGGGGGGGGGGGGGGGGGCGGCAGCAAAAGATGTGATGGTTCAACAAAAGAGTTTGTATGAACCAGGATGAAATCACTTTCTCACATCGTGAGGGGGGAGCGGGGCAAACGAAAACACACACTCACAAACACACACCTTCATGTCTGCGAAGACTCAGGTGACTGCCGGGCTCAGACCTCCCTCTCTGCGCCGCACTCTGTTTACGTTACAATCATACAGCTTCCCTGGCAAATATGATCAACTAAGACATGTGGCTTCGTGTTTGAATATAGGCAATCGTGTGTGTGTGTGTGTGTGTGTGCGTCTTTGTGTTTAGGTTATCAGTTTATCGCCTGTGTTTCTTGTCAGAATCTTGTTTATCAGGAGAAAACAAAGATCATATGATGCCTGCTTAACATCCACTCGTTATTTATTCCCACCAGTATTTAAACCATGCTCAACAGGGAAAAGGAATAGCGCTCCTTGAAACTTTGGATCTGCGTATCAGCAAGTTTTTTTTGCGTAATTATGGATATCTTGAATTATCAAACTGACTGAATACAAATGTTAATATAAAACCATGTGATTCTTCATTTATGGTCATCCAGGCTACAAATCCCAGCATGCACTGAGATCTGAGGCTAATGTGTTGCAGAGGACAACTTGTCGGGCTCTTTTGAAAGCCAGTGTGCATGTCTGCAACTAAAATGCGGTTCACTCACAGGCAGCGACGTCCGGTGTTTGAACAGGAATCCTGACACGGTCTATTCTATAATCTTCTGAATAAAAACTAAACAAAAAGTTTCTGCTTCCTTTGGTGGCACATTTTCTGTGACCTCAGCAGTTTCCCCAGTATGTATGGAAACCCCGCTCGGTGCCTCATGATATACAGCTCACACATGCTCCAGGGTTCATGTCTCTGAGGGACTTCAGGGCACACAATAACAAGAGGAAAGAGAGCTGTGATCTTATAATAGGCATTGCAGACATTTTGACTCATCACAGCAGAACAAGCATACGAGTTACCGATAACCTCATAATGAGTCATTTTATTAATGACGCGTTTCTTTCATAGTTCTCAGAAAGAAATAGAGACTTCTAAAACATTTGAACCCACAGTGGAAACATCCCAGGCCGTCTATAAAACAATCGCATTGTATTATATCGACACAAATTCATCGTCCCTTTTCTGGCTTTCTTCGGCAGTTGTTTTCTCCTTTGTGAAAATGCCTCACCACAATGGTATTGCATTCCACAGCAACACCCGATGATTTCTCTAAATGTAGACATATTATTTAGGGTTTTATATGCTGGGGCCCTGGCTATAGTTAGTGGGTGTGCACACACTGACCTATAATAAAGTAAACACAGTCAACTGGGCTCCGGCCAGTGAACTAAAAGTGAAGCCGAGTCTCCTCACTGTTTCCCCTCTCTTAATTGCTTTATTTGAGGTTGCAGGTGAAAGAAAATACAATTCTGGGGAAAGAAACAACGAGAGAGTCACTCGAGCTGCATTTTAAAGTAACTCTCAGCTCCCACTGCTCCAATTCTCATCAGATTATTTGATCTGGGAGTGTGGCTGGTTATTTCCAGGGGTGTGGCGCCCGATCTTCCCCTCCTAAGTGATCAAGATGTTCTGTCTCGGTTATGTTACTCCTCTATTGTCCAGCAGACTTATTTACTCACAAACACAATCACTGTCATTCTGGGTGGCACGGTGCCTCGCTGTCCGCTTCCGAATGAAAGTTGCACGTAGGCGCAGATGAAGTCCATGTTTCAGACGTGTTGCACCTCTGATGGGTGTGGCTGGCTGCAGTCAAAGGTGTGCTTTGTTTATCCCACCTAGCAGTGATACCCGTGTAGTGACACAGCCTGCAGCACACTTGTGCATCCTTAACAACTGTTCACTTTTCAGGATTAGTTGTGCATCATCAGTCTGTTTTTCTGTGAATATTCTTTGTTCCCATTTTGTGTCTATAAATTATTCCATTCATTTACCGACTGGCTCGAATCAGGCCTAAAAGCCATTTGGGATCAAAGCAGAGAATTGCCAGTTGAAGCTGTACTTATTTACTAGTTTCTGCTCCATGTGACATTTTGAATAAAACATCCTTCATGGGGGAGAGTGACAAAGACGGAGCGGATGACAAGTCGAGTCATTCTGCGATCATTTCGGATGCGGAATCATGAATTATTTGGCAGCAAGATAACACTAATTTTGCATTAGATTTACGGCCCAGTGCACCTGCAGATTTTCACCTCCAACACACACACACGTATTCGTTGCCCTGCCCCTCTTGACACCCCGTTGTTTGTGTATCGTGAATGTAGGTCAGAAATTTGTGTACGCGTGTGTGTTTGCCTGCGTGTGTGTTTACTGTATGCAGTCGCAACGGACACACAGTGTGCTACAGAGGTCTCCTGACACAACTACAAATATGAACACACACACACACACACACACACACACACACACACACACACACACACACACACACACACACACACACACACACACACACACACACACACACACACACACACACACACACGGTAGGTCAGTTTAATATTTCATTTGGCTGATGGACGGCGTCTGCTGCTCTGTGAGCCAAACATCGTTACAACACACTAAGTGACTTAACTCTAATTAGAGCTGAAAATCACATTAAAGCTGCTCTGATACAGGAAGTAACTCACCTTTTCCCATCACTTCTTTGGGAATGAAATGCACGGGCTCCTTATATCCACAGAACCGAGCACATAACTATCTAACTCGCTGAAAATAGTCAGGTTCTTTTTAATACACAGTAAACCGGTTGAACACAACAAAGAAATATCACAGCATGTGCATACTACCTTATTCTGCCATCATACAGTTAATATTAATAACGTTATTATTATTATTGTATCTATCAAATGTTAGTTTACTTGCCTACATAATTCCTGTTTTGGTATTTGTTATACCTGTTTTCTGCATCCAAATTCTACAGTTGGTGCTTAATATTAATTCTCACAACACCAATAAATCCTTTTTTTGTTCTAATATTTGGCAGCAACGCAACATAAAAATAAAACTGTAGCATTACTGTCGGTGATTCTGCACGCGCGTGTGTGTGTGTGTGTTTACATGTATAATTTATGAATGATGAGGGCGTAAACAGCTTCCTCTTTGGCAACATGCTTTTGCACTTTGAATGCATGTGTATAAGGTTGTGGTGTGAAGGGATTAACAACCTGTTTATTTGCATTGTGTATCTTTCTTGAACTGTCTGTTGTCTTTGTCTTTTTTTGGTTGGTTGATGCTATTAGCGCAAAGGTCAGAGGTCACCGTAATTACAATATATTGAGTTTGCGTCACCATTATTCTTCCAGTATTTTCATTCATGTTTCATTTGAGTTTATTTAGATGATGTTTAAATGGAACTTTCAGCTTTGCTCCGGAGGTGAAGTCCCCAACGTGTGTGCAGGAACTTTCTAGCACTTCTACATCACCGCACTGACAACTAACATAAAACACTAACAGCCATTTTCTAAGTCGTTTTGCTCCTCTTTAACAAACATAAGTAGTTAGTAGAAGATTTCCTTCAAGGCAGGAGAATCAGCTGTGAAAAACAGAAGCAGAGAGCAATGCATGTTCCTGTGCAAACCCCAGTTAACTTAATCCTGTAATACATCCCAATTTGGGATCTGTCTAAGATCTGTCTAAGATCATTCCTGATTCCTATATTAAAGAGCTGTCCACAGTAAATACTGCAGCTACCACACAATCTCTCCATCCAAACCAAACTGTCTTGGCTTTGCCGCCATATTAACATGGTTATAAAACCTCACCCACCACCTCCTTCACCCTCCATGCCTTCCCCTGCACAGCACCAGGCTTCACCTATGGTGGGAGTCAGAGATGTCCTTGTTTTCTCCTCCCTCCATCTCTTCATCCCTCACTGTGTTTGTGCTGAACAGATGCCAGTGCTGGGTAAAGTCCTCTCCAGAGGGACTGCCAGCAGCATATTGGTTTATAATTAATGAAATTAGGGGCTGCTGTCTGCCGAGGAGGCTTCGGTCCCAGCGTAGGATAGACTGCTGCCTGCCAGGAAGACAGACGACTGGAGAGATCCGAGAGGACAGACAGAAAGAGACGGATAGGAGCTGGATCACTGACAATCTACTGCAAGGCCAGGGCGGTTTCCTGAACTATTCAGGATCTCATCAGTTTGTCCTCTTTCAGAAGTGGGATCTGGTCCAGTGGTGACAGCGGTGCTAGCCTAATGCTAGCCACTTCACTGCTGCAAAGGCCTCCGGAGGGAGAGAGGGAGATCCCCTTAACACACCAGCCAGCTGGCAGCACGTTAGCACTCAACCTCAAATGGATTAGTTAAATCCAAACCCACTGCATTTCTATAACAATCAGGGAGATGCAGACAAACTGTAGGCATGCACAGTAGGAAACTTGATAGTGACCCCTCGGCAGCCAGAACGAGGTTGAACACGAGTGTGCAGTTTACATGTGCGGCCCATGTGCAGTCGGTACAATTACAGTTTCGAATTGTTGGGGTGTGGATCTCTGCAGGTATGTTGAAATAATGACCCGTGCAGATGTTCCATCCTCGCTGGAAAAAAAACAAAAACAAAACATATTGATGAGAACATTTCATCCCGTCATACTGTATCCTTGAAGAAAATCTGTAAAACTACAAGTGTTACCTTCAGGTTTTAAAACTAAAGCAGAACAACAAACTACAGTTGTACCAGAAGGAACACAGGAAAGCCCCGTGGACTGCTAGATTCAATTAAAAAGTCATGTTATACAAATGCAGATGCATATTAAATATGTATACTTGGATTAATAATTTGATACTTCTTGGATTAAATATTTAACATTGTTCGGCGCAAATTACATGACAATAATAAAGAACCCTCAGACCAACTGTAAAAAAAAGTGGCAACCTGAACACAGAAGATGTGACACAACTAATACTGATAAAAGGAGAGACTTTTTCACAGCAGATAACCAATAACATTAACGATGGCTTCATCGTATTCAAGTGTCCCAATGGAGGTCCGGGACCTCTTTGTTTGTTCTGCAGGATTAAAAGTGACAGAGATCTGGTCGTGAAACACACAATCAGGTTTTCATCACTTCAGACCACCTTACTTTAACGTATATTTATCCCCTGGGAGGCTTACCCCTAACCTCAAAACATGTCTTCACCCTAAGATTTAATGATTTATGGTGTTGGGACCCCACAATGTGACCCTGTAAACACATTTATGTCCCCACACTCCTATCCGTGCCCACTAACCTTATTTCAGTCACTTTCAAACTCTCTTCCTCCTCTTAATTCAGTTAGAGCTGCTCAATCCAGCAGCTGCCGTGAAAGCTCTCCTGCTGCGCCCTGATGCAGCCGAAACCTTCAATCCACTTGAAGTGAGACTGCAGCCACATCGTGAGCTGAGCTCGCCTTTACCGTGCTTTTTTAGCTCCACAATGTGAAGTTTCCATGAAATCTACTGTGTATTAATCAAAACCAATTAGACGTGACGTGTTGATTAGTGAGCTGTAGGTGTTATTTTGGTACCTGTGGACAGAGCCAGGCTTTGTTTTCAGTCTTTATGCTGAGCTAAGCTAACAAGCTGGGGGAATAAAGAGTATTTTCCAAAATCTTGAGTATATCTGAGTGTTTGAAATCTGAAATCAGGTTTAGTTGTGTGATTTTATTTCCTTTTACTCTCACTTTTTTTTAATCTGGAGGTTAGATTCCAACCTGTGGAGCTGCTATACTACAATTACTGAAAACTAGAGTCCCGGAGCGAGTATCCGTCACACCGAGGACAGAGACAGAGACAAAGAAACACATACGAGTTCTCTCGACATGCAGAAGATTAAGACTTCCCCTCTTTCCTGCAGTTTAGGTCAGAATGGACTTTCAGGCCTCATGCTGATAGATGCACGCTGCATCTTGTTTGTCTCAAAACTTCTCTGTTATGACATTTGTACTCCATCGCAGTATAAACAGGCAGTGTGGCTGGCTGGCAATGCTGAACCACTAATTGTTGTAATTGTTAGCAGTTGTTTTAGTTGCCTGGTCTGAATACTCTGTGTGGATTTCTGTATATGAACATGCTCAGGACTATTTGTGCATATTTATATAGTTTTATATGTTTCCTTGAACGTGGTATACACCTACACTATGCACTCGTGTGTGCGACTTCCTTTCTCTGTTGAACTCCCGGTTAGGATTCAAACACTCTGATTGGATAAAGGAGAAGTAGAAGGACAGGAAGGACAGGAAGGAAGGAAGGGAGGAAGGAAGGAAGGAAGGACAGGAAGGAAGGAAGGAAGGAAGGAAGGAAGGAAGGAAGGAAGGAAGGAAGGAAGGAAGGAAGGAAGGAAGGAAGGAAGGAAGGGCCACCACCACTAAACAATGGGGGGAATGGAACATTGTTTGTGAGAACATAAAGCTGGAGCTGTAGTTTTTGAGAAATATGCATATTAGCTTTCTTGCTGAGTCAGATGACAGGATACAAGCTGCAAACAGCTCTCAGCCTTCACCAGATAACGGTCACAAAACAGCGTCTCACAGTAAACTTGAGCATGAATCCAAACATACTTTGTTCTGTGTTGTGTGAGGGGAGGCGGGCAACAAAGCGTGCTGAGCTGTGGGCCCGTGGAGGCGCAGTGGAGGAACAGCCGGTGCTAATCCAACCCAACAACGGTTCAGCAGGCTGCAGTGGGAACCAGTGGAGGAAGGAAGGAGCGTGAAATCCCAGACACCTGGTGGCTCTTTCTGCACAAGAGTCTGCAGCTGGTGTCGAGAGCCCGCAGCCACCCGGCCAGCTGTGCTTCCTCCACGGCTCCAGTGGCTCACACTGAGGTCAGACTGATACATGTCTGTCTGCTTAAAGGGTTAAAGGACTCAGCTGTGGTCCAGTCAAGGCATCCTTCTACTTTACATGTCTATATACACGTTGCAGAAAGGATCTCTTCCATGATTATTGATTTGTATGTGTTTGGCGGACTTCAGTCGTAAATCAAGTACTGAAAACTGCTGGTTTGGTAGATTGCTAAATTGACCATTTAGTTTTGCCATTTAGCAAAAAGTAAGTTCAAGGTCATTTCCTCCATATAAAGTAAAGTACTCACCATACAACCTTTACAAAATGAAGGAATCAGTTTGTGCATGGTAGATAAATTGGAAAAAGTGTAGTTACATACATTATAAAGAAGTGAATCTGCTCTTACGCAAGATAAATATTTAAAAAGGAAACAGGATAAAAGCAAAAGTAATCTCTTGACAGGAAATTATGTTTCAGTAATTAAAAATCCTTGTGTTGCACTGCTCATCACAGTTATGTAAAGTATAAATAAAGTTACTGTCCGATCATGCTACTCTGAGAATCCTCATGTTCTTGGACATTCACGTTAACAATGCGTTGTGATATCTGGCGTAATGAAACCGACAGCAGTACATGCTGCTGGCTCGCAATTTAGCCAATGTTACTGCAGATCTTTTAAGAAGTCATTTACAATTTTAGAGTCCTTTAAACTATTCTAGAGGAAAGTAGCTGATTAGTATTGGTTGTTTTTTTGGGGGTTTTGAAAGTCCCCAAAGCTGGAAGAGGTGGATATGGTGTGAAATCCAGGGTGGTGAAGCGAGCTCACTGTGCAATGACACAATTATTTACAAAGCGTGAATTAAGCCACTGCTGCCTTACCTAACTACACAATGACTTAATAGATCATTGCTTTTGCTTTCAGGATGGTGCTGTGGTCAAAGCTCAGGGATGCACTAATGCTGCTGTACGTATTGATCAATAGACTGACAACAAAAGGTGCAGCACTGAGCTGCACCTTTTACTTATTGATGTTATACCAGAGTACGACAACTACATTATCATTTAGTAAACACAGTTTTGTGTATACTGGGATTAAAGTATATTCTGTCCCTCATCAGAGATCACTATAGAAGCTGAAATGAGGACATGTCCCCCTTCTCTTTTTCTTTTATGTTGTTTTATCTGTCCTGATTCAAACCACATCACACAAGATGATGTGCTGGAAGCAGGCGCGTCACAAAGCCCCTTTACTCAAATGGATATGTACAGAGTGCATATTCACCTTTCTTGTTCCGCACGATGAAACCTAAATGGTGAAATGAGTCACGAGCGGATTCCACATCATTCACTCTTAGTAGAAGCAATAGGGGACCTTCCCCTGTGGGACTCCATGTGTTAAAAGATAAAGTACTTGGGAACCTCAACTCTGACATATGTGGGTTAAATAGGTAGTAAACCAGCTCCGTGCTGATGTGCACAAACCCATTACTGTCAGCTTCTGAAGATTGCGGCCAACAGTGTCTTTTCGTCATGTCACTCAACATTTACTATATAGTCTCCGCGGCAGATAGAAGTACGATGGATTTGATTTCCAGGGAAACTGCAGATACGATGGATAGCTTCTCTCTGGATATCGAGCTCAACGAAATGTTGATCAGCTGTAGAGAAACAAATATAGAAAACCACATGCATCAATGAGCAACCCAAAAATAGGATCCTCATTCTTAAAGTTGTTCCAAAACAAAATGAGCACTCTAATTTAGCTTTCAACGTATTTGTTGGCAAGTTTTTATTTTTTTTGTATTTACAACAAATGTTGCTTTTTACTGAAACGGAACATTAAATTATCAGATCCCAGACTTTTAGAAGTTAAAGCCCTATTAGTCTTAAATTGTTTTTCATTTTCCTCTTGAAGTGATTTGCTTTGAATGTCTGTTTGTGGGTAAAAAAAAAAAAAAAAAAAAAAAAAAAAAAAAAAAAAAAAAAAAAAAAAAAAAAAAAAAAAAAAAAAAAAAAAAAAAAAAAAAAAAAAAAAAAAAAAAAAAAAAAAAAAAAAAAAAAAAAAAAAAAAAAAAAAAAAAAAAAAAAAAAAAAAAAAAAATGTTACTGGCTCAATGTAACGCTATTTAGAGGCGCACATCAAAACCCGCTGGTCCGCCACTAATGCAGCAGAGCTGCCATAATTAAATGTTTGTTTTTGAAGGAGATGTGATGTGGTCGTATTCTGACTCGTTTCATCTTTGGGTGTTTTAGTGGAGTTTTCACCATCTGTGTGTGTGTGTGTGTATCGTGAACCAAAAATGTTTAGTTATACCATGTATAGTTGAAGATGATATGTGACACCCTGAACACATCTTGGCATGACACCCTACCAACACATTCAATGACACATTCTCAGGTGGAGTTTTCAATTTTTTAAGGAGCGGAAACAAAATCTGTTTTGATGACTTTTCTTCTCTTGTTCAAAAAACGACATTATCCCCATTCATCTTATCATGGGGTCAAACCAGAAGGTTACCCGCTGCATGCAACGAGGTTTTAGTTTATTTAAAATCTATTGACTTATCTGCACGAGTAAAATGTTTCAGACATGTCAGATTTCTTATTTGTCCTCAAGGATTTTTAAAATGCTTAGCTTTGCCCTTTCTGTTCACACATAACTTTGCCTCGTGCCTCACTGTGCTCACTGTGTTTGTTGCACGTATGCAACACACAGAAGTCCACAGAAGTCTCCAAATCATCACACACACACACACACACACACACACACACACACACACACACACACACACACACACACACACACACACACACACACACACACACACAGAGCCACGTGTTGGCTTCACTGATTACCGTGTGTTGCGGTCAATGGTGTGTGAAATGTGGCCGCTGTGAGTATTAGCCTGTTTATCAGAGTGTGTATTAACATGCTGCAGTGCAGCAGGCTGAGGGGGCACAGTGTGTGTGTGTGTGTGTGTGTGTGTGTGTGTGTGTGTGTGTGTGTGTGAGCGTGCTAGTAGGGGATCACAGGTGTGTTTGCAAGCTCCACAGAGAGCCTCCTTCCTTCTATAACCCCTACTCCCCCCACCTCGAGCATCCTGGGTAATATCAGCCCACTGAGCACCTGCGTCCCCGTCCCACAGCACTCAGACAGACACACACTCACACACCTCTAATGGCCCCGTATCAGCCTGCCATACGGCTCTAATAGCCAGCTGTGTGAGCAGAAAGCCGGTGGACCGTGCTGACACTCACTGATGCAGTTGTAAAATTAAATGCGAGTTAACTGTGATCTCCAATTAGTTTTCATCGCACTTCAAACCAACAATGAACACAGAAAAAAAATCCATAAAACACACGTACCCAAATTAGATTTGACACTTTAGCTTCAATTTTTGTTAAACTTTTCCACAGACTTTTCCGTGACTGAGTTGTCTGCTTCTTACTCTAATGAAACGAGGACTGTGAGAAACAAACAGGTAAATAAAGAGATACGTTATGAGTTGGGTTGACTTTTTTTTACCTTGTTGTCACTCACCCGCTGCATCTTGCTCTCCTTTGCTACCTTCCCTTGTTTGATTGTCAGACTCGCCCTGATTAGTTTCAGCTGTCCCTCGTGGTCTTCCTCTCCCTCCTGTATTGGTTCTCTTCTTCTCTTTTGTTTTTTTTCATGCTAATTACGTTGTGTTCCTGTCAGTTATTCATTGCTTTAGTGTCTTCTCTGGGATTTTGCATTTTTAGTTCTTTTTGGATTCAGCCGCAGCGGACTCACTTTGTTATTGGATTACCAGCTTTTTGTTTGCATGACACCTCCTGCTTCTTCCTCGTTACAATATACAGGTCTTCCTCAAAATCCCCAAAGTGTGTGACAACAGGGCCACTGGGAGAAGTCATTTGTAGTCATTTAGCTGGTCTATAAAACAGCAGACATTTTACACACAAAAATGACCTAATACACACGCCTTCAGTGTACAGATGCTTACCGCAGAGTTGCATCTCAATTCTTTTTCCACAGAACATCACCAAGAGTTCCCTGAAAGCCAAACATGTAACAGCTGAGAGGTTGACAGATGGAGATATGAACAAGAACCTTTCGCACACAGCGTTGGCTCAATTAATTCAAATTGTTATCAGGTGTTCTGGCACATAAAGAAGACGTGAAGCTGCACAGTCAGCAGGACTCATAAATTAATCTGTTTCTAATGATTCCCAGAGCCAATAACTGCACTGATATCTGCACACTTAGCAGCAGATAGGTAGTGTGTAACAGATATGAGTTATAATTTGATTGATTACATATTTATCAAAAACTGGAAACACAGAACTACAACTGATTGTAATACTGTTCTCAAATCCTGAATTTTACACATAGTTAAACAAAACTATGCTATTATGTGCTTCATCAGCTTCATCTTCCTCCTAACAGCAGCTCTGAAGGATCGTCCACTCGTATAGTTTCACTAAACATTTGCTTCTTCCAGCCCAGACAGCGTTTCTTCTTTTGTGTCTGATACTTTATTCCACAGTGATCAGGAGTTTAAATACGTGTTGTAAAGGAGATTTAAAGAGACTCTGTGCCCCCCTCCCATCTAATTGCATTGTACACTTTATATTTTGCCGTTTACAGCCACTGCTGTTACATTCATATGTCTGTGGTTAGGTTGTTAAGGACTGTGCATTTTGCATTTGCATTTGACAGCTGTTCTTTTTATAATGTTTGTGGTTCCAGTCGTGGTATGCGAGAGCTTCGGATCAGCAGTGGAATGACAACTGTTTTGTTGCCAACTTTTGCATGATTTTCCTTTTAAAAATGCACATTTTTCTATTATCTCGCTCAAAGGTTCCCAAACTTTTCAAATCCTGCACCAAACCAAATATCCCAAGTACCACTTTTCACACAGAGGATTTTGCAACTGTGCACCTGTGCAACTTTTAGAAGTTTTTACGAGGCAAAGAGGGCAAACGTCCCACACAGAGAATACTTTGGAAAACTTTTATCAGATTTTCATGTCCTGCCCACAACAGAAAGAACAAAGATTAAACGGCAAAGTGGAACAAATTAGAAAGTTTGTGCGCTCCATCCAGGAGAGAGATGAAATAAATGCACATGATTTGTTTGTCATTCCCTCTTCCTTTGTGGCACAAATTACACAACACAGTGTTAAGTGACAGTGGTTGCATCCTGGATATAAAGACAGAGTCCCTTTTGCAGGTGGATTGTCATCATTTACATCATAATGTACATATAAAATGTCCTCTAAAAAACTGTTTTAAATGTGCATTGTCCTTTTAGTCTCTTTTAGAAATAGTAAAATAAAAGTTCATACTTTAAAAAGTGTTTTACACTGCTCAAACTTTTCTCGTCCTGTTTTTAGTCACATTTACGTAGATATTTGTTGTCATAGCAAAGAAAATAATAATAAAAGTATAATTACAACAATGATACTTAGAATGTCAGTAAATATAAAGCTAATAAATATGAATGGAAGGTCGTGTGGAAATGTTTAGTTAAGTGACAATTTCACATACAGATCAGTCTTTGCAGGGACCTCCTGAAGCATCATGGGAAGAACACCGAGATAACAAATGAAATATTAAAAGAAAAATAACCTGGGCTTCAGCTTGGACAGACGTTCTCGTTTTATTTCCTGCATGTCTGTGATTTTAAAAGGTGAATGTCTCATGAGCTGATGATGTCAGTGCTGTTTATCCTTGGCCCAGAGTATAACGTCATCTCACCTGAACAAGAAGGCAAATGAGTGTTTCCACTTCTGACAAGAAATATCCTTTCTGATTGGCATGGGAGGATTACATGGGGGAGGGGGGGAAACATGCATTTATAATAACTGTAAAAGCACCATTTTTGTCAGAATACTGCATAGCTACAGCAATAAAAAGCTCCCATGTTGCATTATTGCATTTTAAAATGAGGAAAGCACATTTGGACAGCAAATAAGATTTTGCTTCGTGTGTCTTCTAGATTTTGATGGGCGTATCCCACTTCAAAGAAGTAGGTACCCAACTCAAAGAATTGGTGAATTGGTGTCCTGTGGTGATCTAATGCAGTTTGTAATGATTTTGAATCGACCCCAGAACCACAGCAAGGTCAAGAACTGAACAATTTAGTCTGAAACATGATATTTCTACAATTGGTATTGAATATGGTGACAAATACTGTCTTCAGGCAGAATCAAACAAAAACAAATACTGGTTAGATCTGAAGGTAGAGGTGAAACCTTCAGATCTTTTTTCAGTCAAGCCACACATAAATATTTCTCCACAGATGTTCAGATATTAACGAGCTCTGATCATCAGCTCTGGTAAAGGTGATGACGACAATAATGAAAATGTGTGTGTTTATTCACAGGTTGTCTGTGAGTGGTCTTCACAGTTTGTTGGTGTCCTCTGCTGTTATCTCTGTTGCTCTGCAGAGTGAGGGCTGTCCACACTGCTGTATGGGGACAGAGAGGACGTCGCAGGCCCTGAGGCTTTCCCATCATCCCCTTCTTCCTTCTCCACCTCCATTTCCACGTCTCTCTCTTCTCCTCCGTCTCCTCCTTCTGTTCTGAACACCTCCACTGATCCTCTCCCGTCCTCACTGGACTCCTCAGATGCAGAGAGACCCTCCTCCCCTCTGCTCTCCATTGTGCAGACGCCTCCCTCACTGGGACTCAAGCTCTCGCGGTCGTCCTCCCCGGGGACGGACTCTCTGGCCTGGCTGTGGTGCTTCACGTTGTAGCGCTGGTTCTGGAAGAACTTGACGATGGTGTGTTTGGGCAGGTCCAGCTGTGCTGACAGGGTGTGGATGGCCTCCTGGTCGGGGTAGAGTCCAACGTCCCCAATGAAGCTCTGCAGGATTCCCAGGGCCTCCAGGGAAATCCGAGTCCGTGATCGGGCCTTCTTTGTTCCGCCGCCTCCGAGGCCGGGGCTCATCCCACGCTGAGGCCCGTTCTCTGAACCCTGCAACATGGGCAGGGTGATGGGTTGGGGATCCTCATGAATCGGGGATGGAGATGTCAGAGGTGGTAGCGGCTGTCTGTGGAGGATCTGTTCAGAAAATAAAACATTTATACAATTTTAGCATTTTATAAAAGCGTGTAAAAGTTCATTCAAGACCTGGAAGGAGATAAAAAAAACAAAAAAACAAGCTCAACTACCTTTAACACAAATCTCAGGGTCTTTGCTGGTGTGTGTCAGAGGTTACACCCCCCTCCCCCTAAGTGCAAACACTGGTTTACAGGAGTCAGATTCCAGACAGTTCAACTGAGCCACCTCCATTCAAAGCTGAAAGATCTGCTCATAAGTGGACCTTAACTTGTCATCAAAGAACATGTACTACAAGCGGAAGCGTGATTGACCGGCTTCCATCAGCCGCCGACATGCACGCTAAACTCCCAAATTCATCACACAAACAACCGCACGACTTGAGCTTATTAACAGGGTGGGGTGGCCTGCACACCCAAACACAGGAATCCAACACCATAAATCTGTGGTCCATCAAAATTAAAGGACCTAAATAAAGATAATGGCAATTCCTTTTTCTCTGCTTCAATAATTACAGGCTATGTTCTGAATAATATTGAGGTTAGGGCCAGACTGGAGAGCATTTTGGTTTTGGGGAGAGGGTGGGATGGAGGAGTGTTTAGCAGGAAATGTGTGGGCTGGTCATTTACCACTTCTATTTTCAATGACTTATGGGACACAAACATGACAAAGAGGAGGGCTGCTGAGAGCAGCAGGTGGTGGGATCAGACAGACGGAGAGAGACGGAGGAAACTTTTCTGCACTCACATGCTGCTTTTTCCATTTTCTCACTCGTAAAAACACTTTGATTTGTGTCTTTTGTGTGCAGATGGCTGCACTGTGGTTCAGAGTGGTTGTGTTTTAAAAAAAAATGAATCCATTCTTTACCGCTGTAGTGAACCACAAAACAAACGAGTACCCGTGGCTACCGGCTGCGTGTTTGTTACCTGCTGGTCCGGGATGTGCAGGACGGTGTGGAGCCGTTCACTGTGCTGCTGCCTCGACTCTTCTTCGTAGATCTGATCCCGCTCGGCCTGAGGTAACGACAGGAACCTTCTGATGGTGCACAGGTTCTCCCACAGCGTGCGGTTCTCCGGGCTCGGGCTCTCCTTCCACCTCAGCAGCTCACACAGCCAGCCCTGGAGCACGCACGGACGAAGACAGTTTATTACCAGAGTTCCAGCATCTACATCCTACTGAAAGCAATAAATTACATGTAGGAGGAAGTAAAGCACGCTAATTCACTCGCTTCTTTCATTTCATTAGTTTGCAACAGTTTTGGCCACCAGTGTTACAGCATGGTACCATAGATGATGATACAGCTTTGGTATAGACTTGTAAATGTATGTGAGCACGGCATTATAGAGGTACATACTGTTAGCTATAGAAACAGGAAGGTTTAATAGTTTCCTTGAAGAGAAAAGAGTTTAAGATGAAACTCGTTTCATGATTTAAGGCTTCATTTTATTACATTTCTGATGAGGTCTTCTGTGCAAATGATTAAAAACATCAGGAAATATAGTGTACTATGTCTTGTACTCTAATTTTTAAAACAAACCCGCAATTTATTTATATGTTATCTTTGAGCACAACACAGTGAAAGTTATTCCCTGAGAGGTGAAAGAAAAAACAAGAAAAATGGGAGAAGAGCAGTGAGTGTCTGCGAGTGTGTATCTGTGTGAAGATTGCATTATCTCTGCTAGGCTGACCTGGGATCTGCAACCAGCTGTTGTTTATACACAGCTTTCAGCCTGGAAATTAATGGTAATAATGTGATCATCCCTCCGTCTACTTGTCTGTCTTCTCTGTCCTCATCCTTTTTCCTTTATTATGTCAGACTTTTCTCTCCGTGTCTCTCTCACGTTCCTCTCTGACTCTGTCTGGAAACAGTTTCAACATCTTCTGACTTCTTTATACAGACTCAATGCAACCGACTAACTTTAAAACCGTCTCGCCCTCTCTCCGTGTCCCCCTCGCTCTCCCTTTGATCTCGCCCTCGATCACCCGCATTGTTTATCGTAGGATGGAGCCACGATGGCATGCCGCAGCGGGTAATCAGATACCCAACACGCCCACACACACACACACACACACACACACACACACACACACACACACACACACACACACACACACACACACACACACACACACACACACACACACACACACACACAGTCACACACTTCCCCGCTACTCAGCTCCTTCAAACATTATCGACTCAGCTAAAAAAATAGTGTAAGTGTGTACAACGATTGTTTAGCATTGGGTTAATGTGTCATTCAAAAAGTCATTTTGAGTTATTTCACTGATAACCCAAATGAGTTATCAGTTCTGAATTTTTGTGCTCATGTTAAAACATTTGTATATCAAGCATGCATCTAAATACAAGTTCAGGCTTGAGTGTTGTTTTGCAGCTCGGTGGACGTCTAGGCAACAGTATCAACAGAGCTGTGAGGACAGTTCGGGACTGACCTGACTCTTGTTGGCAGCCACCTTAGCGAACAGAGCCTGGGAGACCTTCGCCCTCTTCATCTCCTGCTGGATCTCCTCATACATCCCCGACGTGATGTTCACCAGCGAGTCGAGCTTCAGCTGCAGCTCGGGACCAGACATGCTGCATTTTGTCTGCACAAAGCGAGACGCACAAGTAGATCGCAATGAGGCTTTCTAGGTTTCCATAAAGGTCTGTGCATGTGTGTGTCTGTGTGTGTACCTGTGTGTGTACCTGTGTGTGTACCTGTGTGTGTACCTGTGTGTGTACCTGCATGTGCACCCCTGTGTGTCTGTGTGTGTTGGAGCTGGAGCTGGAGATGTGGTTGGTGGAGTGGTTGTGGTTGTGGTTGGTACTGGTGCTCCTCTCTCTCTCCTCCTGGTAGATGCGGTCTCGCTCGCCCTCTGGCAGGTTGAGGAAGTTTTGCATGGCCTTCAGGTTGACCAGCAGCGACTGAGAGGCCGAGCGAGGGTCCTCCTCCTTACGAAGGATCTCTGACAGCAGACCCTGCAGGACGCACGGGCATAAAGTTACTTATCGAGACATTCATCTTATCTAATAGTCTCTAGATGTCCATTATGAGTCAGTTCACCTGCGTGCGGTTAAAAGCCACTCGGGCAAACACGGCCTGGGAAACGCTGGCCCTCTTCAGTTCGTTCCTGACTTGTTGGTAGATGTCGGGGGACACGTCGACCCCTGAGCAGCTGAGGCCGGGCTCCGTCGCGGCCCCGGGGACCTTACAGGTCCGTGAGATGGGGGGATGGTTGAGGAACTGCTGGTTGACTCCCTGCGGGTGCTGATGGGCGAGTAGGCGGTTGACGGCCAGCTGCTGGTTGATGAGGTGGGCCATGGCGAGCTGCTGGCGTACGAGCTGAGGGGAGAGCTGGGGAGACAGGAGTCCGCCGTGGCCCAGGAGGGGCGGAGCCTGTGGACGCAGTGGAGGACTGGGGTGGCTCTGGCCGACAGAGTGAGGCAGACCGTGAGGCTGGGCGGGAGCCTCCCCGAGGCCACTCTTGATGGGAAGAGCTCCAGGGCCGCCCAGGGTGCCCAGATGCGTCGGAGAGGGTAAGAGGGAGGGAGGGCGATGGGTGATGATGCTGAGGTCCAAATCCCTCTCCACTGTCACACACAGGTTTGGGTCAATATATTTAGAAGCATCTTTCATTAATTACAATCAAACTTCCTTAAACAGCCGGTGTTGAGTTGAACGTACAGTCATTACAAGTTGATTTGCTTAAAAATTACACCATATAAACACAATTTAAGTGACATTTTGAACATTCAACAGCTACAAGCCACCGCTCAGAGTCTTGTGAGATTTTTTTGCAGACGTCATACTTGTAGTGGAAAAATGAGCAGTTTCCTGTCAGCAACACCCAAATTGCCAATTTATTTTCCATCCATTTGGTCACTGAAACCCAAATTCTCCAACATGTTCACCACAAGGTACATCATCGTACTGACAAACATACCTTTTATATCCGATTTCTCCTGAGATGTCCACATCTTGTCAATGTATTCACCTGAAAGGAAAACAACAGTAAGTCTGTCAGTTAAATACCCGTCTGCTTTGTGCATACATATTCTTTCAACAGTATTATATCTCGTCCATTAATCCTTAATTTAAATCAGGTATTCTTTCACTTTCCAAATCTCACAGCATCTGACGTGAGTAAAAATCGAATTGCTCGAATAATATTGAAGCTTCTACAGTAATTAAAATGTACCCTAAAAATCCCAGACGGTCTTCAGAGGAGCTTCAGAGTGGAGCTACAGGCGACCTTTTCATGGAGGACTCTTCACCGTGTTGTGATCTTTTAGGAGAAGGAAACCACAGCTCTCTTTGCACTGAAGTCACATTTTCACTTCATGTCTCCGCATTCCCCAGATAAGATTTTTTAAAGAAGTGAGGAATGTTTCCTCTTTATCGCGGCACCGAAACGCCGTCTTTTCTGCTCTCCTAGATTTTAACGGCCTCTCCGCTCGTCTCCGCAGAAATCTGCTTCTTGTTATGCTTCTACTGGGTTTGGTTGGGAGTCACATTTTCGGTTATTAGGGGATACAAGTTGGAGTGAGGTTTGGCAGGGCATCAGATTTTTACCTTCCCAGTGTGTGTGTGTGTGTGTGTGTGTGTGTGTGTGTGTGTGTGTGTGTGTGTGTGTGTGTGTGTGTGTGTGTGTGTGTGATTGTGTGTGTGTGTGTGTGTGTGTGGAGTAAATGTAAGAAGAGCTCTTATTCCCGGGTTTTGCTGCTGTGTGTGTGTGTTTGTGTGTGTGTGTTGGGGGGGTGACTGCTGTTTTCCATTAGGAGTTAAGAGCATTTAGTTTTGTCATGTGTATTAAGGGTGACATTAATGTGAACCATGTGTGACAGTTCCTTCCTACCGAGCGCTGTCAGTGACAGACGTCTCATGCAGCAGATTAGACACATGAAGGCTGACACACGTGCTCACACTCAGACAGGGGGTGGACAGAAGAATGGAAAGGCGTCATTAAAAAGCGCCGCGGTGGAGGCAGGTGAGTCGTATTAGCCGGAGGTGAGTGTCAGTCTGACAGTCTTCACCTTTATGAGTTTTCACAGCAACATAAGGCAAATAAAGTATAAACAGCTGAGCGGTTGGTGGGTGAGGTGCAGCCGAGTCGGTCGCAGCAACTGTAAAAGTTTTTAACAAGGCAGGAGAGGGACACTTAACTGGGGGGTGACTGAGCACCACAGGCTGAAAAAAAAACCCCACACAAGATGCTCACAGATTACTGTGGAAAATAATGCATTTGTGAATAATGACTTTTCAGCCACTGTTTTCTCTTCTGATTTGCTCATGTGAATCTTGAGCATTAGAGGAGTCCTTTATATTCTTGATGTTTTCCGCAGACTTTTTCACTGTCCTTGTAAGAAATACGTACGTGGAACTGACAGCATCAACAACATGTCTGTTCCAACAATTAACCACAGTCTGTCAGTAAAGTCATTTAAGGTCTGTTTATCCCGTCAGCTTCACATCCTCAGTTTGATTTGGTAAGAAAAGCAGAGAATCTAACAGCTAACGCTTCTCTAAACTCTCTCAAACCCGTCTTTGATGGACTTAATAAAGTAAATAAGACTCACCTGCGATTTGATAGTTTAATATTTATTATTACAAATACTTTTGTAACGAATATTGAAACCATGGCTCCAACTAAACACAATGTTAGGGGATTTATTAGAATTTACGACAGCAATACCAATATTTGCTGTCTTTAATAAGAGATAATTGGTGACAAATTTTCTTCCTGCTTTAACCAAAAATGATTAAAGCTCATCTAGCTCGAAAACTATCGGCATTATCTCATGAATCAGATTAAAGTGAGAGCTGCTTCTCACTGTCACTCAAGCAGGACTTTCAACGTCATAATTTGTGTAAGAGCTCACAGCCTGCAGCCAATTACCAACACGGTGGTCTGATTAAAGGTTGCCTACTGCTGTCTCCGACAGCCAGCAAATATCTGCAACTCTGTCTCATAATCAGAAAAATACTGACTTGTTTCTCACTGAGCAGCTTCACTTTAATGCTTTATGGTGTCAGTGCCATCCTCAAGGGAAAGTTCTGGACACCAAACTGATTTAATTAGTGAAATACACCCGACATCTGGTTCTGAGAATATAACTGAGCTGAACTGTGCTGCTCGATAATGTGAGTGGAGGGTTCGGGAGTTACCTTTGATGCGTTTGTACCTCTTGTACCAGCGTCCAAACTCCTGGCACTTAGAGGTGGAGACGTTGGCGTAGTAGGAACTGTTCACGATCGCTGAGATCATACTCTAATCAAACAGAGAGACAGTTTGACATATTAAAAAAAGCAAAGACCAACACTAATACATATTACATCATTCATATTGATATTCTTTGGAGGACGATTAGGACCACATGACCAAAAATTGAGTAAAAAATTAGCTGAAACTTGAAACCTGTCTTTCAAACAATCTGACCAGAAGTCTTTGTCCTGGGAGTGGCAGCGTCTTAAGACCGAGTGATGAGTTTCTGTTACAGAAACGAAGAAATCTCAACAGCCGACTAAATCACCGCTGATTTATTAAAGCTCATCACGCTCCCACCCTTTCCTAATATGCACTGTGGCTCCTTGTGTAGAGCAGGAGATGCACAGACTCCAGTGAAAGCTCTGCATGGGAAACGCTGGGGATTAAAACTCACATGAGTCAGGCTGCAAATGCACACCACCTACACACTTCCCCTAATCACTAATTACATCATGACTAAGTCGTGTGTATAAATCACAAGTCAAAATGACACACTCTCGAGTCTAATGACTGCAGGGTGTGTGTGAGCAGGATAATTGAGGTGTGCGTGTTTGCATCCTTTCCCATGGGATGGTATCAATATTTGTCTGTGTGTGTGTGTGTGTGTGTGTGTGTGTGTGTGTGTGTGTGTGTGTGTGTGTGTGTGTGTGTGTGTGTGTGTGTGTGTGTGTGTGTGTGTGTGTGTGTGAGAGTGAGTCAGATTACACACTGCGCTAAGTGTGTGGTGAGCTGATGATGAAACCATGTGTTTAGAGAAAATACTTAGCAGCATCTCGGCTATCTGTGAGTTTGTACGAGTGTGTGTGACAGAAACAGAATCAAACCGAGAAAAACATTTCAAATCACTTTCTTTTAAAATGCACAAATAAAAATCAGATTCAGTTCATCAGGAGACTTTATCTGAAAAAATGATTTTGATGAGTGATTTTTTTGACACGTGGAGGAAAAATGTGCTGATTATGTCTTAAAAAAGCTCATGTGGCGCTTTGGGGTTTTGTAAAGACTAAAAGAAACATCAAATAAAAGGAATATCTAATTAGCATTTTTCATATCCCTTGGCATTTAATTCCCCCAAAACAATCAGCAGATACTTCAGAGTTGCAGCAAGAGGTGCACTCTCAGTGAGGCAGCTTCATCATCCTCTTCCTCAAGTGGAAACGTGTAGGCACATGACCTCTGATGAACCTGCTCTCTTCATGGACAAGATCTCTCAATGATTTTACGTTTTTAGCAGGTACCTGGGAGAGCGGACACTCCTTGGCCAGAGCGCTCTGGTTGGTCTCTCTGAGCAGCTCTTTGAGGGCGTTTCTCACGGTGGCGTGGGTCCACTGCTCCGACGGCAGCTCCTCCAGTCGGGCAAAGCTACAAGGAAACGACACCAATTTTCACTGTCATACTCCTCCACAAGTACAGCTGACAGCAAAAATCTCAACCGACTAAGAACCTGCTTTAATAATTCAGACACACTTTTTATTAAAAGGAGCACCGAGTCACCATCAAACAAAGCTATGAAATGATCTTCAGTTAGTTTATTGAAGGCTTCTAACTGAACAGCTCAAGTCATTTCTAACAGACACGCAGCTGACCTGTGCAGCAGGATGCGCAGCGTGACCATGTGGTAAACGTCCAGCAGCATGTCGGCCACCGTTGCCTCGGGAGCATCTGTTAGGTAGTGGATGGGCATCGGCTTCCACCGGCCCACTTTAATGATGCCTGGAAAACACACACACACACACACACACACACACACGTTACTTTTGTACTGTTCTCATGTTCCTATATTTTCTAATCAATATAAACCTGTATGTGCTTTTTGACCTGTTAAACTCTGCCCATCACCCTGGGCTGAACATTCCCCAGGCCTTCGTACGACTGTGACTGGAAGTGCAAATCTAAACAGGCCTAATCACATTAGGATCTTCTAAATCAAACACAGACCCCATCCAGCCTTGGCCTGCCAGCCTCAGTTGTGTGTGTGCGTCTTGGTTGCATGAGGCTGGTGGTGATAGGGGCAAAAGAACAAAGGCGGTTCTCTTTGGACTCCGCAGTTGATTAACCAGAGGAGAAATGTAAAATCAGCTTTAAAGACTGAAGCAGGCCGCGAATGCGAGCCGTGTTTTGATGTTGATGTACTGAATAAACACGGTGAGGTCATCATTCTTCTGTCTGACAGCAGAATACTTCTTCTGCCTCCTGCAACTAAGTGGTTTAGAAATTAATGTTAATACTTTTACATGTCATCAGCTGGTTACTGGTATAATTTTATGAATAAGGTAAATTAAATGAATTATTTTAGGCTTTTGTTTGAGCTCATTTGACCAACAAACCTTCAGCCAAGAGCCAAAATAATCTATTAGTATCTGTCGACATGTTGGCCACTAAATAGGATTTTTGCAGCATAAAAATGCCAAATAATTGTTTGAGGAACTCGCTCACAGTTGCACGTCACTCTCATTGTGCTCCCTCATCACAGCTTCCCAAACATGCAAACCAATCAGAGCTTTGTGGGAGGGATCAGACTCTGACATTATTGCCACGCCAGCAAAAGAAGGGCAGCAACGAAAATGACAACAAACATGGATGAAACAGAAATCAGCAAACATAAACAAGATGTCAGACTGAATAATGAGGTGAAACAAAAAGGAAATTCAGTCTCATTATGAAGCTACTCACCACAGAAACATGGCAGAAATGTATTAAGACAAAGTTTTTCTCCGAGATCAGCTAACGAACTTTCCCCTCTGTCTCCTACCGTGCTTTGGAAGAACCTGCCCGTCAGAGTTACAGGAAGCTAAAGCATGCAACTACTGATGGGACCTCAGTTGTGAAGTTTTTTCAACAGTTGTGAGGGATTTGAAGGTGCTGTAAAAACTCATGAAGTATATTTAAAAAATGTTGGTTTCAATATAATTCCTCTTAATTGTTCTTAAAACTATTAAAGGTTTGCGAGCCTTACAAAACAGTAAATGCTTATTTTGAAGAGAGTAATATCAGTGAATGCTTCCAAAACCTTAAGTGGCATAAAAATAAATTTAGTTTGATTATTTTGCTCAGCAGTTCACCTAAGCCCATGTTAAAACCAAAACAAGTAACCAGACAGTAAAAATAAGAAATAGCCGCTTTTTAATTAGCCATAATGTGCAAGTTAAAGAAAAATCTCTGTGCCACTCAGTCAAGAGTTTAAAAATACTTATCCACTCAAAGTTATGCAAGACGCAATTCCATCGCAGAAGAAAATAGAAGAGACTCTGTGTAATTTTGGTTGTGACCACACTGAGGGGAAAAAAATGCATGACTCCAGCCAAAAATTATTTATTTGAAAAGAAAAGGCTATTTTCCCAGAACAAAACCTAGCTATTTGGGAGAGGCGAGGGGGGTCGCAGGGCGTCGGCCACTTGGTTAGAGTGCCCTGTGTTTACGGGACACACCAGGAATGTCAAACTGCCCGACTCGGTGTGTGTGTGTGTGTGTGTGTGTGTGTGTGTGTGTGTGTGTGTGTGTGTGTGTGTGTGTGTGTGTGTGTGTGTGTGTGTGTGTGTGTGTGTGTGTGTGTGTGTGTAGGCTGTTGTTTCACGGTTGACTGGATGTTATATGCCCTCCTGTTTTGATCTCACAGTGATGAGAAGAAAAGCTTGAGTGCAGGTCTGAGGTGTTCACATATGAACTTATTGTTCGGTTTAACCTTCATGCTGCCAGCTCGGGAGGACTGAATCATACGAGGAGATGTGAGTCAGCGAAAACACGGATTTATCTTTAAAAATACCTTCTTGGTAAATACTTTTTCTGAGATTGCCTAAAGTTTTGAGCACTCATCGTGTGGCAGACCACACCCATCTGGAAACCAGTGATACTCTATTGAGCTGCTGCTGGAAATCATTAATTACTCATCAATTACTAAACAAAGTGGTAAGAGAGACTGAATCAAGAGATGTTTTCCATTAGCATGTAAGAATGGAAAAGTTTAGATAACTGCTTGTTTCAGATGAGATTTGAAGAGGCGAAGAGGCTGAGAAAATTCTAGTCAACAAATGTTTCATATGACCTTTAGAAAAGCAAGTGACATCACAGAGGCTTGGACTTCCTGCTCCCATTTGGTGCCAAAAAAACACAAGTTTTGTAAAAGTGGAGGAAACCCGGGTGGAGTAAGGGAGGAAGTTGAAACCACCCCAAGTAAACGTGCCTCAAAACACATCTTATAGGAGCAATGATTCTCAAGGTCGCGACGAAGCTGTATTAAAAGTTGTATATCCAGATGACCAAAGGACTGCAGTTTGATCACATGCTTCTGTGGGATTTCTCATATATGTTCGTACTAAAGAAGCTCGCATTGAATTGACACAACAAATGTTTACCTTCACAGTCCCATCCACTCACTACTTACCACGCGCCTGTACAGCTGAGCTGTGGGAGTATCCGAGAGCAGCCAGCGCCGTCTCTACCAGCTGTGTGAAGAGGACGTCCTTCCGAACCAACACGAACTCGGCGTGGCGGTTGCCGCGGCCCTCGAAGTCGCCGGCCCTCCCCACGTCTGCGTGCTCCACCACACAGTACACCGGGATCATCAGCCCTGGCAGGACCAGACAGAGAGGGAGACCGTTTCAGCCTCTCGCGTACACGTTCAGATCATGTAGCTCTGATCATACCAGAGTCAGCAGCACCTGGAAGCTGCTTATTGTTCTCTCATGTCCACGTTGTCCAGTTTTTCCCGCTCCTTTTCTGAAGGTTTTGAATATCCAGATCTCATAAGTGACCCCCGATCTGGGGGTGAAATAATACGTGTGGGATTCCTGTTTACTATTTTAGCAACTGTTAAGGTGCCTGGTCTTTTTTTTTTTTTTTTGGCAATGAGGAGATCCATAATGTGCACAAATCTGGCAGAGAAGAACTGTTTTAGAGGATTTCTGAGCTTCTTTTTTGTCAGCCATGTTTCGGTGCTGTAAACAGAACAAAAGTGAAAGGACTTCCTCCTGAAACGAAGTCTGACAGCAACATGTTTCAGCACATTTCTGTGTGCTCAGGACGTCGTGCGTCAGTGTTGCAGCAGCAAAGCTGCTTGGTGGTCTCATAGTATGACTCTGGTTAAACTGGCCAGCTGCCAGTGTGCATGTAAGTCAGTGTAAGATTGAACAACTGTATTTGTGTTTGAACCACATATTAAAAGCCACAAGGGATAAGACTTGTTTCCAGAACCGCCATTAAAGTGCTGCATCTCGCACTCACGAGCGGTGCCACGACTCCAGCGGTGAAGCTGGTTCCTACATTGGTCTGGAGTGTTAGTGTTATTGGGCGAGTGCTGGGAGCTCCTCGGAGCCTGGAACCATTCACACCCATCCAGTCCACTGCTCGGTCCCACAGGACCTGCTAATTAACGAGCTATCAATCCTGCTCCTGACGAGTCAGTGACGGATCAGCCGGAGCCAAACCGCAGCAGCATCAGGCACGCTATCGGCCAATAACCCAACCACCCAGTGGAAGGGCGGAGGGAGGCGGCGCAGCAGAATGTCTGGTGTGTGTGTGTGTGTGTGTGTGTGTGTGTGTGTGTACTGTTACAATGTTTGTGTGATGATGCATGATGATGTTTTCAACTGCATGAGAGAATAATGGGCATCTGTGCGTGAGTGTTTGCTGTGTATTTTTGAGTGTGCATGCTGCTTTGTAATATTAACTGTGTGTGTGTGTGTGTGTGTGTGTGTGTGTGTGTGTGTGTGTGTGTGTGTGTGTGTGTGTGTGTGTGTGTGTGTGTGTGTGGCGCGACCTCACCCAGAGACGGCAGGCACCATTGTCATCCACATGTCCCTGGCAGACTGTAAGATGGTGCCCTGCGCTAACGCTTTAGTATCTATCACAGGTCTTTATGCTACTAAAAGCTGCCATTAGAGCCCATTTTGTGGCAACAGAGCGCTCTGTAAAGTCTTTACTACACAGAAGGAGATCATTGGCTCCTAAAATAGTCCGTACAGAGTATCATCTGACCACAAAGGAAGGGAAAAGTGTTAATAAGTGTTGAGAACGGCCACACACGGAGGTGAGGGGAAAAGGCAATGCACGCCTCATTGAGGCAGTAGCTGCATGACGCAGGTGTGAAGGTCACATCATTTCAGGAAGTTATACTAAACTTGGACTGCAAGAGATATCAGAGCTGCAGCTGAAGTTCATTATCAATGAATCTGCCTTGTTTCTGGGTAGTTATTCGTTTGGACTGTAAAGTTTGACATCAGTTTCCCTGAGTTCAAGGTGAACTCCCTCAATTTGCTGGGTGTCAGTCTAAAAGCCAAAAGGTTTAAATGATCTAATACAGATCAAATCATTATAATTCAAACTGAAATTACAGCTGGAAAATTGTTAAAAAGAAAATGAATGACTTGATCAAACAAAAAGGCCAGATTCTTTTGATTCTGGGTTCTTAAAATTAAGGGTTATCTCACTGTAAATTGATTTTCTGTCAGTTAAATAAGACATTTGTAAACTCACCTCAGACTCTAGGGTATAAAAACAATTGTTATATTTTCCAACATGACAGAAATAAATGAATAATATTGAACTTGCATGCATAAAACTAGATTTTGGGCATTTGTGAGTTTGAGTATGTCATGTTTAACAAAATGTGATATTTTTATACATGTCAGAGTTTTTTTTTTATTAAACTTCATGGACTGCCATGTAGCTTGCAGAGCTCAGTGATTGTTCAGACCATGTAACATGTAATATGACCCTGCTTATGTGGAGCTTTGTTCATCGTGTCAGAGGCACTGAGAGAATTCAGGGAGGACCAATAAATACTGTGTTTTTCTCAGTAAATTTAAAGGTAAAAACAGTCAACAACACAATGCAGAGTTGGAGCCACTAAAATTACAGATCAAACATAGTAATTATAACTATTAAAGACTTGCTGTCTCTGGCTGTCTGCAGCTTCAGTTTTACCACTATAAATAGCTTTGATATTAAAGTTAACATGTGTCTCTCATTCAAATCAACCCACCTCCTAGTGGTCTCAGCGGTGTGCCGTTTTGTCGGGTTCGTGGGTTTGCCGGGCTGCCGTTGACCTCCATGCGGCTCAGCTTGCACTGTGGGGGGCCGGCGGCGGCCGGGCTTTCCCCTTTCTCAGCTCTCTCCTCTGGGCTGGCACTTTCCCGGAGACTGGGGCTCTCCGTCCCCCCTCCTGCCCCTCCACGCTGCTCCATCCCCCCACACAGTCCGGGAGGAGCACCCAGCAGGGTATGTGAAGCTGGTAGAAACACAAGAACTTGTTTTAGTGACATCAGGACAGCAAAGTGTAGATATGAAAACATTTTCTTCAGCACCAACAACCTGAGAATAAAAATGCTCCTCCAGTTTATCTGCACAGTGCATCAAGTGTATCATCTTTCTTTCTTTGCTGTTGTTGACAGTGTATAGTCATTACAGGCTGTTCCATCAACAACCGTGACTTTGTTCGTTCCCAAGAGGCGTGGACGACCACAGCAGACTAAATACAGACCCGTTTATTATCTTCTGCGTGGACACATGGGAGTACACAACAGGTCATAATGAAAGAAGAAAGGTGTTTAAGGCGTGTATGCAGCAGTGTGACAATGCACTGTGTAAACTGAGGATACATTTAAAACTGTACTCTGTACAAATGGTAGAAAAGAAGAAGAAGAACTTCAACTGTCAAGCTTTAGTCATTATTGTATACCAGTGGGATCACGACTTACAACAATTAAAAGCAGCAGAATTTGTTTACTATTATTTCTATGTTGGTCTTTTTGTGATATATGTGATTAAGTATGCATCTTATAACATGAAGATATTAGAGGAGAAAATCAGTTGTTCCTTCATTAATATGATAATATATGCAGCGAGTTGCTCCAATATATAATCAGATCAGCACATTTATATGGAGAGCCTGCGGTGTAAGTATGTTCCTGCCACTCAGCTACCATGATGAATAATAATGCTCGAAGGCGAGATGAAGACTTTGACTGCAAAGTAGGATTTTTTTTTTTTCTTTTTGCTGTAAAAGTTGACATAACAGAAGAGGATGTGACGCAAAATGAAGAGATCTGACAGGGGAGGTGGTGCATCATAGCATGACGTCACAAGACACTACATCATGACATAACGCAGAAGGACGGGTCTGTTGTCACTGGCCCCAGAACACAACCCTCATATACAAACAACATTTTTTACATGTTTTCAGATAAGACAAACAAGAGATAACCTGTCATAACTTGAGCTTTGGAGGTTCTGTTTACCACGTATGGTAACGAGCATTTCCTTCACACAGAAGAAAAATGAAACATCCTGTTTACAGGTGTTTCAACATACAGGTAAAAAGATTTCTTTGCACTGCCAGAGCTTAAAACATTTCTTTTAAATGTATAATTAAATGAAGCTTAAAAAACAAACAAACAAACATGAGAAATAAAGTCAATAGCTGCATCAAACTGCACGCTGCGCTGTGTCCTTGGGAAGGCCGTCTGCTCTCAGCTCTGTGCGGTTTCCAGTGGTATGACCGTAAAGCCGGCAGCGACACATGAAGCAGAGCCCAAAAGCGACACATGATTATAATAAAACTCCCATGCAAAATTAATAGCTGTTGTTAAAAAAGCCCGTCCAACACAAACAAGAAAAAAAAAAAAAAAACTACGAGGCGCTCCTGCTAATGAAGAGAGGAAGAATAACCATCTCAGTCTGCCTCTTTCTACTGTATTTGATGCAATAGGCATCAAGTATGGAGGGCTGTCATACAACTGTCCTGTTAAAGGGGAACTCCATCAACTTCACACATGCAAGTCCATTTGCATGAGCACACAGCAGCACTGCTTGTGAAACGAGTTGCATGAAGCAACGTTCACATGAACACTACGAGCAGGAGAAGCAGGTCTTGTAACCGCTGCTTCTTGTTGAGTACTTGCCCGTTGACACAGTCACGTTCCCTTTCTTCCAGAAACACACAGCAAAGCAAGCAGGAAAGTGTGAAACACCACGATCATCACAAGCTTTATCCTGCTTTCCTCTTCCACTGAGGCCTTCCTGTGTGTTTTCGCTGTCGATTTGTCCGCAGCACTACAGTGTTGGAGAGCAAAAGGCAACTCTTCGTCTTTCGCAGCAAGAAGATAGAAGATAAGAGACCACCATGTAGATTACACTGCTAATAGCCTCCCATCATCGTCCCTTTGGGTGCAGCTGTCCATCCCACGCTGCTTTCGCTAATTTACCCATCAATCCTTTATCATAAAACCGATTTAATGACAACTGAGCGTCAACCAGGCCAAGAAGACCAAAAACACATCTTGAACATTTTCTGGAAAAAGTTGTTTCTCCTTTCACTCTGGGAGAAAGACATCTGAATGTTTTATTTCCTTTCACCACATACCAAACAAGAGCACAATGACAAAGAAATACAGTCGGGTTTGGTCGAATTCAGCTGACAAAGTGCTGAATCAACAATTTGTGATAAATCAGTGGTAAAAATCAAAGTGCATCCTGATAAAACTGCATGTAAACTTGCTCAACATGAAGCACTCTCCTCTCGTTCTCTCAATTTGTGTTTGGTCTGCTTTTAATAAACAAATTTTTGGAATATTTGGGGGTGATGGATGATAATCAGCCTCCTTCATATTTTTTCCACTAACCAGAGCAATATTTAAGTCATTAATGAGGAGACATAAAATGTGGAAGGGGGAGAAAAAAAGTAGATGGTTGTGGTGTTTAGCAATGTGCACATACAGACATCATGGTGAAGCACACTGGATGTGAAATGAATCAGATTAAAAGTATTTTGGAGGATTTGGATTCATATTGAGACCAGGACAGGAGCTCCTCAACACTTTTTGGCTTGTGACACTTTAAAAAAAAAAAAAATTAAAATAAAAAAAAAAATAAAAAAAAAAATCAATATCTAACAAATATTGTATTTTTTAAATCAACTAATGAATTATAAAATGTCCGAATATAGCTTAAATGTGAGACAAATAATCAAAAATGGCAGCGGATACATTTTCTGTTGATCCACTTTGTGTTATAAACAGGGCAACCAAACAGAGACTTTTTTCTCCTGTTTTATTCAAGTTATTTTAGAGTCCTGTGTCCAAAACGACTTCCTGCGAGGTCCAGGTTGAGATGAAGGATTTTCAGCCCTTTAACTGCTCCGATATGAGGACAAAGATCTTAGCCATACGGCGACGGAAAAACCAGAACGGGTTTCTTTCAGGGTCAAACAGTGGAGAGCTCCGAGTCAGCCCACTGACCTCAAACCAAGTGATCATGTGTCTCACTGACGGAGACCAGACCGGAGACAAGAAAGCAAGACGACGGCTGCACCCCCAGAGAAGTTGCGTTATCTATATTTAATATAACAACTCCTGAAAACATTTGTTCCCTGAAAAGTTGGGACAAAAGAGCAACATTACCTAAACTCTTCCTCCAGCGTGGATGTAAACACTCAGCACTTTCCCTTCACGCTCTTATTTTGAAGTTATTTTGGTATCTACTTTAGCTTTTATTCCCGTCTGTTTCACGCAAGGCGATTCTTCATTTTGTTTGACTTTACACCCTTTTTTTTTTTTTTTTTTTAGGAACTGTGACTGAAATAGTGATTTACTGCACTAATATACAACCTTCACATCAATACAGTAAAAGGAGCAAGACTTCAGTACACATTTCTGTTTTTGAAAAGTGTCTCTCACTCACTCACACACACATAAAACCACTTCAAGCAGCACATTCGGTGGGTGAGCAGCCAAGAGACCACACACTCCCAGCACAGACTCGGTGCACTTTACTAGCGCACATGGAGGCCAAATGTACACACTCAGTAGCCTCCGACAGGCAAATCGCATAGAAAACTGGCTGCAAAATAATAGGATTCATTAAGGCAGGGTCTAATTTAGAGGCTCTGCTGTGTCTATAAGAACACGTAAAGGGGCCTGTAATGAACTTTCAGGGTTTAAATGAATAGTGAGTTTTCAGAAGGTACTGAAGTGGAATATGATGGTTGTTCATTGGGTCTTTGAGTTCCAAAGAATTCTAGTTTTACTATAATTTAATTCAGCAGAAATGAGGGAGATGTGGTGACACACAAACTTTTTAAGAGGCGTTCAAGGGCAACACAGAAAACATGCAGACAGACAACATAACTGATCAAATGAAATCTATGCGTCCGGCCTGATTATCATCCATAAAGCAACTCCATGCTTTTACTCTGTTGCCTCATTTAAAAGGTGGTGAGCTCTTAACCAAAGAATAGAAAAAACAAACAAACAAGAAAACCACTTCACTACAGATGCATCGCAATCCAACACGAGCGCACAAAGCTCGCTCAAAATGTCAAACGTGAGATTTTTACAGGATATCAACAACAACTTGTGTTTCACCAGGATCCGCTCTGCTTAGAGAATCATGCAGTAAATACAACATATTACACACGAGTGTATCCTCATTCACATCTCTCAGTTTTGATTAAATAAAAAAAAAAAAAGAATAAAAAAAACCACCACTTCAGTTTTCAGAGTTAAAATAAATCAGGTTGTGCTCACAATTTCACAAATAAAGAAAACAGCATCAGTACATGTCTTCCTAAATTCTTTATAGAAAGAAAACTCATTTACATCTCACCAAAAAAACACTTTCATGTGTGAAATAAAAGCCTCCAATAATTACGTATTTCCTTAAATAAAAACAAGACTACAAGGATCAGTTGTTCACTTACAAAATAACAACACATTGTGCTCGTAATGCCTCAGAGTCCACTCTTTATTTTGTCTTCAAAAAGGGATGAGAGGCTTTTACGAAAGCACATTTTTCTGATTCAGGCGGGAATCTAAAGCGTTGGTGTCACTCCACAACAGACAAGTGTTTACTTTCAAAGTGACAAACCTTTTCCTTCTTTCCTTTTGTAATTAATATCAAAATGTCAAGTGAAATTCCCTGCACACGGTAAACATAAAATCCCTCTTAAAGTCTTTAGTGTCATACTTTTTTCCCTGTTTATGTACAGTAGGAGAAGTAGCCAACATTTTAGCCTATATCAATTATCAGTTTTCAAACATGTCATGAAGACTATCACATAACATGAAGTTATTATTATTTAATTGTTTTTTTTTAATCCTTATGTTGTTATACTTTGTTTTCATATTTTACTCAATGGCTAAACTGATGCTGAGGCAGCTACTTCCCAACTTGTTCCAACAGAAGCCCTCCTTCCCTGTGACGCATTTCAATCACATACCTCCAAAATCAATTAAATGCTCATTAATTATTAATAGTTACCTGCAAATGCGTCATGTTTTAAATACCGGCTAAATCTGGAAACACTGGTAAATTCAGCACACATAAACAAGTAATTACTTTCTGTATCGTCATCTCAAGGGTCATCCTTGACAGCTTTAAAGGCCGCGCTTACGTCGCACCTGCCGAGTCGGAGCAGGACAGACGCAGCTGCAGCTAATAACAGTCACCGATTAATGAGCTCCGGTACACTCAGGTGTGCTAAATGAGCCGCTAATACAAGTCAAACGGCACTGATAAAACAGCCTCTATTGTTAATGCTCTGTTACACAGTAAATGAAACGTGGCTCGGGTTATTACCTCCGCCGAAAAGGTGGTGTTTTTACTACAGTTTGCGCGTCTGTCAGAAGTATTAAATAGCATTAAATAAATCTCAATTTAAAAACTTTACTTTCGGGTGCTGGAGTCGAGATACTGCATCATACTACAACTTTTAATGAAATGAAAATGTTCATATAAAAAGCTGTAAACCTCTATTTTTGTAATTATCGTGAGGAATTTGGTTAAGGCTTGGGGCTGGTTTTCATTTACTTTACTGTCATAAAACTGTTCATTTTACACCCAAAGTTCAACTATTATTTGTATATATTGTGTGAAAAGTATGATATCGTACACACAAATATGCATGTTGTCTCCTATGACATTAGTTTTCTATTCCCCTAACTGTCGGTCGAAGCTGCAATAGAAGCTCTCGGTCACTAATGTGTAATAAACTGCTCACCTTTCAGGCCTGTCTGGAGGTTTTAATCATTATCTATCATTTTGTTTTACTTTATAACTCCTTTACCGTGACAATTTATTAAAGTTCGCTAAGTTTTATTCACATACCTGGAAGTGAAGAACTTATCAGTATAAAATGCTCACTTACTTTTCAAGAAGTCACCGGGGAATAAACTCCATCCATTGGTGAAAACGAGTGAATCCAGCCTGAGAGAGTAATGAATTTCCCAACGTGTCCCGTCCTGACCAAACCCGAGCAAGGAGATGTAAAGACAAGGAGTGATGAGGACGGACTGCTGCTGCCGGCTGAGGAAAGAGCAGTGAAATGACACATGCAGAGGAGAGAGGGAGGGAGACAGGGAGAGAGGGAGGTAGCTGTTAGGGAGGGAAACCCAGAGACAGACTCACATGCATAGAAACATACAGTGTACATTTATTCCTGCTTTCAAATAATCTTCATGTGAAGTGAATGTTTCATATCTGTTGAAGTATTTGGTAGAAGTTGTGAGTGGATGGAGTGAGCCACCTCTTTATTCTTTAAAGCCATACATATAAATGAATAATGTGATTACAGATTTAGAAAGGTTAATTAATTTCCCAGATGCTGTGATATCAGAGAACAGGAGGAGGACAAAAGTGGAAACAGTGTGAGGTTAGAAAAATGTCATCACGGCAGCCGTGTCAGAATTCTTGTATAAAGAGATGCATCTGATCTGTGAATTAAAGATGCTGCACTACACAGAAAAACAGAACATTTTAAAGGTTGCACATGGACAGAAAATGATCGACAGAGAAGAGAAGCTGATCATTGGTAGGTATAATATCATGAGGAGGTTGAACAGCTCTGCAGAAACTGAACCAAAACAAACCTGAACAAATACTCCTCCTTGGATTGAAAAAAAAAAAAAAAAAAATAAATCTTAAGTGAAGCCATATTAGGGTAGTTTTTGAAAGCTTTATGCTGTAAATTCACAGCAATATAGGGTGCGCTTACTTGTCTGCAGAAAGTCTGGCAAGACCAGCTCAGCGGGACAGGACTGGGACTACAATGAGAACACAACTGGTCACAGATGAAACAATAATCAGTCAAATACTTCGTGCAAACTTACTTAATAAAAGTAATTGCTGGCTGACGGCTTTTTGTTCACTTACTTTGTTTATATTGCTTAAAGATGACGGAAAAATCTCAATAATTTCAGAATTTACAGTTCCGCTTTTAATCTCAGTAATTCAAGTTTTCTCTCATAATATTGATTTATAATTATAAACTGAATTCTGATTAAACTGAAAAATCTGGCTTTTTTAGTTTATTGTTATTCAACAAAGACTGATTTACAAAAAGGTAACTGAAGACCCTTTAAGTAATCCTCATGCACAGTTTGATTGTGATGCTTCATTATAGCCGACCGTGCTTTTATAGTGCTTATGAGCAGGACTAATGACATGGAAGATATCATCTCCTTGCTTCTAAAGAAAGCAATAAAAGCCAGGACTTTCCTGAGAATTTATTTTATATATTATGACCATCCATCACTCACATGTTTGTTTGTGTGTGACTGTGTGGTCAGCATTCCTTGATTTATTCTGGATGGAGAAATAGTCACCTATCATTACTACTCAGCCTGTCTGCCTTCCTGTCGCTCCTCCTCTGTGGTTTTTCTGTGCGTGCGTGTGTGTGTGTGTGTGTGTGTGTGTGTGTGTGTGTGTGTGTGTGTCTGTCTGCCAACACTTGTCTGTCCTACATCAGCCTAAGTATCTTTGACAGCTCACCGCAAGTCGCTCACCATGAGCACAAGGTGTGTATGTATGTATGTGTGTGTGTGTGTGTCGGTATGTGTAGCAATTAAAGACTGCTTTCACGACGCTCCAGTGAAAACAAACCGGCTCCTATTACCTGTAACAGCAAATATTGATGTTCTGCATTCTTTTATGGCCTAAAACTACCATGTGGAGCTATATAAAGCCTCCTGAGAGGAGGTGTGTGCCTTCAAAATAAAAAACACCAATTACCAAAACCGGTTTTAAAGCAGAATCGGGACTGCTGTGTGTCGAGGTAGATTACAGTTAAATTGGCTGTTTTATTTCATGTAATATTTGTATTTATTGTGTAATTTTCAGGGTTTTTATATATCCCAGTCTTTGCTTGATGAAGACTTCAAGTTTTTCTTGTTTGGTTGGATCAATAATCTAAAAATAAAACCCCCAATATTCAATTTATTATGATATTAAAACAAAGAAATTAAGCAAACTTTGACATTTGAGACAATCAAAACCATCCTTTTTTTTTTGTTGATGAAAATGACCCTTAATGATCGATTCTGTCATTTGTTGTAGCTTTTATGTGTTGTAAGCAATATTTGTCACTGGTGAAGTCACACAAAGTTCATCCCACTCAGCAATGAGAGTCTGCATGCCTTTCTCATATAAAACAGGAAACCTTTGAGGAGCTGAGAGGTTTGTTCTTGTCTCGTCACTGTGGAAATGCTGCCTCACTGTGGTGCTACTGTGGTAGTGACACGTGCACCAAAAAACAGTGTCAGCAAAAAAATCTCAATCTTGTAAATAAATTTGTATAAAGAAGCTGCTCTCATTTCTGGACCAAGACACAAACTAGATGAGAGGTTCTATGTTACTTTCAACAAAGTCTCTACTGTCGAGTTCAGCATCTTCCTGCTTGGATGCAGTTCAGAAGTTTCTCAGGTGTTTTCAGGTGCTGAACTAAACTGCAGCTTTACTGTCCTTCCAAGGGAAATATCTCCTGCACTGATTGGTTTCTATTTCTGTCACACACATCTGTATTTCAGTTATGTGTGTGTTTATGTTTAGCTCAGTGCTGCTACTGATGATCAAAGGTTGCTGGTGCACACAGAGTGCTGACGGGGCTTTTTTACTGCGTCAGTGCATGAGAAGTTTTGCATATTATATTTGTATTTATATCTGTGCGTGCGTGTGTGTGTGTGTGGTTTGTGAACAGTGTTTACCGTTTTCTGTAAAGAGTTGGTCAGTGGCTGAGGTCTTTATGTGGCATAATCCCACAGCCTCTTTCTGGAAAACATGAGTAGCAATGGAACCACTGACTCAAATTTTGGATCTCATTCTCATGACAAAGCAATTGTCTCGATTATAGAGGGCTCGGCCGCTATAAAAGAGGGCAATATGAGCGCGCACACACACACACACACACACACACACATAAACACGCACACACACGTAGTATTTACTTACCATAACACACAGATATTTCAAGGGAGACCAAACGGTGGAGAGGAGCCAGTGTGAAGATGGGCAGGGTGAGTAAAGCTACTGATAGTTTCTTTCTTGTGTTCATCTTCAGGGATAGCAGCTTTCAACATGTGTTCACAATGAATTAAAGGCTAATTTGATGTCTAATGAAATAAACCTGTGATGTAATCACAATAATTTTTGCAGCTGGATCCAATTGTGATAAAAACAACAACACAAAAGCAGCACAAGAAGGAATTTAAAGAGGCTTCTGAGTCTTTTTATAGTTTGCATTTTGTGTCGTGTTAGCTCGCTGCTGAACCAAGAAACTGCTCCGAACTTTGTTTTTCTAAACTTATTCATTAGGCAAAATATAACATGCAAAAATGGCAGCTTTGAATACATCTTCCCACTTTGGACGGATCACTAACGCACCAGATTTTAAGAGTCCCTGCACAAGCTTAAATCTTTTCAAGCATGAAACCTTTTCCAGTGACGCCAGTGTTTTCACTCACCAACAGATCATCTTCTACGAGGACAAGCACTACCAGGGTCGCAGGTACGAGTGCGACAGCGACTGCAGTGACTTCCATTCCTACCTGAGCTGCTGCAACTCGGCCCGCGTGGAGAGCGGCACCTGGGTGATCTACGAGAGGCCCAACTACTTGGGTTCCCAGTACGTCCTGACCCGTGGCGAGTACCCCGACTACCAGAGCTGGGTCGGCCTCAACGACAGAGTCAGCTCCTGCAAGATGATTTACTTTGTAAGCAGTCAAACGCACATCGGTAGAGGTCAGAGGTCAAATGTACACGATAGTGGTTAGTAAATACATTTAGCTGCTGTGAAGATCCGCTTTGGGTTCCTCCATTTTTATACATTTAAAGGGAAATTTAGGGATTTTTAAGGCAAGAGTGAGAATAATTTCCTAAATTATTATTGCCGCCAAAAATCCTTCTACAAACATGACTGCAGCATCATTTTGTCCACCAACGAGTCTTACTTACTTACCCAGAAACTTTTCAGTTGTGCCACTTGCTGTGTAATTCTTCTGCCATTTCTTCACTCTTTACAGCCAAATTCTGGATCCCTCTCAGTACACCTCGTCTTCACATTCATATTTTGCACCACATCATCCAGCTGCTCGTCCAAACTCATCCTTCGTGCTCTTTTCTCCCCTCCTCCTCCTCATGTCCTCTCCTGTCAGGCTCCTGGAGATTCTTACAAGATCCAGCTGTACGGTAAAGGGAATTTTTCCGGCCAGGTGTTTGAGTCGAGCGAGGACTGTCCCTCTGTGCTGGAGAAGTTCCACTGGAGAGAGGTGCACTCCTGCAGGGTGCTGGGAGGCTGGTGGGTTTTCTACGAGCATCCCAACTACAAGGGCCGCCAGTACCTGCTGGAGAAGGGCGAGTACCGCAAGCCTGTGGACTGGGGTGCCGTGTGCCCCACCGTGCAGTCCTTCAGACGGCTGACCGGGTAGCTACTGTCCCTGACAGATTGATAGATTGAGATGCAGCTGCAAATGGAGCTACAATAAAACTGAATCACGAGGAGTTTGACAGTACAGCCATGTGTTTTTTTGTGTGTTTACTCCACCTTGCCAGGCACTGAAATTAATGGATGTCACAAATCAGCTTGAACTGTAAAAAAATACATAAAGATGCCAATTTATAATTTATAGTGAGCAAAGCATACGTGTGGCTCTTCAGACAATTCAGCGTAAGAGTAAACAAATCAGATGAAACTGTAAAACATACTTTTATTATCAGATCTTCTCGGCGGTGCTCATGATAATAGTTTATAATAGTTTAAAATCGACTTATTTACATAATAACTCACATGCCAAACCGGGCAAACGTCTGTCATGCAGTAAGTTGTGCGGCATGCTGGTGTCGTCGGTCAGTCCTGTGCCAGTGTACAGATCTTCACACCGAGGGCTGTCCTTCATCGATGAAGCTGAGCTGGGCGGGGTGCTCCGCCCACTCCGCCTCCTGCAGGTGGAGGAGGGGCTCTCGGGGCGGTGATGCCATGCTGGAGGTCTGGAGGAGGGGGTTGGGGTGGATGTGAGGAGGGGAGAGGGAATGAGGGTAAGACTGGACTATGAACTGGAGCTGGGATTCGGACTGGGACAGGGGTGGGGGGCGGGACTGAGGCTGTGTTTGTGGCTCGCTGCCGGGTTCTGATAGGTCGACCAGAAGAGGAGGGATGGCTGAAGAAAGAGAAGGGATGGAGGAGGATGAGTAGGGATGTGGCACAACTGTGTGCTCATGAGGAGAGCTGTTGAGTGAAGGAGGAGCTGAGCGATGAGAGACTGCAGGATTATGGGTGGTGATGGATGGAGAAGGTGCACACTGAAGTGGATCAAACTGTCCTCGAAACGACTGGCTCAGCTGAGGAGAAGACGGTCCGGGCACCAGGACGGATGGAGGATTAGGATATTCTGAGCCGCCAGCAAGTGCATGTTGGGTATGAAGGGGTGGTGCCGGGGAGGAGCTGTATGAGGACACGCTGGGAGGCGGAGTCACAGCCCTGGGAGGCGGAGTCACAGCCCTGGGAGGCGGAGTCACAGCGCTGGGAGGCAGAGTCACAGCGCTGGGTATCAGCAACGCGGAGGGGGTGTGAAAGAGGGGTTTGAGAAGACGTGTCATTTCCTGCAGCTCCTGACTTACAGCGGTTACTTGACGAGAGAGGACACACATCTGGAGATGAAGATGAAAGGACGAGTGGAAAACATCATTTTATTCCCCAAATTTAGGAACAATCATACCATTAGGAACAGCTACTGAAATATCTACAATTTCCAAGACAGCAAGACTAATGAATGAACTTCCTGATATGAGGCTTACCTCGTGTTTTAGCTTTGCAATAGTCTGCATGGTGTCGTCTCCATTGCGGGCTCCTGTGGAGACAATACACATACGCACACTCAGGATGAGTGAATAAGGACTGTTACGTCCTTTAACAATAGATCAGTGAGTCAGTTAAAGATGTGCTCTGGGGTCCGGGCACATATTGACATCCCTCATTGATATAGTAGAGTGGACAAAATAATAGAAACACCTGTCACAATATAAGGCTGTATCTATTCAAGGTTTTCAGGTGTACCTGTGTGTGTGTGTGTGTGTGTGTGTGTGTGTGTGTGTGTGTGTGTGTGTGTGTGTGTGTGTGTGTGTGTGTGTGTGTGTGTGTGTGTGTGTGTGTGTGTGTGTGTGTGTGTGTGTGTGTTCACCTGGAGTGGCTGCATCAGGACTGGATAGAAATCTCTGAGTGGCACCGAGGGAAAAATCAAACTTCGCTGCTGAACCGCTGAGATTTTCTGTCTCGATCCCGTCCACAAACCTGGAGACGAACAGGAGGAGGGAGAGGATGAACCTCACACAATTCAGTAAATTATGATTCAGAAATAAACTCCGTAAAGATGATCTCCGAGGGATCTCTAAATCTCAGATCTATCCCAGTCAGTACCCATCAAGGCCTCCAGGTTCACAGTGTGAGATGATGAGACAAAAGTTCCACATGGTGGCAGCAGACTATTAAAACCATCTACACTGCAAAACCCTTCACTCTACAAGCATGACATATTTCCACATCGTAGTGCAAAGTATATCTAAGTAAACTTCAGCACACCAACAGAAATACATCCAGGCGAGTACAAATGGCTTTTCCTTGTTTAAGAAAACATACACAATCCCACATATCCCATGTGATGTTACATTATTCATAAACACAAACCAGACATGGTTTAAATCACCAAAGCACCAAAAAGAGAACTCAGTCTTTCACTGAATCCAGCACAGCTTTTCATCAGGAATCTGATGAAGTGGTGGGAACCTGGATGGACAGACAGATGGACAGGGTTCATGTCTGTAACCAAATGAAATCATGACATATATTTAAAGATTTGTAGTTGCATCCTTTATGGGAAACCCACAACTCAGGACATTAAGAATAATTTACCGAACCCCACGCTCTCTAAGCTGAATACAGTGACACAATTTATGCTGGTGTTCACCCTCACACAGCTGCACCAGAATAAATTGACTCCACAAGCTGAGCGTCTGCTGCCACCTCTCCAGGGACTCCCTGCAAATGAACCTGTAGAAAAATGCCTCAAGTGACAAGGCACCCAAGTCAAATCCTCCCTGAGGATTACTCGCCGCTGGATGACCTCCTGCAGGCGACGCTTACCTAAGTAACCCATTCAATTAAATCAATGAATGGCTCCGTACCGAGGGCTGAGGTCCGGCTGCAGGCAGCTGAAGCTCACTACGGGGATCTGCAGGCTGGCGGGCCGGGCGTGATCGCTGACCGGCCGGAAGGGTCTCGGCGGCACCAGAGGGGAACGCAGAGGGGAGCGAAGGGGTGATCGCAGACCTCGGCCCAGCCTGCCGAGGGACGGCATCTTGGGGAGAGGGGAGTGCTCCCCCTCGGACCCTGACCCCTCCTCGTCTTCCTTGATGGAAGGAAGCTTCTTCAGGATCCCTCCGTTACTCTCGCAGTCAGCCTGAGGGGCGTAAAGCAAGACAGCGTCATACAAAGTTTTTTTTTTTTTATTTTTTTTAACTGTCTCAGAAATAAGATGTGGCATAGAGGTGGGAGACAGCTCAGGAAGTCATGGGAGGCCAGGCATGCTGTCGCTCTGCTGTTGGATCAGATGGGGGAGCTGCTGAGTCGTTCACAATAGCTGCAATGGCTCTGACATCCATTCATGTTGTTGGCAGCGAAAGAGAGTTCTTATTCAAAACCAAAGGAGCATAGAAATCACTGACAGTCACTCACTCTGAGGGTCTTCTTTGACTCCAGATGAAAAAATATGGATTATCTTTTAACCATGTTTATGATTTACCTTTCAAAATGAAACTCCTGCAGTCAGCCTGTTGTCAGCGGTGGATGATGTGGACTTTATGAAAGCTTGTTAGTTGCATTTCCTTTTATCATTTCTTTAGGGTGCAATTTAAGGCTGATTAAAACGCTGGCAAGCAACCTCATTTTCTCTTTTCCCTTGTCACCACCACCACCACCACCACCACCCCTTCCTTCTCTCTCCCCTCTATTTGTTGTCTTCTCCATCCAGTCTTCTGCTCACGTGCCCAGCTGGTATTTTTAGATCACAGAGGTTTAATTTTAGCAGAGGTTTGCCTGGAGGGAAGTGAGCGGAGAGGGGACTGTTTGGAATTTCTATGTTGTGTGTGTGTGAGCAGCACGTGCTGTCTTGATATGCAGCTTGTCACAATGAGGTCATCAAGCCAGATATGTGTGGAGGTATGTGGAAGAAGAAATGATGCATGTTCAGATGTGGATACTGTACATGTTTGTCATGCATGAGCTGGAACATGGCCAGCAGCAGTATGGTGTGAACATGTGTGTGTGTGTGTGTGTGTGTGTGGCCTGAATACGCCTCTATATCTCTGAGCAAGGACAACCATGCTGTGAAATGTAATGTTGGTTTGTGAGAGTGGAACACTCGCAGTGTGCTGGTGTTGCTCATGTTGTGAGGACATAAATGTGTTTCCACAGTCAGTGTGGAGTAAATCCTTACATATTAGGGGGTAAAGTGTGCAGGAATGTTAAGTCATTAATGTCTTCTGAAGTGATGCAAGTGTGTGTGTGTGTGTGTGTGTGTGTGTGTGTGTGTGTGTGTGTGTGTGTGTGGGCACGTGAATGCAAATATCATCAGCTCCCTCCTCTTCCTTCCCCTGCAGCTCCCCTTCATCCTGATGTTTTCTGGTCTTGTCTCCATCTGGTTGTTGCTCTATATTTATCCAGGCAGGGATGGCCCCGCCCCACTCCACCTCGCCCCCACCCATCTGACAGCTCTATTTTTAGTCCCATGCCCTGTTCAGTTGAGGATGTGCCCTGCTGTTGCATATATACTCCCAAGGAGTTTTTTTTTTGTTGAGTAAATCGTTTTTTTCTCTATTGTTTGAGATACACAGCATTGATGTAAGACACAACTTCACCTACTTCCAGGTTGCATGGTAAAGGAGGAGACTTTAACTTTCTGTTCCAGAGTAGTTTCTCTTATATTTGTAAGATGTAAAGGCAGGTTGTATGCTTCAGGAGTTTAAAAACAAAAGCAGTGAAGAAGATTCATTTAGTAATATAATATAATACTCGAAATGGGAAGCTGAAAATGTTCTTTGCGAATGTCTAAATGTCTCTAAAAGAAATAAAGCAAGATTTACAACAATCAGTAATTAATATTTTGGTCCCATAGACACCAATGTACTCAAGTCAGTCAAGTTTTATGTAAATATTCTTTCATCCTTCCTGATATACCATTTGTCCCTTGACATTTTCTCTTGGATCTCTGTTCTAATTACCGAGCTTACTCACAGAGAAAATGTGACTTAGTAATTTCCAGTATAAGCTAGTTATTCATGTGTGCACCGCAGCCGAGATCCATCTGTAAATCCCTGGCAACTGAATCGCCTGTGTTTAGCTCATGTCTTTATCTGCTGGCTGCATCTCAAGCAGAAGCACTGGATTCCTCCTCACTCGCCGTCCAGATGGCTAATCTTTTTCAAGTGCATCTCTTTGGCTTGCAGTGTGTAAGATTTTGGGCGGAGGGGGGTCAGCGCACAGCTGAGACTTATCGAAAACACACAACAACCCTTTTTTGCGCTTACTACCCTGAAACTACCTTTAAGGCATTCAGGCCATGATATTATTCATGTGCAGTGCACTTTAAAGCCTGGGATTATGGTAATATCAATAAAGACAGTTATTATAATACATTAAGAAATGGAAAAAAAAAAAAAAAAAGAGTTTACAGGGGGTGACTGTTATTGGCAGCAACCGAACTTTTCAGGATTTAAAGTGCTGGTGAAGACACATCAGTGTTCTCCACAGTGAAGCCGTTATTTTCTATGCAGACACGGCGCCAACTGAAGTTTGTGAGAGCATCTGATCTTTTAGTGTATGTTCAACTGGAAAAGGATCCCTGAGCAGACCCAGAACATGCTGGAGGGACTTCATGTCCAACATGTTCCCAGCCAGATGGGAACATGTTGGTGTTCGCCTGAAGGAGCTGCAGGATGGAGGATGTTGCTTAACCTCCTTCCACTTCTCCCCCACTGCTGCATCCACAAATGACACCTTATTTGGCTTTATGTATCCTTAACTTCTAACCTACTAAAGATTATTGGAAAATAAATATTATTTCAATCACAATTTTTCAAGTGTGTAGACTTGGTTTGCTTTAGAAATTACAACTAACCTCAGGACTGCAGCGGCCCCTTAAAATGATAAAAACCACCATGTAAAGTGGCCCCTCTGCTTGATATCCACCCCGCAGGTTCACTGGACTCTGTAAAGTTTCATCCGTCTGTGTACCTCGGTGCTGTGTCCCTCTCGCAGGTTGTACGTCAGGTCGTGCTGGATCTCGGTGATGAACTTCTGGGCGTAGTCGGGGTAGAGGCAGAGCACCTCGCGGAGCCCTTTGAGGCTGATGTACTGCAGGTCACAGTAAGTCAGCGCTTTCACACAGGCGTTGGTCTTTATCACTTCCTCCTGCGTCAGGCAGTCAGAGCCAATCAGATCACCCCGACCTGGAAAGCACAGGTAGTTGAAGGTGAGAGTGAATAATATATGTGAGGTCACCACTCTCCGTTTTACTTTGACATGTTAAGCACATTTTAAGTGGACAATTCCCCAAAATATTACCATGCAATACTTTGAGCAGGAGTGAGTGACCATGACTCAGCTCACCTGAAATAACACACTTTTAGAGGCAAGAGGAAAATAATGATGGTTTGACTATTTTTTTTTTTTTTAATATTGAATATTTTATAGCAGACACCGTGTGGTACACCGTGCGGTACAGCTGCAAATTGGAATAGAGAATCTGTATTTTATTTTTTCTGCTTCCTCTCTCCACCTCGCTGCCTTCTCCAGAGCTGTAAATCCAAAGTGGCAATGATAAAACAATTTGTGTGTGTGTGTGTGTGTGTGTGTGTGTGTGTGTGTGTGTGTGTGTGTGTGTGTGTGTGTGTGTTTGTTTGAGAGAGAAAGAGAGAGCAGGCAGGAAAACTGGAGAAAACATGTGCACTCTGCTTTCTCTCTCGTGCATAGAGAAGTACTGAGTGTTTGGAGGTTTATGAGAAAACTGTTTATATGTGTGCATATGTGCATGTGTGTGTGTGTGTGTGTGTAGGGTTTTTTGTTGGGAGAGGAGCAGTGTGAGAAGGCATTTATTCACGTGTCCTTTGAGATCCACATGCGTGTGCGGGTCCAACATGCTAATGAGTTTAGTGTCTTCCCTCTGTAGTCAGCAATCATTTCATAATTTACAGCAGGCAGCTCATTAATATGAAAACCAGTGTTGCTAATTTGCTCCCGCCGCTTTATGTGGACCTGAACCGATTCCAGAGCTGTTTGTGAGTCTGTTTGTGTTTTTATATTCTGTTTTATCCGTGTTACGCAGGATGGAAGCGGCGTCAGCGTTGGTGTTGTAGGACAAGACTCTGGAGAGGCTCTTTTTCTGTAACACCGACGCAGGTTTGTGGTTCTCACCGTTTACTCAGCCTGCTGATTGGAGACATGCATTGTTAATGCACAACTTCAAGTTCGCTGCAGTTTTGCCAGTGGTGACGTGGGGCTGCTGGGTTTTGGTTGATATTGATTTCATGCTCTGGATCGATGGAAGTTTTCTGGACTTTTTCATTTATTTTCACGGGTGGATTCTCGTTATTTGTTCGCAATAATGTGTAATCGTTTGCCGCTATCTGCCTTAGATAATTCATGTTGAGATGCTTTGTTGTTTATTTTCCTTATTTGTTTATCAGCTCAAACATATTTTTCATTACTGGCCTGAAGCAACATAAATTCCGCAGTGGATCAAATGAATATGCGTAATCTGAAATATGCTGCTCGATGTGCCAAACCTACACATAATTGCCTCCTTACTCTTCAGTTTGCCTGAGCTTTTTAGCCTCTTTTAACTCTTTGTTTTGGTTTTATGGAGAGTAACATCAATTTAAAGTAAATTCGTCAAAATGTTTACATCTTGCTCAGCTACTGCTCAGTGGAAAAAATGAAACAAAAAAGTCATTAATTTGAGCATTAATGCTGTTTGTGGGTTTCCTTTAGGACTTCTGGGTGCTCCCCAAACAGTCTCATCAATCTCTGCATCGCACTTCATCTTCCACCTGATGGGGTGTGAATTGTTGGCCCACAGGGGCAGGTTAATATGGGGATGATAGCAGTTTTTTTTCAGCACCGGGGCAACTCTCCTTCATTATCTTCTTCTTATTAATATAAGCAATGTGGCTGGCTATTAAATATTGGATGTCTAATAACTTCCTCTGCTCTTTGTTATCTTCTGCTCACAGTGCTGCAACAGACCAGAGAGAACAGATCTGGCAACTTCCAGTCTCTTATTTACTTTGGTTCCTCATTTATTTCCCACATGTTTTTAAGAATTTATGTTTTTATGTCTGACTTAAAAAGCACTGCATGGTCTGCTGCCAGCATATTTTGAGAATTTTATCCCCTGTAAACAAACTTAATCTTATATACCCCCCCAAAAAACGTCTACAAGGAGATTGCAGCAGAGCTTCCTTTAAGAAATTTACCGGGCAGGTTATTATTACTTCTTCTTAAAAATCTTTAAATGGATTTCCAATTTTTCCTTATGGGTGCCTTATTTATTCTTGAACAGATGTGCGTGTGTCTTAAGTTTCTGTTCTGGAATTGAACTTAAAAAAGAAGCAGCAATACTTGGATGGGGATTATAGCAGTGGGTGCACTTAAACAGAGGCCACACTATGTCCATGACTGAGCAGTAGAAGGAGGTTTTGATGACTGGGCTCCAATGGTAGCCTCCCAGGAGGGCTATCCAGCACTCAACACAATGATGACAGTGCTCTTTTCTTTTTTCCTTCGGCTTGCTGAACTCACATTACTCATTCCAAGAGCAGTCATCACGGCATAGGTCGCCCCTCTCCGGCTTCATCCTCTTGCACTTTGGACACAGACGCTGGATTTTGAGTCACTTTGGTGCCGGAATCTAGGAGGGCTTCTATGGTTTGGAGTCCAAGACAGAGAAGCCCTTCAGGATTCAGGTAGAAATGTGACTCGCTCAGACTGGAGGCCCGACAGGAGGCTTGATCCAAACCCACAAAGACACAGACTTACATCCCTTGGGAGCCGGGTCAATGATGTACTGACCTAATGCTTTAATCTGGGTCTGGGCAACACACTTAAAAGCGGGAATGAATTGGTAGGGAGGGATGGCTGGATGAGGGATGGATAGAGGGAAGAATGGATGGATTAATGGATGGAGAGATGGATGGAAACAACCCTCGCATAGTATTGAAGTGTGGGAATAGGTGCTGTCCATGGTGCTGAAGCGCAGTGGTGTTGTCTCTATGACCTGTGGTGTGTTTGTTATACTTTATAATTTATTCAATAAGTTAGTATATACATAAGTGGCGATGTATCAGCAGAAATTAAACTATTGATATTGATCAAATTCTAAAATTATACGTAACATCTTTTGTATGTGTTCTATCCACTTTAGTTTTTAATCCTTCGTTAAGATTGAACAATTATTAGCTTTTGATGACCCTCAAGTGAACATTAAAATAGGGGTGTCAGCTGAATGTATTTTCTTTACCCAGAATGGCCAGCACCGTGCTGTCCTTCAGGACTTCCATGGAGCCCGAGCACACAAAGTAGATAGCCTGGAGTGCGTCTCCCTGGCGAATGAGGAACTCCCCTGGAGCGCAGAAGGAGGTCCTGATGATGAGGGAGAGCGAGCGCAGACACCCCCTGCTGGCCGACTCAAAAAGCGGCAGCTGCAGCAGCTCTTTATTCAGGTGCATAGCGATGTCGGCTCTCAGCTCATCCGGGAAGTCCTTCAGCAGCTGAAGCGGGAATCAGGAGGACAAATGCAATGATGAACTATGGCTTAATCTCCGTGTTAGCTTCAGTGGCTTTTTAAAGCTTCTCTCCTCTCTGTGTCAGTGTCTGAATGTGAGTGTGTGGGAAGGTGAAGGTAACAAGCTGAATAAAACCTTTCACCTTCCCACATACAACCAACTGATACATTCATAACCAGATTCGGGTTATTTACTTCTGTAATGGAAAGAGAGACTTTGACAGGGAAAGTTGTGGGTTTTTACCTCAAAGTATTACTGTCTGTCCACCATCAGGTTATTCTTTTAAAAAGGAGTATCCAGATGTGAAGCCATGGTAAAAAAAACACCAAGAGTGAGCTGATCGTCTCCGAGGGCCATTAATCCATTAAATTAAGATCGCTGCTAGAAACCCAAAACAAAACCCAAATCCTCTCAACGATTTTGAGCCGTTTCTTTAGCCTGCCTGAAGGGCGAGTCACCGGATTTGCACTGTCAATCGAGTTCATCCCATTGTAACTGACAAGGTCAATCCAAGCTACAGATGTCATGTGCTCATTTCAGAAAGTTAAAGGAACAGTCTCACATTTTCAGAAATATTCTAGATTTTCTTCGAGATCTTAAAATTGATGCTCGGAGGCTGATGGAAGTTGTTGCTTTAGAGATACTGAAGCGAAGACCATTCAAGTAACATTGACATTGTTGATGTAAATTACAAGACATACTTCACGCAGCCAGTCTCTCCTACCTCGCTGACGTCGATACCGTTGTTGACAGACCAGGTCGTCTGGAAACACTCCATCATACGCTGCTCCAGAACTTTGGGTAGCCGGTGCACACGGATGAAGTCCTTCAGGTCCTTGGTGCGGGTTTGGTAGAGCGATCGGCGGGAGTACATCCTCTGGATGATGGCAGTCACGTTACCAAACACCACAGCGTGCATTAATGCTACAGAGGAGACGGACAAAGAGAGGGCGACATGTGAGAAGCCTTTCTCAGTGAGGGGAGGGATTTTTCTAAACAACTTTACAAGGATAAGTACCATGTCTGGCCAAAAGTAAGAAATGCCAAACGGCATGCTCACTAGAAGCTACTGTTGAGATTGACGATTTGTGGTGTGGTGACATTTTTCACAAGTATGTATACAATCCTAATGATGACACGATATTGAGGAATTCTTTTTTCTGGTTTGCTGTCGAAGACCTTCCCACCTCCGATCAGCATGGTGCAGATGGAGAAGATCTTCTCGGAGTCCGTGTTGGCTGAGACGTTGCCGAAGCCCACGCTGGTCAGACTGCTCAGAGCGAAGTACAGCGACGTGACGTAGGAGCTCCTGACAGACGGGCCGCCGCTCAATGTCGTGCCCGAGCTGCTCGCCGTCCTCGCTCTTGTCCGGCTGCCATTCCCCTGGCCCGAGCCCAGCAGCCCCGCCCCGTTCAGCAGCTCCAACCCCGAGCCGTTCCACTGGCTGTAATTGGTCAGCATTGCTGTCATGGTGCCTTGAGGCAAATCTGAGACACCCAGCAGGGAGGTCAGCGGTGCCAAGAAGTATGGCGTTCCCAAGCGTTTGGCCAGTTCGTGGAGCCAGCCTGGTGGGGGGAGGTAGGGAGAGGGGGGAGAAGGAGTGTTCACAACAGTTCGTCAGACTAATGAGAATTCATCCATGTTTGTGAAATGACCTTTAGCAGACGGTTTCATTAGCAGTGGCAACAAGGCTGGAAGGGCAGAGTAATTACTTCAGTTTGGTGTTTGGGTTTTTGGGAGGCCAGACACTGCACGCTAACATTTCAAATGATGTCAGCTTATATTTGCATTTATGCACCGTGCAAATAATTTGTCTCATTTACTAACTTGTCAACTTTTTTTTCTCATATTTTGGCAACAGTTTAATGCTGGATATGGTTGAAGTTTTGGATCTGAGAAGTTAAAGTATCCTGTTTCAGCACTTTTTTTTAAAATACTTTTTTCTCAGTAGACTGTGAAACCCTTACAGATCAGGCACCCACAGTAAAGGACATTGGAGCCAACTACAATTTAGGCAAATTTTAAATTTCTGAACTCACATCCATGGTGTCCAGAGGATGACTGGTTGGTTGGATGACTGATGATTGGTTTTGGGACTCCTGATTTCCTCTCTTGTCACCGTCAGGACAACATTTTCAGTGTCTACTAATGCAGCAGTCACGGTTTTCTTTCCATCTAAGGAGCAACAACCCTGGAGCTGACTTGTAGTGTGTAATGGTAAATATGCAGCACTTGTACCAAGCTTTTCAAGCTGACTTTGAGAGAGTAGTTAAAAGCCATCCACACACAATCATTAAGCAAGAATGGTGGAGCAGTGCCCTGCTCATTGGAAGCAATTTGCCATTGCTCAATTACCAACCCTATGATTAATGGCCGACCCGCTTCTCCACCTGAGCCACAGCCGTCCCATGTGTGCAGCCATGTGCATCCACGCATCAGTGGAGACCTTTTCTGGACATTTCTGACCGTTTCTAACCTACAATCTTGCTCTCTACTCTCTGCTTGTGTCATTCAGGTTTAAATCACTCGAACACGACAAACACCAGCAACACGTGCACCTCACAGTGTGAGCACAGTAGGGGGGGAAACGGATCACCATAATTAGAAGTGTTTTCTCAGTAAAAGGACACACGCACACACACACAGTGCAACATGACTTTACATATTCTTGATGAATTGGATTGAAAGGCATCGTGAGAAAAAGGCTCTGTGGGCCTTATAGTATAGATTTGTCATGCATCTCTCATGAAACAGGTGAGGAAGAGGATTTATGCTGCAGGAGTGGTTAAAAAGGTTTCTCTGCTTTTTCCATCCGCTTGAATGTTTGAATTAATTTGTAGTGCACACACGCTGACACCAACCTATATCCCAGGAGGAGGGGCTGTTACTTTCAATCTCGCTGCGTCCGATGAAGTACCAGACGCAGGCCATCCAGTGGGCCAGCAGGGCGAACGTGGACATGAGCAGCGTGAGGACCACTGCGCTGTACTGCGAGTAACGATCCAGCTTCTGCAGGAGGCGCAAGAGCCGCAGGAGGCGCACCGTCTTCAGCAAGTGGACCCCGAAGTTCTGGGAGACAGAGAGAGGAAGGAAGGTATCAATGCTTCAAACATGAAATATGGAAAGTTTAGCTCGTTAGGATGGGATTAGTTGCTCTTGGATGGGTGGAGTAGACTCTTTCCTGTGACTGAGATTAATAATTGTCAGGCTTAATCTTTTCACATCTGTAGTCAGGAAGGGTTTGTAATTAGAATTACCCATGCACAGTTTTAATCAGTCATTTTGTCAGAGCCTCCTAAACCATGAGATAAACACACAAGATGAAAATACATTTTATTTAAAAAAGATTGAGTTCAGTTTCAGGTGCATCAGAGAAGCTATCCAGAGAAAAACACTGCTATCATCCTCCTCTAGATGTCTGTGGTCCTGATGTAAAAATGACCTCATCCAACGTCTTCTTATCGATTTTCTCTTTCTCTGCAACGCACCGCTCATTTCACTGCCTGGTAAGTGGTCTGTTAACTCAAACAGCTCTGGTTTCAACACAGCTGGAGAGGAATTACACCACGCTGAGGACAGATTTAACTCTGGATATGATTCGTATTCACTACAGAATACACACATGTACCATTTCTCTGCCTCATCGCTGTCTTAACCACAGACTCGGATACCTACTGTTTCTGTTTCTGTGCACATTCACTGTAGACTTCTGCTTTCTGGTAAATTACACGGATATCAACATTTGTCGAGTGGACACGAGTTGTGAGCACTTTGCCTAAAGAGTTGCTTTGACAGGATCTATGTGAGCCTAAGTAGCTAAACATATTTAATATTTCACGTGAGAAGAAGCACGGTTCTCCATGAAAGAAAAAAGTGTCCTCATTGGTCAGAATTTAATTATCTTTGTGGCCCATCATGATCCCGTATCTAACGCATCTTCTTCAACAGCTTGCAGGCTCTGCACTCAACATCATCTGGCTAATCTGCTTGTCTCAAACTGTAATTTGTCTTCAGCGCACCCATTTATCAACTTAATTAGCAGGTACCTAATAACGAGTGTCTCGGTGAAGCTCGCACTCTCACTTTTCCTCCCTTGAAGCTACTAATATTTTGCAGAGGAAGGAAACAATATGGAACAAAAAAAAAACTTAGAATACCGTCGTTGTTTTTCCTTCTTCAGATAAAAACAAAGCTTTGTTAGCTCTTTGTTTCCTTCCAAGTGTGTTTGTAGCATAACAGATGTTGTGTGTATACGTGAGTGTGTTGCTGCTTCGGTGTTTACTGCACATTCGCAGGCTCTTTCAGGCTCTTTCATGGTCTTTCATGGTCTTTCATGGACTTTGGAACAACCTACCTGAGGAGATAAGGCGTGCACATTTTTAGAGAATTGCTTTTAAGTGATGTCGTCCTTTTATGTCCTTTTAAGCAGTTCTTTTGTTCCCCTGTTTTTGTTTGTTTATTTGATTCATTTATTGATTTGTTTGTTTTCTATTCCATTTGCTCGTTTTGGTTATTTGTTTGGTTTTCTTGTATTCATTACCGTTATGATATGGTCCTTTTTGCCTCCTGTTTTCTTAAATGTTTACCGGTACTGACGTTATGTATGACTAAGTTTTGCTTCTCTGTAGAGCACTTTGTAAACTCTGTTTTTAAAGGTGCTATATAAATAAAGTTATTATTATTATTATAAATCAATGCTGAATGAAAGTCGAACAGCAGGAGGGTGCTATTGATAAAAGGATGACAGCTATTAGCAGCAATAAGGCCCACAGAGCCTCTATCTATACATGCCACTCACACAAACACATAAATAACACCTAAAGACACTTCGAAGCACAAACATAATCAAACACCCCCCCAACACTCGTATAGACAACAAATGTCTGCACATTACAGCATGTAACTGACTACAGTGTGGAGCTGGGTACTGCAGCTGTGGACACACTCACCACACTGATGTTGAAGGCGTAGAGCAGGTCGAAGGGCAACGCGGCGATCAGATCCACAAACAGCCAGGATGTGACGTAGTGAATGCAGATGGAGCGGGCGTCATACACCACCTGACCGGACGTGCTCACGTACGTCGTTCGGAAGTTCAACACGATGTCTGGCACGCAAATGCAACGCAAGGAGAGGACAGCGTCAGTGGAGATTGTTAAAGTCTAACTGGGATCTCTTTACAGCCGAACTTAGTTCTGCCTGAAGGCAACAAAATCACCAACCAGCTCCTTTAAAGCTCATTGAAGTTTTACTATCTTTAAAAAAAAAAAAAATCCTATTAAAGACATCAGATGAATGACATGAATTTAGCGAAATGCAAAACATGGGTGACCAATAGGAGCTCCTCGTGTCTCCTAAACCAGTCTGATTCTGACATGCTCCACTTCCAGGTTGACCCTGATTACTTCCCTGCAGGTACGAGGACAAACAGCCTTCATGCGGGCCTCCACTCTTTTTCAGATGGGATGTGGACTTTACCTGTTTTGTGCAACTGTTCAGACAAAAGAGCATAGGGACAGTCTTTTAGCCTCTTTTGACTGAAGGGCCTTTTTAAGGACACTAGGTACTTTATACAGAGAATGGTCTTATTATTGGTACAGAGATCTGTGAATAATTGGAGGAACAGTTATCAGGCTCATTTTATTTGTCCCGTTAAGATTCTGTTCAGATATTTTCTTCAATAAGCCCTACTTAAGTGGGATTAGTAGACTTGGTTGCCAGAGAGGAGACTGCAGGTTTAGATAGAGGAAAAAGTGGAGACTCATTCAATTGGCCTTTAGCTCAGAAGTGTCAGGAGAAGCTGGAGGGCAACGTGGAGCACAGCACAGCTGAATGAGCCAATTAAGAGCGAAGGAGTCGTAGTTTCTAAACCGACTTGATTGGAATATGTAGACCAGGAGGGAGTTGTCTCGTAAACTGACAGGATATCAGGAGGAAGCAGGAAGAAAATAAAGGTAAGAGATACAATTGGGAATGAAATCTTTGATTTGATTGACATTAATGGTAAAGCGCCAGTTAAAAGAAAAACACAACGTGAAGAAAACAGCAGCCTTACCGATGATGAAAAGTATCTCCACCAGGATATCACTCACACTTGGAGGGTTTCGAGCTGCCGAGCCGCCGTCCTCTCGTATCTCCACGGCGGTGAAGCACACGTTGTAGGGAACGGTGACGGCTACGTAGAAGGTGGCCAGCAAGATCAGCCAATCCCAGCCGGCCTTGAACGCACCATAGTGAAGGAGGATGAAACGGGACTTCTGGATGTCGGCCACCTTGTACTCTGGGACCGGGTTCGCATTGGCTCCCAGAACACTCTGGAAACACACAGGCATTAATAGTAAAGACACATTAATCATATTAGGATTATATATCTGCTCAATTAAAAATGGGGAGCTCTTATCTTGTCAGGATCTCCACTAGTCAGCATTAATATTTCATCAGCAGCACTTGTAGTGCAGTATTATTTATGGTTCCACTGGTGGTGTGAATGAGACATATTTCAGAGGCTAGTTTAAAATGATGGAAACAAATGAAAACACTCGCTGTTTGCAGCTTCACTCCAACACTGATTGGTCCATTCAGTAGTTCACCTCATACACAATAAGTATAGACATAAAAGACATAATACAAATGCTATATGTGCAAAGTGATGATGAAATACAATGTGCTCCCAAAAGGAGGAAACCTTTTGTGCCTCCTGATCGGCTGTATTTTCCTCATTAATTTAAATGAATAGACCTTTATGCATATGTATCTCCTCCGAGGTCGTGAATCGTTGAGACTACACTGCAAGGACAGCTTTGTCTCCTCCAACTTGCTTGAATTTATGAATTTTAATCTCATTGTCTAAGAATGGAAATCAAATTAAAGTGCAAGCAAAGCTTGAGAAAATAAACAGCAAATGCCGAGAATCTCCCGACACCTTCTAGTCCCCCTTTAAACTAAAAGTCCAAAGCCTTGCTAGCACCCCCTGGAGGCTGCAGTGTTTATTGCCCCCACAGTACAAGACGTGCCAAACAGAGCAAACAACATGTGGATGATGTTGTTATTCGTAGAGTCGTACTACGGTCAACAAAATTTGAATCCAAAAATATATCGGCATCAGTTTTACTCTCCAACACAACGTGTCTCACATTGTTGATCTTCAGCTTGCTCTTGGTCTTGTCCTGCTTCTGTAGGTGTCCAGACAGCTGGTAGAGGACGGCCCGACTGCGACGGCGCTCCATGCTGAAGCCCGGAGGGCGGCTGACCTGCCGGATTTCCAAACCAGTTTCTTCATCTGAAAACAAGGACACGTTAGACAAATGCAGAAAAGTGGCCATCGTTCAAATATGTAAGTGCCAACATTGATGGGAAATCAGTCCATTACTAAACCTCCTGGGAATTTGATCAATTTCCTTCCCTTCTACTCTACATTTGTAAACCCAAGAACTTTTTTTTTTTTTTTTTTTTTTTTACCATATTCTCCGTCTTTGAACGGAATTAGTATTGTGGGATGATGGAAATGTCTTTGACCTGACCTTTATTGCATTTAATTTGATCAGGTCTTTACTGTTACTGTGCACAATAGAACTGACAAAAGGTGCTAAGAAAGTATATTCGGTTTTTTTTTGAGTGACTGCTGTGAGCTCATGTCGGCAGCTCAATTTGTGCCTCAGCTGCAGAGCCTCTATTGGATCATTTCATGTTAATTACGGTGGAACTGGACGATGCCTCACTTTGCTTTTTCATGCCTTCTCTCACCAGTGTCAGATTCATTGCCATGGTCCAGGTCCTTATTTTCTGTGATGTCCTTATGGGAGACGAGGAACAGCACCACCTCGCTCTTCTCGTTCTTGATGGGAACGATGTCCAGCAGACACCAGAACTTGGAGCCTTTTCAAAAGAAAATAAAGTAGAGTAACGTGTCAAACATCCCTAAAAGATGATTTACACATTAAACGTGATCAAACGTGTCCTCCGGCAAACCAGTCTCACCGCCCTTCTTGTACAGGACGATCTCGGTCTTGAACTCCCGACGTTCATCCAGAGCCTTCTGCATCTGCGAGGTGAGGCGGTCGCTGGTCTCGCCGCCGTACAGGAAGTGACACATGGAGCTCTTCTGCATCAGCTCCCCGCGGGCGAAGCCGGTCAGTTCGCAGAAGCCATCGGAGCAGTAGACGATGGGGTAGAGAGACTGGACCTGAGCGTTCCCCAGGACAAAGTTACTGTCTGAGTGGAGGGAAGAAGGGAAGGTAAGAGACATGAAGGAAAAACAGAGAAAGATAATAGAAAGACGATGAGGAGCCAGGAGAGGACAAGCTAAAGAGATACCAGAGTCTCCAAGCATGTTTAATCCTTCAAAATAAAGATTCACTATCAATTAGTGAGCTCTGCCTTTAAGGATGAGTTCTGTAATCCATGTGATCACATTCATGCAACATGCGTTATTCAACCAGGGGGTCATGACCTCCAGTTTTACCAAGATTTTTACTAACACGTAATTAAAATTTCCTGCATGGCTCACTCTTTTGTTTTTCCACATGTTCGGCTCTGTGCTCTTTAGGGCTTCGGAGGAATTCTCCCTTTGAAGAGCCGCCGTCCTCTGGGAGAATTTAACATGCCTGCTGCTTTTCAAATGAGCCTCATACTGTCTTCCTTTTTCCTTTTATTGTCCTCTTTAAGTAATCTTTTTTTTTAATCTTTGTTCTTCCCATACCCTCAATATTATTTTCATCCTCAATATCATTTTTTTTGTGTTTAATTTTGGGCAACGCAAATAAACTTGACTTCACTTTTCTATTGAGCCTGGATCCGTCAGATTGAGATTGCAAAAGTAATTTCTGCATGTTCGCAGCCTTGGGAAATAGTTCAACAGATCTCTTCTGTGTACAATAGAAACAAATGAAAGCTCTAGCATGTTGTTTTTTTATCAGTTTGGGAATTTGGGGTCTTCCCTATCGCAGCCTTTTTATTGCCTCGTGTGCTGCTGTAGTTTTTCATGTAAAGTGTCACTTCTACAGCATCTTTCCAGTTTTTCTGAGAGTCTTTAAAGCACTCGGTGCCTAATTATGCATCTTTTTTCTGCAGTCACTAGGAGTGAAGTATTTGGTCCATAGTATCTATCAGTTATGATAACACTGTACTGAAGGTTATTACTAAAACCTGAGAACAAAGTACATTCAGGTGGTGGAAGAAACATTAGCAGCCAGACGATCACATCATCAGCCGGCCGTTAAATCCACCTTATCTAAACTACTTTATTTGAAGGTTAAAACGGAAAGTTTGGCCGATACTTTTCCTTTTTATCTTCAGTTTCTCCTCCTAATAATTACAGCGAACATTCCTGGATTTTAGTACTGGACCTTAAGTTGTAACCCACCTGAAAAACACTTGTTTTGACACATTTTGTGTCGTAATGGCCAAAGAATTTATAATGTTTTATATATATAAAAAAAAAAGAAGATGTTTCTCATCTGGTAGTTGGTTAGAAACAAACTGAGCGATACATTCAATCAAATCCAATTGAAAACATGCATGTAAGCATATGTTATTAGAACGTAATATAAGCTGACAGATGGTTTGACAGCCTTTGGGGACAATCTTGAATAATTCATTCTGAAACAGAGTTAGGTAGAATAGGTGACTCACGCAGCCACAACATTTACTCCGCTGAGATCATTAAAGTCCATACATAAATGAAGCTGCAGGACTTCAGCACTCACTTTGAGGAATGGCAGCAATCGAGAGCAGGCGAGCACATGATTGAATGAGAGGCATAGATGGAGTGAGAGAGACAGAGAGCATTAAGATGAACTAGGGGCAATGAAATTTAATAATTCATGCATTAATAAAGCATGTCCAGTGTAAACGCTCTCGCCAAACCTCATTGAAGTGACATCCAGATGAAAGTACACTTCAGTGCTGGAGGCTCATGGGAGGTCACGCGTTTTAGAAATTGTGAATCAGAATAATTAACAACATGTTGTGGTTCAGGTTAAATCATGCACTGCTCATTCAAGAAGACATTTCACATTTATATACAGGGGTTGAGCTTATAACCCACATTTTATTTTTAAATGAAAGGAGTTAAGAAATGTACCTTTTTTAAAAAAAAAAAAAAATTAGGTAATAAAAATGGGTAATAATATGATAATAACAAGTGTGTATCCCAAGAAATGGTCCAAGAAGAGTTGTTTTTTTTAAACTGATTTAATACAGGAAAAATAATGTGTTGATATACGAGTTACAGCTTTGCTGATAGGTGGATTGACAGCACAAGACCAGCCGATTCCCCCCTGTTCAACTTTGGACATGAAATATGACCAACATGAGCTCACTCATGAATCAACCTGAAGGCAAAGTGCTAGATTTACATGTCAAGCTGCACTGACTAAAAGAATGAGAATGATACAGTCATACATTCATTTCTTTTAAATGACTTGCCCTGCAGTCTTAAGATTCTCTACTCAGCGACAACTAAACGCGACTTGTCCTGATGTTTCTGAGGAACTATGTGGTGCCGTTGACTGCAGAGGGGCTACAGGCCTGACAGGCTGTTTTCACTGCATAAAAATAGCTATTTGAGGTTCCACTGTAGCTCTATTGAAGCATATGTTCACAGTAAAGGCCAACATGCCTTTAGCTACTTTTTACTGCTCAGCTTGTAAAAAAAAAAAAAAAAAAGACATCTATCAGAACAACAGGCCTCAGAAGGAAGTTGAGATGCAACATGTGCAAAATCAGATGGATGTGTACTGACAAGAGCGACAGCGGTGTCGTCTCCTCGCTGTCACTTTTTACCAGGTGTGCCAAGTAGATGCGGAGACGGCTGTAATAACATGCGATGGTTCAAGCTGCTCAGAGCAGCAGCAGGGGAAGGAGGCCATCCATGATTCTGAACACAGGACTGATGCAGCCGGCGATGTTGAACAGTGTGACAGAATATAATGGGATTTGATGAATCACTTCGCCCAGAAAAAAAAAAATAGCCGTGCACTTTTGAGATGATTAACTGGTAGAATGGAGGAATGTATTAATATTTAAGAGCAGAACTGTAAGCCCATTTTGCAAAACAACAATGGTAGTGGCAAAAATAGAAGCCATTGAGCACATTTAATCCTTCTCATAAAAATGTTACATTAAAAAAAGACCAATAACCAGATCACTTAAGATTTATCTAAAAAACATTTCTGTCTGGATCTGGCTTTGTGTCCGGGATCTTTGTCACGTTAGAACAGAAAATGACCAGCTTCCTTCGCTTCACGGTTCAGCATGTTCTTCTGTTTTGTTTGGCTCCAGTAAATCAGAGGACCAAACAATCACAAGCTGCAGTACAAATTGCAAAGAGCAGATCAACTTGTGGCTCCAAAAAAACAAGACAGTGACGCCCAAAATGGCAGACTGGAGGCTTCCAAGCCTCTTCACAAACCAATCAGTGATGTGAAAGTGGGCTGCCCTTGGTAGAAAGCCGGGTGTGTGCTCATGCAAACAAAAAAGGGACACAGAAAATCACTGATCCATAGTGCTACTAGTAGTCAAAATATTCCACAGGGTAACTTCAGTATTTTTCAAAACAGACAAAATTATATGTCAAATTCAAGGTAATTTCTGCGCGTCCACCTGCATCAGCCTCTTCCATGATTTTTCAATGCTTTAGTGGACATTTTTACTTTGCTATGCTTTTATGGATGTGGAGATGGAGCCCACCATCATCAAAGCTCTGATTAATTGGGAGGTTTTTACACCAAAGAAAACAGGTTTTTCCAAACCATAAAAACCAGATCAAACCAGAATAAGTGTGTGCACAGCTTCACCACATACCGAGCTTACACATTAAATAGTGCGACTACTATCTGACGGCTGAACAAAACTAAATTCTTCCCGAGTCATTTTGCACTTTTAATATCAAGAAAATAGGAGGAATGGGGCATTAAGAGAGTCCTACAGAGGCTAAATCACATCCTTGCACCGTGTGATCTCTTCTGCCTCTACAGCCTGTACGCGATAACAGTGCTCACTATGGTCGGCTTAATATCTACATCATTTCCCTGCTGGCCTTGTGCTGTGATCATATTTTCCTCTGTTGGATTCGGTCTCTGTACACTCCCCCGGCGCTACGCAGGCCTGTCACATCCGCAGCACAATCCAGGTGTAATAACGTGTGAGCCGAACTACAAAGCCACTCAGATTCAGCCCCTGAGCAGCTTAGGGAACCCCGATAAACCCTGCAACTGATTACAGTGACAGCCCGCCACAATACATTCACCACCACGCACATTGTAAGCCAAAGACACACACACACACACACACACAGTTTGGTCATAGCATTTTTTACAAACACTGCATTTGACACTCATCTTGGAGGTTTATAACTCCTACAGAGCCCTCATTAATATAGTTGTAATAATCATTGTTTACATACATGCACATAACTCCCTTTCATTTTTGCAAGATATATAAATATTACTCTTTTGTTACATGATTTATAACTGGAAGCTCAAAAAGTGCCGCTCATAATTATTGTGTGCGTCTTAAGTTAATTGTGCAACAAGCTTTTTTGTGCAGCTTGCTCTCAGCCAATCATGAATCAGGGAATTTATCAGAGTTTTTGAATTTTATCTCAACTACATCTTTGCAGAAAATCTACATTTCTTTTTTAAGATAAAATATTAGTATATATTTAATAGAAGTCATCCATCATCCATTTCTAACAGTAACCATTGACAACGTGAGAGTCTGCAACAGCAAAGAAAGAGACAGCTGGCAAACAATAAAGGCATGAGTGCTGACAGCTTAATGATGTCGTCCTATTTGTTAAACCAGCTCTGCGGTGTCTTTTCTAGACTTTCAGTGAAAACACACTTTTCAGTGTGCATCAGCTTCAAAACTTTAGAGCCCACGGCTTTCTGCCAGAACTCCCCTGACCAAAACTGACAAAACTCCTCTGCCTAAGCCTGCTTCTTTTTCTTACGACAAGATGTGTCCAAGCTGACTCAAAACTACTGTATGACCACTAGTGAGTATGAACAAATAACAAAATGCCTGCAAAAATTCACAGAAATCTGTACCGCTTGTATTTATAAATATGGTCGTAGTAGATTGAGATATCTCTGAGTTAAAAGAGGTCTAACGAATGCTCTCTACTCCACAGCGGGAAAAAACTGAAGAAATTCCCAGGAGTCTCCCTAGTTATATTGCTGCATTAATGTTGCATGGCAAAGATGGAAGATCTCCGCTTCTGACCTGAAAATACCGTTTCGCTCGGCTGGAAATAATCAGTGACAACTCTCTATCATTCACAAAGAACAGGTCCTGTTTTCTGTTGTTGGGTGTAGGAAGTGACAAATAAATACAGCACAGTATTTGGAGCACAAATCCTTGGTCACAGTGGGATCTGAAGTGGCACCTTCAATGATCTATTTCTCAACCTGTTCTTTCCTGGTGTTGTTATGAGCCATCGTCTTGACAGCACTGCACAGACAGCTTTGGTTGGAGATGCCCTCATTAAAAATGCCCCCTCTGTGTTTTGACCACAGGCCTGCCAGACATTACTGAGCAACTAATGAATGACCATCAGTGCAGACTTCAGGTTCCCACACAAGGCTGAGGAGCTGCTGCTTATCACAAGTCACCATTCATCCCTTTATGCACTCATTCAGTGGAGCTAATTCAGATTGTGAGAATATTTTATAGCAGCAGACACACATGGAACCGATCTGAGGCAATCAGGGCTCGTTGATAATCTCCAGGTGTGAGCTGCTGTGATTGGACTCCTCTTGGAGCAGGGAGATTACCACAAAAACTGTGTATTTACTGTGGAAATAACTTTAAACGAACTTCTTTGTACACCTTCTTGTGTTATCTATGTTATTTAGTAGAATCTGGGGGGACTACTCATAGGTTTACTGTATCTTTGGACAAGCACGTGGACAACCACTCAAGTCGTGGTAAAGCAGGTGAAATCCCTGCTTCCTCTCATAATCCTGTGTCCAATGGATCTCCTCCTGCCGACCTGTGCAACCGCAGCCACCAGGCAAGACGTGATCAGACACAGAGGAGTGCAGTCTGCTCCTTTCCCAGATAAGAATAGGACTGATTGCTGTTGACACAAAATGAAAACCTCCAATAGAATCAATGTTGTCTCATGGACCTTTGTCTCCCGGGGACACACAGGGAACATCACATACCTACGGCTGCCACTGAGTACGATCAGCAGGACTAATCAGCACAAATTACATTTATTTTATGTAGTTTTCTGTAATTTAGAGCTCTGTTTCAGAAAATAGACAGCTCCTGCACTGATTCCTCGTACAGTGCATCCATGCTCAGTAATGCCTGTTAATTTGCGCCTCCAGGGCTGTGTTATGTAACGCTCTTAAGATATAATAACTACAGTTTGCATCCTGACTGACAGCAATCTCTCTGCGGGTTTACGTGGGCTCAATGTACAGACTGAAAACATGTGAATGATAATTAAAGGTTTGGTTACAACTTGTGTTGGACGCCATAAAGAGGCTCCGGCTCTGTCTGACTCTATTTCTTCTAAGAATTGTATGTTACTTGTGATAGTGAAAAAGAAAACCTGAATATCAAAGCATTTAAAAGGAGTCCAGGTGCCACGTTTCCTTCACGAATGGATCTATGTTGTCTTTCGTAGCTGAGGTAACAGTTTGAAATGGTTTGTTCACAGAGCTAAACGATGAAGACTAATTTGTGGAAGACCCCAGAACACTAAGTGCCCTCAATGTCCAAGTCTTTGTTCCGATTTGATTGAAAATTTGTTTAGGAAAACACTCAGCCGTGTAATTCAGAGACAACTTATGGACCTTAAGGTTTCTATAAGAGGGGCAACTCTGTCCAAATCTAATTTCAGGACCTTCAAGTTTTGTGATCATAAAATAACATGTTTGAACAAATCACCGCGCTGCAGATCAGAGCTGCGTTCCCGCTCCGACATGATTGAATCGAGGGTAAAGGCTGCAGCGTATTGAAATGCAAATTCCTGAACTGATTGACAGTCGTCTGTTGCAAGCTGGCAACTAAGAGCAATACCAGTGAATTATTAATACACCGACTCATTGCATTAATTAACACTATACAGTAACTCAGTACATATTAGCACCAAAGATGCAGTCAGGAAATCACACATCTGCATAGGAAATGTGATGACCCTACTTTTCTTAACAATATTACGCTTTTTATTTTCATGTAAATATAAAATAACGGCCATGCTTTTAGTGTTTTTACATGGTATATAGTACACTGTAAGTTAGGATGTTTTGGCCATGGGTAAATAAAAATGTAAATCTAATAAGCACCTTAACCAAGTCAGCATCTTTTGTGCATACAGGGACAACATCATGTCATGTATTTCTGCATCAGACTCTGTGGACCACTGGACTGTTCATGTTGAAATTACGTGTTCAAGTAGGTGCCTCATGAAATCTTAATATGTTAAACAGAAGTCTGCGCTTTCCTTCATCATAATTCATTCAGCAGTCAAAGTATCAGTGAGCTCATGGCCTGTTTGCGTCTTCACCTATTCCCAATCCTCATTACGCACTTTGGATTTTGGAGTTTCAATTTTGTTCCGGACATTAGCCAAATAAACAGATTTGGGTGAGTAAACAACTGAGAGTAAATAAAGTGCTTGAAACATCTATTGCGCACAATAAAATCCAACGGATATGGGGAGACAAGCAATGTACTCACGGGTCCCATCGAAACGCGTGGCAATGGTATCCAGGAAGGTGTTCTGTGGCGCAATCAGACCCCGCATCACCGGCATCCTGGAGCGGGTCGAGCCGCGTCTCTCCCGGCGCTCCGAGCCATGGCTGTCGCCGGGGGTGGCCACGAATCCCGGCAGAAACCTGGACGATGTCCCCGGCGCTCCTCCTAAACCCTGGAGGAGGGCGCCGAGCCGAGACACCCGGGACTCCACGGTCCTGAAACTGACCACCAAGCAGGTGATCCCGGCTTCGAGGAGGAGAGAGGAGCCGCTGGAGGCCAAACGGGTGAGGACGGAGGGATGGAAGGATCACGGCGAGGATGGTCACATTTACGCACGGATGTGCTGCAATCCTTCTCCTTCTCCTTCTCCTCCTCCCCTTCTTTCGCTCTTTCCTCTCTTACACTTTGTTCTCTCCAAACATTCTCCCGTGCACTTCAGCAGTGCAGCTAAACAAGCTTTTCATTCACTCTTTCATTTTCTCCGTCAGTGCTCCCCCTCCCCTCTGTCCACCTCTTTGAAATTCCATCAGTCTCTCTTCACCTCTCATCCTTTGCTGCTCTGATAAAGCAGGTGAATGAAAGTGCCATACTGTCCTTATTTGTGGTATAATTGAATTAAATATTGTCTGAAATGGTTCACACTTGAAGCTGCAAAAATTGTCACTCCTTCAAAATACATATTCAGGGTGGATAAAAAAAAAACATCCCTACGATGAATAATGTGATGGATTTCATATTTCATATATAGGCTACAATACAATGTTTGGCCAAAATACACAACAATCAAATGTGACCATGCATATGCGAATTTTTCACATTTAATAAATAAGTGAACTGTTTTCAGCCTTTTATACGTCATGCATATCAAACCATATATTTTATACAGTAGGTGTGCGTGTTGTCTTCCTGTGGATTTCCTGAGGTTGCTCCGTTTTCTCCCACAGTCAAAAGACAAGACAAGACGCTGTCAATCAAATGTGCGGACGCAAGATGGAGAGAGGAGGACTCTGGTGGTGGTGAGGACAAAAATGGATTCTTGCACTTTGGTCATGATGTTGCAAGAATAAACCATGACCACACTGTAATGCTATTTTGTTCCCAAACATTGAGATGCAGGAGAGCAGAGGTATCAGTGGGGGAATAGTGCCATCTAGGGAACAAGAAGCTCAAATTATTACATGGGACATTAAAATGACTTTTTACTTTAAACTATCTTGTGTAGAAGTCAACATTACTCTGGCTGACAAATCGAGGAAAACATTCAAAGAGGATGAATTAGACACTGTTCAAAAACCACATCTTATAATCTCCCACTGGACGAGGTCATCCACATTGAAGCTGAAAGTCCATTCAGTTCCATTAATGTCGTTTTTACACAAACTAAAAATAAACTGTTTATCTTTCACAGAGTACCACTGCACTGTTGACGGATTGAAGCTACCAGTATGTTTATTGTGTGCAATAAACAGGAAGCACACATTCACTTTATCAATAAAATGCCCCAAAAAAACAAAGCGCAAATTGAGACACAACCCCAGTTCACCTCAGAGGACGACGCCCTACAATGGGATAATATGTCAAATAATATAACGTGTTCATGTACTTTATACACAGTCTATGGTGGTAACTTTACCTGGAGGAGTTGTCACTGCACCCCATGTTGTGTGTTTCTTTTAACGAGCTGCACACATATTTAACAGTCTTTGGAAATGGTTCCTGTTTGCACCAAACGCACTGCGTCTCTGGTGTTTATCACCACACCTGGGAGGAACGACTTCTTCTTCTTGTGTTGTGTAAATTGGTGGTTGGCAAACAGCTTTTAGGAGCACTACCGCCACCTCTGGTCGTAGCAACGCATTACTGCCAGGAACTGGTTAAAAACCATACAAATGTATATAAAAGTAAAAACAGAGTTGTGAGGAAGTAATTACCTAAAGTGTTATTCTCAGATTTTATCCACAAGGTGTTGCTGCAACTATTTTACAATAAAAAAGCCTTGCAGATGTCTGTCTGAAAGGCCTGATTGGTCCTGTTGTTTGTTTTAGTCAGTGGAGGACAGTTCATTCAGTACTATGGAAGTATTGCAAGAGCACGTCCACTTCTTGATCTTTGTGCTGTTACTCCACTACACTTCAGCACAATTTATGATATTTACATGCAAACACTGTGTTTGTAAACAAATTGAGTTGTGCAGTCTGCAACTTCTGATTTCTTCTTGTTCTTCTTCTCCTTCTTCTTCATAACCAATGTTGAAGGTACATGCCACCCTCTACTGTACCGAAGTGTGTAACATCATGACTTTATTTAGAAGTCATATTCTTGCAATTAACACAATGACCTCCGAATCTGAATAATAACACTGTGGAAAGACACAAGTGTCACTTCCTCTGAATCTGGCACACAATGCTTTAAAAAAATTCAGTTAAATATAGACTGTAGCTATATAATATATAAACAATAAAAGGCTTGATAAGTTTTAATTAAAGGACAGCTACTATTTCATTCTTTTAATTTGTTTTAATTCATGTTAAAGTCTAATCTTTCATACGACTTTGGTACAAGACACAACTGGTATCAATTCATTCTCAAATACAAAATACACGCCATTCGTGCACAAAACGTCCCCATACATATAGTAGTAATCCTCAGTGAGTAATTAATTTAGGCTGTCTGCATGTACCACAAACAAACCCAGATCCTCTGATGCAACACAAACACACATTCAAGCAAACGAGGCACATTGTGTGTTGCGATTTAACAATGAAAAACAGCTGCAGGTGGAGAGAGATTAGGGGTGAGTTTGACTCACTTGAACGGTACTTCAAGGCCACAGGAAGTCCTTCATGGTGACACAGTGTCCAAAAAACACATTTTATAATCTCCCACTGGATGAGGACATCCACGTTGAGGCTAAAAGTCCATTCAGTTCCAACAATGTCCTCTTTACACAAACCCGGGTGTTCCAGCTCCAGACTTCAGTATGTGTCTTTGGGCAGCCATTAAAGTCATCACTGCACATAAATAGACTTTCTAAAAAAAACAACACTGCCTGATAGAGACCGGCTCCACTGCAGACTTGTCACACCAGGAGGAACCAAGGGACAACTAATGTTCCATGAGGTGTCCCAGCATCTTCTGAATGTTCCTCCAGCAAAAGAGAAAAGAAACTTCTGGAGGCTCTGTGTTGGAACAACATCTCACAAACACATTTTATGCTGCTTTTTAATGTCATTTTCCACTCCCCTGACTATGTGGGAGAGAAAGTCTGTTTTTCTGTGGTTGTGTGTGCTGTTTTACATCTTAGACTGTAGATGGCGCCACTCATGCACTGAATAAACAGCACCACTGCCTCTGGCCTGTTTTCTGGCGTTTCTCTGCTGCCTCATTTGGAACAGTTTTACATCACTTGCTGTTATACCAGAACAATCCTACAGTGTTATTTCACATTATATCCTCGGACAGGAGATGGATTAGAACACATGTGCCGATTTAGACCAAAATCAGATCTGTGAATTCTTCATCTTGGGTCGCAGTTTTTCCCACTTCAGTTCAGGCTCAAAACCTCTCTTCAAAAAGACTAAGAAAGAGAGGCAAGGCTCTTTTCTTTACTCATCAAATATTAATAGACCATTTTTTTGTGGTGAAATACTGACTTGAAATTTCAAGAAGCCACACTGTCAATCAGAAACCAAACACAAACGGGTATCCCTCCTGAGGAAAACCAAAACATCACATAAAAGGCTTTTTTTTTTTTTTTTTTTTTTTTTTACAGACTATATTTAATCGCATCCCGCGAGTCCACGACACTTTTGCATTGCTGCATTCAGCTGATTGACAAACGGAGACAAACAGCTAAACAAGGTTTTAGCTGTAGAGTATGTTACTTGGTTTGTAAGATTACAAACTGAAAAATCAAATACTGATATCCTGACACGGTGCAATATTACTAAAGGAAACCAAACTGTAAAACCATATGCCAGTTTAAAACATGTGTCCAATGACTGGTAGCAATAGTTGACCTTGACCTTTGACCTTTGGCCATACAATCTCTTATCAGCTCATCCTCGAGTCTTAGTGAATGTTTGTGCCGAATTGTCTCATCAAGGGTTTTTAATAACTTTACTGTTGCAGTTGATGATCATCACAACCCCACTGCACAGAGAGCAGCAGGACTGAGAGGTCAGTGAGGGGTCAGTGGGGAGACCTGGCGCGACTCTAAGGGACGCAAGAAGAGATTTCTCTTCAGCTCAGAGAAGAACGAGGAGGAAGACGAAGAGGAGGAGGGCGCTATTCTTCTAACACAAACAGAGCTGCAGCTCTCTGAGTTGCTGGCGATGGCAGATGGCAGAAGGAATGAAAGGCAGATGGAAAAATCACTTCCAACATGTTTATCATCGTCAAAAAGTGTGTATGAGCGTTTGCGTATGTGTGGGTATGTGTGTGTGTGTGTGTGTGTGTGAGGGGGATGATTCCCCCAGGGTTAATAAAAAATGTGATTGGATGTGAAAAACACAAGCGCTAACAGTCACAGTGGTGCAGGAGAGGCTTTATGTCGCGTGTATGTCGACTGTGGAGCTGCTTTTTCTGAATGTAGACACAGATTTGGTGAACGTGGCATCAAGCAAGTTGTTTACCTGGATATGAGAGAGTGTCTTCAGCTATTCTACTGCGCAAAACCAGGATCTTATACTTCATTGCAATAAATGATGTGGTATGATTACGCTTATCACTTGGCATTAGCTATGAATTCATTGTGGGGAAATATCCACATTGATCACTACAAAATGTCAGACTATGGTAAAAATGTTCATCATAATCTCCCAGAGCCCGACGCCCCAAAATATTGAATTCACTGTTGCAAAAGTACACCGGAAGATATTTATTTTTGAGAAGGTACAATATTAATTTTTTTTATGCAATTCTGCAATGAACAAGACATCAGATGACTTCCAAAATTGTTTTCTAAAGTTTTTGCTTTAGAAATGTTCATATTAAAAGTACCTGCACAACAACTGCACTCGGTGTGCTCTGAAGTTTTATTTAACAGTGAACGTGTGCAAATTGCTCACGAAATATTAAACTTTTTAGTGTTCACACATGCCCAGCTGAGGTCACTCGCTCCTGAATTTAATACATGTACAGTCTGATGTCGCCACGGTGATACGTGTGTGAAAGCGGTGAGGTTGAGGTGAGAGAGAGGCGGCTGAGAAACTCGAGAAACACACATGACTTTGTGACCTCAGCAAACAGCCATGACGGCGTGATGCAGACAGTCTGAGGTTCTCTCACGGTTTTTACAGGAAGACAGAAAAAAAAAAAAACCCACTTACGAGCTGTGCAGCAGCACTGGCTTCTCCAGTCTATCATGTTTGACATTTTCTTTGCAGTTTTTTTTGCCTTAAAACTGCATGAAGTATGAGGTTCCTGCTGACCATCAACACATATCAACACACATCTGATGTCCATTGTAAATAAAGGCCAATAAATCTGCCTATAAATCAAAAAAGACTTCTTATATCTTTAAAACTTGCCTAATAATATTGAAATTTTTAAGCTTTCTTCGGTAACAAATTGATTCACTAACAGCAGTCTGGGCATCCATGGCTGCATTGTGAACAGGACCTACTAAAAGCCAGTTTGGCACACTTTTAATGGTGCCACTTTGTCATAAAGGTAAACAAATATCAAGCCGTCTGACACCATTACATTATACTTCCTGTTTACACCCCAAACAGACAGACACTGAATTTTGCACTGTCAATATTTTCTGGCAGTATGGCTCGGGATATCTCATTGACATGCGCTTTACATTTCTGGAGCACTGAGACTCTCATCAACCCGTTCACATACAGATATAGGCCCCGAATTGAAAACCTCTCGACTGCTTAAATCTGCAGGAATTTGACAGAAGAAGAAGACACTGAGACAGCTCAGTGTCTGAGTTGGACAGCCTCTCTCTAAGGAATCCTCTGAGGACATACTGTAAATGATACTCCGGATAAAGACTAACTGTACGAGGAGATTTAAAGGAGGCACTCTGGACTTGGCTGGTAGTGTTTGGGTCGTAACAACGAAATGGAAAAAACAATTAAATTAAAAGTTCTTAGAAGGAAACCACTCATTCTCAGCTGTCTGGCTGGAAGCCCTGATGCAGAACAAATATTCAGCCGAGTGCAGGTCGAGGCTGATCTGAGACCTGCGAGTAAAGATGAGGAGGTTCTTTAAACATGTTCAAAAGATAAAGGTTTATTACAACTAAATGTAAGCAGCAACATGTGTGACATGGCTGAGTAGTATGTTCGCCAACTAGCCCTGCAAGTAGTCCCAATGTCACCAAACCTCCAGCCACTTTCGGGTGTGACTGGACCTTTGAGGTGAAATAGAGCAGAGCAGAGTGTAAAGGGAAGTACTTTGGCATTAATTTGACTTTGGATTGTGGTTGAGAGACCAAAAAAAAAAACTTGATGAGATGGTAAAATGTTTTCCTTTCGAGTTCATTTCTGTGGGATTAGATTTGTCCAGAATTTGGTCCAATGTAGAGACACAAAGAAAGAAAAGAAAAACAGACAGAGAGCAACAGGCTTCAGTGTCTCACTCTATTTCCACCTCTTTCATTCCTCCATTGTCCCATCTCCCTCTCTCAGTTATTTTAAATAAGGGCGTCTTATTGTCTGGGGGACATCTGATCCTCTCTCTCTCTCTCTCTATTACTCTCTCTCTCTCTCACACACACACACACACACACACACACACACACACACACACACACACACACACACACACACACACACACACACACACACACACACACACACACACACACACACACACACACACACACACATACCATTGCAAATATGCTGACACCAAATGCTTGCTCAGCTTTTTTAAGAGACAGAAAAGAGAGAAAGAACTTGACAGATGAATGAGGAGGTATAAACTCAAATCCTGTCCCTCCCTCCTTCTTTTGTTTTTCTTCTCTTTCTTTGAAGTCACAACTGATGCAGTGAACCGGCACTCAGAGCTCTTATGTAACTTGTGAGTGTGAGTGTGCATGAGTGTGTGTGTGTGTGTGTGTGTGTGCTTACATGTATTTTACTTTTTGTTTTTGTTTTTTCTTGAAGGGCATTGTGATTCATTAAAAGCAGATTATAAATCCAATTCAATAAGAAAGAAAAGCTTCCAGCATCGGCCATATTTGTATTTGAAGATAAGAGTTGCACTTCGAGCTGTATTATTTGTGCAGCGCACAGATGAGTGCAGGAATATTAGAAGACGTGTGAGGTTCTAATATTTCCAACAAAAATGTGCAATCAGGGCCAGACCAAACATTTTTGGAGGCCTGAGGAGGAGGAACAAGCCTTCACATAGAAGAGAAGACCACTGCAGGATCCTCAGAGGGACTGTGTGGCCGAGAGGCCGAGGAGCACGAGTTAAATGTCTGTCCGAGGGCTCAAGGTGAAGGACATTGGCTAACCTTGTCCACAATATTTTGTATGACCTTAAACCTGCATTAAAAAGACATAACATGTTTCAGTTGACAACAGGCATGTTGGTGTTGGAAAGAGATGGATGATAGCCTCTTTAAAAGACTGATTTTGGATCCAAACCTGAAATAGGTGATTATGTCAGTGTCAACACTTTGTAAAACTAATAACATTAAAAAATATAATTCCAATTGCAAATTAATAGCGTTTATACACAGCACGCTCCCTCCTCCTGTGCCTGCTGGAAACAAATTCAGTAGTAAAAACAGTTTTTTTTAATGAGCCAGTTGCTGAAATATTTAGAGGATAAATTGACCCAGGAGGGAAATTAATAGAGAGAATGGAAGATGGAAATAAAATGGTTAATAAATCCTTTTTTGGAATCCACAACTGCGATATTCAGGGCTCAATTAAACCTTTCAGAGAAATCAACGAAGGGATTTTGATTTTATACCATAAGATCGCAATTTGTTATTCTGCTTCCAAGTTCGCCAAACACCTTGCAGGAGGAGTCAGAATGCGAAAGTTGTATGATTTCTGCGTTCAATAAACTACTGAACCCTGCGAGGCAGTTTGGCACCAGCAAGCTTAGCTGCTCTTTGGAGTCGAGTCCCTGGAAGGATCCGGATCTGGGCTGAACTGTGTGTGAGGTTAATCCAGTAAGTCCTGGGTGCACGCAGTCATTTAGACCATCTGAGTGATGAAGGGCAGTCAGCTGCTGTATGCAAAGAACCTGACCTCAGTCCCCCGAATGCATGTGGACTTAAATAACCTCCCGGTTTCAGTGCACAGCTTCGGATTAATTATCGATGACACAAAGAGAAAGTAAAAGGTAAAGGCTACACATCAAACACGATGAACGCTTGTTCCTGCGGCAAACTTATTATTCATTATTCATCTTCCGCAGCTTTAACCCTCAGAGTCGGGCTCCTTCTTTGTACTACACATATTGAGTTTTCTCTGAAGACAATGGCTTTAACGGCGAACATTTTATCAATACTAACATTACAAAACAGGTCTAGACACACATGGAAATATAATAACTTTAAACAAATTAAATTACTGGTGGAAAGTTCACACACTTCAGGAATAAGTCAATATTGTGAGTTCTGAATGAACTGAAATATTAAATCACAACATTTACACTGTTTTAAACTGAATATTAAAAACTGGCATGAAAATAATGAAAATAATAATCATGATGTAGTATGTCAGTATGATTCTGACTTTGAATTGTGAGGAGTTTGTATTTTATCCCCAAAAAAACCACCAGATGTATTTCATAGTGTCTTGTTTCAGAAGGATGAACTCACCTTTGTGATCTTTGCCTGCACTCGTGAAAAACCCTTCATGCAACAGGTGCATCAGCATCATTTAGAAAAACTAACTCGTGAACAAGACTTTCGACCAATCAAGGGTCACCTCAGAGAGAAGGCGTTCCTATTGGCTGTTATACAAAGTGAACTTGTACGTTAGAAAAAAAAAAAACTGGCTCCAGAATTAAATTTTCAGATATTGAAACATCTGATTCAACCGTCGTTTCAGTATGTTAATGATCCTAATATGTGGTTAGTTTACTTTGGTTATATCTACTTTTCATTAAATGGTAATGGTAAAAATAAAAAATAAACATTTCTCTAATCTAAAAACCTAAAAAAAAAATAAGATGGCAGGTTGGCGAACAGCGATGAACGAAGCCCTCCCGTCAAATGAAAGCTTGAAAAATGAAGCTGCTCCATTTGAAATGCAGCTGTAGGCAGCGCTGGTGCAGTGTTGGAGGAGATGACCCAGGAGAACAAGAGGAGTTCAAGCAGCGCAGACAGAGAGTATGTACGTCGGTAGTAGAAAGGAGGTCGGCGTATTGTACGGCCCGAGGCACAGTTTGACTTTTATTCTGGTGTGGGGGGACCCAAAACTGAAAATCTATGCATGTCAGCGCTCTGAGATAACGCAGTTGATCACTTGCAGCTAATAGAGCACCACACAAAGTCACACAGTGCAGAAGAATCCATATTTAGCGTTATATTTTTAAGGTTAGCTTCGAGTTAACCAGAAAAAAAAACATTACAAAAAGGATAATTTATTGAAATCATCAGCGCAGATAAAATTATTATCATGTAAACTGTATGTAGAACATATTTTTGCCTGGAGAAGCACAGAAGAAGCCAAAATGGAGGATTTAAGCACATATGAGCCCTAAAACTAGAGCTATTAAAAAGTCATATCACTGAGCGGCTGTATAATGTCTCTGAGGTTAATTTAATGGAAGAGAAACTGACTCTAAATTACTGGTTCTCCACTTTTTGGTTTGTCGGAGGAGAAAATGGGAACATTTGCTTCCCGTTTTTAGAACTGTTAATACAGACCTTGAGTTACGTGTTGCGCCAACGTTATTGAACCACTATAACCTTCCTCTTTGCAGGAAGAGGAGTGAGACCCGAGCTCCAAAATATGCTTATTGATTTGTTCAATAAATACTTCTTATTCTGAGAGACTTCTCACACGTGGGCAAAAAAAAAAGCATCTGAAGCAGCCTAAAAATATGTGAGCTGCATCGTATGGGACGGATCTTAGAGATGAAAATGATCCCCATGTTTACGTTTTTGAAGCTTTGCATCGACTTGAAGAGCTGCAGGTGAAAGCTTTATTTACTGTTTCACACACTTCTGTAAATTATTAATCAAGTCAAATATGGATAATCAATATTTTTGTCACGAATACAACTCGGATGTTGATGTGTCATCTGACCTACAATCCTACAGTCTAATAAAACAGTCCCTGCAATAAATCCCTCTATGAAAGTCATCATGTTCAGCTTTTATTGAGTTTTAATGATCATTTTGGAGAATTGCGGTGCTGCAGAATTATACTATATTATACCGAGAGGTGTTTTCGATATTTAGCCTGCTCTCATTGATATAAATGGGATGCAATGCCTGTTAGTGTAACACAAAACAACTCGTCTCTGTCTTTCTTTATGTTAGCGCAACAGGAAATAATAGAAAAATATAGAAATTAGACAGACATAGGCGATGCAATATATAAAGAGAATAAAGATAAAGAAAACAGTTAATTCAAAGTTAGCTGCCTCACTGATCTTCTGCAGACTCCACCGGTGTCCCTGCGGTACTCTGTGGAAATGATACAAACAGAACACGAGGTATTGGTGGTGATTTGGTCAGAGTTATTTATCCTAAAAAAAAAACACATTAGGGATGAGTTTACAAAAGGGCGGCGCCCATCAACCAGTACCTGCGCTCGAGACCGGGTCAAACTCTCGGTGGAAAAGAGGTTGACGTACGTCGGGCACGGGCTGGATATGAGCATCATAACAGCAGAATAATGCAGGGTAAGCATGATAATGATGGGATCTGACACTCTACACGTAGAGTAACGCATATACGCTGAGCTCTGAGGTGTAAACTGGAGCGGGTGAAGGAAGTAGCCGAGCTGGATAAGACGTGTTTAAATAAAGTCTTTATGTATTTTATCTCTTTTATATTTCTTGCTCAGCTCTGTGACTCCACTGTGATGATAATGCATGACAACCACATGTAGGGAAAAAGTGGTTTAAATATTGCAAAGTCATCACTAAAGTTAAAGAAACGTGAAAGCTTTAAAATAAGCGTTTGGAGCCCTGCGACGTCATTAAAACAACACTTCCTTCATGCATGAGTGTCGTTGTGTGCTGTGATGCCTGAGCAGTGAGAGTGAACCGTGTGTAATGATAAGAGATATCTAATGGTTGGTGGCTGTGTTTGAAGTGTGACATGTTTTCTGCTCACTGGTAACAGCATCTTATGTAATTCCACGTCATGGCTACATAAACTCGTTGGTCGTAAGTGCTGAAGGTTCAGGATCAGTTGTTTTTTGTCTTTTTGCCAACTTTAAATTGTAAATTCAGTTGTGGATGGTGTTAAAGAAGTAAACTTGCACAGTGATGACTGATTTTAATGATGAAAATACCAGCCTGCTACCTCCTTTTCAAACATCTTCAGCCTGTTTTACCAAAATATTTGGAAATAAACGAGTGAACCTGTTCTGATCACTCCTGCTCGTGCAGTTAAAAGCAGAATTAATCTCCCAATGAACACTGTGGGGGGAGTTTGCAGGATCTGTTTGCACTTCATTTGCACAAATAATCAAAAACAGCGAGATAAAGCGACTCACTGTATAGATAGTAAATATATGCATCTGCAAATCTTACACCTTTAATGTGAAAGCGCTGCAGTGTTATCGGTTTGCTCTTTCTTGTGAGCAGCGTACCGTTAATTTCAGTTTGGCTTTTGACCAGCATCAAATCAATGTAAATAAGTTAGAGTCCATTTATTGGCCGTTGCGTGGGTCAGTGGACGAAGGCCCAAAGCAGGCAGTGAGGTGACGAGCTTATGTCCGCACGGTGACCCGTGTGCAGCTGGCTGACATCTCCGCTCTGCTGCACAAGCTCCAATAAAGCAAAGAATTACTTATAAAAATCAAACCCGCTGTTCTGTGTAAATCCAGGCCAAGACGAGATGTTCGATGAGCTGAGAGCCTTTTCAAGTGGCAGCGTCTGGGCGGGAGATTACAAGGTTGAGTTGAGTTTTACGAGGACGTTTACGACTCGGTAAGACGATACGGACGCATTTTGCCTCTGAGCTGCCATCTCATTTCGCTTGCTTTGCATCTGCTTTCATTTTCTGTTTTGTTGATCTTAAAAAGGGGACGGATAGATACGATGATATGATGAGGCAGTAAATCGACAACTAAAGGCTACTCAGGCCCGTGTGACATCACTTAATGATTACATTTTTATTTAATGGTGTTTCAGTTGTAGATATTTTAACTCTTAACTTCACAGCCTGCAAGACTCAAGGTTTGTTGTGGACATTAAAAGCTTTCTCTAAAACATGAGCTTGAATGCGTGTCTGAGGCGGGTAAAAGCTGATCAGGAGCGACCGACGTCTGCAGAAGACGACAGTCTCGAGGTCGTGACAGCTTCAAACAGCTTCAAACACGCAGACATGTCGAAGCCACTCTGACTTGCCTCATCCCTTTTTTGCTTTAATGCTCCCTCATGGAGTATTAGCGAAGATCCCTGCAGCCATGGAATTACAGCTAAGATGTCAATACACATTGTGCACGGTGATTACAGTGCATGTGTGCATCTTTTTACTTCCTATTTTGTCTCCATTTAAAGAGTTGTAATTTGTCAACTCTTGAGTCCAAGTCTTGGGCAGACTGGGGACAAAGTTGGGTCCTCTTTCACTGCTCTTGTCTGACCAAAGACACTGATTTGTCAGGGATTGCGCACGTTAATTGACATCATTATACTGTAAATGTGTCACCGTAGCAATAATCCTTTGAGCAGCTATAGTCTGTCAGAAATCCAACAGAAGAAAAGAGCAACAGCTGATGTTGTCACCAGTGGTCAGTTTGAGAACAAGCGTCACCTCTTTCAACAGCCAATCAGCTGGTAGCAACGTCAGCTGATTAAATGACGGAGATCCACATGTCAATTTACGTGAGGAACAGCTTTGTCTGTATGACAGAAGCCTTCCCTTGAAGCACTCATGGACGGCTACAAATTCTCAACCCTTTCTGTTTCATCACTGTTAAAAATGAAACTGTTGCAGGGAGCTTCAAACTGATCCAACCTGCTCCAAACTGATCCAACCTGCTCCAAACTGATCCAACCTGCTCCAAACTGATCCAACCTGCTCCAAACTGATCCAAACTGCTCCAAAATAGCAAGATGCCGACGGCCAAAATCCGAACTCGAGGCCTCATAACGGCCGTTCACGTCACTGTTGGTCGCTGCTTCACCAAACCTCCAAATAAACTACAGCTCCACAAGCTCCATTAAAATGCTGCTTGCAACTCAACACATAGATAATGATAATAACCAAATGTTTTGTGTTAAATAACCAACTCAAAAAGTCCCTAAAAGGTTGTGTCAGAAGCACGTCGGTGCTCTGTGATTGTCTGTGATTGCTGTGCAGTTAACTCGACGGAAATGTTGGAGGGAACATTCAGTACATCTAATTGATATTTGTTACAAAACGCTTTCAGTGGTCCTTGGCTTTTGGCAGCTTTGGCTGGTTTCCTACCTTTCCCTCAAAGCCACCATCAAACCCTGACTTTTATTTACCATCTGGAAGCTGAGGTAAACACTATTTGCAGCATCAGAGCGCAGCAGTTGCTGCAGCCTGGTCTGTCAGCGAGATATTAGCTGGCTTCGAGCCACGGAGAGAGACGGAGAGGGAGAGAGGGACAATGTGGACTCCTACTTTCAGTACCTCTTATTTGTGTATTTTTGGATGTGTATGCTTTATGAGGATGTGTGCCTGGTGAAGAGTTGGAGCTGTGCCATGCTGAAGACACAGCACCATACAAGGGCAAGTCATGCTGGAGGATCAGGCCGTCTGCAGGCTGGCACCACTGCAGGGTGATTGTGCACCGCAGCTCTGAGGGCTCAGCCCAGATGGAGCTTAGAGGCCTGATGTTTTATAGATATTTGGTAGCATCTGTACAAAAAAAAAAAAAAAAGTCAGATATTTTGGGAAATACACTTGCTTTGTTGAACACCTGTTCAAAACCAAACCCTTCGAGCCACATGAGAATTGGTGACTTCTCAGTTTCTGTGAGCTCAAACGTCTCCAGTTGAAGGATTAAAAAATGCCAGAATAGTTATGCATTTTAAATGGTAAACTTCTTTTTGTGGATGTCAGAAAAAGTGTTTGTAGCCCAACTATCCACCCTGACATCTTTTTCTGCTCTGCCAGTGCTGCAGTGAAGTTCCTACAGATGTTTTGACAAAATATGAGGTCTTACAAGCCTGCGGGCTCACAGGACAATAAGCTCATGCAGTTTATTCACATGACCCATTTCCCATTGACTCCTGTCTCCTAAGGGTTTTCAAACCCCTCCTCTTTTGTAAAGCACTTTATACTTTGCAGGGGAGAGTTAAATAAAAGTAAGAAAATGATAAGCTTCAGTTGTGGTAAATATTCAATAAAGCTGCATCGTATCTATCAAATCAGAGGCTGACTGGAACTCATCTGATTTGTAATACAAGTATTACCCCGCTCCTGTGTGTGTGTGTGTGTGTGTGTGTGTGTGTGTGTGTGTGTGTGTGTGTGTGTGTGTGTGTGTGTGTGTGTGTGTGTGTGTGTGTGTGTGTGTGTGTGTGTGTGTGTGTGTTTCTGGCTCTTTTTCCTGTCCCGCTCTGTATCACGGAGTGTGTGTTGCACCCTTAATGTGTTCGTGTGTGAATGTTTTATAAATCGAGCGAGTGAACGTCTACAGAAGATGAAAGTGACTCTGAAAATGATCTAAGTGCTCTGAAGTTCATATCTGTGTGTGTGAGGGAGAGTGAAGGCACGAGAGAGAGATTTACAGAGCAGTAAGGTCAAATATCTTCTACCTAATAATAAATCACGCACACAGCCACCCCCGCCACCCCCCCCATCTCATATACAGTCTTCCTCTCTGTCCATCCCCCTCCCATGTGTTGACATAGTTTCCATGGTGAGGGGAAGGTGTCGAGAGCCATCGCTGCATTCCTGGGCGCATGCTCACACACACATTAACATTTACTCTGGGGGGGTCAGTTAACACTCTCACAGCTCTCCAAGTCCAATATTTGACTGCTGCTGCCTCAATAAATTGTTAAAAAAAAAAAAAAAAACACAGAGCCCAGAGATTTTTGATGTCCTGTAGGTAAACTGTGCTGTGCGTGATCCACTTTGTTTGCCTCTGTCCTTCACATTTCACCTACACTGTTGACTGTGAGTTAACTTGCAAATGGGATGTAAATTGCTGAAGCAGAAGAAGCCTAAAGCCTGCGTGCAGCCCCAACAGGATGCATTGTTTATTACACACCATAATTTACAAGTGTCAGACAGCACTCACAATTTTTGCCGTTTTTTTTTTTTTTTTTAAAGCCTTGGTTGGGCATTTAGACCGAACAGAGGCGGCGATATACAGCATGAGGTGCTGCGTTGGCAGGGGGTGTGTTGCTTCAGGTACAATGGAATACAATCCATGGAGTTCTGTTTGAGTAACATATCTGTGAATTTGAAGGCTTAGTAGACGCCAAAACAGTGCACAGCAGCTTATAAAACCCTGAGAAAGGATTTTACGACTCCCTGCTTGCACCTATTGGATTGGCAAATGCAGCATCTTGCCAGAGATGAATTTCTCTGCTGAAAAATCCCTGTATTGTTTTGCTGGAGCTGGAGGGTGCCAACCCTTCAAGTTGGTCTAAATGTGGAATTACTTTTGGTATGTTCCCTTAAAACTCAGGTAATTGTAAGAATTTCTGGTTGAGAGAAATATTAAAAGCTCTTTCTGTAACTATTACAAAAGAAACAGATAAAGGACAGCAAGAGTGTCAAACACCGAACAGTTTAGATGGTACCACGTTCTTGTTCTGTATTAGGTTATTTTCTGACGGTTTAGTTCGTTTTGGTAGAGCTCTGCTTGTTGCAGAAACCTTTTTGTTAAAGTGTTATCAATATATTTTCTTGTGTAGCAAAAGCAATATGGTCAATGGGAAGAGCAATAAAATATCCAAGTGTTTTTAAAGCCACCCTTGGGTGTCAGTTTCAGGCCTGTGCATAAGTCTAATTGATGGTAATGGGTCCTGATCTTCCCGAGGGTTCTATGGATACAAAAATCCTAATATTTAATCCTCTGGGAACTACGAATATCTGTAACAAGTATCATGGAAATCTGCCCATTATTCTTTGACATCTTATTTACAAATTTGACCACTAGGAGGCGATAAAAGAAAATTCACTGGATTTCCAAAATGGAGAGGGTTCATCCTCTGGAGGCCATGAATGTGCTCAGTAAATTTCCCTGCAAACTAGTTGGATATCCAAAATCTAAATTACACACAAAAAAAACCCCCAACTCATACATTTTTGTTGTATTTTGGCTTTTACATTCTGACGCATTATTTTCAGTTCTGGTTTTAATAAACATTATTTGCTTTCCTGGCCGTGGAGATTTGGAGGCCCAGAGCAGGATAACTGTGTGCTCTGGGGACCTCTTTCTCTGCAACACCTCACTGGTAAGCGCTGATACGCCAAAATGTGGCCTGCAAAACAGAAACATGATAGATGTCGATTGTGCTGCAGTTTGATTGTTTGTGTGTTTAGTTACTGTGGAAATTGGTTGATAAAAGCCAGACTGGAGACACACCTCTTATGAAACCGTAAGCTTCAGACATCCAGACACAAAAAATACAACAAAAAAAAACATGCATGTACACACACAGGAGTACAATTCCTAAACTAACCACAATAATCCGAGGCAAGGCTTAACAGCTGAGGGGTCTTAACTCATATAAATACTTTAATATTATCTTTAAGACTCAACCGGAGCTCCACATAACTGGAAACTACCGTGGAGCATTGTGGGTAAAGTCTGAACCAGTCACAGCCAGGATTGAAGGTGCAGTAGCCCCCGTAGAGTGCAGAAGAAAAGTGTGTTGGCGAGAGGAGGCAGAGCGTCTGTTTTACCTCTCCATGTGTCCTCAGCGAGATCTCGCCCTCGGGCCGACCGCTCCTGCAATCAGCTCTCGCAGCCTCATCACCGAGTGCTGAAGAGACGTGCTCTGGGTGGTTTTGGGTAGAAATCATCACGTAGTATTATTGTACAGCAGGCGCATCCCGGCAAGTAAGACTTGAGTTTGTTGTCAGAGCTGACCTGCGTGCTGAGAAGTAGGAGGAGGAAGAAAAGAAAAGGAAAAAATGGGCAGTGAACCAACCTGCAAGATTTGAAGAGCTTCACCGGTTGGGTTGTTCTTCCTCTTTGAAGTTTAAGAAACATACTGCCAACTCTGGTTTCCTGGAAAACAGGAGCAGACTTTGACAAGAATTCTCAGGAAATCCTGGGATTTCAATTCAATTTGAGGCTAAGTGAATTTCAAAAAGATTATTTTAGGCCTGGAGACTCATTAGGGTTGAAGGCTTGAAGCTATGAGGAGGTTCCCCCAACCACTATTACCATGTACTGCCACTGTTAGCTTTCCATCACCTCAAGCAGCCTATGATGAACACACATCAAACCTAATAGCCCATAAATATATTCTATGTAGAAAAAGAAAGAAGAAAGTTACAGGTTTTGGAGGGACCATACGTTGATCTGACTGTTATACATTTATGAAAGTGTGACGTTACTGTACCGTACTATAATTTTGGGGGACTGTGGCACACCTCATTACCAATTGCTCCTCAATTTCTGCCATCTCAAGACATTTTTTTTAGCACTGACACAGCAAGAAACCACAAATCCTGGTTACGTCGGGCTGCACTGTAAAAATCTGAATTACAATTAGTTTAATAAGTTGATCTGCTTCGACGCGGCCGATGAAAAAGTGTGCTTAAGTGGAAGAGAAGCGCTCACAGACAGCAGACTGTGTGGAGCTGCTGTAGACATCAGCGTTGATTACAATGAAGATGCGAAAACGTGTCGCCCGTGGTAGACTCCTGGGAGAACAGGCTGCTTACTTCCACGCGTGTGCTGCTAAATCTTTCTGTCTGAATTTTTTGTTATGTGGAGCAACCCTCAAGCTGTGACATGTTCGAGTCGGAGCCAGGGGTAACACCATGAAATGTGCCATCTCCAAAACAGCAGGAGCGGCGAACGGGAACCAAATAAAAAACATCCAGCGTCGTTTTCTCCCCCTATTTATATGTTTTTTTTTTATCACACATCACCGAGTCAATTAAGGAAGACAATGATTTAAGTTGTGACAAGGCCACATTACCAAATGATCCATGAGCAGCAGGAACACGCACGTATAAGCAAAGGAAAATGGGTCAAATGGACCCTGAGAGAGAACAAGTGTATGTTAGAAAAGCCACAGACAGCTCGAGAGCCAATCAACACTGGATCTTTCCCCTCTCTCATCTCCACATGAGGTGGAGATGAGAGAGGGAGAGAATGAGTGGTGGAGAAAGAGGGAAAAAAAATTAAAACGGAGAGAAGTGGATGGAGAGCCCGTTGTTAAAGAGGTGTAGAAATCAAAACCCAGGAGAGAGACTGAGGTCCCAACTCATCTGCATTTCTAATCAAGAGCGAAAGAGGGAATCGGTGTGATGAGGGGAAGTGAGAGGGATGGAGAGAAAAATACAGAGAAATGGAGCAAACAGCACCGAGACAAAGTGAAGAAGAGATTGGTGACTAATAGAAAAGCGATAAACCCATAAATCCCATTAGACTAACAAGACGAAGGCGACATAGAAAGACACGGAGGGAAGAGTTATAGCCGCGGTCCAATGTTGAATTATAAAACATTTATTCCACTAGAAGTTTTTGAAGTTGTCTTCTTTTTTTTTCTCCGCATGTGTTTGGGAGCGCAGAAAAAGCTGATTGATGGCTTGCCCAGAGACGGAGAAGAAAACCAAATTGGCCCACATTTGTCACAAGCCTCCGAGAGGGAAATCTGATCGCGACCGCGATTGGATCCTCTGGAAAAACCCAGCCGCCACGTTTAAAACGGGAAGAGGGCGAACCAGCCAGGGCGACTTTCAGAATTAGATAACGACTGACTTATTGAATATGTTAAGAGAACAGCTCAGCATTTTGGGAAAGATGATTATTTGCTCTCCGTTAGAGAATAAGAGGAAAGGATTGATGTCGATTTCACGTCTGTACTTTCGGGTTGGGAAACGAGTTTTAAAAAGTTGAAAACATTTTCAATCCTGAAAGTCATCATCATCTCCAAAAATAAAAATAAAAAAGGGGACAAAAAGCCAAATGTCAAAATGAATACATCTTACAAATCTATTTATTTAAAAAAAAACAAAAAAAACATCATGAGTCATCATACTAATTTCAATAAAATTACAAAGTAAAAAGACACTGGGGGAACCTTGCAGTGACATGTTCAGTGGTGTGTATCAATGCTACTTGTGTGTGTGTGGTTCACTGCTCTGAGCATTCGGCACAGAGCTATCATTCGCTTATATGCACAAGTATTGAGTAAGTGTGTGTGTGTGTGTGTGTGTGTGTGTGTGTGTGTGTGTGTGTGTGTGTGTGTGTGTGTGTGTGTGTGTATTAGTGGTAGTGGTAAAACCTATTCTGAATACTGCAACAGCACAATCACAGAGAGGCACACACCTGCGGAGTTTTTTTTTTCTGTAATAAAAGTCACCATCAATCAAGCCAAAACACCAATCGTCTGATCAATATTTCTCCTATTTCAGTAGTTAGAGGAGGAACAATGCGTTGATATGGAATCCGCTTGGTAACCAACGTCACATTTCTTGGTTTTTCTTTTGAATTCAGGCCAAATTCTTGGTTTAAAAGTGAATAACCTGACCAGGCTGAATAAGAAGCCGATTGTTTTCCACCCAGTTGAAGGTTGCAGGGTCAGACCCAGACTGTAGCAGCAGAGTATGGGAGCAGGGAGTGTTTTAGCTGTGATTGAGGGTGATAAATGTTCAGCTCTCTGTGAGCTGTGACCCGACTACAGCCTGATATTGCTCATAAAGTTCTGAGAGTTGCTTAAAATTCCCTTTAAAACACATCAAACAAAGCCCCGTTCGAGCCCCGTCAGCTCGAGAGGAAACGCGGCCCGTCACAAACCTAACAGGTCCGATGGATCCTGCGGGCTTTGGGCAGACAGTTTGTGTGTGTTGTTGGTGGAGCTGCGAGCGTGCGTTCGCACGGCAGTCACCACAAGTTCATTCATTTGCTATAAAAACACCAGAGGCTGCACAGATGTTAGCAGACACAAGTTGGGTGCAGCTGACTTTCTCCATCAGCTGGTTATTGCAGAAATATTTAGTTTAAACTGCGAAGTGCAAGGTAAACTTAGCCGTTTTCTACAACTTCTCTCAAAGAGAGAGGAGACAAGACGTCTCAGATTAATTAGGGAAAGGATGCCTTCACTGTTGGGGGTTGAAATTTCTGAAACCACTTTAAGTAGTCAGTAAACAGTTGAATATTTTGGGAAGTGTTCTCTGGAGATAAGGTGTGGGATGGAGTCTAGCTTAGCACAAAGACTGAAAACAAGGGGGGGGGGGGGGCTGCTTAGCTAAAAGTGACAGAATATGCCTGCCAACAATTTCAAAAGAGTCTCATTTATGTTGGTTATGTAAAATGGGTGCAAATGCAAATGAGGAGAGATTGTTATAAGAGCCAAGAAATGGCTCAATAGTCCCAATCCTCGCACCGGGGAGGTTGGATGGACTGATGGCTTCGGCACAAACAAGTTCCTTTAAAGCTAAATGTTTCACTTCTGAATGGGCACGGCGAGGATTCCCCCGTTTCTACTGTTGTGCTAAGCTAAACCAGGCGGAGCACATTCCCCAAATTGTTGAACTATTTTTTTTTTTTTTTAGAAATCGAAGCTAAAACGCGCAGAATTTTCCTCAAAACTTTGCAGCCGCATGAACGGCAGTTTCAAAAGTTTCTTGCATCACCCTGTTAAAAACAGAGTCGTGCCGTTCAAAGCGTGAACACACGCGAGACGACATTAGCAAACTGACAGCTGGCTTTTCAAATCTGGATGTAGGAGGCTTTGATGTCATCAAAATGTAACCCTGGAAACGACTTGTGTTGCCCACGAATGACATCATACTGTCATTATAAAACAGTACATGCAACTCTTTGTCTCGCACGGCACTCACACACAGTGTACGAAACACACACGAGACTCGGGCAAAAATAACAGCTGGATACATTTCTGGATATTTATAAAAGAAGAGTGCTTGTTTCACCATTTTTAGCGGCTGTTCAAGTGTTGATCTGGCAAAATGAACCGAGCACACCTCCGGCAGTTCAAATATATTGGCACCACGTACAGTATATCTCACACACAAACACACAAACTGCATATCTCCTTGTAAAGCTTAAAAATGTCTCTTATTTTAAAATCTCTGCAATTTCCAAAAAACTAGAGTTGAGAATAAAAGTAAATATCGTCCTTTTATTAAGGTAGTAATACTCTGGGGTGGTAGTGCAAGACCTCTCGTGTGGGAAGCACGTGGAGCACTTTTGTTTTTCGACTTCTGCGCCGCCGCAGAGAGAAGGCTCGGGCTCTGCACACAGAGTACCGACTGCAGATGTTGACGTGTTGAGGTGTCATTAATCCTGTGCAGACACGGTGTCCAATAAGAAAAATGAAATGCCACTCCCGTCGCACAAACAAGTGCTTCCTCGAAGATGACGACTTAGCAGGGTTTGCAGAACCACCACGAGAAGCACAGAGCGGTTGTACTTCACAGCCTCGGCATCAGAAGAAAGAAAGAAAAAAAAAGCATGTCGTCCGGCCCGAGCGCTTCATTTGTTATCCCCAGTGGTTACAGAGGCAGCAGATTTGTTTATTCCCAGTTGGCAGTGAAGTTTCTCGTCGTGCTGCGGAACAAACGTATCTGCATAAAATGTCTCTACGAGCGCCACGGATTTTCTTCATCGAAACAGAAGTCTGAAAGGCAGAGTTTAAAAAGCCCCCTGCTCCTCCACTGCAGAGTTGAAAAATCCTGAGCACCATTTTACGAAGCACCACGACGGGTCCTTTTTCCACGTCCAGAGTCGTATTTAGTCCCACCGCCCGTCGCCCGGAAACAACTGCGTGTCCCAGAAATCGTCTATGGGCGTGTGTCTGTTGTGTGTGTGGTGCTTCCTGTGCTCGCTGCAGTGTGTGGGTGCGGGGGAAAGTGTTTGTCAGTCCATCTCCAGGTCCATGAGTTTGTTGCGTGAGCGCGGGGTGTGCGTGGTGTTGCGGCAGCAGCACTGGGCGCAAATGAGCCCCAGGACCAGAGAGAAGAGGCCCACACCTGCAAACAAATGGAGAAGACGCCGCTATTATACACTACACACCTAGTACTGACCTTCCTATACTACTGAAATGATTCCTCATGCTGTCACAACTACTGGCAGCCACTTTTCTTCTACGTGTAGTGTTATTATTGAACTTTACTGTCATTGAAGCACGGTTACGTTACCCAGTGAGGCCGATGCACCATATAAGAGAGGTAACTTCAGGGAGTCCCACACTGGAGAAGGAGAGAGAACGAGTGGATTAATTATGACAAAATAATCTTGTTATTTACAGGAACTTTCAATTTAAATACATGCATGTTCAAATGATCCCAGATCTAACGTGCTATCTAATGATCTTCTACACACTCTCCTCACCTGCAAACTTAACAGTGAGGAAGATATGTCCCGACATCAGCTCTCCGGCTTGAGTCCAGGCTCCCGTTGAGGCCGACAGGTACCAGGGCGTGGCGATGCAGTGATACTCTCCGCTGTCACTGGAAACCGCACACACACACACACACACACACACACACACACACACACACACACACACACACACACACACACACACACACACACACACACACACACACACACACACAGTCACACACACACAGTCACACACACACACACACAGTCACACACTGCAGCTCAGATTCTGGTGTAACGATGATCGTGTGCAAAGTTTCCAGCCAGCGGTGATCAGGCCGAAAGAAACACTCACCTGTCCTGAGTGCCAAAAATGTTCAAGAAGTAGGTGTGTGTGTCTTTGCGCTCTATTGAAATGTCGCTGGATGAGTTGCGGTCGATTTTCCTCACGATGCCGAAGCGGTCGACGGAGGCCACCTGAATCGTCGTCTGTCCGCCGCGCAGCCTGGTGAAAAACCAGCTCACCTCGTACGCCAGGTCATCTGAGAGACACACAGACAGAGAGACAAAGATAAGTTGGACTGTTCTTAAAAATCTTGGTGATTATTTACCAAGTTCAAAATTGACAAACCACTTCAAAAGACACACAAAGTGCCTTTTATCTACATTTACACTAAACTTTATAAACTACAAAGGCTGTTTAAAAGACGATCAAAATAAACCTAAAAGACACGATATATCTGGCAGAGCGGCATTAAAAGATATATTTACGGACGTATTTCAAACCTGCGAGAGATCAAGTGTAAACCAAAGGGCCCGTTGTGCAGAACAAAGCAGTTTTATTTGACAGACCAGGTGGAAAATGTGTTAATTTATTAATTTACACCTTCACTGAGGAGTCAGTGTTTTTGAGGAATTAGCCCTTTTCAAGATTTTGTTGAATCTTTAAGTCACTAGCATTGCAGTTAAACTACCATGTGCATGTCGAACATTTACAGAGAACCGCATTTTGGGAAAGTGAGGAGGAGGAGGGTGTTTTTGGTGGTCCAACGCAGCCCTAACTTCACACAGATAACAAACGGAACAAAAGAAGAAACCCAGAAAACATGAACGAATCCATTATCACCACATTAAAACGGCTGCTGTTCCTTTTCCCACAGTCACAGGGAAGATAAAACAAGACGAGGAGATGGACACGCGTCATAAAAAGGATGATAGCGATGACAAAAGAAATAAAACGGGGACAGGAGTTTGAGAGAATTCGTGATAATAGATGCAATCTATGGAGAAAAAAGAGGGGGGCGAGCGAGCTAATTATTTCCAAGAGGAAGACATAGAGAGAGAGAGAGAGAGAGAGAGACGAAGAGCGGTAGAGATAGACAGAAGCACAAACTAGTCATTAGTCTGTCAGGGAGAGAGGGACTATTAGCACTGTACCTCCCACACACACAAACACACACATACACACACACACACAAACACACAATAAAAACCGCATGCAGCCTTCGTCATCCTGTCATTTAGGAGACAAATAGAATGTACAGATGAAAAATAAAAGGAACATTTGCAAACGACAATGCGGAGAAAAAAAAAAAAAAGACGAATGATGATGAAGAACAATTACGAAAAAATAAATAAATAAATAAATAAATAAAAATAAAAAACAGAGTGAGAGATGCAGAAAATGAGGAGGAGAGAATGGGTGCAGCGAATATAATGAAGAGGAAGACAGAGGAGAGGAGAAGAGTGTACTCACCCAGAGCAGAGTAATGAATCACATCTCAATTTCTCTCTCCCCTCTCTTGCCTAATGGTTGTAATATTCAAGTGCTACATCATTAAAAATCAGCAGCAGCAGCAGCAGGAACAGCAGTGGTGCTAATAACACTGGCCCGGGTTTCAGTCGAATGTCCCCTGGACTTCATATTGATCGTCGCTCCAGAACTTTGTCTGTCTGCCCCTCCGTGTGATGTGAGAGCAAAGCATATTCCTATTGCGGCCGGAGGTTTTCTCAGGTGACAAACAACATGTCCTTTTATCCAAAAGCTGTCTCAGAAACCATCTTGGTTTTGCACCAAAAATGTACAGAAGTCATGCACAGACAATTTTAAGCTTTTGCTAAAGTTATAAAAGACATCCATGCTCCCTGAAATAAATCCACCCTTCTCTGTTAGCCACACTGCACTTGCAGATTTCATTGATAATTGATAATCATTTAAATTAAATGAAAAACACACAAAAATGACACCCTGATTTTGAAAAGCCCACCAAGTTTGATCGGCGGACGACTTAATGCTCTAGTTGAAGCTACGATTCCTCCGTCTCGGCCGAGAGTCTCAATCCGTCGCTGCCCGTTAGTGGAGAAGAGGACGCGCCGGACACCGGGACGTAATTTTGGCGAATCAACTGGACTACTTCTCATTTAGTGGAGAAGAGCAGTCAGTCCTTTCTGATGCAGATACTGTGATTTAGGCCGAGACGTTCGGTTGATTCTTATCTGTATTGTTGCAAAGGATTACGCTTAAAATTTCACCAGTGATTTATTTCACTTAGTTGCATATTAAATAACATCATGTATTAGCCTGTTAGCTCTGTTAAAACTGGGCTTAAGATACAGTCGGAAATAATTAGAAGACTTCTGGCTTTCAAAGTAAAGACAGAAAGTCATTATGATGCCAGTTTTTAGTTTTAGTTTATTCATAAAGACAGAAAACAAAGAACTAAAATACTTCGAGTGCTCATGTAAACAACGAGTCATAAAAAGCCTCCCTTCACGTTGTTAAATCGGACTAAATTGACGATGATAATGGTGGTGATGAAGATGCACTTTGACAGCATAGAGAGGCGGTGTGGTTTTTTTTTTGCACAAAGACAAGTAGCCAAGCGCTCATCCAACTAGAGATGAGGAAACAGGAGGTGACACTAAGAGAGGGGATGACCGGGTCAACTGACCACACACACACACACACACACACACACACACACACACACACACACACACACACACACACACACACACACACACACACACACACACACACACACACACACACACTATCCTCCCTCCAGACTGACCAGACTCCGCTGAAGAAAAAAGATCTGACACCGGTCGAGGACCGAGTTTTCCATTAACATCGTCAAGAAAGTCCACGTTTCCTCACAGCAACAGAAAGACTCTAAACGTGACACTGCAGAGGAACCGGGGTTTTCAAAGTACTCCAGTGTATCTTACCGGATAACATCTAAATAAGGTACACAACAACACACGCCCAGTCAATAATTTGATTAAGTTCACCATAGTGACAAAGAGAAGATGTCATTTTGAGTTGCGATGGCACACAGTGACACCTCCAGACGGCATCTTCACTCCTGATGGAAGGACTTAATCATTTTGATCGACCAGCGCTGACACCACATTACAGGTGAAAATAAGTGCGTCAAGCTGTCAACACATGATGTCCACATGAGGGTCCCCTCAAAGTAAGGCTGGACGGCACTGAGGCGTTCTCATGCACAGGCGCGGTGAAACGGTTATTAGTCAGAGCTCCCAGCAGCACTCGCTGAACTGAAAGAAAAACAGGCGAGATGAAGGACGGGAAACAAAAGGACGTGGACTCAAAGTGACCCGATGATGGAGTTACGTCCTCAGCGCACACCTGGTTTACCTCAGTGAAATCACAAAAATTCAAAAGAAAACACGTCGTGAAGTGAATTAGCCGTCCGCCAGAGCGTGTGGCGCTGAAAACAAATCAAGGCCATGAAATATTATGGGAAATAAATTGACCAGAAACCAAAGTGGCAATTTTCTCATCGGTTGTTAATCAAGCAAAAGTTATTTAAATAACAAAGTGGTCTGTATGTTGCAGACTTTGGAAGAGGACAGTGATAATTTACAACTTTTTCATCACTAATATTCACATTTTCAACATATCCCTGAAAAGAAGCAAAACTGGCCAAAAATAGTTTTTTTTTTGCAATAAATAATTATATGCACATGAGTTCATGTGTTTTTTCTAACTGTGTTACTAAATCTCATCTACTTTGGTGACTAAAATATCATCATAAGTCTTTGAACTGATGGTTAAACTACAAAAACTCCACTTTAAAAAGAGAAATTCCACCCGACGTGGCTTTCATTTGTTGGATAAGTTCGCAAAACACTTTTGAATATATTTACATGAACACAGATGTTTTCTGGCGACGAGATTTAAACCCATTACATAATGGCTGAGGCGATACTCTTGTATAATAATCACATCATTTAAAAACGGTCTGTGACAGTGAAAGATGCATTTCTCTGACGTCTTGATAACACCAGGTTAGTGTCTGACATTGCCGTTAGTGATCAAAGACTCATTTTGCATAATTCCACAGGACTGACGCGTGAACTCTGGCTGCTCGTTCCAGCGACGACACCAATATTCGAGGAGCGGAGCTATAATTAGAAATCCTCTGCTTTCGCACAGTTAGCCTCCATCGTTTCACTTTCTTTGTTCTTGACGGCGGAGTGGACGCAGAACCGACGGGAAGGAGGGAAGGGATTTGAATTACTTAGTGATTGAGGAGATTATTTTGTTTATTACACAGCCGTAAATCAACAGAAAGAGGCAAGTCAAATATGTGAGCACGTCTCAAGATGTCTTTGGAGAGCACGTAGTATCACCAGAGACGCCCCCACCCTCTCCTCATGGGAGGTGCTAGAAGAGTATCTGATCCCCCACCAGCAGGCTGACGCACAGCTTCTTGCCCACAGCTGTTCCTCTGCTGAGTGTCGACTCTCGCTGTCATCCCATACAGACCTTTTCTCCCCCCTATATATGAACTCGTGAACTCCCAACAGTCACTTGATAAGCTATAAACTGTGTTTACACTGCCTTACAGCTATCCTGTACGCTGCACACGCAGCGAGCGAGCAGAAAGAAAAAAAAAATAGAAAAGTATGAATATTTTCTTTGCTTTTAACAGGGAAAATATGCTTTAAGGGAGACCGAAGAGACGGCGAAGGAAGAGCGATCACGGGGAAAGCTGTGTGTTTTTAAAGGCAGACCTCCCTTTGGTAGATGAATGTGGGATAATCTGGTCACAATATGTAATAACTGGTCCACAATATCAACCTGAAAAGAGTGCAATCAGCTTGAAGGAGAGGCTTGTTGGATCCTCAAATAGCATTTGAACCCCTCGCCTTTTTTTTTTTTAAATTTTCATTCTTCCATCACGTTTCATGTGTGCAGCAGAAAAAAAATGGCTTTGAGGAGAGGTGGTCGTGAAGTGTGAGCAGCTGTCTCGGTTTGTAACGGTTGCATGGAGACGGCAGGTTTCTTGTGTCACATACTTAAAAATGTGCATATTTCAGATATACAAAACTACTACTAATTTAAAAAAAAAAAAAAAAAATGGTGTTGAAAAAATTCTGTCAAAGTCTGGATTAAAATTTGAAAATATGGTACCAAAGCCCAACTTCAGTTTTGGCGGTGAAGCAGCTTCATTAAGCAGGAAGCGGCGTCCGCTCCGGTGATGGGATGGCAGAAGAGGAACTACAGTGCAGCCCGAACAGAATATCTGGCTCCTGTCTGAGCTAATAAAACAGAAATGGCTGTCAGTGGAAATGAAGACAGTCTGATTGGATTTCTCTAGATTAATCCCTTGAGGAGAGTCCATGGCATAAAAAAAACTGCCTGAATCACACACACACACACACACACACACACACACACACACACACACACACACACACACACACACACACACACACACACACACACACACACACACACACACACACACACACACACACAAAAGACTTGACAATTACCACCAGTGCTTCTAATGAAACCGTGTGTGTTCTCTGCTCCATAAAGCAGGACAGCACTGGTAGAGTGGAATACTAAACACTATAAAAACACCATTTAGCTTCAGAGAAACAAAGCCGCTGGGAAGCGAAGTTTCCCTCGTTACTCGCTGCATGCTTAATAAGATCGCCAGTAAATGAAGGCAAATTTGACTCCATATTTGGCATATTTTACATGCAGCAGCCTTTTAAACAAACCGCTGTACTACTACGGGTTTCAGAAGACCTGTACTCTTAGATTTGCTTGTATGATGACATTTTCCCAGAAACTGTAACTTTCAAAGCGTTTCCCTTCAAATGTTATCATTAGCAGGGTGTAAAAGCTACCGAGGAGAATTTCATCATTCTCTTTGTTCCACTTTGCCATGAATCTATGTGGTTGTGCTGGTAAATACGCAAACGGAGTCAATTATATCTTCAAAGATCACAAGTAGGTTATTTAAAAGACCAGATAACAGACAACAGCCAAGTAAGTTTAGTTTAGAGTTTAGTTAACAAGGAGCAAACAAAACTTCCTGATCTGTTTTTGTTTTGCATTTGATCCATTTTTCATACATTTATTTAGACTATTTGCTCCTAAAACAGCTTTGTCATTCATCTCAAAAGGGAACGGGTTGGTATGAAAACCCACCTTGCAGCAGTACTTTTATGACAGGCAGAGGATGAAGTGATTGTTACCAGGAGAAATTGTCAGAGTTGTAAATGCAGATCCTTGTTTGTGTGTTTTTTTTTAATCCAACCACCTGTTGAATCAGTGTTACCTGCATTGTTGGTCTCATTAGGGGAGCTAAATATTATCTGTGAACGCGTGTTTTGGCAAAAACTGAATATCATTTTTATCAACGAGTGACTTCCCCTTGTTCCTAAAAGCAGTAACAGCTTCTTTTCTCCTCAACATGAATAAAATGGTGAGTTCAGGTGAATTTTCCCACAAGAATTGGCACTGACATGATAAATGTATTGATGATTAAAATGAGACATCAGACCCTGGCAGCTTAGGTCAAAGAAATTCTGCCACTCGTGTATTGAAAACTATTTTGTCTTGTTGTCCCAGTCGTGATGTTTCATCTGGATCATTTCTGTTAAAAAAAAAAACCCGCAGCAACTCCAGTCTGATGACACCGAAATCTGCTGTTTCTAAAGACTCCTGCATCTCTGCTCCTCTTCAACTGGAAGAGCTAATGGAGTGAAAATGATGACGCCGTTCTGCCGCTTATCTGTCCAATGTTTTCAATTTGTGTTTTACTGCGCCCTCTACTTTCCTCTTACACTCAGTTTCCTCTTTATACCCTTTTTCTTCTTCTTCTATCTTTCCCTTTAAGTTTGGTCGGCAACCGTTTGCTCTACTTTTCCACTACAGTAAACACATCCAGAGTGAGACAACCTTTGAAGTTTCCAGTCAAGGCTCTTCTTTGGTTTCTGCTGAACACCTGAAAGAAGATGTAGTTTTGACTCTTATTTTATTTTTTTGCAGTCATCTGCAGGCCACTGAATATTAAAAAAACGTTTGTTTTTTTTGACAACAAATGAATAAGTGACGGCGGAATGACTTCAATGAACCTCAATGTCTTCTCAGGTGTCCACGTCCTGTTGAAACTTTGAAATGAGATGAACCACTGACAGGATGCGGTTTTTTTGTTTTTTTTTCTGACTGAAATATGGAAGTAAATTTCAGCTTTTTTTTTTTTATTACTTCAGTTTCATTAGAATCAAAGTTAGATTCATTCATGTGTCATTTCCCAAATAGTATAAAAGCTTAAAGCGCCAATGTGAGCTTAGATTTCTACACAAAACATGTCAAAAGTGCACTTTTGTATATCCAGTGTGTATGTATAAAGAATATAATTATATTGAATTTTTTTCCTTCCTACTGCTCCAGCATCAGTGGGTCTCTAATTTAGTGTGTAGCTGGTTGTTGAACAGTTTGTATGCAGGACAGGTAGAGCGACCGACATCATCGACCTGTCCTGCAGCTTGCGAGTTTCATGACCAGAATATGAGCAGCTTCTTTCTCCAACTGGAGTCGTGTCCTCTGTGCTGCACAGACAGATGGACATAACAGCCAACCTGGCCGTCCTCACACTCTGCCACTACCGCAGAAAATAATGAGCCCAGAATTTAACCAATAACCTGTTACTAAGCTGAACTGACAGCTCTCGAATGAACTCTGGTTGTTATTTTTTTTATTTTTTATTATTTGCAGCTGTCATTGGCTCACCAGAAACAGTTAATGGATCATTTAGCCTTCCCGTCATCCGCTCTCACCACCTCATCACCGTCCATCCCTCTCCGCTCAACAACTCGCCCCATTCTTCCTCTCGCCCACTTTGCCCTGAATCCACCGCTTCCCTCTCGTTCTCTTTAGGAAAACTTTGCATGGTGTTCTCGAGCCACTCTTCCTCCATTTACTGCCTCCTCTATTCACTCTCGCTCACTTTAACAATCTGTTTAGCTTCCTCCACTTTTCCCCCCTTTATTCACTCCCACCTTTTCTCCTCTCTCTCCAGCTCGCCATCTATTCTTCCTCTACCTCGTTCTGTCTCCCCAGTCGGCTAACGGAGCGTGAGATTGGCTAATTAACGGCTGCCTGTCGGCCCTGCAAAGACAGCTGGGTTATTTGGTGAGAGTGAAGAGGAGGGAGGAGAGACTGAAGAGGAAATGAGGAGAGGAAGAGCCAAAAGAGGAGAGGAACGTGCATCGTGATATCTATCAGGCAGCGCTGTTTTAAAATACGATTTAGGGTTTCAGGTGTTAATCACTTATTCTTATGTGCATTTAAAAAAAAGTTGGCTGGACTGCTCCTGCTATTATTATCATCTCTTAAAGCTTAGAGCTGAAATAAAATATTTTTCTGGCCCCTTTCAGCAAAACAAATCAGACACAGAAAGACTATTTATGTAGTTGGAGTTTGTGTCTAGTGCTGCTGCTGCTCAGTTTCTATACCATGTAATGTTGGTTCTTCACATATATATATTCTTTCAAGCAGTTTTTAATCATCAGCTTCCACTTTTTCATCTCGAAGTAGGAGTGTAACTCTGGTATTGTGACATAAATGAACTTAAATTAAAAAACCTAACCTAAATGAAAAATGCTACCATTTCTGTAGTTCGTGATCCTCTAAAAACTGTTTTTCCTGCAGTAATTGTCTGAAAACCTGAGAAACTGCAGAGATTTTTGGCAGACGAACGGGGGCCTCAGCGCTCTGCCAACTTTGGTTCAATACCGGGCAGCGAGATCCCACAACTAACCAGCAATTCTCACCAAAATCACTCGTTCCCTCTTTTGGAAAAATACCTGCAATGTACAATGAGATTTTTCCAGAGTATTCTCCGCGCGAAACAAATCTGATTTATGCCAAGTTTACATCACAGTAAATAATAGCAGATCTGGGTGTTTTAAATGTATCACATTGAGGTCATTGGTTAAAAGTTAAGACCCTATCACAAAATGCTTCAATAAATCAAGATAAAACTCCTGTCGTACATTCGTATTATTCGCCTCTTTTCATTGTCTTCTTCTGAAGCTAAAAGGAGATAGCATGAAGAACAAAGCCTTATTTTTTCCCAAGAGGAACCGACTGGTATGCTGTTATTTTAACAAAAGAATTTCAGAGTGGAAAAAGAACAAGCTTGTGAAACTGTCACAGTTTCAGTGGCAGTGCTTCAAAACACAGAGAAAAATACCTCTAATGGTGATGTCATCTCTTCAGCACTGATTTCAAGTGTGCAGCGTCTGACAAGCACACACTTCCATAACTGCAATAACATGCCAGTCATTCCAGAGGTAATGAAGGCTGCCTGTCCGCTTGCAGGGGCACGTTGAGATAAAGCACAACACCGAGTCGAGAAGATAGGGACTCAAAAGACACACTATCATTCTTCTGTGTTTAACTGTAAACGAGCCATGACTGTGCAAAAAACTCCATTTAACATTTCAGGAGTCACTAGGACCATAAATATGTGCCCAAATTTCACAGCTGCACAGCCTTGACTCGTTGGCCAACAACTCCCCCCCCCCCTGGTCTGCTATAGGGTCAAAACCTGGCAGCAATTAGCAATTACAAACCTTACAGACCGCATCACAGCATTATACTGACTCTGGGTAGTCTCTGCCAACACACAACTGAGAGTTCAATAGACTCTCTAATACAAGGCTGAATCAGCACCACAGTAAAAATGATCCCTGACTGACGAAGCCGTGAGAAATAATGAGAATATTTTGTGTGTGAGTGTGTTTCACCAGGCCCATCGTAAAAACAAGCTCGAACACCGGAGACGGTTTCAGACATCTGTCAGGAATGTACTGCGCACGCACACGCACACACACACACACACACACAAAATTGCTGTTGCACAATCTTTTGAGTCAGTTCCTGAAGTTCCCTTCCCACCTTATGTCAGAACAAAGACCTACAAAGGTGAGGTCGTAATTTATTAACAAATCATTTGCATTGGAACAAACACACGTTTGTGCAAAGTATGGCAGCTGATGATACTCATCTGGAAAAAAAAACTTTAACGACCTGCAACCTGAACACGAAGGAACAAAGGTGCTACTTTACAGTCCAATATGCTGTCACACCCAACAGAAAGCTGTGTGCGTACATGCGTGTGAGGAAGTGACGGTCTGTCGTCCATGCCGTGCCAACGTAGCCGCCGCACCTTTGTTGATACATGTCACTCGATACCGGTTTGCTATTCGGTCCATTATCTAACGTTTAACCAGCGTGTCACGGCCACTTTCTTGGCCCTCAAGTCCCGCCACCTGTCTCCTGCTGTCATTTAGTCAATAAATGTCAACGGTTTTATGGAAGGAAATGGTCTGGTGGTAGCACAGCTTACTAATGGTACTTACATATAGTAATGTCTATCATAGTGAGTGAGGATATATATTATTCCTCAGCGCCACAGAGATCCACTGTTGCCTAAAAACAGATTATTAAGCCACTTGTTGCACTGGATAACATATTCCTTCATTAAATGAACACGTATGTCATTAATCAAAATTATTTTACAACATCCTCCCTTCATAAATAATTACTACAGACCTAAATATGTAAATAGTCCACGACAGATTTACTCCAGTTTGACTAAAACCTTCCGAGCCCAGCTCTTTTATAAAAACCACCGAGCCGGTGTGAAAAACGAGTGAACAAATGAAACCCTGTCAGGTGTTGAATAAAACAGATTTAAATGTTACTGCTGAGCGAAGTGTCGCCCAGAAGACCTTCATTCACATCCAAAGTGGAACCAGATGTTCTGCCGAGAGCACGCCGCCTGATCATTGAGCTCGTGATGCTCATCTTCACCTCCAGCTCACAACAACGTCATCACAAGCACCTCGGTGTGTTCTTACTGTGTTACCGTTTCATGAGGGAACCACTCACCGGAACAAACGGCAGACGAATGATTTGTCATTAGCTCTTGGCCAGTTAGTTAGTTTACCTTGAAACCCGACACACACCCACAGCATGACGCAACATGAGTCACAGTGACTGCAGAGGAAACGGCTTAATGACGCACCTAAAATGGGGGAACCTACCTAAACTTTGTTCCTCTAGCAGTATAATCATGCTGTCCGCTTTATGCAAAGGTTTCGGTTTAGCAAACTTTCAATTATATTCTGAATGTTAAATCTAAAAGGTAACCTCGTCCAAGAACACTTTGCAATCATAAAAACAACACACAGCAAGAAAACAAAAAACACATTAAAAAACAACTCTAGCCAAAGGCAGCACGACTACCCGCGTGATTTATCAACTTATGCCGGTATCATACTTTCTGCATGTATGTGGGAACAGCTGCATAACTTCAACTGACTTGTCTGACCTGCGGCTCCCCTACAAAACGACTTGTTTTAAAATAAAAGCACAGAGAAATGCTTAAAAATCTTAAATATGCATTTGGTGGCTTAACACGATATACTCAAGTTTAAGCTGCATGTCCCAGCAGTTTAAAGGGTTAATGGCAAATAATAATAATAACAACAACAACAACAATAACAAAGTATATTTATGCATCCCACAACATGTCTTTCCTCCCTCTTCCCTTCCCACAGCGAACACTTCCCTATCAGCTGCGATGGTGCAGCTGTCTGAGCGCAAACTCCACAACCACCAACCCGGCGCTCCCTGCAGCGCTCCCCCGCTGCGAGGGAACATTTGTGTTTATGCATGGGCATACATTACGTGCGTACATGCAGACATGCACTCCTGCGAAGACACAGGTGCAAAGGAACATGTTTGCACGAAGACGACGGGGAAATGGTATTTCCGCTGTGCTTATGTTTGCGAAAAAAAAAAAAAAAAGATTTCCAAACAACCAAACACGAGCGCAGAGTGAGGAGGTCTGTGATGTGCTTCATTAGCTCCATGTGAGGGTATAACATAGAGAACACATGTTGGAATGAAGGAGGCGAGGGGACGAACAAGGAGAGAGAAATAGCGGCAGATGGGCAGAGGGAGGTGGTGAGTTATTCATAATGTCATGTGATGTGTTTAAGTTAAAGAGTATGGAGTGACGAGGAAGAGGAGGGGAGGAGGGAAGGAGGGAGGTGGTGCACAACACCAACGGAGTTCCTATTTCTACTATGTGGGGGATTTTCAGTGGTTGAATGAAACACATGCTTCACTTTACAACTGCTTCGATATCACTTCATTTCAGAGAAGAAAATTCACTCTTATAGTTAGTTGTATTTTGCAGATAAAACATGTGACAAGCTCATGTAATATATAGATTTATTGTTATAGATCAATATTTCATTTTGCTCCTCCGCAACCAGCTGTAACATTAAAATCCCATTTCCATCTAAATTCTGATTTGAGACCTGGATGTTTCCCCCCATGTTTCTGTGTAGTTTTCTTGTCTCTGATTAGAAGAAACAACAATCTGGGAACAAAAACCTCAAATCAGCTGTGAGAGAAGAAGTTAAAACAGAAATGTCATCATCTGCAGCACAGTAAGAAACCAGCATGTCAAGCTGCACACACACAGAAAGGAGGATGTTGAGCTGTGTGTGTGTGTGTGTGTGTGTGTGTGTGTGTGTGTGTGTGTGTGTGTGTGTGTGTGTGTGTGTGTGTGTGTGTGTGTGTGTGTGTGTGTGTGTGTGTGAGAGAGAGAGAGAGAGAGAGACTTAACGAGAGCGAGAGTGAGATTATATTTCATGTGTAAAACCATTTGAAATGCTGAAGTCAAATCATTCTTATTAGCTGTGCTGTTGACAGGTTGGCAGGTGTGGAAAACAACAGGAGTAGTGAGTGTGTATACGAGTGTGTGTGTGTGTGTGTGTGTGTGTGTGTGTGTGTGTGTGTGTGTGTGTGTGTGTGTGTGTGTGTGTGTGTGTGTGTGTGTGTGTGTGTGTGTGTGTGTGTGAGAGAGAGTGAGATACAGCATAATTTCTTTATGCATGTGCGTGTAAAAAAGTGCAAAACTGTGACTGTGTGTGGTCTACCTGTCTGTGTGTGTGTGTGTGTGTGTGTGTGTGTGTGTGTGTGTGTGTGTGTGTGTGTGTGTGTGTGTGTGTGTGTGTGTGTGTGTGTGTGTGTGTCGTACCAGTCTTTGGTGAGGACCCAGAGACGCTGAGCGAACAGTCCATCTTGGCCGTTTCCCACGGATAAACACTGCTGCTGTCCGATTGGATGGCGATGGAGAAGGAGGGGCCTGCAGACGTCAAATGAGCTTTATTCAAAAAACATTTTACACGGAGGACAAACATCAGAGAATCGCGAGCGAGATCAAAAGGACTCATTTAAGCACAGACTGCTTTTAAACCTACATATACTATAATTCATCATTCGCGTCCCTGAGGAACGACAGTGGATGCGAGCTTGCAGCGAGAAAATAAGTGTTCGGCTCAGCTTTCACATAGTAAACACTGCTTTAAAGTCACAGACTGATTTCTCTCATATGTTGAACTCAAAAAGGAGGAAACAGCAGCGCTGTAGATAAAACAGATGGTGGCTGAAACTGGAGTTAGACACCCTCTTATTGATTTGGAAATATTGCAAAGCCAATCAGATTAATTACTCGTGCAGAGATTTATACATACAATGTCAGATATGCCCTCTCTTTGTAGCCTAATGTCTAATTAATGATGGACTTCATTTCATAAGGACTGAAAGAACACTAATTACAAGGAGTGATTTCAGCAAATGACACCATAATGACTTTAAAAACATGTATTTACTTTACATTTCATTTAAATTGCTCTGTGAAAGTGTCTCAGGAAGCCATGATGGTGTGATTGATTAGTTATACCCAAGGCTTTGAGTTATATTTTGATATTTCTTGTCAAACGTTGAGCTGGAAGTCACAAAAAGTCTTGCAGGATAGATTTTTTTTTATTCGTACGAGGCATCGAATGGAAAGCTGTTTTTGAACTCCTTAGAAATCCTCCCGATCCCAGCAAATGTCAAGCAATATTTTGCTCTGGCGTATATTTGTTTTTGAAAGTCCAGTGTTGAGAGATTTAAAAAAAAAAAAAAAAAAAAAACCCGCCTTAACTCTAATGTACAAATTCAAAAGGACCCCGAGAGCAGCTGCAGTCATGGCGTCGGGGGACTTTCAGTGTGTAGAGACTTCTAAACCATCTCCCGAAACATTTAAGATGTTCTGACAGTTTCCCCTTCGACGGCGTTACTCATGCCATCACGTGTGAAGTTCTGTATTATACATGCACTCAAGCTGCATAAACACGGTGGGGACGGATATAAAACCTGATATTTTAGTCTTGGTGAGCTCTAAGTGAAAACAAGTCTAACAGGAGCATTTAAGAAACACTATCTGGTAAAGCCTCAAAATGTTCTACGTATCTGACGTTGGTTGAGAAAGCGGGGCAAGACTTTACTTGACGTGGTCTTGCTGCATCCACCTGTAACTTCTGGATGTGCAGTCGGGGCTTAAATCGGTTCAAACTAAGCTGCTTTATTCCGACACTTCTTCGTTTGACGACTTTAATTTCACGACAGAAAAACCTTTGACAGCATTCAAACCATCCCGGGGCCGAAACTCACTCGAATAATCAAAACTGAATAATAATGTCAACAACAATAATGTCTCATTAGCTTCCGGGAGGAGCGATGCAGAATTGATTACTGCCGCATTAAATAATCAAACAGCATCATATCCACCAGACCACTGCAATTCATTTCAGCTGCTTCTCTCAGAAAATAACTTTCTTTGTAGGTCTTGTGTTTGGTTAAAAGTTAGCATTAAAGGCGTTGAAATGACAAAACCTAGGACAATGTCTGGTGTTCAGGCCCACCGGCCTCACTGTAGTCCAAAGATGGCACGTGTATCTCATGGCCACTCCATATTTATGTCGCCGTCCTGCCGCAAAAATCACTTAAAACAGTAAATATTTAATAGTAAATGTGCTGGTGAGACTTGAGACATTTCCATATGCGTCCTCACGGCAGGTCCCTGCACGGGTAGAAGTACCACAACACGTCTAAAACATTCAAGATACAGCTGGAACATTGGGAGACGAGCCAGGTTGAGGATGAGCTCGAGACACACACACACACACACACACACACACACACACACACACACACACACACACACACACACACACACACACACACACACACACACACACACACACACACACACACACACACACACACACACACACACAAACAGAGAGATGAATGAGCACGCAGAGCTTTCGGTCCCCCAAGGCAAGTATGAGGGGTTCTTGAAAACTGCTCAGCTTGAAGCTTGAACGCGGTTACTGTGTGTGTGTGTGTGTGTGTGTGTGTGTGTGTGTGTGTGTGTGTGTGTGTGTGTGTGTGTGTGTGTGTGTGTGTGTGTGTGTGTGTGTCTTTGTGTGGAGGTTTGCTCGATGTGGGGTCAACTCAAAATGTTCGACTTGGACGCACACGCTTGAACACTTGAAAGATTACACACACACACACACACACACACACACACACACACACACACACACACACACACACACACACACACACACACACACACACACACACACACAAGCAGAGAGAAAAGGAAGGCAGCGGTGCACATCTTTACAGCTGGCTGATTGGCCAAAGGGCTTCACTTTGAAGATGTCCCAGAGAGAGGCGGAGGGAGGGGCAAGAGAGAGGTAGAGGGAGACAGTGAAAGAGTGAAAGGATGGTGGTGAGAACGAGGGGGGGAGAAAAATACGGCGAGTTGATGGAGAGAGAAAGAGAAAGTAATGCTCAAGGGCTCGTGCCCTCCCCAGAGAAAGACAGAAGATAGTGTTCAATTTATTTTCTGTTTTTCCACATTTGCTCCACTACGCTGTCATCGCTCTTTCTCTCTGCAGCCTCTCTCAGCTCCTGCAGTCTTTAAGCATCTTTGCCTGCTATCAGAAGATCTGATATGTTGTCTTCGAACAGAGATGTGTAACCACGTGACGTGTGGGAAGCATCTGGTTCTTCTTCGGTCACTAGAAGAGTTCTGAACACTAAACACGGTTCTGTCCACGCGGTAACTTGCACCTTTTTACACTTGGATTTTTTTGGGGGGCAGATTAGTAAAATTATAGAAATGATGTGGACGAGGCTCAAATATGAACCACTGATCGCTTATTTCCTCACTTTATCTCCTTTCTTGCAACCGTATCCTGCGTCTTTCTCCTCGTCTCCTCCCTCTCGATCTAAAGAATCCACCACCTTTTCTTACTCTTACCGTCATCTATTCTTGCTCCATCCTCCAATTACTCCCTCTCTTATTTATTAACCTTTTCTTCTTCACGTCTATGCCTCTCTCTCCCACTCAACCCTTTGTCCTTGTCATACTTCCCACTTCCCTCCACCTCAGTCCACTTCCCCGCCTCCCTCTCTTTGTCTTCCTCCTCTTCCTCCTCTACTCTCCGAAGCTCCTGTTCCTCCTCCTGTCTCCCACTTCCCAGTCAGATCAAAGAAAGTTAAGTAGGCCAGTGGCTGTGGTGGGCGTCAAAGGGCTTAAGGTGTGCATCTTTATTTTTGCACATTATTAGGGAATTTATGTTGCTCGTCATTAACGCGGTGTGTGTGTCTACAAACCTACAGTACAGAGCTGCTTGTGTATTTCTATTAATAGACAGATGCTTCAGGATTTCTAGGATTATTGCAATGACTTCACAGAAACGACTGGTATTGGTTCAGACTCCTCGGAAAGTGACTGAATGACAAGAAAATGGCTTTAAGCGATCGATGTATACTACTACAATGTTAGAAAGTATTTCAGTAAATGAGCACAACGTCTTGCACAGTAAATCCTGCACTAGAAACAGCGTGCAAGAGAAATGCAAAGGTAGAGCGACATAATTAGAAACAGCAGAGTACCTAACTCTGCCAACCTGTTCTCAACAGAGGAGCAAAGCGGGCAGCTGCTGCTTCTTGAAAGTGTTTTTTGTTTTTTTTCACTGCTTGAAATTGGCAGGTGGAGTCGACGGGATAATTTTAATGATACTATGGTGGTAGGTTTTAACAGTATTCACGAGCCACTGCTGAGGGGAAAAGGAAAGAATAGAGGCTTAAAATTAAAAAGTGACACCTGATGTGACTAAAACAATCTCTAAACTTCAACCTAAATCAATTATTTATTTATTCGCACGGACTCACCGTTTTCCTGAAAGTCAATCTTGACTTTGTTGGACTCGGAGCTGGTGGATTTGGTCCAGGCTTGTCCCAGCTGCTGTTTTGTCCACGCAGTGATGACACACCAGTAGAAACCTCTGTCCGACAGCTGGACGCCCGCCAGGCGGAACCGAAACTCTGCTGGACCGGACTTGGTCAGAACCAGACTGTCTCTGAGTGGATGAAAACAAGAGAGATAAATATAGCGGTGCACCAGCGAGATGTCAGATGTGTTCACGTGTATATGAAACCAGGCGTGTACCTCCTGTTGGGGTCCGTGGCTCCTCCGTGTTGCAGAACGTTGTCGGGGCTGAGAGTCATGATGGTTCTCACGTTGCTGTCCACGCTCTCCTGTGATTGGATGAGCACCGAGTAGCCCGCCTCCCCGACGTTCTCGGTGGCCACGCTGCAGCTCATTTCAAAGGTAGCTCCGCCCACTGAGGCTTCGCGGATGTGTTTGGCCACGACGTTTAAAGTCGGACCTGCAAACAGAAACAGTCAGTTACACCTCCGAGAGGGACATGATTTAGCCCAGCAGACTGTCTGAGGGGGGAAATCCCCGACAGAGGCCAACAGGAAGTGATAAGTGATTCAAAGCAGTCTCACACACACACACACACACACACACACACACACACACACACACACACACACACACACACACACACACACACACACACACACACACACACACACACTGAGCCCTCCAGTTACATCATGCCTCAATTAGCTAAATTGAGGTCACCAAGTTCAACATGTGGGACGGCTATAGGGAGGAAGTAAATGTGTGTGTGTGGGACTTGAGGATAAGAAGCGGAGACAACAAGAGGTCTGTTGTGGGATTTTTCTGTGAAGTCTGAAAACGAAATTGACACATTAGAGCTTATTCATAGAGCGCAGCAGCAGCAGGGCCACTACGGCCGTATGAAGAGTTTTCTAAACCATGAATATGAGTTATGGTTCAGATTTTCTCATTTAGTACCTTATCAACCAGGAGTATTAGCATAAATCTCATATGCAGAGGGAGGAGTGATGTTAGCACAGAAAGAAAGCTCACTTTGTGGTTACTTAACCTAATGTGCACATCATTTTGTTTCGCATGTAACACCTCATTAGTTCAACAAATTAAACAAGAAACAGCCTCAACGGTATAAAGAAAGCTGGACTAACGTTTCTGTCCCCTTCAATGGTAATGTGTTGATAAAACCAAGACGAATTCAAACTGATCAATTGTGAGGTACGACACAACGTTGTTACTGAATTAAATCCATCACAAAGCTTGTAATAGTTGTTCCAAACTCTAGTCTGTTGTTGATAAAGATTCATTGTCCCCTCAATGGATATTTGACAGATGGACAAAGGCATTAAAAAAAATAATATATATATATAATAAGATGACAGTCAACCATCAGTCTAAGAAATCCTCACATGACAACAGGAGGGCAGAATACTTCAGCTTCCTTACGTTTTGTGTCCCATCGTACAGTCATCGGCGAGCTTTTGTACTCGGCGGTCTTCACCAAGGCTCCCTGGCTGTTAACGCTCCAGGAGGACACGGTGCAAACATAGTGGCCCATGTCGATCTCCTGCAGAGTCACAAAGAGTCCTTTATTGCCATTTCCTGTTTCCAGTCTGCATTAGTTTCTACACATTTACCAAAAATGTTGCTGACATCTTTAATATCGTTGGAAATTTTAGGATCTTCTGTGGGTATAAAATCTGCTCGAACAATGTCTGGCTGCACAAACACTTTTTCTTTCACTCATTGCGTTCACGGCTCCCCGTTTTCCTACCTGTGTGCGGAGGAATCGCAGTTTGAACGTGTTGGGCTGAACTCTGCTCAGAGACAACACACCGCTCTTCAGCCTCTCGCCGTACATCGACCCCGGCATCAGGTTGCCATTACTGTCCAAGGAGCCGATGGGATGTGAGGTCTGAGGATCGTCCCCTGTATCAGCAGGTGATTGGACAAATTGAGAAATTTGAGAAAGTCTGCGAGAGGCTTTGGAGTATTTTCTAGTCTTGAAAGAATCCTGCAGAAAAAAGAAGCTGAGGTAAAGATACCAGGAAGTGTGGCGTGCTCCCAGTTGACACTGAGTCGGCCTCCTGGAGGTAACTGGGTAATGTTGGTCACGTGACAAGCGAGCTCTGTTGGTTCTGCCGTCATCTGGGGGTTCAGGGGGGCTTCAAGGGTCAGCGTGAAGCTCGGCTCTGTGGAAACAAAGCAGGAGAGCACCAAATTAACTTTCATTATGTAGCAAGAATGAGGTCGGGCTGTCTGATAACTCGAGTCCTATTGGGTTTTAAACTCAACTTCAATGTTTTTGCCCAATTAAACTTTTGCTATTTTTTTTAAACGAGACCTCAGGAAAGGTTCCTGTCGCAAGAAAGAAGCTCACAGTGAATCAGTAGCAGACTACAGCAGAGATCCTAAAGATAAAAGACAGTATCATCCATAAATGAGAAGATCCACCTCAGCTTGTATGAAGAACCACAACACCTGTAGTGTAATATTTAAGAGTCCACATGCGAATATGTGAACAGGGTAGTTCGATTGTCATGTTTCATCTCTGTAGAATAACAGAACTGTACATGCGGCATAAATTAGTCAAATGGGATGAAATGAAAATACGTTTCAAGCAGGGAATCAGCAGCCTGATGAATGAACAGCTCCTGCCTGATAATACCATCAATTGAGTTACTGTGCTGCCTCCAGAGAAATGATTCCCATCCCGGCGGGGCGTCACTTCCGTCACTCACTGCCAGGTTTTCTCATTTTACAAACCGCCTAACATGACGAGACAAAGTGAATACTGATTCTTTTTTTCCTTTAATAGAGCCAGACGACAGAAATAGAACTGAAATAACACTGTTAAGTGTGTGAGATGAGGTGTGTATCGCAGTGTTAATAGTGTGTGTAGGTGGTGGAGCAGGTCCTCTCAGCCAGACATCCAGATTGCCCCTTTACACGTCAATGAACAGGAAACACACTCAAAGATTTCCACCTGACTGACTGTGACATATCCCGCATACACACACACACACACACACACACACGTATATTATATATATAGGATACACAATTAGTCACACATACAAGAGTGCACTGTCACACCAACACAAAGACACACACACCTAAAATGCTATAAATACAAATACATGTGTGTTTGGCAAAGGAGGCGGTTCGCATGATGTCAGTTGAGCGTCATATACACTCTCTGAATCATGCACCGTCACCATCTGCTGTGAGACACACACACACACACACACACACACACACACACACACACACACACACACACACACACACACACACACACACACACACACACACACACACACACACACACACACACACACACACACACTCTTTGATCAATGAGAACGTGTGAAGCTTCTCTGCCAATTAGCCATCCGTATCTCTCCCAAACCGAAATGTTGTTCAGCAGAGCAACACAACACTTCCTCACCACTTCAGGAGCTCTGATGCTGCAGCAGTACACTGGATCTGATATACGTTGTTTTCTTAAAGACTATATTTACACTGCTCATTTTTCACCAATATTTTCGTGCCGAAAATTCTCCACAGAAATCTGATTATTTAGCTTTTTCCTTCACTAAGAAAGAACAGATTTAATTAGATTTTAAGCCTATTTTTTTTTTTTTTTTTTTTTTACAACAGTAAAAAAAACAAACAGGGAAACTTAACTTTTTTCATTTCAACACTCGGCTATAATGGAGTCACCCAGAGGTGAAATAGAAGTTATCCACATCAGCGATATGTTCTGATACAGCAGGCTTTTATTACTTAAAAAGAGCGAGATCCACCTCACACTGATTCCAGGGGCATTTTAAAGGTTAATCCACCAAAGCTGTTCACAGCTGCTGATCGTTTACTTGCGGAGGGGATGAAGCAGAGACTAAAGTCACTGCAGATTGTGATCAAACTATAAACAAGCCAGAGACAACAGTTGATTTTATGATTGACTATTTGTCAGACACAAAATGAACCAAGTGTTTCTTGCATACATGTTGCAACTCACAAACTGATTTGATTGACAATTTAAAAACAATAAATGCCCGTTGAGGCGGTCTTTTACTGGTTAAATCAAACAGTCTGTGGCAGCAACTTGATCCACATAATGACATACTATCTAACTAGATCCAGAAATGCAACGGTAATCCTGCATCTATGGAAGATTGGTTCAGTGTGCATGACTGACCATCCCCTTCTCAAAGCCAACAGCAGACAGATTTCATGTTAAAGAGGCTATTTACGCTGCCGACCTCATGTCACGTCCTCCCAGCTGAGAGTGATTGGCAGCTCCTTGTTGATAGCCTGCACTCTGCAGAGTTTAGCAGAAGAGGAAATGTGTGTAACAAGCTTTAAAAAGAAGAAAAGGCTCTATTAGCGCATGGCTCTAGGAGGCAGAACGAGGAAAGAAATAGGTCACTGTCAATAACACAACAAACCGCTTTCATCAGGCTGCATGTGTTCATACTGAGAAGCTGCTCTTAAGTTTGCAGTGAATATAATGGTGACGCATTTGTTTGCCAATAAGTATTATGGTATTACATTTTCTGCGACTCAGTGCTGCAGCCGCCAATCATTTTCATTATGGATTATTCTATCAGTTATTCTCTTGATTCAACATAGGTTTGCCAAAGGAGTCATCTTTAAATGTCTTTGTTTGTCCATTCAACAGTGTGGAAATCAAAGATATTCCCTTTGCCACCATAGAAAAGTAGAAACAAATGAAAAAAAATTCACATTTGAATAAGTTAAGAGGTTTTTGTCACTAAATGGGAATCCTCAACTAATGGTTTTAATTTTTACACACTTGTATTCAACGATCCATGAATGTGAAGCATTGCTCACAGACGCACACACACACAAGTCAAACAAGGAAGTGCAGCCTTCAGCAGTTGTATTTCAACGCGAGTCCGGCTTTTACTGGAATGTGTTCGGTCTGTGTTTTCTCCTCCGGCTCAGTTTACAGGTGGGCCGCAAGCCACGATAACAACATTAATACGAGCACGGAGATGGAGAAGGAAATGAACCTCCGAGCTTGGCAGTGATACTGCCGTTGAGCTGGGCAGGTAGTTGAACTCTCTACCCAGTCAGAGTCAGACGAATTGTACTCAGCCAAAACAACCAAAAGCGTGCGAGACGCTCTGGTTTCACAGCAGCGTGCAGGCGTGTGCGCGATAGAAAAACCAGATATGAATAAGGCACTCGAGCCGTTCCCTTTTTCTGTCAACACACCTGGTGTCTCTGAGGATGGAGGGGAAGTACTGACTCTCACTGAACACATGTACTTTTGACATCACAGATTACAGCTAAAACAACAAGTAAACCGAACGCAGGCAAAACATTAAGATTTGCAAACACATTTTTATGCAACACGCTTTACAGACTGTCAACGGGGGAAAATGCAAAGCTCGTCACATGACGTGCTATATTAATTATAAAAAAATAAATACATCAATAATAAATGAGGGAGTGCGGAAATCATGCCAACATTTGCTTCGCAGAAAAACTGCAGCAGTTAAGTGAATGAAGTTTGATGCTCCGCAGCAAGAAAGACGGATACGGAGCAGAATAGACGCCAAACATCATAAAACCCCAGACGGGCGCTTCATACAGCCTGTGGCCACGCACAACCTCCTTAATTCAGCTGCTTTATATTTCACTGAAGGAGAGATTTTCACTGAGTTTCGGGAAACTGCTGGAAAGCTGCAGGAAGCATCTTGAATGGTTTCCTTAGGGAAGGAAAAGTCATACAGATAATCCTGTGTGAAATAGAGTTAACCATTTTATTCTGGCTCACACACAGACTGTGGTCTAATTAAATCTCTGCGTTCATTTGGCAAATTTATTTTATTCAAAGTGATTTTACTTTCACACATATCTGGAGCAGATTCAGTGTCTTGCTCAAGGACTTAAAGATGTAGACGGGGAAAAGCAGGAATCAAACCACCAACTCTTCTTCCTTCAGATGTGGACACCATCAAGATATCAAAAGAGAAAATATGGCAAGTATCACAACCTTGATATATTAACGCCATCTCATGGGAAACGATCAAAAGATAAAAACTATAATGCTGTTTCTGGCAACGATATAAAAGTACAGTATTCACTCCCTTCTGAGCTCCATTTTGGTCTCCATCAACACTTGGTGGAAACATATTTGTCTCTTCAGCTGCTACAAATATAATCACCTGCTGGTTGCTACCCGTGCGTGCCTGCTGCGTCGTGCTGGGCAGGTATCAAACAGTCGGATCGTCAGCGCTCCACCCTGAACACACGGCTGGACCACCTCCAACAGAGAGGGAGGTTGTGACCTGACTCAGAGATTCAACCACCTCCGAGGAGCCACCTCCACTCATAACACTGGATTCCTCATTAAGTGGTGGCAGGAGGCCAGCGAGGCATCAGAGAATCACGATTTCAGCGAAAGCGAGCGGTTAACAAAGAGCTTTGAGCAGCTCGCATCTCTGTTCTGCAGCACACATATTCAAAATGCTGATTATCATTTGGAGATTACACGCTGATCAAGAGAACTGAGGCATGACTCCTTTACTAACAATAAGATCTTTTGATTTCCTGCAAGTTGTGGGCTAGAAAACCAACGATGCTTTTTTTTTTTTTTTTTTTTATTGTTGGACTTTTCCACTGAGAAGTCACCGCTGACTGTGACAACAACAGATGGAGATTAGAATCAAAAGAGGAGAAAGCAGAAGGTTCACTCGGTACCGGGCTCCTGCTTCAGTCTGACTTGGGATCAAAAACCTTTGCCTCATGTATACTTATACGAGCTGAAGGCTAGTGGCTAATTGAAAGCAAACAGCTTTACTATAATGAAAAACAGGCAGCCTTTTGTATCCGAATACGCCGACACGGGTATCTGGAGAAAAACGTGTGTTTGTCACCGATTCAATAAAGACCCTGAGGGTGAGCAGGTCTCCAGAGAGTCACTGTAAGATACAAGAAGATGAATAAATAATTTTGCGACATAATTTAAAGGATGAGTTCATTATAACTGTTTATAGTCTCTCAGTAACTAAAACAAAGTCAGACAAAAAAACCTCGAGCCGACAGGTTGGATCAGATGGTAAAATGGTCTGTTGTTTTACAGGCTGAATTCCTGGTTGAGCTTTGATCTCATGCACATGCCACAGCCCTGTGCACACAGTTATGCAATTAGAGATGGTTAACCACACTTTCAGGTGCAGTCACTTTCAGTTTTACCTCCACATAAAGTGGTTTATCTGGATAAACGCTGAAAAAAAAGAGGTTTAAAGGGCTTAAAATGATCCACGGATAGAAAATAAACATGTGCAGAGAGCCCCGGCTGTGCAACGCTGAACTCTGCAGACACACTTAGGTCATGTATATTCATGAATGTATTATATTGAATAATTTGCATGAAATACAAGGTGTTCATTTTTGACTGAAGTGGCTCCACTGAAAATAACTCCAGCTGACACAACAGCACACACACAGGGGAAGTGTAGCCAAGGGTGAGAGGAATTACACCCTCTTTAGCTCTGTGTGTGTGTGTGTGTGTGTGTGTGTGTGTGTGTGTGTGTGTGTGTGTGTGTGTGTGTGTGTGTGTGTGTGTGTGTGTGTGTGTGTGTGTGTGTGTGTGTGTGTGTGTGTGTGTGTGTGTTTCTGCCATTGGGGACTACTAAACAAGTTCTCCAACTCTCTTTGTGGTTCCAGATAGGCTGTGCCTGTAGCAAAGCATCGTGGGAAGAAAGGGGAAAACTCAAGACCGCACATCAATACAATGGGAACTGACTGGTTGAAAACACACGGAGAGACACACACAGTTTAAGCTCATACACAGGAGGAACGGGGAAGAAATATATGAGCTACTGTACCGTCAATTAGAAATGTGGTGTGTGTGTGTGTGTGTGTGTGTTTGAGCAGACGCAGTATGAAGGAATGTGTAGCCCCGGGCCAAAATGTAGGAGTTCCACCAGTGAGAGCAGCCTCATACCCACAGTATGTGTGGGAGACACACACACACACACACACACACACACACACACACACACACACACACACACACACACACACACACACACACACACACACACACACACACACACACACACACACACAAATATATAAGTATGCAGTTAACATGAAAACAGCAAGAGACTGACAAACTGTTCTTGATGGCTGTGCCCTCATGCTATCTGAATTTGACTGCATGTGTGTGTGTGTGTGTGTGTGTGTGTGTGTGTGTGTGTGTGTGTGTGTGTGTGTGTGTGTGTGTGTGTGTGTGTGTGTGTGTGTCTGTAAAACCTGGTTGATATTTCTAAATGCAACATGGATCCTCGAGGCATGAGGAATCTTCTAAAGAGGGACACGAGCTGTCCGTTTTTCTGACTAAAGGCTCCCGTTGACATACTGTACAGGATGTGGAGCAGCCAGCGCGCACACACACACACACACACACACACACACACACACACACACACACACACACACACACACACACACACACACACTCTGGTTTCAATAAAATACTTTCATTAGGGGCAGGATAAAAAAAACAAAAAAACAAGAATGGGTGTGTGTGTTTTGTTTTTGTATCTCATACAGATGTTGGAAAACACACACTTCTGATTCTACCAAATGTGTATAAATATAAATTTTTAAAAAAAGAAGTAAAAAATACCTCTAAAATCAAATGTAATAATAAAAAAAATGGTATCAGTTCTGCAATATTTACAAATACAGGAACTGTGATTCTTATGTGTGCTGTCGAAACATGAGGAGAGCTGAGGCTGATGAAAGCTAAAAAAAAAAAAAGAATATCCTTTGTGTTGAGAGCTTAATAAGATTAATCCTTTATTCAGGAACACATAAAGACACACCTGGCTCTGAAAAAGCCTGCAACAAAAAGATAAATATTACTTTATATTAAATACTGTAAAAATTCCCAACTGAGTGGTCCCATTAGAAAACTGTACACGCTCCCCTGACGCCTACAACGCCCCACCTGCAGGTCACCTTGACCACTTTGGTCAACACTTGAGGAAGATGTAATAACTGTGTTGTGTTAAACAGCATTTTGGATGTAATTTTGAGTACAAACAGATATACAGTGTTGCATCGTCCCAGTAAAAGACTGCTATAACCGGTACAATATGGTAACGTTCTCTAAAAGCAACAGGAAATATAGCATGACAAAATTAACTATGATGTGACATTTTATAAGCTCCCTTCTTTACAAATATTTCCCAACACGAATTATAAAAACACAAAGAAAAGGCATGTTTTGACTGAATAGACGCAGCGTGAACGTTAAGTGCCAAATCTGTCCCCAAAAAAAACTGCAGGAGCTTTATGGGTTAATGACATGTTGAAAGTCCAATAAATACTTAAAAGTCATCAGATATCCTTTTGATGCATTTGGCACCCGTCTCCTCCAAACTCCACAGAGGCAATATGGCAGTACGAGGCGATGTTTGATCGTTGCTGACAACATTACGGCCAAGAAACACCAAAGCAAACTGGACCCCATGAATATCGGTATTATTCTCTCCATACCGTGGCTCACCCTGAAAAAAAAAATGAAAAAAAAAAGAAATGCGTACCGAAAGACTAATTGCCACTTTCCTGGAATAAAATGACACTCGGGATCTGGAACTCGCAGTAAACTTTTAGCCACTTAAATCTGCCAAAAACACTTCCTGGGAGTTCCCAGAACCCTTAAATATGGTACAGTAGGCGAGTCGAAAGTGATTATGTAACAAGTTGTTATTTATTCATTAAAGTCCACTTCTTCTCTCGTTGGGATATGGGACTTGAGAGTTTGTCACAAATCCGATATCTACGGCATAACAGCAGCTGATCAGTCAGAGCACATCTTCCACCCCATTTGGTACATTTTTGTCATTTTAACTCTTCGTCATCACTTTACGGTTGCCAGGCAACCAGCATTTTTGGGGGTACAGGAGCACAAAGAAAAAGAAAAAAAAAATTTAATCATTCAGATTTTTTTTCTCTTACTAGTCAAGTTTTAAACAGTGAAGGAGCATCATAGGCGATTGAGTGGTTAGTGTGTTTGGTCACCGTAGTAGTTGCGTTCATAGATGTAGACCTTATTATACTGTATTTATCCAATTCATGAGTAATTAGCTGTTTGTTTTGGTTCATAAGCCAAAAAAAGTCACATCTCAACTGGGTCAGGATGAATGCAAACACACTTTCAGCCGTTTGCCATGTTTTAAAGCAGTTAATCGGAGTAAAAGTAGAGCCTTTTACCGGGTCAATTATATAATGTTGTTGCTGGTACTGGACCTAAAAGCCTGATAACAACTCCTCTTTAACAAATGAAGTTGAAGATGCTCTATATTTTTGTTTCTGTCAACAAATTTGATGAGATGCAGCAGGCATTGGCCTCACGCACTGAAGACCGAAGACATTCAGTGTTTGTTTTCGTCTCTTTATGGGATTTGGTTGACAATAAGAAAAATTGGACTTCAAGAGTCTTCTTCACAAAGAACATTAAAAACAAAAGCATGAACGAGCATCCTGGTTTTTTTTTTTTTTTTCCTTGTTTATTTAAGGAGGAAACAAAGAAACTAATTCCAAACATAATTAATTCCAACACGTAACCCTGCCAGCCGGCGACATTCGCCTCAACAAGAGAAAATGCAACATGATGTAAAATTCAAACCCACAGATAAAACGGGCGGCGGCGAGGAACGGCAGACAGAAAGAGAGACCACCTACCATGCCAGTAATTGATTGCTGTGTCAACTGTGTTTGACACCGCTGCTCTTTAGAGGGAGGATGAGAGCGGCGTGCATATATACACCGACAGCGTACCCAGAGGTGGCATAGCGCAGGACAGGCATGACTAATCAATCGTCTTCGCAGCGGGAGTCGACAGGCCGACTAGAGGATTAAAGAGTTTTCCCCTCGAGACTCCAGTGCATCCGTGGCACCGCGTTCACACATCACGAAAAACCATCGAAGCAAAAATGTATTTCTGCATTACTCAAATTTGAGCCAGTCTTCACAGGTAAAACTAATATTTTTCATCACCTATCTTCACGGCTACTGGTGCTCTTCCTACAGGAGGAAACGATGAGCGTTGCTTTTATGTAACGGATGACAATTAATACAAAGAACAGGACGTCCGCGAGGCTACGAGCCGAGGTGACCGCCAGTACTACAAAAACACATGACAACTCAAATCCATCATAAAAACTGAAGCCTGAAAACAAACACTAAAATCCACCCAGACTTGGAAACACTTTCGGGATATCATGACCCAACAAAAATTCCAGATAATTCTTAGCGGCATATCAGGATGACATTTCCCTCTCCAAAACAGAGTTAGGTGTTTCCCTATGCGTGTGTCCTCAAGCAATGTGCTTCGGTGCTGTAAAGATCCTGAAGCAGGACCATGTTAAATGCTGACGTTGTGCTCTCGTCACCGAGGTGGAGTTTACAGTGTTACAGAGGCCCGGTCTCACCAGAAGGACAAATTACTGATGAAAACTGACATGATAAACCTCAAGCCAGTAGTCTTATTTTCTTAGTTTATGTGCTTCTACATGCGTCTGATTTGTTCTCCAGCTCAGCTCTTCATTCATCATCTAACTGACTGAAAAACATTCTGCAGCAACAGAAAAGAAACATGCCGTAGTTTCACTCACTGATCTCCGCGACCTTCACCGTCACCGGGCTGGACGTCTTCTCGGCCGCCATGTGCCACCTCCGTCCTCCTTTCTCGATGAAGGCTCGGACGCGGCAGGCGTACACGCCCCCGTCCTCGCCGCTCACGCCCTTCACCCCCAGCCGGTACTCCCCGGCTCCCGTCCGCTCCAGGCTCGCCTCGCCTCGCCTGCCTTGCGATCTGCTCGCGGACGTGTTGGAGATCACCACCCCGCTGCGCTCCATGGTGGCGATTTCACGGCCGTCCGCCAGCCAGGTCACTTCCAGGGTGAGGGCGGGCAGGTTGTCGGCGGCGACGGAGCAGGGCAGGGTCAGCGTGTCGCCGGGGGAGAGGAGCAGGGACGTGGAGGAGGGAGAGGAGGAGGACGTAGCCTTCACGCTGAGGGAATGACCTTGAGAGGACAGAGACGGCATCAGTCACTTCATCCTAATAAAAACATTTCTATATGTGCAGTTATTTTCCAGGTAAAACAATGAAACCTTTTCAAAAACAATCTGTTGTTTATTTATTAAGAGTTTAAGCTCTTAAAACACAATCTATAAACTAACCTGTACTTTTGCTTTCTGCGGGCATTTTTTTTTTTATTTTTTTTATTTTTTAAGATGTACAAGACCTTTACAGTCCTCTCTAATGAAAAAAAAAAAAAAGCCTCAGCAAATTAAACACTTGTCAGTCGTTCCTGTGTTATCTTCAGACCAACGGGTGGATTGGGCTTTGAAATATGGTCTCCAGTAACAACATAAACAGCAGTGTGTGTGGAAGCGTCTCTGTATGGTGTCTGGAAATGGACAAAAGAGACAAAGCTCACCCTGTTTGACTTTTCTCATCCTCTTTACTCAAGTCAGTAAGTCAATATGAAGGGACTGGGACACAATGGACTTGAGATGGAGATCTGTGTATGTGTGTGTGTATATGTACGTTCGTTCGTTCGTGTGTGTGTGTGTGTGTGTGTGTGTGTGTGTGTGTGTGTGTGTGTGTGTGTGTGTGTGTGTGTGTGTGTGTGTGTGCTGCTCATCTCTGGTTTCATTACAAACCGCTGGGTGTTCTGCAGCACTTAAGAGGATATGGTACCCCAGAAAGATATAAGATACGGTGGCCACGGCAACCACAATGAATGAGTGAGTGTGTGTGTGTGTGTGTGTGTGTGTGTGTGTGTGTGTGTGTGTGTGTGTGTGTGTGTGTGTGTGTGTGTGTGTGTGTGTGTGTGTGTGTGTGTGTGTAGGGGCCTCTCTTAGGACAGAGACAGAGGCAGTGAGGGTCACAAACCCCCTGGGAGAGAGCGAGGCAGAGAGAAGAGAAAGACAAGAGTCTCACAGAGGAGAGGACGCCTTTAAAATGAAGTGAAGCACACAGCAGAGTCAGAACTCTCCCACGTTGCTCACTCGTCTCCATTTCCAACACAACCATCGCTCCACATCCAAACACAGACACACACATTGTAACCTCATTTATCAAGAATCAGGAGTGAGATTTGAAGATATCTCCCATGTGATCCATACGGTAGGTAGATTTTATACAGGATCTTCTGAAGCTTGGATAATCTCCAGCTGCTGTCTTTTTCAGGTACTGGAGTCGAAGATATTGAAATTTTGTAAAAGAGAAGGACACATGCACGGAGATACTACTGGGCAACCAATCACGAACTCTTTTGGCTAAATGCAACCGGCAAAAAAAAACCCTGTTAAACAAGTAAATACACCCCAAAGTAGACTTTTCTTAAGATCTCCATGCTCGTTTACAAATTCACTCCAACTGTCCTTGAAAAATCTGTGTCGTTTTTTTATTCCACGCGTTCTTCTTCCTCGTCTAAACCTGGTGCTTTCATTACCCACAAGGCCACTTGGCAAGAATAGACATTGAGGTCACTGATCACACTTCACACAGCTCGCTCTGAAGCCACAAAACGCCATGAAAGAATTTCTAACACATCTGTGATGAACTTCATTCGTATCCATTATATTTGGAGATATTTTTCAGTCTGGACCAATTGACGCTGGTTAAGCTTGCAAAGAACAATCTGACAAGTATTTGACAAGTTGATTTGAACTAAAACAAAAGTGACTAATAGCGCCAATAGCTAAAAGGGCCATCAGTGATGCTGCCTCTGCTGCGTCTTACCTGTTGGAGTGACAGCAACAGTTCCCATCTCTTTCATACTCTCCACGATCTTTATCCATTTCCCTCCGTTTTCGTGCGTCCACTCCGTCCCGTTGCATTCATAAATCCCCTCATCCGACGTCGTCACTCTGGAAATCACCAGTTCGAACACGCCGTTCCTGCCGGGGACCAATCGGATGCCTCCGTCGGCGTACCGGCGAGCGAACTTCGCGCCCGTCACCACGTCTCCCTGAGGACCGAACGTCAGGATTTCCTCCGACGTCGCTCCCCTCTTCAGCGACCAGGTGACCGACAGGTAGGTGGGGCGGGTGAGCTCCCGGGTGACGTTGCAGGAGAGCGTGATGTCACTTCCCTCTGGGATGACTTGAGGCGGGGTCTGAGGGGAGACCTTGAGGGTGTTGGGGATGACTGACAGGAGAAAACAGAAAAACTTCATCTTATGAATACATTAGTGAGTGCAGCAAGATGAAAGTCACTGAATATAAATGTCAAAGATAAGATAAAGCCTCAACACACACAGAATCAACAGTGCAAATTCAGCAAGGATGGAATTTATTCCTTCTTTCTGTCACTTTTTAACACATCTGTAGAGTGTTGACCAACTTTTAGTATGTTAAGACACAGATAACATACATGTACTTATCTTACTAACGTTTATCATTTGTTTGATGTGTGAAAAATACCCTTGAATTTGATTTCTTTACTAACATTTCTAACACAGCTCCTTCACAATAAAAGCATTCCAGCAATGAAAATGTATGACTTTTACAAGGTGACCGTCGCAGCATATTGTTGGGTTAGTTGGATTTTTGTTGAGATGAAAAGTTGGTTTCATTTTTATTTTTGGACATTTTGTTCAAGAGCTGCAGGCCCCTTTTTGTAGTCGCAGTGCTTATCAAACCTCTTGCTCATTAAAAAATAAAACAAGATCTATTTTTTTTTCTATTTTATTGCTTTTTCATCACTCTCTTTTTTTTTTTGGTACTCAAAAATGCATATCTGCATCTTTAATTTCTCTGTTTGTTACTGGAGGCATATCTGAGCTGTGGGCACAGAGATCTTGTTTACTGTGACGATTTGTTTAAACCGATTTCCACTTTAAAAAAGCAGCAGATTAGGGGTGAAAAATGATGACATAATAACACAATCAAGGTAAGCAACGTCTTTTCCTGCGCTGTGCACTCTCCCCTCCTCAGTGCTTTGATGTTAAGTGGGGGGAAAACATTGTAGGACATGAATGAGCCTGAGAGGCCTGACTGATTAAAACACAAGACATGTTAAAAAAGAACTGAATGCATGTAAAGAATATGTAATTTAAAGGATGAGGACGCATATAAATCAACAAACTGTCTCTCTTACAGCCTTGTGACGGAGAGCTAAATGGACAAACGACCAGCTCCATATAAAGCTGTAAACGTGTGATAGCGTGTGTGTGTGTGTGCATGAAACCCAGCCAGTAAACTCTCCTTCACTCTCACATTTACATCCTGGTCTTAAACTTGCAGCTGAGTGTGAAGACCGAGCAGGTCTTAACAGAGCAGCTTCTAACACCGCCTTGTTTCTCGTTATGACACATGCAGACTGCTCCTGAGTCACTCCGCTCGAGAAAATCAAATAATCGGGGAGCTTTATGAGAGCTGCGTGTCCTGTTGAGAGCGTGACTCCGCTTCCTGAATGCGGCCGGAACGACGGCAAGAAGAACAAGTTTCACGTCTGCTTTTCACAACGGGGAAAGTGAAAGAAAAGACAGACGCTTTGATGAGTCTGCAGTGAAGACGTGGGGGGTTAATAACAGCGCTGAGAGTGCGGTTTGGAGTTTGGCTAAGAAGAAATGACAGGCTCTGTTTTATCAAACTATTTTTGACCTTATGTGGAAAATACCACCAAAAAAAGAAGAAATATATACATTATTAATGTTATCATTTTAAAGTAAACTGTCCGATATTCATCACCAAAACACTTTAGATGAACAGCGAACTGTCCGTTTTTTGGAAGCTAACTCTAATCGTGTCAAAACTGAATCCAAGTAGCGGCAGATGGCTCAGAGTGCGATAGTACGTAGCGTTGCATTATGGGAATTACAGTAATGCCACATTTACATCTTGAGGGGAAAACTGCTTTGTCAGCATTCAGAATGAGAAGCTTTAGATTGGCGAGTACAGATTGAAAATAATGGATAAACACGTCGTCATGGAATTTAAAGGCCAAATGATAAACAAAGCATCCTCATCAGCGCGTTGGTGAAAACATCATCTCACTACATGTTCGTGTGCACAAGGATCTGTAAGTCTCCCAACTAATAAATCATTAGCATTATAATCACTACTATAAAAGAGAATAGACAGCAGCAGGTTTGACTGTCATTATCGGATTTACAAGGACAACACGCCTCCAAATGTCTTCCCTCCTCGGTTCAGGAAATAATAATTCATCACTACTTTATCGGCACTTTATTTACATTCAGAAGCATTTTGTCCTTTTATTCATAAACTGAAGGTCGACCTGAAGAATCAGCAGAAGCTCACTGCACAATCAGGAGCCCCAAACTAAAGAGTTGTTTTTCCTTTTCTTATGTCTGCTTGGCATCATCAGAACAATTATGTTGAGAGTTTTGGCACTACAGTTCCCATCATGCTTTGAAGTGTAAATCTGCCCTCTGAAAATCTGCATCCTGCTGCCACAAGCATCTTCCTGTTTGCAGCTAAACTACACAGTTCGAACTTCCTGCAGGATTTCAAACGGTTAAAGCGCTTTCTATTTGAATCCTTGAGGTGTTTTGAAAATGCGGACAGAGCTGGACACCAGTGAGACCTGGTGGTGGGAGTTCAAGTGCGCAGCGCCGCTGCTGCGCTGCAGTGATCCGAGTGTCTGTGGCAGAAAACAAAGGCAGTACAAATAATCTGCGTTTTGCTCTATCAATTAAAATTAGCCTGAAAGGAGTTTTCAAACCCTCAGCGCCCTCTCCTTCACTTGAGTCTTACATAACCGATCGGCCTCAGTGGGGCGATGGAGGCTCTGTGTGTGTGTGTGTGTGTGTGTGTGTGTGTGTGTGTGTGTGTGTGTGTGTGTGTGTGTGTGTGTGTGTGTGTGTGTGTGTGTGTGTGTGTGTGTGTGTGTGTGTGCGAGATGAATGGCGTGCACATGTCTCGACTGGTATAAATCTAACTCATCATCTCCGTTAATGACCGCCTCGCTCGCGAACGCTCTCTCCGTCATACACAGCAAAACACACTCCTCATTAATACGTATGCTTTACATACACACGACACAATCTCCCTCTCGCGCACAAACAGAAACAGAGCTGCCGAGTTAATTCATGTCTAAATTTAACAAGGTGTCTGGGGAGCTGTGCGGGAAAGCAGAGAGCAGCTGAACATGATGGTGCATTATGGAGCTAACTAACCTGCTGTCAGACAATGCTCTTTGTAACTTCATCTCTGAAAGTCTTGGCTTCAACTCCTCCTTAAATCAGCCCACGTGAATGTTTTCCAAAAAAAAAAAAAAAAAAAAAAAAAAAAATAGCATTGTCCTGAGAAGGACTGCGTGTCTGGGCATGAGTTAACACTGAATTTAAACCAGTACAGTGTGTTTAATTACCAGCTAGGAAACGGTGAGAGAGAAACCCAATTAAATTCAAAGGAAAATGCTGAACATGTGCTTCTTTGTCAGAAAATAGCTCAAATTAAAACTGTACACAGTGAAGTTTGTGGATCTGAGTCACCAGAAAACTAGTCTCTGGGGAGCTCTGCATTATGTCCAAGGGGCATATGTTAAACCGCTATAAATAAAACTCACAGCACAGATGGATGTCACGGGAGGTAGGTGTAAAGATTTGTTTTTTGTGTGAACTGACCCTTTAACAAAGCAAAAGAGTTGCTTACTGCTAAATATTAAACACAATATTAAGTTTTGCAAAAAAATTATTGAATTCAAGGATTGCATATATTAAGATTCATTGTTTACGGCAGGTAACAATAATCAGTGGGTGAATTTTCTGGCGCTAAAATGAACCTGGAACTTCTGAGCTGAGATTTGAGGCCAGAGAAGTTCGTCTGTTGGAGCTTAAACTGTACCAAAGCTCATTTTAACCTTTCCTACAAGAAACGATCAAATCTGTAATGTTTCCTTCCCCTTTACCAGCAAGCTTTCATAACCACAAACATTTGATCCTAAACAAACATTTGTGATCGGGGCTGAAAGAGGAAGAGCTGTATTTGATTAGACAGTGTGGGCTCATATCTTGTTTGACTTGTAAAATGGATGATTCATCCTGGCAGTTAAATTCCTGTGAAACAGGTTGTGTTTTTAGTTCGTCATGTTTTGTGTTAAGATTCTTAATACTTCTTCCCTGCTGTGCTGCTCTTCAAGATCTGCTCTCGTTACGATGCTGAATATAGCATAAGGAAAGGAGGTCGAAAATCTTAATCATTACACACATTTTAAGGGTCTGGACTATAATTGTATTTCCGGAAATCTTGGATTGTTTCCTTTAAACTTTCTTTATGCTTTATGCATTTGCAGGACTTGCAGAAAATAGACAAATATGGGACCATTTTCATCAACTGGCAATTAGATAAATCATCTTTTACAAACGGTTGACAACATTATCTACTGATTAACAGAAGAAAGCACGTAATTTAATATTTCTCTTTCGTCACAGCCCATACGATGGTATTTATATTTGTGTCTTTGTGTTTCACCGTCCAAATCTCCGTCTCACTGGTCCTCATTTAAAAAAAAAATAAAAGCCAAGTACTCCCACCTGACATCTGGTCCTCACCATGACTGTGCTGAGGTGCGTTGCGTGCCCGTGTGAGAGCCAAATTATAAGGCAGTAATTGTCTAAAACCAGCGTGGGTGTGTGTGCAGGAGGATATATACATGGTCAGGAGAGCATTAGTAAGTCATGGGGATAGCTGTTAAATGAACCAGCAAGCTTCAGACACAGAAACACAGACTAACACACAGTTACTGTCGGTCAGAAGCTTTACATGCCATTATAAAGGTTTGTTTTTCATTTCAAAAATTAAGATTTTATTTTATTTTGAAGGGACAGAAAGCCTCTGAAACAGGATTTAATCTCAGTTGAAACAGACATATTAATTCATAAAAGGAGAAAATGTTCCTACCTGTGAGCTGGACCTGAGCCTCGTAGTTGCCACTGATGACAGAGTCGGTGCTCGGCGTTTGACACCAGTAGAAACCGGCGTCCAGCGACTTCACCTCGGCGATCTTCAGCTCCGCCTCATTGTCCTGGAGCCGCATCACAGAGATGTCGCCGGACGCCACACGCTTGCTGAGCGACGAGTGCGAGTAGCCGGCATCAAAAGTGGAGATTATTTTCATCTTTTGCCCGTTGCCATCCCTGGACATTACCCACTCGAAATCCTGCAAGACAGAGGACGACAGTGGTGATCGGCACGGTGAAGACTATACGGGAAATTTCCGATTTACTCCATCGTGTCAAATTTTCCCAGGCTAACATTTCAATCCTTAACAAAATGTCTTAAAACATCTGGCCAAATCTCCATCCGCTTTGGATTATATATTCGTGCTCTTCAGAGGATGAACCTGAGCTTTTCCCAAGTGCCACTATCAACTGAAAGTAATCATAATATCCAATATCATATGTCAATATCATCATTTAAATCTGTGGTCCCTCTTTAAGAAACATTGAGTAAAAAGATCACATTTACAGATGTGTTGGTGTAGATTACCTGCTCACGAGGTCCCCCGTAATCCTTGACATCACATCTGATGGAGACCGGCTGGCCCTCCACCCGGATCAACGGACCAGGAGACACCATCACCACGCGGGCCGAGCACCCGCCTGCAAGGAAACAGAATATTAAGGAAATAAGAGTCTTTATCAAACAAAATACTATATACAGGAGAATTAAAGAGCTGTCGGTATTGAAGCAGTACTGTAGAGTATGTTTTATGAACTGGAGGTTATATATGACCTTTATTTAACCAGGTAGAATCAATTGAGAACCAATTCTCATTTACAATGATGACCTGTCATTCGATTTTGTTAGACCTGAGGTGCATGTTTTTGGATGATGGGAGGAAGCCGGAGAACCCGGAGAGAACCCACGCAAGCACAGGGAGAACATGCAAACTCCGCACAGAAAGGCCCAGGACCGGATTCGAACCCAGAACCTTTTTGCTGTGAGGCGACGGTGCTAACCACTGCACCACCGTGCTGCCCAGGTTGAAGAATGACTGAAGTACACCAACCACTGGTCATGACAAGCCTTCTAGGAGATTTCAAAGATTCGATTTATAGGTAACGCTGTTATTTAGTTTCAATAGTGCACCCGATAATAAGTCCTATTTAGTTTCACCGAAACGTGAATAATGTCCAAACATCTGGATTTAATTCGTCTCCAGTCAAAGTGTTGAACTCTTGACATTCCGGCTGTGAAAAGCATGTAGCAACACAGCACAGTCGACTGGATGGCCGACGCTCAGCTTCCTGCTCGGTCTCCACACACCAACTCCGATGTCTGCACTCAGATCAGATGAAAGTAAAGTGGAGACGCAGCATGCTGCTGTAGCAGGAGTTTTTAAATACTCTAAAGTTTTCATTGCACATGCTTAACAGTCTGGGGTGTGGGACCTTGGGCGAGACCTTTTGAGGTCGGGTTGTGTTTAAAGCATAAAATCGGATTTCCAAAGAGACCACCCACGCTCACGACGGACAGCCTATACATACTACCTTCCCACCTGGTGCCTTTATGGTTTTGAGTCAGATGTATTTTTTTATAGAAATCTTCCAAAGCTGCATGTATAAAATAAATATAATTTCCACCCATCATTTAGGAATACTGGAAAATGCTAATTTGATTGTCCAATGGCCTTAATCCCTCTCATTTCTGATCTTTAATCCAAGGGGAGGGCAGCAACAGAAGTATCTGCACCAAGGACAATCACAGTTACGTTACACTGCAGGTTTCAATTATTGGAAACCATCTTTATAAAGTGAGACATATTCATTTTGTAGTGCATGCAGCCTCGGTATATTTAGACTACTGTACTGCATTATTACAGCAGGTCTCAGAGATTATTAAGGTGTGAAACTTGGCAGCTATTTCAATTGTTCTTTGGTGCAATATCAGCCATGTATATTAGCAACTCAGTCATTTTTATACAGCATTTTATTAGGTCTTGTATGACTCAAGACATCACTAGAAATCATTTCGAATGTTTTATTTTATTATAGGAAACCACGGGTCCTTTAAGCCTTTCAACCTGTAGCTGGATGAACTTTGGTTAAAAATAAGTACTTCATAAAGAAGCCCCGCGCTTGCACGGTCTATCAATACTTGAGAGTTCATCAATACTTGAGTTTTTTTGGCAGTTGGCCGGGTGTTACGTGCGGTGAGCCTGCTGAGTGTGGGCTTTTTCTGCTTCGTCAGTAACAAGTCTTTGTGAAGTGAGAAGCACATAAAGAGTCGCTGCGTGCTTCGGCGTCCTGTCTCTGTCAGGAGTGGTCGAACTTCACCTCGGATAAACCGCAGAAACGGATGGTTGGTCTCTGACAGCTACAGTATGGGACTGTAACGGAGAACAACTTTAATCATTTAACAATCGACTCGCTGTGATGCCAAACTAGCATGAATCTGCAGATTCAGCTTCGGGCTTGTTGCAATGCAATAAATACAACATGAGGAACATCCGAGCTCCTACAAGACACAGCTGCAGAGATTTCTGCACCACCAAGTGCAACATTCAAAATTCAAAACACTTCCTTGAAGTTACTTTTTCAATGTACTAAAGACAAAGTGGCCAAATTAAACTGTGCGCGCGCGCGCGTGTGTGTGTGTGTGTGTGTGTGTGTGTGTGTGTGTGTGTGTGTGTGTGTCAGGTGCATTAATTTTTCAAACTTAAGTTTCCAGCCTGCCCGTCTGTTTGTTTCCTGGAGAAGGAAAGAGAAGTCGTGTGCAGCTGCTGCTGCAGCCTGAAGACATCCACCATCATCGTGATAATCAACTGAAGAAAATGGGTAAAATGGTATATTGGGACATTTTGACGTCACTGTGGCATGATGGAGCATGTCTGGAGCACCATCTGGTAGCAAGGAGGGGACGTGGTTCCCAACCTTTTAGCTCTCTTTGCCCTCTTTTTTTATTATTATCACTAAACCATTCTCTTCTGTCTTGCAGCGAATGTCTTATTTCTGATATTGGGTCATTATATTAAGATACTGTCCCATTAGAGGCATATTAAAACCACATTGTCCTTCAAGCTTCCTCACCTCACTTGCCAAAATTTGAATTTTCTGGATGCAGCTGAGCATTAAAACCAAACCAGTTATCCATTTTAAATGTGGCATCACTGACACCGGTTTCATGCTGCCAGAACAAATAGCTTTTACCGTGTAAAGATGAACTCAATTAGGTAACGTTGATACAATAAATGACCCACAAACTCTGATGTGATTGATATCATTGACTCACTGAGTTTCTTGGCCAAATTTTAAACTGTTAATTTCCCCTGAACTTTCACAGACCGTTTCTTTTTACAGAGATTATTCCTGAAAGAAGCTGTGAGGTTTTCTGACCCCAGGATCACAAAATAAACATAAGTGACAAAGGCGGGGATCTCAGACTTCTGCACAACAGAAACAAACTGCACAATAAAATGCCATAAACTCAAAGTGCTCTTCTATTTTCTCATAATTTGCTCCAATAACAGAACTGTATGTATTTCATTATTTATTGCATATTTCTACTCTGATTAAAAGATCTCTGGGGTCCTATGTGACCCTTTAATAGTCTATGCAGTCATGTGTTTACTGATAGATGGCCAGTTTTCCTCTATGGTAGCACTGGGAGGAAAGTCACATGACCACTAAAATCAGCAGGTTTGCGCCTGCGGGAGCGGTGCACTGTGGAGGGTTTACAGATTGCCTTTAGAGTGATTCTTTAATGTCGTTTTGAGGTCGGTTTTGGCTACAATAGAGTATTTTTAAACCAACAAATAAAAGCATCATGTGGCCGCTAGGGTTTGATTTGGATCTGCAAAAACACACCAATCCAAGAGATGGCTTCAAAAGGTCAAATCTCAACATTTACTCCCAATTCATGGCTAACTAATCACAGCAAAACAAGAAAGTATCAGGGCAGCTGTCATTAGTCAAATTATAGCACAAGACAAATGCAAATGTATTACAGGAAATTTAAAGTCCGACAGTGACAGTAAAGGAGAAGTGCGGCCAAGAGCCCTTTTCCTCTTGTGAGTCTGGATGTGTTTGAGATATTTTGGCAACCAGCTGCAGCAGCGAGGGTTCCTCGGAGACTCCCTCAGGTCACCGAGAAGGTGAGCAGTATCTTCAGTCTGTGCATGCCACCAGAAATACAACCCTGACTGTGTGTTACGTGAGTTTCAGCTGGAGCATGACATGTTGTACATCATGGCCACTTTCCCTTGTGCAGCGTCACACGCAGCCTGCAGAAATGCACACCACATGAGTGCTGGCGACATTTGAGCGTCTTACACTGCACTAATTTAAGCCAAGTCTCTCACTCTCACACACACACACACACACACACACACACACACACACACACACACACACACACACACAGGAGAACCCCTGTGGCATTCACTGCTACACTCATAAACATATGGCAGCTTCAGCACTCAGGTAGTGAACAAGCCCTGATTTGTCCCCGTGGTGAAAACCAGACTCCTGACCAAGCACTGGCCCGGTTCTTTGGGTCAAACCGGTCTGATCATTGGTCAGCCTGGTTTCAAGTAATGGGACCTGTGACCTCATGATGACTAATATGGAAGTCTTCTTGGCTGAGAGGTTGGACAGATCTGAGTCTGATGGGAGGAACACGCCATGTCAAACAATAAAGAGGTATTTTCCCAATAATGTCATTTTTGTGCTTTAATTAACCTTAAGTTAGGTGATCAACTTGTCACCCATCGAAATGACGTCATTACATGACCTATACCTAACTGTATAGCAGCTTCCACACGGTGATACGGTGTAATTTAAGGGGGAAGTAGCCTAGGTACAATACCACCTAACAAGGAGAGCTTATCGTGCCAAACTCCTTTTACCTCCATGCCATTTTCACATTATTTCTTCGTCCTCTCATGCAGTCACCCCTAATAGCACCATTTATTGATTTGTTTATCATGTTTTGGATCCACTCTTCAAATCGGCATTATTTAATTTACCAAACGACACGTTTGCTTTTCTTAAATATCAACTTTTTTAATTTTTTTGATCTGTTCGCTTGTTGCAGTCGGAAAATCCCTGTATGGAAATCTACAGCAGCTCGCGGTGGCACCCAGTTGGAAAAGTTGAAAATGCGTTAAAATGACGAGTTCTTTGATGGGTTGGATTTACACCGACCTGCCAAGTGGTTGTTAAACATACTGGAAGTGTTTTCGGTCATATTTTCCAAGACGCCGTGTCTGCCGATAAACAAGGACACATGAAATCGGCGTGTCCGTATACATGCTTCCATATCCGTGCTGGTGAACGCGGATGATCTATCGGAGTTAATTAACCATCAACAGTGAAGCAAAGAAACGGATCTTACCGAGCATTAAAATCCCAAAGGCGAGTCTGAACACATCCATTCTCACTCCTCTTTTATTCCACTCTTATCCTTTTTTTTTTCCCCCCTTGATTTCAACCCCCTCGTTTCCTTTGTCCTGCGTTGGGGTGAGAGCAGTCCTCTCCCGCTGCTGTCGGGCAATCCAATAAAACTCTTGTGCAAAGGCAGTCCGCACCGCGCACCGCGCACCGCGCCCGCACCCGCACCGCACCGCGCACCGGGCGGAGCCGCGAGGCAAAACGGATGCACACCGCGCAGGTTTCCTAATCCAGCGAAACCAGGTCCGAGAAGCCGGAGCTGGGGAGCGTCTTCATGCCTCACACGGGGGGAACGAACCGGCGTTAAAACCAGGGCGAGGGAGACGAGAGAGGGAGAGGCTGGTGGAGGAGAAGGAGAGGCACGGGGAGGAGGGGAGGGGAGAGGGAGAGGGAGAGTGGCCGGAAGTTAGGTGACACTCTGGAGGAGGAGTGGAGGGGAGGTCCCAGGTGGAGACAGACACATTCATCACTGCTCTGCTTCAAGTTTTATGGAGCAGATATGAGTCTTTATTACACGTCAGACGCAGTGCAGTCATGATGGGATGGATGCACAGAGTTGATGTGACTCCTGCTCAGCTGCATTAAATCTCTTATATCATCTGATTTTCTGTTATTGTTTGAACCTTTCAGCCTCTTAATCTTTGTGTGACATCAATTCCACTCAAGTTTTGAAATAATTGTGACGTTTATAGAAGTCTTTCAGTGCGATTTGTTGTATTGCTCATTTATTTATTACACTGGTGGAAAGTAACTAAGTACAATTTTAAGGCACTTGTAGACGACTTTACTAGAGTAATTCATTTACATGTATTCACCTGGCTTGTACACTAAATTACATGTGGAGACAAGCATTTTTAATGTTGGGGGACAAACAAATACACCAAATGAACTGGTGAAACCTGCCAACCACTGCTCCCTTTATTAGAAATAGTACAAAGGAAGGTCAAGGGAGAGGCAGGAATTAATGGCACGGGCCACAGAAGAAGAATTAAGGAAGAAGGTACCTAAAATACACATCTTACACATTCCTGCAGGCCTTCCCAAGGCCATTTATAGATTATTTTTGTCTTTAAATAAGCAATGTAATTTTAAAATTGACCCAGTTCCACACATAATAAAAACGAAGTCATTTGCATGTAAGAAATTTGGAGACCACAAAAATGAATGGATTCAAAACTAAGTTGCCTCGAGTGCTTCTACGCTTCCCATCTCTTACATTTCCATTTTGCCTGCAGGCTGCCCTTTTTCACAAGGCTGACACGCTCCTGTTGTCAGTTCCAGTCCCGTGGCCGTGGCCGTGTTGTGTTTACTCACGCCCACTGGGCAGAGCAAAGTTCAGCGCTCAGTCAGTCTCTGCAGGCGGACACAGAGGAGGTGGGAAGTTTGGGTTTGCGACCTCGGGGTCAAAGGTTAAAACTTCTCGGGTCATCTGCTCCGGTACATTTGACTGTCCTATTTTTAAAATGTGTGTGTGTGCGCAGCCTGCTACTGTATGTGGTCTCAACACGGCGGCATCTGTTGTCACACAACATCTGTTCAAACTAGCACTCGCAGACGCACACAGGACATGGGACTTATCTCACGGATCCACTCTCCTGTCAGTCATTAACTAGGTCAAGGATTCTTGGTCTGGTTTTAATAAACCTCAGATATAATGCACTTTACACCATTACACTTTTAGTTTACTGATAAGAAAGCAGCATCAGAAAAAGCCAGTCAGAGAAAGAGCCAGGAACTGTATGATTCATTGAAGCGCTGATACACTGTGTAAATCATTGGTCACATTGAACTCTACATGTGGGCACAGAGCAGAGACTCAGCGACATGCAACCTGGTCTGTGTTTGGACTTAGGAGACTGAACTGCACCTAAATTCAGACTAAATGTACTTCAGTTTGAGCCAAAGAGGAGAAAATATGGAGCCTGATCGCCACCTGCTGGCTGCAAGACAAACATCTCAACTGACAGCCTCACAGATGTGATTGTTCGATATTCATATCACAGTCATTTCACGTCTCTTTTTGAACAATTTTGCAAGTGTTTTTGGTCTTTTTGTGTATGTTTAGCCATTCTGAGGCTCTTTGTAGTCTTTTTGCATCTCTTTAAGGTTGTTTTGCGTCTCATGTTGGTCATTTTTGCCTCCATTTGTGGTCATTTTTGTTTAATTTTGCTCATTTTAAGTCCATTTTGAATCTCTTTGTTGCTATCTTGTCTTTTTATGGTTGTTTTGTGTCAAATTTGGATGCTCTACACCATATATGAATTTTTAAGGGATTTTAAGAGGCTGATGAGCTTATGATGCCAAAAGATAAAGCAACTTATCAATATTAATGGTTGAATTAATTTAGCTTGAAGAGACATTATTTCCCTTCAGTAATAAGAAGAGCTAGAGCACCACCTAGTGGATGCGATGAGTCAATGCACGGCAATCATGGTGCAAATTAATAAGCAAATTACTATAAAACCCATAAAAAATAAAAATGTCAAGATAATATGATGAATAAAACTGAACTAAAACAAAGATGTACAAGTCAAGTAGATAATGCATGCGCTTACATATATTAACATAAAATACTTTAGAGCCACTTTCTTTTTGGCTGAAGGAAGGAGTTGAATCCATAATTTATAACATGTTTATCTGACTCTTCCACCAAAAAAAAGCTCTTATTTCTATGAAATATTAAATATTTTACATCCCTCCAGCCCTCCGAAAATGATTTAAAACACACAGACATTATAAACCTCCACCACAGGTATTTAGATCCATTCTATTTTCAACATCACAGACAAAAGTCTAAAATTAGAAGACAAAAACAACCCAACCCTGTGACCTCTGCATTTTATACAGCTTCTCGTTTTTAACATGCACCTCATTCTTTAACCCTCGTGTTGTCCTTGGATCAAAATGACCCGCAGCTGTGTTCAACCGAGTTCTATTTTATTTTCATATTTTTTTGGGATCATTGGTGACAAGGAGGCTGCGAGGTTTTTTTTTTAAAGAATGATGATCCCAAAAAATATAAAAATATAGAAATAAAATAGAACTTGATTGAACACAGCTGCGGGTCACTTTGACCCGAGGACAGACTGAAAGGTAAAGACACACCAGCGCAGTGTGGGTGTACAATCACACCGCAGAGCATGCTGACAACAGTTTAAGAAGCAAATGTACATCACTCCAAAAAATAGCAGCAAAATGTATGTTTTGTCATTTTCTCTTGGTGTGAAGCTGCTTGAACAGGAAAACCTGCTGCGTCGACAGAAGATAATCATCATGCAGAAGTAGCTCAGCATGTAGTCACACTCAAAAACCACAAACACATTTTCAAAAACACAGGATATGTGAGTGACATAAGCACACCATCTGGCTGTTTTGTGTCGCGCATGGAGCCTCGAAAAAAAACCCACAGAAAGCTGCAGAGGGAAAGATGACACAGTTTGAAACCAACTTGCATATTACTTGGAAAGTCACATCATAATTTACCTTTTAATAACTGCTTACAAATATACATGACAAAGTTTTTGTAAAAAATGCACATTTAAAAGGCTGCTCTCACAATGAAAACATTACAAATGACATTCTTCTTTGCAGCCGGTCTGGACAGAAGCTATAAATCTGAGGACTTGTCAATGACAAGGAAAGCTGTATGAATGATGGCTGTATTCCCCTTAGGGGAGGTCCAGGTTACTTACTGGGAAACTTCACGCAGCTCAGCCATCATTAATACATCGTGCTTTTCTCTACAATGAAAGTCCAAATTTCTACTGTGAAAAAAAAAAAATATCACATTAAAGACTCTTTGCTGACCTCAAAACTGTGTTGTTGTTTTTTCCAGTTACAGTGAAGCCTTTCTGGAACAATGTAAGTGCAACTATAAAAGACATTATGGGATATGTCATTCCAACATCTGTGCTGGACAGTAGTTTGATAAAAAAAAAAAAAAAAAAAAAGCGTCACACAAGACAAGATAATGATTAAAAAAAAGGTTTGAAGGAGTGGTCTGACATTTGCCCTGTTGTATTTGTGCCACTGTCACTCGTTTCCAACTCATTCAAGTAAAAAAAAAAAGAAAAGAACAAAAAGTAAAATTTATATATATACATGTGTTATATTTATGTTATTTGACATATAATTCACTTAAGCATAAAGAAATTGAAATACTACAAAGTGCAAATATAGCACTGTGGAGGAAAGTTTGAAATGAATACTTTAAAGTTTGATTATTATTAGAAATGTCATAGTTGGCGTTATCGTTCAGAAGAGAGGATAATTAAAGAGGAACAGAAGGAATAAAGCACACCGTGTTCACTGTAATGTTTTACACATTAAGCCAGTTCAAGTTTGATCATCATGTTTTCATGTAACATCAGAAAACTGAGAGCTTGTAAAGATTTATAGTTCGAGTTCAGTTTTGAACATATTTTACTTTGAATTAAGGATTATAAAAACCTTTTTGAAGTTTGTACAAAGTGATTTTAAGGATTACACTAAGATAAAGAGGAACATGTTCGCTGTTGGCTAAATTTAGGTGAATTGTTCATTTTCAGTTGAACAGAAACAAAGATATTAAATAAAAAAGGAAAAAACTATGACGACTGCGGACATCTTCTAAAACTCTCACGGTGTCAGTTTCTCTGTGTTCGGGGAGTTTTGGTCCTGGGCTGAGGAAGAGGAGGAGGCTGCTCATCATCGATTGGTTTGGGGACCTGAAGGGAAGTGAAACATTGACTTTTTAAATAAAACACACTGCAGCAATTTACCAGCTGGTGTTTCTTGTCCTGTCAGACCTCATAATCTGGGCCTTTAATCTCCTACCTGTCGGGGGGTGGCCTTCGGGTGGCCGGTCGGGGCTTCGGGAGGTTTGGGATGCCATTTGGTGCGAGTTTGTCGAGGGCCGGTGTGGCCGGCAGGCTGCTGCTGCTGCTGCTGCTTCTGCTGGGGACGATGGTGATGAGGATGATTATCAGGAGGATGATTATGTTGATGATGATGATGCTGATGACGCCGATGCTGTTGTTCCTGTTGGGGATTGGTCCACTCCAAACGAAGCTCGTCCTCATCTGTCAAATAAAATAAGCACAGATGAGGAGAATCACATTTATCTTCACTCACTCCTGTAAGTTTCCATGCACACAGAAATGATTTACCCTTCAGTTGCATGCGCTTTTTCCGTCTGGCGTGGACGCAGCAAACAATGACGATGATAATCAGCATCAGAACGACAGCTGATGAGGAAGAACAATAATAACAAACTGTGTTTGACGTGTAAAACAGTTACATAATGCATTGTTGTGTAATTCAAGCTGAAATCAGAATTTCAGCATCATACAAATAAAATGATGTGAGGAAATATGTCAACAAGATGTTTGTAGTTTATTCAATCTAATTAAAGATAAGACCACACGTACCTCCACCGCTGCCCACGAATACCCAGATGCTAATTCCAAAGAGTGTTTGAGGGAACTCAAAACCTTTCGAAGGAAACACAAGGAAAAGAAACGTAATATATTAAGATATTGATTTATTAAAATGGCCATTTCAGGGTCAAGAACTTTTGGGAAGTGTAATCAATATGTCTCAATATGTCTCCTCAGAGTTTTGATTAATTGGTTCCAATAAACAACCCGTTTAATATTGAGCAACTCTTATCGAAACCCTTTCAAACCCATGTATTTATACTTCCAATCACATGTGAGGTAAAAGTATTTGGCTGGACCACATGTGACTGAGGTAACCAGCCCATAATACTCACCAGACTTAAAGCAGTTTTGTGTTACAGCGTCACTATTTTCAGAACTGACTTTGTTGGAAACTTTGCAAGTGAAAGAGACGCGTTCAACTTCTTTGCTGTCTTTTGACAGACTCTGCCCGTTGAAGTTTTTCATTATTTGACCATCCTGAAGCCATTCGAGTGTGTCATCCTGGCCTGTCTGCTGGGAAATAAAATGATTGATTAGAGTGTTATCGTGAGAAGATGTAGACCTTCAAATACAATAAAAAAAATAAAAAAAAAATAATAATAATAATAATTGTAATATCCAGCCAATGATTTTGCATTTTTGCAGTGTCAGGTTCATCAAATAATGTATTGCTCAAAAAATGTGAACCACACCATCAGTGAGTAGAGGAAGACAATCAACCTATACTCTGATTTTAGATATAGATTCTTCAAATACATCATTATTGTTCAGTAACGAGGAAAAAACTCTACGCTGCTTTGTAAATAAAACATATCAAACATTTGATCTCACCTGAACACTGCAGGTAAATGTGACTTGTGTTTTCAAACACTTCATCGTCATTGTGGGCTTCTGCACACGGTCTGAGGAGAGAAGATTTCATTAGATCATCACAGTGTTGTTATAGTTTTCTCTGAATTACTCCGTACACAGCTGTATTTCTGATCAGGTAAGGCGTAAAGAAGGATGCACAGCAAGACATCATGACAAAGCACCAGAAGAGATGTACTTACAATCTCTTGTTACTTACCTTGTACACATACAAGCGTGCCAATCAAACCCTTTTCTGATATTCCATCTGTTGTGTAAACCTCAGGGGTGTACTTTCCTGTTTGGTTTAGCTGCACATTCATCAGCCACAGGGATCCATTTGGGTTAATAGGCAAGTTTCCAAAGGGAATCTTATTGTTTTTCCGCATAACTATTACTTCATCGTTGAACTTCCATTTCAAGGTGTCTGTGTCTATCAGCTGGTGGTTCAGAGGCACAGCAAAGTTTCCGCCTGTTGCGACGTAGTGGCCACAAGCATCTTTGGATCAGACGGAAAGGGAAAGAGTCACTGAGGGAGTCATGTTACGAATTGCACACATATCCTCAAACACAATAAGAAACTGCTGAACATGAGAACTTTTTCTTCCCTAAACTATGTGCTAAGCACAGCTCGAGTTACTGCAGTGTATGTACACGTCATCCAACTTCCTGCATGACCCAGTTTCTCCGAGTGACCTTTTCTTTGTTAGAATCTACATATAAATCTCTGCTAGATGTTCCCTTACAGTTCGACAAATCATTGATCATCAGCTGACTTTTCACGTCAATCAGAATAAAGTTTGCAGTTCTATTCCAGTCCCTTTATGTAGATCAGATGCTGATTACTGCCTGCTTAGGTTTATTTTCATTTTTTTTGGCTGAATTTTCTTTTAATCTGCTAATCTGTGTGTGCACCTTTGACACAGTGTGTGCATTAAACCTGCAACTGTTGAAGGTCTATGAAGTGAAACTCGGTGCAGTTTTCCTGCACAGATGATTCCACTTCTTCACCGAGTGCACTGAGGACGGTTGAAGTTGTGTCTGACCACAGCCCACTGACAAACATCGTGCACGGCTAAACCTTCAGCTTCATGCACAATAAAAAACAATCCTCCTACTAATTGATTTGCGGTTGCTGAATAACTTTGCTGAATTTTTCATTTCTTGTGAAGTGAATCGACGGGAAATGAATAGTTAACATGATTCATCGTCTCATGACACGTTCATATTTTCCACTGTTAAACAAAACTAAGCCTTCTTTCTGACACACATTGAAGTCATGAGACATGGCGGGTTGAAGTCTTCATTTCAGTGGGCAATTGCTCTAATACCTCTAAAAAGAAAAAAGAAAACTATGTCTGTGGTGAAATATTTAACCTTGATTAAACATATCCATAGAAATGTGGACTGGTTTGCAAACCATCCTGAAACATCGGTAAACAGTATTAATATGTTCCTTTAAGCACCGTATATGTTCTCTTTCTCTTTGAGACCTTTGTCAAATTTATAAGGTATCTACTACACATAGTGTATTGCAACTGCAAATACTGAGATTGTAAGTTCATTGTAGGGCCATGAGAGAGTCTGAAAACACCTCTGCAGGGAAGGAAGAAACGCTTTTTTGTTACGACTCTCACGCAGAGATACGCTTTATAAAAGACTAAATACTTCTTCCATGCTTTATATGATAATGAAACGAGCAGGTTGCAGTTTTGCAATGTTCAGCAAAGGAGTGCTGTAAAGAAGGCCTAACCGAAAACACACGCACACACACACACACACACACACACACACACACACACACACACACACACACACACACACACATCCTGTGAGGGGGTCACATACTGCATTTCACAAGTTTGAATCTTCACAAAGAAAATGTCAAGATAGGAAATTATGCAGCTTATGACACGCAAAAGTAGAAGCAGCTGTATCCCCTTTAAGATTATAAACTGCTCACATTTAGATGTTTAAGCCCATTATCACCTACAATGATTATAGTACTCAATATATCAAATATTGTTTTTATGTAACTATGACTTGAATGTCTTTTTTATCTTGGTATGATGGGCTGCTGCAGCGCTTCTTGGTCTGTTTAAGTCCGTTTCTATTAAATAATGACAAAATATTTCAATATTTTGTCATTATATGTTCCAGCAGTGATATTTATAGCCCTCAGTAACCACAGAACAGACCATAATGCCAGGAAGTAACAGGAGAATGTGAGAAGACTTATCTCTATATGTTATATCTATATCTATATATCCCTCATCTTCACTCCTCCACAAAACAGCCTCAACATCAACGATGACATTTAAGAATCACTGTTCTTCTGCAACACCTAAACTGCTTCATGCTGTTTATATTTAATCACTTGTAAAAAAAAAAAAATCTTTTTACAGTAATATTATTTCGAAAACAAATAATTTGATGAGGTCATCAGCAGCTTTTAATTTTAAATGACAAACATTTGATTTAAAGACTGAAATGAAAAATATTAAAATATACTTTTTAAGCGGGTGTAGATAATGGATTGATGGATTACATTTTCTATCAATCTTTTGTATCAACTACAATCAAACGGTCTCCAAAGTGGCGTCTTTTGTTCTTTCAAGTTCTTATTTGCTGCATCTGTGTGACATTAACATATGGAATATTCTTGTAATAATTTGTCATTTTTGATGGTTGAAATCTTATATTCTCACTGATGCTGAAGAGCTTTTGTATTGGTTCCGGTTTCTCCTCACTTTACACCAAAGTTACCACATCAGCAGCATGTTTCAGCCACACTAAATGTTCGCAAAAATCACAAACTCAGTAAAGCAGTGGCAGATATAAATGGGGAAGACATGTAGACGAGACAAGTACAGTAAACTACACGTTGAAAAAGATGTGATCCATCAATTTCACACTGTCGTTATTCAAAAACAATTTTTGTCAATAGAAATTGTCAAATTTAAAGGAAAGCCTTTCTGCAATTTCTAGCTCACCTCCTTCCGTATTGTATACTAGGCATCAAAGCCAAAAATAAATGGTAGCTTTCTACATTTTTGACATGCTTTTCTGTTTCAAAATCATTTTCCTAATGAAAAACATGGATAAATATAAAACACTATCGCAGGCTTCATACATGTGTAACAAAACGACAGTGCAAACATCTGTGGTTAAAAGCATGATAGAGAGTTCAAATAAAGAATTATTCAGCTGCCAATTGACAGTTTAAACATAACTTTATCTTTTAAGAGACTTGAAAATAAATGTTTGGAACGAGCGTATTTGATTCTGGTGAGTTACACTTTACTTAAAATCCCCCAAATATGTTTTCCTATTTCTGACAGCGAAGAATCATTAAATTGTACAGTACCTGTGGAGGTAATGAAGGAGCAGCAGAGCAGAACCAGGGTGATGGCGGAGACAGAAGCCATCTTCATCATGGTCCTCATCATAGTCTGAAAAGAAGAACAACCACATTCCATTGTGAAGGTTATTTCCTGTCAGAACAGTAAGTTCAGTGACTTTCCGGTGTGCGTGCGCGCGTGCGTGCGTGTGTGTGTTCATGCTCTGATGTGTGAATGCTTATGGTTTTGAAAGGAAGTGATCCAAGAGGCCCTATTTATTTTTATTTATCGAGAACAGAGCGAGCAAAGTAAATGTCATATTTAAAAATAGATGTCTAATTGTGTTGCTTCAATAACTGGTTATAAATACAATAAATACAATTTCCAATTTAAAGGGCATTCAAATACAAACAGTATTTACAATATTTTAGACCTCGAAGCATAAATTGTCACCAGTTTGAGACCACTTCCTCTTGCACTGAATAACTTCTGGATCATCCTAAAGACTGACATTATAAACTGACTTTACTTGTTGCGAAATGCGACTGGATTTGTTTCCTTGTTGTTTTCTGTACAATTAAAAATAGGGCACCATTTACAGCTCAGAAACCTTTTTAAAAAAGGCTTGTAAAGCCACAAAATGTCAATGCAGAAAGAAAATGAAATGAAATGAGATAAAATGATTGAAAAAAACAACTCCATCATGTGATTTAAAGATGTTAATTTTGAGGGAACAGATACAAAATGTTATTGACAAGCTCAAGAACAAGAGAGAAACGTGAGGGATGTGAGATTATTTGCCCATTATTAGGTGGTGGCAGAGGCTTCTTAGTGGGGGGGGGGGGCTGACTGACTACCCAGAGCCTCAGCAGAGGGGGGCCTTTGAAAAGCTTTGAATGAAAAGTTTGTTTTTGTTTGCAAGTTTTTATTTCAAGTCTAATAAATGAAATAGAATTCGCTTGATAAGTCAGTTGAGAGGCTGATAATATACAAGAAAACAATGGTGAAGGTTCTCTAAGGCTCCTCTCCCCCCTTACAAAAGCCTCAAAATGGTTTGGTCCACCTGGCAGGAGCATTCGTCTCTAAAGCAGCTAATGGAGCTGAGTGACGGCTGCTACAGGAAAAGATAAATGTGAGCTGTGATAGTCATGCCAACACATTTTTTTTTTAAAAAGAAACATGAGCTTAACTAACACAGTTTAAGAACGGTATAAACTAATATCAGCAACTAGATTAAAAGCAATCAGGCAGGAATCTATTAGAGCACATTTGCATTGTGTAATAAATGAATTAGTATTATAAATTCATCTGCATCAGAGTTATGATGCCGTAAGACACAAAATCTATTAAAATGATCCTGTAAAGCTGAACATCAGGAAACAAACATCCAAAGTGTGAAGAGCAGCATGTCCTTCATCATCCTGACGGTGTCACTGAGGGTGTCACACAATGTGGCAACTCAAAGCTATTACAAACAATCATTTGTGGAAGTTTTGACTGAGAGGAGCTTATTACTGATTTGAACAGATCATAGAGACAATAACCACTATTAAAAAAAAAAAAGGGGGGGGTGCAACAGACACTGCTTATGTTTGAGGCCCAAACTTTTGTGCTACACCCCTTTGTGTCTCACCTGGAGTGGGCGACCTGGACACTACTGAGTGGTGGATATGGAAGAAGGCTGCAGCATACAAACCTGACCGGGGTGATCGCTGAAGATGAGGTGGATTTGAACCAATTCCAGGGTTTGAGATGAGCCAAGGAGAAAGTCCAGGACAGCACAGTGGTGACGGGAGTGTTGCCGGCGGTGACGACACCCGGAGAGGTGCTGAGGCACGCTGTGACAGGAGAAGAGGACCCGTCTCATCTGTAGGAGAGCCGCTCAGCAGAGCTCGGCGCGCACTCCTCCGTCGGCCGGCTGAGAAATACAAAAAAAACAAAAATCCCCTGAGGAATTTGGGTGCAAAAATTGAAACTACCAGGCGAGGATTAAGGGTCGGATTTGTACACAAAATACAACACGGGCCACGAAGGGGTGCAGCAGGCTGCAATTGGCTGATTGAGATTCTGGCAAAGTTTGATTAGGTTACTTGAAATGCTCATACTTCTTATTAGAGAAGTGAAACAGGGAAAATTGAGGAAGAATGAGACAGAGATGGTCTCCCCGCTTCCTCTGTGCAACTTCAGTTACAGAAGAACAATTTAGCTCGACAACAGCATCCATCTGCAGAATACCATTTTTGAATAATCAAACACCTGCAGAGATAAGCTCAAAACTGTGATATGTAAAAGATGAACCATCTCATCTCTGAGGAACACCACCTTTTACCTCCCAGCAGATACCGAGTAGTGTAAGATTGTAGGTGAACCAGTGCTGACTCCTCGTTCCCAAGATGGTCATGAGCAGTCACGAACAATAATGGAGCAATTGTTTTCGCTGCATCTCAAACTGTTTGAGCACATTCTGACACAGAAGCTGAATCAACAACAAAAAAACTGTGAACCACAGACTGTGAGTCAAGATTAACACATTTTATCGTGAATTTCCTGCCAGTGAAGAATCATCTCGTCATTTCACACTTCTATTTTAACAAAATGTAATTTAAGACTTCAACTAAAGATGACCTGACATCTAGATGTTACCTGTTGAATTAAAAACTCATCTGTAATCATGAATTACTCAATATAAACAGTTTGATAAAAAGAATAGAAACTGAGCACTGGAAACTCTCTTCTCTCGTGGTTTTCACATCCCACAACAGCATTATTGCCCTTAGGTTTCATTTCTAATACATTGAACTAGTTCCTTCATGTCCTGTGGATATGAGTTTACATACATGTCACTATGGAGACAATTTCCTGTCAAAACAACAAAACATAACATGTTTTAAAAATGCCCTATGATTCACCCAAAAAAATAACACAGCGGCAGACCACTGGCGTTTAAATGGACTGGTAGCACGACCTGCTGTTGTGGAGGGAGGATCATTCAGGTCATTTGTGAGGAAATCTTCAGCATATTAACATGGAAAGATTATTGAAAAGTTCAGAGGTATTTTTGTTCCCTGTGTTTGTTTCTAAAAGATGATGCATTAGAAATATGCTAATAGAAACATTTCGTATTTGTACGCTTGTTGAGGGTGTTTCGTATTTGCAAACAAAATGTTCATTACTGAATTCTTGGACATTTCTAAAATATGTTTTGGATTATTTTGTTATTATTTGTCAGGAAATTTGCAGAATATGCATCTGCTGCAGTAGTGTGTCAACACAAACAACAAAAACTTGGTTTGATACTCTGACAGTACCTGCAGTTGTCCACAGGGTGGCACTATTATATCACATGTGCATGGAGTTTAAAAAGCTGCTCCAGCGAGCTCTGATCACACTAGAATTTCTACAGTGCTGTATTTATGTTTATTTTTGTGCTTAATGTTCTTAATAAAAATGAAATAATTTTTGTTTCAATCTAAATATCAGTAACTGTCAGTAACTACAAGACCCACTTTCATGCAATAAAGACTTTTATTTATATTATTATGATTTAGCATCTTGTATTTAAAAATACAAAACAGTCTTGGTTATGAGGATCCTATCTAATATTAAAGGTGGTTTTGGTTACTAATTATTATCAAGATTAAAATGTTTACCTGTTTAGTTATTGTTTTCAATCAGCAGTATCACGCAAAAGCATTACAAAGTCATATTTTGTGAGATAGATAATTCAGAATTCAGAATTCATAAAGACAATCTCTGGTGATTGCATTGTGCTTCTATAATGGCTGAATATTCATAGAAAAATGGGAGAATATGAATGAATTTAAATATATTACCTTAAAATCAGGGCCACACAATGAATGATTGTCAGGATGAATATTGTTCATTCAATGGTAGATGATCTAGAAATAGAAATAATGTAGTTATATGAAGCTACAGACTGACAATGTAAAACGTGATTTATCTCTTCTTCACATGATGACAGGTAAAAAGGAGAAACAGGTCGTTTTGGGTCTGGATGTGATCGTGTGATGGAGGAAGTTCATGGCAGCAGGAGGACGAGTTGACTGTGTTCCAGCGAGGGACACAGATGACCCTCTTCTGTTAAATGGGCCTTTATAAATAGAGCAGCTATTTTTCCACTGCTCCGGTCCAACTTGTCCGTGCATCGGATGAAGACACCACACGAACCCTTTAGATATCCCAGCATCCAATCACAACCCTCTGTGTTGACCTTAACAGCCAATCAGAACCCTTCAGATGACTTCATCATCGCATCAGAATGCTCGAAACAACTGCAGCCAATTAGAAATTTCACCAGGACTGCGTCAAACCAAATGGTTGTCACTCTCGGATCAGCTGTGATGAGCGGGGACTGTCCTTCAGCTCGAGAGCGTTTCGACTGCAGGCAGATCCTGAAGTCCTGGATGTTCTGTTCTGCAAAGGACATGTCCTTTCACCTGATACTGTCTCAACTCATCCGAGATCACGTAACAAGCCTCCATCGTGTTCTTCAAATTAAAAAACAACCTTTTTGGTTGCATGGGAGGTTTGAGGACCTGTAATATTTACTGCAATGAAAACCTGCAGATGTTTATTGATCACTGACCTTCTAAGTGCTCAACCGGTGTTGACATGTCTTTGTGATGATGCTGTCTTGAATTGCATGAAGCTTTTCTGTCAATCTGGGGGCAAAGACAGTCCAAAAAACCCTGCAAAACAAAACAAAAATCATGTTTTGTTTTTGTTGTTCAAACTGATCAAAAATCACATCAAGAAAAAAAACACATTTAAACTTTCCTTTTTGCAGCGTGGGTTTGATGCGAGATTATTTTTGGCAGTGGTTATAAAATGCATCTCCTGATAATAAAATCACATTGCAAATATCAAAGCAGCCTCAGGATCACAGCAGTTTTTAAACCTCCATCACATCTGGAGTGTGAGGTGCTACAGTGCTGGGAAACATTGGCAAAGATTAAAGAGTCCGTCCACATGATTGCCTAAATTGTCCTGCAGAGCTAAATCAACATGAGTCCATGCTCCAACAGGAGCCTGTTGTTCTCCTGAAGCTGCCTTTGTGAAGACAGCATCTGTTTATAGACTCAATGTGATGACACAATATCGTATCGATGGAAAGAATGCCCGCTGTGCTCTAATGATGGCCAGTGATAACAACATTTAGTTATGCATTTGGTAGCCGGCACTATCTGCAGTATCCTCCTGTAATCCCTCTCAGGACTTCACAGCAGGAGCAAAATTACTGATCACTGACACGGTTTACTCAGATTGACTCTTATCATTGGTCCAATAGAGAAAACGAGGAGCAGGCACTATATCTTCTTACCTTTTTTTTTTTTTTTTTTTTTTAATTGCCTTGTATCTGAATGGTGCTGTCGAAATAAACTTGCCTTGTGAAACTGGTGTTGTTGTCAAAATGTTGGAAACGCAGATGAATTAAAGGCTGAGAGAAGAGGAGGAAGACGGAGGAAAAAGAACGACAAAATAGAGTGAACAGATATTTATAGGCTGCAAAGAGTAGTAACAGAAACGTTAACAACGGTGCTGATGTCAGCTCCGGAGCAGCTCCCATTGGGGGTCTCTTTCTACGACAAATCGTGTTGCTGGGGTTTTCTCTCTGTATCCTTTAGGGAGCATCCACTGCAGGACTCGCTATCAGAATACGTCCAATGTGATTTTAATAAAGAGTAACATTGGCTAGTGTATTAGCATATGAAGAAACCACAGCTCCCATGAATGTATGCTGCGTGTCAGTGCCTGCAATGCATCACTATAATTGGTTTACAACAAGAAAGCCATCCTTCCAAGATTTTAGCTGTAATCTAAGAAAACAGGGACATCATTCTGTTCATTTTGTTTATCCACTGCCGGACATAGTTTGCCGCTCACGGCGTTGTTGTCCTTCTCTGCATCAGAATCCTAAAGTCAGTATTTCCTACAAAACTAAAATTGACACGTGTAGCAGCTGCAGCTCTGATAGGAGTAAATATCAGGTGGTCAGCCTTGGTTGATTTCTATTTACAGAGGAATGACAAGTGTTTCCAAAAATCCAGTGCACTGGCTTTGTGTTATTTTTAGAGGCCTGAGTGTCCCGGGGCCTTCTGAATTTGAATGATTGTTGCCGGGTATCTCTGGGGAACGCCGTCCTTCGGAGGCGCTGGATTTGAGCGATTACGTTGGAGATGTGACAAAGAACGACATTCGTCAGGTGCTGTGGATTTGTGTGGTTTTATTTCAGGAGATTTGGCATCTTTCAGTTTTGTTGTGGTTTTATTGAAGACGCCCGGATTGGGTGCGCTGGATTAGTGTTACAACAGCAGCCTGCTGTGGTTACTTCAGGCTATTGTGGTACATCAATAGACTTGGTTAAAGGCCATATGAGTCCCTTTCAGTTCAACATCAGCTGCGCTGGATTTGAAATGACTGCAGGATGCCAACTATTGTGACTGCTGCATTTGTGGCGTTTCCATTTTAGAAGGTTGGGTGTGTTTGATTTATTTTTGTTGGGTAGATGAGGTGTGCTGGTTTAACGGGTTATTTCAGGAGAGGTGACAGGTGGATACTTCAGATTTGGTCTTGCATTTTTGATAGTAGATCAGAATGACAGATGATGGCTGCTCTGGATTTGAAGTGTTTATTTTAGTAAAGTGGGAGCGTGAGATTAATTTTATACTGGCAGCACCCGCAGCTAGGTTGGTGCTCAGTAACCGGGGAGCCCTCCTTTGTTTTTCTGTGGGACTTTTGATCCATGAGCAGGAAACTCCTTATCGCCTTGTAAGCAGAGCACAGCAGCAGCCGCACAGCTGGGAAGGATTCAATGTTTTGCTTAAGGATGCCTCAGCAGGCTGGATGCAAATTTAGGAGATTAAGTCTGGATGTCTCCAGGATGTACAGTAAGATTTCTCCAACCAGGCTGCACTCTGAAAAGGTTCTATTAAGGATTTAACTGGAAAAAACCTGGAGTTTCCTATTAAAACACATTTGAATGAATTCGACTGTAAAACATGAAGTCTGCAAGTTTTAATTCAGAATTGCAGGATAAAAGTCAGAGCTAGAATGTAGGTTAGTACAAGTAAAGGAGACATGCATGTTGTTGACTGACTCAGGAGTACAAACAGATAGAGAAAGAAAAAGAAGCAGTGTTCTTGTAATCACATAGGGTTCAGTGCGTTAGCGTGCATACTGATGCAGACATCTCTGTCTTAAATATGAGATGATGTTCTTTTTTGTAACCCGGCTCAGTGATGGATTAATGATTCATTTGAACAGAGCTAAAACCTCTGCTTGGTTTTCCTTTTAGGCTCTCAGGGTTGACTGAGTTGTATTGATTATCTACATTGACTGTAAATGTTCAATAAAAACCTGGCCAACATTACCCCCCAGGCACCTTTAACCCACCGGAGTTCCTAAATTATTATCATTATTATTATTTTTACATCTAATCTTTGTGAAATTCTACTGAGACAGACTTTAATGTCATTAGAGCGAGTTTCAGAGGAGAACTGTTGTGTGTCGGGTTGGTGCTGAGCTTCAAAAGCCCATTATCAAATAAACCCTGTTCTTAGACTGAGGCCTCTGGGGGAAAGCTAGTTGTAGGCTTCGCCACATAGCTGGCTATATCTGGAGAACAGAGAGGGAGCGAAAGAAAGAGGGAGAAGGAGAGAGAATGTACGTAAAGCTGCCAACAGCAGCAGTAAGTCTTCCAGAGTAAACACAGCTGATGGGGTAAACCCTCCCTCTACCCATCTTTATCCTAAAAAAACCTCTCTTTCTCATCTATCTATCTATCTATCTATCTATCTATCTATCTATCTATCTATCTATCTATCTATCTATCTATCTATCTATCTATCTATCTATCTATCTATCTATCTATCTATCTATCTATCTATCTATCTATCTATCTATCTATCTATCTATCTATCTTAAAAGCGATCAACAATATTAACAGAATGAGAAAGAAAAACATCAGAAAATGAAGAGTTCCGTATTCAATTGAATAAGAAAAGAGCAAAACATTTTAAATGGATTCTGTCGATTATTATTTTCCTTTTTCACTTTTACTCAAAATATGAACGACTGTGTTTTACATCCTGTGGTGACTCAATATGCTTGACTATATTTGTCTTGTGCTTGGCTGGCGGCACACCTATCTTTCTTCATGCATATTTTCTACTGTGCACAACGAAAGGTAAAACAATCTGTTGTTTCTCTTCAGAACTTCAGCAACATTTAGGGATTTTATAGCATTTTATAGACGCGTACTCTGAATATCTGAGGGTGTGCAGACCGAGCACTCAGAGGGAACAGCGAATGCATCTTGTACACACAAACGCACAGTAACAAGAAAGATTTCAAGCACTGTAAAAGCTCAACTAGTGTCTCCTCGGAGGCATCTGCTTCCTGCAAACCAAACGCTTTGATCCAAGAGTGGGCTGAAAATATGAAGATCTTTCTGTGGGTGGTGCCGAGACCTCTCGGGGTCGTTAAAGCTACTTGGTAGCATTATTTCCTGACCATTTTTTTTTAAGATTACAACATATATTCTGTGTGACATCTTGTGGTGAATCCCAAGTACAAAAGGTTCATCCTTGACATGAATCTATTCAGCAAATGTCGGCTTTAAAGTGCTACATGAGGAGAGGTCACGTGGTCCCTCAGTAATAAAGACTTTTCCTCTGCAGTGTGCAAATATCCGTTTCAAGTTTCACCGGATGTGGCCAATGCTACTTTTACTTTCTGTACTCACCTCTTTAACCACTAAAAGACACAACGCAGCAGCATTATCTGTTTTCTCTGGCCTGCTGTGGTTTTTCTATATCAGTCCAGTCGCTTCCCTCCCTCTGCATCTTCCTCTCTTTCTCGTCTTAGGTCAGAGCCGTCCGGTATTTCACCATGTAAGGATGCGGAGCCGAACCACCCCGGGGACAGAAAAGAAAAAAGAAAAGAGAAAACTGTTTTCTTGGCAGAACCGTTTTTATAATTATTGTTCATCGGGAAATAAAGGCTGCGTGTTCATGAAGATGAGGAAGAAAACAAGCATCATAAAAATGTCCATCAGACATACTCAGGCACTAATATTACATCTTATTTATAATAACTACTTGAGAAACACTTAACATAACAGGACAGGAGTAGTTATATTGCCAACGTGTTTTCTGAAGGTCTTGCTCAAGTGCAACTCAGTGCTGTTACCAACTTTCACTTTTTCCTGGCATCAATTTAACGATCAGTCACACTAACCTTTAGACCTACGCTGTCATCTCTGCAGTCAAATCCAACCCGGGGAGCCCGTTGCTGTATCATGCATCATTTGACAGTTCTGACCTGCCAGAATTATTAAAAGGGTAAAAATTAAAAAGCTGTCCAACTATGAGTCGCAGTCTTGAATGAATCAATACAAACTTGGCGTTTTCATTTCACATTCTTACAATTGGTTTTATGAAGATCTTTCATGGAGACATAAAATTACATCAGTGCTTCATTTAAAAAGACCACCTTGAGCTTTGCAGGAGCCAAAGTTAAATCTGTTAAACCCTTTTTACTCCCTGACCTAAAAGTTAGCAATCTGTAGCAACTTTAAGACTGCAAACATACTGAGCATTTAAAAAGGCCATCTGCACTGCTGTCTGCTTTCCCATACAACTAATAAAAATCTTTAACATTATTTTAGACTACTACCATTACAAAACATTCAAAATTAACAACATGGGTTGTCATTTCCCTCAAAAACCTCTGCTTGGTTGAACGCTTGGAGGAACTTCATTTGTAAACTAGTTGACTGACTTTCTGTAATAAGTCCATTTCTTTCTCACTCTAATGATCTTTTTTTTTACAAGTTAACATTTACCAGACTGTCTTTTTGAGCTCATCATCAATGAAAGTCGTCATTTGTGGCTGGCAGACAGATTTTCTTGATGGTTCAGACATCGGGAGATGAAATTAATCTCCTCTATGACAGCAGGACGCATCAAAGGAGCCTCCAGAAACTCCTGCAGGTTCAACAGGACAAACCAAACACTTCTAGGACTGACTTTCTGACAGACTGTAAACAGAACATCCTTTTTAGAGTTGTATGTATATTTTATTCTCCTCCTTCATTATTTTAATTTCCACGACACAAATGTTCTTGAAACAGTGGAGCTGTCTCCCAACGGGAAGATCAAAGTTTCATCCTATCGTCGGAAAAATACAGTTGTCATGAAAGACTGTGATATAAGTATCTGCTTCCCCGTGTACTGGGATTGTTTGAAGAGTGTATCCACAGTAGAGCAGAGAGTTCAATAACAACAAAGCAGACTTCCCGGTATGTGACTGACAGCCTGTTTACATGCAGATTCTCCATATAAGGCAGATGCAATCATTTCTGGGCCCTGACAGAGGGGTTATTTTTACTTTTTCCGGACTTTCTTCTGAACCCTTTGTCTCTTTTGATTTCACCAAACTGGAGGATGCTGTCCAGGTCTTCTCACGCATCCACACACACAGGTACACACACAGAGATTAAAATATGAATTAATCTATATTCTAAATGATATTAGCTGGCAATATTTGGTGTCAGAAATGTTATTGTGATGCAATTCCTTCTTTGATATTACTAGGGTGTCCAACAAAATGTATACAAAAAAGGCCATTTGGGAAATTGTTTTGTCATTGCCGCTTCAACAATATCAGGATCCCACAGGATCAATTCTCAGGCTGTTTACCGGTGTGGTCATGGCCAAACTGTATATTTAGAGACGCCATCAGCTGTTCACAGGCACTGCCAGGCCACTGAAGACAATAAGAGTCATGATATTTGATCGTAGGCCAAATTGTAAGGCATCTCTGTAATGTGAGGCCTCCCCAGCTCACCTGTCATGAAGGTATTAAACAAAAGGTGAATATGATCCATTCATTACAATGAGCATCTAAGTGAACTGAGCTTTTTGACACTTTAGTGGTACTTGTGTATCACATACAAACCTGCTTTATAACAACAACAACAACAACTCAATGCATCCCTCATTTAGCAGATCATCCATATTTTAAGAAAACATTTTATCTGCTAGAGCAGGATGCTTATTATTGCCATGGCTGTCTGTTTCTTAATTAGACCGGATATCCACCCAATCTATCCTTTTAGATTGTTCTCATGATGATTGGATGTAATCTCTGCTGTCTGAAAAATGTCTGTCCTGTCTCTGAGAGGTCTTAAATGGACAATGATATGAGATCTTTTTTATAGACTAACCATCTAAAAGCCAAGAATAAACTTTGTTGGACCAGACATATAAAAAATATAAAGTATTATTTGTAAATGTGATATTAACAGGCTTCAAAAATGTTCTTCAACTTGTCACGCTGACACCTTGTCACCTGAGTGCGTTAATCAAAGTGCATTTAGACCTTTTATTACTTGTGTTTACCACTTTCACAAATCAACACTATCAGGTTTTAGGACTCAAACCCAAATTCCTAAAGAGAAAACCAGAACTGTGCTCATTAATGGACATAAATAATCCACCAGACCTGATAAAAACGTGGTATCCTCACTCTCCTACAGTCTCTGCTGGGATGTCCTGCCTCCCTCTCGCTCACTCCGTCTCTCTCACATCGTGTTTCCAGCCTTGGAGAGCGCTGCATATCTGACATTTCTCTCTCAAACTCCAACCAGCTCTGTCCTCGTCTGAAAGGTAAGAACCAGCATCCTCTGCAGACCGAGCTGCTCTTTGATTTAATTTGATTTCAGAGTATAAAAGCTGATGGAGAGATAATAACTGAAGACATTTACTGTAATAAATTAGATAAGTATCATTTCTTGTATTCAATGACTGTGAAGCAGCTTTCTTATTAACACAAGTCTGTTACTTTTAGTTTGGAAGTTGGATGGGCACTCAGCGTGATTGCAGAAAGTTACGCAGCCACAGTGAGACTTCATTTACTCCGAGGGTACAAGCAGGATCTGTTTTATGTTAAGATACTGAGGAGCACTGCATGAATCACAGCTTCTTATAAAAAAGTCATTGTTCCCATATAGTAATAAACAGACTCTGAACAGAGGAGGAGGAGGAGGAGGAGGATGGAGGGGAATAAACCTCCCAGAGGGATAAACACTCATCCGGACTCCTTACATTTTGAAGCACATGATTTAATTTCAGAGCACTGAGTCAAATCAGTCTGATCTAAACTCTGATTTCATAGTTTAAGATTACAGTCGTCTGGTCCAATTGGTGTCTTTCCTCTAAGATATAACACGTGATACCGCTTTGCGTCATAGAACTACTTGTATAATTGGTGAAATAGGAATCTAAACTGGTGTTAGTAGAATATCATTTTGCAGCAAAAGGTCAGAGTTTTTGCATCCTGTGATGATCATTAGATGCTTTTCCATCCTGACAAAAGAGTCCTGTGGAGGCGCAGTAGAGATGGACGTAGTAATACATGAAAAACAAAGCATGCAACTGTTGCTCAAATTTAATGGTGTGTGAACTCGCCGGTGCTCTGAGTGAAGAATCCTTTCGAAGCAGTCAACGGTTTTACTGCATTATTTAATTTTACAACGTTAATATGGCGTTTCCGAACCCGACAAAGATGCTATAAACCGATATTTATTGATAAACAGACATATTTAGACAGATTAGTAACTTAGAGATCAGTTTTACAACTGTCATACAGTTTCTGTGCCAAATCGTATAAAGAATATAGCGTATTTTTTTTATTTTTTGTATCTGCTTTTCGGTAGTTGTAAATGAATAATAACAAATTCAAAGACATTTATTTTCGGTGTGAAGCGCTGGCTCTCAACAGCTGTTATCAAAGGCTGTGTGGCATTGACCGTGCCCCAATTAGAACAACAGGTCAGCGTCAACAAGCCCATGTTTCTGCCTAACTTACATTTTACTACTTCATAGCTGTCAATCATTTCCTAAGAGGACTTGTCAGAGTTACTGCAGATAATTTGTTTATTGAAAGAAAACTATTGATTAGGATTTAATTCTAACAACAGGGACACTTTAAAATCACTTGGTTAGGAACTATTTCAGTCTTTACTTTACAGATGGAACTTTGTTTGATTTCTAATCACACTTCAACAAGTCACACACCTCTGTGCGTCACACTGAAGCCTTTGGCAACAACAACTAACAACAGCTGATTGTTTATTAAAAGGACGACACGGTCCTCTCAACAGAGCAATTCACTAATTTGTACTTTAACGGTGATTATCATCTAAAATACAATATGTAGGGATACTAAAAACAGAGAAATAAGCTTGTAATCCTTCAGATTTAATAAGTGTTTAAATCCTACACAGTGGTTTATGCTGTCCTTCACCCAGGGTGTGATCTCGGAGAGTTTATAGAGCATGTACCTTAGTTTTAACCTTAATAAAGTGATTCATGTTAACAGCTACTGCGCTAACAAGGAAGTTAAATTTGAACTGACTCAGTTGCTGCCACTCATCCCTTTGCTCTTACTTTATATGAAGATCTCAACTCAGATTTAGCAGTCATTGTTTGTCTCTGGCAGAACAACAGCTGTGTCTGAGAGCTTCTGAGCGGTCTAGAGAAGAGAAGCATGTGTTGACAAAGAAACTGTTTGTAGAAGAAGCCACTCGATTGCAGAAGTTAAAGTTGTCAGGACTTGTGTCGCAGATTTATAATTGTCACCAGGCGGGGGAAAACCTTGGCATGTTTACTGTCAACATTTCATTTTTGCACTCATATTTCTGCTGTGAAATAAGGATTACTTGCACACTCCAGAAAAGAAGGACTGCCTGTTTTTGAGCATGACGTGACTGTCAGTCAGCGCATAATGATGTGTACAGAAGAGCGGAGGATGATGTGGAGCAGCAGTCGCTTACATGCTGTCAGTCACTGACTGAAGAGGCCCACACACACACACACACACACACACACACACACACACACACACACACACACACACACACACACACACACACACACACACACACACACACACACACACACACACACACACTGATGGTAATTGAACCTCAGAGGTCAAACTAATAGCTGGACAAGAGTGTTGACATTAAAAAGGAAGGAAGGAGAAAGATAAGATGAAATGGACGGCTGATGTATGAATGATTCGGGGGAACAGAGCTGGTCATGGGCCTCACAAAATGCCAGCAGTTATGGATATTTATTGCTTTCGGTCCATCATTTGACACTGGGCAGAGATTTTTCTTCATCTTACACAGATGAGTGGAGAAGATTCACAGCATTGTAAAACAAAAACAACTCAAAACTGTCTCTTAATATTAAGACATATTTTTAAGAAATAATTTTAAACGTTTAAAGATACTTTTTGGCAACTTGCAACCAAACGACCCACCTGCTGCTCGTGTCAGTGATGTCATGGAAACCATGATAAGGAACAACATCTGCACTGGAGATCACATGACCTTCATGGTTGAGGTCTGCCGTCCTGTCTGCAGTCAGGTGCCCCTCCTGTTTAATGCAAAGATTTAAAATGCAAGAAAATTAAACATAGGTCAGTATAAGAGTCACATTTTTATGAACTTCCAGACAGATGGATTTAAGAATCGTCTTCCCAGAAACCTTTATAACATCACTTTCTGCTTTACAGTCCTGATTCACACCACACTACATCTGTAAATGCGGGTAATTCGAGGTGAGCCTATTTCAAACGACATCATATTTTACTGTAGGTGAAGAGAAGCCGTGAAAGTTTTGAGGGCTCAGAAATCAAACCCCTGAGACCCCCTGCTGTCAGAGCCACTTGACACTCCACCTCAGTCAGACGTTTGAGGTGTCTTGAAGCAGACTGGGGCTCCTGCAGAGTAAACGACTTATCCCATCGGTACGTGTGTGTGTGTGTGTGTGTGTGTAAAGGTGTTAACATGTCAAGTGATGATGGCTGACTAGGAGGCAGATTAAGGGTGGGAGAAACAAAAGTGAAACGTTAAAAATAGATGTGTTGAGAGATGCGTAGAAGGCATCAAACGGCTGACATGACTGCTGTTATCTTCCATTATGACAACAAACAAGGCTTGAAAAATGTCATTGGGTTATAAAGTGTGGTTTAAACATCATAATCAGACAAAACAGACACCTTTCTTGAACGCCATCGTCAGGACAAACTTCTAACTTCGTACACAGGACATCTAACTCCCGGATTACCACCTAAACACCGACATCTCCTGTAACAAAGCTCCAGGAATCCAAGGCTGTTTGTGTTTGACTCTTTTGTATCATCGGTCGCTCGCATGACTTTTAATCTTGTTAAAAATAGAAAATAACTTGGCAGAGCTGATGTACAAGTGGTAAGATTTTCACTGTTTGCACTAATGCAGAAGCACGGCAACCTTGTCAAAGTGACTTTGATCGCAGGAAAAGTCCCAGATCAGATGACAAAAGGGATTTAACCAAGTGTGGAGAGCCTGCAGCTGCACCGTGAAGCTTTTATCATATCCTGCAAACACACTCACACACACACTTCTTCATCTGCTTCATCAGCTCACCAGGCAATTATGAGAGAAAAAGCAAATTATTAAAAAAAAAAGTGAGACTATAAAAGATTTCGTCAATTGAAAAATGTTTCCACAAATGAAAGCTAAAGTTAGATAAGAAACTTCAAAGTTAGCGCCACATTGATCAAAACGTTGCATCACGTCCATTTTCTCTCTGCAATCATCCTCTTCAGCGACAGCTACCCCCGTTGTGCTCATGACATGTGTGTTGCTGCCACTTCTGCTGGAGTCTATCTTAACACATCATCAGACCTCAGCTGGCGCCTCCGAGCGTCTCTCTTATCATCACACCGTGTACTGCGATACAGAAAGGTCGCATATATCTCAGCCGGGAGACGGCACCCGCAGGAGGAGGGTGCTGGTGGGCTTTTTAAAGTGTGAAGTTAAAGTGAGGATGAGCTGAACTGTGAAATATGTCTTACGAGTATTATATTTCCCCCCCTCTCATTTTGCCACTAGAAGAGAAGCTCAGTCCAGCTCTTCTTCGTCCTACCAGCCCGAGCGGCTCGACTGAACTCTCTTAACTCCTGATCCAGCCGATCAAGATCTAACCGCCGTCTCCATGGAGCGTGTTCAGCACATGACCAAGTCGGCCATCCGCCGAGCGTCTCAGATCGAGGTCAATCCACAGGCCAAGAGGAACCTGCAGGAGCTCTTCGTCAACTTCACCCTCATCCTCATCTGCCTGCTCCTCATTTACATCATCGTCCTGCTGAGCAGCTGAGAGCAGCCGAGCCGTGTGCAGAGAGAGTTTGGCGGCGTGGACGAAGGGTTTCACCGATACAGATCCAATAATATCAGCCTAACCCTGTTTACCAGCAGCCATGAGGAAGGATCGTGGAGGTTAATGTGACTCCATGTGAAAACAATCATGGCCAAACTCTCTCAGCAGAGCTCAAGGGTGATGTTTCTATTAGAGCAGTTCAGGGATCAGCCTCTCTCTCTCTCTCTCTCTCTCTCTCTCTCACAAGGGAATGATCAAAAGTGACCTGACTTCAACAGTGTAAACTTTTCAGACATGTAACATCTGCATTAAAACCCTGTGTACAATACAAAGACACACTGCATAATGATGTCTCTCCTGCAAAAGCAATATTAAATGCAATGTGTGTGATACTGAAATATTAATACATCAGTGTGTTTTGGCTTCCATTTCCCATGAGCCCTCTTGCTTCCTGCAGCCCCCACCACCAGAAAGATAAATATGCTAGAAATGATTTTTTTTTTTTCCATGAGTCGTTTTTACGTCTTTTCTTGGTCTGCCGCTGCCAGAAGCCACAGACAGACAGACCGCAGGAGAACACGGATGCTTCAAGAAACTTCGATGCAGCTGACTTTGTGGTTACAAGAGTCGAGAAAGACAAAAATGTGATGGGCTGGGCTACCTGTTGATTAAGAAAACCGCTTTATTTCACTGAACTGAATATGTATACCTAAATATTTTGTGCAAGAAAACATCAAGTTAAAGGCTTCGTTTAATAATCAGCATGAATTTCTGTATTGATTGATACGTTTTAATTGGGAAAAATTTGCAACCAACTTGGAAAAATCGGATTCTGGCACCGCCTAGTGGCTGCATCACAAAAGACGGGACAAATATCACCCAAATTAATATTAACGACACCGCCTTTTATTAACTAATTAAGGGATTTAGAAACCTCTACTTCGACCCATCTGGCATCAAAAGACGATTGATTTTCACTGTTTGAACTAATTACTGTTAAGTAAAGTTGATGGCTGCCATGTGGAGGATGTCGGTCATTTCATTCAGCGTGTTTCTCGACTTATTTTTGTTTAATATATATATAAACATGACACTTAATATGATGCTTAGAATGATTTCTAAGTGGTGTAGACCTTAAAAAAAAAAAATGTGCGATCTAGACTGTTTCCATTCAGCCTTATAATTAAATATGCATGGTGTGATTTTACATTATGGCAATTTCTGTTTAAGCCTATTTAAGTTCTGTGTCTGTTTGTTAATTATGGCACAAGCACAGGAAAGAAATATGACATTATAAAAACACATCATTGCTTTTGAGAAGACTATTTTAACATCTTAGCAGCCAAACAACTTGTCATGTGCTGCACATTTAAATGCAAAGAACTTTGTTTACTATGACTGAACATGTAAAAAAAAAATTACAAAAAATAAAAATGAGATCCTCATGCAGGTTAAGGATTTACCTGTCTTTTCATGTTCGTGTCAATGACTGTGCCACCTGATTTTTAAACTGTCAAACACCAAATAAACTGCATGTCAATACATGTAACAACCTGTTTTAGGTGCTTCCTCTTTTTCTGACTGCATTTTAAGATTTGGAAAATATGGATTTAGATGTTCAAGTGCAGGTTATTATCAAGAGGCATATTTTTGTTTTGTTAGATGGAGAGCAAAACGTAGTACAATTTTCACTGAGTGGACACGGACATCAAATAAATGCTCATGTTACTCTCTCAGCGGGATGTGTAAACAAGCACCGGTTCACAAACACGTGTGTTAAATGTCAATATTAGCTGCTTTATGGAAATATAAGACTTACTTGTTGTTGTCGTCAAACGCCGCCTGAACCTTCAGCAGTCGGGAAAATAACTTCCATTCTTCACCAGTTGACATTCTTTAATTTAAACCTTTATGCTTTCAAAATATTATCAGCCTAAAAAAAACTATTTTCAAAAACACCCTTTTAAGACGGCGAAATGCGGCGGGGCCCGTGACGTAAGCACGTACGTACGTAAGGTTTTGTCGTTACGCTCAACGACGAAACGAGACAATCCGACTGAACTGAGAAATTAACAGAAATGACCACAACAGTTGTTGTTGTTGTTGTTGTTTTTTATCTCACAATCATAATTTTACTGTTTCATAACATACAACATAAATTATATAAATATAAATAAATATTGTTATTACTGTTATATATTTTTACTTCAAAAATGGCAAGACAGACATCATTAAATAATAAGTCACAAGGGTGATGTCAGTTCACTCTCAATTCAGTTTTACTGCAAACGGTATTTATTATTGTATTGATGCAACAATATTCCAGTTTTTCTGCAGTTTTAGACAAACTGAGTTGAGAGGGGAATGAACCAAGCCTGGTCAGTTTACCGTCACGTTAAAAAAACAAAAAACAAAACAGACATTTAATGTTTGAATAAGTTGCAGATTCTGTGGTTCACTAATGGCCAGTTGATGGAACTGTTTCTCTGTCAGGTGTCAATCACAGATTTTCCTAATCATGTTGAAAAGGTCACTTTTCAAAAAGACTGTCGTGAACCTCGGGGTAACAATGAGCAAAGGTTGTGTGGTTGCGATCCCTGCAGTTTTTCTGCTTTTCTTGGCTCCAAGAAAATGTATTCTGCCTGATGCAGGACAAATAAATAAATCAATAAAGTGTGAAAAACTACAAAAATGACAAAACATACAGGGTAACTAACAAAAAGACAAATGCAGATATGAACTTTTATGTAAAAACAAAACAGCAATCAATAAATAAATAAATACATAAATATTCCTTTTGCCATTTCAAACCAGTAAACAAGAGGAAACTTAAAGGACCATATCAGTGTTTTTACATGTTAATTCATTCAAAATAACCTCATCAACATGTCCATTCAGGGGTTGTTCTGGAGCTTTCTAATCATATCTTTAATGATATTTTCCAGAAGATTGAGTTTGCTGGTGATGAAGATCATGACGGAGAGCTCCAGAGCTGCTGCTAAATGGATCTTGTTGTAAAACGTGTTTTCTCAACTCGTGTTCCCGACGCCAAGAATGATGTCTGAATTTCAGCTTTTAGGCCAACATGGACAAGAAGTCCTTAAAGTGCTCGTAAAAAAAAAAAAAATGAAATGAAAACAACGTGAAACTCCAGAAAAAACTCTGTTGATGAAGATCATGTGATATGAATGAAAGCTCCAGCAGAGATGGACTTTGTGGTGAGACTGCTGCCATGTGATTTTTATACCATAGTAAAATGAATGGAAACTCATGGAAGGTAGAAAAACACATTCAAATCTCAAACACAATGGTTTACGTACGCAAAAACACTAAAATGGTCCTTTAAATATCACCGTAAGACAGTGACGTCCCCCAGGATGTGCTTCTTGGGTAACAATGACACTTTTTTTTTTTTTTTTTTTTGTGCCCAATTTCAAGTACAGGAAAACTTAATCAGCAGCAGCAACACAAAAGGAGAGGCAGTAAAATTAGATGTGATTGTGAGAAAATGTATTATTAAGAAAAAAATAAGAAGAAACTAAAGGCTTCTACATCGTCGGATGCAGATGTCTCAGCTAAAATGTAAATATTCAACCTATTCATTTGAATAAATCTAATCTTCACAGTGTGCATGGAGGGATGAACCCGCCATGGTTCAGTGTCGGGGCTTCAAACCCACAGAGGAGACCCTCGTTTTACCTAACTGGTCCTTCGCTGGGGTTTGACATGTTGCAGGTCAGCACAAAATAAACCTATTAATTATTGAGCATTGATGACATTCAGCAGAGGCAAAGCTTCAGTGTCATGATGCTGCATTCATGTCATACGGGACAGTTGGACATTAGGATGCCGTGATAGAAGTCTGCTGTACAAAATCACAGAGGAAAATTGCTAATTTAGTTTGTTCTATTATAGCTAGATCTATTCTCTAAACCAGACTACGATCAGTTAGGCCAGAGTCTACAAACCTCCTGTAGAGTAATTAGTATCAGATGTTATTGTTTCAGGGCTCGTTTCTATTGTCTTTCCCATATGTCACAAACACAGACAGGCGTCAGATAGAGGTCTCAACCTGGTTTCAGGAAGTGATTCGTTCTGCACTTCAATAAGACACAAGGTTTTTATATTTGTTCAGATTGTGTCAGGGAGGTGTGAATTCATTCTTTAAAGGGGAGATCCTATCAAATTGAATCATCTTTAGCCGTGTGTAATAATACTGTCTTGAACTGTCAATGCGAAGAGTGACAGTACAAACACTTCCTGAACCCCTGAGGCCTCAGTTGATTCGGTTATGGAAGACGAGCGTTGATCATGCTGAACTAAAATGCGTTTGTGTTGTTGAATGGTCCCCGGCGTTGTCAGCGAGACAGGAAGTAAACTCTTAAACTTCATGTCTCTCGATCCACTATTCAAAAAGTAACAAATAGAGCCTCTTTCAGGCCGATGATGACCATGCAGCTTGGAAACTGTACAGATTACTGAATGGACTTCAGCACGAGAACTATGTAAACTTTCAAGTTAAAAAAAAACTAAATTAATAAATAGTACACCGAAAACTGGAGATATGAGGATTTCAAGTGAGCGACAGCAGCATTATGATAGTGTTTCTGTTTTCACATGCTCTATGGTCTGCCCCGCAGGCAGAGACACGAAGCCAAAGAGTTCAGTCACTGACATGAACTCCTAGCTTGTCATGAAAATAAGTGCTTGACGAAACACTCCTTGGCATTAAAAAAAAAAAAAAAAAAAAAAGAGCTTTTAGGAGTCAGTCGAGGTGTGCATGTCCCTGACAGAACTCTTCCTCTGGATGTCTCTGGTCCGCTGGCATCACAAACAGACCGTAGAAAAACAGTAGCTTCTTACATTATAAATACTGGAATAGTAAAAATATGAGGGGTGCTTGATTCAGTTTGTCTTGATGTTTCCCCTCCTGAGGCTGTTGAGGCGTCTGAAATCAAGCGCCCCTCAGCTCGCTCAGAGATTTGAAAACGACTTTCAAACATATACATGTACACAGTCAAAGCACTGGGACAGCAAGCTAAAGTTTGCCTTTTTTTGTTTTATCGTGCTGGTGTCGTTATTGTGGTGTACTGGAGCTTAAAGTACCGCAGAGGCCCAAAAAAAACAACCAGAATCAACAGCAAAGCTCGGTCCTGTTTCCTCAGAGTCAGACCTGAATGACAAACACAGATGTATACGACCGATGGACCGACAACATGAAAGACTAAAGGCGAGTATCAAGGCAATAATCACTTTGTCCTGGCTGAAGCACTTCCAGTCAGACTACAGTTAGTAAGACACATGTTGATGAGCGAAGAGGATAATCTACAGTATGTCCGTCTTTTCTTTTAACACACTGACTGTACAGTGAACTCACTGCAGCGCTGCAGTCTGGGAACATTTGCATGAGCGTTTATCCAAGTTTTTATGCTGCCAACACAGTTTATACATCATGTTCACACATGACATGATTTTGAGGTCAAACTGGGAGTGAGCGGTTCACTGCATCATACTCAGCTAGCCTGGTATTACCAGTATATATGGGTCCGACCGCTCTATTGGGGATTGTATCCTAATGGGCAAAGACATCAAGTTCATTTTAAAACAGCCTTTAACCAACCAGCTTTGACCGCGGAAACTTCACCACCCAGTATGTTGCTTTGGAAGAAGAAAATCGGATTGTCCCACAGTAGAGAGAAACTGTGCATACCGAGGGTGAAGTATTTCAGAGTTAAAGCATGATAGATGTTTAGGACAGTTTGAGTAATTTTACAGTTCGTTTTGCTGTTTTCCTTAGTTTTCTCTTATGGATAAGTCCAATTCAGGTTAACCTGTCTGACTGCTTCCCTCTGCAACTGCTACTCTCAGGAATTGATGGTTAAGGATAACTAACAGCCCTCAACTTGGTTTTAAATGTCAACGGAGGCATTATTTTACATGCAGTCATCTTATATTTTCCTTTAATGCCAATTAACCTAAAAAAAACCAACTTTTTTTTGAAGTGTAAAGCCAAGCAACTATCTCCTCTTCCTTAATAAGCAATCTGGATCCTGTAGGGAATCTCCTCTGCACAGGAAGTCACACTTACACTTGAGAGTGAAAAGCAAATGCATCTCTTAAATTAAAACTCAGAGATAGTAAAGTCCTTTTAACTTGTAACTTTCTCTTACACCTATGTTAAATATTGCAGCATGGGAGCTCATACAAATGTCACATTCCTGCAGAAGTGCAGCTGAGGAGACAAATAGCTGATATATTTCTATCACCTCACCTCCTGCTACGATGCACACGTTCATGATGAAGCACCGACAAGTCCCACCACTCGCCGTGCCCACCATGTATGGAAGCCCTCAGGTTGAAATCACACTGGAATCTCAGTGCTGCACATGATTGATGGGAGTGGACGTTTGATATATATGTCGCCCGAATGACTGTCAAAACCTGCAGTTTGACTGAACTTTAGCTCTCTGTCCCATTGCTTCCTTATTTTTTTGACAGAATTGGGATGCTTTTTTTTGCCGGTCAGAAAGAGAAGTACTGGGAGTACAGCTCCTCTTCTTTTGTAACGTATTCTTTGCCTTTTCCTGCCTCCATCCCCCTCGGGTCCGATGGTGTCGCAGTGTTGGCTTCAGGAAGGCTGAGGGAGAGGAGAGAAACACAACATCTGTTAAAATGACTTAAAGGGAGAGACGGGGAAATTCACAGGATTACAGACATATGCAATGAGATGCACATTGATTTTGAGCTGACAAGCTTTTAGAACATGACAGGACAGAAAACACATTGATTTGTGTGTTGTGACTGTGGGGATTGCCAGAGGGGAAAGAGGGATGATTAAGTGACAGGTGGAGACTGCTGTGATGTCCAAAATCCAGGATGCAGCGTGCTGATTGTCTGACAGGGACTTTGATTGATTGTCCCACACATTCATGGCCACTTTGACACATGAACACCAATCACAAACAAGTGAATATCCTGCTTACACTCAGCGAGAAGCTGGGAAATGCAGAGGGACAAACATTCACACATAAAGTACATTCACACCTCTGGCCAGATAAGAGTGTGTGGGAGGAAAGCCACGGAGAAGACACGACCCTCCTGCCATCGGGTGACAGTGCTGACATGGTAAATTTGTGTGATGGTGGCTTGTCGTGAGCCTCATAATTCCAAGAATCATAAAATAAAAACTGGTATGACTGAATGTCACGATGTGTAATGAAACTTTCAGTCAATCAGAACACATAAAATTACAAATAGACTTATTTGTGAGGTTGTAACTGTCGTCGGTCTGAGCATTATTCCTCCTCAGTACTTTTTAGTTAGTGAAGGTGCCCACGTACATCGAGGGGGGTCCTGTGCTCACCAGGCGGTGTGGTGCAACTAAAACTATCATCCAAATGCAGATGTGTCTTTTTGTGTTAAGACTTATTTAGCAAGACAGAGGCGTATAATATAAGCCACTTTATGTTTAGGAACTTAAAAGCTATTTTTCCAACACACAGAAAAGAAATCTACACATATCTGTGAGTAGCTGTTGAACATGCAGGATGTAGAGTACATTTGCTGGTTCTGCATTTTCCGTGCTCTTCCTCATTCTTTGGGATTCTAGGGGGTTTAATGCGAAAGTCAGACAGCAGGTCATAGGAAGTATGGAAATGTTGTTTGAAGCCTTCTGTGGCTGCAGAGGGAGACATCACTGGTACTGCTGCATCAATTACAAATTGCTCTAAAAGTGAAAATAAGCACAACTAACCCCCCCAAAAAGAGCCTCTCCTCTTCAAATCAAACATCAAGATTTCAAACTAACCAAAGACCTCAAAGTGATTTCTATCAGTGGATGTCGCAAACAGCCCTCCTTCATCTCCTCTGATAGCGCGTCCATTGCTTTTTACTCAGAGAACAAAGACTCAAACCGTTTTGTTCTCTCGAGTTTCTAAAAGTCACTGCAGTGCTTTCGCATCAGTTTTTGCTCTCTCCACTTTACTCAGTGAATGAAGTCCCATTGAGACTGATTTATAAGTGCAAAGTCTTTGGATTGGCTCCCTTTGTTTATTTAGCAACTGAAAGCAGAAGGATTTTCACTGACGAAGATTGTGTCTGTGGTGGTGCCATGGTGGGAAAATGGGAAAAGGGATGTTAAAGAATAATGGATCAAAACGTTCATTATTTTTTGTGTATTGACCCTGATCTGATGGAGGAAGACTGCAGCGGTCTGTCAAATAAAAAGATCACTTTGGTGCCCAATGAAGCCTAAATTAATATTCCACGGAGCAGAGAGCAAAATTAAAGACTTTAAATCTGATTAACATGCTTTTCTTGCCTTCACATGAGCAGACCAGCGTCAGGCAAGTTTCCCATGTATGAACAAGTTTACCATTGTATCTGTGTAACTATTGCCTCCTAATGACTCTCTATGTAATGGATAGCTGGCTCAGTAAGTGGCTTGAACATTGCAGCTAATTTTGATGCAGATTAATCAGAAGAGCAGAAGAAGAAGGCAGCCTTCGTGCCCCTCTTAAAAAATATATGCCCTACTTGAGGTCTGGGGGAGGGGGTGAGGACACAGGGGAGGGAAACTGACACAGATACAAACAGTGTGGGCAGCAAACATCATATAATCCACTTCCTGAAATTGTGACGTGACAGTGAACTGTGGGCAGCGGTGGCAGAAACTCACATTCGTTCTCACCTCCTCCAGCTTTGCGGGCCCTGATGCTGCACCAGGGCTTCCTGAGGATGAGGAGCATGAGGAAGAGCAAGGCTTGGCATGGCATGATGTGGAGGATGAGGAGAAGGAGGAGGAGGATGAGGAGGCGGATGCTGAGGTAGAGGATAAGGAGGAGGAGGGCTGAACAGTGGCAGGGCTTTCCTAAGTTGGGGGAGGGACCTGTGGAGGGGGGAGTGAGGAGGCGCAAAGCGGCCTCCTGGTCCTACCTCCTCCACCTCCCGTCCCTCCTCTTCCTCTCCTGCATGACTCATGGTGGGAGGGCTGACGAATCGGAGAGCTGAATGGCTAGGAAAGCTGGTGAAGCGGTGATCTGATTGGCTGCCTGTTTTTGACTACAGACACACATAGAAAGGCGAGACATGAGTGCCAGCTATCTCCAGCTAACTCGGATCAGACTCTTACTTGGTTTTAACACATTACCTGTTTGTATACTTGTCCTACTGTAGAAAAACATAGTGGGACCATATGCTCTACTGTCCATATGTTCACTTAAACAACAGAAGAATCAGAATGTTTCTCATCCTACTCACTGGAGCTCTGAAGTGTAAGTGAGGAAATTAAGGATGCATACGTTATCTAATATGAACAACCCACAGAGAGCAACACGGGCATGAGGAGGAGGATGGGAAATGAGGAGAAGATGAGCTGCTGTTATGATGCTGAAATCAAGCCTTATTGTTTTTGAACGCCTCCAAACTGTAGCCGTGACAGCTGTGTACACACATGAAGGATGATGAGCAGCTTTGTACACAGAAATTATGGCAAACTTGAAGAGAGACTGCGTGAGATGTTCACAAGACAGCAGGTTTTTCAAGAAGAATGGGATGATTTTACACTTCGGTGCTAAAACTAGGAACTCAATGTAAGATCAGAGACATAAAAACACGACAAGAGGATTTTATAAAATGAAAATAATCAACACACATAATAAATTCAAGCACATGGGTTGCAATTATCCTTCTCTCCACACGGTATGCGGCAGCTGAATATTTGAGGTGAGTTGGGTACAATGTTTTGTTTGTCCTTGTCCTTCTCTGAACGGTTTGTTACACTGCCGCAGATCCATTTCAGTCTAATACATCCGTTCTTATTTCTCTACATTATGATCAATAACTTAATCTGGCCGCTGGAAACAAAGGCGCCAAAACACATGCAGAGTCTGCTTCACTGCTATTAAAAGCCCTCAAGCTGTGTGATGGACTGTTTCCTCTGAGAGTGCTGAAGAGTTTGTGTTTATCACAAGTTTGTTTCATTGATTTTTGTTCAGGGGATACAATGCATTCAAATATAAACTGTATTTTACCAACTTTGTCTGAGAAAATCAAATCAAATCTGTGAAATTTAGGGGTGAAACTGTCAAATGATGTATTCTTGTTGTAGGTAAGTGGTTTTAAATTCTCTCGTCGAGAAACAATGGAGAGCATTCACCCTCAAAACCTCCGTTTCTTGTTATGTGTGGAGATTTGGTGACTCCACCTGTGTGAGGTTTTGGTCAGCTGAGGGACTGATGACATGTCGGGCATCCATCCCACTCACACCGAGAGGGCTGTATGAGAGCGCTCACCTTGATTAGAGGGTTGATGACACCGACGTTGGCACTGGAATTGAAGACCTTGCTGAAGCCCGTCTCTCTGTTGACCAACTCCAACTGGTAGAACTTCTTATCGTCCTGTGAAACAAAGTTAAAGTGAGGTTGCATTGGGAAGGACGATTCTTGCACAAATACACGTTGCCTGTCCACAAGTTTGAAGCGTGTATGAGGAATGAAGTCGTGTAGCCATCTTAATCCGGGGTCGGCTTTCGAGCTTTGAAGTCCATCTCAAGGTCTTTACCTTTCACTGAAGACATTATTCACTCGATAGAGACTCTATCTAGCTGATTGAAAAACATTCAGTGGTGAGTATTTCTCCAATACCGCAGAGCACATTTATCTGACTGCAGTTTAAAAATAAGAAACCTGATTCTGAGTTTACATGCAGAGAAAAAAACAGAATAAATGTGGATTTCTTTTTTTTTTTTTTTTTTTTTTTTTGCGACCAGGTGAGCTTTTGTTTTAACTGTTCTTAAAATACCCAGAATGCACCAGTCTACTCACCACCAGCTTTTTGACCAGAGCTTCTCTCTCGGTGACCATCTCTCTGAGCTCTGCTATAAGATGCAGGTCCTCTGGTCGGCTTTCTCTGTTTCTTAACTTCTCCTCTGTCCCCTCCAACCTGAAACACACATGAATAAACAAAGTAGTAATGTTTTTACAAAGTGTGTTACCTCGAAGAAAGGAAATCATTATTTTGAGAATCTGTCACAACATTTCAGTGACTTACAGTATTTGCAGAGCAGTAATCTTGTCTTTGAGGACCTCCTGGGCCTTGTTGAAGTCAGCCAGCATGATCTGTGTTTCTCTATGATGGACTACACTTATCTCCCCCAGGTCCCTCTCATGTCTCTTTGCAAGGTCTTGTTCATGAGCTCTGCAGCAGAAACAGACAGAACTCATAAATTAATGCTCCATAAGGTCAACAACAATGTGTGCTTGAAGTATATTTCTTAAATCACACGTTTACACTTGGATAACAATTACTTGTGTGCCATTAGAGGCTTTCAATGAACCTCATCAAGGATATTTCTCACAAATACACTTAATTCCCTGGTAAGGAAGAATGACATTGACGCCACATTGCGCTAAATTAAAAAGGACGACAACAAGATGCGCAGCTGCAAACTGAACTCAGCTGAGACACCAAGCAGAGCTGGTACAGAGCTTAAAAGAGATGGTATCCATGGCTACTGTGTCAAAGCCAGAGTATCAATCCATCTGTGTGAAGTCAAAGAAAGTAACGAAGAGTGGGCTGCATTCACATATGGGAGCACAGCGGACTTAAACTTCCCTCAGGAAAACAATGTTAATCTTGCAAAAAGCAGGGCCATGGTAACTGCAGGCAGGGTTAATATAAAAGACTCCTAACGCTTGCAGAACTGGTGGATGAACATTCGTTTTCTAAAAGTCTTAAAGTGGCTGTTTTTGCCCTCATTTCAGTCAGATTTATGCTTTGTGGCGCATCGACCAGCCGTTACAGATGAAGTTTTTATACACTTTGGCTTTTAGCAAGAGAGATTCTGCAGCGCACAAACCTCTGGAAACAGGGAATTAAACAAGCACTGCACTGATTTTAAATGATGATGTCATTGGGACATGATCAGCAAAAAAACCACAAAAAGTGTTACAAAGTGGGGGACACAGTTTGAAAAACGCAGGCAGGGAAGGTCTAATGCGACACACTACAGAGTTGCATTATGGGAAGTGAAGGATCGAGGCCCCTCTGCTGCTTTGACACAAGTCGTTGTCTTTAGAAGTTGTGTACAGTACCTGCAGTACTTCACAAATGTCAGTGATAGCGCAGCGTTTGATTTGCTTTAAAATCGTGTGTGTTAACGGTCTCAAAGTTGATCGGAAACTGAGCATAAGCCAAAGCGTAGATGAGTTTCTAAAGTACGAACCCTTCCCAAGATGCTGCTTTTAATCATAAGCTCTTCGGATGGTTATTCCCCGTATGACATGGGTATGGGATTAGTCTTCAGCAAACTGGGTCAGTTACTGTTCAGTCACGGTTTAGTTCTGCCCCCTCAATAACAATAACATCAATGGGAATATTTCACATGATATAGAACATCTTTTCACACATTATTTAGGGTATTAAAATTCAGCCTTTGATGACGACGCTGATGTGAAACTGTCGACTGAACTTTACCTGATCTGATGGTTTGCTTCACTGCGAACCCGCAGCACCTCTTTGCCCTTATGCTCCAGCTCTCTGGTCAGAGTGTCGATGGTCTCGTTCAGAGAGTGGATCTCGTGGTCCAGGTCGGTGATGCGGTTGCAACGGGAACACACCTCTGATTGCAGGTCTGAGACACGAACCAGGAGTTCTTGTTCCTAGAAAAGAAAGACGCAGAATGTAAATATTAACAAAGACAAACACAGAATAAGTAATTGTTTGTTTGTTCGCCGATGTTACGGCGGGGATTACTTTTACAGACACAAGGGGAATGAAAACACATTTATTTAGGTCGGAAAACAAACGACGTCAACCCGGTTACCTGCTGGTGGCTGTGCTCCATGGCTTTCTCCAGCTCCCGTTTGACGACCGTGTGTTCTTTAAGGTGGATCTGCTTCAGGTGCTCGATGGCCGTAGCGTGGAGGTGGTTCAGCTCTGCACGAAGAGACGCTGCCAGACAGAGACACCAGAGGTAAAGTGAGGGATCAGATTACAGATAACAAATATGACGCACAGGTGTTACCACTGAGGGATGACAGTAAACGATGTAAGTTTAACATTTAACACAGAAGGCCTTGATGCCGTGAAAAACAAGTGGGTAAAACTTTTCTTTTAGGTTCCTGCTTAATACACGAGTGTGAGTTCATTTGTTCTTCTTTAATACAACCTGCTGTTTTCATCCTTAAATCAAAGAGTTTCCTTTGAACCCACAAACGCGTCTTTGTTAATGGGTGTTTGTGTGTTTCCTTTTATTCTTCAAATAGTTAGAAACATTTTATTTTTATTTTTCGTGTAATCACTGTGGACATAAGCAGCACACACAGCAGGTAGGAACTTCACAGAGCAATAGGGAGAAAAATCTTTACTGAGGGCGGAGAAATGATAGCTGGAGTTTAAAACCAGGTCATAGAGAGAGGACGTCAATGTAGAAGGAGACGTAATCAATGACTCCAAACAGAGACAAGTCGTCCGTTATCACGTACCCAGCTTTGCTTTCCCCTCGTCCTCCAGCTCAAACCGCAGCGTCTGCAGCTCCTGGTCCGACTGCTGCCTGAGGATATCGAAGGTCCTCCTGTGGGCCTCCTTCAGAGCGTGAACCTCCTCCCTCTGCTCCTGCTTCAGGCGCTCCTCCAGGGCCTGGCGGAGGGCAGGAGAGATTAAAGAGGAGAGAGAGGAGGAGAAATCAAAGGACAAAGATGACTGGCGTAAAATGTGAAGGCAAAAAGTGGAGAGTTTGAGATCCCTCATCGGTGCCTTGAGTCTCAGAGTAATAGAAAAAAATAATAATAATAATAATCACTGCGTTTTGTGAAGCCGCGTTGTTGGAAAATTAAACCCAAAAAACAAACAATGAGCAAAAGTAAACAGTGCAGATGTGCCCCAATTCCATATGAAATATGAGCTGGTTTTGTAGTGTGGAAATGTGACATGAAGAATACACAAAAGAATTAAATCTGCTTGTTTGGAGACCATTAGACCCACAATGCATTGCATAAAAGAAAAGTAGAAGAGCTGCTCACAGCCACAAACAGTAGAACAAACAGTGGACATTGAAATATTATCGAATTACTATTTTTCTTAACCCGCAGCGTCATTCTGATGCTGCAGTTTACAACAACTCACACTGGTAAAATAAACAAACTTCTCCCATGAAAATCAGTATAAAAAATGATCTGCAGAGTGGAACTGGAGAAAAGGATGATTTGGCTGTTTCTTCCACTCAAGAGACTTGTATAGTGGCCAACTCTAAAGTGTCTGAGAATCCTTGAATGCACCAGCAGAGCAGTGCAGTGCCAATTCATGTAAAATTATATGCAGGGTATATATAAATTATAAATTAAATGTAAATTATGATTTTTGCTTCCAGGAAAACCGGATCTATTGGACAGACTCATTTCCATAAAGTTGCATTCTGTGATCTGTGACCTCAACAAGGTCGAAGTGCAGCGACACACACATCCTCCTCAAATGCACATACAGCTGCTTATTTTGCTCAATGGGGCAGTAATGGGGCCTCCCTGTAATTATACAGGAGCTTCAACCATAAACTGCTATCATGGCCGCTCATTTTCAATATCACTTAACAAGGAAATGGGTGAAATTAAAGGAGATGAACCAAATGAAATGGTTCACGGAGCTAAAACTCTGAGCGATTTGATTGCTTTATGAATCTTCTACCTCCGATTGATTCTGCAGGAATAAAAGGGTCATTACGTTTAAACTAACAATATCGGAGCAACAAAAACTCTTTTCTCTTCGCTTGGGCTTCAGTAGTTTTAGAGACCATCATTCACGGAGGCCCACAGCTAATACTGCGCCTTGCTTCTCTTCTACACACATAATCATTAGGGTACTACACTACAGAATAAACTGGAAAACATAATTAAAATGGCAACACTGACTATAACACAACACTTTCCAAACTGTGAGACGATATAATTTCCTCTCTGGAGGAAATGACTTCAGGATAATGTCATTCACAACAAACTCCCCGGACAACAAATTCAGTTACATCTCAGAAAACCTTCTTTTTTTTTTTTTTACACTTCTCTCACTGAGGATTTTGTTCTAAAACACTGTTTTAAGGGCTTTTTCAGATCACAGACTGCTCTGTATATATAAAAAAGAGTGGATGAGACCACAGGTAAAAATAGGGGGACAGCAGCTGCACATTTTCACGGCACTATAAAGGCCAGATGGGCACATTTTGAACTAATTCAGCCTGAAACTAAAGGTAGAATGATTTAGATCAGTGCCCTTATAACATTTTAGTCTTTTGATTGTGTCCATTTAGACCATTTAGACTTTTTTTGGTGAGTAAATGAGTTTATGTAGTGACATGTTGTGGCTGCATTAATGAGACAAACTGTCTTCTTGTCTCTCCTACACATCATGGACCATAAAGGTTTTACAGCAGACTGCAGTGCAGGAGACACTAAAACAATTTTAAACAGTAAACAACGGGATATTTGTCCAAATGAACATACAATGTGTGGGGATTGATGTGTGTGTGTGTGTGTGTGTGTGTGTGTGTGTGTGTGTGTGTGTGTGTGTGTGTGTGTGTGTGTGTGTGTGTGTGTGTGTGTGTGTGTGTGTGTGTGTGTGTGTGTGTGTGTGTGTGTGTGTCTTACTCTTATCTGGTGCTGTCTGGCCTCCTCCATGGTGCTGAGGGCGCAGCAGTGAGCCTCCTGTAATCGATGCTCCCGTCTCTGATGTTCTCGCTGCATCTCTGCGAACACAAACGGCCACGGCAACATGTTACACGGCGACGCATCAGAAGCAGATGTTTCCACTCGGTTTGACAAGACAAGATGATCAATCTGCTCCATTCACACGGCAGCAGGAGGCGCACTGCGGAGCACAGGCAAAACATTGAGGCACTGGATAGCTGGGTGATTTTGATTTTGCAGAGAAGAAGGCTTTCAGTGTCTTGTAAACACACAACTCGTGTGGAGCATTTTTGTTTTCACCCATCCTTTATTTTTGTTACATCACGATGTATTATGTCATACTTTTAAATAAAGTTGAGGTTTTTTGTTATCATGCAAGTGAGCAACCGTGACACAATGTCATGCAGTGTCACGGAAACGTTTTCCAAAAAACAGTACAGCTCTCTGAAAGATGTTATTTCCCTCACTGATGTGTGCTCGTTTGCGCAACCCCCAATAAATGCAGCTCTGCATGTAGCAGCCCGTCGTGGCTGTTCTTGCCTCAAACATCCCCCTCTTGCAAATGACCAGGACCAAAAATAACCGTGCCTTGTTTTATACGTGCATCAGCACCAACCTCAGTGACAAATACATCGCGTTTCAAGCAGCTGCTTTCCACCAAAACGTGCCCTTGGGTGATTTTAATGTGAATTAGCAGCAAAAAGGAAGTATTAAAAACTGTGATGCAGCTGGAGGAGGATGATCAAGAGGGAGAATTATCAACCGCATAAAGTGAACGCATCATTTCCTGCGACTCCTTTGTGTACGAAGGCTAATTTGAACCCCACATGGGAAATCTAAATGCAAAATAATCAGAGTCTTCAGGATTATAACTTTAAGAAAGTTACTTTAAGTTTAATGTAAGATTGCTTGTAGCTTGTAGAGGGGGTGAAGGGCAGAGGCCGGCTTACCTTTAAGCTGTTGGCTCAGCAGCTCCCTCTCCTGGTTGAACTGAGACTGCAGCTGCTGGAGAGCCGACTGGGACTGAGACAACTGCAGCTCCAGGGACTGTTTCAGCAGAGAGATCTGCACAGAGGAACAGAGGAAGATGATAATCACCGGTGCTCACACGGCTTATATCGAAATGTAAAGAACAGCGGCAATGCAGACAGGTCAGCGTGCCCACAACCCAAACATAAAAACAGTAATTACATTACAACAAATGGTTAAAGGAATACACATCTCCAGGGAAGGAGCATCTCACGGCACTCATTTAATCAATACAAATGTTGTTGTTTTTTCTCCTGCATTCGTCTGTAATCCTCCTCTAGATTTTTTTCAGCAGATAGTTTTGAATTTGGAGCGACTCCCCTCCTCACTAATACGGACACATGGACAGAAGCCAAACACTGAGCGCTGTGGACGGAGACTTCTCTGCTCGTCTAAATCAGCTGACAGCCTGTCAGACGTCGAGTGCCAAATAGCATAAAGCCAACGAGCATAAGCCCTGTCGCAGCGCACAAAACAGTTTTGTTTTGAGGAGATATTGGAACTAATAGGGACCTAAGTGTCTGTGAGTGGCAGAACTCTCTCAGACAGACGGCTCTGGTCCTTCACACGCCACTCTTCCTCCTGCTCGGGCTCCGGCGGCTAAATCCCCAGCAGGATTTAGAGCTGCAGAAGTTCTACATTAGTAACTGTGAAGTAAGATGGATTTAAAATGAGAGGATGAGGAGCAGGGCTGGGATGAAGTGTATGAGGTTCTATATTGGATGTGGATTTAGGCGGCACACAGATGACCCGCACAGTTTATCTTCCCTTCCTTTCTGTTACAACCAATCATTTTTACGTTTGCAGGAAAATACAAGATTAATGAGGTGGAAATACCTTAAGCAACCCGCAAAACATGTGCCTAAACCCCTATTTCTTAATTAAATGTACTGACAAGCACACACACACAAACAGCAGCCTCAGGCTACAACCTTTTAAATGAAAATATCTTAATAAAGAGAAGTCATTATAGATAACGATGGCACATCCACCCCCGCGCACATGCAGACACTCCAGTCACTCAAGGGCTTTCACAGTCAGTAAATCATTTCTTTTTCACTTTAGCAGCACAAGTGTGTTGTCATGCCATGTCTAATCAAATGTGAGAAGCTGAGTTTGACCAGATAGCAGTGGGTACAATTCAACTTTTGGCTTGTTTCTCAATAGTCCCAAAAAACTTGGATTATTTCAGGTGTGCAAAAGCCTCTTGTGCTTGTTTTCCGACAGGTGTCGATCTATAACCACATTAAGTGAGGCTGATCAGGTCGAGAACAGTCCAGAGTTCAAAAACATTTCTTAGTTAGGATGTACTGTAAATTCTCCAATTTCCCATTAAGATTAACAAACTAGTCTCTCTATAAATGCTGTCAAAATTATCTATATTTAATCTGCTCAAATGGTAAATTCAGCTAAATGTATATTTTCCTAGCATTAGTACAGCAACCACGAGTCAACTCAACTTTCTGCTGCAACTAATGTGGTTTGAACTCACTACTGAAATTAAAAAAAGCGTCTAATCCTGTTACAACAATGTCACTGAAGCTTGACGCCTCTTATAGCTGTTCCACATCAAAATGTTATCCAGAGAGTCATTACTTATGCAAACTGAGCTCCTGGAAGTTTTCTAAAGGTCCGCGTACAAAGTGTGAACACTGATCAAACAGAACGGCTGCCACGTTCATTAGAGCTGAAATGCACATGAGCTTGAATGTGTAAAGACAGCAGGCGAACACAGAGGGCACGCAGAGAGATCGTGAAGCACTGACAGCATAAAAAACATCCCCAAAAAAAAGAAGAAAACTGACTGAAATACATACAAATATCACAGGAAAATGTCTCAAGGTGTTTATAATACGAGAACTTCCTCCATATCAATTCTTCTGCAATGGAGCCGATCACTCATCCATCACACGAGAGTGTTTCTGTTGTCACTTTGACAGCTGCTCGCTTCAATCATCGATCGCCTGTGAGCAGTGCGAGCTTGATGTGGAGCGACGCGTTGTGTTTGAGGGGAGTTTCTCTGCGCTGCTGTTTCAGTGGAGCTGTAAGTAGGTCAATACAGAGCAGATCAGTGTGCTAATACCTGCACCCTTTTGTCTTCACTGTGGCCCAAAGTAGCAGAACGGCTGCTGTCTTTCCCTGGAAAGCAGTTTATACATGTGGATGTAAATGTGTTTCTGTAATTAAAAATATATGTACATAAATATACTCTACGCACGAATGCATTATGTGTGTTCGCATTGGTTGCAGCCCTGATAAGAGCTGCTGGAGTTCTTCTCTAATAAGAAACAACTCAAAATGCCGGAGTGGCGATATTTCTGTCTGTGCCTTGAATTAGGTTTTTGGTCTGTGACATTTTTATTTTTAGCGATTCTGCATGATCAGTAAAAAAAAAAAAAGCATAATTTTGTCGTGTGACTCACTTTTACAAAGTTCATAAATTCATAAAACTAATCTGGCATGATGACAATGCAGATTTAGATAAGGCTCACTAAAAAAAGCAGCTTTGAAATTATTTTTCAAGTCTAATCATTATATCATGAGCCGCCTTTTTCTCCATGTTACTGTCATAGTTGTAACTGAAACAATCAGTAAATTAATCATTTGGTTAAATGACAAAAATATGGACTCATCAGATTACACATTTTTCAATCAAAAATCTCATTTCTGAATTGTGAAGATTTATTTCTTTTCTATGATGGTAACTCTCTGTTTTGTGGGTGTAGGACTGTTGGCACTAGAAGACCGTGGAGGACATCTTATTATTACTTTCTGACAGTTTGCAACCAACTAATGGACTAAAGAAAGAAATGACACAAACGTCTGTCTCAAAACCAAGGATCCATCTAACTGTGTCATTTTCCTGCAGTAAATTGAAATATTTTTTTACAAAGATAACACAATCTGGCTTCGACTGATCTTCCTGTTTGACTTTGTGTAAAACAAAAGGATTCTTCACACTTCCTCTGAAGTCACACTGCTCTTTAACGATGTCGATTTTTGTCGCGAGCTGCTTTTTTTCCTCACAGATTTTTTTTTCGGGAGAGCGTCTGAAAAGTGGCCAAGCTGGCTCCGGCTTGTCACAAAATGTTTATCTGAGGCCACCAGCGCCTCGGCAAAATTAGGGACGAGCCTCTTTGAGGTTTCGGTAGTGAGTCAGCGGAGCTCTGAATTACCCAGAGGCAGTATGCTCGGCACGCACGGCTACACGAGTGTAAGCAGACAAGCGTCTGAGCTTTTGGGCCGAGCGTCGAGTGGCTCTCTCTGCTGCTGTGGAGCTTTCCCTCTGACCCGAGCAGCTCACAGTCCACTCCCATTTGAAAAATAGCCAAGTATCTGTCGCTGTAAGAGGAAGAAACAGCCTACTGATTTCAAACACACTGCAGCTCTTCAGCAGTGTGTGTACGTTTCCAGTGCATGTATGTCTATGTGAGGGATGCGTTTGTATATAACGATCACATGGCTAAGAAACGTGGCTTGAGGAAAAACTAATTAAAAACATTTTTTTTTTTTCTTTTACATCACTTTTGGCAAATAACAGAGAAACCGGGCAAAAAATAACACAGCAAGAGAAGTTAAATCCTTTGGTCTTTTTATGCCAAGTTACTGTTGTTGTGGGAATTATGTGAATTGTAAAGCAGGTGCAGTAGTTGCTTATGGCATGACTGTTAATCACATTCACACAGTCATTAAAAGGGAGGAGAGCCTGTGAGGGTGTGTGTGTGTGTGTGTGTGTGTGTGTGTGTGTGTGTGTGTGTGTGTGTGTGTGTGTGTGTGTGTGTGTGTGTGTGTGTGTGTGTGTGTGTGTGTGTGTGTGTGTGTGTGTGTGTGTGTGTGTGTGAGAGACTCTGTGCTTGTATTTCTCCTCGTACAGACACTAGTTTTTGCTTCGGGCTGTCTGCAGGCTTCAACGTCGATTGGAGCTGTCAATCAAAGTGGCTCCCAAAGTGGGGGTCGAGGTAAAGGTCAGTGTTGGGGAGCTCCTATTTGCATCAAAGCCATTGAATATAATAAAAAAATGCTTTCAACAACATTCAAATTCTTTTTCAAAGGCTGTCAAAGTAAAAACAGTAATTTCGAGTACACGTCCCAGAAAAGCTCAAACATGCAGTAACAGTGAATATGCAGGGACCAGGTGTTTTGCTGTGAATGGTTTAGCAGAAACTGCAAGCTGTGCTGGTCGTAGCAGGACATGCACGTCTTTCCCTACCTTATGTTGTGGGTTCTGGAAGTATATGGGAGAAAAACAAAGCAACAAATAGCCTCTATTTACCTTTTTAAACATCTTGGTGTGACTGTCAAGGCCCAGTCACATCATTAAATGACAAAGCAAAATTAAACTGCTAATCTTTCTCAAGGTTTGTTGACTCAGGAGATACCAAGTAGGAACCAACAGTGACGTCTCCCATTGGTTGGTTTGAAGGCCGTTAGCTGACTCCATCTGACTGGGAACCCGATAATACTACGACGAGTGTGTCTGTGTTGGTACGTTTGCTTCACCTGTTCCAGCAGGTCTTCGACCTTCCTCTGCCAGCCCTCTCTCGCCGCCATCATCTCCAGCTCTTTCTGCTGGGACAGCTGAGTCTGCGCCGCCTGTTTGTCTGCTTCATACTCCTCGGTCAACTCCTCCTTCAACAAACGCACTTCTTCCCTGCAGAAGGACAGGCGCAGATTGATGATTAGATATGACAGTGTTTGTGTTTGTGTGTGTGTCTGTGCTTTGATTTATCCTGCTGCAGGATGTCTGTAAATATTGTATGATTTCTTCCACTTGGGTTCATTCTCTGTTCGCTCTCATTAATATCCATCAGTGCTTTGGCAAAAAGTCGATTTGTTGTGATCAGATCGAGTGTTATCTCGACAGAGATGAATGAGAAATTCAGCAAAAAAACAAAAAAAAAGTGAGAGTGTAGGACACGAGGAGAGAGGAGAGATTTCTTACCGTAGGGCATCTCTCCATTTCTGGTCCAAGTCGTCTGCCATCTTGTCCATCTTCTGCTTCTCCTCCGTTCTGATGGACATCACTCTGGCTTCGTGCTGCTGCTTCTGGGTTTCGATCTCCTCCTACAAACACACGAGGAAGCACAGATTTTAGCCACAATCCTCCGCTGGAGTGTCCTCAAGATAAGAAATAATGATCGAATTTAGATTGCGTGAGTGAGTGTGTTGTGTAATCCGCACTTGAGTGTGTCATTGTCTCAGGTTGTTATTTCAGATTTTTCTACAGCAGACCGAGAGGAAAGATTGATGCTACAGACACAATCACAATTTGCTCGCTGAGACTAGATGACGTAGCTTTCATCAGAAGAGACACCAGTCTGAAATGAGATAATCAAATCTCTATCTTTGGATAAAAGTGTTAAATACTATTTTATACTTTAAGACACAATTTTAAGTGGGAAAAAGGACTCGGACGCTCATTTCTGTACGACTGTTATCTGCTACAGTCCAGGTGTTGGTCATGTTACTAAGAGTTTGTCACGAGGTGATGGTAAGTCGGTAAGTGCTGACTCCTTAACAACATGAGTAGCCACTCAAAGTGAAAAACTCTTTTCAAATTAGGAGCTCTGACCGGATGCCGCATTTCAAAAGCGGTAGTTGTATGACTCATCCTGTAATGGCCACCTCCACATCCATTTATAATGCCGTGGCTACAAGGCATTTACACTGCGCTGGTTTGAAGGCGGAAACAAACTTCAGCAGGTCAGCCGTTTGCAGCTCCTGAAGAGGCTTCGGGGTTTATGTGCTGATGAGCTCATTAAAAGACCTGAAAGCTCTCCTGATTAGCTGCGAGCTAAAGTGAGTTAAAGAGTCGTGAAATTCAGACTCCCTCCGCTGTTTTACACTTGACTTTTCATAGAGGTGAAAGTCAATTGTAATGTAGAGAGGACACGATCAGCTCTGTTGTCGTCCGTCGGTGTTTTACAGCAGTTCCAGGGTTGTTGTTAAGGTCATCTGGGGGTGTGGGTATTTATAGTGATGGAGATGCTTCAGTAAAGCACGCTGGGCTGCATCTCTCAGATAAAGTGACTCATGGTGTCATCAGCATTGGAGGCAAACAAGAACAGAGATGAGTCATGTTTCATGTAATTTCATCCTAATAATCTCAATTTGTTTCATCGGTCTCTGACATGTATGATGATAAATTTGAGTCACCGAAATAATAAATTATATTTACTGAAGCCAGAAAAACTGCAGGCGACTCGTGACACATTATAAAAAAACAGCGTTCTCTCATTTTGGCCTCAGTTTGGTTCAACTGAATCAAAACAAGTAGAGAGAAAAACAGCTGTATTGTGCTCTATTTTATGAGCTCATTATTCGTCTTTAAAATAAAATAATTTCTGTCAATTTGTCTGTTGAGCAAAAAAGTACCAGCAGGAAGAATGTCTGTTTCGCTGTTATAGATTAATAGACTCGGCACCGACACATGACTATATACTGACCAAACTCTCATTGAACTTTTAAGGCTTCTTCTTCTTCCTGTCCTTTATATAAAAGAAATAAGCCACTCAAAGGTTCATTCCCCGCTAAACAACAGCTGGTCTAAATTTACTGTGAAGCCGCCCTCTGCTGGTTTTCTGCTTGTGTCTATGCTGCAATGAGCTCAGTGTGAATACAAGACACAATCCTATGTTAGGCTTGGGCGCTTTTTTTTTCTTCTTCTCCCAAATCCCTTTCTTTATATAGAAGCCAGGCGCTGGTGGGAAAGCAAAGAGCATCACTCTGCAATTTCATCTAATTATCGCTCTCCATTTATTCTCTGCACTGTGCCTCTTTTATCGACCCTCTCTCCGTCTTTATTAGTTCATTTTTGTTCGCTGATTTTAAACACGAGTCTCCAGCTGTGACATTTTTACTCGTTTATTTTATAACTTAATTTCTTTCGTGTTTATTTTAACCTGTCTTGTTCCAGAATTTTGATATTTTGAATCTCGATAGAAAAAGTTTTCCTAAAAATCCTCCTTTAAATTCGTTAAATACAAACATCACTCTAATTATTAACAGTATTGCTAATCAGAATTTAAATATAAAAGATCCAGGCTTTTCCCCGTTTTCTGCCACGGTCTCCATCACACTCTCTTCCTGTCTCTCTCATACCAGCAGGGCTCTTTTCCAACACAGGACCACTCCACTTATAATAGCCCCATCAACATCAGCTCACAGCTGGCCTTCAGCTCTGCGCTTGTCTCTCCGTTAACTCTCATTTCCTGCTCTACTGCTTTCAAAATATTCTCCCCTTCTCCCATCCATTCATCCTCCCATCTTCCTCTCTATCATCAGGGAAACTTCTATTTTCTTGCAGCAAACTTTTTTTTTTTTTTTTTTTTTTCAATCTGACTTTTCAGGTCTGAAGACACAACAGCTGATTGGTTTGCTCAGATAACTCAACTGAGTCTCATCCGATGAATGTCTAAAACGTTGAAAATCAAGCGAGTGTGAGTCGGCAACCGTGTGAGGAAGAAGGTGCATCAGAGACAAAAATGAAAACATCCGCCTACAGGATGTGACCCAATTTTACTGTATAAAGCTGTCGAGGGAGAACAGCTCAGTCAGAGCCGGCTGTCTTCGGTACATTTCAACTCTGTTTAGCCACCGTTACAGGTTCAAGTAGTATTATATAACTATAAGTTATAGTTGGCAGTTCAATCGTCAGCTCCTCGTGTCCACAGGTGTCCCTGGGCAAGACACTGAACGCAACGTTTGCCGGGAACCAGTTGAACTCCGCATCTTCGTGGTTTAATCCTCACCTGCAGGTCGTGCAGCAAGTTGCTCGTCTCTCTGACTCTGGCTCGAGTTGCGTCCAGCTCCACTTTGAGTTTCTCCTGCGTTTCCTTCAGACAGCTGATCTGTGTCTGAGCTGAACCCATGTTCTGCTGCCCCTCTCGCACCAGCTCCTGGAAGTGGGACACCTGAGGAGGCAATCAGTCGGTTGTCAGTGAACATTTCGGAGTGTGCTCATGTGCGAGGGCTCTAATTGGAGTCGACTACAAGGTTTCGTACTTCCTGATTGGCCATGTTGAGCTTGGCTGAGAGCTCCTCTTTCAAGTTGTCCAGTTGCTGCTGGAGACGGTCCCTCTGCTCCTCCAATGAGAGACGCTTAATCTCAAACTCCTGACTCATTTTCTGGAGAGGAGACAGAAGAGAAAGAAGACATTAAAAGATGGGTGAGAGGACGAGGAAGGAAAGCGAGAAAAGAAACGTAGGAAGTTGATTAATTTCGGGACCAGGAAACAAGAGACTCATTCTTTATTCTTCACTGTCAAAATACAATTATGATGCTTGAAAACACAAAATAGAAAGAGTTTACGATGAATGCCCGGTGCCTCTTTTCCTCTGAAATACATTAAAAGTATAATCTCTGAAAAACGGAGGCAAGTGAAGAAGCCAGTGTGCTGGAAATCCCATTTGCGCCGTAATATGGAGTCACGGCAGCTGTTGAGTGTGACGCAGGGCTACTGAATGAAGGAGGGACACGCGAGTTGTCATTTAAACTTAAAAGGCCATCTCGTCAAACCAACCAGTTTCTATAATCCCTCAAACCACAGAATCAAATCCTTTCTGGGCCACTCAGATTTTCTCTTTTGAAAAATCCCCTTTTTCTTCTTTTCGGAGTCTATTTATTCCTCATTCTGTGTATATGCTTTATGACACACAATACTCAGCTGTTTGGATGGCACAAGTCATTTTGCTGAATAAATAGCACCACAGTATCCTTGGAGTTCACCCTTTGCATATATTAATTTCACTCCGAGTGCCTCATATTTATACGTATATGTTTAACATCTGCTGGTGCAACTGTAGGTCAGTAAATGCACAATATTTCTCACCCTGACCTGAACACTTCTGTTTCTCGTGCTACATTAGTGTAGGAGGTAGAAATGTGTCAGTTAGATGTCACGAGAGGCTTCTTCACTGCTCATACTGTGACAGCTGCCTCTTTAATGCATCAGGCTGTATTTATTTATTGAAGGAAACCATGCAAATGTCGGCATCAATGTACCTTGATTTTGTTGTTTTTATTAAATGAGGTTATTCAGCTGCACAATTGTATTTCCAGAAATGCTTCCAAGATAAGTATGAGGTCAATGTGTGATGGGATGAAACATGAAGTAGCATCCATGAGAATCTTTCCAACCTCCACCTTCCTTTCTAATTAACTATAAAGCAACTTATTTTATCTTATCCACGCGGGAGCCAACCAGTAATCCACATCCTCTCTGGTTAACCCACTCACAGGAGAAGCACAGAATCCAGAAAATCATCAGCACAATAAACAATAATAATAAATAATAAACAATAATGGAAATAACAGTAAGTTGCATCCTCTTCTTCTGCTGCTACATTCAAGAAGACAATATTGTTGCTGACCTGCACATCAATCATTTCATCGACTGTATATCACACGTGTGAACTTTGATGCTCTCAGTGTGTTTCAGTCACATCCACCTGGGAAACCCACCAGATGAATGAATGAATGAATGAATGAATGAATGAATGAATGAATCTCACTCCACAGCAGTGCAGTCAGCTGCAGGGAAATTAGAAATACCACTGAAAAGACTTTATTCTACCGCTGTCTCATCTGGCCTCAAGTAGACTGTGGTGAATTATGAATTAATAAGGCACAAGCAATTTGTAGAATTAGTCGTTCAATTGCCTCGGATGAGAAACTCGTTAATATCTTGCTGACAGACATAAAAGTTAAAAGTAAGAAGATAAAGAGATTGAAAATGGAAGAAATATCTAGTTGTGTCTTCTTCCTTTGTCTTCCTCTTTGTCTCTGTCTTCCTGCTTCCTCTTTTTTATTTTCACTCCAAATAAAAAATGACATTAATCTAAACATGATGAGGCACGGCGCAGCTTTGGCTTACATAATATTTCCTTTTGCATTACCTCCACCCCTTTAAGGGAATCTATGAACACACGCCCACATGCTCACATACCGCTCGCACTTGGCTTGGAGGCAGGATTTAATGTCAATGAAAATCAACCAATTAGCAGTCAGTATGAGCTCATAAGGGGCAAAAAAAAAAAAAGTATAAAAAAAAAAAAAAGGGGGGGCATGTTATGAAAGAGGAGAAATATGGGAAGAGACGGAGAGAGAGATCAACGAGTTCAAACTTATTTCAAACTCAAAAAGTGTGGAATCATATCGGAGGCAGAAAATATGTTTTCATTTCACACGACAAGCTGTAATTTTAAAGGAATGGCTTTTTGAGAGAAAGTGTTTTGTGCGGCGGTCGTGTATCACGCCGCCTTCATACCTCACAGCTAATTCACTTCGACCGGGTGTGAGCGAGCCGAGTGTGTGTACGGCGTCGCAGAATGCAGGTGGAGCAGCGCGAGCGTGCATAATGCGGGTGTGTAATGTACTGTGAGCGAAGCACACAGGAGGACGAGGGGGACGAGGAGGACGAGGAGGACGATAAGCCCTCCTGCTCGTCTGCCGTTCAGGAGCAGAACAACACTACTCTCCACTCAGATAATGAAGTTCTCTTTGATGCTGAAGAAAATCAAACTCCTGAGACTGACAGCAGCAAGACAAACAGCACTGAGCTCATCTTCTCCAGGGTCACTACGGGTTCAATAAAATATAAGTGATGAATAAATATTGAGGAGTCCGATGCAAACGTTCATATATTTACTGGTGTCAATGGCATTTTTATTACATAAATGTAATTTTTCAATAGTTGATCAACAGTAAATTAAGCATCAACTATTTTAATGATCGAATAATCGCTTTGTGTTATTTTCTTATGGAAAACACTCGAATTCTCTGATTTCCAGTTTAAGAATGTGAATATTTTCCAGTTCCTTTGGTCCTCCAAACTCAATATCTCAATAATCTGAGTGCTGCTTGGGCTTGTGGCACGAGGATCAAAAAACATATTTCACTTGTGGTGGACTGATTGATTGATTGACAGACAGCATCCTGACCAGGTGAAACTGATCTTGAATCTGCCACTCTGGTTTCAAAGACCTGTTTTTGTTTATTTTGTTGTACAAAGGGATCAGAATAAATACGAGCGAGTTAATTACTCCTCTCTGCTTTAAAGCATTTGTTGTTGGTAATGTAATGCTCTCACAGTAAATGGATCAGGTTAATTTAACCTGTGTAATTTGATCAGTCGTTGTTGCTCCGTTGGCAGAAAGGACATTTGCATTCGCTTCACGGAGCCGCTTTGAACTCAGACACAGAGAAGGAAGGAAGGGAGGGAGGGAGGGAGGGAGGGAGGAGTGAAAAAAGAAAAACCGGAGAAGAAAGAAGAAACCGAGTGAAAGACGCAGAGGGAAACACAGGGAGAGAGTGATGCTGTTTTCACGTCAATGTTGACCTAATTAAACGTGTGCAGTCAGTGGAAGGGACTGCTCATTTCTTGGAGATACATATTTCTTTGACGACGAAGGCCATTTGCTCTGAGGAGAAAATGTGATTGCAAATTTTTCTGTGCAGAAAAGAGAGCATTAAAAAACCCCGACAGCAACTCTTATCTGCTTTTATCCCCCAAAAAATGGTGATTCTACATGTTCTGTTACTCCATCAATAATGATAATCAAATAAAAAGGTACACAAACGATAAATAGTTCGTAAAAACAACCTCGAGAACTGTTGTCTTCGGTCCATGTTAAATTGTGCAAACACAAGAGGACAACTCTTGCTGAGCTTGTGAGTTTTTGCAGTGGCGTTGTCACTGAGTGTGCTGCACACACACATCACTGTGTAGATGTGAATTCAGCCATATGGTAGCACAGAAACACAGTTTCATTATTTTACAATGACTTGGTGCTTTTATTCAACCCAATCTGCACATTCACAAACATTTTTCACCAGTATTTTTGCCAGATTGTTTAAACGTATTAGTCGTGATGACTCCACAGTTGGATGATAAAGTCCTCCGCCTTCATTATTTCTTGAATTATCATCATGTTTAACATCTATAGATGGACATAATATTCAGTACAAACTCAGTAAGCACATAATATGTTGAATCATATGTGTGTTTCAGCACGTGAAGTCAGATCTCTCAGAAATGAACTCAAATGTCTTCAGATATATTGAGTCATATTCATGTTTCATCTGCAGTCACTGATTGTGTGTTTTTGATGTTTTAATGTGTGCACGTACCTTCGAGTTGTTGAAAGTAGGCAGAACCTCAATGTTTACGTCATCTATGTATTTAGGGAAGAGGGACGGTAATAGAAGATATTTTTCTTCTCCCTTTCAATCATGAAATGATTCCTTTGTTCCAGATTATTGCCTCTATTCTGTGTGAAATTCGCTGTTAAATGTCAAATATAAATACTGAATGAAAAATAAATTGCTACTTGGTATTTATTGTGTTTCCTATTTGCCTGAAAACATCAAAACCTTGGCAATATCTCGTACTGACAGATGGTGATACGACGTCGAATGGCTTTTGTTTGGGAATAATTGAGTGTGCCCATGAATACCAGAGTGGCATTTACATGACAATTACATTTTTAGTTGGACAAAAATATTCATGTCTGAACATCTTTTACTGGCTTTTTTTGGAGCTTTTGACACAATTTGATTGTCTTAGTCAATGACTGGAGTTTCCTGGAGTTACCAAAAGTTAAATTCTTAGATCATGTGATGACAACTGAATCAGCTCCTTTCAGCTCGAAGAGTCAAACTATCAACTCAATATGTTTATAAAAACACTGGACTCACCGTCATGAGGAGCCTCTTCTCCTCCTCTTTCTCCTGCTGCGCCTCCTCACTCATGGCCTGGTGTTTCTCCTCCAGCTCCTCCAAAGCTCTGACCTGCGCCTCCCTGAAGCGATGCATCTCCTCCTCGTAGTGCGCCCTCAACCTGGAGAGCTCCTTCTCGTAGCCCTGGTGCTCCTCACGCAGAGACTGAGGAGAAGAAACATCATCTTTGTGTGACCTCTGACCTGTGTGTCCCCTCACAGCAAACTGGGATTACAGAAGAAGAAGAAAAAAAAGACCTGTTCGAGTTTGATCACTTGCTGTTTGTGCTGTTCGTTGCAGGCCTGGCTCTGGTTGAGCAGAGCCTCCCGCTCCTCCTCCAGACGGCTGATCTTCTCCTTGAGGCGGCTCTGCTCCTGGTCCAAGTTCCTGATGGACGCCTCGTGGGCCATCTGGGTGGCCTGCAAGGAACCGATCTGACCTGGAAACAGTCAAAGAAGCTCTACAATCGCTCCATTTAAACACACTGAATTCAGCTCTTGACTACAGGGTTGAAACTTGATGGAGCCGTGTGCAGCACTTGGCATCATTACTACTTTGCTGTTGAGGCAAGGGGTTTCATTCACATATTATAGCTGCTGGAGCTGTTGAACAGAAACTGAGCTGTCTGTTAATCTCCCTAAAAGTATCAGCTGCTTGTAAAACTGGCAGGCAAATGGTGGTTGACAAACAGGGGAAAATAGCGCGGTGCATCTTTGACTGAAATTAAGTAGGCAGAAAGAGAGCAGATGTTCCAAACACAGAGAGAGGAGTCAAAAGAGAGTTTACATGACACATTTTCCAGCTTTTGAATGGATTAGGAAATGTTTATTCCAGAGCTTTCAAACAAAGAGAATAAGATGTTTGTCCAAACACTTTACATGAGGCATATTTAACAGGGGCTTTTATTCTGACTATTTATGGCATGAAATAAATACAGTTTAGATTTAGGATGTGAGGGGCGACGTGTCTACAGACCTTCATCTTCAAGCTGTCCAACAATATGACACAACTTGACCAAATACAACACAGAGAAATTCTGCTATTTGTCAATGTGGAGGCAGTTTTACCATATTTTCAAAATAAAAGCAGCAATTTGCAATATTACACTCAAATATGTATCTGAACTTTCTGAGTGGCAATCAATAATGAAGTAGTGCTCGTACACTTCTTTTGTTAAAGAAGTTGTTTTGAAAGCGAAATGAAAGAAGACAAAACTGTGAGAATAAGAGCCAGGTTGACAAATAGGAGGGCTTTCCCTTTAACAGATGTGCAAAACATCTGCCCACAGCACTGTGCAGTATGAATGACAACAGGTAGAATCATGTCTTACTGGCTTTGTGGAGGATTTCAGTAGCCTGCTGTTGAACTCGTTCCCTGCTGCCTTCTAATTCATACTCAGTGTCCTTCAGCTGCATCACCCAGATCTCTCCGTCCTGGATGGCCTCCTCCAGCTGCTTGTGCAGGTTCTGCAGTACACACACAAACACACAAACACACAAACACACAAACACACACACACCTGTTAGGGCTGTCAAAATCGTGAAACTCCTGTTGATTATTAATTATCCTATAAATAATTGTGGTTAATGATTCATTTGTGTAATTTTCTGTTCTTTTTATTATGGTTTAAACCTAATCATACTTTAATGATACACATACATCTAATGAAGAAGAGCCATTTACTGGGTAAATCTCTGATGTTAATGTCAACAGATGCTAATTGAAATGCAGTCAGTCAAATATCAGAAGCCAAACGGTGGAAAACGACGTGGACGTTAGAGAGGAAACATAACTTTTCTGTTAGTTTGACCAAGCTATTGTTATGCAGGTGAATCAAACTGATTCCAACGATGACGCAAAAATACTGCTGTCAGCTCCAAAAATTGAGATCAGGAGATTATGAAGCAATTGTCATGTGTAACACACGTGTCCACGACACGTCTTAAAACCAGACTTTGTCTCGTGTCTCTCTGCAGAGCGGCCTGCAGGACTATCAGCGCACTATATTACATTTCCCACCACTCTCAGATTCTTGAAAACAGTCTTCACCCTGAGGGTTTTACTTTTGTCTTTGTTTTCAGCAACTGTTTCTCAATTTAGCCCACTTTCAACCCAAATTTAACCAAAGGAAGACTCGTACTGTTTGTACCTCTTTGGGAATACTGTGAGGACGAGAATAAGTGAGCCGCAAAAGCCAGTTTCACTTCTAAATGTAGCACTTATCTTGATGTCTTTATGTATGTAAAGTGTTCCTATTCATTTAATTCAAACATAAAAAAAAACTGTGTTTATCCACCCACTGATCACTGCGTCCATCAACACACACACCTTGATAGTTCCCTCGGCGTTGGCCAGCGATGTCTGCAGCCTGTTGGTCCTGTCTCGGTTCTCCCGGGCCTCCTCGTGAGCTTTCTGCAGCTCACTCCTGAGCTTGGAGAGCGAACGCTGCAGCGCCGCCTCCTGAGCCTGGAACTCCTTGCGAAGCTCAACCTTAACAAGAGCAGAGAATGACATCTGTCACTCCGACACGTCACACAGGAACGCAGAAGACCATCAACGACGGCACAGGTTGACCATCAAGTGCGAAATAATCTTTCTGCACTAATCGATGTGTTTATAATAACAGAGGATCAATTAAGATATCGTCCATAGTGACAAACACAAAACGTGGAGCTTTATTTCTTTTTTCAGTGCACTGTTTTTGTTTTCTGCTTTAATAAACCTTATTTCCAGCAGCAAAAAGGGAATAAATCCATTGGACCAACAGGCCAACAGCAGACAAACAAAGTTGGCAACTAGCAAGCAAACACAGACTCAGTTATTTCCCTCAGGACTCTGTAAAAAACAAATGTGTAAGAATATTGGACTCAAGCAGAATTCCAAAGTAATGAGTTTCTACTGAATGCAAAAACAGCCATTTGTTTGCCTACAATAACACATTCGCCATAATAATGTACTAAGACTATAACATGTACAAGTACTGTGTTTTTAGCTTCTTTCGCTGCCTCCAATGTGACCAAACAAACCAACAAATGCTGCTTTTAAGGCTTAACTGTATGTTGGAAATTGTAATGGTAGTTGTACCTATTTTGTTAATGTTAATCTGTTTTGTGTGTCTTTACTGAGTCGGGATGATTATCTTCATTTTCTTCATCTGTTTGCACAGTAAAAAAAAAAAAAAAAGGATTTCCATCAGGTTTGTGCAGTGTAAGACTGGTACAGAGAGACAATATGTCTTCTGGAGTATCAGGAATAAAGAAGCTACAGGCCTGCTGAATAATTTCATGTTTTGCGGTGACTTTTCAAGGCTGGAAAACAACAATACGCCCCAACAAATGAACAATGCTAATATTTAACAAACTGGGGATGGGTGTTAGTTTCTTCTCGTCTTACCTCGGTTCTCTTCCAGGCCAGCAGGTTCTCTGTGGTGAGCTGGTGTGTTCTCCTCATGGCCTCCAGCTCTCTCTCGTAATACTCCTGAGCTTTGCCCAGCTTGGCCTCGTACTCCTCCACCAGACGCACCTTGTCCTTCGTTATCTCCTCCACCCTCTCCATCAACGCCTCCACCTGCAAGGAGAGGTGGATGGATAGAAACACAGTCTTTGTTTTGTTCCTCAGAAAGTCAGGGACTCAGAGCTGTTTGGGAATTAAACCGCCAACCTTTTATGCCCATTTATTTACTATATTATGTTTTTTTTGTTTTTTTTAATTAGTCTTTGGTAAATTTATTATATTGGACAGGTAACTGTTGAGAGGAAAGAAAAAATGGGAGGAAAATAAGGGAATGACATGCAACAAAGGTCTATAACCAGATTATTACCACACAAGCCTCCAAAGCAGCAATTACCCCATCAAGTAACTTGCTGTATTAACTTTCCAAAACTGCCCTAAACGACATGCTTCAGTCCAATCCAAGATTTTCCTGCTCCAAAACACATCTATCTTCCCCTCTTAGCCCACCTCTTGTCTATGAAGCTCGGCCAGCCTCTCCTGGTCTTCTGTGGAGGTGGCGCTTTGGTTCTGCTGGTTGTTGAGGAGTTCCTCCACCTCCTGGCGGTGGGTTGTCCTCAGCTCCTCCAGCGCTCGCCGTTTTTCCGCCTCAAAATGGGCCTGAGCCTGGCTGAACGACCGCAGCTTCTCCTCAAAATCCCGACGCATCTCCTCCACCTATTAAAACCACGAAACACATTCTATTCTGTTTGGATCGTTCATAAGTTGCTGCCAACACAATCTCTGACGGTGCCGAGCTAAATGCTCACGGTATCACTGCAAAATCCTTCTGTGGTATTGAGAAATATTTCATTTCTTTTTACCTCGTCCTGTCAGTACTCAGCATGCAGCTTCTCAACGCCTCTGCGAGTGCAAACAAAGTTTCCTGCTCCTTTAAAAGATCTGAGACAGTTGGAAAAAATATATAAAAATGTAACATGTGATGTGATGCCATGTGACGAAGTCCGACGGTGACACACACCGACCCGACAGAGATAAAGGGATGATGAGCTGAACTCATTTAGCCACCTGCTCATCACATCTAAAATACGATCCAGATGTTCCTTTATGCCCGCGGTCATCTCACAAACATACGTGAGACATGGCATATGATTGTATGATATGATACATGACATGATATGATTTATTTCATAGGTTGTTTTTTTTACATTCTATATTTATTGAAATGTTATATATTTTATGCAATCACTGCTGGTTGGATTCACATGAAGCTGTAACAACTAAGAGACGATGCTGCTTTATAGTGAAGTAAACAAATCCTGCAACACTTTACCTCCACTTGACAAAACAGCACTTCATTTTTGAGTTAATGTGTCAGTGTAATTTTGGGAGCGAGAGTCATACAAAAAAGAATCCAGGAATAAAGACAGGTATTAAAACTTGCTGGCAGAGAGCCTTTCTACATTTTTTGGGCCGCTGCTGCAGTTTTACTGACTTGTGACACTTCAATGCTGAGTCTTATTTTTATTAACATATGGCAGTTATGATTATGACATGCTCCGACTGCACGTGATTTATAAACAACCCGTCACTGCTGTATCGCTGGCAGATACTAGTCTTCCCGGTATGCCACGTTACGCATAGCTTGTTGCTGCTGCTCTGTGAGCATATAAATAAAAAGTACTCGGACTATACATATATATATATATCCCCTCTGAAGAAGAACCATTTCTTTCTGGCACATGTGACTGTTAACTGTTAGTGCACTGCTGCTGTGTGCAACAGTTACATCATACTGGATGAGCCGGACCGATATATAGGCCGATATTGGCCCGCCATATCGGCCTATATGAAAACTATTTTTACAGACCACAATGCAAAAAATACCTGGTGTAAAAAAAAAAGAAATCGTTATATTTGTGTACGTTTGTTTTTATAGTAATTTAGGTTTCTTGTTTTACTGCACTCTTTGTCTCTAGTGTCAAAAATGTTTGATGACCACGTTTGAGGGATCATTGCATCACTGTGTGCCCTGCATGCACAGTACAACACAACCTGCATTCTTCAAGTATGTAACTTAACTCTAACTCGTGTATTATTTAGTGGACGATATATTTTCTGATGTTTTGAGTGAAGCCGTACCTCTCTGCTCATAGAAACCACTCTCTGCGTGTGCTGGGCCTCAGTGCAGAGCTGCGAGTCCTCCATTCTCTGTCTGTACATCTCGAACTCGGCTAAAGCCTGGTGGCAACAAAACATCACAACAGCTGCATTACATTCAAACTAACACAGGACTTTATGCAAATATGCAGCTGTAATTTGATGGTACTACGACTATATTACATGTTAATATATCAGATGCCATGCAACTCAGTCCACACCTAAATAGTTCAGGTTTTTTTTTTTAAAGGTTGCTTCAGACCTGTGACACAAATATGAAATAAGAAGATAACAGCATGAGAAACAAAATGCCCACGTAAGCCTCACTAAACACGACCACACTGGATGAAGCCCCTGCGGTGCCCAGCAGCAGTGAATGACCTGTCTCTTCATGTGCTCGTGGAGTTCGACAGATTCCTCCAGACTGGCCAGCCGCCGCCTCAGGTCCGCCTCGTCCGCCATTTTACTCTTGTACTGCATGATCTTGTCTCTGGTTTCCGTCACGATGTGTTGGACCTGAGCGAGAGGAAACAAGTCGGCCAACATCTTAAATGCTGCAGAAATAATCCAACGCCAGAATTCAACTTGAGGCTTTGACACGGTCGGCTACGTCATCACGCAGTTTATCGTGACATAAAACAACTGCACACAATATGACTTAAATGTATTTGTTCTGTTACAGAATGTAAAGAATTTCCACTTGCAGACGAGGTGATCATAAGAACTAAAGGGGAAATGTGGGAATAAATAAAGGTAGATGCCAGCCAGCAGGGTCGCCTCCAAGAAATGTTGGCTGCGAAGAAAAGTCCCACTTCTAAAATGTTAATATGGATTGAATTAACAAATTAGACCATAGTACGCGAAGGCTTTTCGATGAAAGAAATATGAATGAATAATTAGATTTAAACCAGTTTCTTAAAGGCTTAAGTCTTGTCCTTAAATAAATTCCGCCTGCCGTCGGAGATAATAGATTTAGATTGAGGGCCGGACTTATTCTATCTGTGAGAGCAGTGCCGATACGTAGTGTTGGTGGATGGGAGGATCTGATCCCCTTAAAAGAAGCGCCCTCCCTGTTGTGACATAATGACAGCTGAGTGAGTGAAGTGGACAATCTGGAGCAGCTTCTCCTGAGAAGGAACGGTGCCGCATGAGAGGTCGGATATGCTGCTGCTGTGGGCTCTTGTGCAGTTATTTTTTGCTGGTGGTTGATTTGTTTCGGTTAAGAAGACATAATATGACGTGATTAATTACACTCTGAGAATTTGCTTGACTCAAATTGGATACCACAGAAGGGTCACGTGCATAATAGTGACAAATTATAGAAAATGGCTGATTAAATGAGAGCAGAAACTTAATGAATGCAGATACAGTAAAGTAGGACACATGGAGCATAAAAATGATCTGAACGATATACTGTCCCCCTCACAGTATCCAGAATTGGCTCCTATGGGACACATTGGAGTAATGTTAGACCTGTGATTCCCAAACTGTGGCACGTGTACCCCTGGTGATACACAACACTCTTGAACTGAAAGGTCTAACAACTGCAACTGTCATTTAGTTTAATTTTATTACACACAACAGTAACTAAATAACTAACATTAGCTTGATGAAATTGCATCTGCAGCAGAGGATCTCTAAAATAATGAGTCAATATATGAATGAAAAGGATATAAACATACTCATTCCCATGACGACTTCACTTAACATCACACTACTATATCAGTCATACAGTATTCAGCTCCATATAATCATTTACAATATAAATAAGTCGTACCTCGTCCACGTGGGCTTCTTTCAGAGACTCCAGTTCTTCTTCGTGTTCGTCGTTCTTGGTGTTGAGAGCATAAATTACCTGAAGCCAGGAAGAGCAATTAGCAGACAGAATGAAGATGGGAAAAAAAAGCTCTTATTAACTGTTTCAACATGAGATCAATAGTTCCAACAGTGAAGATTAAAGCTCAGCTTTGCATTGAGACTGCAACAAAATCGATGACAATAAGATCAGGGAAGGAGAGAAATATGTTTAGCGCTCTGATTAAAGACAGCAACATCCATAGTCAGAGCTGTGTACGCTCTAAAATACATCCAGCCCTATTTTCTGAATGCTTTTGTGTCCGTATGAAATATAGTTGTGGAAAAAAATCAATACAGCATAGTATCACAATATTTTGCAATGAAATACTGCATCGATACTTCGTGCAAAGGAAATCGTTTTGAGTGTGAACCTCAGATACGGTCACAGGAAAACCCTCCACTGGCTGGGACTCTCCCCACACAGGCCTATAAGTGAATAACATCTTGTCAGTCATGCTCACGCTCTCTACCAGAAATATAAGTAGGTTTTATAAGAGCTGGAGGTAAATCATATGCAGGAGTTAAAAAAAAAAAAAAAAAAAAAATGAAGCTTCAGCAAATTGAGGCCCCCAGCGAGCATTCAGTCATGGTCAGCTGAATTACAGCTCTGCTGGCTACCAGTTCCACATTTCAGTCCACTAACAGGTGAGGTGAGCAGGTTATATTCATACATAGAGCATGTAATGGACTTGGTGCATGATAATTATCCTTCATAAGGCTCAACAACAGGCACTTAATATCATCTTTCTGACATTCAAACACCGCTTGGATCAACACCTGAGAGATAATCACCGCAGAGTCTCTCATTAGAGCTTCACTGGACTTGGCAGGAAAAGTCAAACCACTGCTGTAATGTCTACACTGTGGACATCAACTGCAATTATTTAGTGTGAAAATTACACTTAACAGTAACACTGGCGATGGAGCAGGTGACCCCACAGCACACTAATATCAAACTGTCCTTAAAAGCATCATAGTCTTCTTCACCAAAATACATTTCAGTTACCCAACCAGCCTCTCTCTCTCTGCACCCTATACAGCTTAATTCGATAGTTTTCTGTATCTTGTTTAATTTGCCTGAAAGATATCAGCAGCTGTCCAGCCCGACCTCACCAGAAAATGACAACACTGGTTGATTATCTAAGGGGCTTAAAAGGCGATTATAATTATGAGGGGAGGAAGTCGGGTGACGTAGTGCGAGTCTGCCGAGAGAGGAGGTCGAGGGTGGTTAAATAGATCAAACCCAGATGACCGTTACCATGACCACTTCCTTGTAATTTGAACATAGAGTCCTGAAAGTGCCGCAGTGTGACAGATTTTTTGTTTTTGACTTGCTTTGTTTGCATCGTGACAATCACCACCTGGATGTTTTCAGTGGTGTTAACTCCGCGGGATGTGTGTTTCACCGGCAGTGAAGGCAGGTTTTAGCCTTCTGTTCTCCCCGAGTGTGAGCCTCGATTCCCAGCAGTAAGTCAGCTATAGAGATGTTCCTTCAATTATACATGATTATTTTAATGACGCTGGTGTGCCTGCTGCTTTCATCTCTCTCTCTCTCTCCCCTCTGCGCCTTTGCTTTCATCCTTTTATCTCACCCCCTTTTTGTACTCTATCTCCTCTGCTCTCTCTTTGTCTCTCCATCTCCCAGGACTGACGATACCTCACACTTCTATTTGTGCCTCCAGTCTAACAGTGAAGCTCGCTTTCCATAAATAATCTTCCACGATACGATTGTGTCTTAAAATGGTTAAGTAGCAGAAGAAATTCTGCAATGATGAAGCACTGATGAAACCTTATTCAGTCATTACCCAGAGTTACAGGCCTCGGACTGTTAATGAATGATAAATGAACTGACAAGAAAACGAATCAACAAACTTTTGCATCAACAATGAATCATTTAGCAAAGCTGTCAAACATTCACGGCTTACAGCTTCTCAAATGAAATGATTTGCAACTTTTCTCTGTTTTATGTCACTGTGAGCTGAATGTATTTGGGTTTGGAGCGAATGGTCCGACAACATTAGCAGCACGATGACATCACCGAGGCCTCTGGAAAACTATGATAAGCATTTTGAACTATTTTTTCATTTGATTTATTGGATAATGAAAATAACTCTTGGTTGCAGCCCTATCTAGTGTGATAACATTATTTTATTCTTCCAATCAGAATGATAAAAACCTACAGTTCCCACAGACATGAGTGGGCACGGACTTGAGTGGGCGACAGTCCAAGTAAACACTAGACTCCTATTATAATTCAAATTGGGATTTTTCCCATTAGTAATTCTATCTATAATCCTGGACAACAGGGAGAGCTATTGTCCTGAGGTTTAGGTACTTATTTAGAAGCTTATCGAGTCTAACAACAATGACGCTCTGGAAAAAGCCCTGAAACTTGTAATTATTTGGATTTTCTCCGCAATCGTGTCACTTCGGCTGCACTGAAGCTCCATCTCTTTTAGCAGACTTTATTGGCATCTGCCAATCAGACAGAAACGGGACAAGCAGGCATCCATACGCACCTATATGTGTAACTACATACTGTATCTGGGTGTATCTCTGATGGCGCCATCATATGGCTGTTGTCCGTGCTATTTTCATTCTATTTTTATCAACCGACTGAGTGCGTTCCCAGAAAGGAAACACATGAAAGTGAAGCACAGAGCGCGCACATGTCCACCGTCAAATGTGACAAGTTGTACAGCGAGAGAAAAACAAAGGTAACGACAGCAAGTAGCTTCCTCTTCTATTCTCTGCAGGAGGTTTCACAAAGTTTTGTGGCCTCAGGCTCCAATCTAAACAAGCCTAAAGGCGACACAACAGCCTGCAGCGACGGCAGACAGCAACTCAGGGCTGGAAAAACAGACGTCATTAATCCCCCTTTGTGTCCTCATTCCCTGAGCTTTCTCTGTTGGCTGTTCGGAGGGCGAGAGCAAGAACATCCTGTGTTGGCATCATTTTCTACACTGGACGCGTTTTCATGTGTTTTTAAAAAAATTGCCCACTGTTAGCTTGAGTTTTAATATTCAAAGAGAAAAATCAGGCTAAAACTCCAATTTTATGCCTCGAGTATAAAACTATCGATCTTTTTTTTAACTGCATCATTTTATTCCTGTCAAGTGGAAGAAAATTTACACCATCATGACGCGCAAGATATCCCAGAGGAGCCTCATTAAAATGCATTTTTCAGAGTCAGTTCAGTTGATTCTACATGTGTAATCAATCAAACTGCTCTGCATCCATCATTACAGAGGCAGACAAACGATTGGCCAAGAGCAGATTTTTTTTTCAAAAGGCCAACGATCAGGCGGATTTACAGTCTGAGATGTGGAATACAGAGCTGCTCTGTGCAGGACGAATGAGGAGCGATGGTAAAGATGACAATAGGGCACCCAAGAGGGATGTTTCTCAGGCGAAGTCGATCACTATTGATCGCATCGCAGAGAAAAGGTCACTAATGTGTGGAGAGGAACAACTGCAGCTTCTGGCTCGAACAAAAACTCTGCTGTTCTCCTCTCATCATTTTCAGAGGATTACCATCATATTCACTAATTAAAGGATTATTGAAAGCCTGGTCCTCAAAGGTGCTGTAGTCTTAATGGGATCCCTCGACATTTGAGCTTCTAGTCCAATGTTTTCCTTCACCAGACATGCCATGAAGTGGCAACAGTCTCTGTTACCAATTAGCCAGGAGGCACACAGTGTTTATTTCGTCCTGATTTAAAGGCACTTTGCATCTTGTTCCTTCTCTCGTTGCTGCGATGCTCAAAGGACGCACACTTTCCTGTCTGAGCAGCACTTCACTAAATCACAACCTCTAAAACACAGAACAAGGGCTCACTGACTCTCACGTAGAGAAATCGTATTTTCTGTCAAGAGATTACAACCTAAAAGCAAGCATCTCTTGATCTGGTTGGCTGCAGAAAAACTGGATCGTTGTGCATTTAAACACAAGAGATAAAGACACAAGCCTGACGGATACCTCCACGGCCAGTTCAAAGACCACATTTAGCCAAGATCGGGTCTGAATCCTGATGAACTGAAGTATCCCAGCATGCATTTACATCATCTGCTGGAGAATACGGGCCAAACGCAGGTGAAAAATTACAGATGTCTAATATCACATTACAATCTGCACAAGACTGTCTGGTGAGAGAAGTCTCATCTCGGGAAGCCCTCCGGTGATTCTTACATTTTAACATGAGACGTCATTTCTTTTGTAAGATAAACTCTGAATTGCTCTGATTAAAAAAAAAATCGAATATTTGTTGTAAATTGGTTTGCCTGAAGGTGAAGTTTCACATCATGGACAGCTAACATTATTAAATATCACTGCTTCTGTGTACATTGGGCTCCTTATAAGTAAAGATCTTGCCTCACTTTAATAAACATCAATACATGAAATGAAACAGCCCTAAGACACAAAAACCGACAAAACAAATGAGAGGATCCTTCAAATTAATACTGTGAAGCCGCGACAAATTAAAAAAAAAGACAAATAAATGTACGATCTTTAAAGTGGTCTTTTGTCCTCAGGGGTCAAAGTGTGGGAGTCGATAATTCGCTGCAGCAAGAACTTGATTCTACAGCATGAATTCTCCTCTGAAAAGCAGAGATCAATCCAGCTGTGAAGCCATAAGAGTCACTATAATAACAACTGCATTGTTGCGCCGGAGCCAGAGACGGAGATGTGCATTTATATTACAAACCGCATATCAAAGTGACCTGGAAGATCAGAGAACACGTAAGACAGCAAGCTTCAGAGCTCAGCACTGCCTTGTTCCTCATCTGGTCTTCTCCCCAACAACAAACAAACATTAGTTCCACCTTGAAAGTGGCAAAACAGCGGCGAGGCTGATTACAGCTATTCAAAGCCCCCCGTGGGCAGGTGCAGCAAAGGTGTGTGAAAAGCAGAAATGAGCAATTGTTCAAATCTGTCCTTGGAGACGACGGGTGCTGCGAGGTCGAGTATCTTTTCTAAAAGAAGTTTTCCGCTCTGTAATTTTCAGACCAAATCGAGGGTGTCTTGTTTAAGTCTCTGCCTCCGCAGCCCACAGCACAGACAGAAGAGGAGAGAGCAGATCATCTGCTGCACCGCTGTGAAGATAACTGCGTCTGATCCCGGACCGAACGACAGTTCTCATCACGCTTCTTTGTTTCTTGTCAGCTGGTGAGAAATTAAAAAAAAAAAATCCATTTCCCAATGGACTGTGGTCCAAACAGGGGCTGGGAAATATATCGATATCATGTTCATATTGTGATACGAGACTAGATATCATCTTAGAATATAGATATCATGACCTAAATTTGACTCTGATGACAAACATGCAGCCTAAAATTCTTCACAATAAAGCAACACACAAAAATGAATCTGAACTGTGTTCTCTTATGAGACCAAAAGAATCAGCACATTAAATTGCTGTATTTCATCAGGTTTATTTCAGTAACTTTGTGCAAAGAAACATTTTAATTTGAGGGGATTTCATCTATTATGCTGGATGTGTTTTTGTGTGCTTCTTTAGAAAATACTCCAAAACAAAAGCTTCTGTTTATGCAGTAATAATGGCCCTTACGTAGATTTACCGACACACATAAAGAGGAACGCAGCGATACCTGATTTTCTCATTTGAAATGAATATGTAACACATGCACCACGTTGAGCAGGATGAGTAAACAGATAGCTGTGGCCTGCAGATACCCTCGCACAAAACAGAGGGACATAAATCTGCTATAACACTTTAAATTTTTAAAAACACCAGACATCTGAATCCGCAGCACAAAGAAGTGCTCTTTGCTTTGTGGGAGAACAGCAGCAGAGACGCAGTGAAATACACTCGAATTCCTGAAATAACCAGAGAAATCCATCTTTGAATTATTTTTCAAGACTAAACCTTTCTGTGGCTTCTTCAGACAGGAAGCGACATTTGCAGCTACGCAGACAACAAACTATTCTTATCTAATTATTTACATAGAATAGATCTAATTTCAAAGATATTCAGTTTTGCATTGATATAACAGGCCAACAGTGAATCCTCACTTTGGAGAAGCTGCTAACAGCTCATGATTTGTTTTTCATTGTATTTGCTTAGAAATGGCACAAAGTTTATGGATCAGACTCCTGATCAGTTCATTAATTAACCGACAAACTGTTTCAGCTGAGAAAATGCACCACGGGTTAATTACATACACGTATCTGATTATGCTGCAAGGCTACCCAATTAATGTCGCAATGTCAGTAAAATAGCATAATAAGAACATAATGATTCAGGGGACTCAGATACCAGGTGTATTGTTTTCCTGTGCTTTCTGCGGTTGCCATGGCGAGCTGCAGCGGCGTCGAGCTGAAAAAGTTCATACCGCCGCTCATTAACAAGAGTGACGGCCGTCCTCTCTTAGCGTGGCCGACGTCGGGAGTCGTGACTGAGCTGCATGCAGACGACAGGTTTGTGCCGAGCAGATTCACAGAGCCGATGATGTCTTTAAAAGATCCGATCAGGAACTTTGACTTGTGAAGTAAAAGGCCTGTCGGTCAAAGTGTGAAGGATCGCAGGTCCCAATCCTCAAGGGCTATTTATTAAAGATGAACTTAATTCATCGAATTAAAGATAACAATAGAATTTGCAGCGGTTGTTCTTGATCACCATCCAAAGTGTGACTGTCTGGTTTCAGTCAGAAAAGGTTCCTGCATGTGTTTCACAATAAAAGCCTTGTTAAAAAAAACACTTGAACAAGTCTCAGGTTTGCATCAAGATCAATCACTACACCTTACATTTCATTATGATCTATTTGACCGTTCCCTTTGTCTTTCTCGGCTCTCTTCGTGACATACTTTGGAGAAAATTGGATCTTAAAGCGCTTAAAAAATGTAAATGAATTTAAACCCAATGAAGAGAACTGTGATCGTTTTATTCCTCACTTGGAGATTAAAAAAAAATTTTTTTTAAAGTGCCGAGGTGTTGTTGTAGTGAGCTCTGGCGGTACGACACCTACGGTCAGGTGAAGCTTGTTGAGGGTGGAGCGGCGCTGCAGCCTCACACAGAGCTCAAATGAAAGCAGATAAACAGCAGTAGCAGCCATTTGGATTCATTCACCACACCTGCCTTTCACACAGAGAAGTCCCAGTGAACCAATCTGGCTTGAAAACAAACTGCTTGAATTGCTGTCAGAGTGTTAAATCTCCTGCCTGCAGTCCCTATTTCGATACTGCCACTATCTGTCACCACTGCAAACATAGTAATCAACCACTGAATCACTGCATTTCAATCTGGATATCCACATATTTCATCTCACTGTGATTTGTATGGATAGAGACAGCGTCTCACTCTGCACGAGTGTTATGTAAAAATCTTCTGCCCTCTTTCTCCTTCAGCAGGCATGATCACATGAATTGCTCTAGTTGTATTTTCACCACACTTCCACGATGACAAAACGGAAAAACCAAGATGAGCCTGGATGCTCTAAATGCAGCTGCCACCTTAAATCTCCTACAACTGCACAGCATAGTAGCCTCGGCTGGCGTCAGGTGGACTACAAAGAGGCAGCTCTGCCAAACCCCTGCATCCCTCTGAGATTACATAACTTCTCCACCGCGGGGGTGGCGGTGGCAGAAACCCACACACAGGTGAAGCAGTGGTGTGGTGGAGGGTGACTCCACATCACATCTGGGCGTCCGGAAAGATCCCAGTTATCCTGAAATACACAGCTTCTTTCTTTTCTTTACAAACAGAGTAATGCATCCCAGCAGCATGCACAGAGTATAGTGAGTATTGCACCTCCTTAGGACCGCCAGGTTCAGAAATAAAGCTGGCCTGGGTGTTAAATGTTGACCTCTGAACCCTGCAAGCGTGCAGATCAGTGAAATGGTATCACACCTGCTCCCAAACACATCTATCACGAGGACTAACTCCAGGGAGCTGCACGAGTAAATGTCACAAATACCAGACATTGACAGCATGTTTACAAATCCCATCCCATCCCACATCAGCACCAGCACCGTCCTCGACAGCACTCCTCCACCTCCATCCCCACCTGCTCCAAATCTCTTAACCCCTACCCCTGACGTCATTCACTCGTACCTTGGTCAGCTGTGCTATCTTCTTGCTCATCTTCAGATGCAGATCTTGAGTGTAGTCCAGCGTTAAACTCCCGTCGTAAAACATGCTGGCCGTTGGAGACTGGGTATATTTGGTGCTGCTGCTTGTCGAGGTGTTGTACGGAGGCTGCCAGCCTGCCCCCGTCGCCATTTTCGCCGGAAATAAACCCAAACACGACGCCGTGGATGCAAATAAAATGGAGCAGGAGCTGCTACTCGTTCAATCCTCCCATTGTCGTGTTTGCAGTGGTTAATCTTCGCGTTCAGTGCCGGAGAAAGAGCTGCAGCTGCAGCTGCTGATGGGACGGCAGGGCGCGGGACCGGTCCGTCGCACGCAGCCACGACGGGGGCGCGCGCACGGACCGGTGAGGGAGGCGGAGACGCGCGCAAGATGCTCATCCAATAGCGCAGCCAAATCCAATCGGTTTACGCTTTGATGCAGCTTTCTATGACTGCGCTTATCTATTATCTATTATCTATCTATCTATCTATCTATTATCTATCTATCTATCTATCTATCTATCTATCTATCTATCTATCTGTCTATCTGTCTATCTATCTATCTATCTATCTATTATCTATTATCTATCTATCTATCTATCTATCTATCTATCTATCTATCTATCTATCTATCTATTATCTATCTATCTATCTATCTATCTATCTATCTATCTATCTATCTATCTATCTATCTATCTATCTATCTATCTATCTATCTATCTATCTATCTATCTATCTATCTATCTATCTATCTATCTATCTATCTATCTATCTATCTATCTATCTATCTATCTATCTATCTATCTATCTATCTATCTATCTATTTATCTATCTATCTATCTATCTATTTTTAATCTATTATCTATCTATTATCTATCTATTATCTATCTATTATCTATCTATCTATCTATCTATCTATCTATCTATCTATCTATCTATTATCTATCTATTATCTATCTATTATCTATCTATCTATCTATCTATCTATCTATCTATCTATCTATCTATCTATCTATCTATCTATCTATCTATCTATCTATCTATCTATCTATCTATCTATCTATCTATCTATCTATCTATCTATCTATCTATCTATCTATCTATTATCTATCTATCTATCTATCTATCTATCTATCTATCTATCTATCTATCTATCTATTATCTATCTATCTATCTATCTATCTATCTATCTATCTATCTATCTATTATCTATCTATCTATCTATCTATTATCTATATATCTATCTATCTGTCTATCTATCTATCTATCTATTATCTATTATCTATCTATCTATCTATCTATTATCTATATATCTATCTATCTGTCTATCTATCTATCTATCTATTATCTATTATCTATCTATCTATCTATCTATCTATCTATCTATTATCTATTATCTATCTATCTATCTATTATCTATCTATCTATCTATCTATCTATCTATCTATCTATCTATCTATCTATCTATCTATCTATAATACTTTTATTGAAGTAATATTTTCCATACACGATTTGGTTTTCCCATTTTTACTTGATTTAAATTTCCAACCACTAAAATGTTTAGTCTATAAACTATGTTGTAAAACTAATGTGCTCTTCTCACTTTGTATTCTCAGCTGCTCCAACAGTCAACAATTTCTTTAAGAATTTAGCTTCTTTTTTTGGTGCTTTCTCTTTGACTTGTCCAGATTCAAACGGTTGGATGAGCTATAAGTGTGGATTTAATTTGAAGTGAACACATGCCCTTTTACACATTCAGGATTTTGTTCTGCTTCCTTTCTCATTCCAGTTTTAATACTTGTTCGGATTACTAAACACTGCTTGTAGTGAATTATTATTATTTTTTTACATTGAAATTAGTTTTCTTTCTGTCATCAATTTACAGACTATAGTGAAGTGGAAAGAAATTAATTTGCCTTCATTGTGTGGCTGAATGCTGAATGCTGGAGCTGTAACTAATCCTGCACTGACACCAGCTGGTGATATGCTCGAACTACAAAACCATCATTCAAGGATTCGTTCATCCGATTTACAAAAACACACGTGGATAAAAGTGACGTAATGCTTGGTAAACACCAGAAATGATTTATGACAAGAGGTGTGCTGTGTCTACAAGGAAAGCAGCCAACATAACAAAACATAGCCTACTTCCACTGAAGGATCCTCTGAGGTGCTGCGTGAAGTTTGGCCAATTGTATGCTGCTCATTCGGTGGAGACGGCTTTGAAAGAGCAGAGCAAGTAGAGGTGGAAGAGTACGTAGTATCATTTTTATTCATCAATAAACAAAAATAACAGTGATCGGATGTTTTAGCATCCATCCAGGAAAATAAATCTAACCTAATGGAGTGGCATATTAATTTAAAGTGGACCAAAAAAAAACCTTTTAAGTACTGTGGAGTGGGAGCTTTACACAAAATACTACAAAGCCTGAAAGGCCATTTCAGTGAAAAGTGAAATAAATGAAATGGATATCAATTTAATATAATATAATTTAAAAAAAAATTGGCACAAAGTTGGGTCACAATTAACAAGGAATTCTCCAAAAGAAAAATCACACCGTCCGGAGGAAAGTCTTCGGTGAAGATGTGATTATGAACAAGGCGAGGGGAAAAGTTCCTTCATCTCAAACTCACCTTTCTGCTATATTCTCATGTTATTAAAAACCTGCTGCAGTCAAAGATGTACAGAAGACATGTGACTTGGTCAACAGCACCGTTTCTGGAACAACCAACAATCCCCTGAAGCACGTGGAAGTCCTTCTGTTGCTGATGGTCAGAAATCCGGCTCATATTTGGACGATGTGGCTCCGGTCAGTAACGTGGGTCCCTGGAGAAGAGAGAAGGAAAACGGTGAGAGGGATTATAATCTCTCATATCCAAGTTCAGGATTGGTTTATCTTTTCCGACGAGGTGTCGAACCCGTGGACGAGGGCTTCCGACCTCGGCTCAGTCTTCCTTCAGGTTGTTGAGGAGCTCCTGCGTCCGCCGGGCCAGCCGCCTCCTCTGGTCCTGCTCCTCCTTCAGGGCCCGCTCGATTTTCCTGCTCTGGTAGATCTTCACCCCGGCGAAGCACAGGCACAGCACCAGCGTCTTCAGGGCCAGGATGTACAAGAGGACGGGGACGTTGTCCAAAACCTGGAGGACAGACGGAGTTCGTGGAGAAAAACAGGGGTTGTGTGCTGAAAAAGAAAGATCTGGAAGAGTCAGGGACCCTCTGAGATGGTTCTCCTCCTCCTCCTCCTCCTCCTCCTCCTCCTCCTCTCTCATGCACCAGCTGTCTAGGTGGGAGTTAATTCGGTCACGGAGGAGGAGGTGGGGGGAGGGGGGAGGTGAGAAAGAGAAGCAGCTGCAACAACAAGTGTATTCTGGGATCGTTATCGTAACTGGACCAAACCTCATTCAAAAATATAATAAATTCAAATTTGCCGACTGAAATTAAAGACGACGTAATCATTTATAATATTTTTTTTTTTTTTTTTTTTCCCCCAACTTAGGTCACACTAGTGATCAGTAGTCCCCCCGACTGTATAATTGTTTTAGCGGACAATTCAACAAAATTAAATTTAAAAAAAACCAAAATTAAAACGTCGTTGTTAAACAGTATATTTTGTGTGTGACGTCATGCTAAAGTAAAGACAGTAAAGACAAATTACGAGAAAAAAGAGAGAGCCTGAAAGGAAACAAGACTTGTACGTTGCTACTAGAATATTAACTTTGTCCTTCTTCAGTATTAAATTAAAGTTAATTTACCTTCCAGTTGATCATTTTCGCTGCTGTAATTGTAGTCTTCGCTCACGTTGACGACCAGCGATCTGTTATGCTAACCTGAAGAAGGCGGGGCTTCAGCGGTGGGCCAATAGAAATGCCAAACGTCATTTATGCTGCGTTCATGACTCACACGGTAAAGCAGCGCTTCGACTGAAAAGTTAAATTTGGAAAAGTTTCCAACAGACCAAAATAGTGTCGCTCAGCCTTTGTAACGTTTAAATACGTTCACTTAGCGGTGATACACTATGACGTCACGTTTGAAAGAGGCGGTAAACTATATATATTTTGTAATTAATTAGCCGGATTTACAATTTCCCCCACTAACTTGAATGCATCATTATGACGAGCCTCGGAGGTTCTTGCTGCTTTACTATGTTCTCAAAATAATATAATATTTTGTTGGCAGTTGCACAAGACAGTAAACTAAATTAGAACGTATTGCTGAGTGATTAGAAATAATAATAATAATAATAATAATAATATCGCAGCGTCGGGATAGTAACGGTTCTTCCCAGAATGCCTAGAGGTTCATGTCGCTTCCGGGCCATCTTCTTAAAGTGGGATATTCACAAGACATGCGCAGTCACGGTGGCCGAGAGGTTAAGGCGTTGGATTCGAAATCCAATGGGGGTTCCCCGCACAGGTTCGAATCCTGTTCGTGACGGATTTTTTATTTTCGACTGAAAAACGACTCGCATCGAATACTATTTTTTTTTATTTGTACAGACATAGAAAGGAAAAGAACATTCTCCGTATGTTTCTTGCTTCTTAATACTCAAGCTAATGAGAGGTTTGGTCCGGATCCGACCCTAACGGAGCACTGTACAGTAAACAGGTTTCATGCTGGGCCTGGCTGCACAAACACGGTCTTACCTCTCAAGATACACCAAGCCGTGTGTTTGGTCGCAGCATTGGTCGAAACACTCCTGCTCCCTGGGGTTAGTGGAGGAGAAAGAGAAGGAGACTACGGGTCCATCGCATGTAAATCGGTTTTTACTAATTTCATATACAGTAGTCTGTGATTGTTGGAAACTCAAAACTCGAGCATTTCAGTAGACAGAAACCCTTCTTTCTTTTTTTTTAACAAGGCTTTTATTGTGAAACATTTGCAGGTATGTGTATTAAATTAAAACACAAAAATCAAACATAAAACTGCAGAGTTAAACAAGGTAGCTCCTGTATAATGCTTTGCTCTCCAAATATTCACTTTTGAAAAACAAAACAGTTAATGAATAAATATGTTAATTATCAGTTTTAAGTAGGACTTGAATATGAAATGTGTCAACGCCTCAAATAAAACTGCAGGTCTGTTCCCACTGGGTCTGTTTTAATGAGCCTTTCTTACAGTAATAATTGGACAAAATAAGAATAGACATGGATTTGGGAATTTCACTGGAACGTATTTACACAGTGGAATTAATCTGAAGCTTTTTAATGATTCATCCTGATTTGTCTTTTACATTAAAGATTTTTTTTTTTTTAAATAGTGTAAATCATGCAGTGTGTCCTCAGCTACATACAGTTTATAGATTTCAAGGTCTCACATGCTGTCAGCTCATCACTTTGGATAAAATAGTCCACTCGGCCTTTTCATATGCGAGACTAGAACTCGGTTTCTTTACCGAGCACATGCTGCGTCCGTCCCTCCGCATCCATCTGTTCATCCGCAAACGACCGAACGCACACTGATCCACCCGTCGGTTCTCTGACCGTCAACAAGACGCGAGAAGAAACAAAACCAACAATGTGTTCCCGAAGCCTCACGTATTATTTTTCTGTGACACGGAGAACAATAATGATGATAAACAAGGGAATCTCACATTCAAACTGTCAAATCTGAATTCATCTGCGAGCTGAAAATAGTCCCCAACCAATGCATTATTTTCACTTCCTGTTTGAATGGTAGAAACCGGTTGGAACGTAACACATTGTTAGTGTTGAACTTTTCATGAGGTTTGTTGACAGCGTCTGTCGACGTTTTACAAACTCGCTCTTTGGCAATTTGATCCGAGTCAGTCTGGCTCAAAGAAGACACGTAAGTCCTACGAAAAGGACGCCTCCGGTGATTTGTGCCGACAGACGTCTCCACCCTGAAAACCCAACAAAACCCAGAGTTCAACCTGAAGTCACTCGGTCTGACATCCGGCGTGTCACGGACAGCCAAAGAGACCACCCGAACGTCCCCGTGTCTCCTCTCTAAGTGGTCCAGCGTTAAATAACTTCTGCTCAGCAGAATCGTTTGTAACCCGAGGTAGGGTGTTGCACTAAGTATTGTCCCGTGCTCGTCCTCTCGCTTATTAGTGGCTGGAACGGTTCCTCCGGGAGACAGCTGTCAGTCCCTGCAGTGTTGAGAGCACGTCTGTCACGTCACGGAAGTCCCAGCAGGACATTAAGGAAGGGAGACGCCTCGGTGTCGTTGCACGTCCTCCCTCGCTTCGTGATCACTGGCTGAACTGTGACGGCGGATGTGCTCAGTAGCGCCCCCGGTGGTTGGTCCTGGACATGGTGAGTGGCAGGGACACGGAGGAGAGGGAGGACACCTCCCAGTAGAGGGAACGAGACAGGAAGAGCTGGTAGAGGATCACCATGGCGATGGACTGGCAGAGGATCACACCGATGGTCACCACCTACAGAGACGGAGGACAAGTTAAAGAGACGGACACTCGATGCGGCGCCTTTCCTGAAATCTCCTCTCCGACAGACGTCACGTGACTCTTCGTGCGTTCAAACCTTCTCCCGCTGGTGCTTGTTGAAGACCACGGACACGAGGACGAGGACGGGGTGACAGAGGAACCACAGGAAGCATCCCTGCGGGGGAGGAGACGAGCGAGACGGAGGTGAGGCGCCGCAGGTAAACAGGTGTTTATCTGGTTTTAAGGTGTGTGGGGTGGGGAGAGGAGGGGGGGGGGTGGGGGTTACTTTGGCGAAGGTGAGGTAGAAGTCTCTCTTGAGGGTGCTCCTCTCGGTGGAGGTGATCTGGTAGAGGACGGAGGCCAGCAGCAGGGCCAGGCTCACCCTCAGGGCCATGAGGAGGAGTCCCGCCAGGCTCAGCTGGGCGTGGTAGCTGTGATGTTCGCCCTCCGACTCGGAGTACTGCTCCCACAGCAGCAGCGCCCCCTGAAAACAGACACGCTGAAGGACGCTGCTCTCGCTCGAAACAGATCTCAGTTCCCGGACCGATAATCTGACGGCGTACCTGCGTGATGACTCCGCCCACGGCGACAGCCCTGGAGGCCGGAGACTGCTCCCACTGCAGAGGTCTGGACTGAGGCTTCCTGCCTCGGCTCAGAGTCCAGCCCATGCACAGACTCAGCAACATGTACAGCATGGACACCTGGGACACCATATCCCAGACTGCACCGGGGCCCGACAGAAACAAAGACGGAAGCACGTGAAATAATTCGGCTGCAGGATGAAGCTCAAATCTGACGGTTAAAACTTTACCGAGAACGCAGATGGAAGGAAATGAAAGATTAAGGTGGGGAATATGAAAACGTACACTCGGCCAGGCTGCCCATCAGCGGGATACCGGTACCGTCTCTGGAACACCTGCAGCGAGGCGGAGGAAGAAGCAGAAGCACCGCCGTGTCATTTTCTTTATAATCAGAAGTTTAGTTCCCATAAATGAACTTTATTGACCCCCGCGAAGCCGCTTATGTGCCTCAGCTCGCAATAATAGAAATAGATTTAAAGGTCTCGGGATAGATTTGTGTAAAAGCTGGAACACAACAAATCAGAGGACAAAGTTTCAGTCATACAGACTTCGTATTAACATTTACTTCTTACTCTTAAAATCTCTTACATAGCGTTTGTTTTTGTTTTTTTAAATCAGGAAAGCAAACCTGACGTCAGAGAGTTTCCCACAGCCGGACTCTACCTGGCCAAGTGGACGTAGTTGCAGAGAGCGGAGCAGCCCTGCAGCGCCAGCGCCGTGGTCAGCACTTTGAGGACGGTGTGCATGGGCCCTCCTTTCCTCAGAGCCTGGTACAGAGGCTGCACGTAGATGCAGCAGGCGATGAAGTAGGCCAGCAGCAGGAGGAAGTAAAAACTGTGCAGACCTGAGGGGAGCGAAGACACGCTTTACACGTCACGGCTTCCCGTTGGAATACAATTCTACATCTCTGCGGCGATTTGACGAAGCCTTCGGTCCCGACCTGCCTCCTCCGCACTGAAGTGCTCCAGAGGGTTTCCAGCTGAGTCGGCGTTGAACAGCAGGACAGTGAAACTGAGATCAGCGTGAGAAGGAACGGCTGCTCTTTCCTGGAGGGGGAACAGAGAGTGCTCGTGAGGCGTTGAGTGGACGTCTGTAAATCGTAGGAGCAACCGAAGCTGCGGTTACCTGACATGTGTATCTGTCGGCGTACAGGACCTGCCAGGCCGTGGGGGACGACTGACGGGGGATCGTCTGGTTGTGCTCCTCTTGACTGAGAGGAACTGAAGGAGGAGGAGGAGGAGGAGGAGGAGGAGGACAAACAGAGGAAAGAGGAGGAGAAGAAATCAATACGGCCGCATCGCATCCTTCACGTCACAAGTCGGCGCCGTATCGGCCGGTTCTTACTGGTGAACTGGGCTTTGGCGAGCCTCTCGGAGCAGCTCAGGTTGTCCAGGTCGGAGTCCATGTCCTGATACAGCAGCAGGCGGGACTCCTTCTCCGTCGCCAGAGCAGAGTTTTCCAGCCGGCACACCAACAGACCTTCGCCACCTGGACAGATAACGGGGATTTCCATCAACAATTAATGTGGCGATTAATCGACGGACTGTTTAGTCCTTAAAATGTCTGAAAATAGTTGTTGTTGTTTTTTTTTTAAAGTCAACCAGCGTTTCCAGAAGTCCAAAATGCAGCTGAGGATGCCTCGTTTTGTCCCAATAAACCACAACAGTTAGTTTATTATCAAAGAGGACTGAAGGATGCATCCAAATATTCACATTTATGAGGCTGGAATCAGAAAATAAAGCACTTCAGAGGAAAAACTATTCCTGAAACAACCAATCGATGATCAGATTTGCTGGCAATTAATTGTCTGTCCCTCAACTAGTCGATTAATCGACTCGGAGCTGCGAGTCATGTTTAAAGAGGCCTTCAGGTTTAATAGAAAACAGAAAAACAGCAATTTACTGAAACACCTGGAGGAGGACATGCAAAGAAATAAATATAATTGTAATTAAGAAGGAGCTTTTTTTTTTTTTTTAGATATTACCAGGCACATATATAGAAATATAAAGTTATTACTATTTAAAGTGATGTAAATCAGTGCAGCCTTTGGTGTTATAAGCATCTCGTGAATAAAACAGCTGACGTGACACATCAGCATCGTTACCTTGGTACATGAATTTAGTGATGAACTGGCCTTTCTGCCGTCGCGCCGCTTCGCTCTTAAAAAGTCCCGTTACCGTTTTCCCGGTAACCCGCGAGCTGACCAGCACCGCGGCGACAAGCGTGAACAAGAGCAGCCACATGATTTAACCCTCACCCGGTTATCGACCGATAAACCTTCAGCTTATCAATTCAATGAGCCACGAAGCCAGAAGTAAAGCAGCTGTCAAGGTGTGTGATGTCACCCGGGGCGAAACCGGAAGTGCAGTGTTTCCGCCCTCAAAATAAAAGTCTCAGTTTTGGGGACTGGAATGAAATATGAGACGTAAATATCAACACGTCATATTTTAGTGACTCATCAATGTCTGTTTATTTTTTAATATCATCTTTGGTGCATTTCACGGCGTTTAATTTCTTTTAATTGACTCAAGTTATTTATTATTTATTTGTTTCGGTTCTTACAGGGTCCAGGATGACACAAAAACAAATCAAGAGGCACCTTAAAAAAAAAAAAAAAAAAAATGATTGGTTAAATTAGGAATTAAAGTAAAGCTGTAATAGAGTAGGCAATCTATAACATTAAATTGTGTAATCTTCTGGAGCAACCCTCCATAGTAGAGTATATGTACAATTTTATAGAATGATATTTGATTAAATACTACGCACACCTTTGACGCAAACAGCTGTGTTTTCTTTTTTTTAAATAGTAAATAGAGGTTTAAAACTCTTATTGTGAAAAGAACATCCGGATACTCGACAGTTCCATGTGTCGTGTTGACACTGCTGTCCAGCCTCGTCGGCAACGTTGAGTTTGACTGACCCGGGATTCATCCAATCAAACGGCCCTACGTCATACATAAAAGCCAATCAGAGAGCAGAAGCGAACCGCACGCAATGAATACCCCGCCCGTTTTCAACGTGTCAACACTGTCGTAAAGCGGCGCGCGACTGTCGCGCACTACAACAACACATCCACTGTAGGAAACGAACTTCAGACTTGATGACGAAATGTAAAAACCGATTAACATCGATTATTATGAGCGCCGGAGAGCTCCACGTGAAGACCGGAGGATGGACTTCAGCCGGACCGTGCTGGTGACCGGAGGCTCTGGATTCATGTAGGTTCTGGTGGAAGACGTAAAACATGGCAGGATAATAGTTCCGTTTCATAAAACTACCAAACTTCACCTCGCTTTGCTTTTGTGTTCTACTTTTAATCGGGTTAAAAAAAACTTTTTTATTATTATTATTATTAATTAATTAATCGGGTTAAAAGCAGACGGTGAAGGATCCGATTCAGCCCGTTTTTATACGGTTTTTGTTGAATTTGTATGGTCGCGGTTACGGTCGAGCGGTAACCATAGCAACGGGCGCGTAAGGCTATGACGTAACACTTCGAATCAGTAACTGAACGTTACAGCTGAGTCAGCTGTTTTTGTTTTTGTTGTTGTTTTGAATGAGTAATAAACACCAGTGCCCCCCCCCACGTGTCTCTCTCCTCCCAGCGGCTCCCACCTGGTGTGTTCACTGGTCAACACGCAGCCGCAATGGAGAATCATTAACCTGGATAATGTAAGTTCTTCTGTGTGTTTGTTGTTGTTGTTGTTGTTGTTTGTTTTGTCGTGCTGACGAAGTTGTTTTTCCATCCCTCCGCGTCCTCGCAAATACTGAACTCCGGCTGTGTGTCGTGTCTTTCAGCTGGACTACTGCTGCAGCCCCCGCAGTCTGCAGAGCATTGAAGACCGAACAAACTACACGTTCATCAGGGTAGGAGCTCTGATCTCTGACAGTTTGTTTGTGCCGCATTATGAATGAAGTGAAATGTTTAAAGTGTGTAGTTATGTGTAGGGAGACGTGTGTAACTCGCGGCTGGTGCGTCACATCTTCAACAAGGAGGACATCGACGTCATCTTTCACCTGGCGGCCAAAACACACGTCGGTGAGGAGCACGGGGCCGAGTGACAACTTTCTATTTTTTTTTAAATTATTATTACTAATCGCATCCGATTCGACCACTAAGTCTCCGCCGTCCTGTTGTCCCTCCCTCCCTCCCTTCCTTCCTTCCTTCCTTCCTTCCTCAGAGTCGTCCTTTGAGTCCCCGTCCAGCTTCCAGCGGGTGAACATCGAGGGCACCAGGGTGTTACTGGGAGCTGCCCAGCAGGCCCGACACCGGCCGCAACGCTTCATCTACGTCAGCACGGATGAAGTGTACGGAGCCGGTCTGCACGAGGTCGGTTGGTGGATGTGCGTGTTGTTGTTGTTGTTGTTGTTTTTTTTGGGGGGGGTTCAGGTGCTGACGTGGATTTCTGGTGTTTTGGGTCTCTGCAGGTGTTTGATGAGAGCAGTCCAGTCAAACCTTCCAACCCTTATGCTGCCACCAAAGCAGCTGCAGAGTACCTGGTCAGATCTTACTGGGACCAGTATGAGGTGAACAACACGCACAGCAGGAGCTTCACATGTTTTCTAAATGACACTACAGCACAAATGGTTATTGTTGACAAACAATAAAAACTTCATTTTTCTTCCTGAAGTGTACAAACAGTATATCTGATTGTAAATACACTATATTTTCCTCCTTTAGATATTTAAACTGGTCTCAAATCTATTTTTTAAAAAGACTCTCTCTTTGTTCCTGTTACCAGTTTCCCATCATCATCACCAGGAGCAACAACATCTACGGGCCCAGGCAACACACCGAGAAGGTAACAGTCTCCTGAATGACCGACGCTGATCTGAGTTTTAAGTACGGCCTCCCTGATTGGTCCATTTGAACTATTGAACCCGTCAGTTTCCCAGGTTCTCTGCCAGCACACCTTGTAATCACTAAAGCAGACCCGACACCACTCACCTGTTCAGAATAGATCAATCAAGGAACCTTCTGGGGGTTTCAGAAACGTACTTCATAAATTGTCTTGTTCTTTCAGGTCATTCCGAGGTTTCTCACCCTCTTGCAGATGAACAAGAAATGGTATGTTGGATGAAACTCACCGAGCTCCCCGACGGGTCTGTTGCCCGACTCTAGTTTGTCCTCCTCTCTGCTGCAGCACCATCCAGGGAACCCTCCCTCAATCCCGCCACTTCCTGTTCGTCACCGACGCCATCAGCGCCTTCCTGCTGCTTCTGGAGAAAGGGATTGTGGGGGAAATCTACAATGTGGGGACGAGCTGCGAGATTCCCATCATGCAACTGGCCAGACAGCTCGTTAGGATGGTGGGTTTAGGAAATGTTTTCTTCAAACATTGAGGTGTCAGAATTCCTGAAAACCATCAAGATGTGATGTCAACTGAAAATATAAATACATGTGTGTAAATAATAGTTTCATATGTGGAGTGTTTGAACTGCGTGTTGTGTTCAGGTCCAGAAAGTACCCGACTCTGAAGTGACTGATTGGCTCGAGTTTGTTCCCGACAGGTCGGTGGACCCGTTTGTAATAAATAGTCTCACCCGCCGAGGGTTACGCTAACAATCACTTTCAAGTTACGCCCCTGTTGATTTCTTGCATCTTAAACGTGAGACGCTGACCTTTGACCTCGGCTGTGCAGGCCGCGGGTCGACCTGCGCTACCCCATCAAATGTGACAAGCTGCAGCAGCTGGGCTGGAGAGCGGAGGTGTCCTGGGCCGAGGGCATCAGACACACTGGTACACACACACCTCTACAAATATGATGGAGAACTTCACACAACCGTTTCCTCTCTGTAGTGTGTGTTATTAATGAACTGTGTGTGTGTGTGTGTGTGTGTGTGTGTGTGTGTGTTACAGTCAAATGGTACCAAGACAACCCAGACTTCTGGTCAGACAGAAACGAGGACCAACAACGAATCAGAAAGGAGCTTGAAACCAACGCCAGCCTCAGTTAGCCCTGCAGCTCAACTGACAGGAGGCAGAATGAACTTTTTTTTTTTTTTTTTTTAACATGTATATAATGATATTTGTGTATTATAAGGTCTATTATGGCTGATTTTCAGCTCAAATAACAAACACGGACGATGTCAGCATCATCGGTCGTGCTTTACAGAGCTTTTTCTTTGTAATTGTGGGCCCTGAGGTTCCAGACATCAGGACGGCGGCGCCTCCCTTCAACCAAAGCTTCACCTGTAAATAAACACACTTTATTTACATATTAATAACCCTTTCAGCTGATGTTGTCGAGTGTCTTATTCTGCTCAATTTGGGATCATTATATTTATATGTTATATATTGTTCACCCTGAGGGTGTCCAACGCTGTTCCACCTAAAATCCTTCACACATACACAAGAAGAACAAACACTGATTACATCTGCAAATTCAAACCTTTAATTGTGGTAAAATCAGAATAGTTGCACACTTTTTTTTTTTCTTTTTTCTTCGTGCAGTGTTCTTCGTGCACAACTGCTAAACTAATACATAAAGCAAATACTAACTATCAGGCCGGCGCTGCTGTCCGTCCAGGTGGAGGTGGTCTGGCCATTCAGTAATGACGACAGCACTGGGCTCCATATCATTTCAATTCACGCACTAAAAACAGCAATCGGTACTAAATACAACTGCACTTTTTTTTTTTTTTCTATTTCAAAAGTGCCTTTTTTTTTTCTTTTTTTTTTACCATAACTTGAAGAAAGTTCACACGTTTTTGTGTTTGTGCACACAAATCATTGATCTGCCAATGATTGTGGATCTTAATTTGCCACTTTGCATTCTGGTCTACTGAGGCTACAGCCATTGGACAAATAAAAAGTTCCATTAATCAGAAAAATACCGACAGGCTGCAATAAAAAAAAAACCTAAAAAAAAAAAAAAACTAAAACAAAACCTCGTCACTCTCTTATCTGAATGGATCTCCATTTCTGATTGGCCAGAAACTCCCCCTGCAACAGCGTTCACATAGCGACACCTGAAAATATGCAAATCACAACAACATAGCAATAGAACCACAGTTAATTCTGTGTTATGAAGACTTTGAAGATCGCCACTTGCCAGATATTCACAACAAGGGTATTAACGGGAAGGAAAAGTGTAAAGATTTGAAAAAAAAACAAAAAAACTAAACAACAACTGACTTGGAGAGAATCTGGACACTTGTTTTTTTGTACTGCATGTTTTCTTTTTTTACAAAATGGTCTTTGATCGTAACGTTTTGTTATTATTTATTTTTTTAATCCAAACCTTGGCATATGTTGGTGGTATTTTCCCAAATTTGTTTGCCAATTAAAAAAAACGGCTGTTTATGGTTGATTATCATTATTGGCGATGGAACCTGTCGCATAAACAGGTTTATGGATCAGATACTGAGTCCAATGTGACTTTAAAGGTAACCTGTGCGGGAGGTTTCTCTTCATATGTCACAGTCACACCAACGGCAATACAAGTGCTTCGTCTCATCGTTTCACCACGAGCTCATCCTGACTGATGGATTTTATTAAATCTCTGCATCAAAAAACGAACCGTTAAACAATGACAGAAGGTGGAAGATGGTTGCGGGGGTGTTGTCCAACCCTCCTGAACGCAACACTCTAGTGCCATCTTACGTTTGATTTTTGACTGTAATGTATATATATATATTTTTTTTATCAGGTATAAAAACTAGTGATGTTGTGGTGCCTTCTCCTTTTAAATCAGCAAAACTCCAAATGGCAATATTGGATTTACACACACTATTATGATAACGAACCATCACCATTGCAGTTATTTAAATGATTGGATTAGCCGAAACACAGCCTGCCACAGTGACATATCGAAGCGGAAACCCCCACACATTGAATCTTTAACATTAAAAAGCTCACACTACCCCAGAAAAATAGAAATTTTTCACTCATACCAATGACATTCAACATTCAAGTGCCAGTGTTTTTGTTTACTGTCTTTTGGTCAAGTCACTTTGTAAAATATCAACTTGTGTATTTAGGCTTATAAAAATAAATATTTCTCAAAAATGCTTGATAAATTACAAAAAACTAGCAGCGAAAGTAGACTCGAGAACTCTGTGTGCAAACAGCTGAATCCTACAGTTGCTGTTGACTAGAACTCCACCTGGTCCCAAATAAACCTAAAACAACAACAACAACAAAAAAAAACTGTTTCCTATCTGGAAGAACCTTTCTATACACACACACACACACACACACACACACACACACACACACACACACACACACACACACACACACACACTCAACTGTGCAGAAACCTCTCTGACACCTCGCTGCTCTACACTGCAATCACACTCAGTCAGTCAGTCTCACTCACCTCTCGGAGGTTTGAAGGACATTTGCTACAGAAGACTTTAGCTGAACAAGTCACTGAAGTGTTTTCTGTAAAACTCTGTGGGGTTTGAAGTCTTTCTACAACGGAGGGGCCTGAAGGCCGCAGCAATGGGAGCACAGCACCATTAATTGTTCTCCGGCGATCAAAGCACTCCTGCCGGTAAGCTGGTTTGGCGTAGCGACGCGTAAACCATTTGCCAGGGTGATGCTGTTGCCACGGCAACGCTTTAATGCAGCGTGACTAACGTCCGTATCTGCTCCATTAGGGCTGGGTAATAACCCTTGATTTAAGGCATCAAAAGGTTTTGGAAATAATAACGGAAAAAAAAAAAAACACAAAAAAAAAAAGCTAAAGTGCTGAATCCGAGTTTTCTTTCACAGGAAATAAACTGTCCAAACAAATGTTACAACTAAACTCGTTCACTGATGAGAGTACGCGTGAGTGTACGCCTTCATTCACGTCAATACGACCCTCCTCAACACGCTAACTATAGGATGCCAACATGCTTGCAATGACACTGATAACATGCTGGTGTTCGTTTAGCGGGTAATGCTTTCAATGTTTGCCATCTTAGCATTTTTAGCCATAAAGCAAATTCAAATAATCCCCCAACGATGGTCTGTGTGATTCTGAATTTAAGTCGTGACCAACAAAGTCACTGACCTACATTCCCCTCCATAATGCCCTACCGCTGATTTGTAAATCACTTTGAATGACCAATTTGTCATAAAAATAAACTTGCCTTGCCTAGTGTGGCTAAAAAGTGAATACTTTGCTCAAAAATGTAACATTAATGGCACAAAACTCAGTGTGCACAACAGCTCTTCAACATTTACACTTTCTTTACACGTCTGAATCGTGTCCGTTCTTTTTGTTTCGTCATCGTGCCGCGCCGCAGTCAACATTCAACTTCCATTAACGGTGACGTCATGTAAAATGCATTAAGTTTCACACACTTCGAATACAAAAGGAGCTGTTCATGTCGTAGTTTGGATTCTACATCAATTGAAAAATACCCAGCCCAGAACCAGTGCATTTCAGCGACGGGATTCGGGCTGACTTCACTCGTGCCGGTTTGAGCAGATGCAGAAAAAAGTCCCGAACTAAACTCCTTCAGAGAATCTCGGTGACCTCAAAGTGGGAATTTGGGGCACAGTGATAGTTAAATGTTGCTCTAACACAGTTCAATAGTAATTACAACCGACAGATAAATCCTGGTCCAGTACAACTTGACAGGACTGATCTATAAACAACTTAAAAAAAATAAAATAACTTCCTATCAACACAACCAGGAGTGCTCAGATTCCTGTCACTGCAGGTGAAATGTTGAACCATTCCTTCATTCATTAACAGTCACTCTATCTGCCCCCTAGTGGCTGTTAGAAGGCACAGCAACCTCTACACACTGAACCAGCTCCAGTCAAGTCATTTGCTTCTTACACTGCACGTCTCTCTAAAAGGTATTTTAGCAAGCTTACCATTTGTACTGACACACAAGAGACGGCACTGGCTGCGCGCTAAGGTTTGTACTTGGCAGCAGCCGTGGATTCAAGGAACAAATGCGGAGAGTATCCCCCGTAACGCAGGAAATATTTCAGTCAGGCATCTAAAAGGAGTTTTTCAGTCAATATTTAAAAGTTAAAATGTCAGTTTAATTTTCAAACCACTTGACTGTGATTCATTTAAGGACTTCAGCAATGTTTCAGGATTTGGGGGCGCTCCTGGGTAATGTAACATCATCACAGAGTGTATATTTAACTTTACGGGTAATGAGTTTGTGCACATCACGTGGTTGTGCAAATAACTGCCAACAAAACGGCAGGTTAGTTGAACGTCTACATGCAAAGGTGTCCACATGACAACGGAAATGTATAAATTAAAGTCAAATCTAAACTGAGGAAATCCTTCATAATTGATTGTCATTTGCAACATATTGTCCTGTTACTGATTTCTATATTCCTTCAGACTTGGCAACAGTTCTTGTAAGAAATCAGGGATGGAGACTATCTACCATTGCTGCAGGAGAAAATAAAAGGGTAGATTCATATTATAGCCACAGAAAAATAGCCTTTTGATTGGTTAACAGGCACTAAAATCATTTACTGGGACACCTCTAACAGTTCTGGTCAACAATTTGGTCTCTGATTTAACTGGTGCTTATATGACGCCTGTATTTCAAGCAGGGTGACGATACAACGATTTATCTGAAAGGTGAACCTCGCTGAAAGAAAACGCAAACTTTCTGTTACTGGTTCATTTGTAAATGGACGTCGGGATAAGTTGGACATCGTGGCATCGTCCCTTTAACCGGGTCTAATGAGACATTTTGCACCATAAACTCTGACACAAGTTGTCTTTCCACAGAGACACCACTTTTGGACAATCTAGTTTATATATTTCGATTGCGACCTGCTGTCTGCATGAATCCTCAGCATTACTCAGCCTGCAACTCTTCAAAAAGAAAAGAAAAGAAAAAAAAGAAAGGGCGATAATGCCAACTAGTTTCTCAAACCTCCCTCCCAAATGTACACGAGGGAAACAGATCTGAAGACTGACCTGAACAGGGCTGCTCATGGAAAAAGCAGTCTACAAATCATAAAAGACAGGAACAATCAGATAGTTCTAACTTAACTAAAGCCTGATGTGGAACTGTATTAGTTTGATTGGCATGTTTAACTTCTTGACCAAAAAACAACAACACTCGCATATGTTTTTTTGTCTTGGTCCAGCTTTGTCATTTGCCAAAGCCAGTGGGCAATTTGAGGGAGAGCATCAACTGAAAATTCTTCATATTTATGTATAAACACATGTATTTTTCTCTAATTAGTCCCTCTCTTTTGTGTTCAAATTGCCCACTGACTAGACATCATCTGGTCCAATGTTGAGTGATCCAACATAATTTTCTACACGTCAAGTGTTGTTTCACTTGTAATTCACATTCGTTTTCTGTGGAAATTCCTCTCTTTTTGTCTTGAGAAGAGTTGAACTATTTACATTTAATCTTCATGTAAACAAAACAAATTAAGAGCCTGATAAAAATTGACCATTTTCCCCACCAGGTAGCAACGGAGCTCTTTTATATATATATATTATATTTTTTTTTGGCTTATTCTGCTACTAATTGACACAGTGGGGGATTGGACTTCAACCACTGAGCCATCCAAATGCACAGTGGAGTTCCTTTTACAGGTTCAGCCAGGGATTAACATGGATGTCCAGGGTGCAGCTCAACTGCCCCCTTAAAGCCTCGTTCCACAGCAGAGACAAGTCGGGCTAACCGAGGAGAAGAAACCGATTATATCGTGCATAAAATCACAAGATCCCTTCTGTCGTGCCACTTTTCCACCAGCACGATTTCTGCCACTCACTCTCCAGGTTCTGGATTTAACATCCCCAGCAGGGCCAGAGTTCAACACGCCGACCGCGTCGTCGCTTATCGTGCGCCAGTTGATGTCCTCAGCACATTTCGGGACGCGTCGCGCTGACACCGGGGGAACAAAGTGGTAATAGCTGCCGAGTTTGCCGCACCAGAGAGCAGAACTGCTGCTGCGCTGGAGGGTTGACATGCATCGATGCTCAGGAACACGGAGGGAAGTAGGTATGACTGTTGAAGTGTGCTGCCAATCTGTGGCTGCCTCGCAGGTTGGCAGGAGTCCAGATTTGTTAATATTTCGGTGTTCTGCGTGGCGCCGCGACTCAGGAAGTGATCCTGACGAGACGCAGCAAAGCGGAGATGAACCACTGAATAAATACCGAACAGGCATTTAAGTACCGATAAGCTCAAGGAGGCGTTGAGTAATTCTCTTTGGTTTGGAAGTGAAAACGTTAAACATAAAGAAGACGATGTCTTGTGCTTGATCCTCGGGAAGCTCTCGCTCGTCTCTGCTGCGAAAGGAATCAGGCTGTTTCATCCAAGTCTTTACTCTTTTTATCCCCGACAGATCTTAAAGGCCTAACAAATAAACCGGAATGACTTATTTTAGAGAAGACTCTTCATGTAACTCTCCAGGATAGAGTGAGCGAGAAAAATTTGGAACTCTTTTAGTTGTGTATCCGCTTGAAAGAAGCTTTTGGCAAACAAGGGTTTCAATGATTGTGGTGGAAGCACAGCCAGTTTCTAGAGAGCAATGGTGGCACTAACAGTCAGCTCAGATGGTAGCTCATGTTTTTGGCAGCAGTACATGCAGTGTTTGTCATTTTTGACTCAACTTTTGCGGATATTCCTCGTTATTTCCAGCATTGAATAAAGATATAAAAGTGAAAAGTTTTCCCGATGATGATAATGTGACTTGAAAGCGGCACGACACTTCTCAACACGGTCAGTTGTGAGGAACAGATCTACATGTACGTATCTGAATGGCGAGATGTGGAGAGGCCACACACCACGACTGCTGCTGCACGGCTCTGTCAGCGGCTCTTTCACTGACGTATAGTGAGCCAACAATTAGTGACAAGATGGCTCTGAGAAACCCGACTGCGAGCTCAAACCAGAGCTGTAGAAGTGACACACAGGTCAATGAGCAGGACTCGGTTTCCCCAAAGTGTAAATCCACGGCGGTTATCTTCGCCCACTGGCTGTGCAGTTTATTTTAAATGTCATTTCTGACCCATTTTAGTCACTCAGAATGAGGATATGTTTAAATCCAATACAAATACGGCCACAGTGGTTATATGCTTTGGGGAAATCAGCTCAAGTCCAGTAGACAGATGAGGAAGAGCTTTGAGTTTCCTCATCGCAATATTTTTTTTGTGTTTTTTTTTGCCAAGGTTTGATTTAGTTCAAGCCTAGTTTGTTTCCTTCCAAATGGATAAAGAAAAACATGTTTAAACCCATACATGACATTAAATACACATCTTTTTAGCCATAGTTGGCCAATACTTGTAGCCAGTTATGTATTATGGCAATAATAACATTGGAAATAAGAGACAGAGTTCAAATTCTTAAAGGCACAGTACAGAAACAAATGATTCTCCATAATGTTTTGCTTAAAACAAAGAAAAGCTGTTTGTAGTTAACACCCGCAAGTCCTACGACTGTCTGCTAGCGTTATTGCTAACAGGCAACAACATCTGGAGGACAGTTAGTCCAGCGGCTTGTCTCCTTTTTCTGTTCGACATCTTCCTCAGACTTCGGTAAATCAATATTTCAATGTTTTAAAAAGGTGAAAACCAAAATGAAAAAAACGAAAAACATTTTAAAACATTTTGCTGTTTCTGTGGCCCCTTTTATTTATCTGTCATATAAGTGAAGGAGACCTCAGCCTTTTAGAAATTATATGCAGACATATTTTGCTTGGACGTCTTGCCTATCTCTATGTTTTAGAAAAGGTTCTGGCCGGTGATTTACAACATGGCCATGCGATAAATACAAAGATGACGTGAAGTTACACAAGGAGCCTCGCAGGCTTTGGGTGAATGCAGACAAAAACACGATGAAGCCAAAACTCAAATCTAACGTGAAGAACAGAACTTTCCCCCTTTTAACAGCTGTTCGGGAGAAGTCCGCACTCGAAACACGTCCATCTAATCTTTAAGAAAGAACACCTAGAACTTTAACTGGTTATTTTTCCTTCACACACACACACGTTACAGAGGGTATATCATTTGAACTTCCCCTCCTGAAATAAAAGGTTGTTAAATCTGTGTCCAGTGTTGAAAAGTAACCAACTAACATTTCAAAAACCCTTCATAATGTGGCCTATTTCAAGAGGTGAGATCAGAAATTAAGAAATCAAAAAAATATACCCTTGGAAAGACAAAGGTGGAGATGGAAAGCACAAGAAAAATCTAAGAAGGAATTTAAAGACATGAGTGACTGGGGATGGAAGGAGGGCTATATAAATGAGTATAAATAGTTTCATAACATGCATGTGGGCTTTTAATGGAGGTGACGAGACAGATGGGAGGAGGACGAGAGTTTGGAGGAAGGATGTAGATGAATGAGAAGAGGAAAGAGGGATGAGTGAAGGGGAGGGTGGAGAAATCTAGTTGCCCCACCAGTCAACCTGGGAGTGTGAGTAGTTTCCTCCGTAGCCGTCGCTGTTGTAGAAGTTACTAAAACCTCCTGGGAAGGAAAACGTGAGAGAACTCAAAGTAAAGATGTTTTCCATGAACTGAAAGTGACAAGTTCAAGTTGTGTTTCACTTTATTCCACAAGTTCCTGTTTGAGCTGCTGGTTATATCTTGAAAATCACACTGGTGAGTGTTAAAGCTGTTCTAAGCCATGACGCAACGGGCTGTCGTATGAAGCATATAGGATATTTCCATAATCCATCATTTTTGAGCAGGGTGTTTAAAATTAGTTATGTACAACAGCCCGTCCTCCTGGTAAGTATTCATAATGCTGTACTGTATCCATTAGTACTCCATTAAGAGTTCAGAACAACCTTTGAACCCATAGAAAAAGTTCATAAATAGATTACACAATAATCAGCTGGCTAATAAATACAACTCCAGTGTAAATATTAGTCGGCCTAATATTGATCCTTGTTGGTATACGAACTCCTTTCTACATGCAGAGTGATTATAGAGTATAAAAACATGTATGTATATTATAAAACTGCGTCCTCACCTCCTCCAAAGCCACGAGTTCCTCCATGTCCTGCCTGGTTGCGTCCTCCGCGTCCTCCAAACCCTCCAACGTTGGCTCCGGCAGCCGTCTGACGATAATCACGAGCTCCAAAACCACCAGAGAACCTGGTGATGAAATCAAACATGATTTAAGTCAAACACAAAATTAAATTAAATTTGATTTAGACCCTCAAATGCCGTTGACACCGATAAAAGTGTGTGTACCTCTTAGAGCGTCCTCTGTTGCTACTTTTATGCTGGTGTTCGTAGGCCAGGCTCTCAAGCCACGAGGGAACTTCCTGCTTGGCCTCGACGAGGATGTCCAGCAGGTCTTTTGTGATGTTTCCATTTTTATCATTGAAGAACGACGTGGCCAGCCCTACAGGAAACAAACACAGGATCAATAAACACTGCGCAGTAAGTGACAGTAGATCACAGCTTTTTGGGGAGTTGTCGTTGGTCAGTGGGAGCCTTACCCAGGTTTCCTACTCGCCCCGTACGTCCAATACGGTGGACATACTCCTCTATGTCACTTGGCAGGTCGAAGTTAATAACATGTTTCACATTGGAGATGTCCAGACCCCGAGCTGCAACCTGAATGTGCAAGACAAGAGTAGAAACATTAAAAAAAAAAAAAAAACACGCAGAAAATAAGGTCTCACACGCCTTCACGGGCAGCGATACTTCTCATCTAGGTTATAACCGATAACCAAGAACAGTATTATTATCTTTCTATTAAGCCTGTCAATATTTATGTGCCATAGTATATATTATATGTATGTAATGTACAGGCTGTATTATGGTAAATCTACACACTTTTGTGTAACTACCAGTATTTTTACTGACCGCTGTAGCCACCAGAATGGGACATTTTCCTGATCTGAACTGATTCAGAGCCTCCTCTCGGTCTCTCTGGGAACGGTCGCCATGGATACTGGTGCAGGCATAGCCCTCCCGATACAGGAAGTCCTCCAAGGCATCAGCGCCTTTCTTGGTCTCCACAAAAACCAGGGTCAGGGAGTCCTTGCCTGGTCGACCGACAGAAAAGACGGCTAAGGTTATTGCCGTAAACAACTAATTTGGACTTATTGAAGAATAAAGCAGCTGCAGATTTGCTTTGCATTTGGACTGAATAGTGGACATTTAATTGAGCTTCAATATCCGGTGCAACGATGGCACTGGCTGTATTGTGTGAACTACAGACTAAAATCAATTATTAGGAATCATTTTGTGGTAGATATTAATGCAGTATGACCATGACCATGAGTAACTTCAACCAGCCCTTTAGTTGTAGGTTGTTTTGCTTTGAACCTAAGAGATAAATGAACAATCATAGACTAGATGATAAACTCAATGACCTCGCCTGCAGGGTCTGACCTGAAACTGATGACAAATACCTCCCTCAGACTCTGAATCGATAAATGAATCACAGAACAAATACAGTTTTATTTTCTACAAAGTATTGGCATTGCCATGCAAATAGCATTTTGATACAGTTGGACGTTTTTAGTCTAAAGTCTGCATCACTCAGTCGTCACTCGGGAGCAAAATCTGCTATAATATCAAGTGAAATGGTGCCCTATCTGCATCATGAATGTCTACATGTAAGTGTGTCTCAGTCCATGGTGTGATACATGCAGGTTGCTTACTTAACACTAACCACATCACATTACAACAGAGGTTTCTCTATGAACAGAATAGTGCAACAGGCAACAGGGGGTGCAGTGTGGATAAAAACAACAGGTAATTAGCAGAATAAAAAATAAATAAAAAAAAGAACTGGCAGGCACTACTGAAGCCAGTGATGGAAAGACTTTGGTCATTGTGTTCTTTCTCCATCGACATCACTAATCAGCCCACATTTATATTCGCTTGTTCAGTTGTCGAGACATGGCAGCGTCAAGGCACCCGGAGCACCACATGACCAGACTCTCTCCATCAAGGCTATGGGGTCTGACATGAAGACACCACAGCAACATACTATACACAAAGAGGCCACAATAAACTCTTGGAAATATAACATGAAATAAAAACAGGCATGTTTAATCTAAACTGAGCAGACTGAAACTTGTGAAATGGTACACAGGACTGAAATCAACCGAATAAACGAAGGGATTCTCCATCCACAGAGCAGAATAGTAAAGTCAGGCAAAATTACTCAAAATATGAAATGACAGATAAAAATGTCTAGATTGAGTATCTTACCAGGTTTCTCTATGTTGTCTCCAGTATTGTCCTGTACCTCACTGGGGATGACTTGGGATAAAAACCACACCAAACCACCGACATGTAAACTGCACTCAGTAACCAGGCGAAAGCAATGTTTGTATATCTGATATTCCTGATTTAACAGAGCTTTAATGCCTCGGCTCACACAAGCACACTGACTGCCGAAAGAAAATGCCTTATTTTCCAAACCACATGTCACACTTATTTATTTTTGTATCTAAATATTTTCCTGAGTAACATCGAGTGTGGTCAGGAATGACCACCGCCTTCATGAGGCCCAAAAAAAAGATATAAATGTGATTGGATGAAATGTAATCTATAAAATCTACTAGATGTTTCTTGTTTACTGCCTCCTACTAATCACTAGAAAATGGAGGAGGACTTTATCTCTAAATTTAGACACCCCTTCAGATGCTTCTGGGAATTAGATGTATTCCTATTTTCATACAAGTATAAAAAAAGAAGAAACAAAAGAACATAACTACGTGAAATGTCTGATCTTTTTGAATGTTTTCAAATTGTTGAAAGACAAAGGGCATTGATGGACATTACATTGTGCCAAGCATGAGACACGTAGTAATGTATTGGCTGAGATGTGAGGATGACAATATGAAAAATGGCAAAAGGACAGGGGAAATGAAACTGGGTTGTTGTCGGTGACCTACAGTGTTAGGATGAAATCTATTGTTTGTGATTGCGGAGAGATCGTCTCACCTGTAGCACTGAGCAGGTCCAGGAGGAACGACCTCTTATCGCTCTCCTCCACCCACACCACCTTCTGAGTGATGTTCTCGGAGGTGGAGCCCACTCTGCCCACCGCCAGGAAGATGTACTCGTCCAGGAAATCCCTTGCTAGGATCTGCAGAGGGAGCAAGCCATGCGCTTACCAACGGATTTGTCTCGCACTTTATAGGGAAAAATATATAACTGAATGAATGAATGAATGAATGAATGCTTTTACCCAACAGGTTCTGGAACTGCCAACATACCTGGATCTCTTTAGGAAACGTAGCGCTGAACATCATGGTTTGTCGGATGCCTTTATGCGGCATGGTGTCCTGTTCAACGATGCGTCTTATCTGTGGTTCAAAGCCCATGTCCAGCATACGATCTGCCTCATCGAGGACCAGGTATCTACAGTGAACGGAGGAGGAGAATGAGTTGTGGCTCCAAAAAAAATAAAGCATATATTATAATCCATCTGTCACTCTCTCCTCGGGCTCATGTCTTACTTGCAGTAGTCCAGTCCAATCTTGCCTCTCTCCATCATGTCCACCAGTCGTCCCGGCGTGGCCACGAGCAGGTGGCAGCCTCTCTCCAGGTCTCTGATCTGCTGGCCAATGTCGGCTCCTCCGTACACGACACAGGGACGCACTCTGGAGCGGTAGGAAAACTAGCAGGAAGACGGGAAGGATGAAGAAAGACACGGTGAAATGTTTTTCAGTTATTCTAGTAGTTCAGACTAACGTGTGTGCATGCGTGTCTGTTCGTACCTTCCTGGATTCATCGTATATCTGCAGTGCCAGCTCCCTGGTCGGAGCCAGCACCAGAGAGATGGGGTACTGCTTACGACGGCCATACTTTCCATTTTCCTGCAACACAACGATAAAACCAACTTTCAGTCTCACGGCAGCTGAGGTTTGTTTTGAGTAAGTGGAGTAAAACTCAAATTAGAGCTTCACATTTATATATTTCAGGGTACAGGTCACCATTTATCAGCATTTACTGGGCTGGTGGTTCCTCTCAAGGGGGTCAATATATAAATGTAAGGACGTGCTAACAGCATAATAATGATGGGACTTTTTTTTTGTAACACACAAACCGGTCTTTATTATGGTTCCATGGAAATTAGTAAGGCTTCTCAGTATGTTGATTTAAGACAATATCACCAGAGGCAGCGCTTTTCTTTACAGGACTAAAATCTGAGAGTTGATCTACCGAGACAGATCTCTGAAACACCAATAGAAAACCATTTCCTCAATTTAACTGGGTCTGCTTCTTTTCTGCACAACTATCAGTGATTTTAACTGACGGCTGCTGTTTGCCTGCGACACAGAAGCTCCCTTACTGACGCGTGTTAGGAAACCGTCCTCATTCCATGGTTGACTCTCTTCAGGGGAGACTATATATGGTCTTCTGTACAGCTTACCCTCTACTTAATCCCCATTTACCTGTCCAGAGGCTTTAGCTGCGTTTAGAGCATCTCCTGGTCCTTCAGTGTAGATCTGGCTGAGGATTGGCAGCAGAAACGCTGCAGTCTTCCCAGAACCTAAACACACAAAGTCAACCTCAGCCATTTCCACACTCAATCAGCAATTTATTTCACAGCAGCATGTCAAGAGTCGTAGTCCAATATTGTGGTGGATGGACGCGACGCACTGTACCTGTCTGTGCACAGGCCATGAGGTCTCTCTTGGACTTGACAATAGGAATGGCATATTTCTGCACAGGAGTTGGTCTGGTGTAGCGGGTCAGAGCGATGTTGCCCATGACGATCTCCCCCATGTCCACGTCTTGGAACTATTAAATCACAAACAGAAACAGAAGCATTCGTTAAAAAAAAAAAAAAAAAAAAGGCAGCGGAAAGCAAACATGCAGCTGATGCATGACAAACAGTAGCTTACACTCTCGATGTGGTGAGGGCAGTTCTGTCCTGTGGCCTCAACAGGAATGTCATCGTATTTCTCAAAGTTAATCCCGGTGTTGCTGCCGGAGAACAACTCACTGGAGAGATGCAGAACGGGTTAGTCTGAAGATACTAACTCCCTATTCTGATACAAGACCAAATGAAGCTGCCGGAAAATCCCCAATCACATGTTGATTTTACACCCTCCCCCACCCCCCCTCCCTTGCTGAAGCTCAGACTCACTGTTCAAGGCGTTCGTTGCGTTGTGTTGGTTTGGACCAGTCTCCATCTTCTCTGGACTCCTCCACCCAGCGGCTGTTCCCTCCTCCTCCTCCTCCACCACCACTAAATCCACCGTGCTCGAACCTGAGCGCAGCACACGCAGCAAAATGACACAAGGAGCTGGTGTGTGTGTGTGTGTGTTGCTGCAATGATTCATACTGAATATGATTAAGTTGTTAATGGTGTGCTAATGAGCCCTTGTGTTCATAATAAACGAAGGACTTTTGTGAAGTTGTTTGAGTGGGGTGACAGAAGAATAAAAAAAGAAGTTATTCTGCCCGTCTCTGTTTCTCATCGACTCACCTCCCTCTGTTGGCGTTGCCTCTGTCATTGAAGAAGGCCGACTTCCCTCGGTTATTGCCGAAACTGTTATAGGCTTCCTTGGCCGTGTTCCAGCCGCCTGCATCTGACAAGAAAACCAAATATCAGTCTCACACATACAATACGGATTAGAACAGTATTCAATATTACAGCTGAAATATAGATGTTATTCTACCCAGAGCCGATTTATATACATAAGACAAAAGGTTTTAACATCTAGAAGACGTGACACTAAACCCCAACTTTTGTTCTCATACCCACCGAAGCTCATTGGCTGTGCTGGGTTGATAGGGTTGAAGGCTCCGCCCCTGTTGCCGCGGTAACCGCCTCCTCCGACACCACCTCGCCCGCGCTCCATGCGGGGCGGGCCGCGGTTGAACGTGTTGGCGGTCATGCGGTTGTCGTGGTAGCCGTTGACAAAGTTGTTGCGTCCCGCGTCCCAGCCGTCTGCAGGGAAGTGAAACGGACGCGACCGTCAAGCCGCGAGAGCGCCGATAATTTTAAGTTTTAATTCTTGCCGTTCACTCATGACGGATGTATCGGCATCTCGGAGAGGAACTCACAGTTGGCTGGAGGCGCCATGTTGTAGCCACCCTGTCGTCCGGCGGCGAAGGCGTTTCCTGCTGGATGGAAGACAGCGTTTTCATTGCAGCACAAGAGAGGTGGGAAGAAGACGGGACACAAGAAAACTCGAGACAAACCTCTGCATTATTTAAAATGAAATATGTTTTGCACAAGCTTCGCCAAATGTTCGACGGGGTAGGGAGCAAACAGACGGATTCGCATATTGAACGAAAAAATAAACACGACTTTGCTTTTGTTTTTGTTTTCAGGAAACTTCAACGTGACACCGCTCACCATTTTTGGAAATATCTTTGCTCCGTAAATGTGGCGGAATATATCGCCCTGCGACAAAGAGAGAGAGAGACACAGTATATGTTATTAATATTATATTACATTATAATCACATGATGCAAAAGTAACCGTATGTAATGAATTATAAAACCTTAAGTACTTGATTTTAAATTATTAATTTTAGCACCCACACGTGTGGAGCATGCAAATTTGAAGCTACATATTTCCAATGTCGTCACACTCGAGTGAGTGATGTGTGTGAACTTGTGCGAAATATAGAAAAAATGAGTACTAACAGTCGCTGTTGGATCCTCCACCTTGCCCGTCTGCACCGCTCAAGTCTAGGACAGCGAGCTGGAGGAAAACAAGACAAAATACTTCGGACAGGCTGCATTTCTGTCTGTATTTGAGACTACGTGTGACAACTCCACATGTTTTGTTTGAAAAAGCCTCAACATGCAGAAATCCTAGTGTGGTGGTGTCCCTGAACTGCACACGGTCACAGCCACCTCAGATCCTGAGATTTTTGATGCTGCTGCAGTCAAAATCTCCGCAAACCAAGAAACAACTTCAGATTTTATACTTTTGGAGGAGGGAAATTAAAAAAAAAAATTTTTTTTTAAAAAAGGGGAATTGTGTGCAGAAAAATGCCCTGAAATGAATTGGATGTATAACGTGGCTGTAACTCTTCCCAAGATATTTATTTTTTGGGCCAAATTAAGACTTTTGTTGGAGGACATGCAGTCCTTTCGTGTTGCCATCCGACTGTCTTGACCGGTCAGATTCAGCTGGACGACGCTGTCGGTGACGCAGATGAAATGACCATTTTTTTTTTTTTTTTTTTTTTTTTTTAATAAACCTTTAAACTGCGTTTTATCTGGAGGTGGTGGAGGTGGAGGTGGTGGTGGGGTTAAACTGTTAAACGCGTCACTCCCACCAGCTGCATCCCCGTGTTTTCCTCCATCTTACTACGGTACCAAAGCTGCAAGACAAAACGCAGTGAGCATAACAGTTGGGGAGGGGTGCGTTTCATTTACTTACTTGGGAGCACCGGCGGGGACACACGGGCGTCTTTTCGGGCCCGTCGTTTTAAATCATTTACCCCGCCACCGCCACCGCCACCACCCTAACCCCAGCAGCTGCACGCCAGGTCGTCACAGCGGTGTTTTCCACGTCGTGTCTCCACCCCTTCGCTGCGCACCGCCTCCACTTTAACCAAAATCGAGCGCACCCTCCCACCGAGCCAGCGAGGATAGCATCTGGTTAGCTGGCTGTCGGGCTAGCCGGCTAGCTGCTAGCTCTCCGCGTTATTTAATTCCTCTTATTTATTCCTCCGACCGGACCGACCCGACCCGACCCGGCCGACTCCCCCCGCCCCCACCCCACCCTCCGCGGGCTTACCTGCTGCTCCAGGCCGTGTGCATTCTCGACGGCCACATGACTCATAACTAGAGAATACGGAGGAAAAATGTTGGCGTTGAAAAAAGGACCTCTTTGTTTGCCGGGTTTGATTGTAATGTAGTTTCTGCTGCCTGTTTCCGTGGTTACGACAGGTGACAGTTATCTCACCGGCCGAACAGGTAAACGTGACTTCGTAAAATGCTGTTCTCGAAAGTTTAAAGTGACGGTAGATTCAGGAATTTTTAGCTTCGAGGATAATACTTCATGCAAAACTCAGCTGATGTCGGTTAGCTCTTCAGCTGACGGACCCGTCAGGCCAGCAGGAAGCAGAAAGGGAGAGACTTCCGGTGCTGCCAAAATAAAAGTCTTTAAAAAAAATATTTTTATTTTTTATTTTTTTAAACATGGAATTCTTTGCCGACTTTACAAACGATAAATAAAATAAACAACATGCGTGTTAGAATTTATGTTTTTCTATGTTAAAACATAAAGTAAACTCGTTAAAATAATTAAATCAGGGAAGTGTATGTAGCGTTATACTTGTTTTATGGATAGCTGTAATCAGAACAATATATAATATATATAGATATATACTGTACTGTATATATACATTTTATATTTTATATTTTTACTATTTAATGCTATTTTATTGCTTTTCTATTCTATTATATTCTATTATTTTATTCTATTATTATCTTATTGCTTCTGTATGCTGCTGTAGCGAACAAATTTCCCCTCGGGGATTAATAAAGTAAATACCTAACCTAATCAGCTGACAAGTCTTTTACTTGAAATTAAAAATGGTTTAACTTTCCGTACTTCCGGACTTCCGCGGGCTGCTAATTGCTAACTTGACCCAATAACATGCTACTAATCTAGATACCGCGAGACTTTGATAATAGTTTGTCGCGATATCGCAAATATATTATTACAAATAAATAAATAATAGTGTTTACCCCAGTAGAGCAAATTGTTAGTTGTATTATCCCATCTTCACTTGCTTCTAACAAAGTTTGCAAAATCTGTTTCACCTTTTAATGCCCTAAAATAAAAATTAAATAAAAAGTGAATTCCTATATCGCACATCTGGGCATTGCAGAAGGGCTCGGGGTAGATAACGTCCTGCATTGTTTTGTTTGTTTCACATTTTTCTGTAAATTAAACCTGTCAAGTTCAACTGCACTGAAGAGGAAATGCTGTTTTCTCTGTTATTGTTTTGTTTTTGTTTGTTTTTTTCCATTATGTGGTGTTTTTTTTGCTGACACATTTATAACTCACATTCTGACTCTTTCGTTAACAGCATTTTCAAAGAGGCTGGGACATTTGCATTTCTGCATTTCCATGTGCGAACGACTGGCTCACCGTGTGGGTTCGGGGTGGAGGTCTACCAGAATTAAACACGACATGAATTCCGAGCAACTTGTAGGTTTCGAACCACAAATACAAACTGTGCACTAATATTTTCTGTGGTTTTTGGTTAGTTTCAATTTTGGGCGCCCACATAAACACAGGATGTGGATTCATTGAAAGTAAAATGCTGTTGAGAAGCTTGTTAATGTAGGTCACCTCAACACTGCGTCCCATTTCCACTTTTTATGAACGCCATCGGTTTTGGAAACATGGTAAACCTCATGACAACCGAACAAAACAAGCAAACCTTTCATAAACTTCTGTATGTCCTGTACTAAAGTAACAACTAACATCTGGATTAACTTTGCACAGTGAAGCTTTAATTCCCAAACTGTTGCAAAATCATTATACAAACATCTTTACCGCATTCACTCATGTTAAACTCCTTCATTGATTCAATTTAATTCAATTAAATTAGTATGTATATAGCTCCAAATCACAACATAAATCACCTCAGGGCTTTTAACATATTAAAGTCCTTAGAAAACAATTTCGCAATGTTATAGAGAGAAACCCAACAATTCAACTATTTCCACATGAGCAACAGCTTGAAGGAAAACTCATGTTTAACAGATAGAAACCTCCAACAGAACGAGACTCAAAGGTGATCTGCTTTAACCGGTTGGGGTGAGGGTAGAGCAGAGAGAAATAAAATGACAACATAGAGTACAATACAATACACAATAAATAAAGACAATACAATTTGAATTGGGCAGGTTAATAGGGGCATTTATGATGAATAAAAAAAGGATAAAGGGAAATTAATGTGGTTGGCCATGACTGCAGCTCACACACCATATCAAATCCTTTTGAAGGGTGTTTCTGGTTGAAATGACACTTCCTTCCTTGAACTTTGCTTCATATTACTTATTTCAGCACAAGCAAAAACAACACATTCAGTTCAATTTCCTGTCTTGTTTGATAATTATCACTTTATTAATTAGAATAAATCATTTTAACCGTGTTGCAGCTGAAAGTGGACCAATACGAACACAAAGACAGAAGAAACCAAAAACCTTCTGACCTTTCCTTCTTGTTTGCTTGTGTGTGAACCACCCTGTAACTTTCCACTTCAAGTCTGTAACTTTCCACTGTTGCAGAGGCTTTTGTCAATGTGATCTTCACTGAGCAGTGGCATACATGCTTGTTGCATTGACTTTTATTATTATGTTTCACATATCATGACCTGCTGATTTATGTCATTCCTCAGGCCTTCTGTTTTTGTTTTACTTTGATTTTTTTTATTACTAAAGAGCATCTTGTACTGCACTTTCCAGAAGCTTTTCCAGAAGCTTTTATTTCCAGTCTGTGCTTACAGTGAATTTATAAATTACACAGCTTTTTTTTTCCAGCAAACCATAATGAACCTGCACAGGCACTTCACAGCCGATGAAATTAAATTGTATTTGAATGACATCCCATCAACATAAACAGAGACTGACCTTGATGGCTTCATCATTATTTACTGTGTATTACAGCTGATTTGAGAGCTCAGATGTGGGGAACAACTCTTAGGGCCTTATATCCTCCGGTGGGAGCCATTCTGGCCATCACTGACTTCTTTTAAATCACTTCTTAAAACCCATTTTTATAGAATTGCTTTGAAGTGATGTCGTCCTTTTATGCAGTTCTTTTGTTCCCTTGTTTTTGTTTGTTTTATTCATTTATTTATTTGTTTGTTTTCTATTCCATTTGCTCGTTTTGGTTATTTGTTTGGGTTTCTTGCATTCATTACCGTTATGATATGGTCTTTTTTGCTTCCTGTTTTCTTAAATGTTTACCGGTATTGACGTTATGTTTGACTTTACTTTGCTTCTCTGTAAAGCACTTTGTAAACTGTTTTTAAAGGTGCTATATAAATAAATGTATTATTATTATTATTTATTATTATTAAAACCAGCACCTTCGCTTATTTTGAGAAAAGTCATATCACATATCATAGTGCAAAATACCAATAAAGTTAGTTTGGCTTGACAGATTCTCTTGCATAGAATAAGTTTAAAACTTCCATCAGTTTAAGTGCACGTGTTACAGAATTATACTTCCTGGATCAATCAAGGAGAGTCCGCCCCTTTACATCTGTAATTATCATATCTTACAAATGAACACAGGAACATCACAATTCATAATTCATTTAAATGAAACTAAAATCATTTGAGTAGAAGCACCCTTTGAGGTAAGTGTAGAAAACCCATCTCATCCTTGAACATCGCTCTTTGAACACGTACTCAGTTTGTTTGCATCAAGTGCACCAGTTAAAAAAAAAAAAAAAAAAGGGTGTTAAAAATGACAACGTATAAAAGACTGAGGAGAAAAAGTTAAACATAATAGGATTATTTACATATTTCCATTAAATTTACATACACTATGAATTCCCACAACATGAATACATCCCCATTGGAAAAAAATAATTCAAGAATATGTTTTCGTAGCCGTACACAACACGTGTCACAGTTCAATTTTGTTGAACACTGAAGTCATTAAACATAGTTTCACGTTTATGTGTGTGGAAATAAATCTTTAAATCCTTTTAAAATGAGAAATTGCATTTTAACAAAAATGGTGAAAGAACTCGTCCTGTTCACCATGCTCTTTGTCAATCAAGTTAAAGGTTAACTTGCTTACCTGCAGACCCGTTCTTCGTGTAAATTATATTCAAAGGTGGCCCACTGCTGGGAATCGAGCCTACAAGGAGAAATAGACAAAGAGAAAGATCCCGACAGAGCAAATCACCATCAGTCCTACATTTAGGATAATTCTAGTTCCTGCAGGTTCGTGGAGAAGCTCATCCAAGGTCTTCTCCTGCTCCTGAGCTGTAATGGCCTGAGCTGTGGACGGTTTCTCCTTGAAGCCACAAAACCGCTCTAAAGTCTTCATCCAGCTTCCAGCCTCCAATTCTCTTCCTAAACAGGCCTCCTCTTCCACCTCCTCCCCCCTCACTCCTCGTCCTTCTCCCTCTTCTACCATTTTGGGGTCAGGAATCGGTGCGTAGCCTTTCTGGATTGGACGGTGGGTTTCTGAGTCATTGGCTGTGACTGTGGCACCATTTTCATGATTTGGTTGGTTTTGACACTCTTCGTTACCAAGGACACCGTTTCCATTTAAGGTCGCATGGTTCGGAGGTTTCAACGTGTTCATGTCTTCTCCAGGTTTCTCTTTCTCCTGCTCTGTGAGCTTCTTTCTCTTCTTTAGCCCCCACAGAGTTGTGGTTCTGATTTGTTCTTGTCCGGGCGGAGGAGTGCAGAGACTCACAACAACAGCCACCAAAGCTGACACCCAAAACAAGATGGCTGCCACATACATGAAATGGACATCTTTGATGAAAGATGGCCGTTCGTCAGGCTGACTGCAGTGTGGTTTGCGGTACACAAACGCCAAAACCAAGCGCAGAGCTCCGAGCGTAAACCCGACCATCCCGCCCCAAAAGGCCCCTGTTTCATTACAGCGGTGCCACAGGATACCGAGCAAGAACAGAGCTGCTATAGGTGGAGTCAGGTAATCTGACACTTCTTGGATGTAGTAGAACATCTGGCCTCCCTGCATCTCGATGATGACCGGTACCCAGGCGATGCTGACGACCACCATGAAAACGACAAACAGTCGGCCCACCATCACCAGCTCTTTGGGCGACACCTGCTTTCGCAGCATCTTGTAAATATCCAGTGTGAATATGGTGCTTGCAGAGTTGAAGATCGAGTCCAGGTCACTCATCAGAGCTGCAATCATGACGGCCATCATCAAGCCGCGAAGGCCGACGGGCATCACCGTCATGACGAGCCGCGGGTAAGCCACATTGCTGCAGCCGGCTGCAAAGCCACACACCTCCATGCAGTGCTCTGGACTGATACAGGCCAACTCTTCAGCAAAGAGGATCCTGGAAATCATCCCTGGAGTCACATAGTTTAGGTGATTAGTGACTCTCCACTCAGGGTTTTAGTTCTGACTCAATCAAAAGAAAATGAACGGCTCTACCTGGGATGACAATGACAAACAACGGCAGGATTTTGAGGAAGCCGGCCATGACGGTTGACCCTTTAGCATGAGCAATATTCTTCGCTGCCAGAACTCGCTGTACAATCACTTGATCTGCACACCAGTACCTGAAACACAGCGACAAAGATTAGATTTGACAATTAGTCTGCTGCACAGCATGGAACTGTAATATAACAAACATTATGGGTCACACGCCGTTTACATGGCTAAGAAAGGAGGAAAAACAACAGTACCATATTGAGGCGGGAGTCTGGCCCAGTAAGAAACCGGGCCAAGGCAGGTCTGTGTCCATCGGACCTCGGAGGATCTTCAGAGCGTCTGGTTTTGGGCTGAGCTGGTGGACGCAGGATTCAGGAATTGTCAGATTAGTGAAGTTTGGAGTAGCCTGCATGTACTTGGTCCTCACCCCTGAAATGACAAGGCGACACATGGTTGAGCATAGTTTGATTAATTACTTGGAATAAATGTATGAATTAAATGCACAAAGGAGAAATAAAGACCTTCAAGTCCTCCCACTTTGAAGAGGCTGATGCCCATCAGACAGAGAGCTCCGGCAATCATGAGGAATGCTTGGACCGTGTCTGTGTAGATGACGGCAACCAGCCCTCCGGTGACTGTCAGTATAGCGGTCATGCCGATGAGGAGGATGATTGACAGGTAGAGGTTCCACCCTAAGGACTCCTGGATGAACAAAGCTCCAGAATAGAGATCCACAGACAGCTTGGTGAAAATGTAAAGGACAAGAGATAAAGCAGCAAAATACACCTTCAGTCGCTGGCCTCCGTATCGTTTGGACAGGTACTCCGGCATCGTGTAGACTCCAGACTGAATATACACAGGGATAAACACCCAGCCCAACAGCTGGAGCAGTAGTAGAGCATTGATCTCCCATGCGGCCACACCGAGGCCGCTGGCAGCACCTGATCCAGCCAGTCCAATGAAGTGCTCACTTCCTATGTTGCTGACGAAGAGAGAAGCTCCTATAACTGCCCAGTTCATGGACCGACCAGCGAGGAAGTAGCCGCTCACCGTGCTCCGGTTGGTTTTCCTCATCGCCAGAAAGCCGACCGCTAACACCAGTATGAAGTAGACCGCTACAACGATGATGTCTGCTGTGTCCATGGTGGCTCTGGAGGCTCTGGGGGCCATGTTGGAACACTTTTATTACTGTTTAACAGAACTTAACTCAATTCTGAGCTGTTGTGCACAATCTTTGCACTCAATGTCGAATTTTCATTTCCTGAAGTTCAGAAAACTCTCTTTAAATCTCATCTGATGAACTTCAGCGCATCAGTGCTGAGTTTTTGATCCATTATAGTTAACCTCAGAATCACAAAGGTCATCTGGATCCTGCAACAAACACAAAGCAGAACAGGTCATAAGTGATGAACAACTAGAAAACCCTGCAGAAGACTGCAACAGATGATTAACGCCTGCTTGCAGTGCAGCTGTGAACTTTGGGAATACCCTACTTCCCTGTCTCAAAGCCAAGTTTAAATTTCCATTTAACACCGGGGAAAAAAACAACTGACATGTAACAGCATCGCACGAAGTTCATGTTTACTCTACTGCAACAGATGTACTCTTACTTGGGGACTGTGTCTACACCTTTACACATGTCGCCTTTCCAAACACGTAAAAAAAAAAAAAAAAGAAAAGGGGATCAGTCTTTGCTCTTAAACTGCGCAGGAGAGAATCCCATAAACCCTGTGATGTCATAGTGATGTCATCGGGGTTACTTCAGTTTAGGCTTGTGAACTGTACCTTTTTTTAGAGGAAACTGTTAGATACTGGAGGGGTGTAATTTAAAAGATAGAGACATTTAGCAGGTAGGGTAGGTCATAAAAAAAAAAAGCTCCTACCAAGTGACATTATGATGAGCTCATAAAAAAGGACAACTCCCTGGTACAAGCTGGTGGGTTGACATTTGCAGGGCAGCATATCTGAGCTGCTCTCTAAAAACTGTAGTGTTTTCACAAGCCACAACACAGTACTGTAGTATGACGGTCGTGGGTCAGGACGACTGCTTGTGTTTGAGCAAAGTGCTCTATGGCGGACACTCTTTTTTCTTTTATAAGAAGGTTTCAAAGGGCTTGGGACAGCAGCATCAGTGGAGTATATTAGACCTGAAATATTTCAAGGTGCATAGTTTACTTGCGGTGGTTCTTGCAGGAGAGTAAATATTGAGTTAAAGTAATTCGTGCAACGCTAAGCAAACAGGTTTTGTTATTTCTGACTTCTTGGTACCTGAGAATAGTTCCTGTACTTAAGGTTCATTAGAAGACCTTTGAAAAACCAGTTTGGAGGTTGAAGATTAAACAATATCATTTTTTTTCTGCTCCAAACATGTGTAGACCCACGTGTAGTTTCAAGGTAGTCTGAATGTAATAATTGAATTTTGGTGCACTATTCAAGCCTTTTTTTTTTTATTATTCTGGAGGACCTTGAAAATCCCTGGAGACTCAGTGTTGCTGCTGGATTACATAACGGCCAGGAATAAAAAGGTACATAGGGGTGGTGACAACTCTGACAATACCAGCATTTAGTGTAACCTGTATTTCTTATGTGTATATGAATACTATTTTAAAATACTCAGTATGACTGTGATCCTCTGTAAAAGGCTGAACATTGCACTGATTTTGGAAGTTTTCTTCTTTTTTTTAATCATTAATGAATGAATGGCATCTTATTTGTCACATTGCTGTGTGAATTCCTTTTAATATTCCTATGATATTCTGCAGAAAACACATTTGCATAGTTCTTAAATGTGTTTGAAGCCTTATTTTTAAAAAAAATAAAAATGAAATAACAGCAGACATACCTGATGTTTCGTGTCCCAGTGTGACTTTGAGGAGGAAGCTGTACTGGCGGACTAGATTGAGCTCCACACTGCGGACGGTTGGAGGGTCCTCCGACTATTAACAGGCGCTGGAGGCTCCGCCCACAGCAGCAGCATGATCACCTGGGTGGATGAAGACCGCGGGTTCAATGAGGACTGTTGATGAGTGGGTGCGAATATCTAAATGACTTTAATCCTTTACTTGTTGCATTTTAGACTTGAAATTAGGACAAAGATCCAAACCTAAACTTATAACCTTAAACTGCCGGGATAAAAAGGTTCTAGTCATTCGTAGCATGGCTGGAGTTACCCTCTTGTAGTTTCCAGGTAAACAAACTGGGCTGCTATCAAATCCCCCACCCACTAACCTCAAATCCACAATTGTACAAAAGTGCACACTGTGGTGTGATTATATTATGTCTGTAGCTCCAAAGGCTTGCAGGTAGAGACATAAAATCCATTTCTTTAGACATTAGTACGGTGGTTGAACTGGTGCTGGTAGGTAGGTAGGTAGGTAGTTACTTTATTAATCCCCGAGGGGACATTTTTTTCGCTACAGCAGCATACAGAAGCAATAAGATAATAATAGAAATAACAGAATAAAATAATAGAATAGAATAGAATAATAGAAAAGCAATAAAATAGCAGTAAAAAATATAAAATGCAGTTTATACAGTACATTATATATCTATATATATTATATACAAATGGTAAAGCATCAGGGAGCCAGAAGTGACTGACAGCTGCAGTATGTTGTGACATTAATGATGACAAGGTGGAGGGGAGTCCTCACAGAGGGTATGAAATCCTTCCCAAGACATCAACCTCTTCATCACTGTGTCAAAACAAACTTGCTGTGACTCAAATGAAGACTCAACCTGTGAATGACTAAAGAGCGTGATCAGCTGTAGTCGATTTTCAATCAAAATGTATCACAAATCTTATTAAAATTTAATGTGTCTTTACTACTACTTCTATTATTATTTCAAGATTAGAAATCGGTGCATTAACCTCCTCTCCAATCATTTTATCTTACTTTTAAAATTCTTTTACAAGCAATATTTTCCACATCAGAGCTTCTTTTCACCTCAGCGAACACAGTATTTATACGCAGGTATCTTCTTCGTTACTTTTTAATGAAAAGTCCCTCGGTTTTCTGTGACTCTTCAGTGTGTTTAATCAACCAAAGATCCTGTTGTTTTGCTGTAAAAACCTCAAGGTTGGACATGTTCCAGTGAGGACAAGCACAACATGCATCTGGCACATATATATAAGCACACAAGGAGTATTGTTACTTATAAACCCACAAAATATGAGAGTCACGAGAACGTGGACACCTGACCTGGCACTAACATCAACATGTTTACTTCATATGCGTGTGTGGCTTACAGGTACAAATTTGCATTTACACCGACATCACTTTTTTGGGGGGTTTGGCACACAACTATATGCAAAATATTTTTTTTGCATGTGTTTTTATCGTGTGTGTGCGTATTTATCATAGACACCCTGTTAGCCATCACTGAAAGAGGTGACCTCAGCATGACAGCACATTGCTGCTTTCTGTACACACACAGTGATTTTGCACTTTCCATCAACATAAAGCCGTTCACGTGGGTGAAACTGAGGCGGTGGGCTTCTTGTCGGATCACGAGATGAAGTTACAGTGCAAAACAGATGACAGGGAGTTTTACACCCCCAAAAAAAAGACTATTTTCTTACTGTAGTAGCAGCAATTAAAGTTCCTCTTCTTAATTTTTTTACAGGTTTTAACCCTCAGGTAGAAGGCTTTGCCAAACTGGATCAGGCTCACAAACTCATGGAGCCGACAACCAAACATGAGGTCGACCCTTTCTTCTTCAGATCACTGATAAGGTACCTTCTCAGATCCATAATATTCACGTTCAAAGTTTCAATAAGAAATTCTCATTTTGTTTACCTTTCAGTCTTAGCTTTGGGTGTTGGACTTCAAAATTCACTTTTTGTTGAATATGCAGAAAATCCATTTTAGACCGATTATCCATTAACATTATTGGTCACCTCTATACTACTGTAAGGCAAATACATGATGTAACATCGATCATGCTCACAACACGTGAAACTACAGATAAACACAAACGGTAATACCTCCGAGGTCAAATTATAGCTTCTCACCCAACAACAAAACAAGCACATATTATGGTTAATGTCTGCGAGGTGTCTCATTAACAGCTCTCCAACACCTTGGCCTCAGGCCAATCTAAGGTGTTAAGAAAATAAACCGTTATGATGTAACAGCGATATGACACGAGGCAACACAACATGTAAACATGTCAGATAGACTTTTGCATTCAGTTTTTACCAATTAATGCATTTTTCTCCCTTATGTGCATTTAATAAATGTATAATTTGTTTCTGCATCCAATAGCCTGATTGTTAAAGCATTACATTTTTTTGATATTGAGTCCAATTTGAACTGTTGAATACTTCTCAACACTTTAGTCATTAAGAGTCTATTATTATCAAAAACAGTAGTTTGACATTTTGAGAGATGTGGTTATTTGTTCTCTAACTGAGCACTGGATGATATAAAATATAAATCTACCTGCTAATTAGCTTAGATTCTTCTGTTCTGTCCAAAGGTAATAAAATCCTAATAAAAATGTGTCATTTGGTTCATTTTACACAAAATGTAAGAGTGTAAAAACACCAGATTTTGTTCATCAAGCTGTTTCCCCCAGATTCCAGTCTTCATATTTACCACTCTTACATTATGCAGAAATATTATCCATCTATTGTAATATTTGGCAAAAACACAAACAGATGTACTTAAAAAAAAATTAAAAAAAAAATTTATTTAGAGAACTGTGTTTGGAGTTTGGTCGTTTTATAACTTACTTGTGCGTAACTAAAACTGCAAACCTCAGGCCAATTATAAAGGGCCCTGTTCTGTTCTGAACAAAGTGTTTGATCAGGAGTCCATATTATGGGTTATTGACTATCTACAAATCATAAGCATAAACCCTTTGTAAGTATAGCCAATCTAAAAGTACCCAAAAGCTAGATGTGAAAACAGAAGGTGGTGATGATGAAGATGAAGATCGGGTCGGGAAGTTACATCACTATTGTGAGGTTCCTGTAAAAATAGGAGGGTGATGTTGGAAGAGGATAAATGTCCTCACTGGGAAAGAGTTGAACCACTTCTCTCCACAGCGCCTCATCTCCTCCCTGATGGACGGCACTCAGGGCCCCTCGCTCTGCTTCCCCAACCTCAACTCCTCCTGCAGGCGGCTCCTGCGGCCTCGCTCTGAGACGGCTCTTCTCTACACCCTGCTGGCCTTCATCTCTCTGCTCACCGTGACCCTCAACCTGCTCGTCATCATCTCCATCTCCCACTTCCGGCAGCTCCACACCCCGACCAACAGCCTGCTGCTGTCCCTGGCTGTGTCTGACCTGGTGGTGGGGCTGCTGGTGATGCCCATCGAGGGGCTGCGCTACATGGAGACGTGTTGGCTGCTGGGGAGGCTGATGTGTGCTCTGACTCCTTATGTTTCTTACTGCCTGCTCTCTGCTTCTCTGGGCAACATGGTGCTCATATCTGTAGACCGTTATGTAGCTATCTGTGACCCGCTGCTGTATTCCTTCAAGGTCACCCTGAATAGAGTTAAAATTGTCATCTGCTTGTGCTGGACCTGTTCTCTTCTCTACAACGGCTGTATTCTGATGGGGCATTTAAGGAACCCGGGAAGGTTCAGCTCCTGTCACGGGGAGTGTGTGGTGGTCATCAGCCACGTGTCGGGCACACTAGATCTCGTCTTCTCCTTTGTGGGGCCCTGTGCCGTCATGGTTGTTCTTTACATGAGGGTGTTGTTTGTTGCTTTGTCTCAGGTGCGTCTCCTTCAGTCACAGACAGCTGTTTCCATTGTCATTGCAGCTCCAGCTGCTAAAAAATCAGAGAGGAAGGCAGCCAGGACTCTTGGTATCGTGATTGCTGTGTTTCTGATATGCTTCTGCCCGTATTACTACCCTGCCCTGGCAGGGGAGGACACCTCCACCAGCTCGTCTTATTATGCCATGTTGTCTTGGATCATGCTGACAAACTCCTGTATGAACCCTCTGATTTATGCTCTGTTCTATCCCTGGTTTAGAAAAGCTATCAAATTCATCTTGACCCTCAGAATACTGCAGCCTAACTCCCGGGACCTCAAGATACTGTAGACGAGGATATAATTATCTGTACATTGGTCCTTTTTTCAGATCAACATTGGCCTCGGACAATCCCTCACTGCAAAAGTCTGGCTATTAACCTTGAATGAGACATTGTGTGTGCTGCATATGCGTCTTGCAGCAGCGTATTATTACACCGACAAATATAAAGCTGAATACATACATTATGACATTTATGTACAAATGTGCACATTCATGATCACAATATAAAAAAAATAAAAAAACAAACAAACATTTCAGCTTTTCTCTTTTCAGTGGAAAATGTCTTTCTTCTGTTTTCCACATTGTGTCTTTGGTAGAGCTCACATCTTCACACTTTGATCCACACACTGTACCTCTTTTATTTACGCTTCCGACCGGAGGTCTATCGGACCATCAGTTCTGATAAAGCTTAGATAAAAGTGATATTCTGCATGGATCCAAGCGTGCAGATATACCACGTTTGTGCTCACTGATGGTTCCAGCATCTTGGCGGTGATTCAGCCGGGTGGAGCGGTGGAAGTCCTGCACCAACTTTTGTCTTCACCAGGGGGGGGGGGGGGGGGGGGGGGGGGGGGGGGGGGGGGGGGGGGGGGGGGGGGGGGGGGGGGGGGGGGGGGGGGGGGGGGGGGGGGGGGGGGGGGGGGGGGGGGGGGGGGGGGGGGGGGGGGGGGGGGGGGGGGGGGGGAAGTCGTAAGCATCAGACATTTTTTTTAAATTTCCTGCTCTTTGATGAATATAAGCACAAAAAGATATACAAAAGAGTCATATTAAAAGTCTTAGCAATATAATATATTCTGTACATAATGATAATACTAAATGCTGGTTGATAGTGATGCAGGATAATAGACTGCACACATGCTGATTAAACAGACTAGTCAGTGGGCTTCTTTTCCTCTGCACGTCCTCACTGTGGTTTAGTCTCTTGTTAAAGACTTCTCTTACCAGCTGCTTTATGAAAACTAACCAAATCCTTATGATCTTTATCCCTGCCATGTTTAATTTAGTTTAATAAAGATGCGCAGCTTCATAATGCACTTTTTCTCTCGCTGCTAATCACTGGTTCTTTAAAGAAGCATGAAAACCTTCTAGCGCCATGTAACAAGACGTAACAACCACAAAATAAAAAAGTAACACCCGGTAAAGCTTTACTTAAAAGTATGACACGACACATTCAGATATTATATGCTCCATGTGTATTCATAGACTTACCCATAAGGGAAGCTCGCCCAGCTGTCTGTGAGGCAGACCTGTGAATCACAACAGTTAGAAAACAGTCATCTGAAATGGAAAAATCTTAACAGGAGTCAAAGTAGAGAGCAAATGCCACCGCCAGAGGCCAAACTCTTCCAAGACACTAAACCTCCTGTGAACATAAAGAGAAGACGATACAAGGCAGCTGTTTGGGTGTAAATCTGTAAATAACAGAATAAATGCAGACTTGTCAGACGAATACATTTCTGAAAACTTCAGCCCTTCACTATTATTTTTGAGAGTCCCAGCTGACAAAACGTGTTTGAATTCAGTCAGTAAAAGCTGCAAAGTTTTAAAGTTGAACTGAACAACCAGGGATAAGAGAAATCTGGTCGACTCATGGTTGAAAGATTTATGGTTTGAGCACTGTGGTGATTTTCGTTGGTAGATTTACTGCATAAAGGCAGGGGATGACATTTCAAGGTGTTGAAGGTACTGTAGGGTAAAGTAGTACAGGACAAATTATTATTTATCTACTTATTACAAGCACAGTCTGTACAAATTAGAAGGTTTAACGCTATTCTTTAAATTCTAAAAGTTTACTAAAAGCTGAGCTAAATCTAATATCCACTGAACATAAATAATTCAGTCAAACTGGCCTAAAATGAAACCCAAATGAACACAGTGTCAATAAAAACATGTGAAAACATGAGGATGTATCACTATAAAATTGTAGGGAGGGGGACGGAGAGGTGATGAAGAGGGAGAGAAGTTGCATCAGACATCAGGTGTTTGGAGAGATGGGATGGCTCGTTTGGAGAAGATAAATTAACTGTCTATAGCAGAGTTGCATCTCTTCCCGTCCTCCCTGATGGACGGCACTCAGGGCCCCTCGCTCTGCTTCCCCAACCTCAACTCCTCCTGCAGGCGGCTCCTGCGGCCTCGCTCTGAGACAGCTCTTCTCTACACCCTGCTGGCCTTCATCTCTCTGCTCACCGTGACCCTCAACCTGCTCGTCATCATCTCCATCTCCCACTTCCGGCAGCTCCACACCCCGACCAACAGCCTGCTGCTGTCCCTGGCTGTGTCTGACCTGGTGGTGGGGCTGCTGGTGATGCCCATCGAGGGGCTGCGCTACATGGAGACGTGTTGGCTGCTGGGGAGGCTGATGTGTGCTCTGACTCCTTATGTTTCTTACTGCCTGCTCTCTGCTTCTCTGGGCAACATGGTGCTCATATCTGTAGACCGTTATGTAGCTATCTGTGACCCGCTGCTGTATTCCTTCAAGGTCACCCTGAATAGAGTTAAAATTGTCATCTGCTTGTGCTGGACCTGTTCTCTTCTCTACAACGGCTGTATTCTGATGGGGCATTTAAGGAACCCGGGAAGGTTCAGCTCCTGTCACGGGGAGTGTGTGGTGGTCATCAGCCACGTGTCAGGAACCGTTGACCTCTTCATCACCTTTGTGGGGCCCTGTGCCGTCATGGTTGTTCTTTACATGAGGGTGTTGTTTGTTGCTTTGTCTCAGGTGAGTCTCCTTCAGTCACAGACAGCTGTTTCCATTGTCATTGCAGCTCCAGCTGCTAAAAAATCAGAGAGGAAGGCAGCCAGGACTCTTGGTATCGTGATTGCTGTGTTTCTGATATGCTTCTGCCCGTATTACTACCCTGCCCTGGCAGGGGAGGACACCTCCACCAGCTTGACATACTTTGCTGTGTTGTCTTGGATCATGCTGACAAACTCCTGTATGAACCCTCTGATTTATGCTCTGTTCTATCCCTGGTTTAGAAAAGCTATCAAATTCATCATCACCTTTAGAATACTGCAGCCTAACTCCCGGGACCTCAAGATACTGTAGACGTGGCTTAATACTGTATGTTTCTGAACATTGTTTAATATTACGTGCTCACCTTTCATGCATGTGTACCGTCTGGCCAGACTTGGGCCCTCAGTTGTGTCTTTGGCTGCAGATTTCCTCCTCTGTGACGCGCTCTGCAGCAGAACATTTCTAAACCTGAGATAAACAAAAAATATAAAGAATTGTCTTCAATGTAAAGGAGTGCATTTTCACCATTTAGGACTGAGAACCTTTGGCATGATTTCAGTTTTAGTTTGACGACGTTTCACTTGTGTTTTAGTGTGAAACTATGCTGTTTTTGTCTTTACAGTACCTCACTGTCATAAGCATCAGTAAAACACCAAAAGCAAATCCATAAATGTTGAACACTTTGCCAAATCATACAGAGTACTTATAGAATATGAGAGGGGCATGTAGAAATGCATTATTACTCATTAGATACAGCAGTTATAATGTTTTATGGGCTTCCTGCTCCTATTACAAGATGTATAAAGGTAAACATGTGCATATCTTACCAGTGCTGTAGAAATAATGATGATTGACTGCAGTTTATTATAAATGTAGAAGCTGTAAGTAAAATATTTTCCTTTTTGTACCACAGAAGCCCTGATAACTTTGTTAATTTTTCTGCATTGTCATTACCCAAATTATATTCATATTCTGCATAATCTCCACGAAAAGGTTGAAGGTCTGGGATTATTACCTTTTTTTTTTTTTAGTTTTCTTATCGTTATCATTGTTGCTGTCTTTTCACTTTGCTGTTAAATCAAAAATATGTGCACTGTTCTGATTATTTATCTCTGAAAATCTGCTCAACAATGTAATGATTATTTTTAAACCAAATTTAAACGCACTAAAAATACCCAAAGCCCACACAGCACTAAACTATATACTATGACATATTTTGACATTTTGTGTGAAATGACAATAAATAAACAGATTGAAAATAATAACACCCTGAGGCAACATGATTTTAGTTCAGCTTTGAGTGCAAATGGATGAAAACTTGTAAACAAGTGAAGGTTAAAAGAGGCCCATTTATGAGTGAACATATTTACTGCTTATACATCTGTACAAATAAATAAGCATCAATAAAAGTCTTGTAACCCAATAGATACCTTCAAGTGTGGCCACTGTCCTTAGATCCCTTTATAGTTTGCTGTTATGAATTTTTAGAGCTGAAACGCTCAACGTACGGGCACATTATTCTGTTATCAGTCAGACAGGTGATAACACATCACATTTACTTCAGATTTAAAGTAATCACTGACCCACTGTGCTGTTTCCCATCTATCAAATCACTGACCAAAAGAAAACAGCTTTTAAACCCAGTGTTAAATTAAGGGCAGTGTTTTGTGTTTTAGCCAGCAGGTGGCACCGGCTAGTCGTGGTCGGCATGAAATCTCCTCATTGAGGCTGATAAGTTATGGTGTAGAAGATCCAGAAAATGACCAAACCACAAAAACTGGGCAGACTCAGCATTCAGGGTAAGGAACATCTGCATTGCTCAGTGTATGTTAGGTTACATAAAGATGAATGATGCCCTCTGGAGTCTCTTAATGTGAACATCTTCCTCTCCATCAGCCAGGCGTCAGATGAATGAGGGAAATCCACTTCCTGCATAATGAAAGAGTCGATGCAGATGTAGGTCAGACACACACGTGTGACAGAAATAACACAACATAAATGGTATGCAGCTTTCTGTTTTGCGGTTCCATCTTGTTTCAGGTAACCCGAGGAAGAAAGATGGAGTCTGAGGGGGCACAGGAGGCGACGTAGGGGCTGCAAGGAAGCCCAGATCCTCGCTTCAGAAGGAGACCGGGATAAACAAAGCAGCTGGTTGTTGCATTTTATATCCGACTTAAAGAAACAACTGTTTAACTGGGAGTTTTCCATCCACTCTGTTACATGCATGAATCATGTGATCGCGTATGTAATTGAAGGAGCCGTTAACTTAAGCCATCATTACACTGAATCCACAAAGCATTTAATTACGTGCCTGCAGACTGTGTTACAACACTACACAAAGCAAACCAGGGAACTGACATCACATCGAGAGGGATGTTGAGAAAGGACGTTTAAAGCTTTCAGTAAACTGTCAATCCGAAGCAAACCCACTCTTGTTGTTCGTTTACAAGCTGTGATGTCTCTAGGTGAGGCCCGAGATGTGTTGGCCAAAGCAGAAGTCAAATCCACGGCTATCCGTCTGCTGTCGGAGGCTTTGGCTTCGTGCTTCATTCATTTCTCCCTCCGCACTGCATGGTTACATCAGAAAGGCCACTTAGGTATCCTGGTTTTGGTTTTTTTACCCACTAATAAGATGTGTGGACTCAAAGGAAGAGTTCATTGTTTAAGAGAAATGCTCTTATTTGCTCTCTGCACATTACAGCCCATCAGGTTGGTGAGGTCCAGAGCAGCTGTAAGATTGAGCGAGGCCCTGTTTTCAGTCTTTATGCAAAGCTAAGCTAACTACTTCCTGTTTACAGCTTCTTATGTAATAGACAGACGTGAGAATGGTCATTCTGGTCATCTCAATCTCATATCAGGACGTTTCGAACCATTTTGGTCATATAGGGATTATTAAACTGCAGGTAACCATAGCGACAATTGTCCCAAAAAAAAATGGTATCTGTGGGTGAAACTATTAAACATAGATGAAGGTTTGAACGCAGCCTTTTTCTTTGGCATGTTTGCACATGACACAAACTGAACAGAGGAATCATTATGGGGTTTGGCGTCATGTTTGCGCCCTCCTCCGTATTAAATCTAATTAATTTGATATGTGAAGAAAATGCTAGAAATATCACTCACTGAAGCACTTTGGGAAGACTTTAAATCTTGTTCCTCTGTCGTCAGGCTGTGTTATAGTAGATTAAGCAAACCGAGAGCAAAAGCTGAGAGCGTAAAGAACTTGACAGAGGAACTTGTTGAAGAGCCCTTAGTCCAATCAATATCAATTTAACAGCAGCAGACAGTGAAAAGAGAGGAAGCTGTTCATCACAGTTAATGTCTGCAGTACAATAGCACTGCTGTGTGGATTGACTGTGTGGTGCAAAGGGTCATCTATCTGCTGCTGAGCACAGGATGTCGAGAGACACCAGCAGGACTTGATAAACAGAGACGAGCAGTAAGGACAGCTGAGAAAAGAGAGAGGGATTGAACTGTAAATGATATTTTACAGTCTTGTTGGTCAGGTGTTGAATCTGAGCTGAATCTGCTGTGCTGCAAAGTGCATCTGGGATTTAGACATTTGATCTGCTGGCGTAAAGCAATCTGCAGCTTCTTTGATTTTCAGGGTACATTTAGTGGCTGGAAGTGCGTCTTTAGATCAGTGCGTTGTCAGTCTTGTTGCTTATGATTTGAATAATAAGTCATCACCATTTCAAAGACAATTAAAGTAAGGGTTTAATAGCAACTTCATAGCCTCTTAAATACCCACTTAAAACCTCGCGGTTTTGGAAAGATATGGGCAAACACTGTAAATGTGAGCATCTGTGTGTCGAATTCATAACCAATTTAATACAACCCATGTGATGAACTGAATGATTTTAACACAAACTTTTCTTTTATTTGGTTTCTCTGCTGTGTATAATCTGATATAGGCTGTGACAGTGATGACTGTGATGCAGCCATTTACCTCAAATATTTCAGCTGTGCGAGTCTCATGCAGGAGTTCAGTTTTCGGTTTTGGCACACAGGCTCCGCAACTGTTTCTCAAACACCTGACAACATGATTTCCAAGAGACAAATCAGCTATCAGCTTTCAGAATTAGGTCCATTTTTTTTTCTTAGTCATTTTAATGTTTTTTTTTTTTTTTTTAAAGTGTTACATAAGTATTGAATGAGCCACTGTATTCCTGAATTGTGATAAGGATTTTCAAGGCTTTGTGTTGTTATAGTAAAAACAACCCTAAGATTTGCTGAGAAGCATTTTGAATTGTTGTATCCGGCTGTTGAGCTGTGATAGAATCCTTTTGAGAGAACAAGATGCTGCCGACCTTTTAGTGAGGACAAACCAAGCCGATGATAATTTACTTATGCAACGGAAAAGAAATATATTTCTTCTTCACAAAATTATGTCTAATTTGTTCCAGTTTAATGTGATTTATTTCTCACTTCAAGGCTTCCAGTCTCTTTGGTTTGTTGTCAGGGTCTAAGGAAAGATCACAATCTTTAGTGTTTCGTCAGACTGGTTTAAATCCTTCCTTTTACCTCCAAAGAAAACAGCTAATCCTCTTTTATCAGACAGATACATTTTCAAAGCAGCAGGTCGGATATATATATATATTATTTATTATTTATCACATCCTAAAAACATCAGCAAATGCTGACACACAACGATTCTGAATAGCATGACATGTTGATAGACTTCCCTCTCTGTCAGGTCTAATTCTATGCTCTGAGCTCACATGATGAAATGGAGAAAGCAATGACTGGAATGTGGAATTTGGTTGTGCGGATTTCAACATAAAGCGTACTGCAAGCAGACACTTGCCACCGTGTGCGTGCATGTGTGTGTGTGTTCGTTTTTAATCCTTGAAAAGGCTGGCAGTGACTGGCCCGAAAATCGGATGTTTTCTCATTCGAGCATTTCCCAGACACACCTCTTTCTCCCTCTGCCTCCTCTTTTACCGTCTGTCTGTCCGTCTTCCCCATAATTTATTTTACAGTTGTCGGTAACTGTTTTGCCCTGGGAGAGAGAGAGGGGGGGGGAGAAAAAAAAAATCAAAAATCATAATTACTTTTTATTATGTCCATCTACTGCTCCCTTCTCTTTCTCCTCCTCCTCCTCTTTCTCCTCCTCCTCGTGACACACAAAAACACATGCCCACAGCCTTGAGGCAGTATAGTTAAGGAGGTATGTAAAGTTTATCTTTTTTTTAGGACCAGGAATGGACAAACCAGAGGAAGAAAGAGGAAGATAAAAGGTGCAAGAGGGGGAGGGAAAAAGACAAAGATGGAGCCTGATATAGTGCGAGAGAAACCCGGCAGAAAATAGGCTCTGAACTGCAGGTGTGAGAGCAATTTTGTGGCTTCATTTCTGTCTCGCACACGCAGACGAGTCCCGACAGTGAAACAGGAGGGGAAGGGAGATCAGCAGGAATTGGGGGCAGCTGACATAAAGCAGAAACAGCACCGCGAGAGAGAGACAGAGAGCGAGAGAGAGAGACAGCAAAGGTATTAGCAGCTCATAAAAAGGCACTTAGAGCTGCAGTTAGGCAACTACCATTCATCACTACTGGCTCAACGGCAGCTGCTCCCATTACGAGGAAATGCAGAGATAAAATGGCAAAGATAACAGATGCGTGAGAAAAGGAAGTGATAAGGAACGTGGAAGGAAGATCTGATTTTCTAAGTGACGGTTTAACCTGTTTTGTGACGGAGGGAATTTTTTTTTTTTTATTTTTAATTTTTATGTTTACAAGTTGGAAAGACCGCAGCAGAAACAGCCTCTCCATTCATTTTAAATGGTCTAAAAGGAGGATGACGGTATGAGGAGAAACTGTGCCAGTGCCAAGCCGCTGCCAGCTTCTGTGGACGCTGGATAACTTGCAATTTCAGAAGAAAAATAAAAAGAGAGAGCGGCAGTATAATCAGTTGTAACGCACGAAACATCTCTCTCGTCACTCCGCCCACAAGATACAAGCCTTTCATTCTTGTATTTTTTTCTCACTCACTCCAGCAGGACATCTACGAGCGGGACACACAGTCACTCTGTTTGGACAAGAACTCAATACCAAAAGCTGGACTTTTTCTTTTTTAAACCTCCTGCTTCCTTTTTTTTTTTTTTTTTTTTTTTTTTTTCAAACTCCTTTTGGGATTTGAAATAAGCCGCTTCTAAAAAAAAAAAAAATCTCTCTCTTTGATGCTTTTCTAAGGATCAGACAGACTCTCAGAAAAGTTGTGAGAGATTTAGAAGAAGAAGGGAAAAAAGCTTTGCCCTGAAGGTTTCTGAAGGAAGAAACAGGAGACAGATAAAGAGGCAGCAATAATCTGAGAGAGACAGAGGGACACAGCTGTTGTGTGGAGAGAAAGAAAAATACAGATAAAGAAGGCGCACAAGTGTGAAGGGCGAGGAGAGGAGACAGTGACGAGGACGACCAAGGCTGGAGAGAAAAGGGGGCGATAAATGGGAGAAGCAGCAGATAGAAGACAGAGACTGAGGAATATTTCAAGTTGAAGGCCGAGAAAAACGAAGTGAAGACAAAACTCAAACACCTGACATCAAATTAATAGCAAGAATGGAAGCTCAGCAAGGCAAGAGGAGAGACTTCCTCTGAAGAGAGAAGAAACAGGAGTCCTGTTTGACACGAGGAAGACGAGAAGATTTCCTCATCATGATTTATTCAGCTGATTTCCCAAATTCCAACAACCTGTGCCGGAAAAGCAACTTCGTCCCCGGATAAAATGAAGAGAGGAGCCAAGAGATACCTGACAAATCTGTGATACCTTCCTGCTCCTCCTCCTCTTCACCTCGGACTCCTTCCCCTCCTTCTTCCCGTCTGTCTCTTTACATCAAGCCTTACATCGACTCACTTCCTCCTCCTCTGGCCTGATATCTCCTCTCCTCCCCTCTACATCTCCTCACTATGTGGATACCAGCTGTGCTCCTATGGATGCTTAATATCTGTAATTTGTGCTCAGGACAAGACAATACAGACTATTACCAAGGTGGAGACATGGGCACAGAGGTAAGACATTTTACCTCAAACACAACACACACTTGACCTGAAACCTGACGAAACTATGTTCACATGTAGAGCTTTTTTTTTTTATTGTGCCAATAGTGTTTATAACCAATTACAGGTGAGGAATTACAGGAAGAAGCTGAATGAATGAGTGAAGAGACATAACAGATGCTTCCATACAAGTGCAATACTCTCCACCATCATCCTCAAAAAACAAAATGAGGGAATATCTTTTGTCAGGATGGTTTTAGTCAAGATCTCCTTTACAAAAAGATTACAACAAATTTTAAACTATTCCCGCAAAGCAGTCGTCACACATCCAGCTCTGGTTGTTCGCTTTGAACTTCAGTAAGACAGCATGACCTTATAAATAAAAACACAGGTAAGCTGACTCCTTCCGAGGCTGGGCCATCTCACTTTTTCCAAATAACTCACACTGGTGTGCGTTACAGCTGTCAGTGAATCGAACTGCATTGAGGTAAATGGCTTTCAGTGGAGGCAGAATGGGCACGCTAACTTCAGCGTAACACAAAGTCAATAATTGTGACAATCTCGTTGAAAAAAAAATCTCTTTTATGTCACCATCTATCACTGAATTAGGTAACAAAATGGTGGTTGAACATGTTGCCCCCTGATGAAAGCCCTTTGTGTTTCCACTGTTAATAACTGATTAAGTGTTTGCGCTGATGTTACGGAGAGAAATCTTTTTTTCCATCACCTGTCAGTGGTCGTTACGTCGGAGAGGGTCGCTGGAGCTAAAGCAACAGACCCCCTCTTCATCTTCCAGCTGACTGACGTCACACTGTTTGGATCTCTGGGACATGAAGTCCAAAAAGACGGACGCAATTACCTTTTATCACCTTTGGTGCTGCAAAGGACAGCGGAGTTAAGCGTGAGCTTTCAATGAATGAAAACAAAGTTGAAAGTGGACTATAACCTCAGAGGACCTGGAGTAGAGCCGGTGGCATACAAGATGGTATCATCAGCATAAAAGCAGATGTTAAAATGTTAGGTTGTAATATAAATACTATTTTAATAACCTCAAACACAAAGACATGACTTGGAGCCAATTGAAAGCAGAAACATCAAATCTATAGAAAGCTGCCTATTTAGCAAAGAATTACAATCGAGTGTTTAAAAAACTGCTGTGGCTGATGGACATTATTTGTCCATTTAGTAGTGGGCTGTCCAGTAATTCTAGGATTTAGGCTTAAAGATACCTAACAGTTTATCTTCCTTACATAAACAGTTTCTATTACAAAATGCCCAATATGTTTCCTTTCCGTAAACTGCCATCTTGTTTGCGTAACTTCACTTAATCCCAAGTAAATCCAAGCTCTATTTAAAAGATGGCATTTCCCCTGGTTTCAGAAGCCTACCTTACTGTAAATGTTGGTTATGAGCAGCCAGGAAAGCTTTGGCTGTTGGCTCATAAGCTCTATGGAAATTCAAACACGCTTCTTTGGAAATAACTCTGTGTGTTTAAGTTAAAAGCTTCCGACTCAGTGATTCATGGTGCTTCTGACGTTCGGTGATGAAAAGTACCGGCATTAGGTTACAAATAGGAATTTTGTCATACTCTTGTTATGCTCAGTTTCAATATGTGTTTCAGGAGATTTTAAGCAATACACACCAGGAATTGAATGAATAATTCAAATCCAATGATATATTTTGAAGGGTCTGACTGCATCTTACATGACACAGTTTTTAAATAAATTCTAAGAAACGTGCGTTTATGCAGCAACAGCGTCAGATGATAGATGTTTATAATAAAAGACAGACTGAGTGACCTATGCATGGGTGTGTGGACATATCTGTGCCGATGTGGCAGCAGTAACTGCTGCAGGACACACCCCAGAGCATTGTGGGAATGGTCATTCATCAGTCATGACCTCACACCACTTAGCGATGACCTCATGTCCTGTGATCACACATAAAGGGGAGAAGAGGACCGAAGGAAAAACAGGAAATGTAGGAAGAGAGAGAAGACTCCATCCTCTGGTGTAAAAAAACAAAACAAAATAGAGATATTTAACTGTAATTTCATGTAAAGTGTAGAAGTGCAATCTGCTTGAGAAAGCTAAACAATAACATACCGCGTCTAATTTGTTAAATTGTCCATAGTTTTTATAAACCACCAACACCCATGTCGAACCTCCTTATGGATGCTTCAGTGATTAAAACCAAAAAAAAGTTCAACTACTAAAACTTGGCCAAAACAAATGGATAAGCCTGCAAAAAAAACCCCGATGTTTTTAAAATCAGCAATGCTTGCGGTAGAGGGAAATATACTGGCAACTGAAGGAGAAAGATTCTTCAGTCCTCCAATGAAAATAAATAAATTCTGTCATCCACTGTATGTTGAGAAGTGAATTCAGCTGTTTATAATCATTAAGGAATGTCCGACATGGCTGCCAGACTACATTAACTCTAGACATGGCAATGTCAATGACTCAATTTGACTAAAGTATGAGGACATTCACGATCCTCAATTGACACATTCATGTCCCTCTTTGTAGGTCTGGGCAATATAGCGATATTATATCGTCCACCAAATATCTAGACGCAGATATGGTCAAATCTGTTCCGTTATTTGGCCTTATATCCACATTATTTATCCTCTCACCTTGGGAATATTTTGTGAAAGCACCATTTATAAACCCTGAAATATTATCAATATCAAGGTATTTGGTCAGAAACATTGTGATATGTTGTTGTTTTTTTTCATATCAGGGGCCCTGCCCTACTTTTTAGGATAATTGTTATTACTGCTTAACATCAGCACCCTGTCATTACCTTTAGCTGTAGTCTTGTATTCTATATGACGTTTAAGTGGAGTATTTTTGTGGAAGAACTGAAAAAGAATTGAAATATTAAATATGACACGTGAGCATAAGAAAAGACACACAAACTGAAAGCGGAGGTGAATAACGGCAGAAATATGTTGCTACAGATGAGATGGATGGAAAGAAACAGAGGGGGAGGAAGACAGAAAGAGATAAATGCAGAGGCTGATAACAACACGCAGATCTGGTTCCTGCCAGCTGTGCCAATCTGCTCTCTCTCAGCCTGGGAAACTAAACAACCCTTCTCATTCCCTTGGGGAAGAATTAATATCTGGTAATAAAAAAATAAATAAAAAAAAAACCTCCCAGCTGACATACAGTAACCCATAGATGAAACAGAAGCCTCTATGCAAATTAACCTCTAATCTGTCATCTACTGTACATCTGCGGAGTCGAACAGTCATACATCATGGAGGCAGAAAAATCATTATGGGGATGACTCACGGCAGGAGTAGTTTATAGAGCTATATCTACCGTAAACTGCACTTTCCTGAATGGAGCTCGTCCACCATTTAAATGTGCTGACAATCTTCTGTCTGTCTGATCCATTTAAGATGCATGCAAAAGATTCCTCAGACGCTCTTACGAGCTGGACGGTTTTACATGAAAGACTCGCACATAAAATAGAGCAAAAATCAAGCCGTGTGCTGCACACTGCGTCTGATTGCAGCGTCCTGCTCAAGGGCACTCCAGCAACAGGGCAGTAATTCTCAAGTTTTATCACATTCCCAGAGGGAAAGGTTTTTTTTTTTTTTTTTTTTTTTTTAGAGTCAGGCTTGTATAACAGGGACTGAGGCATAAAGCAAACAGTCTTTTGTGATTTCATGCGTATCAAATGCAAGAATGAGTGCGTGTAGGTGAAAAGAGGACACGCACACTCTTAATAACTAACAGTAGCCAGCAGTAACATGTTACAACACATTGGTAACTGAGGTATTCGCTGTTTATCCAGCACAAACCAGAAAAGCTGACACTGTAGATTCTGCAGCATCTAATCGTGTTCATCCAAAAAACACAAATCGGACCAAATCACTGTCATACCCAACTTTTTAAAATATAAAAAGTGTGGTTTTTAAAAGTATTTCTATTGTATTATATAACCACAAATAGCATATTTGACCAGGAACTGGTGTCTCACGAGCCAAATGTTAGTTTGTTGGTATCTTTGAGGCTCATTGATGCCCTCCTCTTTGTGGTTTCATCAACAAAATCCAATTTTTTTTTTCCATTTCTCTTCTCTCCCGTTATCCAGGTTCCAGCGCTGTCAGATGACCAGCCCAGTTTGGAGACAGTAACCAGCATGGATCAGCTCCTGCAGCTTCTATACCCCGAATACAGTTTGATTCAGCACTGCATGAGGAGGAAATCACGGCACGCCTCCTCATCCTCCTCCATCCTCCCCGCCCCGTCCTTCTCCACCTCTTCAGCGAGCCCTTCGGTCCACTCTAACGACGAGGATCTGTGGGGTCAGCTGAGGGAGGAGGCTCTTTTCAAAGTGGACGGGACTCTGGGAGGTAAACACTTCTCAGAAAACACACCCTACACATGAAATCTTAAATCACAGAAGTCCACAGTATTTGAAAAAAACTTGAGCAAAGGGAAGAAATGCAGTGATATAATGATAGAAATCAAGTTTTTGTGGACTGCCAGGCAGGTTTCATTGCACTGGATTCAGACAGAAGCGGTCGTACTGAAGAGGTGGATGATTTCCTGCCTGAAACGGCTCGCTGCTCTTCAGAGTCAGATAATCTGCACACAGATTCCAGTAACTTTATCATCCATCTTTTCAGTCATCCTTGAGGAGATCCAGCGCACCTCATGCCAGCCCAGAGAAGTGTGTGTTGAGGTTGCCAAAGAATACCCAGAATCCACAAGCCAATTCTACCTCCCTCGCTGCGTGGCGCTGCATCGCTGCGGCGGATGCTGCAACAACGAGGCTTTTTACTGCACGAATACGAGCCACGCGCTCGTCAACAAGACGGTAAGTAACACGGCTCTGTTTTCTCCCTTCTATCTACCAAATTTCGTCCCATTTTTTTACTTTTACAACGCTCTGCCCCATGACATGATCGCGCTGGTATTTTCTGCTCTTACACCTCAAAACCGCCTCGGGAAAGAGGGCCGAAACCAAACTGCCCAGTTATGTAACATCATCTGTATCACAACCCACCCTACTCCAGTGGGACACCCGTTCGGCTGCGACCGGTCATCGAGTCCATATAATAAAACACAGTCACGCACAGTTGCACAATCTTGCAGCAATTGCATAAACGTCTGCACGTCAGGCAAAACACACACCGCCAGTAAAGTTGTAATCAAAGCAGCAACAGCAGAAGAAGAAGAAGAGGAAAAGAGACAAGGGACGTAATAAACAATCAAGACGAACTGTTTTCGTAAACACACACACCTCTAACCTCGTACTTCTTTGCGGCCAGTTGATGGAACTGTCCCCGGCCAGGATCGATCGGTCCGTCGTCATGGTAACCTTCATCAACCACACTTCGTGCGAATGCCTCTCCAAGCGGCCGCTCCACTCCATCATAAGACGAGCAGCAACAGATCACCTGTGAGTGACGCGTGAATGCATTTACAAATACCTGTGAGTCACTGTCGCTGCATTTACAGTGTGTGTGTGTGTGTGTGTGTGTGTGTGTGTGTGTGTGTGTGTGTGTGTGTGTGTGTGTGTGTGTGTGTGTGTGTGTGTGTGTGTGTGTGTGTGTGTGTGTGTAGGTGCTCCCCTCCTGAACTCCCCTGTGCCTCGGGGTTATTATGGGATCCAGTGAACTGTGTGTGCGTCTCCACAGATACCATAAACTACATGGAGCGAGAAACAGGTGAGAGTGTGTGAATCAGGTTGGTCAGATTAGTCACTATCTGCATATTCAGTCTAGACTGTCAGTGGTTTCTCAACCCGGGGGGCGAGGCCCCGAGGGGGAACTTTAAAGGTTTCAACATAAATCTGAATCTAAAAAAGAAAAACAATATTTCTATTACATCAAATTAAGTTTAAAATGTTGTGAACTAATGATTTAAAGAGCAGGAAATTCTCCATTGACGAATAAAAACTAACTGGACTATTTACAAGTTAAAAGCTTCAGGAGTTTAGGCAACTCAAAAGGAAATACTCACCACAGTTTACAACAACATTAATGTCATTTTCTAAATAAAACCTTGAGGCCAGGATGTCAAACAAACAACGTGCAAAACCTGAAGCAACACTTTTAACGATTAAATGAACAGGATTTACCTGAGGGGTAAATTCATGCAGTCAGCCCAGTGTTCAGGATCACAGCAGCTGATTTCACTTGTTAAAATGGAGATAACGTGCTGCACAGGTTCGACAAGCTGTGACACCGTATCGTGCACAAACACTCCCCAAACAGAGAGATCATCTCATGAAAAGAAATGTGATTTCATTTCAAAAAGTGGAAATTGCTTTGCCAAGTCGTAAAAAAAAAATAAAACAATCTCAACCACTTTTGGGATGAGAGCCAGATTTATTTTGTTTGCCAAAAATCAACTGCCACAGCCAAATGATGATGAAAGTGCCTGGGAGGCAAATTAAATGAAGTGACTTAAATTGTACTCGTAGTGATGTTTATTCAACTGCGGCGGAAGAAAGTTTAAAGTGTCTTTGTGGCATTTCACTTGTACAGTCATGCAGTGAACTACAGCACCCACCATCTTCACCTACTGGTTTTTTTCTGATGATAAACTAACAGACCTTACTTATTACGTTGGTTTAAAGAACGGGCTGACAATAGAAGCAGATGGGGAAGAGTATGAGCGATTACAAAGTCATTTTTTATATATATGCATATTTATGTGTGCAAATTTTGGACAGCGTATAGGGCAAACATGCGGAGCTCACCTTTCCTGGGGATTGTGCGAATGTTTCCACAATCAACCTCAGTGTAAACAGAAAAAATGTTCTCTTTCTTGGATTTACCACAGGTATGTAACAAACGCAACTGAAGACCTAAAAACAGAAAATGCCAGCCTCTGTGCAATTTAAACCACAGCGGCTCTAACTGCTGGCATCTCTGAAGCAACACTGAGCTCGGTGAAGCTCCCAGATGGATGAAAACTTCAAATATGCTGGTGTTTAGCAGCATTTTATAAAGTAAAGTACTTCACAAATTAAGAATCTGACCAGATGGTGGCGCTACATCAAAAGTCAGAGGATCACCAGGTAAATCAGAATGAATCCTTTAAGGAACTTGGATATCTCCACCAGATTTCACGATAATCCATCCACGCTTTGTCGAGATATTTCAGCGAATATTAAAATCGTCAACCTCACGGTGACTCTGGAGTTCACCTCAGTCATCAGGATTCGTCCTAAATGACATTTTCTTACTTCTTGCCATGTGTCTTCCAGAGACGCTGGACTCGGCTCTGCTGGCTCTCTGCGGGCCCAACAGGGTTCTGGAGGACTCCACCTGCGAGTGCATCTGTCAAAACGGACTCACCGAGGCCAGCTGTGATCCAGGCTGGAAACTGGACCACAATACCTGTAAGGAAAGTTTTTGTTTATTGCATGTACTGAAAAATGTATCTTTTCAGCTGCCTGGACCGGCGGATGACTGCAAGTCTGTAACACCAGATAATAATATGTGCCCATGCCTGAAAAGTGGTGACAAAATGCCCCTTTGAAGCGTTTAAAAGTGTTGAGAAATACCACTTCTTAAAACGCTGCCTCTGCCCTCGGTTTCATTAAGAATGGTTTACAGTGAATACTAAAGGGCCGTTAAAAGGAACTAAGCGTGATCAAATAAGAAAGAGAAAGAGATAGAAGGAAGTTTCGGGAATTGGGCTTTATGCAAATATCGAACAGGTAGGAACATGATCATCAAAGATGATCATCAGTTTTGCACAATGCAATATCTGATCAAGTTTGGTTTTGATTAATAAAACTACCTTCCCTCTTTTCCTCCCCGTTTTATCTTCTCGATCCCAATCTTCTCTCAGGTGAATGCCAGTGTGAAGGTCAAAGTGAGGGCAAGTTGTGCCCTGCTGGCCAGCGGTGGGATGACGAGCTGTGTGGCTGCGTGTGCGCTGCAGAGTGTCCCGGCAACCAGCCGCTGAACCCCGACACCTGCCTGTGTCAGTGCAGAGAGAGCCCACAGTCGTGTCTGCGGCAGGGCAAGAGGTTCAACCCCAACACCTGCAGGTAGGAGTCCGGTCCTGGTCCTGGTAAAAGCCTAAGTGGCCTTGCTTTACCCCCTTTTTCCTTGGGGCAAAGACAGCTTGTCTCCTCTTGGTCTCTGCCAACCAGACTCTTGAGAACCCCCTTCAGCCTGAAGCCCAAAAAAGTTCATTATAAACACACGAACAGACATTTTCACTCAAACTTGACCATGTTGCTTCTGTGACGGGAACAACACGAATCTTGTACTTAGTTTCAACCTCTGATTAACTGTTCACACAGAGAACACAAATATGGTGTTTCATATCTGTTGGCTTCAAAATATTCATCAGTCAGTAAAGTGAGTGAAAATGGACATCTTATTTTGAAATCACAGTTGAACAGTTCATCAGACTTAATGAAGTGTTTCTACGCATTTAATTCAGAGAAACAGTCTCTCAGTCGGGCTTCCAAGCCTTTGGAGTTATTCGTTTTTCTTTTTCTACTTCCAAAGTTGCATCAAATACAGAAAGAATCCTTGAAATCAGCAGTTCTGTGGCACAATTTTCCATCTAAACTGCACTTGTCTTTATTAACAACACAACCATTGCATTGCATAAAGGCACTGACCACAAAGACATGTAACGGTGTCCTCTTGGTGTCCTCTCGGACAGTCTCAAGAGCTGCACATCTGTGTGTCAGTTACCTGAACCGGTAGTGGGACAGCTGCTCCTGTATCTGGTGCTTCAGATGATTGAAGGACCGTTGGAGCGGCGCCACAACTCTCCACCCTGGGAGCTCCGGCATGAGGGGAGAGTGAGAACCAGAGCGTCGGGAGAACGAACTCTCGATGGAGATGTCAAACATTCCACACAAGAAAAAGAAAAAAGAAAAAAAAAAGTTCTCCTTCCGTCTTATTTCGCTCGCATGTTTCCATCTGACCTTTTATGGACATCGGGCGTCCAAAAAGATTTGCGTGTTTTGCATGCGCGTCGCAGTTCCCACAGTCAGCATGCAGGGGATCAACCTTCCTCTGACCCAGGAGGCCTGCAGAGAGACAGAGAGGGAGACCGGGTGAACTTGATGACAGTGAGCAGAGCAGCCATCCGAGCAGCTCGGAGACGGATGGAGTGACAGACACTAAGAAAATATATCAGCGGACAAGAGCTTTGATACGACTGATTTATAATCGGGGCTTTACATGTGGGAAAGTTCACGAACGTACACTCGAGTGACCTTCGATAGCAGTTTCATAAACTTTCTCAGCTTCGGAGGGGACGAAATAAATGAGATCTTTACTCAGACTGAACTTCGGCATAACTCGGATCCCATTTTGATCCACTTATGCAGAAGACTTTCGAAGTTGCATTAAATGCGTTTGTTGGTACGAAGCTTTGTTGTTTCTACTTCAGGATTGATTTTAAGCAAAAAAAAAAAAAAAAAAAGACAAATATCCTGGTAAAAACCAAATCCACCTTTTACCTCCAAACACGGCAGGTATCATTCTTTTCATTTCTTTGACTATTTCTTTTTTACAGTTTGATTCAGCATCTGGTCACAGGAGGTGGTGCACAGAAAAACCAGACACCTACTGTGATTTTGAAGAGGAGAGTTCCCAGAATTCTTGTCTTTCTGGAAAAATACTCCCTTTTTCTCACACACAGAATCTTTTTGATGCACGCACAAAACAAAACTTGGATCAGGGTTTATCCAAAAGGGATGTGATGATCTGAATAATCAATAGCAAGCACGCCAAGAGGATATAATCTCCCCTGTGTCTTTTTATTTCTTCTCTGTTCCTCCTTTCAACCTCACCTATCTAAAAAAAAATATTTTTTTTCTGCTTCTCTTTTTTTTATTCTGCCCTGCACTTATTTCTATTTATTCACTCTATTGTTTCTCTCTTCTCCTTGATCCCGTCTTTATCTCCGGCCTTCCTGTCTCTAGTTGCTACAGGTTGCCTTGCAGGAATCCCAGGCGTGTGTGCCAGCCCAGGTTTTACTACAGCCCTCAAGTCTGTCAGTGCATCCCCAACTACATGAGGCCTAACTGGAATTAACAAACAAAACGGCAGGCGGAGGAGCGGGACTGCAGGCGCTGCCATTAACTGCCCTTTGACCTTCAACTTTCTTGCCTGAAAACAAAAGGGGTAAAACGGTAGAAGTGCCTCTCGACGAGGGCAGGAAGTGGAACTATATAGCTACGTGTCCTGAATTACAGCAGACTACGAGCAGCATTTGGACAGTTTGGACAATGCTGTAATAAAGCATCTGCAAAGGAGGATCAAAGAGGCCAACCATATGCAGGAAAACCAGTGGAAAAGGAAATGAGCGGTGATATTTGACCTCTGTTGGACTCTTGTCTGACTGTGGCCCATGTGTTGGCCTTTGTCCCATTGTTAATAACACGATCCTGAATGGAAACAACCAATCACACCTGGAGACTGCCGACAAGCCTGACAGCGAGGCGGGATGGACCAATCAGACTCTGAGCCAGCGTTCGTCTCTGCTGCAACATGTTCGAGCAAGAAAGCCAACCACCGACCTGCTGCAGAGGCACCGCTCATGCCTGCGTGAAATGGAAAGTGGAATAACATAATAACAGACCAGATACCATACTTTTTTTTTTTTTAAATAAACTAAACAAGCTTTAAGCTTCAGGCAACTTCATACTTTGGCAGCCTCAAGAGACGAGATATTGGAGACGCTGTAGGAATCATGTTGCAGAAGTGGTGTAATGCGAGGTGTTCTGGGATGAATCTTTTTTTGTTTTCCAACACTAGATTTTAATTCTAGCAGGTTGTGTCTATTACATGTACACTGAGGGAAAGAGTAAATCTCTTCATCCAGCTCTGTTAAAAGTCTGGTTTCCCTCAGATTTCTGTAATTTTCCAAGACGGTGATTAATTTAAAACAACTCCCAACAATTAATATGTCCTCCAGTTTCTAATTGCGCCTACTTCAGTGCTGCTCTTTGAAGACTTCTCTTATGCAGGCTGAATCAAGTCACCACTGATGTTAACACGAGGGTAGTTCTGGGTCTTCTACTAATTTAACTTTACTCGCTCCAAGTAATATTATTTGTATATATTTAATTTGTTCATATTTAAAACAGTGAAATTTTTAAGAGGGAATCGTGTGTAGTTGTAAAATACTGTATTTAAGTCACTATCTTAACTAAATATTGTTTTGGAGCAACACTATTTACATGACTTTGTACTCAAGCAGAAAATTTGAATTATGTTTTTGATTGTATATTTTTTCTGCACTGCAAAATATTCATTTTAACAGGTCATTTAGACGCCTTGGCAGTTTGAGCTACGACTGCAGGCCTCAAAAATGCACAAAATGTTATGATGAATGTTAAGATTTACCGCAGTGTAGAAATAGTGTTTATGGATGCAGAGAAAAACAAACTGTCATAATGCTTAAATATTTAAAGTAATTTCGAAGTATTGATTAAAAGCCTTGTCAGACTGATATGTTTATGCCTCTATTTTGTTGATTCTTGAACGACGTTTAGAGAACAGAAATATTTCAATCATTTTAACTCGAAAACATTTTGCCACTGTCAAGGCCACAACCAGGATTTTTGGAATTCAGCCTTTCCTTCGTAAGAGGAAAAAAACAAAAACAATTATTCATTTTCAGTTTGCTTTTAAAGCATTAAAAGTCAAATTTGGTCTTAAATCTACCTAAATAAAAATCCAAAATATGTAATATGTGTTATCCAAGAATGCAACTCCCACATTTACATGAATATAATCCATACAATGAAAATCCTTCACTGCTCCTTTAAAAAGGCTGTTGCATGTAAAAAAAACACACACCTGTGGGTGGGAACTTGACTCTCCATGTGGTCTCCCGTTTCTTCTTCAGCCACGTCTCTCACTTCCTCCTCTCTCAGTCTGTGTCTACCACAACAAACAATGTTGACTCAGAGGGGGGAAAAAAAAAAGAAAGAGAAAGAGAGATCACCTTTCTGTCTGACCTTTTGTGACCGTCTGCCTGTCGTACCGCCTGACACACTTGTCTGCCTGCATGGATAGTGATTACAGTGCGTGATGACTGATTCGTAGCAGAACGGCAACACAGAAAGCCGAAGAACTGATGCAGGTGGTTAATATCGACTCTACCGACGAAGACAGAATTCATTTCACAGTAACGCTTCGTGTCATTGTGTAGAAAACAGGAGGTTCCCGGCCAGTACGAGGCCGCAGTTGGTGGAAATCCAGGTCTTAAAATCTGGATACGCTCAAGACGAGACCGGCTGCTGAAAGCACCTTCACTGCTGGGCTATGCCAAGTTTTCAGTTAATTTCCTCTCCACCCACGTCAGATCTTTTAATCTCAGTGAGATGACATGCAAAGAGGTTGGCAGAGGTGAAGATTTATCATGCGAGTCCTGATCAGTCGACCCAGGACATAATTCAATATTTTCTCTTCCTCTGCGGCAGTCCGACGCGTCTTATCTTCAGCCAGCGCACTGAATCGTTTCGTTTCCTACTTTTGGATCACGCTGCTCCTTCCTCTGATGAAAGAGCATTTCTCTGGTTGCAAAGGATACAGCTATCGGCGGGGGTGGAGGGGGTGGGTGGGTGGGGGGGGGGGGGCAGCAGAGGCGATGCCATTTGAAATAAGTTTTATTTTTTTTTCTTTCAAGAACAAAATATAAACCCGGCTCCAACATTCAGTTAGATAATAAGCCATTGAAACTCTTCAATTATTTACAAAAGATAGAAAATAAAACATAAATAAATATAACCTGCTGCTGCTCATGGTGGACTGGTGCGGCCCCCCAGTAACACGTAACCTGTGGTCGTTCATGCCTGCTGTGTCTGAAACACAACGCTCACCCCCAGTAGCAGAAATCACAATGTTTTTACGGTTTTGGACAGTTCAGATAAATATTAAAACAAATCTTGATTTAAGTGAGGAAAATATAACATAATCCAGAGTGTCTGCTGCTCCACTGACGGCAAATAAGAAGCAACATAAGTGACAACGTCCGGCAGTGAATCGGTGATGCCGGCGCGTGTTGTGGGTTGTAGTTGGTGTTGTTACGTGAACGATGAGAAGTGAAGCCGTTTCTTATGTACAGTGGAGCAGCTCCGTATGGAGAAAGTCTTCTGAAAACACGATGGCGTAATGCTTTGCAAGCAGGGAAAAAACAACTGTTAACATATGGAGGAGATAGATGAACACTGACCCCTACTGGTTACTCATGGCAAAGACAAGCAGCGCAGACTTAGTGAGGAGCCTTTTATAAGAAATAAATTTCATATTTAAGCATGAATTAAACATTAAAACCTTCTCAAAGAAGACTCTGATACAGCGATTTTACTACTTTAGAGTTTAGACTTAGTCTAAATTGTTTTTATAACTTTCAGATGTTAAAACAGCACGAACTCCGATGCTTCCTCTGCGGTACATCCCCCACCACTAGTGCTCAAGGTGAAACAAATTATAAGAGAAATCGTAAGAGTGCAAAAAGCAAACAATATAATTTTATGGCTTACTGATATGAAAAACATGTGTCCCAGTGGAGCCTTGAATTCATTTTTTTTTCACAGTTTTCAACAGTCCAGTCTTTAAGCCACAACACTTATCTAATCTCCAAACCAGGTGAAGCAGCTGGAAAACAGCACGGCGGTTCCAGAGCAGGCACTTCAGTACGAGCTGTCCTTCAAACAATCCGACTCGGGTTCAGTCCTGCAGTCTTTCAACCGACCGGCTGTTACGTCTGGCGTCCTTGGGCCTCGCGGCGAAAAGTCCAGGAACCCTTTTAGGTGTCGGTCTGCGTGTCCAGACTTTGTCCACAGTGGGGAACAAACCGTGTGGAGAGGTACGATCCATCCATCCAGCGGGAAACCTCGGTTCACTTTGACCTAATTTAATTTGTCATTGTTCCCTGAAACAGAAAAAAACAAAACAAGAGAAAAACATTACAGATAAGCAACTCACTGGATTCATAATAAATCAGGGAAATGTTCAGTCGAGAGTTCAGTTTTCTTTTGTTTACTCCTGCCTTGTACGGTTTATCGATCCACTGCAGCACACAACCCGACCTTCTCAAACCCGCCGGATTCATGAAATGATCCCAGTCTGAACCGAGTCGATCGGGTCGAGTTTGATGCTTCAGGTTGCGAATTACAACTCGAGACATTAAATGTAAATAACTCTGGACGTTCGACGCGCTGGACGACCGAGATGGCCGACTCACCTTCATCGTCGGAGTCGAAGCCGAAGATGTTGGAGCACTTCTGCTGCTGCAGGTGACTCTGCAGCTCCTCCCCGCTGGCGAAACTGGCGAAACAGTTGGCGCAGCGTTGCCTCTGCAGAGCGGCGGCGGCGGCGGCGCTCGCCTGCTCGGGAGGCGGGCTCCTCTGGGACGGCTGCAGGAAGGACACCTCCTTCCTCCGTTTGGGCATGGTGATGTACTTCTCGTCCAGGTACGCTGTCGGCGGCAGGCGCATGTACGGCTTCTTGCTGTACTCTATAAGAGTGTCACGCATGGAAGATTTCACTTCCTCATTCGACGCCTGTCCGTTCGTTATCAGAGAGCGATCGGCGACGCCCGTCGTAGACGCTTCCGCTTTGGCTGCGGACGTCTCCGGCTTCTTCGGTGTCGACGGACCGCTGCGATCTTTGCAGCGTTTCTTGACGATCTTCGCGTCGTCGTCTCTGTGAACATCTTTGCGCTTCTTGTTGGCTTTGCTTGGGTCCGAGTTCTTCTTCGATCTTTCCTTCTTGGTTACCTTGTGCGTGTTCCCGGTGGGTGGACAAGTCCTTTCATTGAAGATGTTGGTAGCAGCAGGCGTGACGGTTGCGTCCGAGGCCTCCTCTTCCTCCTTCTCCTCCTGCTCTTCCTCTCCTTTCCCCTCCTCATCAGGAGATCTCTTCCCTGATGCTCCGCTGGCCTCCTCCTGTTGGACTTTACACAACGCGGACGTTTTGCTCGTCCCCTTTTCTTTCACAGACTTCTTGTCCCCCTTTTCATTCCTGTCTTTAGGCTTCTGATTTGATTTTGAAGTTGCATGTTTCCCTTCTTTTGTGCCGTGCGATTGCTTTTCCTTTCTCTTGACCTTCTGCGTTGTTTTCTCCGGGGTGGGCGGTGCATTTAAGTTGTGAGCTGGGACAGAGTTACCGGAACCGCTTTGTGTTGAAGCCGGGTTTTCCAACTGGGTTTTTCCCTCGTCGTCAGCGCAACTTTCTAACGCTGCCGCTGCAGCTTTGGCCTCAGCTTGTGGTTCAGCAGATCTGGACTCTTCTGCTCGCTTCCCGGCTGACGAGACGTTCGGGTCCCGAGCAGGACCGTGTTTCTTGACTTTAATATTTGCAATTTTGTGCTTCTTTAACTTTGAGTGTGAAGATGCAGAATGATTTTTACGCGAGATCCCCTTCAGTTTAAAATGATTCCTTTTAATCTGCTTGCCAGCTGATTTCTTGGACTTTGATGCGTCTGTAGTTTCGGCTCCATCCTGGACCTGCGAAATCTTCCCTTCTTTTACTTTTAACTTGTTACTCGCTGTTGCGATCTCAAGTGTTTCAGGAGAGGAGAGCTGGGCAGGACTCTTCTGATCCGTCTGCACAGCCAGTCTCTCCTTGCCAGTTTCACTGTTTTGACCTGCGGTAGTGTTTTCATCGTACGTTACTTTGTTCGACTTCGGAGGACGTCCCCGTCGTTCAGGACCTTTTGTCTTTCCTCTGACCTGCTTTTTCTTTAACCTGTGGCTCACTTTGCTCCGGTGTTTTGACAATGACGATGTGATGACTGTGGAGATTTTGGCAGCTGCCACAGTTGTATTTGTTATTTGCCCCTTTCTTAAAGTTTGCCTTAATCTAAGATTAGGAACGGCAGGCTGTGCAGAGGTGTCCTTGTTGGAGAGATTCTTCAACACATTTAACTCCTTGTTCTCGATCCTCTCTCTCAGCTTCTGTATTATCAGAGATGCTTTGCCTGCAGAGAGACGAGGGGCCTTCACATGTTCTGTTGTTGGCGAGTCATGTGTCGCCTGTTCTGTTAAACTGCAAGCAGCTTTTTCACCCTCAGACGTAGTTACAGCAGCGGTATCATCTGAACTCGGATCCCGTTGCGTCCTCTCGGCCAGCGTGTCGCTATGTTTCTCATCTGTTGGTACACTTGTGTTTTTGTCTGGTTTCGTGGATTTGGAGGCGTAGTGCTCTCGTTCATGAAGGTTCAGCGCCCAAAGGCAGATGAATAGTTTCGAACATCCAGGGAGGCAGCACACTGCCTGCAGCGGACTGTGCTTCCTGGTGTGGTGTCTCATCTCCATCCCGGATTTGAACCTGGCCGTGCAGCCCTGATGGAGGCAGGGATGCCGGGGAGTGAGTCGGTGTCTTTCAACGTGGTGCTGAAAATGCTCAAAACTCCACAAAACCCTCATGCAAATGCTGCATTTACCGTTTCCAACACGGAAAGCCAGTTCCAAGGGTTCGACCTCCCCGTAGTGATCCTCCAGAGCGTGGTAGAGGAGCGCGACCCGGTTCTTTGACAGGTCTGTAAACCAAGAGCATCCATCCAAAGGACAGCAAAGTTTCTCTGGTGGCTCCACATTTTTCTCCTCAACAATCTTCCTATTTTGTTTTGCGGCCGTCTTCAGGACCTGCAGAGATTCTGACACCTTCATTTTATCTTCTCTGACAACCTTAACCGACGTTGAAGACGAATCCATCTCTGTATCTCGGTTTTCCTGCAGCCTGGGATTCACAGCTCCGTCACTTGTTCTTTCTCGAGGGACCTGCAGTGTCTGCTTAGCTTCAAAGTCCTTTTTCGATTTGTTAAATTCTTTCTTTTTGCCAAAATGTCCATTTACATTGTGAACAGTAGTTTTACTATGAAGGTGCTTTGATGTGCTTTGTTTTTCTTGTGAAGGACTATTCACTGGCTTGTCCTTAGATCTTAATCTTCTAGATTCAGATGCGTTTGAATCTGTCGGGCTCATTAATTTCAGAAACACAGTGGATTTCTTCGGCCTTCCCCTCCCTCGACACCCGGAGGACATGTTTGTGGTCTTGGCTTTGGCAGAGGTTTTAGGTGTGGCAATATCTTTGGTCTCAGAGGCCCCGTTTTCTGGAGATTTATTACCAGCTGAATCTTTACTCCTCTTCAGCTTTTCGATATGATCCGACAGGTGCATCATAGCCAGGAGGTCGTCTTTGAATATCGTCCGACAGAACATGCACTCGTCTTTACGGTAATGAAACATTGCGTGTGCGACAACGCGGCTCCCCTTGAAGTCCTTGTTGCAGAAAGTGCAACAGAAGTCCAACTTGGATTCCTCCGATTCTGGTTGCGGATCCATAAATTCGCTGTTCTCAGACGTGTCTGAACTCTCATCCTGGGTTCTCTCCGGCGCTTTAACATCAATCACCGAGTCCTCCAGTTGTGGTACAGAGCAGCTGGAGGTAGTCTGTATTTTGTGAGGAACGTGAGGTTTACTTGCATCTCTTGACTCTTTGGCAGCACTGTTCCCTGGAGCTCGCTGTTTATCGTTCTCCAGATCTCGAGCGAGCTGCTCAGGTGCCAGGTCAGTAACCATTTCCGTTACTAAGGTCAGAGCGGATAGGTCGCCATCAGCTGCACCGCACGGGTCTGTTGGTGGATAACGAGCCTCTGTCGTGTCATTTTTCCAAGGCACATGTACTGTTGAGTCTTTAGGGCAAACTTTTGTGGCATCCATCTGAATACTAGTGCTGCTGACTGATATAGATGTTTTAACACTTTCAGCCTGAGAGGAACGAGGTCGGAGTTCTTGTTTCTCACCTCTGAGTGGAACATGTTGCGACTGTGAGCTTCCATCTGCAGCGTCGGTGTTTGAAACATTGGCTTTATGGGAAACTGGAGGGCTTTCATCAGCAACTTTCCCTGGATTTTTGTCTGTCTCTGCTTTTGCGACGTCCCCTACGGTCACTGCTTTAGAGACTTTGTCTAAAACTGGGGATTGTGATGCGATGGTGACTTTCATCTCCACAGCAGGCTCTTCACAGAGCTCTCCTGCTGCTTGAGGGACCTGACCTAAATGTGTACCTACTGTCAGTTCACCAGCTGCTGAAGTCTTTGAGGCTGCGGCAACCTCCATCTCGGCAGCAGACCTGCCAGGGAGATCTCTTGCGATGGTGATGCTCTGAGAGATTTTCCGCGTGCCTTCAGTTTGAGGGGTTTTATGTAAAACTGGGGATCCTGTCAGTTTATCTGCTGCTGGCCTCTGAGAAGCAACAGTAACTTTCATCTCAACAGCAGACTTTTCAGAGAGCTCGCTTGCTGAATAAATCTTTCGTGAGGCTGCTTTTGTAGTCTGAGCTTCAGGAACATTTTCTAAAACTGTGGATTCTGTATTTTTAGCCTCTGCTGTTGTCCGAGGGGAAGTTGGATCTTTCATCTCAGTGGCAGGCGTTTCATAAACCTCTCTTTGAGGATCTTTAGGAGAACTTCCCTGCACGGAGGAGCGTGTGATTGTGGACACCGAGCGATGAGCATTCGGCCCGTTACCTTTTCCTTTTGGCCGCCGAGCGTAGCAATGCAGCAGTTGGACAAACATGGCTTCGCCCCGCGCTCGAACAACCACCTCTTTGCGATGTACAGTCTTGACGGGTTGTGACGTCGCAGGGAGCTTCACCGTACGTTTGTAAAGCAACACTTGAGGCAACCCTCTGTGTCTGTTGCAAGAGTCCTCAGTAAACGTACCCATCAGTTCATTGTCCGGTAAGGAGAGCTCCAGAATTACTTGTGGTGTGGAAGCTGGTTTAAGAGAGTCCAAAGAGAACCCTTTCTCGCTGTTGTCGTCCTTCACCTTTAAATCCCAGTTTCCTGAAGGTTTGTGTTTGGCATCGTTCTTAATCTGAAGCGTCTCTGATCTCTTCAAGACAGATGATTGATCGTGCTTTTCATGACTGAACCCATGCTTTTTGATCTTCAAAGGACCTTTATTCTTTTCAAGAGCTCCTGCGTCCTCCAGGAGCCACTTGGGTTTTTTAATCCTTCGTTTCGGCATGTTCTTCTCCGAGAGTCGTGTGGTGCGTCGATGTTCTCCGTGCCCTTTGTCCTGCATTCGGTCAAGCTGCCAAAAGGAGCGCCTCAAAGGTTGAGAGGATCCTTCCTTCACTTGGTTGCCTTTCTTCTTTACGTCATGATCAACACGCAGACGTGTTTTTCCCGGGCCCACCTTTAGTCTTTTGGATGCCGTGTCACGCTCGTCTTTATGATGTCGCTTTTTAGCCGCTGCCTGAAGTGCACTTTTACTTCCTTTCTTACAAAGCGATGCGCGTGATTGGAGTGCAGGCTTTTTGGAGCAGTAATTAGATATCCATTTGTCCTCCATGATTTCTTCCAGAGCAGCACTAACCACCTTCTCACTCATCAGCTTCAAACAGTTGGTCCGCAAAGCAATGAGGTTCCAAAACTCTGGGTCAAAATACAGATCCTTCTTCAAGACCTGAGGAAAAACAATGAGCAGATATTGAAGTTACGGGGCATTACGTTCATACACACTTTGCTAATTACTGCATTTAAAAAAAGATGCTCCACCTGCAGAGTTTCAAAGCGAATGTGATTTGCTATTGGGCTGTGGTCCACGTGGTACTCCTGATCAGGATGCATGTAAAGGATGTACACCATCTTGTAGGATTCGACCGTGCGCTCCAGGAAGAAGACGAGGAGAGCGCATGCCCGGCAGACCTCCAAGTCATTGGGTAGCAAGCTGGCAATGGTTTTGTAGATTAGGGACTTGGTGATGACATCACAGGGAAGACAAGATTGCAGAGCATTAGCGCAGAGCTCCACACAGAACTGGAGACCATCCTCGCCCACCTGGTGAAATACAAACAAAGAGGGATTAACATTCAATTCACTACATCAACATTTTAACAAATCCAAGCACTTTTAAAAATGATTTTACAAAAATACACTAGTTTAAATTTCTGTCTCACTTCTTGCAGCGTGGCTCTGATGAACGGGAAGATTGAGGTGACATTAGCGGCAGACAGCATCAGCTGACGACTCTCCTCGAGTAGAGCTTGCTTGGGTGTTTTCAGACGACTATGAAGTTTACTCCACACGAACACGAGGTCGCTGCAGAGGACAAGGAGTTCAAATTCAAGTTCACTTAAACGGGGACTAAATGTAAATTATGAGCTCTTAAATAGGCCTCACTTGATCTTTCAAACTGATTTCTTACTATGTTAGCATCAGATTTAACTCACCACAGATAGTACATGTCTCCTCTGCGGAGCTGCTGTGACAAGAAGGCTGTGCTGAGGGCTAGTAGCAACTCATCCTTTTCCTCACACTCCAAGCTACAGATGATGTGCACTGCAACGTCACCATTAACATCAGCCACCTAAAACACAGAGAACAGTGCCACTTCATACACAAAATGTTGGCATCGTTTGAAGGTAGCCGAGCAACAGCACAAGAATGCAACAGACTAAAGCAAAACATTTTCCCCACTTGACTGAAACAAGCACCAGCCTCCAGCATACAGCCACTCCACCCACCTCTTTATGAAGGCGGTCGTGCTGTGAAGTCTTGTAAAGCCATGTGAGGTAGACCTGGAGGAAGAACAAGTGTTGTCCTGCTGTGGGATGCCGAGCACAGCACGCAGCCAGGGCCAAAGCCTCACTGACGCGCTCACAGGATAAAAGGTACCGCACCCGAAGCTCGAAGAACACCGGCAGCTCAGAGCTGATGCAGCCATCCACTGAAGGAGGATATAGTTTTAGTTGACTTCGATATTGAGACAATCACTGAGAACACACTGTCTTTAAACAAGATTCAAATACACTCGACACCGTAGGAGTCCAACTCGACAGGAAATAAAACCTTTGGTTTACAAACTGTTTACACGTTGAATCGTGGCAAATGTAGCCGACATGTTTCAGGGTTCAGAAAGTGTTCATTATATATACACGCAGACCGGTATCGGTATCAGTGCTGGTAAAAAAAAATATGAATCATGTCACTGACCTTCATTCTGAGGTAAACTGGAGTCACTGAGGATTGCCTGTAAAGCCGGGCTGGCCCAGGGCCCGCCGCCCCGAACCAAACGCTCCACCTGAAGTAAGTGAACATTCTGATGCTTTGCAAGGGCTAGATGACATTCCTGGAAGAGCACGAGGACAAAAACGGTGTCTGTGATGAATATTTTTCCCATTCTCACACGTTTAAAGCCATAAAATAGTGTTTCACATTTAGCGAGAAGCAAAGCACGTAATAAAGTCAGCCGCCAGAACCTGTGTTTCTGATTAATCACCCACAAATCATCGCGCTGCTGGAAGAGGTTCTGGACTTCATCCTTACCTGGAATGTAACAGTGAAGGTTTTCAGCGGCTCCTGATTAAAGTCTCTCTGGTCAAAGAACAGCAGCAACTCAAAAACACTCCTGTAACGAGAGATCCAATTAACAAACCCGTCATTTTCAACAGCTCAAATCTACTCCATAACTTTAACCTGAGCACGGACAAGAAACTGAGTGAAATATCTGTGTGGCTGTAAAGACAGTGACTGTGGTGAAGAGGCAGTGGAATGCAGTTAATTGCGAAGCCGAGAGGAAACCCCGGGGGAGGCCGGATGAAGGATGGACCGTTTAGGGATGAACTCAGGTCAACCGTTGGCAGCATGCCAGGGTTTTTCCTGGCTCGCAAATGTGCTTATGTGAGCCAGCAAACACAATCAACTTTCCTTTCTATAAAAGCTGCCACCAACAGCCCAGAATATACTGGATTAGGTCAGATGTGGTCAGCCAAACGGGAAAATTAATAGGGTTTATTTACCGTGGGTGCAAATAATCAAACGTTTGTTTTTTTGTATGCAACTGATGGGAGTATGTGTTTTTATCAGTGTATGATCACACTGGAAACTTTAAGGGATGTAAATGGATGTTCCTTTCCTGCTTATTTTACTTAATACACTTGTGTGCTTCATAGAAAGAGAGTTATTATGTCTTATCGACGTCAAGTGCGTGTTTTTTGTCCTGGGGTGTGTGAAATTTGATATTTTATGTGCTTTTTCAAGGCCCCATTGTGCACGACCAATTCCCTATTTGGCAATAAAAGGTCTCATTCATTCAGTCACAATTAAACCAAAGTGAAACTATGGACAGTGAAACAGAACTCTTCGAAGGAGGAACCGAAACACAAGACAACTCTTTCCTTCGGAAATCTAACATGACAAACATTTCACAATCTGTCTGGTTATTGAGGGGAAACAATTCAACAAAATAAACAGGAAAAAGCTTCTGACAAAAACGCTTCTATTTAATATGCCACTTCAAAATAAACTTGACTTCTTTTTAAAAGGTGCAAGTGTGATTACACCGGTCTACTCTCCAGACATCTCTTAAATGGCTGTATGTGGCCTCTGACGTCCACCGATGCAAAGAGAGAGCCTCAGATTTCCAGAGCAGGAGGAGCTGAGATACGAGAACCTCGGTTCTGCCGGTAGCTCAATGTGCCTCGTTCATCTACTGCTTTTTATCAAGGTATGTTCTCATAACTAGTTCCACAATCGTTTTTTGTGACAATATTTCATCTGACTCGCGTGTTCGCTTCGCCTGACTTGAACTCAAACGCTTCATCAGACACAGGAAGAGAAAGAGATAAGCTCTTTCTTAACCAGAGCATATCTGTGGTAATTACTTAGATCTGCAAAGACCGAAAGCAACTTCTTCAGTTAGTTGTGTGTACTTACAAAGCCAGACTACTGAGTGTGTGGAGCACATGATCACAGTTTGACGTGAAGGCTGAGGCGCGAGCAAAATAGCAGAGAGCTATCTCAAGGATCCTGAGCTGAGGCAGCGGCACCTGCCAGCGAGAGGCATGCTCCTCCACCAACTGCACAGAGCGAAGGCACAACAAAGACGAGACAAAAACAGAATTACAAGGACAATTAAAAGTTTGCAGCATTTTGCAGATAAAAATATGTGGCAATATTAGATGTTTTGACTGTACAGTGGTGACACAATAAGAACAACAAGTCTCTAAACACAGCTGAGGACAAACTAGTTTCATGTAATTTCATTACAAAATAAATGTAATTGCAATCTGTTACAGATGCTGAGAAATAAATATTTTTACAGGTACAATCAAAACATGTTGCTGACTATGAAGGGTTTACGTCTGAATATATTCTTCTTAATCAGCATGTTGTTTTTATGTTGATTAAATCCAACTGCTCTTTTTACAGCCAACATTTTTGACTGGAGCAGCTCGGTCCCCTTCAACACATAATGATAAACTATCCAAGTCAGCAGCCCATTTCCAAACAGACTTTATCGCTTCTTTACACAATGCTGACAGTTCGTCTTTGAACGATGTGCTTATATTGCCATCTAACGGTGGACATCCAGGACAGTGAAATCCTGTTAATGTTAAACTGTCAACAAAGTTGACCTCAAGCTTTTACTAGATCACTAAAACTAACGTGGCGCACTAAATTAAACTGCAGCAAAGCATCACAAGTTAAATTTGGCAGCTCCCCCCCTTCCTTTGATGCTTTATAAAATCATCTCCATGCCAGGCCAAACTGTGTTTAATCATAGAAATGAATATCTTGGATTAGTCAACAGGTAATAGCGGACTAGACTAATTCCACAGTTAGATAATTCGGTTATAACGTTGTTTGTCTCTCTGTCAGGTCAGTGCCCTCCTTAACAGTCGGTCCCTGAAGGGTAAAAGCCAAGATAGAAACCTCAGTGTCCTTCTCCTTTCAGACCTAAATTTCAGTAAATAAATGAACCATGTTTTAAATATCTCACGTTAAACTAGTAACCTAAAACTAAACGAGTAACCGGGCAGCTTCATCTGACCCAAACTGCTTGTTTACTACTGTTTGTAATCAACACCTCCTGTGTTTTATGTTGTTGTACTTTTGCTGCTTCGCTTTGTTGTTGTTGTTGTTGTTGTTTTTCGTGTATACAATGTGGTCTATAAATAAACATCCCTCCAGCCTCTGTTTTGTCATTCCAGGATTAACCATCAATCCCCAATGATTGACAGACTGACACCTTAATTGACCTGTCTACTGCTTGGTGGGGGAGAGAGGGAGGGGAGAGGGGGGGTCACGAAATTTAATTGTGATACCGGAAGTTGTGTTACTGCACAAGTATTTCTATATCTACATGTCTTGTCGGTGCTCGGTGTCGGGACATTAATATCAAAACCCGAGCTTCATATTAAACACGTGATAACCCAGCCCGGTGGAGATTAAACCGACTCCGCCCGTGAGTTAGTCCGTGATCGTTGAAAGTTTCGGTCAACGTTCAAAAACTCCGCTAACCTGCTAGCGGGCTCGAGCGACTAGCCGAGTTAGCTCGGCGGCTGTTTGCGGGAAAAAATCGGGCGTCTTTGAAAGCGTTTGACTCGTTCAAACGAGGCCGATGTTCTCGGGACACCTTCGGGCGTCCGAGCTTCGGTTATTGGAAACGCCCGTTTTTAAAAAACGTTCGCGTACTTTGCTCGCAAAGCGACTTACGGCTGGTTAGCTCGATGCTAGCCGTTGTAATGCTAGCAGTTCCTGTGTGTGGGGGGAAGAGGAGGAGGAGGAGGAGGGGGGGGAGGAGTCGGTTAACATATGTGTTTCCATCTTCGGACAAAACGAGCCTGTCAGCCGACTTCGGCTGCGGATCCGGACCCTTACCTTGCGAAAGTCGGAGCAGAACGGTTCGCCGTCGACTCGCGAGTCGTCACCGCCCGAGTGGCCGCTCAACAAACTCCGCAGCTGGGTTTCCAGCCCCTCCGACTGGTGCGCGCCGCTCCGCTCCGCCATACTGCCCGTCGAGCCTCGCTCGTAGCCGCCGCACAACACATACATCGCCGCGGTCAACGACGCTCGTGTCGACGGCGCTGATTGGCTACGGCCAACGTAAACGGGGGGGAGCGCTCGCTCGCTGGCGCCGGCGTACGCCGGGGAGAGCGCTTCGGAAGGGGCGGTCACTTTCGTCCGACGGCTTTCCCGAAACGGACCGCCCACCCCGGTGTTACCGGGGAAACGTTCCGTGCGCCACAAACCACATGGCGGACACAAACACGACGCGTTTAATATTAGCGGTCACGTCCCTTTAATACAAACTGCGATTAAAAAAACAAAAAAAAAACAAAAACGGTGCAATACATAAAAACGAATGAATGTTATTCAGTTACAGGTGGGAAAAAAATTAACAAAGATCTTGTAAATGTTGTTTGTAATGATGATACGCTAGTACAGACTTTCTTTACAACTTTATTTAGTCGTACACATTCATTAAAGGTAAACTGATGCAATACAAAATGTTCTCTCCCAGACACAGCTAAGATTAAATAGTCAAGACAATTTTACAGTTACATCACAAGGAAGAAAATGACACCAGATTATTTTAGGAGCTTTGATTATACAATACTTTGATTTTTTTTTTTTTGTGTGTGTGTACATATACACAAACAAAAAAAAGCAGCATACAGTGAGCAACACTAAAAAGATAATGTGCCTATATACAGTAAATTTCTAAAATATGTCCCCTCTGGGATTAATAAAGTAACTACCTAACCCATTTATTAATCTAATCATAATAAATGAGAGTACTGTGGCTATTATACTATCCTATGTCTTATTTCTAATTTTGATTGAGACATAAAGCCACTGACACAATCATGTATTTTAAAACGGCAACAAAAGGCTTCTAATCAAACTTTGTACAAAACAAAAAGCTATCTCCCAGTTACAAACTTAAAAAAGATTTGGTTTGACAACTAAAAGCCTATATAATAAGTAATAATCACCTGCTGTAAATAATACGCAAGATCTACAGAAGCTGACCTAGTGGCACAATGTATGTTTCTTATTATACCGCAAGACTCAAGTTAAAACATTAAATCAATCTTTTTTTTTTAAGTGAAAAATAGAAGATAACCTCAAACCCCCCCAAAAAATTCCAAAAAATCATAAGAGTTTTCAATCTTTGTGACGCCTCCGCTGGACTTGTAGCATGTAAGAAATGTACAAGTGTGTACTGTGGTTTAGTCAGCCAATCACAGCTCATCGGTGGACTCCGACATGGATCGCTCTCTCCTCTCCCGACCCGTGACGAAGCTGAGCAGGTCGACGGCTGTCACGACACCAAAAACCATCTGCTTCAGGCTGGGAGAGCCGTCTGTCAAGTCTGGAAGGGAAGAGAGAGGCGTGTCGGGATTAGAAAGTTACAACAGGCATGTTTCAGAGATCCACTGCCCCATCATATGAAACAAATGTAAATATTCAAATGAGTGCGCGTAGACCAGTAAACGCACTTGCAACTATCCGAATGACACATTTTTGTTTAGAAATTAAACAATCCAGATAAAGGAGGCAGAATTTCAAAGATAGGAGAGCTCTCTGGAACTGATTCTACACCCGGACGGCAGCAAACTGCATCGGTGTACTGTCTTTAAACATCTCATGTGATCGGAAATAGTCTTTAAAAATACAATAAACAATGTAAGAGCAGCATTCGTTAATATTTGGCGCCGTTACAACCATTTGTTAATATGAAGAATATTTTCGCAAACAGCATATTAACACGTCAGTATTTATTTGTAGGTATTTTTCAGCAGACAAAACCAAAGATGCTTTTTAATGTTGGGAGTTTAAGTTGTGCTCCAAACTCACATTCAATGACCTCTACATAATATAATCGAGGAGAAAAGTGCAATAAAGTAACACAGTCGGTGTGCTTGTTTGACCCGACCAAGTCTGAAAGAGATGGCAGATGAGAGTGTTGTCCTCTCTGGGATGCTCAGCAAAGCTGGACTTTGATACTCGTGTATCAGACAGGAAGTATTCCTGGCAAGTTGACCAACTGAGCTCGACCAATGTTATTATAAAAAATGTGGGTGTGTCAGGATGACAGGTTCAGCAGCAGTCGATAGTCTGTCCTTGGCAAAAACACGGACCCGACACTCAGTCCATGGGTTATAAAACCAAGAACTATTAACAAGTTTTTGTCAAACTATTTCTATTGCTATGAAATGGAGAAAAAGTTTCAAACTCTACACGAGGAGTTTAAACTGATTTTAGGCTGAAGAGAGAAGAAAGGAGCTCAGGCAAACATAAAATATGGACTAAATGTGTGTGTGTGTGTGTGTGTGTGTGTGTGTGTGTGTGTGTGTGTGTGTGTGTGTGTGTGTGTTTTGCCAAAACACTTACACTGGATCTGTTCATGTACCACCAGGGCAAAGTGGTCAGTCTCCAGAATGCGAGATAACTTTCCCAAGTTATCAGTCAGACGGATCTGTGAATGAAAACGATGGGATGTGTTCAGAGGGAAAGACGGGTTAGAGATCAATCAAGGCAAGAATCAGTGCAACAATCAAAGCACCCCGCTCACTAATTATATATTTTAAGTCCGTAGTCATGAAACAGTTGCCTCTCACTGCCATGAGGTGGTGCTATAGCATCAAGTTCCCTGAGCACTTTCATGCTTGAAAAACTTCTTTCACATAGAAACAGTTGAATTTCATGGGAGACATTTTAACATTAGAAACTTTACTTAATCTAAAAAAAAACAAAAAAACACTTCTTTCTTTCCAATAAATACATTAAAGGTGGTTTGCAGCCTTTTCATCTGGAGATCCACCCCTGAACTTGATGCTGACCTGTTTGAACTGCTTGTACAGCACTTTGCTGACCGAGTCTGACAGCCTGATCTTTCCAGCAAGAATGGAAGACAACATGTTCCCTAAAGTCACCATGCCCAGGATTACCCTGCAAAAGAGACACACAGGGGTTCAAGTTAAGGCCTTCTCCATGCACCACAAGGACGCGAGTGTCTGATGGATTATCTTCTTTAAATATCCTTTCAACAGGACACTCACCCAGCTTCATCCACTACTGGCGCCTGGTCGAAGCCCTTCTCTTTGAGGATTTTGATGGTCCTCTGACAGGTGACAGTAGGCAGGACGGTGAGGGGAGCCGACAGGTTCAAGCCCTGCAGCTTCAAGTTCCACCACCTGCAGGACAAAGACACATCATTAAAAAAAAAAACAACAACAGGCGTTTACAGAGGAAGAGAAACATATTTTTTTATCCACGTACCAGGGCTTCTTCACCATCAGGTCTTCCTCCCTCAGGAAGCCCTTCTGAACCATCCACTTGTCACTCAGGAACTTTGACCTGGAGGGAAAATAAAAATCAGGACAAACAAAACCAAATACCTGTAAACACCTAAAGACCCTGAAGGGAGCTTAAGTTCACTCTTTAAAGTTTCTGACACAAACTGCGGGGACTCTCACATGTAGTTGCGGATGGAGTCTGGCAGGATGACCACGCAGCGCTGGCCCTCCTTCAGCTCTTTAGCGGCATTCACAGCTGCTGCCATGGCGGTCCCGGAGCTGCCTCCTGTCACAGACGAGAGCAACTGGTGAAGAGGTTTAAACTGACACCTCGAGAAAGTCTGACTTTATAACTTGACCCAGACGTCTGGTGTTTATGTCTCACTTACCGCACAGCAGGCCTTCGTCTCTAATCAGCATACGAGACATGTTGAAGGACTCCTCGTCGTTGGACTTGTACCAGGTGTCGACTACCTGGAAAAGAAAAAAAACATACGGCATCACATCAGTTAGGAACACATAAGAAAAAGGAGATAGAGGAAAATAAAGCAACTGGAACTCACTGTTCTGTCGAGCACGGTGGGGATGAAGTCGTACCCGATGCCCTCCACCTCGTACTGGGTCTTATCGGTCTTGTTCAGCACCGCGGGCTCAGCCAGGATGGAGCCTTCTGGGTCAACACCAACAATCTGCAAACAACACGCACCATTTCTAACCAACAAACGGCTCAGCGGATACTCAGTCCACTTTCTCTCAGCTGTAGCAAGGAGAAGTATGAAAATAATGGTCATAACAAGTCAGAAATATGATTCTAGAGAAAAACTTACTTTGATGTTTGGACATTTTTCCTTTAGTTTGCGGGCGATGCCTGTGATCGTCCCCCCTGTGCCTGCACCAGCCACCAGCATGTCCAGCTTGCCTGTCAAGAAAGGACAATCAAAGGTATAGCAGGAAGTTTAAGTTCATGCTTCTGATAAAAACACTTTTCTTGACAACAGTAGTGAGTTTCTAAGAGTTTTGTTTTCCTGATCATAAAGAGTTAAAGGTCCTCATACCGTGGCATTGCTCCAAGATCTCCTCAGCTGTGGTGTCGTAGTGAGCCAGAGGATTGCTCGGGTTGCGGTACTGGTCCAGGATGTGCGAGTTGGGGATCTCGTTCTTGAGGCGCCAGGCCACGCCCACGTGAGACTCCGGCGAATCAAAACGAGCGCTGGTGGGCGTGCGGACGATCTCTGCACCGAGAGCTCTGAGGACGTCCACCTGCAGAGGACAGCGCGACAATCGCAGTTACTATTAAAACACTTAAATCCTGCCTGTTAAGCTGCATCACAACATTCATGCAGAATCAGACCAGCACAAAAACATGGACTCACCTTCTCCATGCTCATCTTCTCAGGCATGACGATGATGCAGCGGTAGCCTTTCACAGCTGCAGCGAGAGCCAGCCCAATACCTTTAAAACACACACACACACAAGTAGGTTTTACAACACTGCAGCTTCCAGCTCATTAACAAAGCAATCACAGCTTTAAACAGAGCAACAGAGTGAATTACCAGTGTTTCCAGAGGTGGGCTCGATAATGGTGTCTCCAGGCTTGAGTAACCCGGCTCGCTCAGCGTCCTCCACCATCCGCAGACTGATCCTGTCCTTGACGCTGCCGCCGGCATTGAAGTACTCACACTTAGCCACTACAAATAACACACACTTGTGTCAAGGATATATTAAAAGCCACGATAAACTATAAGAGATTATAAAGGACCAGTCTCAGCCTATCACTCGCGTGTTTACAAAGTGCCAATGAGTCAAACATAACCAATAATCACACCTCATGTTTGGTATCAGAATGTGTCTTGGCTCGAGCGCTGCGTGACTCACATAATTCGCATTTGAGTCCAAACACTTTGGGGATCTTGTTGATGCGTACCAAGGGAGTGTCCCCGATCCTGAGCAGGATGTTTGGAAGGATGGTCGGAGCGACGGTTCTGGGACGAGAAAAAAACAAACAAAAAAAACTCTCAACCAAGAGAAATAGAAAGAGACAACAAGTCTGGGTGTGTTGATACAGTGCAAAGATCATCACGAGATCAATAATCGCTGATGTTTTTTTTTTCTTGCCATCAATGCTGTTAGATGATAACACTTGTTGCACTGGTTTGAGAAGTTTGAATAACCGGTTGTTCTTTGTTTGAACAAACAACCCGTGTTTCCTGGTCAAGAAGAAGTTTTGATTGTGAATCTAACCGTTTGTAGAGGCAGTGGAAATGTGAACATCAGACTCACCTTGGCACTTGTACATGAGGGGAGTCTTCTTTCGACGCCCCCAGACTCCATGTGCAGCGGCTGGGCAGGTCAGGCCGGATCCATTTCCTCTCAGGACTGGTGTTCTTTGTGTTAATCTGAATGGTTCTGCTGGACTCCTCCGGCTCCCCCACCGCGGTCAGCTTGTCAACTCCATTCAGAGGAAATGAGCCCTCTTGGAGTTTGGCATCTCCGTTAGTGTGGTTGAGCAGCTTGGCACTGAACGGGCACACGGGGGCCTTGACGGCGGTCTCTTTGGAGGAGGGAACTGATGGCATCGCTTAACCTGGGTTGAAAAAGGGAAAGCATGAATACGTACTTATGTGAGGACATTTTCCTCAGTAACTCAGGTCCCAGACAGAGAATAAATGCTTTCACATTTGCTGTTTCAGACACATGTTTTATCAGGAAAACAAAACGTGATGCATTTATTATCATCAGCCAGAAACCCGTCGAACCAGGTATCATTTAAATATGTTTACAATACCAATGCAAATATCAAAGTTCTAGTTCCTTTTGCTTGGACCTTATTTAAAATTACAAGAGGACAAAGAGTCTACAGACATGCAAACATCTCTTAAATTAAAGCCACAGTGGACAAACACTCAAATAAAAGAGTACCACCTACAGAACAGTAGAAGGTGACATTAAACATGTCTACCCACTTTGATATATAACTGGGAAAAAAAAACACGGCTGAGTGGAAAACAAACACCAAACCACTCCTTTCTTCCATTAACGCTGAGTCATATCACCACTGGCTCAACAAAAAAAAAGTCTTGATCATACCAGGCCAGGATCTTTGGCAGCACACTCTGTTGTATTGTTGTTACTCTTTCTCTTCACAGCTTCAGCCCTTCACACAAATATGCCTCAACATGTCACCTAATAATAGTCATCATGAGCAAACTAACTTAACATTCAACAGTTTCCCCTTTTGTTACAACGAAATGAAAAAAGCAGAAGTGGGAGTAGGGGAAAGACTCGGCCAGCTGGCTGATCAAGCTTCAGCAAACATTGCATCATTCATTCACTGCAGAAATAACAGGAAATTAACACGTAAATAAACATTATCAACCATAAAAACAACAGAATGACAGTCCAATAAGCCAGATTTATGAGCACAATGCTTTCTTTTAATTTAAGGACAAAACCATAAATCAGTTAGTAAACTAAAAAACAAAGAATAAAACTAAGTAAGTGGTAGTAAATTGAACTTTAAACACAGAATCTGTTGCTTCCTTGTCATTTTAGCCCCGATACATTTACAAATATCTATTCTTATCTTATTAACACATCCAGTAGTTTCCGCCATCACCCGGTTCAAATGGTAGCAGATGAAGCTTCACTAATACACAGTGCACACAGCAGAGCCAGCGGTTACAACACAGGCCGCTAACTGCCTCCAGCACGAGTTCAGACGATGTTCACACAGTGAAATGACCACATCTTCTAAAGCAAACAGCTCTGCATGGGAGAGAAAGCTGCTCTGAGACACACAAACTCTAACACACTGGTACTTTACTCTTTGCTTAGCTTTAATCCATTATGGTGGATTCAGTTTGAGAACAGATAAGTGTTCAGCAAAGCAAACCCCAATCTTGGGTGTCAACCCTCCTTTCTTGCCCACATCCAGCTTTTGAAGTCTCTGTTGGGTTACACCTGGCAACAATTGCTGTGGTTAATGTGGCAAAGAGGTTGAATGGGGCGGCCTTACGGGGTTCGACAGGGGAATATGATCCTCCATGAAAGCACACAGTGTACTGAGCCAGGCTGCACGGCGAGAAAGACTTGGGAGAGGATTTAACAAGGAGAAACTTTAAATTTGTTTAATGGGCCACACTGAAGCTAAAAGTTCAATCCCTAATCACCTGCAGAGCTGAAGAAACAGAGTGCAGGGATCACCCGATCCGAGTCTGGCACCATCAAACCCAATCGGATGAAAAAGCCCTCATCTGACTTTATCTGCTTATGTTATGGCATTTCTAATCACCTTTGGTATGTTCACTGATCTGGAAGTATTATGGTTACCCCACAGCAGCTCTTTCATGACTTAGGGCAAATAATAATGCCATATAACTACCAGCAACAAGCACAACCAAAGTATCAGCTGGTCACTAGCACAAGAAGACTATAGATATTCAGTGAGCCATAACTAATAGTGAGCCAAATGTGAACGGCAGGAATGCTGGCAGTAAAAACACAATGTAAAAGTGCAGACATGTACACCTAAAAACCCAACGACCCCCCAGAGTCAGGAGGAGCAAATGATACATGCAAGTGACCTTTACTGTGAGGGTCACGGAAGACAGCTTGTAATGATCCTATAATACAACTGTAATGACTTGATCAAAAAAATTATTAATCAACCAGTCGATTAATCAAGAAAAAAAAAAGAAAAAAGCCAAATGTTTGATGGCTGCAGGCTCTAAAATGAGATAATTATCTACCTTTGGGTCTTGTAAAAAAAACAAAACAACAACAACAACAAAAAACAAAGCTAAAATAACATACTTAATAATGACATTATTAAATTATTGTGATGGATATTTATGCAACCAGGAAAGGTCCCGTTGGGATTGAAAAATCTATTTTTTTATGGGAGTCCTGGTCATTACAGGCAGCAGAGCGAATTAAGTACAAGTAAACAAGGCAAGCAACATATAACATCCCAAGGAACAACAGTGTAATAAAAAAAAACATGCATCCATCACCATAGTTGCTGACGTAATACATGATCAATATGTCAATATTAATCAGGCTAGTCAAACTGGGCTGTTTAATATTCAATAAAGCAACAGATATTGAGCAGCAAATAATTGGGACCAAACCAACCCACATCTGCTGGTAATTAACCCCCAAAACAGGCTGATGTCCGCGGTCATAACGTTGCATCAGCACAGCGTCCTCCGAGCGTCTCGGGCAGCCGACGTCGGAAAACCACGTGTTACTACCTGCATCCTTTCATCCCGGTTGCGTCTATTTTCACTCACCTTGGAGATTTAAATGCGCCGAGAAATCTGGGAGAAGAAAGAAATCACAAACGAGTCCGAGGACCGCGCGAATCCGGGGAGCAAAACACGACGTAGTGAGCAACTTCCGGAAAAAAAAAAAAAAAAAAAAAAAAAAAAAAAAAGGAGAAAAAGAGGACATCGGTTATCGTGACGGAGCACGTGGACCGGAAGTGGGAGGAGGTGGGCATAGTTTGAGGCCGCGCTCTTATTGGCTGCGGTGGGGGCGGCGGCTTGGTCCGCTCAGCCAATCAAAGTGGAGATTTCTCGATTTGGGTTTGGGAAAACGCTGAGTTGAACTTGTCCGCGGCATCTGTTTACCTTTTATTGCCCCAACACGCACTGCACGGACGTCAGTGACATCTTGAGAACTTCTCATGGGTGTTCCGTTATTAATAAATTGTTGATATAACCGGTCAGGATTTCAACAGTCTAGTCAGCATATACCGGGGGTTATTTTGATCGCAATACATGCAATTAAATTTTTGTAAGGTTACTATGCTCCTACCAACTTAATTTATCAACTTTGAAACGTTCTTTTTATATATATATTTAAAAAAAAACATCATGTTTTAGCCACTAACTAATGATACTACATATTATGAGTAGGATACTGTACTTAAGTACAATTAAAAGCATACTTTAATCCATATTACTTTCACTATTACTGTAGTCCACTACACTGTAGACAGTTTTTATTAGTGTTATCAAGAAAACAGCACTGAATGTGGGGGGAAGTCCTGAATAAGTGGCTGATCACATTTCAGTTCATATTACATCATTCACCACAAGTGACACTAAATAGAGTGCTATAGAAAACGGATGATATATTTTAAAAGTGAAATTAAGATGTATCTGCAGCAATACATCAGTAATACCCATCTATCATGAAGGACATTTTCCATCTGCAACTATGTTTATGAGAAAGGGAAATGACTGTCAATAACTCAAGAGATAAATGATATGAGGGCAATGAGAAGACATTAAATAGGACCGACAAGTGGACAATAAGTAGTATTAGCAGCATCAGAATAAAATGAATCAGGATAGATTTCAATATTAAAATCCCTCCAAGAACAGGACATTAACCCTGAAATATAGACCACAACAGACCATGTTAGATGTGACTCTACTTCATAAATATTTGAAACACTATTTTAACATCTTGGATTACCTTATAATTGTGTGAAATTTCTTTCTATAAAGGCTCACCAGGTGTGATTTGTTTTTTACAGCTGCGTGAAGGAATCAGCATTTTCCTTTTGTGAATAGTCTCCACGAAAACTTTCACGAAAGCAAGCTGTACAAGTGCAGTTACAAATCTGTTTTATTGAGAAAGCGACACAAGCTCGTCTTAAAAAAAGGGAATAAACGAAAAAACACTTCCAACAATTCACCAAAAAAAAGAAAATAACGTTGTCATCACTGCCAGGATAAGAGGGAGGGGTTTGGTGGGTCCATCTGGGCTTCCTTCAGAATCTTCCGGAGCGCTCTCGGTCCCTCGACCTCCGCCTCTCGCGGTCCCGTCGTCGGTCCCTGGAGCGAGAGCGTCGTTCCCGGGAGCGCGAGCGAGAGCGGTGCCTGGTGGGAAAGAAGAGGTCAGTTGACAAATTTGAAGTGATTCTCAAGCATCAATCTTTTACGAGTTCTGTACCTTTTCCTGCGGCGGCCGTACAGCTCCCTTCGAAGTTCCCGTGAGATGGGTTTCAGGTGCATGAAGTTGCAGAAGCCTCCTCGGGTGCACTCTCTGGGGGAAAATGGCACATGAAGGATTAAAACTCGCTGGCCTTGAGCCGTGCCACGAGGAAAAGTTGGCTCTCAGTGACATGCTGAGGAGCATGCCAACCCACCAAGCAGAACACCTCATCTTTATCTCCCCAGTGTCTCCTATCACTGGCAGAGCAAACAACCACCGATCCAGTGGAAAATCACTGGGGGACTCATAAATGAGCGTGAGGACAAAGTTTATCTTTGTTTTTAAAAGAAAATATAATTCTCTCAGTGGCCATGCAGGTGAAGGATGAGCTGCATACAGCGCAGTGTATCAGGCATGGCTTCATTCTGCAGGAGGTCTTTGAGGCCAAAGTGAAGTCTTGTCCTGAAATGTGGAGCTTTGTGATGGAAAGAAAAGGATTGTCTCTTCTTATTTGCAAGTGAGGAAAGTTTCATTTCAAGTGGCTCCGAAAAGTTTCTTTTGTTTCTCTATTATTTGCAAGTGACTCCTTTTGTTTTACTTTCCACATCTAATTGACGACTCCCTTGTGTCCTTATCTTGTGACCTGCAAATCTAGTCAGTATTACCATACGAAAGCAGATACAAAGGAATTGGGGGCGACTGTTAATTGTTTGTCACACTGTATAAAATATAAAATACACTGTATGTATTTGAAAAAATTTCCCCTCAGGGATTAATAAAGTAAGTAAGTAACTACCTAACCTAACCTAACCTAACCTAACCTAACCTAACCTAAAGCTGCCCTACGGAGGAGTGACGTTGAGCAATGCTGAGCATCTTTCTTTGAGACTACATGCATTTGCTCCTTCTTGCAAGAATAAATGTCCGATATGTTTGATTTTGAACCGAGCCTCTGAGTAATTTTTCTAACAGCTACCAACTCATCAGACCAAAGAAAAATAAAATGTTTTATTACATTTAAATGTTTAAATTACTGCTTTTAAATCATTTACCTCTTGATACTCACCCCATTTCATACTGGCGGCAGCAGGCTTCCCTAAAGTCCGTGACGGGGGAGAGCTCTGCGTGGATGGGTTGGCCGTTGAACCAGCGGTTGTTCAGGTCCATAACTGCTTTCTCGGCATCCTCCTCACGACGAAACTACACACACAGGACACGCATAATAAGTTATATAACATCAGTAACGTTAACTTAATTTGTACTATTGTTTAGTTAGTTTTAATTTAATTATTCTATTTTATTGTAGATACTGTGCATTTTTATATTTAAATTTTTTTTTTACTGTTATTTTATTTCTTTCCCGTATCTATAGATGCTGCTGTAGCGAAAGAATTTCCCTTTGGGATTGATTGATTGATTGATTGATTAACTAACTAACTATCTATCTATTTATCTAATGACAGGGCACTACGTTTTTAACAAGGCAGTTTTGTATCAGGGCATAATCATTAAAATGATCTCACAAAATGTAGGTGTGTTTATATCATCAGTTTAAATTCCCATGATGTTAGTTCATCCTCTTTCAACCAACCTTAACGTAGACATTGCCGACAAGGTGGTCGCCTAAGTTATCACACACGTTCATCTCCTCCACCTCTCCATACTTTTCCTCCATCTCTGTGAACACCTCCTGTGGCAGAAATAAAAATGTGGACATTTTAGCGCTGGCATGCTGCTCCTGCGTCTCCTTTCAGCCGTTACAAAAACAGATGACGAGGTTGGGATGTCGCATCGCGCGACATGTGTAACCAAAAAAAAAAGTAACGAGCACAAAAGGTCACTCACTTCAAAGAACTCATCATAGTGCTCCTGCATTTCCACATCGCTGACGGCACCTACAAAATGCCGACAAGGAACAGTCAGGGCAAAGATGGACAGACACTGGTGGTAAAAGGCAGTCTTCTAATGGACTGTGTGACAAACAAATCTAACTGTGGCGACATAACATCTTGCTATAATAGCTACACCCTGTAAACAGCAAAAAGGTAAAGAGTATGTGTTATTGGATGCTACACAAACCTTTTAACATTTTTCACAAAAGCAAAGTCAAAACTAGAGCTCTTCTCCTGATTGGTGGAGCTTTATTTCAACATTACATCTGCAAATATTTTACCTCCTTTACAAAACTGTTTGTGTAACTATGTGTACACTGAGTACAGAGGGGTCATGACGTCATACCGCAGAATGTAGGTTAACTAATCCGTGACGACCCCTGGCTATTAGATGAAGGAGAATTTTGTAAGTTGTGGGCATCGCTAGTAGAACCTGCCTCAATGAATCAGAAGCAAAAATCGAGCGAAACTGTTAAATGTAAACACAGAAAACAGCACGTTACAATTATAGATCTAAATTCTATCACCTCAGCAAAATGGAGGATGTGAAATAAAAGCTGTTCTTTGCACGAGTTAAACCAGGAAAACATGCAAACCAGCATGAGGCCAGTAACTGTAACTCCAGGAAATGGTGTGCTGCGTTAGACATCTCTAGAGGGCATGTTGCTACTCTGAACCAAATTCATGTGAGGGCGGTGTGATATGATGAATTAAGTGCAGTCGGTGCTGGAGGGTCCTGCAGATGAAGGGAGAACTTACAGTGTAAACCATCAGCAGACTGGGCAGAGATTTGAAGGTTATGAAGGTAAATGTTCAAGAGGGAAATGGTCTGAAATACAAAACGTAAGCTTCTGTGATATAAAATCCAACCGAGTACAGAGCTGGGGAGGAAAGAAATTGTGATTAGATTTTCTCCAGCTAAATATGTGACGGATATTCACAAGGATCTCATAAATAAAGGCTTATTGTCACCCCCCTCACTGTTTTTTTTTTTTTTTTTTAGTTTTTTTAGATCATTTCAAAAGATTTTATTATGTTTTACCAACTACTTTTTCGGTGATATTACAGGTTAGTGGCAGATATAGAGTTTAAGGATCTATACTTGCACGATGCACGACGAACAATTTTGAGTTAGTTTAGCTTGTAATGATGATTAAAACAGGTCCAGAGAATTTTCTTTTTTATTTCAGAGATTAAAAACAAAATCAAACACAGAACGATTCAAACACCAGTTATTTCTTCTCATTGTGTTTTTTTTGTTAACTCATGAATCATATGAAAAATGTCATTCTTTAACTCCACTGCTCTGATGCAACATTGCAAAACACAGTTGTAAGACACTCATTTGTACGGCTGGATGATCTCCACTGGGTGAAGAGTGAAAAGCTGTTTGGCTACACAATCAGATGCTGAATGAAGTGAATGATCAAAGGCTGCATACAAAAAAAAAAAAAAAAATGCGACTTCAACTTGTCTTCTGAATTGTCGTGCACGATCAGAGAGCGTTGATAATAAAAGTCACATGAAACACTGAGGTTTTCTATCAATATCAAGAGTGAACACAGTCCTTTCAAAAGACCACTGGACGCAGTTTGAATACAGCTCCAAACAAAAAACAAAACCACATCTGAAATCCCTCTGACTTCATCACACACCTACCTGTGAGAGGTTCTGCTTCAGCTCTATTCGACTGGGCTCATATCGACCTTCAACACTTCTCAGTCTGCAAGAACTGTTTGCTTTGGCATCACTGTTCGGACACTTGTTCATTACGTGGAGGCCGAGTTACCCAAGTGAAAATAACAGGCGGTGAAAGCACCAGAACAAAGTGTTTGATAAATAATGAAGCGCTGACCCGACCGGGTCTCCAGCCGGCAGGGCTGAAGCAGTACCTCACATTTGTCATTTACACGGGAACAACGCTTTTGGGAGGTTGCTCACAAGTCGTGGACTTACAGCGGGAAGCGTCGGCCGTCTGCGCGCTGTTCTGGGGGTTTCGGTAGATGTTTTGAATCAAGATGGTCTGCAGAGAACAGAAAGAAAAAGGAGATCTGGTTAAATGGCATCAGTTTGTTTACATCTCTTGAACACAAAATCCTTTGACAACAAGAGTTACACACACAAAAAACCTCCCCGTTTACATGCGAAAGGAAAGTCTTTTTCAGAAAATAGAGCCGTCCAGAGACAGGTTGGGTGAGATACTCACCTGGCTGAAGGTGGGTTTGTTGTGCAATCTTGAACAGCGGTCTCCATGTCTGCAAGCTCCGATTTTAAAATAGAAGGAACAATTGACCCTGAAAAAGGAGTGAAGTCGTCATCACATGCTTGTTGACATCGTGTTTGATATATTTTAAAATGCTTGATCACCTCAACCACAATATTATGTTGGTCAGAACCAGTGAAGTCCAATACTCCGTATTATTCTCACGTTATCGCAATAAAATGGGACAAACTTTAATCACACACCACGTTAGGCTTCCTACTTTTAACGGGTGTGCCAGCGAACCGGTGAACGACTTTTAAAAACGGAACATTTGGATGCAAACTTTTTTGCTTCAGGAGCCTCGATGAGTTTCATTCAATGCGTTAGCTGACCGTTAGCTTCCTCTGGCTAATGCGAGCTCGACTGGGACATTCAGCGGAGCTGATGCTACAAACTTAACCCCGCTGGTGGTGAAGAAGGACGCTGCAAACATGCGTCACGGAAAACTCACCGTTTAGCCAACAGAAACCATAAATATTAAACAAGACTTACTTGTCTTTCTCTGTGCCGAAAATGGACGCCAGGTACTCCGCCATTTTCGGCTCGTCGTAAACGTATTCATCGACGTCATTACGTAGCGGGGTTAAGCATGCGCAGTCGCGACCAGCTGACTTGCAGTACGTCTGAACACCGCACAGCTTCGCTGTTGTTCCAGAAAATGTGTATTTTATTGTACAGCAGTTATTTTATTGTGTAAAAAAAAAAAAAAAAAAGCCAAACATTAGTCATCCAATCTGTGCTTTATCAGCTGTTTGTTGTCGCTGTATTGCAGCGGGGTCATTTCCTCTACAAGCACAGGTTGGATTTAAGATACTTTTTTCCTTTTTATAGGATATTTTCAAGGACAATTCTCATGATATAAAGTAGGAATGAAATACTTATACCACATCTATCTATTTTTAGGAAACGCACACTGCTAATTAATATTGTACATGTAAAACAAACAGCTCATATAATAGTGCAGCTTCCAAAAGTTTATATTGTACTTTTACTTGGATACTATTTTGAAGGCAATGTTCTCTGACCGGAAACCTGTAGCGGGTCAATATTCATCTTTACACCAGTATCTCAGGGGTCGAATCCCCAACAATAGTACAGCTCATTCATATTCAACACTGACATCATCAGGGTGTTAGGAAAGCTGGTGGAGGAGTCCTTTCAACCTTGAATGAAGCTGATTGACAGATTCCAACAGCTGATGTTTTTTTTTCTGATAAAAGCCACAAACGCACATCAATGAAGTAGGCATTAAGCCCAAGACGCCACAGCCTCCTCATCTCCTCCTCAGCAAAATGACTGTACATTATATCCTCTAGTGAAACCACAGCACTCTGCACGAGGCCGCACAAGTTTGCAGGAGACGCAGACGGTGAATAGCAGGGAGAGGAGAGAGGAAGTCAGCTTGAAGAGGGCCGACCACAGACGCTGCCAAGAAGTGATGAAGAAGGAGCACAGATCGAAACAAACTTCAGAAATAAAAAACGATTGTGTGACAGACAGAGATGTTCAAACAGCATGGGATGTTAGCTGCAGCTGTGGCAGCAGGGTCATGTGGGAAACCCCCGATCTGATATGCTTCACCGAATTGGACTTGGAAGATTTGCAGAAGAAAGACCACCCACCGACTCACGCTTGCACCTTTACGTAGAGGGTGAAGAGGCAGAGCTAGGAAGGGAGTGAGCAAAAAGAGGAAGCAGCATGTAAAGCAGCTCTGATCTCAGCGTTTCTCTATTTTGTTTAATCAAATGATGTTCCTGCTGGAGTATTTTTCATTTGGACTCGCTGCGACTGAAGATGACAGGAGGTTTTCGGAGAGTTTCCATCATGAGGGCTGATCACCGCTGGACTGTCCTGCATGTGTCCATCTTAATGCTGCTTCTCACCGTAAACGTTGATAGTAAGTTAATATTTTTACATGTTCGCGTGTCTCAGTATTTGTGCAGTGTTACATTTCTTTTCCCTGCAGGCGTTCAGACTGTAACATCTGCTTTTTGTGATCCAAATTCTCTGGTTAAGGTTGGAGGCCTGACGTGAAGGTCATGAACTCTAAAGTGCAGCGTACATGTCCACACAGCATGTAGACTTATGAAAATACTTAAAAGGACAGGTGTGTCATAGTTACATCCCAAAGACAACAATCATCTCAGTTTGGCATGACATGTCGGTTATTGAAAGTGATCTCAACTGTAACACAAGTAAGGTGCAACTTGTTTTTAAAAGCATGTCATTTAAAAAAAAATTGTTTTTTACCACAAATGTCTGCTGAACTGAAATTGTCTGTTTCAGAGGATAAAAATGTGACTTGTCACAACCAGAGGCTGTTTTTGTGGCCAATTTTCTGTTTGCAGTGTGTCCGTTCTCTTTAAAAACAGCTGACGTGATTATTTTTAAATGAAAAAAAAAACGACTGTATGTAAATGACTTTATTCACACAATCCGACCAGTGTCACTGACAAACAGTATGCTACATAACTAAGTACACCTCTGTGTAACATCCCTGAAATGTTAAGACTCCAAATTATGCAATCTTTCAAGGATTCATGTCGATTTTCTGAGCACTTTAGGATCACGAATGATCAAAAGCTCCAGGACGGCTGTTAGATGGACCTTCTGGTGACACTGTAAGTTGGTTAGCTGCTGTTTTCAAGGTCAAGAATGAACTCGTGACTTAAGATCAGTGGGACATCTGTAGGTTAAAATGTAAAAGGTGGAACTGAGATATGTGGCTTTAACATTTTCCATGAAGGGATCACTTGCAGTTCCTTCACCTGCTGGATCGCACGCAAATCGTTTTTCCACTCATGGAAAAAAATGAAATGAAATGAAAGAGTAATTTTTTCAGGGTATTTCAGTTGTTTTTGTGCTTTCGTTTTTACAGCAGTCAGTCATGCACCACGTTTTCTTTTCTTTTGATCTCGTATTATTGCATATGATGATACTTTTCCCTTCAAGTACTGCTTTGAGGCTTCCATTGTGTATTTCAAATAAGAGTTTGGTGTCTGTAAAGTAATGTAACAACTTCCATCAACCTTTTCTACATAAAGTCGTTTTGTCTGGAAAAGCCTTAATTTAAACTCTTTATCGTAAACCAGCTTCACATTTAACTGGTTCATAGTTAACTGACAGAGTAATTCCTCATCTGGATGTGTTTACTGTCGTTTTTCCTCCGCAGGTGAAGAGACTGACGGTAAAGACTGCTCAACAATAATTAAAGTTCGCCGCAAAACAGTTTACAATGCCTCACTTGGACAAGAGCTTCGGATTCACTGCTCCGTTTCCTTCTGCAACAATTCAACACCAACAGTCTCCTGGATTAAACAAAATGAAACTTCTTTCAATGTCAGCAGTGACAGTCACATTAAAACACAGTTGAACATGATAAATTCATTGGAAGGAGAATCGTTTTTGATCTTCCAAACCATTTTGAGAAGCGACTCAGGTGAGTATTTGTGTCAAAGTGGAAACAGTATCAGTCATCTCATCACTGTCTCTGTCTACGGTGAGTGAGTTTTTCATTAATTTATTTATGACCCATTAAATAAGTGTTCACATTGTACAGCTTAGATTTCAAACCGTCTTTGAATAATGAATATACAAAAGCAGAGCTACATTTTAAAGTATAAAACACATCTGACAATAAATGAAACTTATTTACACTCCAATCTTTGTCTCATCAACACTGAACACTGTGTTGTTTTACAGATGATAGTGAGATTAATGAGACACAGATGAATGACACAAGTAAGAGGACTAAATGTACTACACATACAGTATATTTGCTATCAATGCTTTCCTGTTCCTAACTTTAATCTGAATCCTAAAACATTTGTTCTATTGTTGTAGTTTTTTTTTTAAACGAATATTGAGTCAAACTGTTCTTCTTCACAGTTTCTGAACCTAAACTATCAGAAGACTTTTGGATGTACGTGTACTCTGCAGCTGGGATTTTCATGTTCGTCATCATTGTCATAATTATATCCGTCATATCAATGCGAGGGTGTAAAGGTGAGGTGTTCTGATCTTTTTATATATATTATTCTCTTGTCCATGTAAGACACTTACACTACTGGTATGCAGTAACTAATTTCACCAAACTGTATGTTTTGCAGGGAAATCAAAGAAAGAGACAGACGCTGAAAATCAGGTGAGACAAACATACATCTCCAGCTTCCATCCACCTCACCCTGTTTTTACACCTTCAGTCATTTTAATTCAACATCGTTTCTTGGGATGTTTGCAGTACATTGAGATCCCCATGGTAGAGCAACCCTTTCCTCATATGAGCCGCCAGCCCTCCCCAAGAGGAAGCCAACCAAGGTCAACCAAGAGAAAGATGCCGCCAAGGCAACCCAACGACTTGAGATTATCAGGAGACCACGAGCAGCGCTGTGGCCAGACGGACCGAGAGGGGCAGAGGAATACAGTGCAGGAAGAAAGTACTTATCTTGTGTATGCAGCTCTCAACCATCAGCTGCCAGCGAGGGCTGCTGCTTGGCCGCTGAGGCCGGAGGAGGAGAGATCAGAGTACGCAGCTATCCGTGTGGGATAAAGACCCCAAACCTGCTGGACCAAATCACACTAGAAGATCACTGATGAACATTTAACACTGGTACATCTCCTCCAGAGGAGCTCGGTGGGATACAATGGGATACAAAAGACTCTTTCATTGCAAGGAGTTTATCTGCAGCAGGAACAAATGGGCTGAGAAACCAGTCAGGGACAGACTAACATTGTGCTGAATGTTTTGTTTTTTTCATTGTATATGTTGATGTGAAACTAAGAAGTATGTAGGAAAAGAGCTGAAATGAGGTTTCAAAGTCATCCCACTGTATAAAAGACATCCCTTATCAATCCGAAAGTCTTTTTGTGATGTTGATTTGAATGTCTTGTTTGTGCAAGTCAGACTTGAATTTACTTTTGAAAAACATCATGTGATGACAGTAATGGTCTCATACTTGTCTCATTTCAACTACTGACTCACTATCTGACAATATGAATGACTATTGAGTAATGTAAGTATTGATTGTGATTTTTGGGGGAAATAGAGAATGTATTATGATTAATTTTGTGCAATCAAAATATGTGTATTCATAACTGTTTGATTTAAATTCAAATCCTGTGATTCTGATTTACACTTGTAATGTTTTTCATGTTCAACAATCAACTACCTTTAAATTAAAAGTTTCACGCTCATTAAGGTTGAAAAAAAGGTGTTTTGTGCTGTTATAAATACAGTGTACTACAGTGTAGAGTGTGCATTATCTGTAATGGTAGTACATCCTCCAAAGGCCACCGTGATCACAAACAGGAAGTAAAGTCAACCACATAACATACTGTGATATAAAGCTCACATACCCAGGTGCTTTACACAAATTGGTTCTTCAAGTACCAACCATGAACGCTTCCTCCTGCCGGACTTTCCTTCATGTGCTGATGTTAGCTGTGTTCGTCCTCACTCTGGATGCTGAAGGTAAATTATTCCATCTAATTCGCTCAGTTTAAGTCTGAACAGGTCTTTGTTAAGGTCGGTCTTTGTTTCTCGGGACATAGGTGGCGGAAATACCAATCATATAAATGTAAAAGGTTATACAGACAAAAAAGGTTTCAGAATAGCTGATCCACCTCATAAATCCAGAGCAGGTGTGTTGAAATATTTTACTGGACAGCGTGGCCAAAAAACTGAACTGGACTGAATGTGAAAAAAGAAAGATGATCAACGACGGTTCAACATGCAGGACAGAACAGGAAGCTGCAAGAGGGGTCTTTGATGATCTATTGTTGATATTAATTCATAGTTTACACCTCAGAGGTGTTCATAAAGTTTGTATTGATGAGTAAATAGATATTGGACCTCTTACACAATAATTTAAGAGGGCAGAAATATATGTTTTTCCTGCATTCTTCTAAAGATGGTGATTTTAATGAGTGAATACGGTGGAGCAGCACTTTTTTTTAACCTTACAATTAACCTCTTGGGAAACATTTGGGCCCAAATCTTCATTTCAATTTACTCAAACTCTAACGTAAACCTAAACCTGTTTCATTTGGCAGAATTTGTTTCAGGTGGTATAAAACCTAAAGCTTAAGCCACAAAGATACCTCTGATGACTTGCTGACCTGAATTCGCCATGTGGTGGACACAGCTGCAGCATGAACAAAAAAAACACACAGCTTTTTCTGTGATCTAATTCAGACTGATTTATGAAGTGACAGTAATTCCTAATTTAGATGTGTTTACTGTCATTTTTCCTCCGCAGGTGAAGAGACTGACGGTAAAGACTGCTCAACAATAATTAAAGTTCGCCGCAATACAGTTTACAATGCCTCACTTGGACAAGAGCTTCGGATTCACTGCTCCGTTTCCTTCTGCAACAATTCAACACCAACAGTCTCCTGGATTAAACCAAATGAACCTTCTTTCTATGTCAGCAGTGACAGTCACATTAAAACACAGTTAAACATGATAAATTCATTGGAAGGAGAATCGTTTTTGATCTTCCAAACCATTTTGAGAAGCGACTCAGGTCAGTATTTGTGTCAAAGTGGAAACAGTGTGAGTCATGTCATCACTGTCTCTGTCTACGGTGAGTTTAAGCTTTTCATTCTTCCTATCATAACTGAAGTCTTTATTATCTCCTAAATTATCAGACTGAAGATCATTTTCCGTGACCATTTGACTGTTTTTTTAGGTGACGTAGAGCTCACCACAGTTACATGGACAGATTCAGATTCAGAGTCGGGTAAGAAAACTTAAATCTCTCTCTCATAATGCAGTTTCACATGCCTTGAATGACATAGCTTGCATTTCACAGGGCAAGTGTCCCAAAGCTGTTTTTGCATGAATTAAATGTGCATACATTGGCGCTTCTATGAATCTAAACGTCCTGTTATCTCACAGGGAGCCTGACTACTCTGAAGTCTTTCTGGTTATTTGTGTACCGTGCTATTGGAATCATGGCATTTATCATCATCGTGATGGTGATTTATGTTGCATCTGTGCAAATGCATAAAGGTGAGACTGATTTTTACATACAGTAACTGGTTGAATCCTCAGGGTCAGTGAGTCAGCTCCATTTGCAGACCTCCTCCTGAAAGGAAAAAAAAAAAAAAAAAGGAATTAAAATGCCAAAGTACAATAATAATAAATATGTAATCTGGTGCACATTCAATGAGATCTCACCTTGTGTCCAGAAAAACCCAGGATTGCACCGGATCCAAATCGCCAGAGTTCCCTTGAAGCCAACAAGCACATTTATGAAAATGATTAGTAGCTGTTATGTTTGTGCAATGAAATCAATCTGCTAAGCTTTGCTATTGAAATTTGTCTAATATACTATGGAAATTATTGATTGACTTGTCAGCTTTTTACAAATCCAGTTCTTAATACTGTATGTGGCAATATGTTGGTGTGTGTGTGTGTGTGTGTATTAGTGTTGATTTAATTTGGTGTTTTTAAATTCATGTAAATCAAACTGTAATTAAACAGAAGTGAAATCCTCACGAGAAACCGCTACTGTTTACAAGAACTGTGTGAGACTGAATATGCACGTGACAAACTGACAGGTACACAGTTTTGTTTCCTGTACAGGTAACAGTTCTTATGCACACATCCGGGCTTTTGGTTTTAGTTCGTCAAACCATCAATTCTCTCCAGACTTGAATCCAGGAAGCAACACATTTCAGTTCAGACTGAAACCAGCTCCATTCTAAAAAAATAAGAACCAAAAATGTCCACAACCCACCTCTGTGGAACTTGATTGTAAAGGTCACAAAGTATGAAAGGTCTGAATAAGTTTGAAATTTACTCTATAAAGGTTCAACATAATTTGTTGTATGTTAAAAGTTAATTCTGTCTAAATGTTTAACAAGTGTAGACGAGAAGAGGGGAAGTGGGTGGGGGTCCGCAGGGCTGCACGAAGCACGTGGATCATTGTTGCCTGTGGGATGTGGTTTTGAAAGTGATATAAATTGACTTACACCTGCATTGCCAGCTCAATCTGGCACGGCCACACACACACACATATATACAGTAGATGCACATACTTACTTCTCACAAACATCCCGCCAACACGCACGGCTGCGTCACCCATCGCCCACCAACCACCTTGGTGACGCATGCAGGTAGAGATAGCTGTCCCTGAAGAGAAGCATAAAAAAGTGTGTTACCACACCATATGCTCATAAACTTATGTTCATTATGTTATTTTAGTGCAGTCAAGGTGGGGAAATTGTGCACAAAAAATATGAATGGGATGGACAAGGAGAACTTGATATTACTTTATTAAAGCAAGTTAAACAAGTTCGCCATCTACTGGTGTGGATGAAAAACCTTTTAGTCTTTTTAAAAAAAAAATTTGAATGCTGTGTTATTATCTTGGTGACATAGGAAAATAAAACCCCTTAATTATTTAAAATGAAAAGCGAGTGAATCATTATTTCCGAGCAGTGTGACTCCATAGACTTAACGAATGCTTTAAAGTGAAACCCACAATGAAAGCACACAGTTTCCTTCAGATAAGCCCAGATTGTTTTCATTAATAGTCAAATTATTTGCTTTAATGGTATTAGGGTTGCTGATAATAATCAAAATAAGTCTGGCAAATGCCACTCAAAAAACAAAAAAGTATTTCCTGCCTTTGTTGAAGTGGAGACTGCACAGAACAAATGATGTTTGGAGAAAATATTACAGCGAGACAGTTTAGGACAAAACAGGATGAATTCAGTTTGGAGAAGAGGCAAAAAAATGAGGATTTCATCAGAGAAAAAAAGGGTGATTTAACAGAATTTGTAAATGGTTATAGAAAGCATAAATGTTGAAAATAATATGACTTTCTTTGGAAAAAGTTTTGAGTTCTTCAGCGTTTGAGTGTTTCTGAATGCTGCTCGTTATCATCCTATTCTGCAACTGAATTAAAGTTATTAACACAAGTCACAAACAAAATTTATCATGATTTTCAAAGCAACATTAAAAGCCATTACAACCTGTAACATTTGACTTCCTGTGCAGTTTTCAATGAGATTTTTAAATGTTGAGACTTAAAATTTTTATTTTGGCAGGAAACGTGTCTCACAAGTGATTCACTTAAATAATATCTGAAACAACAATGGTGGAGCTGTACAGCTTTAAATATTTGTGTTAGTCACAGATAGAAAAAAAAAAAAAAAAAAAGAGAAAGGATTGAAGATGCTGTTATGCCACTCGTAAGATCTGAGAGTGAAAGAGTTAAGTCACTGCAGTGGGCTGTGGAGGAAATGAGTTTCCTATTGTGTAAGTTCAGGGTGAGCCCACTCTGCCACCCACAGTCAACACCCAACAATGTCAAAAGCCAGTCTGGACCATTTTGAGGGTGTATGAAAACATTACGCAAAAACCTCTAAAATACAGACAATGAAAACAAGCAGTTAAACAGCAGCAGATAAAGTTTTTATTTCTTAAACACAGCACTGATCCACTTTCTCCTCAGCACCAGGACAGGAAGGTATTTAACAACTTTACAGACACCAAAAAAAAAAAGAAATTCAAAACCGCTGCTGACACTGACGAGTGAAAGGAAAATGAAGCAGCTTATTAATATTTAAACCTTAAAACTGTCTTTATATACACAGATAACTGACCTTACTATAAAATTAGATATTGGATTTATTGTTATTAGACTATATATATATTTTTTCCAGTTAAATTTTCTCCAAAAAACAACAACTATAATACTGTACACAGCCCATGGAGGCCTACATTAATGCTTTCCCAAATAAAAAGTTAACACTGGTGCTTCCTACAGTTCAGCTCTGTAAGTCAGAATACTGTACAGCAATGCAAGGAAATGTACACACACACATAGTTTGTTTCACATTTAAAACACACATACATCCAAAGAGACAAAGCCTTCTGTCTCTTACTCACCCAGTGATTCACAACTGCAGGGTTCATGTGTGCAGGGATGGGTGGGGCGATGTGTTCACCACAGAGCACACCAAGGTTACAGGTCGACTGGCCTCTCTGCCCCGCATGCAGCAGCTATAAATAACAAACCTTTCATTTTGTTCCACTCAAAGCATCCTGTCAGGCTAACTCACGCAGGGCTGGTCCACCGAAAGTGAAGATTCATAGTCCTCCAGCTTCTTTTTTGCTTTCCCGTAACATGTAACTTTGAAACTGGTACCCTGTTAATCATCCTTCCTCTCTGACAGCCACGAATAGAAGGCTTGCAGCCGTTGTAACATCCTTTTGATGGCCACACTGGTGTCCCACAGCAATCAGAAAGCAGAAGTAAAGTACAACTGATGTGGTTGTTTCATTTTCATGCACTTTTTTTTGTTTTTGTTGAAGGCCTCATTAGGAGAAAGATGACATCACAGACATCTGTGCACCAATTCAGGACTTGCAATTTACAATCTGATGACAGCGATGTGGCTGTTTGTTCATCATCACCTGATGATGAGTTTCTGAGCATCAAACCCTTAATTAATTAGCAGTAAGAAGATCTGATCAACTTAAACTTTGACTGCTGCAAGTTTAGTCAATTTTAGTCATGAGAAATTAAAAGTCCTAAAGAAGGAATTAAGATTTGAAACCAGGTTTTAAGGAGTTTTGAACAATCTAGAAAATGTTGTTGTATTTGAATGGGAGCTAATCATTTCCCCACTGACAAAGGATTTAGTTACTTATTTCATTCAAGTAGATTACACTCTACTCAAGCATTTATCGGCCTAAAATTATTACAAATACTTAATTTATCGTCGTGTTCAACATCAGAAATTTGCGAAAACACACATAAATGCACACCATGCAACAACCTTTGTAAAGCAGAGAGCATCATTTCCTCCCCGAAGACAGAATCTCTGCAGGGTGCTACTCGAAACTCAGCATTTCATTGACAATCAAAGAAACTGTTCTACAGTAAGTGTAATATCTAATTTTAAATAATGTGGTTTTAGTTCTGTTTACTTTGTGTCCTCGCTATGAGTATCTCCCCCGCTCATGGGAGCAAAGGCAGCAGCTCTCTTCCCTTCCTCTGCACACTGAGCTGAAGGGCACAGTGCTGAGCAGCTAGGTCAGGCTCTGAGCTCGCTGGACCTTCATCAAAGCAGCGGCGACGACGGACTCCAAATCAGTCTGGACAGAGAGAGAGAGAGAGAGAGAGAGTTAGCCGGTCAGCCAGCCACCTTTGTCCCGATACCAACAGAAACTTTCCACATTTCATTCCCCATTTTTGTTTAATCACGCAACCCTGTGACGCTGTAAAACTCTTTTCACGACAGGGCGCCCCTGAGATTTCATCGGTGAAAGGTCGGACACTTTGTGTGTCAGGTTTCTGGGACTGTTTTACAGTATTTAAGTGAAATGATTCTTCCATAGATCCATGAATCACTGAATACGTCTCACCCTGGGAAGAGTGAGAGTCTCTCAGTGCAGAAATGTCATAACGTCATGTGCAGAGGTTGTAATTTCTCTATAAATCCCACACAGGAATGTAAAAATAAACACAGCAAGCACACAAAGGTCTGTGCAAACACATATTCAGAGAGTCCCCAAAACTCCCACTCACATCCAAAAAGACCACATGCACAAAATAATGAAACATTGCAGGAATTCCACAGCTATAATGAAGCGTCTTGCCACACCTCGCTCAGTCTACATGTGGCAGCAACGCGAGTTATTTAGAGGGGGCTCGCTTGGAAAGTCTATAATGCTGAAGCTGAATCAACGCGTGTAGCCTAAAAGCCAATTAGAGCAAGTGTGATGAGTTCACTCTGCTGTGTGAGACACTGCAGAGGTCAGTGAATGTCTCTGGAAAGGAGTCTCATTATTAAAAGGATTACTTCTCTTAAGTGAAGCGACCAGCAGGTGTCGCCTTCTTCATGTTAGGAAGCTGTGTTTCTTTGACGATAAAGAGAACAAGTTTCCCTCTACTCACTTAGGGATCTGTCAGTTCTGCCCTCTTGACCGGATGAGGTGCCTGCCCCTAACTTCCTGCGGTGCTACAGATTAAACAGTGCCCCTGAAAACAGCGGCTTTCATGAATAAAAAAAAACAAGGCTCTTATCTGTGGTCAGCGTCTGTACATCTCCACCCGGGCAAAAAAATCATGGAAGTACAGCCACAAATAGACGAGCACCATTTTACTGGAAGCAACTCGGGCATCTGCCCTTCTTTCCAGCCGCGATCGAAGAAGGCAGAGGTTAAATAACGCCCACTAATTCAAAAGAAACCACATGGGTGTAGTTGTGGCCGGCTTGTGGTTCGACTTCAGCCGCAGACGTCACAGGTCTTTAGTGGATCTGTGGAAGGATTCTCTGCTCCTAAGTGTCTCAAAAACCTTTGTCAACATATAGTTGATGGCTTTTAGAAAGTCAAACCATAAAAATGTCTTTTTGTGGATATAAAAACCACAAATGAAACACCAGACAAGTGTCACATAAGGACCTTTAAAGATGCTCGTGTTGAATCGTACCCGAAAATCAACTGTTATATTTTTCATAAATGCTGTCATCATGAGTTTGATGTAATTACAGTTCATCTCCAAATAAGGACAGAGGCATCGAGACACTTTCATCACAGCTCTCTTCCACTCAACTGCAATCTGAATCCCCTCACAGTAACAGCCTGTGTTCCCGGCACATCCCAGCTGAGCCAAGACTGGGAAATACAGTATGTGTGTGTCTGTACAGTCGAGTGTGAGAGGGGACGTTGTTATCAACTGGGCAGGCTTTCAAACTTTGGGCTTGTCATTGCTCCCTCATCGAGGCCCCTGAAGTCTGTCTTCCCCCTCGGTCCGAGGGATTAGACTAAGAAAGAAAGAGGGTATTTTCTGCTGGCTGCTAACTCAAGACAATCAGCACAACCACTTGTTATTCTGCTCAGGATCCACATAGTTGGAAAACCTCGGCTTCCAAACAATGCGGAAAGTCTCAAGCAAACAGGAGCTTTCTTTCCTGAGAGAAATCTATTTCTGCAGTGACCTGGCTGCAATCTATTCAACACGTCCCACGCGACACAACCAGTCACATGCAAACAGTATTTGAGAGCGCAAGACTGTCCCAGGCAAAAACACAAACACTCAGCAGCAGGATCGAGACCTTTGCTGCGCTGGAGAGAGGTCGGTTTTGGAACTTGAATGAAAGCGACTGTCAGTGACTTATCATCTTGAAGACATCAGTAACGTATGTGATTTCTTATCGTGCTGGAAAGCAAAGACGAGGTGGAGCTGAAGGAAAAAAGAAAAGCATTAATCACAGCGCTTCTGATTGAGTCTTTTTTTTTTTACACATAAAAGATCTGCGCAGGTAGGAAAAATCTGCATTTGCTGGGATTTGTCTCGACAATAAAAAAAGCAAAATTGCCAAATCGAGATGAGCCGTGGGACCATCCTGACCTTGACACGTCAGCTCCCCTTTTGTTTTTCTTCCTTTACGACTTCTGTCTGGCCGACAGGAGCACACCAAGCTTCAGCCAAAGCTTCTGTCATTGCAGCATGGGTTTGGTTTTCCTGCCTTCCCTCGGTGTGCAGAAAATTAATGATAAAGGGGAAATGGGCAGCGGTCCATGTGCCACATTACGCTGGCACCGCACTGTTTCCATGACATCCAGGGGGGATTGTGAGGAAGGTGTTAACACGGGTGTGTTTATGGCACACAAGGAAGCTTCAATCATGGCACCTAAATGTGGAAAGGATCTGTGAGTTGACCTTTTGAGTGCGTTTTTAGTAAGTGTGAGATATTTTATAGTTCGATGACGCCCTTGTTGCCTGCACAACTAAATTTCTCAAATTTACTGAATTATCAATAACAAATTGTTAAAACAGAAAATATGAAAGTTTATTTTGGCCCCATACTGTTGGCAGTAGTCATCTTTTATCGGCGGCCACACTTCACACGTTTTCTAACTGTTTGTTCATGACAGCAGCTTCAAATTGAACTTGTTGTTGTATCAGCTCAACTTTGGTTTTCCTGCTGTAGCTCTTGGAGGTTGGCTTGGTGTTTCAGGGCCCATAAAATCCCAGGATGTTTTCTGTTTGTGTGACCAGAAGAAATGTGAACACTTTATCATCGCCACTATAATGACAAGAGGCACTCAAAACTTGGCCTCCCCAACAGCCCACAAGATAAACAAAATGCACTGCATATCAGCGAGTGTTTTTCTCCCACGATAGACCTTCTGTAATACAGAAATGTCCAGAGAAAATGAATAAAAGTTTGATTTAAAAATGCTCGGCCTGTGTTTTAGTTGTTTTTCTGCCTCTCAGAAGAACATCAGTCTTCTGCTGAACTTTTAAGGAATTGCTTAAAGTGCTTCTTATTCACTTATTTCACCCACGTTTTCCTGAATTACCGGGATTGAAGCTGGCAGCCATCATGAGGAAAAACCACTTTCAGACCCTCTCATAACAGGAGTTACAGTATTTTTGATGACGTGCTCTAATTTGCTCTTGTGCGCCCACCGGCTGCACTTCCTAAAGGGCTTCTAGAAAACCACCAAAGAACAACTGTGCTGCTTCCAGCTGCTACAAACGCTGGCACTGCACCTTTCTAACTGTACAGAAGTATTTAAGTCATCTGAGAGAAGTAAATGTTGGACGTGAAGCTTTAGACTCACCGTCAGTGCAGATGAAGCACTTGCAGAGACACACACACAGACAGAGGAGGAGGACCACCGCCACGCCGCACACTGAGAGGAGGATAACCATGACTGGACTCACTGCAGCACACAAACACACACACACACACACACACAGTGCCTCAAATACAATGTTTAGGTTTTAAAAGTGCAGCGTGTGAAATGCATGACATCTGGACTGAACATGTTAGGTGATGTGGTATGACAGTAAAGACTCTTTCATGCAAAAATAATCCTTCCCGTACGCCGTGACTTTACAGGATTCAGGCCCCATCAAAGCAGCCATAATTACCCGTGACTAAAATAGCAGAGAATACACACGTGTCAACGAAAGCCTGTGTTGTCTTGCACCTCAGCACACGTAAGGATGGGAAGTATAGCTAATTATTACACATTTTAGCAACATGTTGAGACAGTGGTGGTAGATTTAAGTTCATTAACTAATCAAGTGTTTGACCAATCATGAAAACTCCTCACCGTTTGAGTTGAGGGACAGTGTCAGGGGTTTCTCCAAACCCTGGTGGTGAACGACACACTTGACGGACAGGTCACGGATCGGCCCTGATTGGAAGAACAGCGTGCTCGTGACGATCGTCGTGCCGTCGCCCTGGTCGTAGGCGGATAAAACTGGCGGGCCTAGTGTTCGGTTTTCCCCACTGATGTTCCAGGTGACCTCTGCCGCAGGCCGGGACTGGGTGGTGCAGTTGGCCTCGGTGACTCCAGAGGATGAGATCACCTGGCTCACCTCTGGTTTGGGTAAAACTGGGGAAAGGTAGACTGTGTTCAGTGGCTGCTTGTAGATAAATTTGTGGCATTATATTTGGCTCGTTTTCATCCTATCTGCAGCCTTTTTCTGTTTTGTCTGAGCCTGCCATTCACACACAACAGAAGGCCGAGATTTGCTCCTCTGCATTTGTAATGGAGATGGACAGATAGAGCACATCGACTGTCAATCTCTCTGCCCCGAGGACACGGTGACACAAGTCGTCCCACAACAGGCCGGCCTGGAAACAAAAGCCAGACAGAGAACGGAGGCAGAGCAGCTTTTACTAACTGTGTGTGTGTTTATGTGTGTGTCTGGATCTTTGGTTCCGTCTGTTCAGACAAAAGCAAAGCCTGTTTAGCAGAGCAAGAAGGACACACACACACACACACACACACACACACACACACACACACACACACACACACACACACACACACACACACACACTAAGGCCTTGTGTCTGGGGAAACAGTGAAGCACTCATCCCCTGGGCTTCATCCCAAATGAATCGCCCCTTTCCCCTCAGTGACACCCCTTCCTCATTATCACTCCAAAACCACACACACACACAAACACAGGGAGGAAGATCAACAACCACTCACACTCCTGGAACGTCTTAAAGTCTAAGAGTGGCTACACTCACATTGTGTGTTTTTCTTAACCTCCCTGGCGCAGTAGCAGCGCTGAAGGGAAAAAGAGGACGAGGTTAAGTGTTGGCGAGGGAGACGAGGCTGCGTTTCCACAGCTGGTCAGAACAGTAGTGTAATGATCCCCTCCACTACCTCTCACCTCAGGCCTGCCTGTGGTTTGTTTATACACAGCGCTTCCCTTTCCTGAGCTGTATCTGGGACGCACACACACACACACACACACACACACACACACACACACACACACACACTAGCACACATTTCCTTCAGTGCAGCACGTGTCAAGATCATTTAAAATGCCTACAATAAGAGTCTCACCATAAACAGAGAGGCAGGCGGTGGCGCTCCTCGTGCCGTCCGGGTACGTGTGGAACTCACAGGTGTAGCAGGCCTCGTCCTCTGTCCGGACCGCCTGGATGGTCAGCTGGGTGTCCCCCAGGGTTCGGCTCAGACTCACCCGGTCCTTGAAATGCTCCTCCATGTTGCGGTGGCCGTGTTTGGTGTAGGAGGCCACGGTGGTGGTGTCGCCCTGCTCGGCTGTCTTCCTCCACAGCACCTGGCGAACCCTCTCAGGGAGGCTGTACCAGCAGGACAGCGTGGCCGGCTTCCCACTTATGGCCGTCTTGTTGCCGTCCAGGTGCACTTTACCTGGAGCAAAGAAAGTTCAACCATGATTAATATACAATACTACAAAAAAACAAGATCATACTGACTGTCATAATGTGGTTGGATGGTGGTGGATTCATTTTCTGCTGGTTTGTGTGCAGGTTCAGAGGCAACAAGAAGGTCTGGAAGTAATCAAAATGTGTGTGTGTGCACATTTAACAGTAAAAACAGGAAGCCCCAAAAGCTGGCAGAGTGGGTGGGCTTTCTCTCCTGCTGGTCTGGGAGTTCAGACCTTACCCCACTACTTCCTGCTTCAAGGGACTCGTGAGCAAAACAAACACCCTGTGTGACTCTAATCAGGACGCAATCCTGTGACTTCTATAAATAAACAGAGTTGCAAAAGGCTTTACGGAAAAAGAAAAAAAAAGGAAAGTTTAAATGTCAGGTGGAGTTGCAGCACTGAAAAATGCTCACTGAAGATAAGATGTTCTTTAAGAAAACAGAAGCGGCTTCATGATCTAAAACAAGTTGTTTCTCCAGTATAAACATGTTCATACTATAGCATAAAACTCTCTGAGGGTGGAAGTAGTCTTTAGGAGAGATTTGGAGCTCCTTAAACGCTCACCAGTGACGCTGATGCACGTCGAGCCTTCTTGCTGGCCCTTGGGGAAAACATCAAAGATGCAGCGGTAGCAGCCCCCGTCATCGGGCCGCACCCTCTTGATGGTGATGTAGCTGGCGTCGTTGTGGGAGGCGGTGAGCTGCACGTTGGGCTCTTGGTGGCTGACGCGGACCGGCACGCTCGGCTCGTACGCCAGAAGGACCTTGGCTTGCTTGTTGAGCCAGCGCACCTGCCGGATGGTGTCGCCCGTTGCCGTGGTGATGTTGCAGCCAAGCAGGAGGGGGTGACCTGCCTCTGCGGTCAGACTGGCAGGAGCTACAACCTGACCTGATGTAAGACAGGTACAGTGAGCTTCTGAAGACTTTTTAGGGTAAATGTCTGAATATTCATTTTAAAGAATTCAGAATATTTCATATAACCCTGTCTTGTATTTGTAAAGCTAAAAAAAAAATAATTAATGATAAGTGCTCAGGTCCTTTATATCAGTAAAAATACCAAACCCTATAAAAGTACTCCATTTTTAAATATAGTCCTTCATTTAAAACCCCACAGAAGCAGCACTTAACGTTTTGAGTCCAAACACTGGTGGTTCTGCAGTAAAATGGCTCCTGTAAATGATATATTTCCTATTACATGATTTTTTTTAGATGATTGATGGAGCAGGAAAAAACAACAATACCTCTGATATACACATTTGTGTTGCATTCTTAGCTGTTTTTGTCAAATTTTGGAAAAATTTATAGCAAGCTAATAAATCCAGGTAATTTTATAGAAAAGTAGTAAATAAGTATGTACTTTCCAGATCTGGCAAAATGAAGACATGCAGCAGAGAACTCAGGAAAAAGAAACTGAACTCACTGAGGTTAAATTTTTCTCTCATAATAATGTATTCTTTTTGCATAAACCCCACACTCTCTATGGTTGAGGTTGACGGTTGCCTCTGCCTGTATCTTGAGGAACTGTAAAACTTTGATCATATCTGCGACCATCTCATCGAAGGATCATCCGTATGTACCTTGCGTCGTGGAGACAGTCGCTCCTGCGATCCAGAGCAGCACACACAGGGGGAGGGCGGGTCCACACATGGCACACCGAAGCAGGGTTACCAAGTCACACGCTGACCCTTTATCACATCCAGGCTGCAGCTGTAAACACAAACACCGTCGTTGAGCTTTGGCCTCAACCCAAACCTCACAAGGAAACCTCAGCATGAAACACTTTGACAACTTGCAGCTTCATCAACTTTAAAAAAAAAAAAAAAAAAGATGTAGAAGCAGTAAAGAATGAAGTATGAATGGAGCAGCTGCGATGCAGACGTACCCCTGCCAGCTGTCCAGTGTCCTGACTTGAGTCGAGTTGCTGTTGGTCAGCACAGTCGTAGCTGCATCTTACTGGCACGCCGTCTGCTGTAATGGGAAATGTGAAGCCAGAAGATGACATTAGCTATGACAGCATCGTCTCAGCGTCGTCAGAGATTATACTCTTTGCTTAGTGCTAAAAGAAAACAACAACAAACTTTGTTTTTGTTTTGTTTGTTTGTTGTTGTTGCTTTTTTGGGGGGGAATTTGTGCACTCAATGGCGCAGTTAGTTCACTTTAATATGTATAAGCATCATCAACAACAGCTGCTGATTTAAGCAACATCACCTGGGGTCTAATGGAGGTTTTACAGGTTGATCCACAGCATGCACTCTTCCCCAGTCAGCATGTAATTATGCGACAGCAAAATAAGCTCCCACTTTAATGTCTAGACAGCAAAACAAAGGATTTCAAAATCGATAGCTGAAATCCAGCCGCGAAGAAATTACAGAGCCCAGATGATGATGCAAGACATTAGTCATTGAGGTGATCACAACATGTGTGAGTATATATGTAAAGCAGAGGGTGTGTGTGTGTGTGTGTGTGTGTGTGTGTGTGTGTGTGTGTGTGTGTGTGTGTGTGTGTGTGTGTGTGTGTGTGTGTGTGTGTGTGTGTGTGTGTGTAATAAGAGGGCAAACACCAGCCGAGCCCAGCGGTGGTTTGGCTATAAACACCACATTGTGGCAAAGCTCATTGTTTAGGAGAGACAATAGAAAGATGCCACTGTAAAATCTGCTTGAGAGTCGCGCTGGGTTCAGATCAGCTCTCCACATCCTGGACAGAAAGGTGTAAACAGCAGGAGTCGGAAATAAACTGGCCTTTGATCAGACTGCCTGCGAGTGAAGTGAAGTGGACCTACTGGAAAAGAGAAACCCACCTAAACCACAAGCCAGCCCAGGTCCAGACCTCAGAGCTTTACGGCGTTATTTGCTCTTTTACAGCGCCCACCATCTGGCTTCAAACATGCTGCGTGCTCCTGTTGGGCAACACTTAAACCACTTTTCCACTACAAAAGCTCCACTGATGTCTGACAGTGAGCTGGAGTGGCCAAATGCGATTCAATCAATCAATCAACTAGCTTTTAATGTGAAACTTTGCAGCATGTATTATTTTTTATGATATTTTGCAGATAAACTTAAAGTCAAACAATATGTACCAATTTTTGGAAGAGATAGTAAGTGTTTATTGAGGAAGAGGAACCAGGATGCCAACTTAAATCCTAAAAATCTGCTCTACAGCCAGATGTGCACTGAACATATTCACCACAGCTGGCTCAGTCCATGGAAACAGATGTTATATGTGATTTTCTTGAAAGTATAGCTCATTTAAAACAACGAAAATAAAAAAGTTTTTTTTTTTTTTTCACATCACCAACCAGTCCTGTGCCTGTAAATCTTTTTGGCGGGTTTAGTGTAAGAAAATCTTGAAGAATTTGACACACATGAAAAACATCACCAAAAAGAAAAGAGTGAAAAACACAAGAAATAGATCATCAGCTCTTAGGAAAGGTTTGTCCAACAAATGCAAGCAGGAAAACAAAGTAATGGCTTAAATACAGTCAGTTTAAGTAAATTTTACAGTTGTAAATATATATAGGTAGAAGGGGAAAATCAGCTACTTTAAGAGAGTTAAATGGTATTTTCTGTAAAATGTTAATAGATTAAAAACATCCCATTTTCATGACAGATATAGTGATTTATTTAGTTTGAAATACAAACTTAAGGTAATTTTCTTTTACTGGATTTGGCAAAAATGTACAGAGAAGTAAGTGAAAACTATGCAATTATTAAATCGTCAAGTTATTTTAAACCAGTTTTGCTTGAGGCTTAAACTGTTACGAATATTTCATGATTAAAAAAAACAAAAAAGACGTCAAATTTACCCCGACAGATCCACACAGACCGGGCTGCCTCCTTGGATCCGAGATGCTCCCTGTGCTGCAGGTAAAGACAAACTGGAGCAGCATAATCCACGGGTGAGACATTAAAGCTGCAAGCGAACTGCTTTGAGTTCCTGCTGCCTCGTTTCAGCCCATAAGAAAATGCAAACACTCAGTTCCACTACAGACGTGAAACCTGAATGAAGAGAGCCCTCTAGTGTCCAATTGCCAAATATAAATAAATGCAGTTACATCTAATGTTTTCTCAGTTTGTTTCTCAAGCTAAAGAAATGCAGTATATTCTTTTAAAGAAACACAAATATCCAGAGGTCATCAAGGGTGATCCAAACAAATTAAGGCCACAAGAACAGAAAAGCAGCAGTAAAAACGCAGGAGACCAAAAATTATGAATCATCTTAATCAATAACACACCATTTCAGACAGTTTAATTGGTTTTGTAAATACATCTGTAACCCCCGTGCAGCAGTTGCTTTAGAGACAGTGCAGAATAGACAGAAAAGAGGGGAATTATCAAATCTAATCCAGGTTCAATGAGACTGGTTAATCCATCACTCGTCTGACTGCTGCACAGACAAGAAATATCCACCCCGAATTACACTTACAACAAAAGGTTTAATTAGAACACAATATAATAACCAATACTACAACAAATTAACAATTCCACAGATCAAAAAGTGTCCAAGCAGGTAATGTGAAAATCAAAAACCTCTGAGATCTCAGGAATAAATTAAATTGAAAAAACAATGCACAAACAATGTCCAGTGAAATGGGCTCCAGGTGAACTGGTGAGGTCAACTTTTCTTTAGCAGAATCTGATTAATCTTTTCCTGCTCACAACTCCATCCATACCGAAGCACAGATGAGGGAAAAACAAAAATCCTCTATTGAGAGAGGGATGATCACTTCTATCGATCTAACACTATCGAGTAACAAACATTGTATATTAAGGAAAAGATTGACTCTCCTCGTACTTTTCTGTGTACGGAGGAAAACGGCTGTGTGACAACCTGTCGACCTTACTTAAGGGGACAGTAACATGGTTCCATAACATAATAAAGATCCCAGATTAAATTATTCTGGTTACACATCATTCATGCAACAAATACCATCAAACATACAACTACAAAGTTACATACATGGAGTCAACTTAACTTCTTGTAACTTCTTGTTTGTTTTCCTTTTTTCAGGAAGATGGTGACTACAGCAACAACCAGAGCACCACAACAAAAAAACACATTTAACACATGTATAAAAATATATTTTTTTTAAATGTACATAAAACCCAGAATTGTACATAAATGCGATGATTAAAAATATTGAGTACATAAATACTTTTGTTATGAAGAGGTGTAATAAATAAATCATAAAACTGAGCTGCAATTGTCAACAAACTTTCTACAACAGAAAGAACATTTACATGATAAACATGTTTTGATGCTGAAGTCTGACTGTTAGTTTCTGAACAACAGTTGTTGTCTTAAAACAATTTTTTTTTTTGATGATGATGATCGAAAGAAACTCTTTTCCCCCCACACACACACACACACCCCTCACCCCCCTCTCTGTGACGACTGGCCAGGTTAGGAGACAGCTGGAGAGAATCCACCAGCGCAAGGCTGCAGGACCTGACGGCATCAGCCCCGTGGTCCTGAAGACCTGCGCCGTCCAGCTGGCTGAGGTCCTACAACGCCTCTTCAACCTGAGCCTGAAGCAGGAGGAGGTCCCGGTGCTGTGGAAGACGTCCTGCCTGGTTCCTGTCCCCAAGAAGAAGACTCCATCTGGCCTCAACGACTACCGACCGGTTGCCCTCACATCTCATGTGATGAAGGTTCTGGAGAGGCTGGTCTTGGCCCACCTCAGGCCGCTGGTGAAATCTTCTCTGGACCCTCTGCAATTTGCGTACCAGCCTCATGTGGGAGTGGACGACGCCATCATCTACCTGCTGCAACGAGCTCAGTCTCACCTGGATGGAACCGGTGAATCTGTGAGAATCACTTTCTTTGATTTCTCCAGTGCATTTAACACCATCCAACCACTGCTGCTGAGTGAGAAGCTGCGGGTGGTGGTGGTGGGGGTGGATGCGCCCACCGTCTCCTGGATCAATGACTACCTGACAGGCAGACCACAGTTTGTCCGTCTGGGCGGTGTGCTGTCTGATACGGTGGTCAGTGGTACTGGAGCTCCTCAGGGAACTGTTCTGTCTCCCTTCCTGTTCACCTTCCTACACCACTGACTTCCAGAACAACTCAGAGTCAAGACATCTGCAGAAGTTCTCTGATGACTCTGCAGTGGTCGGATGTATAAGTGATGGACGGGAGGAGGAGTACAGGGCAGTAGTGGAGGACTTTGTGGAGTGGGCGGGAAGGAATCAGCTGCTCCTGAACGTGGCCAAGACCAGAGAGATGGTGGTCGACTTCAGGAGGAAGACGACGGCTCCACAACCGCTGAGAGTTCTGGGAGAGGAGGTGGACATGGTGGAGGAGTACAAGTACCTGGTGTCTCCATGACAACAGACTGAACTAGAAGACCAACATCAACGCTGTCTACAAGAAGGTGATGAGTCGACTCTTTTTCTTGAGGAAACTTCGATCCTTCAATGTGTGCAGCATGATGTTGGAGATGTTCTACCAGTCTGTTGTGGCCAGTGCATTGTACTTCACTGGGGTCTGCTGGGGGAGCAGCATTGGAGCCGGTGACACCAACAAACTCAACAAACTGGTTAAGAAGGCCGGCTCCATCATCGGCTACAAACTAGATAGTCTGGAAAAGGTGGTGGAGAGGAGGACGCTGAGGAAACTATTGTCCATCTTGGATAATCCTGTCCACCCTCTCCACCACCTGCTGCAGGGACAGCAGAGCACTTTCTCTAAAAGATTCCTCCAGCTCCGCTGTCACAAGGACAGATACAGGAGATCATTCCTGATACAGGAGATCATTCCTGCCCACTGCCATAAGACTTTACAATAACTCACCTCTGGCAAAATCCATCACAGTACAATAACACTGTTGACTGTGTTTCTTGGTTGCTTGTATATTATATGTATATTATATATATAGATATATACTGTACTGTATGTATATATATATATATATGTATGTTGACTGTGTTTATTGGTTTGTTGTATATAATATATATTGATATTTAATGTACTGTGTATATACTGTATGTACTGTGCATTTTATATTTTATATTTTTTATTTTATTGCTTTTCTATTATATTATTCTATTCTATTACTATTTTATTCTATTGTTTCTATTATTGCTCCTGTATGTATGCTGCTGTGGCGAAAAAATTTCCCCTCGGGGATTAATAAAGTATATACCTACCTACCTACCTAAATTAAGTATATGCAAATAAATATATGTTTCTTACTCATGAATGTCTTGGGCAGGTTTCTGTGGTGTTTTCTCCCTGAGTGACAGAAGACAGTAAAGTCAATGTACAAACATTCATTAGTTATTTATGCATTTTGTCAGAAAACATCAGCTTGTGTTGTTCTTTGTTGCTTCTCAAAGTCAGTAAATCACAACCATGTGAGCACTGAGATACTTATTTTAAAAGAAGACTTAAAAGCTGAAAATAAAAATCACCTGTTCCGTTTTTTCTGTTTCAGCAGGACAAGGATGAATACTGGAACAAGACAGCAGACTATAACCATCCCCACAACTAATCCAATGATCCAACCTGGGAGAAGAGAGGGAAAATGTGACTGTGAGCAACATTCACAAAAAATCTGATTTTCAAAGTGTTTCTCACCATCAGCAGACGTCGGTTTGACGTCAGGAATCATCACAAACACAAATATAAAGAAATTACAAACCAAATGGAAACACCAACTTACTGGATTCACGGTGAGCAGATGCAGATTTCTCTGGTTTGACGTCAGGAATCGTCACAAAGACGTTTCTCTGAGGAGCAGAGAGCACTCGTACCGCACATCCAACCTGAGCACCGTGTCTACGGACACCTGACAGCACAGCTGTGGTGGTGACGGTGACGGTACCGTTGGTGTTGGAGACACTGACGGTGTTGTTGGGTGAGAGGTGGAGGTCTTGTCGTGAGACATTCAGGGTTACGGTGGGAGCAGGTCGACCAGTGGCTGAACAGGACACCACTAACTCCTCAGAAGAGTTTGACTCTCTGACATGGAGAACAGGTTCATGCAGCTCTGCAAGGAAAAGCAAAGAGATTGTTGTCAAGACGACGGCTTCTAATATTTGTTGTCCATTGTGATAGTTTGTACGAGACACTGATCGAACATGTTGAAAGTGATCCAGTAAAGTTCTTACCATAGAGTTGGAGACAGGTTGTGCCTATCACAGCAGGGTCAGGGTAGATGTTAAACAAGCAGCGATAGCAGCCTTCATCCAACTCCGTTACGTTCCTGATAACGATGGACGTGTTCAGCAGTCCAACATCTTCAAACTCAACTTTACCTCTGAAGGGAGAATTCACTGTTTGGCCAAAGTGCTTGTGGTTGGATCCAACATTTGTCTCTCCTTCAGGTAAGGTTTTCTGCCATGTGACTTGTTGGACATCTTTAGATTCCATAATCTGACAGTTCAAGATGACTTCGTCTCCCATTTTTCCAACCACAGTGTGCTGTGTTTGGATAAAAAGTGTTAAACCTGCAGAGGAAATAACAGTCTGGGGTCAGATTCAGATCTTTTACTTCAAATCAAAGTCAAAGTCCTGCAACTAAATATCCTACTTAGGTAGAAGTACAGAGGTATTAGCAGCAGAATAAAGTAAACGTACTGGTTTCAACCGTCTGACTGATTTATTATTATTTATGATCTCATTACATTATGAATAGTCAAGCATCAGATAAATCTGTGGGGTCATCAGATGATTACTGGAAGACAAAACAAAGTTCTGATCCACAAATCTGTTTTCAGGTTTTGGACTTTGTCCTCTAATCTTTGATTTTTGCTGAGATATTGGATCATGTGAACATCTATTGAAAAAGAAACCATGTGCAAATTATGGAGGGAAAAACCCTCTACACAGGAGCTGGAAATTCAGACATCTGAAACGTGACTTTGGGTGTAAAACCAGTTTAATCTTTAACAATGTGTTGTAGTTTATCAGCTTGTTATATTATCCATTGTGTCAATTCTTTATCTGAAAAGTAACTAAAGCTTTCAGGTACGTTTGTGGAGTACAAAGTACAATATTTCCCTCTGAAATGTGGAGTGAAAGTTATAAATGTAAATAGTTCCTTGCCACCACTGTAAACTGGGTAATATTATCATAGAACATAAATAATCTCACCTTTTGAAAAGATCCCCAACACATAAAAGAAATACAGGACAGCATTTTCCTCCATGTTTCCTCCTCGGCGGGCAACATTAAAACTGAGGAAGTTGACGTCACAGTAGGACGGATATCCGTGGGTTGTCAAAATAAAACGATAATTAAAAAAAACAAACACGATACTTTTATTAAATAACAATATAAATGATTTATTGGGTTTTACTCGAATGTCCAATAAACTGGTGTTTTAATAAACTTGTACTGTTTTGCTCTAAAAATGCTGTTTTTACAGTACGAGATTGTGATTGTTCCCTTTTCACTGCGCAGTTTAACAACCGACTTACTTTCACTGACGTTAAACTCATCTATGAACTTCAGCGTGAACTGAGTGGACAGAAAAACAAATCATAAGAAATGAATAAATTACACTAATACCCGACAAGAAGGTGGACAGGATTTAATATCATTTGATCGGCAAATATTTCTGGATTAAATTACTGAAAACTACAAATATTCATTTAGAGTCACTTGATGTAAAAATTACATCCAAATAAGACAAATATTTACATTTAAAAGAATAATTTTGTGAATATACTTAGTTTAATGTTGAATATGCGTCTGCTACAAAAAAAATGGGCACAAGAAGTTTGCTTCGCTGTCTGATGAAGAGGGAAACAAAACACTCACGGTTTTCTCCACCAGGAGGCGCTGTATTGATGTCTTTTTAGAATAAGGCTTCTGAACTCTTCCTAAACATGTAGCTTTAGTTCCCTTTTAGTTCAATAAATCATGAACATCAACATCCATCACTCCCAGCTGACAGCAGCTCCTTCACCTCTCTGATGACTAAGAAGTTGTTCTGCAGTCCAGCTTCTTTAAGCTCTACTTTCCCCTAAAAGTCTGCACTCCCTCTGGCCAAAAAACACTCGTTTCTTTGTTTTAATGATTCTGTAAGACAAGATTCAGACTGAAGGATATGTATTAGTTAGATTCTCTGTCGATAAATCTTCGCCATTTTTCAGTTTACAGGAAAATAACAGCAAGAAGAAACAGCAGAGGACAAACCTACAACATTTTTATACATTTCATTTAATTAAAGGACTTCTATTCTGGAGAAAAGGTAAAAAAACAAAACAACCATTGAATACATTTATATAAACATAAAAACTTAAATGTTACTAAAACAATATGTACATAAAACCCAGAATTGTACATAAATGTGATGATTAAAAATATTGAGTACATAAATCCTTTTGTTATGAAGAGGTGTAATAATTTCCCAAGAACTGAGCTGCAATTGTCAACAAACTTTCTACAACAGAAAGAACGTTTACATGATAAACATGTTTTGATGCTGAAGTCTGACTGTTAGTTTCTGAACAACAGTTGTTGTCTTAAAACAAACGTTTTGCTGATGATGTTGGTTTCTTGGTGGTTGAATTTTCAGGTTTCGTCCCAGACCATCGCTGTCTGAGCTCATTCACCTTTATCATTAAAGGTGTTTTGTTCCTTCAAGTGAAAATAAGATATTAGTTAATTCCCACTCAATAAATCATCTTACACAGAATAAATTAAGTATATGCAAATAAATATATGTTTCTTACTCATGAATGTCTTGGGCAGATTTCTGTGGTGTTTTCTTCCTGAGTGACAGAAGACAGTAAAGTCAATGTACAAACATTCATTAGTTATTTATGCATTTTGTCAGAAAACATCAGCTTGTGTTGTTCTTTGTCGCTTCTCAAAGTCAGTAAATCACAACCATGTGAGCACTGAGATACTTATTTTAAAAGAAGACTTAAAAGCTGAAAATAAAAATCACCTGTTCAGTTTTTTCTGTTTCAGCAGGACAAAGATGAATACTGGAACAAGACAGCAGACTATAACCATCCCCACAACTAATCCAATGATCCAACCTGGGAGAAGAGAGGCAAAATGTGACTGTGAGCAACATTCACAAAAAAAAACTCTGATTTTCAAAGTGTTTCTCACCATCAGCAGACGTCGGTTTGACGTCAGGAATCATCACAAACACAAACATAAAGAAATTACAAACCAAATGGAAACACCAACTTACTGGATTCACGGTGAGCAGATGCAGATTTCTCTGGTTTGACGTCAGGAATCGTCACAAAGACGTTTCTCTGAGGAGCAGAGAGCACTCGTACCGCACATCCAACCTGAGCACCGTGTCTACGGACACCTGACAGCACAGCTGTGGTGGTGACGGTGACGGTACCGTTGGTGTTGGAGACACTGACGGTGTTGTTGGGTGAGAGGTGGAGGTCTTGTCGTGAGACATTCAGGGTTACGGTGCAAGCAGGTCGACCAGTGGCTGAACAGGACACCACTAACTCCTCAGAAGAGTTTGACTCTCTGACATGGAGAACAGGTTCATGCAGCTCTGCAAGGAAAAGCAAAGAGATTGTTGTCAAGACGACGGCTTCTAATATTTGTTGTCCATTGTGATAGTTTGTACGAGACACTGATCGAACATGTTGAAAGTGATCCAGTAAAGTTCTTACCATAGAGTTGGAGACAGGTTGTGCCTATCACAGCAGGGTCAGGGTAGATGTTAAACAAGCAGCGATAGCAGCCTTCATCCAACTCCGTTACGTTCCTGATAACGATGGACGTGTTCAGCAGTCCAACATCTTCAAACTCAACTTTACCTCTGAAGGGAGAATTCACTGTTTGGCCAAAGTGCTTGTGGTTGGATCCAACATTTGTCTCTCCTTCAGGTAAGGTTTTCTGCCATGTGACTTGTTGGACATCTTTAGATTTCATAATCTGACAGTTCAAGATGACTTCGTCTCCCATTTTTCCAACCACAGTGTGCTGTGTTTGGATAAAAAGTGTTAAACCTGCAGAGGAAATAACAGTCTGGGGTCAGATTCAGATCTTTTACTTCAAAGACAGCTTCAAAGCGAGAGAGACAACCAGGGGGCTCCCTGGAGAGGAACAACCAGGGGGAACCTGGAGAGGTCCAATGAACTAAACTGTTTCTTCAACAGGTTTAGTTCACCGCCCTCATCTGTCTGCTCCACACCTCACACCTCCAAAACACCTCTGCTGCCTCCCCCCCTCCCCCTTCTGCGCCCCCTGGTGAACTGCATACAGCCCTCAATCTCACAGGGCTCTTCCTCCATCCATCCCCCCTCACCCCTCACCCCCCTCTCTGTGACGACTGGCCAGGTTAGGAGACAGCTGGAGAGAATCCACCAGCGCAAGGCTGCAGGACCTGACGGCATCAGCCGCGTGGTCCTGAAGACCTGCGCCGCCCAGCTGGCTGAGGTCCTACAACACCTCTTCAACCTGAGCCTGAAGCAGGAGGAGGTCCCGGTGCTGTGGAAGACGTCCTGCCTGGTTCCTGTCCCCAAGAAGAAGACTCCATCTGGCCTCAACGACTACCGACCGGTTGCCCTCACATCTCATGTGATGAAGGTTCTGGAGAGGCTGGTCTTGGCCCACCTCAGGCCGCTGGTGAAATCTTCTCTGGACCCTCTGCAATTTGCGTACCAGCCTCGTGTGGGAGTGGACGACGCCATCATCTACCTGCTGCAACGAGCTCAGTCTCACCTGGACGGAACCAGTGACTCTGTGAGAATCACTTTCTTTGATTTCTCCAGTGCATTTAACACCATCCAACCACTGCTGCTGAGTGAGAAGCTGCGGGTGGTGGGGGTGGACGCGCCCACCGTCTCCTGGATCAATGACTATCTGACAGACAGACCACAGTTTGTCCATCTGGGCAGTGTGCTGTCTGATACGGTGGTCAGTGGTACTGGAGCTCCACAGGGAACTGTTCTGTCTCCCTTCCTGTTCACCTTCTACACCACTGACTTCCAGTACAACTCAGAGTCAAGACATCTGCAGAAGTTCTCTGATGACTCTGCAGTGGTCGGATGTATAAGTGATGGACGGGAGGACGAGTACAGGGCAGTAGTGGAGGACTTTGTGGAGTGGGAGGGAAGAAATCACCTGCTCCTGAACGTGGCCAAGACCAGAGAGATGGTGGTCGACTTCAGGAGGAAGACGACGGCTCCACAACCGCTGAGAGTTCTGGGAGAGGAGGTGGACATGGTTGAGGAGTACAAGTACCTGGTGTCTCCATGACAACAGACTGAACTAGAAGACCAACATCAACGCTGTCTACAAGAAGGGGATGAGTCGACTCTTTTTCTTGAGGAAACTTCGATCCTTCAATGTGTGCAGCCAGATGTTGGAGATGTTCTACCAGTCTGTTGTGGCCAGTGAACTGTACTTCACTGGGGTCTGCTGGGGGAGCAGCATTGGAGCCGGTGACACCAACAGACTTAACAAACTGGTTTAGAAGGCCGGCTCCATCATCGGCTACAAACTAGATAGTCTGGAAAAGGTGGTGGAGAGGAGGACGCTGAGGAAACTATTGTCCATCTTGGATAATCCTGTCCACCCTCTCCACCACCTGCTGCAGGGACAGCAGAGCACTTTCTCCAATAAACTCCTCCAGCTCCGCTGTCACAAGGACAGATACAGGAGATCATTCCTGCTGACCGCAATAAGACTGTACAATAACTCACCACTGGCAAAATCCATCACAGTACAATAACACTGTTGACTGTGTTTCTTGGTTGCTTGTGTATTGTATGTATATTATATATATAGATATATACTGTACCGTATGTATATATATATATATATATATATATGTTGACTGTGTTTATTGGTTTGTTGTATATAATATATAGAGATATTTAATGTACTGTATATATACTGTATGTACTGTGCATTTTATATTTTATATTTATATTTTTTATTTTATTGCTTTTCTATTATATTATTCTATTCTATTATTATTTTATTCTATTGTTTCTATTATTGCTCCTGTATGTATGCTGCTGTGGCGAAAAAATGTCCCCTCGGGGATTAATAAAGTATATACCTACCTACCTACCTACCAAATCAAAGTCAAAGTCCTGCAACTAAATATCCTACTTAAGTAGAAGTACAGAGGTATTAGCAGCAGAATAAAGTAAACGTACTGGTTTCAACCGTCTGACTGATTTATTATTAGTTATGATCTCATTACATTATGAATAGTCAAGCATCAGATAAATCTGTGGGGTCATCAGATGATTACTGGAAGACAAAACAAAGTTCTGATCCACAAATCTGTTTTCAGGTTTTGGACTTTGTCCTCTAATCTTTAATTTTTGCTGAAATATTTGATCATGTGATCATCTATTGAAAAAGAAACGACGCAGTGAAAAACCACTATGTGGTTTAGTTGGTAACTCAGACATCTGAAATGTGACTTTGGGTGTAAAACCAGTTTAATCTTTAACAATATGTTGTAGTTTATCAGCTTGTTATATTATCCATTGTGTCAATTCTTTATCTGAAAAGTAACTAAAGCTTTCAGGTACGTTTGTGGAGTACAAAGTACAATATTTCCCTCCAAAATGTGGAGTGAAAGTTATAAATGTAAATAGTTCCTTGCCACCACTGTAAACTGGGTAATATTATCATAGAACATAAATAATCTCACCTTTTGAAAAGATCCCAAACACATAAAAGAAATACAGGACAGCATTTCCCTCCATGTTTCCTCCGCGAGAGACAAATTCAAATTGAGAAAGGTGACGTCACAGTAGGACGGATATCCGTGGGTTGTCAAAATAAAACGATAATTAAAAAAAAAAAAAAAAAAAAAAACAAAAAAAACGATACTTGTATTAAATAACAATATAAATGATTTATTGGGTTTTACTCGAATGTCCAATAAACTGGTGTTTTAATAAACTTGTACTGTTTTGCTCTAAAAATGCTGTTTTTACAGTACGAGATTGTGATTGTTCCCTTTTCACTGCGCAGTTTAACAACCGACTTACTTTCACTGACGTTAAACTCATCTATGAACTTCAGCGTGAACTGAGTGGACAGAAAAACAAATCATAAGAAATGAATAAATTACACTAATACCCGACAAGAAGGTGGACAGGATTTAATATCATTTGATCGGCAAATATTTCTGGATTAAATTCACTTGATGTTAAATTACATCCAAACAAGACAAATAAACAAATGTTTACATTTAAAAGATGTTCATTTACTTGCAGTTTCATGTTACATAGGCGTCTGCAACAAAAACATTGCACACCAGTGAAATCACTGGAAACATTAAAACATTTAATTCACTCAACAAAAATAAATACTTACAAGCAGAAATAAATTATTCATATTACAGAACTAAAGAGATTATTTTCTGTGAAGAAACTTAATGAACACCACAGGGTGACGATCCACTGTTGGACTAACAAGAAGCAATCTATACCACAAAAACAAACACAGTAAATATGTATTTCAGTTGTGCATCAGCGTAAGTCTGCATTCAATACACTGCGTCTAATAAAGCAATAAATAACATCCAAAATACACAAACATTTCAAATGTAAACTCCAAGAAAAGTGCAAATTTCAAGAAAAGTGCATACTGCAAGTGGAAAATTATCAACACACTAAATAATATGGAGAAAACAAAACGTTTAGTATGAAATATGTCATTATTTCAACTACATATTGCTGTTTAACTGATATCACTGGTCCAGTTTGCTGGAAAAAAACAACAACTGAAGAGGCTGAAACTGATATTTCTTTGTAACACCGGTGTACAACTGGAAGACTTTTCTCGTTCCTTACCACTAGAGGGCACCACAGCCTCAGTCTGTGACATTCACACCTCCCACAGGGTATTTTCCTTACTTCCAGTTCTGTCACCAAAACACAGGAGCTTGGGACGTTGCTCTAGATTTCCTTGGAGGAACCTTTTATAATTGCACTGTGTTGCAGTCACTGCAACTCTGAATACGAGTGAAGTTCACTGCTTAAAAGTTCTACATGTGATATATTATGTTCAAATATTAATCTACTCACTCTTCCTTCACCTCAAATGCTACACCAAGCATTGGACATGGTTTCTGTATTTTTACATTCAACAAAGCTCCATGACATTAAAGTGCTAAATACTGCGATTGAAAGGAAATGTATTTTGAAAACTTCCTGTCTAATTCACAACACTCTGCAAGACATTTAAAAAAATGCCAGTGAACGATTTTTTCATGGATAACAGCTTTTAGCTTAATTCACTGTTACGATGCTAAAAATGGTTGTTTTTGTAATGCTGGCTTGTGTACTTGAATGTCCACAGTTACTAATCTAATGTAGTTACTGAAAGACTAAGCAATGATCATACAACACTTTCATTTCTTGTTTTACTCTTTAACCTGCCAGAAGAGAGAGAGAGAGAAAAAAAGAGTTTATTATATTGTGGTCAGAAAATACAGAAAAATACTGTCAATGGGTTGATAATCATTAAAAACCTGAAAATTATATTGTTGTGAGTTTACTGTAATTTACAGTAGAGTAAAGTATCTCACCTTTTCTGTCTTATTACAGCAACAACAACAGCAATGCAGGAAGCAGAAATAGCAATAATGATCAATGCAATCGCGAATGAAGGCAGTCGTTTCCCTGAAGAGAAACAGCACATGGTTAGAGACAGAAACAAGGTGACCGTCACTTTCCTGAAAGGAGAAGCTGGGAAATTTGCATGGAGCCATTTTTACTTTTAAAGTCCGATAACTAACTTCTAGATTTCTAGAACATGAAACCTACTGCAGCAAGAAAGAAACTGAAATTCATCGCAGTTTAATGAGTCACAGCCTTATCGACTCAGACAACATGATTCATGGAGTTTACATAACAACAGCATGAATTGCCCTTCAGGGACTTGTTCATTTCACATTTGTCCCTGCCTTTTAAGGAAATAGACATGACGTGAGTCATTGTTAAATCTGACACCAAAACAAAGATGTCCCCTGAAGAAAGGGTTTGACGGATGTATGACATGAATTCCAGTCAGTGAGCATGATCAGCCAAATTGCACATCGCTGGGAATTCTCCGGAAGCTTTAACTCTAACAACTTGGCCACTTGGACTTCCTGGGTGTGTCAATTTATGAAGAACCAGAGCCAGTTAAAACGTTTCCCTTCTGTCAATCCATTGTTGAATAACATCATTTGCAAAGCATCTTCTTTAGTTTTCTTGGAAAATGAACTTCCGGTACACTGGATTAAGATAAGCAGTGAGACTCCCTGAGTGGGATGTGAACTGTGTCACCAAAACCTGCAGCACAGCTGATAACAGTGAAACAAAACCACAGATAAACATACCCTTTTCCTGTTTGTTCTCTTCCTCATAAAAAGACAAAGGGATCCTCTCCCGTCTCTGTCCCACTGTCCCGCTGTTCATCACACAATCCACGTGTCCACTCCAGTCTGGAGGCACCTTCAGAGTGATGCTGCGGCTGCTGGTGAATGTCTGGTGGCTGCTCGTTACCGTCTCAGTCGCTGGTCGCTCTAAACTGGCGGCGCCGGGTGAAATTTCCCACTCAATGGTTGGCGCTGGTTTACCTGTGGCGGAGCAGCTGAACACAGCCTCCCTGTCCTCCTTCTCATTTCTACTGCTGACACTGTGGCTTGTGTTCACCTCCAATATTCCTTTGTGGAGAAAGGAAAGGAATCATTTTGAGAACTGCAGTCATTAGATTACCACGGATATAAAATCTAGTGTGAAGAGCAAAAATGTTTTTACTTCCACCAGTGAAGGGCAGCAAAAACACGATTTTCAGCTTTCTCAGAATTTTGACATTAATCAAAAAAGTTATTCTTATAACCATTTGCATGAATGAATTTGCATCCATTTACCTTGCACTGTGAGGCAAGCCTGCCTTCTTTTGGACCCATCAGGATACACATTAAATGAGCAGATATAGCAGCTTTCATCTGCCCATGTTACATTCTTCACAGTGATGGATGTTGACGTGAGAGACGCTTCCTTGAAGATCACTTTTTCACGATAAGGCTCGTTTACTTGCTTTCCAAACCGATTGCTGTATGTTGCCAAGTTCTCTATTGACTCATCTTTAAAAAGCCGTTGCCAGGTGACCTGAAGCACACCTGGGGAGGGAGGAGGAGGAGGAGAGGGGGGTGGGGGGGCAAATGGTAAACCTCCAACAATATATACCAAAAAAAACCCCATCAGGAGTAAAAACAGAGTTGTTCAATTTCTAACAAATGTTCTGGATAACACGAGCTGCGCAAAGATATGAATGAATTACAACCTGGGCTGTAACAGTGAACACCAGAAGCTTCAGATGATCAGATATCATTCAAAATACATATTTCCATACCTTTCGGGTTGGCCACTTGGCACGAGTAATGCGCGTCACCGCCGTAGTCAACTGTTGCGTTTCCATTTCCGGTAATGTGTGTGCTCGAGACTAAAAAAAGAAAAAAGCTGCGCGTCATTTACCGCAGGTTTAAAGAGACATATCTATTTGTTGTGATTTTTGAGTAATTCATAAGAATCAATAAAAAACTAACTGCGGAGATTAACTATTAAAATACAAAACATATCGGATTTTCAGTAAAACTACAAATGTCCTTCCAAGTTCTTTAAATGTTGACATCTTTAAATAATGCTATATAAAATATCGTCTATAAATGAAAGGTGCATTTAGGCTACAAGATAATGCATGGCTAAAAAGAGTCTGGATTTTGTAAGATACAAAGCATCAGCAATGAATATAGAGAGGGTTAGCCTTTCCTGTATCTTACCTTTAAACAGCAAAGAAACAACAATCATGAGCAGCAGCATTTTCTTCCACTGCAGAACACACAAGGATACTTTCAGTTTTGCCTCTGAGCTGTCTTTTAAACTTGGGCAGCCCAGCTGAAATGAAACTAAATATAAGGGGTGGGGGAATCTGATTCCAGCCATATAACATATAACCAGGAAATTACACATTTCAAAACAATGGCATTCTTTTGGTTGTATTACAGGAATCAACACAGGCAACATTTAGGAAGCAGGATTATCAAAAAAATCATCATGTCCTGACTAGTCTTAAAAAACCATGACTAATTCTTATTATTAAAATCAATCTATGAGACTACAGGAGATAACAGCTGACTATGACGTCAATTTGAAGTCGTTGCAGATACACTTGAATGATCTTTCAGTGAATTACACTGTAATGTCACACTCACACTGTGTTTCCCCATTTGTTTATATTACGACAGCAAGGTCCAGGAATCACAACAAATCCAGTTAACTCTCAAGTGAAAAAAAAAAAATCAGACAAGCAGAAGTTCCCGTGATGTTGTTTTGAGGTCTTAAAACCACTAAAAAAAAATTCTCCCAAAGTAGCATGTTATATACTCATGATGGTAACTCATGTGATGTTTGACGTGTTGTTCCAGTCAACAAGTCTGAATTTGCAATAGAAAACCCCCCCAAACTTCCCCCTTCCTGATAAGGGGACAACAGGTAAAGAAACTTCTAGTAAACAAGATGATGAAACCTTTTCAGAATATTTTTGTGAGATTAATGCCAAACAAAAAGCAGTTGCTGCATTTGATTTTTTTTTGATTTTTTGATTTTATACACTTTATTAATCCCCGAGGGGAAATTTCTTCACTACAGCAGGGGGGCTCTCAGGGGGGAGATGCTGCAGCAGGCTGCCACGACCGCGGCGCCAGGTAACCTGACCTGAAGTGCATGTTTTTGGATGTGGATCATTTGCTATAAGTGGTGAAATTGATGTCCAAGGATGCTTCATCAAGGAACTGCTAAGTCTTAATTACCTTCTTATCTGCCTTATCTTTTGCGCTGGGGTGCCAGTTCAAAGTAAGATGTTTCACTTCAATAAAAAATCAAATGTGTCACAGCTTTACCCCATAGTTGCCCTGTTCTGGTAATCCTCATGAGGTGACATGGTATTGTCCACGTGTGCACAATGCCAACAAATCACACCTTGCACAACGTGATCCTGCGTCATCCTGAAACTTACAATAAATATATAAAATAAAAAGAAATATTACAGAAAAGCACAACAAGTGAGACATATCACATGGCTATAGAGCTTCAGGCCAGATTTTAACCCTACATGATGGGGTTGTGTTTGGTGCCATGCTTCAGTAATCCAATACAAAATTAATCAAATCATTAAATCAGTTGATTACAAATGAAGAGGAAGTTACAGTCAAATTCTTCTGAAAGTGTCGACACAGAAGGAAAGAACCTGACATTTCGTCTGGCTATGTGCCAAACATTTTTAAGAGGTGACAGGACACACAGCCAGGGGATAAACAAATCTAAATGTACTGGAAAATACTTTAAAATGGTTGACAACACAAACATTTAGGTGAAACAACTTCTTGGAACTTTTAGGTGACTTATTGGTTTCAATATCAGAGCTACTAATTCTACAATAATCTAATAAAGGTATGAATCATTAAGATTACACGGATGAAGATGATGCATATAGCCGTTATGTAATGCATGCAATTATGCAGCAATAAGTACTTTATATTTATATAGCTGATTAACAGCAATTTTTTGATTTTATACACTTTATTAATCCCCGAGGGGAAATGTCTTCACTACAGCAGGGGGGCTCTCAGGGGGAGATGCTGCAGCAGGCTGCCACTAGCGCAGCGCCAGGTAACCTGACCTGAGGTGCATGTTTTTGGATGATGGGAGGAAGCCGGAGAACCCGGAGAGAACCCACGCAAGCACAGGGAGAACATGCAAACTCCGCACAGAAAGGCCCAGGACCGGATTCGAACCCAGAACCTTTTTGCTGTGAGGTGACAGTGCTAACCACTGCACCACCGTGCCAACCAATGTGCTCTTATGTGGAAATAGAGTGCACATGATAACATTACAGGGAAGTACCTGACTTTACCTGACAGCTGACACCTGGTATTTTAAACCAGAAGGAGACACGAGAAGCACAGTGTGGTAGTATTAAAGCCCCGGGCCTATCATCTAGGTTACATCGTACGCTATTTTGGTTGCCGGGGTCACTTCTCTGATTTTCTATCTTATCACTCAGTCAGTACCAGTTAAGGACAGTCACAGTCTGTCAGTCACTCACTAAACAAATTCAGTTTTCATGGTTTTAAAGTTGAGTTTTTGTGATTTGGGTGTCTGGGTGTGTGCGGAAGACAGAATTGAGGGTTTTGATGCCACTCCTGAGCTGCAATTTTGTTTTTACACTCCATAACACAAAGTAAAACGCCCAGTATTTGGGTTAAATGCTGTTCAGCCCATCGTTAGATCCTGCAGAGGGTATGAAGCTGTGCTGTTGTATCTACTGAGACAGTTCTTTAGCCTTATCTCATCTGACATAATCTCATGTAATCATCATGCAGCAAAGGTTACTTTGAAATTAGCTGAAATGTACCTTTACATTTCACACCCTAAAGCTTGTAAACTTTGAATGCTGATTGAATGCGGCTGACCTCGTCATGTGCAACAAAGTGCTGAATTTGCTATTACAGTCAGGATAGCTGACTCATTTCCATTAAATCTCCCATCAGTGGGCTGAGAATCAAAACTCTTGACCCTTAAAATTTCACTGCAACTCTGCATCTGGCCTGTCCAAAACCCCAAAATAGTGCAATGAAGCACAAAATAAGAAATACAGTCAATTTAAACAGTATACACACACACACGACGAGTAGTGTGTAGGACAGAAGTATACATTGCTTACTGATAAGTGGGTCTCAGATCAGATTTTCTTGACCAAGCACTTCCTCTGTAAAAGAAGAGGAATGTCAGCATGAGCAGGGGAATACCAGACAGAGAAAAACAATGACAAAGGACTCTTTGGGTGTTCTAGTACAAAATAAAAGAACATCCTTGCTTTTTGAAGGTGTAACATAATAAATCAAGGCAGTCGTGCAGGCAGACTGTAAATTGACTACAGTGCCAGTTTGTATTGAAGTTACAGTTACATTATCGTAAGAGCTGCAGCCAAGGAAATGGTTCAAGTTGCACGAGTCAGGTCATAAAAAGGTAAAGCGTGTAGCATTCTGAACAAAACAGGAGATTTATTTATTAATGCATGCACATATATAAAAGATAAACAGTGTACATACAGCTAGAGAACTAAATAACTTGTATTACAAACAAACACATAATTAATATCAAAATACATTATAAAACTCTAAATTAAAACAAATCAGGGTTCCTTGGTGTGAAACCAAAAATAATAAGCCAGTAAACTCAATGGATTGAAAAACACAATTAGCCAAATATTTACTATTGATGTATTAATTGCTTGAGATAATGTTCATGATTCACGGTTTAAGTAGTTAAGGGCCACAGTGATTCTCACATTGTGCAGCAGGTGATGTTGTTCTCTTTGGGATGCTCTAACAAATGACTAAGATGGCATTCAGTGTTTCATGGTGACATCGAGCTGTCATCGGAAGAACGAAAAAGCTGAATTGTACATGAATTTATTATTTTGCCTTTGTGTAAACAACAAAATTCACATAATTAAAAAATAGCACAAATATTTCAACTGTTTTAGCAGAATATGGAAAACACAACAAACAAATCAACTGTGGATACGAGTATACAATAGAAATGTACATTTTCACAAAGCAAAATAGCGCCACCTTGTGGATAGCAGGACAACACTGCTTATTATTCTTATGAATTAACATGAAACACACGAGAACAGATGGTTCACGGTTCTGTCAAAAAAAATGATCGAAAGTGCGTCCTTTCTGGTCGACACACGTGTGTTTAGTATTCATTAATTAGTATTCATTTCAGAGCTGTGCAGTTTGACAGTTGAATAAAGTCCATTTTCGGTTCGTGTGAAGGTGCTGTATGGTTCAATGTCCTGTGACCCCTGCAGAAGGAGATATGGAACAAAATTCAAAATTATTCAAGTTAAACCACATGTACATATATATATATACATATACACACACATATATATATATGCATATATATATATGTGTATATATATATATATACATACACATACATATATATAAATATACACATATATATGTATATATATCTATATGTACATGTGGTTTAACTTTAATAATTTTTGTATATATATATATATGCATACATATATGCATATATATATAATATAATATATACACATATATATGTATATACGTATATATACATGTATGTATATACATATATATATATATTCACAGAAGGTGTAACATTTTCTGAAGAGTACCGTGTTTGCATGACTGCTCACCGTTTCTGTCTGTTTTCTGTTGAATAAACAGACAAATATAAATAAACAACTCGAGGTAATATTCATTCATCACAATAGATATAACCAGGAGAGTCAAATGCCTCATTCTTAAAGATAATATATTTTTTAAAACATGAACTGTGGATATTATAGTTGTCTCTCACCTATGACGTACTCTTCTGTAGATGAACCCCAGGGTAACTAAAAGTACAACGATGAACAGAGTTACACCGCTCAAGGCACAAGCAACTGTTGTTTGGTCGAAAAGGCCGACGACGGTTTCATCCTCTAAATATTTATGAAGAAAAAAAACAAATATATTAATAAAACCAGCAAAACAGAAAAAAGATGCCAACACAAATTTGTTTATCCAAATCCTGTATGATTTCTTTACCTTATAGACTATAAATATCGGCATCATACAACACGAAATTATGTTAACACAGACTGAAAATTACCACTTTAAATTTGGCCAACATAAGAAATGAGATGAACATAAGAAAATGTGCTTACCTTCCACTGTGAAATTAAAATGGATAATATTTATTCCTCCATTATATGAACACTCACAGGTAGCGTTCCCACTATCAACTGGTGTTAAACTATTCAGGTGGAGAAAAAAAGTCTGGTTCTTTGTCACAAGTTTGAATCTGAAGCCACATCCTTGTTCAAAGCCGTGTTCATATTGATACCCCAGTAGACACGCTGCCCTGTTTCTCTCTGTGCTGATCCAACATATTATTTGCGTGATGATAGTCTGTGTTTCATTGGTGCATATTGGAGTTACGTCTGGCTGCTTCCCAATTCTTTTCACAAGAGTCACTGCAATCAAATATCAATGTTACATACAGGAGGAAGTGGCTTTTTTTGTTGTTGCATTTTGTGAATATTCAAATCACATTTTAAATTTGACCAGAAAATGATCAGTTGTTCTCAATAAGAAACAGACCAAAGGATTATTAGAGAAAAACAATTTACATAAATGTTACTTTACCGTCAGCATCAAAACACAAAGATTGTGTCAGAAACAGAAGAAAGCACTGCTTTGATACATCCATACCAGTCAAGACGCTGGCAGCACTGAATAATGTACTGAAAGGAGAAGAACGCTCTTTCATAACTAAACCTCAAGCTCTCACAGCGGTGAAAACCTATTCAAAAGGGAAATGAGTCACCGTTGGCTGTCACTGTTAAAGCTAAACAACGAGCAGGAACACGGTACAAAAAACACTCAGGCTGAATGACTTTCTTGCAACTTTCACTGTCTTGTTGGGTGAAGTTTAAAGACTCAAAATAAAGGTATGTGCCTATAATAGGATGCATGGTCATCAGATATCAGGTCTACATTCAGGTGTTCAGCCTACAGTTTGAGCTGGAGTCACAGTCCAGATTGTAAAACAGGCAGAGTGCTGCCTTTATTTCTCTTGAACTGATATATTTAGTTTTGTGGTGTTTGCATTTCTCAAAGCCTGAGTTTGACCTGGAAATAGAGAAGCGCTCGCTCGCAGCAGCTCATTGTTATTTCTATCCCTCACTTCATGATTAGAAAACCACCATGTGACATTCACATAACAATGTATAACACAAAGTACACTTCACTTGATGCAAATGACTTCCTGTAATTTTGTTCAACTAAAGAGACACCATATGATGATGAGAAAATTAGGCACAATAATGCTAAAGTATTACCAGAAAGGTCTTCAGTCCAGCAGTAATAAGTCTGAAACGGGGAGATCAGGGGTTGGCAAGTCCTACAAGATCAGTTAAATTCCACTTACTTCATTATATCTATAGTTTTATACAGAGTTTATCAATCACCACCAGTTAAAAGAATTGAAGTTGTTAAGGTTGTTTGGCCTTAGTTACTAGAAAACACCTGTCAAGTCTCTTAAATGACAAGATAGTGACAACACGAATCTGACTATTCACCCTTGGTAATAAAACCATTACCAAGATATATTCTGGTCAACATCACCATCCACAAAACAAATATATTTTCTGATTAGGAAAATAATCTCCCCAGAAACTATTTTTTTGTTGTGTGATGATTAAAATTGTGAGGCAGTGAATTTCTTTCTTTTGTAGGTCAACAACCAAACCGTCGCTGGTATTTAAAAATAGAATCCTCTGGCCTGTTATCGAGACTAAGACGTCCACACACACACAGACTTGTTTAACAAATGCTTTAATCTTAATATTCTGGGAAACAATATTAATACACCATGTACAGCAAGTTGGACTTTTAACACTTTAAGATTCTAATTATTTCAGACATCTTACAAAATCAGCCAAATCAAAGAACCTCGGCCAGTGACGCTACTTTTTTTGATAAATCCACAAAACCATTTCATGCAAGAATTTTTGCCTTGACTGTTGGTTTTAAATGTTTCCAGGTTGAAGTTGTAGGTTAACTGAGGCGATAGTTTCGTATTCGTCCTCTGCTGGCTGCTGAAGGCTTGCGTACAGGTCATCTGCGTCATCGTAATGCTATGGAATGAAATAAAAAATCTTAATGCTAAATGTTTTCAAATGGCTCGTGACTCAGGAGTGTCCGAGTCTCATCAACATGATTAAGTCATTAATTGGTGGTCATGATGTGTCGATCCACAAAAAAAAAAAAAAAAAAACATCAGCTAAAAGTCTGACAATATAAATGTATATTTATGCATGTCTAATCACATCCATTAAACTCTCTACTTTGCCATTTACTGTGTAGAACGTAATACATTACTCACCGGCCAGCTTGGAGAGTCATGTACAGATAATTCAGATGCTTCTGACCTTGAACAGACACTTTTAAATAAGAATGGATATTGGAGTTAGTGGAACATGAGATATAAACATGTAGAAATGTAAAGCATACAGTACAATTCATTTATTCAAATGCATTATTTTCACTTGATCTGCCATTACTTTGATGTGAATCCAGTTTGGATAATATTCTCCGACCTGCGATTTTTCCTCCAGTGGATACATCCCAGAATAACTCCAGTTATGATGATGACTATTGTTGCACCAGTTGATGAACCTACAGCTAGCAGTCCTGTTGAACTGATGGTCAATTCGTCCTCTAAGATATATATATAAAAAAAAATCTTTGTCAGAGAAATGGAACTGGAAATACAAAAAAAATACAGTGACAATGTAATATTCAAATCAAGTGCACTACATGATTTTATTAGATTTATTAACTCTGCAGTTTAGAGAAAAGATACATTTAAATACACAAATGAACTTAAAAGTATTACAACTATTTATTCTGCACATTGAAACAGGTCTTATTTCTTATAAATGGATGTCATTGAAATTCTCAACGCGAATGCAGTGGAAAATGATCACGTTACACAACATCAATGTGAGAGAAGCTTTTCTCTCATCGTGAATCAAAAGAAGCAAGAAAACAAAAACAAGCCGAGCATCATACTGCCATGTAAACAATCAAAAACAATGTAGTAGGAAAGAATCACTTTAAATTTGGCCAAAGTTTGATGAACATAAGAAAATGTGCTTACCTTCCACTGTGAAATTAAAATGGGTCATATTTGTTCCTCCAATATATGAACAGTCACAGGTAGCGTTCCCACTATCAACTGGTGTTAAACTATTCAGGTGGAGAAAAAAAGTCTGGTTCTTTGTCACAAGTTTGAATCTGAAGTCACATCCATGTTCAAAGCCGTGTTCATATCGATACCCCAGTGAACACGCTGTCCTGTTTCTCTCTGTGCTGATCCAACATATTATTTGCGTGATGATAGTCTGTGTTTCATTGGTGCATATTGGAGTTACGTCTGGCTGCTTCCCAATTCTTTTCACAAGAGTCGCTGCAATCAAATAATTAGTAGTAGTCAAATAGTATAGAGTGACTACAAAATCAATCAATTACAAGCAATATGAAATACAGTTTGGGTTAGCAACTGCTGTGTTTTTGTATTTTGTGAATAATTATTCTAATTTGGTTAAAAAAATTACAGAAAAACCAAAAGAAGATTGTTAGAGAAAAAAAAAATCATTACCGTTGAAGTCAAAACAAACAGCTAATGGCAGAAGCAGGACCAAGCAGAGTTTCCATACACCCATCGTGGTTAAGATAGGACTGTTCAGTGATGCCTTACACACCGAGTCCTCGCTTCTAAAGAGGAAGCGCATCTACAGGACTGCTGCTGTGTTTTATATTCAGACAGTCTTAACGGTAAAACGGTGAGCAAGAACACAAATATAAAAAGACATCCGAGTCATTGCCTTGTGGTTGTATACCTCCATTTATCAAGTTGTGGTTTCCATCCATGTTTGTCGGGATTTATATGTAGTGAAGATGTAGAAGAAAATGAATAAAAAAGGTTTTAAGTGTATTTTTTTTTTTTTACAATCAACACAGGTTCAGGTAGAAACACAAATTAACTGACCAAATGTAAAATGTGGTCACAATCTCTCCTTCTGGTGTTGAATAATAACCAGAAGAGTTTTTGTGGAACATTTTGACCACACAAATACAGAAACACCGTCACTAAAGAAACTTTAAATTAAGACCTAAGTCCGCACGGTGATGTTGAAGCGTCTCAACGGGTAGTGTGAGACTTCACCGTTGAAACTTTCAAGACAAGACTATGAATGAATCTGAATGCACCAGTTTAAGATAGTTCACATTCGTGTTTCTTAAAAAAGAAGAAATGCGTTCCATAAATAGTCAGCAATAATACTACTCTGGACATTTCAAAGAAACTCAACTTAGACTGCACTGTAACAATATTCATACAGTTATCACAACTCCTGTTTTCACAAATTTGATGAGTCTCTCTTCTGTTTATTTCCTATTCCAAATGGGACAGGGCTGTGACTGTAGCGCTGCTGGCTCAATTTGTCGTCATGGCCGTGATGTTGCTGGCACATTGAAGATAAAACCTGGTAGAGATCACTTTCCGGTTGCTCAAGGCTTGCGTACGGATCATATCTGTCATCTTCAGTCTAAAAAAAAAAACACCAAAATGTAGTGAGATAATGACTTGCAGTCATTTAAAATCATTACAAATCGCTTTACTAGAACTTTTGTTATGCAAATAAAGTTTTTAAATCATCAAATATAAATGTGAAGTACTCCGCCACTGACCCTCAGACCTCATTGTCTCTTTAAAAGGTGCCGTCAGTGGCTACTTAAAAAGGCCCATTTGTTTGTCTTTGCCAACAACTAACTCCTCCCCACAGACAAACTGTTTATCACATAACTGCATAAAACTGTTTTCAAAAGCAAGATTTACAATTGGCTGAAAGCACTCAAACGGTCAGTTTATGTACATTAAAAGGCATTGTGAATAAGGATGCGACTTTGGTTTCAATCTTTCAGGAAATGACACCTTTCAGCAGTTTTAACACCATACCTAGGGTGTAAAAAATGAGTGGGAAGGTAAAACACAAAAGAATATTGTGCACGGCTCACTGGGGACTTCACTTACCGATAACCCAGACGGTCCTGATCTTGTATGACTTCTGAAAACAAGAGGGGATATTGTTACAGCAGTTCTACTTTTACAAGAAAAAAAAACACACAAAAAAAACATACATTACAGCTATAAAATTGTTACATATCCTAAAATACAGTGCTTTTCTCAGTACACTGTAAAATCAGCTGCATCCATTTAAAGCATAAAGCACTAATTCTCACCTGCAATGTTTTTTTCTCAGAACAAGTCCAAGAAAAAGGCCGGTTGCAACTATAACTGATGCAGTAACGGTACAAATCACAACGGTAGAATTGAGCATTGTGATTGGTGAAGTGGTGGCATCTTGGTCTGCTTTAAAAAAAAAAAGAAAAAAAAAAAAGAGAAGTGTATTTATAAGGCACAAATTGCAATAAAATGCACACGTGCATGTCAGCGACACACACTCATAAATCCCAAAACTTAGAAAGTCAAAGCAGGAACATAAAGAACACGTACCTTCCACAGTGATGGCGAGACGGACAGTATTTGTTCCTCCCCGGTAGGAACAGTCGCAGGTGTAGTTCCCACTATCCTCTGGTGTTAAATTGATCAGGTGGAGAAACACAGTCCAATTTTTTGTCAGCGTGAACCTGGAGTCGCATTTGTGCTCAAAGTCCTTCCCATGTTGATACAGCAGACGGCACTCTCTTCCGCCGCTCGCCTTCGTTATGATCTTGCATACTATGAGTGTGATGATATTGACTGCGGCAGTGGAGCATATTGGAGTAACATCTGGTTCCCTACTGATGGTTTTCATCACGGTCTCTGAAATTTAAGAAAATCATCAAGCATTCAGGTGTTTTTTTTTGACTGCATCATAATATATGGCTACTTAAAAAAAAAAAAAAACTAAAGCTGAAGCAAAGTCTAGCAGAATACACAGCAGGCTGAGTTGCAGGAAATGTATAAGAATGAAAAGCTCCTTTACTGTACCTTCAGCGTCTAAAAATAAACACACGGCCAGAAGCCGAACAAAACACAGTTTCCACTGTCTCATGTTGAAAGAAAAGTCTCAACTGTGTGGCTGTCAGAAACCAGTAAACAATACCAAAGGAGGGGAAATGGAAAAAGAAAAGAAAAAAAGGCTGCTGGTAAACTGTCCTGAGAAGGAACTGGACAACAAGCCTGCTTCCGAATTCATAGTTCACGCTGTTTGAATGACGAGAAGTGGTTTCAAAGAACAGTCTCAATTTGTGCCAAATCATCCTTCCTAAAAAGGCATATATATATGTATATATATATAAAAACATTAGTATTAAACAGCGAAACTTACCCCAGGTCTTTATGATATTTTCCATCAGATATTGTTAAACTTCAAATCTTTAAAGATTTCCCAACGGTCAAACATTAGCAATATAAAATGTAAATTTCAATCGCAGAGGTTTTCACTGAATGTTATTTTATTTACCGACGTCACATATCTATGCAAAGTCCTTTTTAAGAAGGACATTAGACAGTAAAGAAGGAAATGAGGGAGGAACAGACAAGCGACTAGACAGACTTCAAGGGTAACATTTTTCCATGGTGTGTGTTTGTATATTATCAGTGCCGTAAAGCATAGATGCCTTTGCACTTTATACATGATATGATATAAAACTGGTAATGTAAATCATAAACGAGGAACCAATTACAACACTTACACACAAGTGTAACCAGAGCTCTTCTATAGGATTATATTAATTACAAATTAATAGTGTAGGTGAAGTAGTTGTCTGGTGACAAGCGTAAGGATTCTTCCAGTCGAGGAATATTCGGGCAAAAACATAATGTGCTGCATTGCAGTCTCTCTCAGATAGAATATCAATTAATCAAATGTTATTCATATAGCAACTTTCATACAGGTTATTACAGTTCAAAGTGCTTTACAGGTGACCGACACACTGATAAGTTAACCATAAAAACTATTGCTCTTGTGCTGCAAATAGAATTTAAAATAAATGTTCACCTGAGTGGAGCAGAGAGACTTTAAATGTTCATCAACATTGACCTATTCAACAGTGTCAGATGATGCGTTTCACTTACTTTAATTTTACTAACACCACAAAAATCAAATATAACATCTGTTTGAGCTTGTTTCACAAACTGTATGAGAAGACTGGCTTGCAAAGCACCAGAAGGATGACAGTATCTGAGAGCATCTGTGAGAGTCTTGCCAGCAGAGGGAGACACAACCACACTGTCTGACCTATGTTTACTGGCATCCAGGTCTTTCTATTGAGATTAAAAATCTGCCTATTGTTACTGCTTGCATGAAAACATAAATCACTGACTATTGATCTTTAACTTTTCCTTAATAGCGTGTAACTTTTGATATTTTTGGCATGTTTAAATTAACAATAAGATCATACATGTGTGCACTGTGCTTCATTGTATTGCATAATAAGTAAGTCATCTCTTTGACAGACATAAAAAAAATAAAGGCATTATAATTGATATGTGCTTGTGGGTTTCCACTTATGTGATACTATTGGTATAAGTAGATCAAATTCATCCAGACACAAGTTCTCATTTACTCTGCCTCTCACTATCCATAGTATTTCATTCACTAGAATAATATCAGCTCCATTAATGCGTACCAAAATATACCATCCCAGATGTGTCACAAAATACTTACACAGAAATGTGGAGTAATATTTAAGGGGGAACTCGTCGTACCTCAGAACATGCAGGTCCTGCAATCAGAGAAAATGCTTACTTTAGTGTGTTAACACATCCATTCAAACAACATCGGACAAAATGCATTTTGAAAAGACACATCTGTCTTTTTCCATTTCCTCTGAAAGCTTTGAAGCCTCAAACCAAAGCATGACCCAGATATACAGTCAAACATGTCTCGCAGCACTTAAACGCTCCATGAAACTATTCTGTTTTACTCCCCCTCCCTCAACCACGACGATGTCTTTGCTTATATAATGTTCACTTTTTGGATTTGTGGGTTTTCTTAACTTCAGTCTTGATAAAATTCAGATTTTAACACTGTAGTTTAATCCAAATTACTGAAGAAAATCTATTCACAAAGGAATAAAATGTAATCCGTGGTGACTAACTCCCATGACTGCATGCATGTTAAGTTGTGTTGTACGGCTAAACACATCACAGGATCCCCCCCCCCAAACATACTGTGTTTGGTCTGCGTGGGATGTCCATCAAACTGTGAATGCATGGGTCAGGTGCAGGTTGGCTGCGCCCAATGGGGAAATTTGTGAGTCACCAGAATCACAAACTATGCAAATTGCAGCATAATTTGTCCCACATTAAGTTTTCTGGGATCTGGTCACCCAACTTTTATGTGATGATTAAAATGAGATGTAGAGCACTTTAAATGCTTATCAGACCAGTTCTTTAATTATTTATCTCCTATGAAAACACACAGTGGAGTAAAACTGATTTATAGACTGGTGGACAATGCTGATGATTACATCCACTGCTAAATAACAGCCAAAAACACCCCTAATGGGTTCCTCCTGCTCTTCAGCGCCACATTTTCACCCGCTGCCGTTCAACCAGCAGGTAAAATAAAAAATAAAATAAAAAAAACTTTCCTTTATTACGTTGTTTATTTATTCTGTGCTAGGTTATGTTTACAATAATACAACATATATATATATATATGCCATATCATATTACTTATATATAGGTCGTATTATCAACTATTAATCCTAAGGGGTAGACGAAAGGCTATGTTTGTGAATGAAGGTGTAGACAACAGGGTGTGGTTGTGAATGAAGGTGTAGACAAAAGGCTATGTTTGTGAATGAAGGTGTAGACAAAAGGCTATGTTTGTGAATGAAGGTGTAGACAAAAGGCTATGTTTGTGAATGAAGGTGTAGACAACAGGGTGTGGTTGTGAATGTGTGAATGAGAGTGAAGGTACTTGGCCAAACCAAAAGGTCACAGGAGGGGGTCTGCAACCTGTGGGGTCACATACTGTTGTTCTTTGAGGCATTAACAGGAACAGACTGTCTGGAGGACTCCAGGATGTGAAGGAAGACAACCACCACCTCCACCAACCAACAAAGGACACATCAATACACATGACTTTTTGGTTTCTGGACTATAAGAAGACTGGGTCAGAATAAACTGATTATTCTGCTGCTGTTAAATAAATATATTCTCCTATTGCCTCATTAAAGAACAGGCAGGACTGGGGGCTGACACATATCGGCTTTGTAGGAGCAGGAGCCCGAGTCCAACAGTTGACAGACATTTCAATATTCTGGAAAGAAAAGAAAAACCAAACAAATTGTGCAAACATGCGTTACTTGCTGTGGGATAAGTGTTGCCGTCTATCACCGGAAGTGACACCGGTTTCGCTGCGTCAATTTGCCTTTCAAAATAAAACTACGAAGCAGAAACTGAAAATCATGGACGGGAACAGCCCCAGGGGTCCAAAGAGACGTGTTGCAATTTAAAAAAAAAAAAAAAAAAAAAAAAAAAACAGCCTTGAAATTTAGTACAAAAAAAATATAACGCAACTCTTTTTTTAAAATTTTTTTTAAGAAATGTTCGTTTGAATATGCACACAGTGTCCACTGGGTGGCGCCACGTAGTCAGGACTTATCTTTGCGTGGCTCAAAGGCTGCCGGGAAATTTTCTTTGCGGAAGCATCACAAGCAGCGGACACAGTAGAGGTCCCACGTGTGTACGCGGCATCAGATCCACGTGTTAACGGTATGATGAGTCGCTCCGTCTTCATGTTGTTGCTCGGTGAAAAGCTGGGCTCTTATATTTCCGTTTCTGTCGCCTTCAAAACCTGCAAACTGTTCTGGAGGGTTATCGTGTCCTAAAGGCTGATCGTGTTTGTATTTGCCGGTTTGTTCGTGGCATCTCATTTGGTGTCTTTGTTCCATGTGTTGCAGGCTTGCAGAGGACAACAGGGAGATCCACGGAGCTGCAAGCATCTCCAGTCATGGTAAGGAAACCAAAAAGGTTTTGTTATATTTCCAAATGAGACACGAGGCTGCAACATAGGAGAGCCGTAGTTAAACCTGCACACACGTGGTGCCGATAAAGTTCCGTTTGAAAGAACAAAAGACCGTTTAAGGAGCAAATTTCTCACATTTCCAATTTATAATAAAACTTGAACCAAACAATGAACTGGATTGTAAACAACAGCCTCGTTATTGCATCACTAAAAGTTTTGATTGCAGCTCGAGCCTCTTTATTGTAAGTCAAGAAACTCGCTTGCAAGCTGAATTGGACCATAAACAACAACAAAAAGACACTAAAACAACTTCACCGGTGAAATCCAGGGGTCAGGCCAAAGTTTTGTGCAGGAGAGGAAACTAATAATGAATGTTGTTGTGATCCATCTCAAGCAGGACGAAGTAGGCATGGTGATGTCCTGGTTTTCCAGCTCCGTGTACAGCAACTACTGGCAGCACTACCAGCAGTCTATGGCCTGGCACCAAAGGCACCGGCGTGCCTACCGAAAGGCCTGGGGGGCCGACGTCTCCGACCAAGGCCAGGGCTACTGCCGGCTGAGTCGCTCCAACAGCCCCAAGCGTCGCCGCTCCAGCAGCTCCAGCAGCCTCCATCAGCGTTGCCCCAGCAGCTTCCAGCATCGCCGCCCCAGCAGCTTCCAGCATCGCCGCCCCAGCAGCCTCCATCAGCGGCGGCCCAGCAGCTTCCAGCAGCAGCGCTACGCGGACTGGAGGGCCGTGGAGAGCGACGACGAAGACGACGACGACGACGACGACAAGGAAAGCAGCTCGGACAGCGACATCGAGTGCGACGTCAGCAACATGGAGATCAGCAAGGAGCTGCGGCAGTACTTCGCCCAGACAGAGAGACACCGAGAGGAGCTGAGTAAGTGAACAGGGGGTGGAGGAGGAAGGGTGGAGGAGGGGTGGCAGCAGATACACAGCTTCAAAAAAAAAAAAAAAAAAAAAGTTGGATTATTCTCCTGCTGCTGTCCTCATTATCTTGAGGACTAGTGAGTAAGAAACTGCTTTGCTTTGGGGATGCATGACCACACACCGTAGTTTAAGGTGAAGACTGTTGGACTCGGGCTCCTGCTCCTACAAAGCCGATATGTGTCAGCCCCCAGTCCTGCCTGTTCTTTAATGAGGCAATAGGAGAATATATTTATTTAACAGCAGCAGAATAATCAGTTTATTCTGACCCAGTCTTCTTATAGTCCAAAAAGTCATGTGTATTGATGTGTCCTTTGTTGGTTGGTGGAGGTGGTGGTTGTCTTCCTTCACCCCCTGGAGTCCTCCAGACACAGTCTGTTCCTGTTAATGCCTCAAAGAACAACAGTATGTGACCCCACAGGCTGCAGACCCCCTCCTGTGACCTTTTGGTTTGGCCAAGTACCTCAAAGAGAAACAGAATATGACCCCAAAGGTTGCAGACCCCCCCCTGTGACCTTTTGGTTTGGCCCAGCAGTATCACTCTCATTTACATACACAGCCTTTTGTCTACACCTTAAGATTAGTAGTTGATAATACGACCCATATATAAGTAATATGATATATATATATATATATATATATATATATATATATATATATATATATATATATATATATATATGTTGTATTATTGTAAACATAACCTAGCACAGAATCGCACAGCGTCTAAAAATAGTCTGTTGCGCTTGTTCTCACAGAGAAGCAGCAGCAGATGGAGACGGAGCAGCAGGAAGGCTACGTGCAGGCTGATCAGCCCCTGCACGCCGTCTCCTGGCAGAGCAGCGCCGCTCCTCCCTGCGAGCGCCCGGACGAGACACGCACGGCCGAGATGAAGAAGCTGTACGGCAAGGACGCGGCCAAGATCCAGGCCATGGAGACGGCGATGCAGCTGACTTTCAACAGAAACTGTGACCTCAAGCAGCCCAACTACTGGCCCGTCATCCCGCTGAGGCTCTGAACAGCTGCGGGCAGAGATGTGAACTGTTTGATTTGGAGGAGATCCCGGCTAAGATCTCTCTCAGAGCCAACAGTTTTGTCTTGTAATGGACGGTGGCCGCCGGAGCTGCTGATCCAGAACCAACGGTTTGCATTAATTAAGGGTTAGAAAGTTGTTTTAAGGCCAGAAAAAAGTTGCCTAAATTAGCCGAGCTTCTGCTTAGCCGGGCGTGAATGTCACCGACCTGACAGCTGTTGCTCCAAATGAAAACCCACGGCTGCGATACTACTACACTACACGTCCTCATAAACTACACTAAACACCAGCGCATGGTGCTGGCCAACAACAGCTTTAACGGTTTTGTCAGGCGTTTGATTTTAAGGGCAAAAATCTCAGAATACAAGCATCAAAAAGTAGGACAGTGTCAGCCGAGGGTCAGAGGTACAGTGAAACCACCCCCATAGGTGATGGAAATGTATTCAAACAACATGTGCCTGCGTGTTTCCTGCTAATCTGTTTCTGTTTAGCCTCCAGCTTGGTGATGTTTCATGCTGCAGTAGCTCCTCTTATGCCTGTCAACTTAGTTTACTACAAAAAAAAAAAAAAAAATCCAACATGTTCAGCCCCCTTTTCCTCTGTGCAGATTTAGCAGCGCTCCTGCATGGCTGCTTCTGATATTCCACTGAGTGATTTGTTGTTATTCCTTCTAAACTGCGCCTCTCTGATTCTGACATTTCGTCAGGTACAAAGCGGCGCTCCTGTGTTTTTTTTTTTTTTGGGGGGGGGGATGTTGATGATTCTCTTTTATCTACTGTTTGCACCAGCCGGCACCTTTTTTTTCTTTGGACTGTGTATTTTAATATACATTTTTCTTTGGGCTGTGTATTTTAATCTACATTTTGTTCATAATAAAGTGTTTGATAACTGGAGACAACCTGCTTTGTTGATGGTGATTTCTGGGTGACCTCTCCTTGGAAAGGGAACCTGATTACATTTCTGCTTTTCAGCTTTCGGACACATTTTTACACCAAAAAAAAAAATGGGCCGATGAGTGTTTCAATAAAAATTTTAACACATCAAACTTCATTTCATCAGCAAGCACACAAGAAGACACACCAGTAACACAGACTGGTGCATGTAAATGGTTAAGCCATTTCCTAATTTATAACAAAACACAGTGTAGTTATTGTCCTTTAAACCAACAGATGTTTGTGAGGATGCGTTATCATTTGTCTTATACTTTTTTCATGATCTCATTGTGTCACACCACCCCAGGAGTTGAAACTTTTGAAATATACTCACATGGTTGTGCTTTAGTTTGTTGCAGGATAACAAGAATCCATACCCATCAGAGAAAGCAAATGATACTCCACTGTATAAATTTGCACGTGCATATCACAGGAAAATATAACATCAACTCTGTATCACTAATTAGCAATAAATATCGCAAGAGAATTGAGATCATTAATCAAATGAATAAAAACATGTGTCGTTGCGTTTTAAATGTTGTCTATATTTGGTATGGCATGCAGGATCGAGGAGGACACGTGTCTTGTGTGTTTGGATTAATAAAGTCTGATCCATTTCTAGCCCCGGCCATGACGTCACCCCTCCTCCCCCTTCCCCTCCTCGATTCCAAAACGGGACATCCAGTTGTTTACATGCTGCCCCCCTTCAGACAACCTGTGGACATCATCTTAAGACCTTTTTTCTCTCAGGGCCACTTTCCACAGGAGCTGAAAAAATGGGTAGGCAAACTCTTGTTTTACATCATCCTACTTTTGCTGGCGATCGTTTACACTTCTCCCAGATTTCTTTGTGTTTGGATGCCGCGCGGATCTTTTCTGGTCGTGTGCGCTGCGCGTGACGCATGGTGGTTGTGTCGTTGGTGAGAAGGACTCCGATTTGCATCTCAGACGTGCAAAACCTGCTCTGTTTGTTAACTTTCACCGTTTCACTCTGAATTTTTGTCACTTCAACATCAACACATCTTCAAATCAGCGTGCACGAGCACATATTGTTCCGTATTTTTCGATTGATGTCACACTGCCATCTGCACAAACTGTTTGTGTGCAATGCATATAACACGCATGGAGCACTGTGCCGTGTCTTTGCGTGTGTGTGTGTGTGTGTGTGTGTTGCATGTCACTGGACAGAGCAGAGTTTAAAGCTCAAGACAGCAACACGATATTGATAAGCAATAAAGTAATTTCCCTTCAAAATATTTCAGATATTTCCTGAAGTATTTGGTTGAAATATTACTCCCCGGTCAGTCCTTTGGAGTTTGTCTTCTGTTGCAAGATAAAGTTTGAGCTTCCCAGACTGAGTTTCAGCAAGAAGATCCACTTCATCCTTCCCACGTCCGCTGCTCATGTGAGAGTTGCTGTTGATTGGATTAAGAGTGAGTGATCCACTCCCTCTGTGGATTAAACAGGCAGGACAAGCCTGACAATTGCTGTTGTGTAGATGGAGAGTACACAAAAATGATGCAGGAGAACGTTTACTGTTCACAGAGGGTTGGTTTAGTTGGAGTCTGGAGTTTTTTGAGCCCTTTTATTTGGAGTAATGCAATTTGGCCTTGGATAACATCTTTTTGTTTAGTATACAATAATAATTTGTGGGTGAGAGGGGTAGCTGTTGGCATTAATGACAGCGGTTCCTCAGGGATGAAAAGCCAAGCAGAACAAACCAAACAGAGAAACAACAGTGGACTCATATTCACATCTGATCTTCACGGTTCTGCAGACTGTAGATGCGCTCACTCTTGGTTTCCGATTTGTTCAGGAGGAAGAATGTCTTGGCCGAAGTTCAGCTTCTGTTTTATAGACGCTGACCTGAAGCCGGTAGTGTTCAATTTGATCTCATTCGGCCACGCATCCAGAGCTACCAGCTTTTTCAAGCATTTTCCTCTATTCTCGACTCCTCTGGATCTCTCTCTCGTTCTTTGTCCGTGTTTCTCTCTCCCATTCATAACATCTGTTTCCAATAAGGCAGCGGGCCTGTTTATCGCCTTCAGGCTGGTGAGAAGTTGAGAACAGACAGGATGTAGCCAAGTGACATGATTTACTGCGATGGGGAGCCAGAGCCATTTTTCTGCAGGAAGCCATCGTAAACTTCTCCTCTTTCAGCTCCCCCTGTTCTGCCTGCTATTTCCCCCCAAACTGCTACTTTGGTCTCATCATCGTCAGCATCATCATCCCATCTTTCATCTGCTCCTCTCATCATCTCCCCTCTCATTGTCTTCATCATTATTCTTTCCACCGCCCCTCCTCCTCCCGCCTGTGCGTCCTCCTTCGTGAATTCGCTCTTTGTGTTCTCTCTTCTTTTTTTTCCCCTGCAGTTCGTCTCCGCTCGGCTCTGTGTGGAAACTCATATCCTCTTGCATCCTCTCCTGTGGATTTGTGAGGCGCTGATCTGCAGAATGGATACTGAATGTAACAGCAGCCAAAACAGACTGACTTCAAAGGCCTCACATTTTAAAGGATTGTTTGATTCTGAAGGAATAAATTATCACTCAGCTGGGGAAAAAAAAAAAAAAAAAAAGGGAGAAAAGTGGAACGATCCAGTGACCTGATTAGAATAACAGTACACTTAAACTGCAGCAGTACTGTTATTATGAATGCCTGGGAATAGAATTACCGTGTTTCTTTATTGCACATTCAGTTTGCAAGCTCAGAGCAGCTTTCCTCCAACATTACATCTTAATTTTTTTTTTTCAATTTTATTAGAAAACTATAAAAGAAACACTGTCCAAGGTGTGTGTTGCGATAAATGAATTTAACGTTAAAAATAACACGATTTAAATGTCAGATTATCAAAGATTAAAACCTATCCGCTGCAATACATAATTTCAGCATTAACGAGTGTTGATTTTTCAGTGTTGATCATTAAGAGTTGACAAGTGCTGATATGAGAGGTGTTTGTTCAGCCGATGTGACTCCGGGGCTGCTCTTCAAAACTATCTAAAAGTGTTAAATTAACTCTCACGATGAGGATTTATAATCAGCTGTGGCATAACTGTTGCTCTTTGACTAACAAGGACAATGCTGGGATTAAACTACTTTCATCTAAACATGCGAATGCTAGTTAGTCCCTCGGCTCCACTCACCTTTCTACTTTGCAGTTACTCCCCAATTGTGCATCTTTTCTTCCCGTGGAAGAGTTCTCTCTTCTAAACGAAGCATGTTTGTTAGCTCGGTTGCCAACAGGTTCACGTGGTTCGTTCAACAGATATTTTTGTCGACACATGCAAGCTGTCTCTGAAACACTGCTCCTCTATTGAGTGCTCAGCAGGGGTTTGATGCAAACTGAGTGGAACAACACAGCCAAGAACCTCAACGCTTTTCAAAACATGTTCCCGAGTCAAAGCTGAGTGACACAAACTGGACTGGTGAGCAGGGACAGGTTGTATAAACTGAAGGGCTGTTGAGATGATTGGAAGCAGGTGCACAGGAGGGTCACGTCGGAGCTTTGGCCTCCACATTTAAATATTACTTCCAGCATTAATCACCCCTTTTCACAATTTAAAGCTCATGCTTGTTTTTATTTTTTTTCCGCCGCAGCAGGCCTCGTTGTTCGTTTGCTGTGGCCGCGTCAAAGCTTTTCTCTCATCGACCCAACTTTTGCCTCACCTGCATTTGATCTTAGAATTTGTATTATTGACTTCATGTTTTGTACCTTTTGTGTGGTGCTTTTTAAAAAAAAATTTTTTTTTAAATGTTTTGAAAGTGTCACATATATTTGTGTTGAGCTACTGTGCCACTGATTTGGCCCGTGTCTTCTGTGCACATTATTTGCGTTCCACATGTGAGCGTTTTAAGCTCAGCCCGACGGCTATTCTGATGCGTCGGAATCAATCGTCGTCGTCAAGAGGACCTGTTGCCACGGCAACGCAGCGACGCACGAAGCTCCGAGGCGGGCGTCACTTCAAATCCCGGCACATGCGAGCGGTCATACGTCTGATCACACGAGCCCACGCAGGCAAAAAAAAAATAGACAATACATAAATATATATATGAACCCCGGGCACCAGGGGATGCCATTCTCCCTCCCTCTGTCGCTCTCCCACTTCTGCAGCGTTGATGATGGTGATGAAGATGATGAACCCACCCTGCTTTACATTTCCTCCACACAGTGACTCAGAGTGTGCAGAAGGAAACAGCTCTTATCCCACATTGCTGCTGGCGTGTGCTGCAGTTCGTACAGTAGGTCACAGGTGCAGCAGCCTCCGAGTCACATGACTCCCGCAGAGGTCACATGATGCTGCCAGGCAGTCTGAATTGGGTGAGGGCGTGTATATATATATATGTACATATATATATATATATGTGTGTGTGTGTGTGTGTGTGTTTGTCATTGGGACAGGGTGTGTGTGCAGTTGTTGGGATGGCGATGACAACAAAACATCATGTGGCGCAGACTGTGTACCAAATCTGGGCCAGTGGGGATTAGTGGCTTGTCGGATAAATTGCAGAACGGAGGGCACCCTGGGGGGATGGGTGTGTAGGAGTGTGTGTGTGTGTGTGTGTGTGTGTGTGTGTGTGTGTGTGTGTGTGTGTGTGTGATGATAAAGGCCAAACCAGAACCTTCGTTTGCCTTGTTGCGTTACACTTTCAAGCGAAACATTGCAATCACATGCAAATTCAACGCAGACAGGAGTGCAGGTGTCTCAGGCACTACAGATGATGACGAAGCATGATGGGATTAGTTTGCATGAATTTGCATTCAAGCTGAGCCTCTGTTCTGTTTCTACTGAAGAGAGCAGACAGATACGGAGAGACAATAAAAGGCAAAGACTAAACATCTGCTAATAGACAAATCCCATTTGTTGGACTACTTCTTTGCCACATCACATTAGGACTCATAAGTGTTGGTATTCATGCTGATGTCGTTAGATTCTGTGAATGTGTGTGTGTTTGGGATGGATTAACCTTTGTCAGCATCTGATGGTTCTGTTCAGGGATGAGAGGGAAGCGTCTCCTTGGCGACCGACGGCTGAGGGCGGGGGCGAAACTGGGTCATCATCATCATCACTACCACCACCAGATTAAGGGCCCAGAAATGGGCGCACACACACACACACACACACACACACACACAAAAGAACAAAGTCACACGAACAGACGGTCTCTTCAGAGAAATTAGCGGAACTTCTCAGGTGAGAGACGAGCGAGGTGTAAGGCTTCATCCTCACTGTCTGCCAAAGGTTTCCCTTTTAGAGGAAGCCAGAAGCCCATTAAAATGGCAAGGATTAGACTAAAGCGACAGCGGGAGGCTCATAAAGCCGTCGGCCAGGCACTGTTTTTGTGTGTGCGCGAGTGTGTACCGACGTCTTTGCATGTTTACGCTTGCTTAAGTGATGGCCTGATTTTAGCACTACTGATAAAACACTTATATTAGACTAATGGGGACAGATACCCAAACGGGGGGGGGGGGTGGGGGGTACAAGCAGTTTGTGGAAAAACAGGGATCTAACAGATGCCTGAACTGTTGCATACAGAAGAAAAAACCCGATTTTTGATGGAGTAACATGTACAAAATAAACCCTTGGAAAACATATTTCTCAATTTTCAGGACTGGCGCAAGCTTGACAGGCATACAACAGCAACTACACAGTGAGGCCAAGAGAACAGTGCAGCTGAAAATAACTTGCAGCAAACATAGTCCTCCGCATCCAACCATACTGAACCTGTATCATCTCACTCTCAGCGACCTAGAGCCCTGTATTAAAAAGAGACCGGCACAAATAGCTTTGAGCGGCACAGCGGTGATTTCCCGAGGCGTGGGACAATGATACTGTAGGTCACGGCGAGGTCAACCTCTGGGATCAAAGCTCAGGGCTTGGTACTCAGTGTCAGTGCTCAACAAAAGCGATGCTTAATGGTGTTGAGCAGCGTGTCAGGAAGACAGTTAAAAGGTCAATGCAATGCCTGCAGTGAGGCTGAGCAGCACGCCGGAGATAAAGGAGACAATAACCAGCATTAAAACAACATTAGCATCCCCTTGATGCTGCCTGTCATCCTGTAATTTGCAAGCGTTCATCTTTTGGAGAGTTGGTGCTTCTTTGTTCATCGATTGGATGGCCAGGTTTGTTCCAATTTGAACCATAAGTAATATTTTAGGGACCACAAAACACTTTGAACTAAATGCAGATTTCTTTTGGAGCGAGATGTGACCATATTCGGACGAACTGGGGAGGCGCGAGTGGTGGATCTGGCTGAGTCTGATGGGGATCTACAGCGGAAACCTGGCACTAAATGAAAAGTCAGATGATCACTAAAGTCAGTAGGATTCATCCTCTGGGGAGCATGAATGTCTGCAGAACATTCCCTGTTAATCCATTCAATAGTTATTGAGCTATTTCAGCCTGGACCGTGAAAAGTGCATCCTGCTCCAACTCCACACTTTGACTTGCAGGACTCGGTGGATTCAAACGGTTGCAAGGCCGTGTGAGAAGTTCTCTGGGAACTGATAGCATCGTTAAAAGATCTGAATCACTACAGCAGACCGGTGGTTCACGTCTCCATGGCAACAGCAGAGCCTCTGAGATCAGAGTGCTGTGATGTTGAGGATGTGACCACCATGAGAGCTCATTGTAGACACATTTTGAACAATAGTTTGAGATCCGTTTGAAGCTGACTGTCTTTACCGCGGTGTCCAAAGGCTGCTCTGTCCTCCGTTTCTTCTTCTTCGTCTTTTTCTTCAGTCCCGTTAGCTCCACATCTGCTCCCATGAAGGCGCTGCGATGTCCTCATTACTGCGGGACGACCCCATTCGGGCTCCACTTTCTCGTCCGTCTTGCTGTAATGAGGGAAGACAGGCCTTCGACAGGCACTCGTGGCTTTTCCTTTATTGGACTCCGAGAGTTGCGGAGGCAGATATGGAAGTTTCTGCCGCTGTGTAGGAGAATAAGTCCTCACTGATCTCCTTTTGAAGTCCTGCAAGCAGTTCAAATTGACCCAGATGATGTGTGAATCTGCGGGTGCACGGGTCAATTCTGAGAGTTTGCATTAAAAATATTTCCTGGCGTCACTGACATTTACACTCATGCTCGCTCACACAAACAAACGCGCTGTTTATGGTTTAAACTACAGGACATGGGTTGATCTTGGTGTCCTTACTCTCATAGTCTCAACCTCACTGTATTGTTAATTGTTTCTGGATAATACACTCCACACAAGCACAGTCCTATAGCTGAAGAGGATTATATATGAATCCACAAACCTGACCACCGTCCTCAAACACACACACACTATACATCCTTTTGATATGAGGAGCTTTGCAGAGCTAAACCAGTTTATTTCTTACAAATCTCTCTTCCAATTCGCTCTAGGGATGGTAATGTTTGGTCCATCCCTTCACTATAGACTGGAATATCTGTTCGTAAAGGGATTCCCATGTAATTTGGTACAGATTTCCCCAGGGGATGAATCCTAGTTACCTCCTGACGTTTTCTGTGTGGTTTTAGTGACATGTCATTTTTACATTGTGACCATGTTAGCTCAGACCGGTTGCTTGCTTCAAGAGGCGTTTCGTTGCATTTTTTTTTGTTTTTTTTGGTAGGAATTACGAGATCTCCCACTTTCTGAGTTCTCTGGAACGCACCGTAGTTCAGGGTTTGTGTCTAAAGTCCAAGCACGGCACATTATGTGTGTTTTACAAGTGCGCACATGCGTATGTGTGTGACAGGGTGACGGTGAAGAGTGCCAGAGAGCACTGTATCTCATCTTCTGGACAAGTCCTTAATCTGTGTGACCCAGCAAGGGATTATGGGGGGTTCTGAGAGTAAAATGTGACTTGAAACTCGCCTGATAAAACAGTTTAGAGTTTGTGGGACGTTTATTTATCTTTTTTTGGAACAAGTTAGGACTTTTTTTTTATCCTGCAGATCATATAACAAAATTTGGATTATGCCATTCCCTTTCCTCTTCATTATATGAACTCACGTTGTTCGATAGGGGCAACACAATTTAAAGCCCTATAGCAAATACATTTGTTAATTTAAATTTCACATGACAAGGTAGTTGATCAGCGTCGGAGTTAAAGCAAAGATCACTTAAGGTCACAGTCTTTGTACATCATGTTGTGTATCCAGACTGAAACAGGATTTAAAAGAGAAAATTATGTTTTTTGAATACATTTCATGAATGTGTTTCAATTCCTGGTTCTATATTTAGTGCATTGGATTATAATAATTTTAATATCAGGAAATGGTTTGTTTTAATGTGATGATGACTTATGATGACTAGAAAAAAAAAATCAGTGTTCAGTATATAGCACAGACTGTTTTTAGTGATGTTTCATAGAGACTTTAGTTCATGTATGCAGTGGATCAGGTTTCTTCTAAACCATTCATGTGTCGTAAAGTCAGTTTGATGGGAGGCCTTCTTTGATTCACCAGCATATGGTACAGATGGGTGTTCATTTCAGCCCTCGGGGTAAATGGATCCACTGAATGTCACGAATGTCGTTTTAGCTGTTTGGGTGTCTTGATGTTTGGTTGAATGAAAACATCAGGGGCCGGTGGGGTCACCTCTGTCTGCGATGTCGGGTGGGTGAGGGGGTAGACTGTTCTGTGGGCTGAGCTTCATTGTCTGAATAAGGGCCACGTGGGCCCGAATTAAAACCCCATTTAAGAGGATTCGGGACAGATGGTGTCCTATTGTTTGAGGATGTGTTTATTATTAGAAAATGGGGTGAATAATGGAAAATGACCCCCTCCTTCCCCTTCCTCCCTTCTCTGAATAAACACACCACACCCATGTTTTAGCATTCAAGGATTCAGGGACTCACCTTGCTTGGTCTTTCATTGGGTTGTGGGCTCAACCAATCAGGAGGCAAACAAAAAGGATCCTGTCTTAAGTAAAGCATGACACATGGCTGTTTAGCGGTTAAGAAGCTCTGATTGGTCAAAGGTGATCCAATCAAACATCAGATCGATCTAAGTGGAGCTTAATATAACCAAGGAAAACAACTTTGGATGGCTAAACAAGTGTATTAACAACAAAGAGAAACATGTGACACACAAAAATAGCATGTAAGCACCCTCCGTACCCAAATTTGTTGTTTGGAGTTAATTGGATGCTTAAAAGAGGTAAATGATGTGTTGTTGTTTGTTTCATTCTCAGATCGAAATTGGTGCAGACCAGTTTGGTGAGACAGAAAACTAAAAACCACAGTAGAGCCTGTCCGACCTTGCTTAGATTCTCAGTTACATTTTACAGTTACACTCTCTCGCAGCACACTACATCTTCCTCTCTTTCTCTTTCTCCTCTTCCCTCCTCTCCCTCCTTCCTCTCTGGTTCTCTCTCAACTCACCAGATGGAGAGGGGGCGGTGAGTTTGTGTGTGTGTGTGTGTGTGTGTGTGTGTGTGTGTGTGTGTGTGTGTGTGTGTGTGTGTGTGTGTGTGTGTGTGTGTGTGTGTGTGTGTGTGTGTGTGTGTATTCGTCCATGCATGGCTACCCATGAGTTTGCATATTTACATCTCTTGCACATTTTGTTCTTGTATCCTCCTCTGCTCCACTGAGGCCTGAGAAGAAAACCACAGACACAGGAAACCACTGATGGAGTAGCATGACAGGATTTCAAAGGATATGAAGGCAATCGTGTCTCATCAACAGAGAGATTTGGAAAGTATTTCATACCATGAGCGTAATTTTCTCCACAGTTAAGGGTGATTTGAGGTGCCGGAAAACGTTATCTGCCATCTTTTGAGGGACACTAATCCGCATGAGCGAAATAAATCCAATCTGTCTTTGCATTTCTGAAACTGGATTGTTAATATACATTGAGAGACGGTGCTAAGCTTTAACTGGGCGAAGGAGAGAGAAGGGGGTGGGAGGGAGGGTGTGTACGAGAGAGAGAGAGAGAGAGAGAGAGAGAGAGAGAGAGCATCAAGTTACCAGGAGAGGCTCCACCATCCACACACTGTAAGGTACAAGTGCAAAGCACAAGGAGACCATATTCCTCTAAAATAATGGATGGGACAAAGCCGGCCATGGAGTCCAACGCAGAGGAGACTCAGGACGAGGGACAGGAGAGTAAAGGTACGCTCAATCAGCCGCTGACATTTGCACGTTTTTAGCCATTTTCTTAGGAGACAGTTGCGTCTGCGCCAGCCTGAGCGGTTTAACCTACTTGCAATGGCTTCTCGCCTGAGCGCGACACAATAGCGGTGCTGTTTTGTTTTGTTCTTTGGCCTCTCACCTGTCTGAAGGCGATTCGGGAGGCATATAACGGTCCCTCTGCTGCAGGTGACCGAGATTATTCCCACAGTTTCGAGCGCAATTTGACGATCGCGGTGGTATTTTGTGCCTCCAAAGGGATTTGAAGGCTGATGGAGGAGAATAAGGGGGTGGGCGGGTTGGTGGGTAAAGGAAGGTGCTTGGTCTGGTTTTATGGGGCATGTATTAACGCCAATTTGCTTTTGCGTTGCTGCACCATCATGAGCTCATTTCTGCGTAATAAGCGGATGATAAATCGGCGGCTGTATGCTGCGCTCTCTGTGCATTGTTTTCTGCCAGGTGGATCCTCCCGCTGCGATTTTTATCGGCGATTCCCACCGAGGCTTTAGTGTCTGATCTGTCAGGAGCGTGATTAATCGACGGCGCTGCGATGTACGACGACTTTGTCTCGTATGAGCACAGTAATCAGCTCCATTAGCGGAGCTGGAAGGCTCAAAAAGAAACTATCAGCGGTGCACTTGACGCAGAGAGATGGATGTGTCCATCAGTTGCATCCCCACCGCTCAGACATGGTAACGGAGCCTTTGTGGGGTGCATATATGCAATATTTGATTTTCAAAGGCTGCAACAAACACCCTTTAAATCTCACTTTGAATTCACACAAATGCTCTCCACGCCCTTAAATCCCAAATATCAGGTGCTTTCGCAAAATGCATGCAAAATATTAAAATATAAAGGTGCAAAGATCACGTCTAATATCAAAGACCGTCGTGAAATTAGACAATTTCTCCACAAATCATTGTCAAACTGTTGCTCACCCTGAATCTGCGTGTTGTGTAGGCGTGTCTGTGGGCGCTGAAGGACTCGACGCCCATACAGAGTGGATGGCACCGATTTGTTTTCATTGTGGCTTGGTAGTAAAATCACATCCTTCAGTTTGGGGCACAGAAGTGTTGTCAGGAACTCTGACCACAGGCTGTTTATTGTGGCCATCTTGTTTGTGGACCTGCTTAAATATGAATGCACAGTTTTAATTGAATGAAAAATTCACGATTGTGTCTAGCATTGGTGTTTTAAAGATGGAAAATTATGATGACGGGGGTCACATACTTTGTCTTTTTATTTACAACTACATTAGTCCACGGTAGTGTTGTGGCTGATCTGGCATGCTGCCTTTTTGTCCTGTTGGCTATCAGAGAGCAGGATAGCATGTCAGAGTGCAGACCTGGAGGGCTTTACACACCTCACTGCACCATCCACTGTTTTCTGCCCCATTCCCTTTTGTTCTGCAGATTTCTTTCACTTTCGTGTGTCTAGATATGTACAAATAGAAATATATATTTTTAAAGTGATATTTAGCGTCAAATGTCCCTATTTTAGAAGCAAATAGACATATTTTGAGCTTCAGTGGTACAAAATGTTAGACAATGTTCCTGTTTTGGAAGGAACGAGGAGTCCAGTTTATGCTCCTGCACCTGAAGCTTTGGATATTGCATTTTTTAGTCTGATTTTGTGACTCCAGAAAGCCAGTAGCAGCACCCTTTTCTCTTTAAAACATCCTTCGTTGCAGCTCAACTTGGACTCTGCCCCAGTGATTTTGCTGGGTCACAGTATGTGTATGACGTAAGGGGCAGAAGAGTAGGGTGTCCCTCAACAGTGATGTTTTAAAAAAACATTACATCATCCTCTCCTGAGGCATGTTGTTACGCACAGACCAGTGTCCAATGACAGGCTTTACCATCCAACTTCAATTGACAGAGTGGGCGAGCTTGTTTGAAGACCCCTGAGGACAGTTGAGCAGGAGGACGGACATATTTATTGTCAGCAATTAACCTTCTAAGTTCCTTAATCACCAACATTGTGGAAATGATCATGATGTTTTTATTAAATTCAGCCTCTGCAGCCCAGACTGTTGTGCTCCAGGTGTGATGTTGCGCAACCGAATCCACCTACTCCAGCAACCCAAAATAGACTGGATTGGAGGATGGCCTATTTGTCGGTGTAATCATTTGTGTGTGCCTTTGACATCTGGAATGTGACCATAAGCTTGTAGCATCCATTAAGAAGCTGAAGATTTACAGTGGGGGCAAGAAGGCGAGAGCTGTCATGTAAGGAGCTTGTGTCGGCGGGTGCCAGCGCTTTTGATTCAGAAAGCACATGTATGAAGTTTGAAGTAAACACTACATTTTACAAAATCCTAACTCTCAGACATATTACAATCTAACATTGAAAATTGTTTAGTATACTCTGCAATCTTACAAGTCCAGGGTCAGTTTTAGATAAGAGGGAAATGTCAAAAATCAACACAAACCAGATGCATTTCATCCATAACTGACAAAAATAAAAGACCATGTGTTTGTTATAAAACTCAAGTCTCCATCTCTGCTTATTCTTGTTCAGATCTAAATGTCTTGCAGGTGTTTACGCCACCTGATTGGAAAAATCGATCAGTCTCGACTGAACTCCTTAACTTTATTTTACCATAAAGGAATAGTGTATTCAATATGACACTGAAGTTACTGTTAGCCTAGTTTAGTATTTAAACTGGAAACATGAGGATACAGCTACCTGTCATGTTATAGCTAAACAGTAACTAAGACTCGTTAAAATACATATGATTTTAGACCACATAAGATTATTTTGGATTATTTATCTTCACATCATGCACCAGCATCAAATTAATTTTCGATTGTTCCCTATAATCTCTAATCTGTATGTGCGTCGAGGTAGTCGGTGCTCAGGAGTCGGATAACGAGACATCAACAGCGCTCTCTGAGGTATCGGATTTCATTAGTGTGAGGCAGTTTGATTGGAGGAAGCATGCGTCTCCTGTGAGGTTTTTGTTTTTACCTTTAATGTTTCTCTATGAGGCAGCGCCGACTGCTTCAAAATGGCCCTGAGTGCATTTCTACTTGTTGTGTCTGTCCTTCCCTTTATAGTGAATGATTGGCCTGTTCACACACACCTTCTTTCCCTCCCTGTGTGTGTGTGTGTGTGTGTGAGAGAGATCGCTCTTACATAATGCAGCACTGGCTCGCCGTCCTTGGTTATAGTGTTTAGATCAGAACCGTCAGAGATTACATCATCGTCTGGAGGGGTGCAGGTTTTGTTGAATTTTCTGCATGGCAGGGCAAAGCTTCTGCAGCCTCTCATGCACACAGAAAGTTCATCCCAATTAGAGCTCCAAGTTCTATTTTTCCTCAATAAAATATGCGACCTTTGACCTGAGCACGGATGGATTTTAAGATTGTGTGGGAAAGAGTTAATACAAGCTGTTTTAAGTCAAATGGCCTGCACTTATATTGCTTAGTGATATCAAAGCTGTCATACGAGGTGGATGTTGGCTACAGGGAGCAACTTGGGGCACAGTGTCCTTTCCAAAGACACTATGACACCTGGGCAGGAATAACTGGGAATTGAACCAGCAACCTTATGATTAGTAGGCAGCCTGCTTTTCAATCTGAGTCACATTTTATTATTCTATTATGCTACCCTGGGCTCTGGGAACATGTGCTGGCTGTGTCCTCAAATTTTAAACAAATTAATCCAGAAATGAAAATTAAATTGCAGCCCTAAACTCGCCTGCCTAAAACTCCTCATGAGTTACACAAAGGTTACAAGAGGAGAAACTGGTGTGGTTTTCTGATAACATCCAGGCCAGTGTCGGCAGCTCAGTCCAGCTGAGCCCAGGCTGAGGCCTTGAACCTAAAGGCCAACCCCTGTTTGAATGATCATCAGTCAGGCAAGGCGCCAGGAGAGGAGCTGGACTGCTCTCCCTGTTGGGGCTGAATTTTGGTTACTGGACAGGTTCCTTTCCCTGCTTTCTTGACTTTATATCCATAAATTCACATTTCTTTTATTCCTTTTTTCACGATTTATGTTGTCAAAAATATGGGTAATAGTTCAGTAGATATTAGATGGTGACCAGCAGTGATTTCTGCTCCTTTTCTTTTGAATGAACTTGTTGCTCGTATTCAGAATTGTTCTGCCTTGTAATCCACTTTGCAGACCAAAGCAAAGCACCGCAGCCACAAACAAATCCTAAGAAGCTTCCTCTCCACAGCCGAGAAGGAGTGACAGTTTGCAGAAAGCCACTCATTATTCAGCTCTTCCATGTGTCTAATAACTTAAGGTTAGAAAACTGGTGCATTCATCACTTAGCCTGCACACATTTATCCACAGCAGCTTTGATCACAGACTAATCCTGCAGGTTTTTAACGATTTATGTTGACGTGTCTAATCTGGACCATAATAAATGTCCATTGTTTTAAATGAGCCAAACTTAACAACCCGACCTCTTACCAAAACCACAGAATTAGATCTTTGCCAAAACAATACATACGACTGTTGGAGAGCGCCAGCAACAGGTCAACCAGACCTTCGTCGTCATGGTAACACTAATAAAAACCTGGTTAACGTGAAATAGTCACGGTTTGGTTAGGTTAAGGAAAAGATTTAGGAAAAGATTTGTCTGGGTTAAAGTATGTACGCAAGTTATTTAAGTTACATATGGTAAGTTCTCCATCTTCATACTATATCACGTCACTTCCTCCTTTGCTCTAGTTGTAATTATCAAAGCTACGAGAGGTTGCAATAAACGTCGATGTAGCTGTTATTAAGCTGCTTGCGGCCGTGTTTTAGGAACGAAAAGTGTGAACGCAAGTGTCACTTGCTTTATTTGACAGTTCGGGGTCTCAAAATGTTTGACATGGTGAAATATGAGTCACCAAATGAGTTGCATAATCTTTATCTGAGGTAGCTGGTTTAACCAAACACAACCGCAAACTTCAAACTTCCCCCACACAAAAACACATCTACTCTAATGGATGGACTCTCCTCTATTTGAATTAGTCTCCTGCTTGACTTTGTTACAAATAAAACACCTCTTACGTAGGCTGAATCTCTCTCTCCAGTTTTCTCTCTTTATGGCAGGAAAAAAGGCTCCCACACACCAGATTGATGCTCGAAAAAATACTCTACAAATACAGTGCTTTGCAATTACATCTTCATGAGGTAATGCTCACCATATATCAACTTCACTTGCTTAAAATCAGGTTTAAAAACCAGGTGAGGCCCTTTTGTTGGTTTGGTTTCCAAGAGACAAAAACATCAAGGTGAGCACAAGTGACTCTGATTATATATCAGAGGCTTCAACAGGCCTTTTTCTGTCTGTTAAGGTCTCCAACTTAATGAACAACCAGATCAGATGTGAATGTATTTAGAAGTACAAGTTGGGTCTAACAAAAAAAAACACTTCAACTGAGGGTCAAACCAGATGAGTTTTTCTCTGCTTTCAGTTTGAGTTTGCATGCAGGGAATCCAAAAAGCACAAAAAAGAAAATCCGATTTCTTTCTCACATCTTGTGACAAAAACATTGACTGCGCTCATAATTCTGTTTTTGCATGCTCTCAAAACTGCTCTGACAAATCTGCCCCCATATTCTCTCAGATCTCGACTGTGCAGATTAATTGATTTGTTACTGATAAATTGCCGCAGTCATCCTTTGTTTGCCTCCCTGTCTTTTTCCTGGTTCTCCTTACCCCCTTCCCTCCCACACCCCTCGCCAATCTTCCTCTCGCCCCCGAGGCGTGTGAGGTTGTGAGAGCATGTGAAAGCCGTCACACAGAGGGAGGCTCATGTGTTCCTCATTTGAAGCCATTTGCCCAAAGCATGCTGTCAGCCTCCATCTGGATATGTGCATGTGCATGTGCATGTGCTTGTGCATGTGCTTGTGTTGTGTGTGTCGGTGTGCGCTTGTATTTGTTTACGTGTCAATGACCAGAAGTGGTTGAGGGGAATGTCTGTGTCAGGGCTTTGCTTGCACTAAAGTAAAAGCTCTATTTTTGTGTGCACACATGTGGGCGAGACCGTGCCGTTCACCATCGTGCTCATATTCAGCCCTCTCAGTCCGACTCTGTGGTCACATTTATATTTATTTGTCCTTTCTTCTCAGCGTACGTGCACAAAACAAGCAGTATTTAGAAAAGGCCTTCCTCTTAATTGTCTCCATGAAAACTAGCAGAATTGGGGAAAAGTCTTTAAATATAGCTTTTTTTTGCAGTAAAATAAGAGCAAATATTGTTATTTTGATATAAAAGAAGTTGATCTGAAACAGTCGATTGGTCACCAGAAAGAAAATCAACAGCAATTTTGGAATGAATTCAACTTTAAACCTGTAAGAGGATGAAAGTGATAATTTCTCGACCACAGCTGCCATGCAAGGTGCTCGCCTGGCATCAGGAGCAACTTGCCCAAGGACACTTTGGCATGTAGACAGGAAGACCCAGGGTTCAAACCGATGACCTTATGATTAGTGAGCAACCTGCTCCATCTGAACCACAGCAGCGCAAAACATGATCCTAAATTGAAAACCCGGGTTTTGGACAGTTGGTATATCACAAAACAAGACATTTGAAGGGCTTTGAGAAATTGTTGCAGGATTTAGTTTACAATCATCTCATGATTTACAAACAAAATAATCAGGCTCCAAATCAGCCACTGATGAAAAAAAATCTGAACATCAATTGGTAATGAATATAATTGTGCAGAGAGAAGCAACAGATTTCTACAATTTGGAAGCAAAACGGTTATCTAAACGCATCCTCCAACAATGTTTGAACCGCAGTCTGCATGCAGTGGGTATGAATAGCAGCAAGTGGCAGGTTGGCGCAGCATGCCTTGTTCCTGAGTGATGCCAACCTCCTCTGGCCTTCCTCCATCACCCACTGATGCCCAATCTGCTCCTCTCATCCACGGCCCATAAAACGCCTGATGCCGATTAGCACTTGTCATCATTGGCCATGGCTGACATCGATAAAATGACTTGCCTGAATGATGTGGAGGTCATTCTGTGTCACAAGTTTCAGGCCGGGGTCTGTTTTTGTCCCGCTTATTATTTACATTCAACAGATAAAGCTTTCCAAAAATTCCTCTTTTTGGAGCCCATTCGGTTAATTCCTTCATTTTGATATCTTATTTTCTATTTGCTTAATGTTTGATGACCAACGAGAGACGCAACTATGTGGAGTCAGCTTTCATAGAAAGTGCCCTTGTGTTACAGTAAATGAGACTCATATTTGAAAGTTCATGCTTGGTTGGGCCCTTGCGCCGCACACACACACACACACACACACACACACACACACACACACACACACACACACACACACACACACACACACACTTTTCAGCAAGCCCCTGAGGCTGCTGGAAAGTGTATCTCCATAATCACGTCAGGGGGAGGAGGGGTGGAGCAGAGGCGAAGGGGGCCAGGGGAGGGCCACCGACTTCTTTGACATCTCAGGGAAAGTGACATGAGCCAAGTTGGTTGCGTAACCGCTGAGCCATTCAGTTCGATGGCACGGCACTTCTGGCCACAGGGGCCATTTTACATTTTGGTAGAACAAGATTCTAACTAATAGCTGCGCTGAGCCGGCAGACGGCGGCTCGGGACAGGTGAATAGAAGATGACACGCAACAGAGAGCGGTTCAGACAGTTTTCACACCGAGTAAGCGGTCAGAGGACGATTTCTGCCATCAGGTTTTTGATCTAATCACTGCACCCTAAAGCCAGGTGCTTTTAAATGAATTCTTATAGAGCTCTGCTGTTAATTGTACTTGCCTCATTATACCAAATAGCCCCCGAGGAACACAGCTTTCTTGCATCATATTGTGTGATAATATACTCCAAATGACACGACTGCCTGAAGATAAAAAGGTTCTTGAACTTCTTATTTTTACTTGCTTGTTATCTTTGCTTTTGTCCTGCACAGGCTAGAAGTGCCAGTCAGACATGCTGATTCAGATGCAAACAAGCTGATCGTAATTTGCGCCAGATGTACAGTTTGTGTGTTTATGTACATCTGTATGTGTTTTGTACAGCTCTTGCATGTGCCCCATCTGTGTAAGCATTTTTGGTTTCACAGGGTAGGTGTGTTTGATGTGCATTTTAGGACTCTGGTTCCTCTCCCAGGGTTTAGCTCAGCCTGGCCACAGAAAGACAGTTAGAGGGAACCAAAGTCCCGCAGATTAGTGGGATAAAAGTATTGATCACCAGGCGCCGAGAACGGGATTTGAGAGCCGCGCAGTCCATCAAGCTCAGCTACGCGTGGCTACGTGCTGACCTTGTGGCCTTCATAATGCCGCATAAACAGCGAAGGGTTTCTCACAAACAGAAGATTAGGGTCAGTTATGTACCGTGGGAAAACAAGAAAAAAAAAAGAAAAGGATTCAGGCTGGCTTACCTAGCACAGAGTATACTGTGTCCTCAATGACAATTACTGAAAAAATAATGTGTTGCTTGTGAGAAGGATGTGTGCCGGGATGAAGAAAGGTTGTTGTTAGGGCTTATTTTTAAGTCCGCTTTTTTACTTTTGCACACATAACTGTGGTGATTAACTTCTGAGTGCGGGCAAAATTCAGGCCTTGTGCCTGAATGTGTCACGGATAGACAATGGGAACCGAAGCTGCTGCTGCTGCTGCGCTTTCAGGACAAGCTGTGCCGTCCATTTGGGCTCAGAGAATTTATCAGGGCCATTTTACACTCACATTTTATACACAAAATGATTAACATATTAACGGAGAACATTATTGGCAGATCATGGTAGTTGCGGCCTATCAGCGTTGCCAACTTTGTGCAATGAGAGATTATTGCCAATATAAATAATCTGACTGAACCGCTGGCTCGCTTACAACCAGGCTGATTATCCAGCTGCTAATGTTTCTTTCTTGTTGTGGTGACGTAGCTCCGTTCCCAGATTTTTAAAATCACTTTCATTGAAGCGGAGGTATCCGCGAGTCTTCCGGCAATTTGCAGCATCTTAGTTTGTGGACCAAGACATGAGGCAAAGTACTTAAATCAACGCAGGCCAGGTGTACAAAAGTCATTGTACAATTGCTTAAATAAGATTTTGGATCTATTGGATCCTGAGTCCAAGGGTGGGAGTTACAAAGATAAAAGTACAAGAAGGATCAATTTCAGTCAGATGTGACAAATTAGAGGAAACGTGACAAATTTAGTTCTTCGTAAATACTTTGGTGTAAGAAATGTAAAAAAAAAAAAAATTGGCTGAAACAACAGAAATTAAATCCAAAGTCGTAAAAAAAACTATAATGATGGTTTAATGACATACAGCCTCGGTTTTAGCTTCATGATGTGGTTTTCATTTTCTCTTTTGCTTTTTTGAGGTAGCGCTCATAAAAGCTTTGAGGAGCATTTTATCCCTCTGCTCAAGTGGAAAGACGGAAAGCTCCCATGCTGAAGTTGCGAGTTTGTGTGTTGTTGTGGCTTCAGCCTGCTGCCATCAAACAGATGGGGCTTCTTTTTCCATCTGAACTAGAGGAGACGCAGCCGTCCATCACCCTCCCGTCGCTTTTTTTATTCACGTTCCCACACCTTTCCTTTCTCGGCCTCTCTCCGAGGTTTCTCCTCAACTCTTATGGGAGTCTACCCATAATGCACTCGGAGGAAATTGCCCCATAATGAATACTGCACTTCTAAATTTGAACACAGCCACAGGCAGGGACCAGATCGGCCACTGAAATATTCACAAAGCTTTATTAACGCTGTTATTCCTGGCAGATGCACTGTGCGCGCTAACAGTTGGCAATAATCATGCCGAGCCACTGGGTGGTACAGTTTATGGCAAATCATTAAGTATCAGGACAGCCGATGTAATCCCTCCCCAAGTCCCAGTTTATATTTAAAGCTGCTTCAAAAATCGATGAAACCAAAAAAATATAGCGCATAAATTAAGGCAACGTTATCTAAATATGCATGTGCTGCTATCAAAAGAGAATACGAAGGTTTTACTGTCCGTGTTACTTTTTAATTTGATCTTTATTTTGCAGTGCATGCTGTAGTTATTTCGATTTCAAATGCTACAACTTCAAACCGAGTGACAAGTGTGACAGTGAAGTTTGTTCGGCGTCATGCATGTGAGGGATAATTTCGTGGCAAACACCGTTCACGTTGTGTCGTGGGTGTCAGGTGATTGACAGGAAGCGCAGCGTAATCACAAAGGATGTCAGAAGTTGGTGACAGATTCTGTCTCCAACCACTTCTATCATGTGCCAGGCCTCATTTATCCAGTCAAAGAGCCTCAGTCCCTCTCTTGTCCAATAAGACTTGGGGTTGAATACGATGGAAAAGAAGAGAAAAATCAAATGAAGGTTTTGTATTTACTCCACGGAAGATGTTTTTTAGACTTTACAAAAGTGCTCTGCAGGAGTTACAGGAGTTACGATTATTTTATTATTTACTTCCAGCCTCTGAACATAAAGCGGATATCGATGTTGTGTCACCAAGTGGGCAAAGAAACAAACAAGGGTTTAATCACATCCCGGTGAAAATGAGCTTGATTTACTGCATCATAAATGATGACATGGGACAGATAAATACTTTTGGTTGGAATCAGTGAGCTCTTAAAGTGAAGGAGACTTAGGAGGAATCAAATCTTAATGTTTCTAGCAGCTACTGAGAATACAAGCAAAGCAACTTCACTGTCAATAATCCATGAATTTCTGACAAAACCGCCTCTTTATATATATAAATATCTCTTTGACCCAATTCCTAAACCCTGAGCAGAGGAATATTTGCATCTCCTTTCCTTCCGTTCTTCTCGTCATCAGCTCGGTTGCTTTTATAAATCCTGTGGCTTGTTTGTTATTTCTGGTTCCACTTCCAGACCGCTGTCATCATTTAGCACCGATGTTTGGGTTTTGACCGAGGTCATATCAGTGTGTGTGTGTGTGTGTGTGTGAAGAGTAAAGCCGCTGCGAAGGACTACCCTACCGCTGAACTGGGTCGTGGTTAACGCGTTGCTATGGCAACTGCCATTTGCCGGCCCCGGGGCCAAGAACTGCTTTTCACTTACGCTTCTCGCGTTCGTCATCGTTCGCTCTGCCTCCCTCTTCACCTTCTTCTCTTTTTCGTCTTCCCTTCGTGCCTCTGCTTGCCTTCTAGTCCGTCTTGCACCTTTTGTCTTCTCCATTCACCTCTGCTTTTCTTTTCCTCTCTCAAACTCCTCACTTATGCCGCCTTTCTTTGTCATTCTCCTCCGTCTGTCTGTTGTCTTGCTTTTGTTAACTGTCAGCCTCAAATTGAAATCCTAATTTAAGCAGGGGAACATTTTCTTGTTTTGTCCTGCAGGCCGCGGCAGCTCTTTTGGAGGGAGAACAAGCGTTAACAGCAGGGATGTTAATCCTTAATTGCAGCTCTTGTCTGTCAAATTATTTGTTTTTCTGTCGCTTGACAAAATTAACAGAAAGTCCCCAATCTTTTGTTCTTCCTTACTGGCGAGCCGCCTTCACAGGCAGCCCGAGAAACGCTCCCACAAAACTGATGCAACGTCCTCGGTCTGAGATTGTCGAGATGATATATGTTACAGCATCGTAACGGGAGCGTAACATATTGTCTCAGCGATTAACTCCAGCTGGCTCACTGTAAGTACAACGTGGGCATGCAGTCGTATTTCAAAGAGAGCGCGGAGGAGAAGACAAGCAGGGCGAAGGCAGAAGCAGAGGTGGCGAGATGCAGCGAGGTATAAAACAAGAGAGATGGGCCAGCCTCGGTGTGTCACCTAAATTCTACTCTAATGAATAGTCCATTGATTTCCATTAGGGCCGGCTTGAGCCGACCACTCCGGCCTGTCTGTTTCCCATTAGCGCACTATTAAACTGAAGCTGACAAACAGTCATAGCCGGAGGCGGACCGGATGGCGGGGCCTGCTCAGTGCTTAAAAGAAACCTGTGAACTTATCCATGAAGCTGCATGGAGCCCAGGAGAGGAGATAGTTCACGGCAGAAATACTGAAAGACTTAAATACCAGTCATGCTGTCTCGGAATTTGTCTTAAATGAACATGTGCAAAAAGCCCTTTTCCAGCCACATCTATGAACAGAGATAAAGATGAGATCACCTGGAAACTCTTGATTTGCATTTGAAAAAGCAGGATTATCACATTGCTCTGACAGGTTTTATTCTCTTCTCTCAATAAAAGAACACTGACCCTCTAAATTACCTGTTGCGACTGACCTTTCACAGCAGGGGTGGAGTGTCAGTGCAGAGCAGCTATTAAACAGTCACTCGGTCGTCGTCGTCGTATCGACCAGCGAGTCCATCGCAGCTTCCCTCCCGAGACCTGGCCTGCTTCTCGGCTCAGGATTTTAAAGCCATCCAGCCTTATCAGCTACACTTCTCCATCAGCCCGCTTCCTTCATTAACATTAATAGGATTTGGATCTATTACGCAACAAGCCTCCGCTGCGTTATGCAATGCGGAGTCTTCATCAAAAGCAGCACATGGAGGATAGCAGATGCATCTCAGAGTTAATGTTGGACTTTTTTTTATATTTACTCAGATTTAGAGCCTCAACTTTTTAAAACAGTGACTAGTTATCAGAATAAAACTTCAAATGATGAATTCAAAACTATATTATGTCATGGAAACTGGACCAGTGCAGACAAGTTTATATAAATAACCAGCTGTTTGTTAATTATAATTAACAAATGAGGTCTAAAACCATGAGCGCTGTAAAAAGATTTCCGCCATTACAATTGGTGACAAAAGGACTTGCTGATGGTGCTAGTGGAAGAGTGAATGGTCTCGCTGCACTCCTACTGTATATCTTTCTGGCTTCTTCGTATGAGCAAAGCTCAGGATGCAGCGACGGTGCAAAATACTGCTGGGGAGAACTTGTTTTGGTGGAACATTTGTACGTGGGAAGGTGAGCCCTGGCATTAAAATAGCTAAAACCTCAGCTTTTCAGGAAACAGTTTTGTTTATATCTAAATTAATTCATAATTTAAGTCTTTTGTGTACAAATGCTTGAAATTTTCAACGTCTGCAGAATTTACAGGGGTCGAACCAGGTGCACATAATGTGAACACTGAATTTAAAACATAAAGATCACTACATTTAGGCTCTACCATTTACTATTCCCTCTATTGATTACCCTTCTTCGCCTCGGGGCGCTTAATCAATGTGCCCTTTTAAACCCATCAATAAAAACTGTCCGCAGGCTCGTATCACTACCTGGCCTGGACAAGTGGTAGATGAGGGGTGTCATTTCAAAATAAAATGACTTTTTTTTTTCGTGTTTCAGGCAGGATTTCTGTTCCGTCTGCTTTGATGGTGAAAACCTTGAGAAAGCCTCGCCTTGTGTCTGGTTTAATTGCTTTATGTGGAAGGATACCAGCTCATGTCATCAGCTGTCAAGAGTCTATTGATTGAAGTTGATGGTGATAAAAGCTGTCGGAGGGTCCCAGCTCCTGCTTGTGTGGATGTTAGAGGGAATTTCATGTTCTCACAGGATCGACTGTCATACACGGTATCTATCATAAAGCGGCATGACTGGCAGTAAGCGTGTTATTCTGTAATGCTCGGCATCACTTTAGAAGCGGAGGCTGTCAGACCAAATCATCTCCGCAGAGCTGCAGGTGCAAGTTACAAACATACACACTGCGGTCAATCAATGCTTTACAAATAGAAATGTTTAGATTCAGCAAACCTCCGAACATGAAATAATGATGCTTCAGATTTGCCAATTGGAGCAGGTTGTCATGGAAACAGCAAAGTGGCACAGACACACAAGACAGTTCATTTGGTCTTTTTTTCCTTTCTTCCCGGAGTAACTTCCTGCTTTGCTTGAGGAGTTATTTTTAACGGGTGTTATATAAGATGCAACTCCTGTGTGCTCAATACAATGTGTTATTTTCCTTTTTTGTTTTTTTGTTTTTATCCCTCTGCATCCTTTCGACTGCGAGAGGAGCGATCCCAAACCCATAACTCATGCAAGAAAGCTTCATTTAATGCCACGGTTAATGGAAAACAAATTTACTAATTCATCATCATCAGTGTGCAGAAACAGCCTGAGCACAAGGGATGATTCTCAATTATTCATCATCATTTTGGAGGGTGTTTTTTTTAGAATAGAGAGATGTGCTGGAAGAAGATGAAAATATGATTGAAGCGCTGGCAAATTTTAATCTTTTTTCAGCCTCTTTTTTAAAAAAAAATCTCTCCCGTCAAGTTCATAAGTTTTTAGCTGCACCGACATCCTAAACATATGAAGCACACCATTAAATCTTATTCTCGCTTTCTCCTGAATGAGTAACAGCCTCTTACAGCAAAGGCATCTTCAGCTTCGCTTCAGTGTCACTTTGATTCCCCAGAAAATGAGTGGAGTAATTTAATTTGAAATAATTTTGATTAGATCAATCTGGTTATAAGAAGATAAAAAAAAAAACAACCTCTATGGACGAATGGGAGCTGTTTCTACATGGTAGGAAGCGAGAATGTAGCGCAGCTTACAGCTGAGCTCAAAGTTAACACACTTTTACAGTGAATGATGCTACGATTAGCCGCTCGACATGCCTGACAGGAAGAGGTGTTCGGCTCTGAGAGACGAGCGGGACGCTCTTGAAGCATGCATGCTTGATTCAGCCCCGGCAGTGCAGACATCCACGCAGGTTTCTGCACGAGTAAAAATCAAACAGCAGTGGACAAATAAGGCCGTCGAGTGTTGCACCGAGTGTCATCAGCAGCGGCAACCGAGTCACTCTGAGACGTCACATTGCAGCAGTCTGCTCTCTTTGGTGCTGCTTGTTTGAGCGTACATTCGGCTTGCAATTTTGCCATTTGAGTGTTTTCAAATCTGACCTACATTGTTTGTTGCAGCCTCCTCAAAACCTTTTTAGCCTTTAGCCGTCTTGCAGCTAAGTACAACACGGAAAAGGTGAATTGAATCTTTGTCTCCCCCTGTAGGATGCTTCGAGTGCTGCATCAAGTGTCTGGGCGGGGTGCCCTACGCCTCGCTGGTGGCCACCATCCTGTGCTTCTCAGGCGTGGCTCTGTTCTGCGGCTGCGGCCACGTGGCGCTGACCGGGACCCTGACCATGCTGGAGAACCACTTCTCCAGGGTCTCCAGCGACCACGCCACCCTCACCGTGGTGTAAGTCCTCACTGTTTCCAGTCCAAGTCTCATCATTGAAGCTTTCAGAAAGACTAAAGCACTATCATATATGTCCTGATACCAGAGCCTCATCATCTGCAAACCTTTGGAAAAGGGGAATCATTGTTGAGTTCCGGCACCATTTTTCATGGACTGCTATGCTTTCTATTAAAACACTCGTGTGGCCAGAATATACTGGTACTACCCCTGCAGTTATTATATCTGTTCGAGGAGAGCCACCCACATTATCTGCCATGTTTCAGAGCACCTAAATCTAGTAAATGTCTCTTGACTGCGAGAGCACGTCCAGAAAGACTACAAGAGTAGAAGGATGAGGCATTTACAACATTTTATCCATCGAAAAGATTCTTAATAGATATATTTCTGGTGGGTTTTTGTTTAATGGATTCGACTTGAGTCATTTTGGCAGAGATTATGCCACTGTAAGTTATTTACTAGAAAGGGGATCAAGTTAAACTTAAAAATGTGAGGTTGTCATAGAGAGGCTGTTTGAAATAAAAAAATATTAGAAAAATAGAAATAAAAGCTCAATTTTAAATAAAATCAAGACAGTAATCATAATAAGTTCTAGTTCATATTTCTCTAAAGTTAGCAACTATTAGCCCTCATAAAAAAAAATTTGAGGGTGGTGTTGGAATTTTTACCTTCACCACACCCCCAAAACTTGCATGGGTCCCAAACCCTCACATTAGCTTCTGGCTGCATTTGCATCGTGCAATGTGCAGCCTCAAAAGAATTGATTTTTAATCCTGTTGACACATGTTCATGTTCTTGTCTATGTCCAGGATCCAGATCTTTCAGTACATCATCTATGGCATTGCTTCCTTCTTCTTTGTCTACGCCATCCTCCTGCTGGCTGAGGGCTTCTACACCACCAGCGCCATCAAGAAGGAGCTGCAGAGCGACTTTAAGACCACCGTCTGTGGACGCTGCATCACCGCCTTCGTACGTCGACGCGCACACAAGCAGCTGCTGCAAGTCATCACACCCACTGACCCAGTTAGACTCTAAATAAAAGCTTCCAAATGAGATTTAATCACTTTAATGTGTATTATATGATATTATGGCTTAAAAACTGGCTTAGAAAAACAAAACAGTCGTTCATTATGCTTGACGAGCCTGGACAAGGGTCATCATGACAAGTGTTGGAAAGGCACATCAGTCGCACACCTCGACTCATTTACGGACACACGCACATTATATTTACACAAACACTCATATTCTTAGTCTTATTTGTTTTAATGAAACTAAATCTCTCCTTTCGTGTCCCCTTTCTCCTCAGTTCATGTTCCTGACCTACATCCTCTTCCTGGCATTTCTGGCCATCTTCGGCTTTACAGCGATCCCCGTTTTCCTTTTCTTTAACATGTGGACTACTTGCGCTGCCATGAAGTCTCCTGACGCCAACATCACCTCTCCCGACTCCATCTGTGTGGACGTCAGGCAGTATGGTCAGTGGCTTTACCTTTTCTTTAGATTTACTGAACTGAGTGTGATATTGTATTTTAACTGTGTGCACTGTAGGTTGATTTGCAGGTGAATTAAGATGAATTAAATTACTGGTCTCAAACATGACATCATGAGAGATTTAAAGAATCAAGATCTGTTTTTGGAGAACTGAAGGGCAATTTCTCCTTTAGGACCTCTTAAAGCTTGATTTCATTCAAATAAACCCTTTCAATGAGGCTTGGCAGCCTCCTCACAGTTTCTCAGCCCATTCCCGAGTCCTCAAGGCCAGCCCGCCCTTTATAGTTTTGCTCCAGGTTCTGCACACCTGATCTAGTTAAGGCCGACACAGTTTCATTACAGCTGAATTGGATCAGGTGTGCAGGAGCACAACTTGTTGGACAGGAGGGTCCTGATTACTGGGCCATTTGCAATAAAAATTAAAGAATAATTCCAAATACATTATTAAAAATCCAGATAGTTGCAAAATGGTTATAAGAATCACAAAATCCATGTGAAATACGTTTTGTATGTACACCTATATAAACTGAGATGTAAGCACGATAGCGCTGCACAATCTTGACCACACGTAAAAAATATTTAACAGCGCATTTGTTTACAAAAATACAATGCTTTTTTTTTCTTCTTTTTTTAAGCTAGTTAAGCTGTTTTTAAAACCACATCTTGCACATCTCTGGTGAACGTTGATTTGCAGCTGCAGCTTTAAAACACCTGCTGCGTTACATGTCTTCAAAGTTTAAGAGAAATTCCCCAGATCAAGGCGAGAGGGCTCAAACATGCTGGCTAGCCTCGGCAATGAAAGCTTTTAACTACACATGAAAGAACATACTGGTGCCACTCGCACACTTTCCCACACATTGAAGACTTTACCTGCCGCACGGCAAAATACAGCAAGAAAGCAACATTTTTTCAAACCACAGTGGGATTAAAAAGGATTTACTCTCACTATAAATATCACATATTCATCTCTGGCTGCTTTAACTGTCATTCATCATAAAGGAAGAGGTCTAAAAATATATTTAGACTGTTCGGAGCGTGATTGGATCTTTGAAAATCCACCTTCCTGCAATATTACAACGCCGTAACACTCTGCTGTGATTGCATATCTGGTTGTCTGTGTGATGGCCTAATGTACAGTATGTGACCTACATTTGAAAGACAGCTGGCCGGCTTACAAAGTAGGATGAGGATCACATATGCTTCATTGGCTGCGTTACTGTATGAGTACGCTGCATGAAATATTAACCCCAATTACCAACACTCGCCAAATTATCTTCAGCAGTTTGGGATCGACGGTTGACGAGCAATCAATCAAAGGATTTTCTTGTTTTGTGCAAAGCATCCCCGTCAGCTAATCTTATTCATGATGGTAATATCGCCGACAAGAAGAGGACAAGACGAGTCTGTAAGGAAGACTCTACAGTAAAAAGGGATTCAAAATAGTGACCCATATTTTTCCAGCAGCAGCCGCCCTGTTTCCTTTAATCTTTATCTGAGCCTAATTCATAATGCCTTCAATCATACAGTCTCTGGGGAGGAAAAAGCTTCTCGTCTCAAATGAGAGTGTCAGTCCTGTGACGTTTCATCTCTCTGATCCCGCAGGTATTATTTCCTGGAACGCCAACCCGGGAAAAGCCTGCGGAGCCACACTGGGAGACATCTGTAACACCAGCGAGGTGAGAGGACGCTGACCTTCAGCTTTTTTGTTGTTGTTTTTTTTTTTTTTTACTCTCACTCTCGGTCTCCTTTTCCTTTTCATCTCGAATTCCTCTTTTCCTCCTCAGTTCTACCTTTCCTACCACCTCTACATCGTTGCGCTAGCCGGCGCCGGAGCCACCGTCATCGCATTGGTAAGCTCCTCGCGATTCCGCCGGTAATGTGCCGCTCAAAATATGCAACGTTGCCATGGCGTGATTATCTGTTGCCGTGGCAACGCCGCCTCTCTCTCCCTCGCAGTATGCCGTTCTACCGGGGGTCGAAATCCTGCCCTCCCTCCCTCTGTGCGCTCACGGAGGGTCAGTGTTTCACTCTGTGCGGAGGCGGGCGCTTCTGTTGATGCGTCCAGGGAAACAGAGATGCTAAAAATGCAACGAGCACTTCTCCAGATGTTGCACTGGGTCACCTGGAAGCTCTGCTCGCTCGGATGTGTTACAGATAACTATTGAGGGGGTAGGGAGAGATGCAGTGCAATATTAGGAAAGAGGTTTGTAACGTTGCTCTGGATGAACACTACATTTATTCATAATGACATAAAATGTCTATCGTTTAGCATAATTGTCAGCATGTAATTATGAAGATTTGACACCATAAAACCACTGATTGATACTAATCAGTGGAATCACCTGTAAGCACTGCGTTCAATGCCCCAATCCTATACTGCATTATACTGGAATATTAAACAGGGTTTAAATTTATAGTTTGTTCACCCTGAAAAGGTAACAAACTTAAGTACACTAAACAAAATACAATGCATAAAGAAAAAGTAAAATTTGTGCCGATTAAATGTCATAAAATGTTATTTTTAGTTTCTTTTAGTAATTAGTTATAATATAAACCTGCTCCCAGCTAGTATGAAGTATGGGACATTGTAGTAGTTTGTTTGGGGTCCATTGCTTGTATTGCAATAATTTTTATGGAAACTAAAACAACATAATGAAGAGCCTTTACCCACCGGGGGCGTGATGAATAAACGACTTGAGAAATCCTCAAAACGATACAAAAGAAGTTTACTATTTTAGTCGTACTATGAAGGTCCTCCCCTGCACATTATTTCCTATGCTGAAGAAAACACGTCGTTTCTCCTCAGATCCACTACCTGATGATTTTGGCAGCCAACTGGGCCTATCTGAGGAGCGCCGTGTCCACGCACGAGTACCAGGACATCAAGACCAAGGACGACCAGGATCTGGAGGCCGAGGCGCGCTCCAAGGAGGGCCAAAACTCCTCCTCCTACTCATAAGGACAAGAGATCCTCTCCCGCCACCACCCATCTCCTCTCCACACTTCGACTCCCACCCCGCGACACCCACCCACCCACGACCCTCCGCTAAAACAAACCACCTCGGTCACGTTTGATAGTTCCCCCTCAACCTCCTGATTCTCCATCCTCTTCCCTTCCACGATGTTTATTGAGGGTTGTGGCCGTGCACTCACACCAGAAGGGGAAGAGAATCGAGGGTCAGGAGAAGCGGCAGGCCCAGACGGAGGCAGATGCTTCAGAACGGGAGAGCTGGCCCGCCGGGGTCGAGCTCAGGTACATTACATCAGTTCAGAAGCGTCTCCTCCCCCGTGCTTTTGGGCGGCGGCTCGTGAACGTGGCCCGGCTGTGATGGCCTCGCGCCCTGAGCCAGCACAGCCTCTCCTAACAGCCTAAAAAAAAAAAAAAACATTGTTCACTGTCTGCTTCAGCCACAGGGAAGCCAGGCAGCGACCAACTTCCTCCGTTTTTTTTGGTGTTTTATATGCATATATATATATGAATATGAATATATTGTGCGAATGTGTACGAATGTTGTTGTTTTTTTTTAATACTCTGAAAAGTATGCCAGGTACTCTTATGATCTTTCTTCTTTACGTTTTTGCGCTCATAGGTTTTCTTCTCCTTTACTTTTTCTCTCCATCTTTAACTTTTTATTGCTAATGCTCGATAAGTTGTTGCACTATTTAAAAAAAAAAATTTAAAAAAAAATGAGGGAGAAAATCCCTTAAAAACACAAACCACCCCGACCCCATCTCTCTCATAGAAATACCTAAAAGAATCTCAATTCATGTGGTATCTCAAGGATTACTGTGCATTTACATGATCAGAGTTTATTTTCCCACCAAGGTACTAACAGTTCATTTAAGACCAGATGGGTAGCAAACTTTCTTTTTAAAGGAATAGTTTTGGGAAATGTGCTTATTTGCTTTCATGTGAGGGGTTAGATGAGGACATTAATAACTCTCTCATGCTGTGAAACAAGATAATAAAGGCCTACTTATAAATAATCTTAGTAAACCAGGTTTGTTTCTTTTAAACAGAGCTAGGTTTAACTTGATTTGTAGTGAAGGCCAATACTTGTGAGAGTGGCATTAATATTGTATTCTAATTCTCAGGAAAAGAAAAAAATAAAATAAAAATCAAACGAGCATCCTTCCCAAAAAATTTCAAACATATTCCTTTAAAGACCTTTATGGTTTTTTTGCTACTCTCATCACCAGCGGCAGCAGAAATCAAAGCTAAACCTGCCCGGGTCTTAATACAGACACACACCTCAGGTATCAAACCAAATCTGATTTACACCAGTTTTGTTCTTTTCCGAAGCTTTTCCATTTAAACTCCGACTGGTACTCCTACTGTGTGACTTTCACAGTAAAAACCTGCTCAATCAATTCCTCCTTTTGAGAATCACCTGTAAATAGCCGAATCACCCTAAAAGACCAATTTACACCTCTCCCAACAAAGGGAGGACACAATCAGTGTTTTGCCATGCTCTTCTATCATTTTTTTCCACAAATATATGTAAATGTACCCTTTGAGATATGTGTTTAGCACTCAAATACTAGTTCTGCATTTGATATAATAATTGTAATGTAACATCTTAAATGATATGTCGTGAGAGGGATACAGTGCAGTCATATATGATCGATTGAGGTGCTTGTGACGTATACATTTTAAAATGTGAAAAAAAATAATATGGAAATTGATTTTTAATGTTTTATCAGTTTTAGGCAGCTGATTTCTTCTTGTGATTCAGTAATAATTATTTTATGGAAGACGTTTGTGCTTATTTTTCGATGGCCAGACAAATGAGTGACTCATCAACACGTGAGTTGAGGAAAAAAAGAGTCACTTTTCTGTTTTTTTGACGCCATGCCTCTCACATGAGCCACAGAGACTGTTTTGGATGTTTACACTCTGAATAAAACAAGTCAGGAATTTTCATACATTAATTTTATAACCAGATATTGTTTAATAATCATGAACTATATTCTATACCGATCATCACTGCTTAGTTCACCCTCAAAAAACAAGACAAATTTTTGAATTTTGATGAGATGAAGCATGTCAGTATCGTCCATGTGTGCAGCTGTCTATTCTGTATAAAAAAGGACTATATTGCCATGTGTGTTATGTTTGATAAATATACGTGCTTTGCCGCCAGGTTGATGTAAAGGCAAACTTCAATTTCCTCTAAGACGATGCGTGTCAGGGTGTTGTTGTTTCCTCGTTATTTGCATGAAGGAGACATGACTGTGTCTTTGCAGTTTTTCAGGTGATGTGTAGTCAATTGTACTGACAACTATGGTAGGCGGTGTTTGCCCCCTTCCTCCCCTCCCACCCACTCTTTTCTAAAGAAAACTCCATTGTACTTTGATGGCATTGTAGTCCCTGTAGGTGTTTCATTATGGTTTTATTTTTTAAGTTGGAAATAGTTCTATGACTCCTATATAGTGCTGATTTTTGTAACCTTCTCTAGTAAAACCGATATTTTTTATTATCGTGACACCATTGTCTCCTGCCTCTTTCTTGAGTTTGTGATTTTTATGGAAAAGTATTAAAAATCAAAGGGATAAAACAGATGACATATTGGTAGCAGAGCTGCAACTAACGACGAAATTCATAAGCCATTTTCTCAAATAATGTCATTCTTGGGTCTTCAAAATATCAGAAATATCAATTTCCCATCAAAAGTGACTACAATGAATTATTAAAATTGCATTTTTTTTTTCAACCAACAGGAGAAAATTCCAAGATATTAAAGTTAATACAGTGTGAGACAGTAGTGAAAAGCAGCTATTCCCACATTTCTGCTTCAACAATGAATCAATTCTTTTAAGTGTTTTCAGGTTTCTGGATGCACCAACGAAATGCATAAATTAATTTATTTAACCCCAAAAAAATTCATTTTATTACAAGACATTTTTTGATTGAAGCAAGAGTAAAGAAAGATAGAAAATTCCTACCTGTTTCTGTGTTTGTCAGCTGTAATGAAGCCACTCATCAAGTCCCAGGTGATTCCACTTGAGTTAATTACATGCATTAGTTTGTTTCTGGAGATTTAACATCAAAAAAAGAAATCAGGATTTGGTCTTCAGACTGAATACTTGAAACTGAAGACGTTTCAATATGCTACAGGTCCACAGTCCACCCACACTGATGTTTCCACTCAGGTTGCCTGATGAGTGCGTGCGTGTGTGTGTGTGTGTGTGTGAAATCACTAATTAGTGCTGAAATTGAACACCACCTGTTCATCAGCCAATGAATAACACCTGAGATGGTGAATGTGACTCTTGAAACTCGGTGTTTAACTCTCCCATTTGTGATCCAAGGGCTCCGCCTTGCGGACAGAAAAGGAACTGCTTTACAAAAATATGTAAATAGTAGAAAATGTTTCATTGATGACTTCTGTTTTATTTCCAGTGTAAAAACATAGCGGGTGTCATTTACCCTTATGAATACATTAATTAGAGTCATTTCAACATTACAACAACTGAAGAATAATTTTTTAAAAACAGGACATGAATAACTCCAGCAGGCTCAACAGCTTCTTTACCTCCTTTGAGAAATACTTATTTTCTTTTTGGCATCACTGATATCAATAAAATTCTGAATTTAACATCAACAACATTTTAAGATCCCTGGTTTGGCAGTATCATGCTGACATCTATTGCTAAATCTATTTTCACTGCAAATAATGTCTTTTAACAGCACGTGAAACACTAATAGTAATATAATAAAGTTTTCTAAGCAGTGAAATGAATTCAAGGAGTGTTTATTGCTTCCTATATGTACAGTCAAAACTTTGCAGGTTTGTGTCACAGGTCTATTTAAGGATATTCAGTACTGAATTGCAGTTTTAGCTCTAAATGTAGTTGCATAGTTTCTTCTGCAGTGCTTAACTTTCCCTACTACACTTTAAACTGGGCCTTGTATGTGCTTTAAGAGGCAAAAAAATAATAATCTCAGCACTCAAACTTCTACCCACTTACTTCATACTTACTGTGGCAGAAATCCTTAAATACTTAAAGGTATTAAACCCCCTCAAGTTCCGCAAATATTTGACCTTAAAGCGGAGTGTTTAAACTCACTCACCACAGATAATCTGAACAATCTGCAAAGCCACATCAGAAATGATTTTGTTTCTAAAAAGGATCAGATGTAAGCAGGTCTAGAAGAATTTTATAGGCTCCTGATGGTGTAAAAATGTTAAGAAATGGCACCAAAAAGTCAGTTTTGACCAAACAAATATGAAGACTGGCTTAGAAAGCTGATCCTGATCAAGAATCCAGCCGAGGACAGCACATGCAGTGTTGTACAGTAGCTGCTGAACCAACACCAGTTCCTCTTTTTGGAGACATCTGCACCAGTATCACATGAGCTCAGCAGCAGCTGTGCTCCGTGTGACTCTTCCTCTGTAACTTCACTGTGTTGGTGTGGATTAGGTGATCGTCTCTGTCGTCCGACGCCAGGATACGACGCACTGCCTCCTCAAAGGTTGACGCCACGTTCGTGGCATCCTTGGCGCTCGTCTCGAAGTACGGGTGTCCGCCGTTTTCGCGGCACCACTGCCGAGCATCGTCCCCCGAAACCTGACGCTCGGGGACATCCAGTTTGTTGCCCAGCACCACGAAGGGAAAGCTGTCAGGGTCCTTCACGTCAGCATAGTAACTGAACTCCTTCTTCCAGTTTGCCAGGTTACGGAAGCTCTGCCCGTCGTCCAAGCTGAAGGTGAGCAGGCAGCAGTCGGAGCCGCGGTAGAAAGGCGTGCGGAGGCTGCGGAAACGCTCCTGACCCGCCGTGTCCCAGATCTGCAGGGTGACGTGGCGCCCGTCCACCTCCAGCTCTTTGTTGAGGAACTCCACGCCGATAGTGTGGAAGAGGTGCGAGTCGAACTTGTTGGTGACGTAGCGGTTCATGAGCGACGACTTGCCCACGCCACCGTCACCCACCAGGATCACCTTGAGAAGGGCGGACTTGGACATCATGGCTGCAGCGAGCCGGATATTCTGAGGTTACTGGTCTGGACCAAGACTCTGCACACGAGGTCTGGAGACACCAACGAGGGAGGAAGCAGTTTGACCTGGGGAGATAAAAAAATACTAAACTTTAGATTAATCAAAAATGAAAATAGAAATCAGCTGCAGCCTGATTCTCAAATTAAAAAGTCTTCTTAAGATTTACTTCGGTTATTTATCATCTGAAATGATTAAAACCTAAACAGCTTCAATGAAGAATTTGCAAACATTTAGAGTCTGTAACCTGACTGGATCAAGTCTTTGAGGCAAATATGTTCAACTTGTTCTAATATACTCTCTTCTGTTTGCATGCAAATATTTTGAGAGCAGAAATCTGCATGCATGCATGAGCAATCTGGAAACTGCTGCTGGATCAAAGCAGAAGTAACATTTGCTTTGCTCGCACGCAGTTTTATTTTCAAGACAGAACCGGTCTGAGAAATGTTGGGTGTGTCTGTACTTTTAGACTCAGAGATAACGAGAGATAAGAACAAACTGCTTCTCAGTGAACTTTTACTTTGTCACTATCGGCCTGTGAGACAGTACTGATTACATGTTTTTTCAGACTGTCAGTAGACCAGCTAATCCTGTTAAACAGCCACGGCCCGCTTTATTACACAACGCAACTCATAAACTTCCTCCGCTAAGTGTAATATGATGTGCATGAAATGATCCGTGTAGTGGATCACATGGAGCCTGATCACAGGACCAGTGGGTCGTCCACAACAGTGGAAACACACTCACCGTTACATCTGCACACACATCACTTCGTCAGAGATCTGTAAGAAAAGAGAAAGAGGGGCTCAGATCACAAAGTGGCCGAAGGAGTTCACCCACTCGAACAAGTGACTTGCGAGGATTTAAGTGTGCTTTTAATCCTCTACCACGCACTGACCGACTTCACATATCAGTTCAGGATAAAAAACAATCATCCCACCTACGACCTCAATCTCTTGAGACGAACGTGGGAGATCTGACAGCTTTGAACAGGATCACCTCATCCATCACAGTGACAGTAAAGCTGCAGTGTCTCATTAATCAGCTGCCAAATATAGCTGTAATTTTGGTTAAAAAAAGGATATTAATCCGCAGCTAAAACCAAAATGACTTCAGTGTTATATGTTATATATTACAAAAAGGAAAATCTTACACGTCTGCAGCCATTTAGGACAAAAGTGATCATATCCACTGCTACTTAGGAAAACTTAAGACTCTTCTGAGGAGTTCAACGAGTTTAAATTGATATGTCTGTGATGTCACGTGAGCTGGAGGCAAAAAGCAGCAAGAGTTGGACTAAATGATGTCTTTGTCCTGGGACCTTGAAACACAAAGCTCCTCCTGTCATTTGTTCTGGAGGGACATTACCATTTATGAAAGCAGCAGAGTAAGAAGCAGGAATGAATGGACACACACACACACACACACACACACACACACACACACACACACACACACACACACACACACACACACACACACACACACACACACACACACACAGTCACACATTCAGGAGTCATGTGCCTCAGTCAGAAGGAGGATCCTATATAAAGAGAAGGCTGCATGCTCTTAGGCTTATTTCCAATAGAAATTTATATTTCCTCCTATTTTACTTTAAAAATAAACCTGTTTTTAAATTCGGGGCAGGAGACATAAATCAGCAAGGTAATAATTTGCCTATTAGAGCCATACAAGGATTAATAACACTGGTAACAAGCCACATGTGATGCCTGTTAAGCATTTTAAAGCTGACACTGTAAACCTGCACGTAAAGACACAGAAAATGTATTACATCATATATTTGAGAGTTGCTTTTGGTGTAGTTTCATCATTTTTGCCGTTTCCAGATAGCCAACCCTGAATAGATCCATTTTCGGACAGGCAGCCAAACCGGGGCGCGGTTCCCATTCATAGCGGATATTTTCCTTGTATCATCACTTTTGTGTTTTGCACGACTTTTGCACAATATGTGGAGATCTATTATGACATGCAGACACAACACCGTGGAAGATACAAGACTTCGAGTTAAAACCGGGAGGTTTTACGTTGGCATAAATTACCCGATCAAACGAGGTGTTATTCACCACAAAACAAGCGCACCCTTTCTGTCAGGTTTAGTGTATTAAATTCTGCTCACTTGTATGAACTTGCCGTCAATATTGTTCGGAGAATATGGAAAGAAGCAAAGCAGCCGGAGGTTTGTCCGATAATGGAAGCTTCACTATCAACAGTTTCTGTCCGATAATGCGAGTGGTTGAACACTCACGACTTTACGCACCGACTATTACGACGAAAATGGAGAACTTTCCCCGCTGAAATGAAAGTCTTTACCTGTCAGAAACGGCACCTGTCGGCGTGGTGTTCACTGCAAGGTTGCAGCGGTTAAACCTCTTCAGCTCTTTCCCGGCAGGGTGCAGCTGTCAGGCGGTGACATAGCGCTCCGGTGTCCCCGCTGATGACGCTCATATGACCCGGGACTGTCACGCCTCCTCTCATCAGGCGCTTTCCTGGATGCACTCAGTACATCCACGTAGTGGTTGTTTTTTTTTTTTACAATTTTTATATGTGTACGGTCAAGTAGACTTTTCAGAAACATGTTGAACGTGTAAAGTGTTAACAGAGATGAGGAAGGATTAAAACATGAACGCTGTGACCCTCCTTAAGGTTGCCAAATAAATGTGTGGGACTCTAAGATGACTGAAAATATGGAAGACAATTTCTTACTTTTTTTGTGTGTAAAAAAACACCCTATTTTCAACAGGTAATGCCTTAATTAAGCCCTTAACTTGTGATGATGTAAACTCTGTGTTGTTTTAAGCCAAACAGCCCAAAATATTAGGAACCGCTCAGATAAAGCAACAAATACCCTGTAATAAATAGATGCATCTCTGCAGGTTTGCAAGCATATTAAAGTGTGTTGAATTCATCTATCGTGGTGTTTTAATTTCCTACCTGTGTCCACAGTATGTCCACATGTGTCTGTGTGTGAGGGTAAGAAAAGTTAAAGGGCTGCAGAGCATCGATTTTACAGACCACCGTGACAGTAGGGGTGAAATATTTGTTGCGACACAACACCCAAGAGATAAGATGCATGAGAAAGGAGACATAAGACAGAAGTATGCCACAGGGTTGAGATACCAAAGTCTCACTTTCACTGACAAGATACCGCAGCTTCATATCTGAGACATTAGGACGACTGGGTGTTGCTTGATCTCTGGACACACCAATAAACAGGACGGCCGCGTCGGACCAGGAGTTGTAATTAATAACGACGCAGACGAACAGAGTAAAAGAGTGAAATTTCTTTACAACTCTTTGGCCCGTAAATGCCCCCCCCCTCTCTCCCCCCACCAACACACACACACACACATCTTGTGATGTCACTGTGATGTGTCGGTGACTCATTGTGCCACGTCGGCTGAGCTCCATGGGATATCCGGCCCCGAAGCTGCGCCGGAGGGCAGATTACTGGCTCACATGCTCACACTTTTCTCAGGTCACATGTCTCATCCAGTGGATTCAGTTTGCCACTAATGAATGGGATATTGTCGTAGGACGTAGGCATGTCTGCTCTTTTTTTTTTTTTTTTTAAAGGAATTCACCTGACATTCATACCCAGATTTACTGACAATAAGTGTTTTCTGTTTTCATAAAGATCAAAACTTGTGCATTTGTGAGGTCAAAGGTCAAAGTTAAAGAAGCTTTCTACTTTTCTTGATCAGGCATTGTCAAACAACAGGAAATGATTCAGTAGGAAGACGATGACGAAGGCTGCTTCTTGAAAGCAACTGTAATAGGCAGTGACACGGCTTTATCAGCCTAAAGTGGAAAAGCAGATGCAGAGTTTGGATTTTAGTTCTGGGTTTACTGATGAATGCATTTTAAAAAGTCAGTTTTGTAATTAAAAGTAAACACTAAATCCTTAAAACTATTTCTTTAACCACAAGTGTGCACACACAAAAAAAATACACATAAAAACAGGACAACAGGTGAAATTTAGGGGCATTTTCAAGCATTTTTGTCAATTTATAGACCAAACTTTGAATCAGTTAATAAAGAAAAGAAGACAGATTAATCAACAATGAAAGTCCAACATAACAGTAGGATTTGGAGGCAGAACCCGTGTTTACTGGCCTTAGAGGCAGACCCAGCTGCTGTGGTACCACTGCTGCCCACACGCGCTGCAGGTCACAAAGGTCATGGCGTCCTCATCAGGACCACCCCGCCTCACCCATGCAGGCAGGAAGAGGGCCCCCCTGGACACCTGCGTCACTCTGCAGTCTGAGCCCCCGCATCTTTTGCAGCGAATCTTCTGCGTCTGCGTCCCCTCTATGCTTTGAGGGAGCTGCCTCTCGCTCACACCTTGAGATGAGTACTCCTCCCTCAGCTGCCGGAGCTCCGCGCTGGCCATCTCCTCGACAGACATCCGGGCGAAGGCCTCGGGAGACAGGGAGCCGCTCAGCAGGCCCTGACGTAGGTGGCAGTTTTTGGGGTTCCTCAGGTTGGCCACCTTTCTCCGTACACAGGCTTTGTATTTGAGCTGGTTGGGTGTGTGGAGCTCGTGGATGTGATGCTCGATTTCTCCGGCCAGCTCTGCAGCCTTGTCTTCATCAGGAGGTTCAGGGTGGAGGGAGGTGAGGAGGAGCTGGACACATTTGGTCCTGACAACTGACAAATCACAGGGTGCGGGAGTGCTGTTGAGGGCTGTAGGTTTTGCCTGTAAGGATGGTGCTTCTTGTTCTGCAGTACTCTCTTTCCTGCATGTCTGCGCTGAGTGGAAATCCTCCTGCTTGGGAACTTTACCATCTCCAACCTCTTCTGGTAAAGAAACCCTGCAGGAGAGTTTCGGATCCTCACCCTCCTCTGTGTATTTTCCTCCTCGGGTTTCTCTGCTGTACTGTCTCTTCCACTTGGACAACAAGCTCCTCGCTACCGTCTTCACACTGCTGTCTGAGCAGGTTTTTAGGAGTCTGTAAAGGACCTTGACAACATCTGTTGTTTCCAGCTGCTCGGCTGTGATGTCAGACTTCTCAAGGTCACCGAGGAGGGTCATGATGTTCCCATCGTTTCTGTCTGCATTGAGTTTCTCTATCTGTAGAGCAGTGTGGATGATTTCCTTTGCATGCATGTTAGCTGCACAGATTAAACCATAAACATCATCATTATAAACAATAAAGAGAGTCATCTTTAAGAATAAGCAGATAAACATGCATAACTTTCTGTATGGGCCTCTGCCAGTGACTAAAAAAGCAAGTACTGTTTTTCTGATGTGCTATTTGTCTGCATGAGTCATTTAACACATTCAAATATATCTTTGCATGTGTTTATATTGGTTTACCTGATTTCCTTCATGGTTTACAGCTTCTTCCTGCTAACAGCAATCCAACAAACGTCTTCACGGGAGCAGCCATGTTGAATGTGTCTCCAAAGCAGACAGTTGCCTGTATTCACCTGTAGATGGCGCTGCAGCCTCACAGAATCAGACTCATGAGGGTTTTAGGGTTGGTTTGACATCAGTTTCTTAAAGTGGTAATGAATGTACACTCTGTAAGATATTTTAATGTAGATATTGTCTTTTTACAGACTGGAGGGGAATGGAAATTCTAAAATGAGAGCCTGAGTCGTCCCAGGGTACTTTGTGGTGTGTTAAATGTGTAACACGTATCACAACAGAGCCGTGCAGCTGTGATTTGTCTGAACTGTGCTTTAGGATTAGTGCTTTCTGTAAGGATTAAGGTGTGTGCATTTGGCTTTTCAGGTTATTCCCACAGCAGCTATTCAGAGACGTGGCTGGATTTCTGTTTATTTTCACGCCTCTTTTCTGTTCTCTTACAATAACAACAGAGTTAGATTAACCTGAGTCAAAGCATATTAGGAGTTGAGGGTGTAGTACAGCGATTAAAGTAGTCACTGATGGATAATTTCAAGTATATTCATGCATTAATCTCTATGTCCAGACTTATTTCTTATGGCTGTGATATTGATGGAGGATTTGCATCACCTTTGGAGCTACATGTTGCAGAAACTTACAGTCCTCACATACAAACAGCCAACCGGCCCGACAGACAAGTATTCAGAAGTAGAAGGTATGTCAAAACAAGATGAGGCAAGTCCTTCAGCTGGCTGTGGCGCAATTATCAGTTATGAAAGAAGATGAATGAGTGTTTAGGATAATTTGTGGCTGTGGAGCTAAAGACAGGAAGTGTTTCTGAGGATAAAAACCAGGACAGTGGACGGACTTGTGGTAGTTGGTATTATTCTCCTCAGAGCCAGTGAGACATTTTGATGTGATTAAACAACTGAGAGTGATGTGAGTGGTAAAGTAAGCCTTGTGGGGCTGAAAGGATTCTCATGTATTCAGTGGATATTGTTTGAAAAATCTGCTTTCAAGATTCACGAGATTCATGCAGCCGGGGCCGATGGCGGTGGAGGCCCCGAGGGAAAGATTGAGACGGTGTCTCTTTGCATGATAGCTTCTGGCTCTCAAAGTCTTCAAACAGCAGCTTTTAAAGCCTCAAATGGAAGTTAAAGCTTTCAGGAGGCTTTTAGCAGCGTTAATGTTTAACTTTAGATCTAGAGTGCCAACCTGAGGAGCTTTCTGTGTCAGGAAATCGTCAAGTTTCTCTATGTGTGTGTTGTTTGCTCCTTTGGTTGGATTTTGTGCGGCCTTTCGGGCACAAGAGGGTCCCCCGTCTCAAACTGTGTGCCGCCCCTGTGTTGAGATGGGTGGGGTCCGGCTGGGCCTTCAGTGCACATATGTAGAAGACAAAAAAAGGAAAAGAAGACCCCTCTTTCAGCTGTCCAACCCTCTGAAATGTTTTCCTGCAGCCACACATGACTGGAATTCCCAAAAACACTCACAAGGCTCCTCGCATCTTATCTAGTCATTTCACTGCGGCCTGTTTGCACTTGTGTGTTTCTAATCTGTGGGAATGGAATTTTACCAGCACGCTGCTGCTGTGACGGCAGGTGGCCGACAGGTGGCGCGCTCTGCACTGTGCTGCTTCAAACAGAGATGTATGAGGAAGTGGAGTCCTGCTGTATCACATCCTGCTTTGTTGTCTCCGCCTCTTGTGCAGACCACGCCACACTTGATGGGTGTATGCATGAGCACACACACACACACACACACACACACACACACACACACACACACACACACACACACACACACACACACACACACACACACACACACACATTAACCCACCCTGAGTTTGAGAAATCATGAAGGAGGGAGGCCTTCTTGTTAAAGTGATCAGTTTCTTCATGAACAGACATTCATGACAACATAGTAAATCTCTGCAATCCCCCCTCCAACCTGAAAATACTCCAAGTGTGTGTGTGTGTGTGTGTGTGTGTGTGTGTGTGTGTGTGTGTGTGTGTGTGTGTGTGTGTGTGTGTGTGTGTGTGTGTGTGTGTGTGTGTGTGTGTGTGTGTAACAGAACAACAGAGTGAAAAGGTATTCTGTAACACGGTGAGGTAAGTGCTTTGTCTCTCTCTGATTGTCAGTGTAGGGACTGTGCACACATTGTTAGAGGGGGAGGGAGGAAGAGACAACAGGGAGAGTGATGCATATTTTCTTTTTGCTGACAGGAGTCTGATTTTTTTGGGGGAAAGAAGAAGGTTATTTTTAAATGCCAACACAAATAAATGTATATTTCAGCTTTTCCAGGAATTTAAAAGGGAAGTGCCGTAAAGCGCAATACCGCTGAGGGCCACTAGGGGCTGGCTCCCAAAAAGCTTCTGGCTCCAATAAATGCCCTCCTTCTGATCAGTGCTCTGGTGGTCTGGCTGAAAATAATTCCATCATAGATTAAATATTAGGTCTCAAAGAGAGCTATGTTTGGAGCGTGTCTTGTTTGAGTGACATGCCTCGGGTGCAGTCAGGTTTCTAGTATTGGTGTGTGTGTGGGCGTGTGTGGGGGGAGGGGGAGGGGGAGTGCATAGTGGTATTGCTTTTTTTTAATGATCTAACTCCTAACAAGAAAGTAGATAATTATATTTTACATCTATTGTAAAATTAGGCTAAATTATTTTTTTGTTTACAATGGCAAAAAAATATTGTACCAGTGGAAATATATTGTTATATAAATTATAATACATTTGTTACTTGTATATAACTTTGATTATTTCACTTTTATTCATGCAGATGTTTCTAGTAACTCTTTGAACACATCGTAGGTTGACGACCAGTGAAGCTGCTGTAAAAACAGGTGTGACCAACGCTGTGGCAAAATCAACCTCTATTTCCTATCATGTGTGTGTGTGTGTGTGTGTGTGTGTGTGTGTGTGTGTGTGTGTGTGTGTGTGTGTGTGTGTGTGTGTGTGTGTGTGGGTGTGTGTGTGTGTGTGTGTGTGGGTGTGTGTGTGTGTGTGTGTGTGGGTGTGGGTGTGGGTGTGACGATCAGGGGGTTTGCCTGGCTGTTCCCTGCCCATCGTGCCCCTCCCTCCCCCACCCTCTCCACCCACCGTGACCTTGAGGTTGACGATGACTGAAATGGAAGTTTTTTTTCTCTCTCTCTCTCTCTCTCTCTGCTTCTGCCGTGGGGTTTGTTGTGTTTTGACTGACACTGCGAGGTGCCTCTTCTATTTTAGGGGTCATAAATGAGACAGTGTCAGTCTTTCGCTTTTATTAACAGTCCTGCACTGTCTCCAGCAGGAAACGCAAAACCACAAAAAGCAAAAAACTGTTTTGTGTGTGTGTGTGCCAATGATAATATTTACCCTGTGTGATAAAACGTTTGTAAAAAGCCAAGAACAATAAGGAAGTGCAGCAGATAACCACGTGTTTGTGCTTTGCTCTACAGTGGAGGAATGAGTCAAAAGCAGCATCACAAGATACACCAACTCTTCTCTCTTTGTGGGGAAACAATGCAGATTATGTTGCGTTGTAAGAATTTCATAACACCTCTGGTGATGTGATGCAATGTTTCACTTGGTGGCGGCTCAAAAGAAAGTTTCAAACTCTGAAACCATGCCAGTTGTTTGTTTTCAAATGTTAACCCTTTGCGTCAAAGTCAGTGACCGAAATCACAAAGAGAAAATATGAGTATGGATTTTAAAACTCACACATGACTCCGCGCTGAGAGACGTGACATACCAAATCCTCTGCGGTTACAACCATATGTTCCCTCCAACAATCATCCACATTGATTCATAACATTTGTTTTCCCATCACCCCCCCTGTCTCCCACACACACTCACACCAACTGGACACATGTTCGACCTTACAGGAAATCCAACACCAGTGAGCTCTGAGTTATAAGTAACCACATCCTCCTATGTTGTTCGCAGTTGTGCAGCATCTACCGGACTTTTTGTAACATGATCACGGCAGAAGGCTCCAAGTTCAAACTGTGCACAAGTGTGTGTTCAGCTGTGTGTGATAGCAAATGCATTTGACTCTAAAAGAATTACCACATACGAGTCTACATGTTTCCAAGTGTTCATGATGAAGAAATTCAGTGACCGGGACTCTTTTATAACATCTAACTCTGAGTAAGCAAAAGCAAAGCTTTCTGTCCAAGAAACCAGTTTTCTGATGAGTCAAGTGACCAAATGTAGAAACACAAATGTGACATCCTGAAAGCAAGCCAATGTGACTTTTGATTAACTTTGTGTCACAACCGGGATCAGAAGCCTATAAATAACTTATTTTAACTGAAAAACACCAAACAAACTGCAGTGTAATCAGTGGGGAGGGTGTGTGGATGTAGAAGTGCTGTTTAAGACTAGATGTATAAAATTACATCGGATCTGGGTCGGAAAAGCCAAGCCAAGCCAGCTATTTTGCAAACAAAGGAAGAAAAAAAAATAATCCGTAGGCACTTCTAACTGTGACCTAAACATAATAATTTCCAGCTTAATGTTCAACCGTCTCAAATATCTTTAATCGTCAGGTGTTGTGGACCAATCAGAGCATTTCTGCCCATAAAACTGTTGGGTCTTTCACATGCAGCTCATATGATGCAACTGTAATTACACATACCTTCCCTCTTTCAGCCAGAACCACACTGCTGTGCACACACACTGTTAAATATCTACCTGTGTGATGAGATTTAAAACTGTGTAATAAAGTACATAAACGATAACACGTGAAAGAGCTTTTGTCCAGGAGGGTGGCGCCTCCAAATGACCACTATGACAGACAGCTTTTGTCCTAATATGACACATTAAACCTGTTTCTTGTGTCCCTCAGACATGAAGCAGGATATCAAGTTTTCTTTCGGGACATGCTTTGGTATAAATTTCTCTAAAAACGGAATTCCCAAGATATTTCTGCTGCTGTTTAATGTGAGACAAAAATCCCCCTGCAGGAAATAACTCATCTGATCTGCACTCTTAGGTTTCGGTGCCATGATTAAGAAAAAGGAAGAGGATACACTTCTGCACTGTTCAACGATCAAAAGACGTATTTTGTTGAAATCTGAAAGGACAGAAGCAGCATGTACTGTCCTTTTTACATTTTTAGCCTGCAACCCCCCCCCCCCACCACCACCACCACCCCGCCCCCTCTTTCTGGTAATTTCCGTTGGGTGATTGAGCCTGAATTCCAGATATCCCACAGTTAAGATTCATGGGCCTGTGTGTGTGTGTGTGTGTGTGTGTGTGTGTGTGTGTGTGTGTGTGTGTGTGTGTGTGTGTGTGTGTGTGTGTGTGTGTGTATTAGTGGTAGTGGTAAAACCTACGTGCGCGCGCACGGACACTTGTTAACCCCTTCACTCCCCACTAGCTTTCCCTTTTCCTCCTCTTCCTCCTCTTTCCTTTCTCCTTCATTTCCTGCTCCTCACCTTCCCCCTCCTCCTTTTCTCCTCCTCCTCCTCATCACTTCTCCTCTCAACCCCACCTCCCCCCCTCTCCTACAGATTTACCAAACACATTCCTCCCCCTCCCCTCCTACATCCTCCATTTCTCCTCTCAGAGAATGTCCTCCACTTTCAGCCATCTGATGGAGGCTCGATTAGGAGAATCGGACCTGCAGGGTGACACACTGGATGATAAGAGTGGTGATAGAGTGAGAAAGAAAGCGCCGGACGATGTGGGTTTTCAGACTGAATACATACATACACACACATTTCGACTGAATTCTCGTGTTCACACATACGATCCCACAAATTCCTGATTGGTCATGTGGCAAAGACATCAACTGCCAACAGCAGGAGTTACCTCCTCTCTCTTTCTGTCTTTGAGTAATCAATAAAGAAATGCACACACACAAACACACGCTGTTCCGTGTGAACTGTGAAATGAGGAAAAGCTGTGAGCCGTTTAGGTGTGAAAAAAGGATGCAATCACACCTACAGCTCTAAAAAACAAAAAACAACAACACTGAATTCACTTCCATTTTGTTTACAACACAGAAGCAAAGCAAGCTTTCAAGCAACAGTATGTGTAACTTTCTAAAGCTACATGGTTTCCATTTCCAAATAAAAAGCTAAATTCATAACCCGGCTCATTTTATTACATCTGTTCCAGTGTCTGTCCTTCAGCTCAGAGGGATATCTGCATACTTTTGAAATCTGCCCTCAAATTTGAGGTTTAGTGGTTTGAATTGTAGCAAAGACTCCATGAAGAACTGTCTCAACAGTGAAGACTTGCAATGCAAAGGTCAGGCAAACCTCTCCCAATATGCCCGGTATGAACACACACCCTAAATTCAGACCCCAAAGCTCTGAAATTCACGCATTTGACGAGTGTCTGTCTAGAAGCTGCTGTCTCCTACAGTCCTCTTAGTTCTGCAAGCACTTGACCTCCGACCTTCTGCAGATGGAGATGGTGGTCACTGAACGTCATCTGTGGCTAAAACTTCATACAGATGATGAAAAGCTGCTCCTACAATGAGGTTGGTGTGATGAAACACATGTGTGCACTGTGAGTGGGGACATCTGAAGACAGAGAGCAGGTCTCTTTTCATTCCCCTTTGGCTTTGAACTGGAGTGCTTTCCTACTTGGGCCGATCCGAGGTAAACCGCATCTCACTTTCTCGCTTCGAGCCAACACGCAGCACTTGTCTCTTTCCAAAAGGGGAACTTTAAAGCAAAAAAAAACAAAACCACACACACATTGTGTTGGTTCACAGTTTTGAGGAAGTGACATTTAGCAGGAAGACAGCTAGATAGATAGATAGACAGTTACTCTATTAATCCACAATGGGAAATTCTTTCTACAGCAGCAGCAGAATAGATACAGGAAAGAAATAAAATAACAGTAAAAAATATCAAATATAAAAATGCACAGTATATACAATAAAATATAATAATTAAATTAAAACTAACTAAACAATAGTGCAAAGTTGTTGGTTTTTTTTTATATTTAAACAACCAAGAAAAACAGACAACAGATGGTGAGCAGTCATTTAGTCTACCACCGATGTTTGACTCAAATCAGGTGTAAACAGCTCAGAATTATTTGTTGACTGATTTGCATTGAAAATAAGGAACATAATATCATTAAATATGCAGAAAATATTGATCTAGTCTTGACCAAGTGAGGTCTTGCACAATAATCTATAAAAAGCAACAAAATGTGGTTCATTTTACAGAAAGCAAACCTCCCCGTGAGGATTATTTACTTCTCAAGTTACTTAATTTCCTTTTAAGTGTCAAAGCAAAGCCAAATTTATCATGTACGCTCTTTAAAAGCATTTACATCAGCTGTTAGGAACTAGAAAATGACCATGTTAGGCCATATTGTCTAAACATACCAAAAGAAGTGCGGAGCCTGTTGGGTTAATTGCGTGTTCTCTGATACCACAGTGTGAGAGACACTGCAGCTGTGTCCAGCGGTGGAAAAGGGGAAATGTTATTCACCACACGGTACAAAGGTTCACAATCTCGCCCTGGCTGGCTGGTAACAGAGTTACATAACAGCAAACATGTGAAAGAAAAAAAGAAAAAAAGAAAGAGGGGTAAGATAGAGGAGAGAGAAAATAAGAGAGAGGGAGGAGGAGTGGAAGAAAGCAGATGATGTCATACATTTCATAGTAAGAGAAGGGGATCAAGTCAGCAGAGCAAACCCACAAACATCACACTTTTTCTCTCTCATTCTTCCAGTTGGTGTGAGAGGCCGAACAGCTATGACACAGGCCTCGAATTTCAGCAGATGTGGCAAACTGTCCTTATTTGGCATCTGAGGGAAGAAAGGAGGAAGGAAAGGAGGCGGCGAGGGCCAAAATTCCACATCAGGTTTTTATCAAAGTAGGACTGATGTGGAGTCAGCAGCAGCAGTCTTTCAAGCTCAGCGTGAAGGCTGAATAACAATATCTGGAGGCTATCAGGTCAGCCATTGTGAGGCCTGAAGTCTTTTCTTCAAGTAAACGCAGATTTGATCTCAGAATGATGGAGATAAGAGAAAGAGGAGTTTGGACCTGCAAAAATGCTCCTCCAGACTCATCACAGAGCCCATGTAGAGGTTCCTTTGTCTGTCGGCGTGGCGACCTCAGAGCACAAACAGTTCATTTTGACACATAAAGACACATTCAGCTGCTCACATCTGACAAAACAACCAACAGGAAGCAGAACAGACACCTCCTTGTCTGCTCGGTGCTTTCAGAAATAGCAGCCCCCACTGTTATCAAGCTGGGGTCACACTTCCTGCCTTTCTGCCACTTGAATTCACACAAGGCATTCTGGGTAAGGACCTGAGTTACAGTAGGTCCCGCCCCCCTCCTCCTCCTCCTTCTCCAGCCCCGCCCACTTGTGCCAGAAGCAGGAAGTCAGAGCTCCCACTTCCTTCTCAGAGAGGGCAAATGCAGAAGTGAAGAGGGTTCAGGCAGGAGAAAGGTCGCTCTCAGTTCTCTATCTGGGCCTCTTCACCGGCCTCTTCCTCACTGTTCAAAACTAAAGGCTTATTTTGCACTGTTAAACATCCAATTTGAACAAATATTTAGATAAACAACTTCTGCTCTGAGCATTGTCTTCTGAGAAGAGAAATACTGTGAAATAGTAAGAAAGAAAGCGAGAGGTTAAGAGTCCTTCCCGAACCAGCGACTTTAAGGCCACTCTACCTTGCTCAGATGGTAGAGCACTCACGTGGCACACAAAATGTCTTTACTTTTGGGACACCAATTAACATGCATTAAAAATCCCTAAAAAAAAACAACCTCTCAGTGCTAAAAAAAAAAAATCACTTGCTACAGTTAAGGGTTTTAAGCAAATAATATTTCACCTGCCTCGGTTGCACAGTAGCTTCAAGGTCTTAATGTTTGTCCCGGAGGGCTGCTGTGCACGCAACAATCACAGCTCTGTGAAACACAGCAGCATCCAAACTACTTGGGTTGTCAACACGCCCCCACACTGACAACAAATAGGACAGATTACTGTGAAAACATTTAAAGATGTATTTTTCAACAGACGGAGGGTCTATACAGTTATATAATGGATATATCTACTGAATAAGATACCAAAAGTTTAAAGAATAAATATGTGGAAGCGATAAATAAGAGTCTTGTGATGTTATAACAAATGGACGGAGAAACAGAATTTCTTGTTTTTTGGTCTTTTGACTCTTCAGGCCCGAGCTAATATCCTCGCCTTAATAAACACCCTGTCCCTCCCACATTCCTGAAACAATGGCTGCTCTCTGTAGCAAACACAGCTTTTCTTCAGCTCAAGGATGTGTGTGGTTCGAGAGAGAAAAAGTCCCTCTTGATGTGCGAACACATTGTCCTTGTAATGAGCAGGTTATCTGACTGGTTTCAGTGTAGCAGAGGAAGGGGCGGCCCGCATTCTTTAGAGCTGACCTCATGCTTGAAAAACCTTTATGCCTGCCCTGAAAACCAAAAACGTGTCGAATGCAAATCCAAAAAGCAGCTGAGCTGGATCATGTGTTGCAACACATATCATATCACTTGTTTTGCTTTTACCCTTGTTACATTTCTACCACCTAAGAGCAGAATACCATGAAAGATTCAGCTATAATCTCGCTTAAAGCTTCGCTTTAAAAGTGTGAGAAGGATGAATAGATTGAAAGTGTGCTTCGAGTTAGAAGTGTCTGTCTTTCCCGTTCTCTTCCCGAACGACGACACCCTCCGAGGCCAGAAGTGTCTCCTATCACAGCATCAATTAACAAAGATAAGAGCCTGGATAAAGAAATTCCTGCACAGAAAATGGGAGCATGTTCATTCGTGTCCAAATATGGCTGCATGCTGCCACTTGGCAAGGATCGCTAAATGAGGTAAGAGTGACAGATTTCAGCTTGTGTGTGTGTGTGTGTTGCACACGGGCTGCCAAAAGCCCATTTTTCAACGCCAACGTCATGCAAACAAGAGATCTTACGTCTGACCCCAGGTGGGGTCTCAAAGCCGGGATGATTTCAAACACAGAAGAAGACTTGATAAGTCTCTGCTCGCTGCACCTGCTGTGCCGTCACACACATTCTCCGGCAGTCTCATGCATATTTATTCTGTCCCTCTTAGATTACCTGCCACAGTCAATTCATCACCCAGCTATGTGCACACACACACACACACACACACACACACACACACACACACACACAGAAAATGACCAACAAAGACTGCTAATGAGCAGGAATGCCCACAGATCAGTGAAACAGCCGGCAGCTGTCACAGCAGGGGGGTCCTCTTATTGGTCGGCTGTTGTTTGGACCCAACGGTGCCCCCCAATCAAACAATGGCAAGCCCGGGCTTTTCCCGCCACGGGTGTGTCAATAACGTACAGTGAGAGACAGAAAATAAAAGAACAACCAGCAGTGAAGGAGCAAAGGGGAGGCAGGAGAGGAGGAGGAGGGTGAGGGTCTCCTCGGCCACCACAAGATGAATAACTTTCTCTTTTCTTGCAGCAGCAGCTGTGCAACGTTGCTGTTAAGAGCTAAAACCATAAATGCATCAAGATGAGAGGCTGTTGAGGAGCATTATCTACTGCAGGCAACATGGGCAGAGATAAAGGAACATTTCCTGTCTCAGGATGAAAATGTGGCACATTTGAAGGCTGCTTCCTGATAAAGTTAAGAGATAATGTTTCATGTAATTTCAATCAACTTGCAACGGTTTGAGTAATACGAGCATCAAAAACATTTACATTACATTTACCCTCTTTCTGCTGCAGTCTAGTATGAAGCTGAATGAGTCACAGAGACCATCTCAAACACAGCATATCTATCATTTTTTTATGCCTTGTAATGGTAGAGTCACAAAGAAATTATAAGGCATCGGAGCTCTGACATAACCTCAATGAAAATGTAGGAAAATAAGATGCAGCATAAACTACAAATAGCATGACAACATAGTCAAAGATCGAGAGTAGAGTGAGAGCATGCTGGAAAATTGGCTTCACATGCACATTGACCAGAAGAATCCTTTAAACAATTTTACTGCCATAATCTCTCCGCTGTATAATAAACCTAACTTTACTTTCCACATTCACCACCACATGCCCACTGGCTCGCAGCATCAGCAGAACACACTCGTCATTCATAGCATCCCAAACATTATACGTCACTCTTAATACACATACAATGTGTGTGATGACATAAGCGGAACAGAAGCGGTTACAGTAATTCCCATCTGCTGCAGTGGCTCAGTCTAATGTCTGAGGAATGTACAACAGGAGACTCTGGCTCCGGGACGAGGAATGTTCGCAATTATGGCTGGTCGGGAGGATGGGAGGTGTGTGTGTGTGTGTGTGTGTGTGTGTGTGTGTGTGTGTGTGTGTGTGTGTGTGTGTGTGTGTGTGTGTGTGTGTGTGTGTGTGTGTGTGTGTGTGTGTGTGTGTGTGTGTGAAAGAGCTGAAAAGACGTAAGAACAAAAGCAGAGGGAAAAAAAATAGGCTTTGAGGGTGAATAGGAAAAAGTGCAATTTGAGATTACATCAGAGGTACAAAATTATGGCAGTGTGTGTGTGTGTGTGTGTGTGTGTGTGTGTGTGTGTGTGTGTGTGTGTGTGTGTGTGTGTGTGTGTGTGTGTGTGTGTGTGCACCCACACGCAATCCACTCCTCTACAATTTGTCTTCCTTCAGTGTGCTGTTAGATGAATGCAGGGATTACATAAGAGGAGGTCTGATTGGCTGCTTCTAAGCATGATAACTGGACTGGCCTGCACAGATGTACCCTGGTGGATTATGGGTAATATTGGAAAGTAGCACTGAGGGCAGACTGTCTGTCTGACTGACTGTTTTCTCAGTCGCTCTGGGCTCTATTGATATTAATACTCGTATTAATACAGTGGCAGGGCAGTGAAAGGAAAGCGAAGAGAAAAACAGTGAAATTCATCTTTATTTGCACAGCAGTTTTCAAAATAAAGGACTCACTGCTGGAGGGTAAAATTATAAACAGAACAGAGAAGAAAAACAAAGAACTTGAGATGAAAGATTACATAAGAGCGAAGAAGAGCAAAATAAAATCAGCTTTCTCTCTCCTCGGGGTCCAGCTGGGGTGATTGTAAATTATCAGATTGCACAAATTTAGCACCGAGTGATTGTGCAACATCAGCTGATTCAAATCATTACATGGGATAGGGGTAAAATGAGCAACACATGGAGCCTAACAATTCACACCTGTTGAACTTGGAAGAAAAATAAATTCCTTTACTTTGGTGTTTACATTTTTTTTTTTACCACATCTAAACAAACAAACCAAAAAAAAAAATGGGTCGTGTCAGAGCCAGAAGAAGACCGAAGACAACGAACCCTTGCGCTGGGTGATCGCGGCGGTGCCGGTGAAACACAAGCTGAGAGTGAGTCCAAACACAATCCCCGCCGGTCTGAAGCAAATCAGCAGATCAGCTAGTTTGAGTCGAAGCCATCTATTGCTCCAGCCATCTGTTCACTTTTGGCCCGGGCGCACGTTTCCATGACAACGCAGTGTTGATAAATGGAGGAGAATCTTATTTAAGTCTGCAATCTGTTTGTGTGTTGAAGTTAATTCTCTCCTGCTCCCTTTGTATGTTTATTAAAATGACTGCTGTAACGGCCCGAGCTGTAATCCTTGATCAACATTTTCATAGCAGGAGATCTCACTGTTGTTGGGAATATAAAGACAAACATTATTTCTCTCATAAATATCTTCGGTATGGATGGATTTCTCGAAATTGTGCAGGCTATTTTTTTAGGACGTTGTAGGTCCAAATTTTGATCCTAAGTAAAAGGACACCAGCTTTGTTTTTTAACCAGCTGTGATTCTGTTTCAAACCAGCTCACGGTATCATTTAGATTCAGAGGAAGTTTACTCTGTGGTTGTTAAAATGCACCTGATGCCCAACAAACAAAACAAACCATCACCGTCGATGTTCCAGTTCCCATGAAAACAGGTCGTTCGCCTTTTGTCTGAGGAGATCCGCTTTCCTGTGACCTTTTCTCTCACGTTTTAACCACAAGTTTTCAATTCCTTAGGGGTGCGTCCACTCCCACTCATGTATTATTTACACATTACAACCTCCAATCAGATTTAACAGTGTCGTGCTTTAACCTCCTGAATGAGTCGTTGCAGACTGTGTCTTCAGCACACACTCGATATCTGACCACTTTTACTTTAAGCTTTGTCAAAGTAAAACTCATGTTCAGCGCTAAAATACACAGACAATGAATTGCAGGCTGAGGTTTGTCTCTTGTTTCAAGTGAACAAGCAGACCTAATAGCAGGTTTCAGTACTTTAATTTGCTCTTAATTACAGATCATATTTAAAACCAGGAAGAGGAGATATAAATACAGCAGATCTCCAGATTAACCACTCATAAACTTCTTTACTGATTGTCACGAGACGACTGCAGTTCAAACTCAACAAATAAATGTGGCATGCAGTTCAAGCAATACGAGTGATTCGAGCTATTTCATTGTATTTCATCTTGGCTATCACGTGTTAGTTATCAGGTTAGATGCTGATAACATAATTACATCAGTTTAACAGCGGCAGGCTGACGGTACTTTTATTGGTGTCAATCTTATTCTCAGCAAGCGTATTTTCTAAAATGACCTTTCAGACAATTTGAATTCAGGTCGTTTTACTTCTACTTAAATCCATCCTGTCTCAGTTTGTGTCTTTCCTAAAAACTCAGCCTGCAATTCAGTGTCAGAAAAATGCTTAAAATGGAGGTAAGCTATGTCATCTCTGACAGGAGGAGAAAAGTTGGATTGTATAGCCCAGAGGAATCTCAAACTCCATCTGTGTGACCGTCATTAGTTACATAAGATCAGCCGGAGGCCTCACACACACTCACAAACACCGCATGAGCCTGACAGGACCTGCACGTCTATCTGAAGAATGTGGCTGCAGTCTCGTCGACGTGATCAGCATCTTGTCAAGCAGGATTAGTGTGTGTGTGTGTGTGTGTGTGTGTGTGTGTGTGTGTGTGTGTGTGTGTGTGTGTGTGTGTGTGTGTGTGTGTGTGTGTGTGTGTGTGTGTGTGTGTGTTTTCTTTGACAGGCTGGTGGGGAGCGTCAGTGGTGTCAGAATCAATTTAGACACCATATTCTTGATTAGGTTTAGCTTACACTATAAAATGCCAATGAGTAAAACATTGAGTTCCAGATTAAAATGACATCATGCAACAAATCCTGCGTTGCGACGAGACTTCATATTTGGCTTCAAGGCCAGGTTTAGCTGCCAATAAGTCAATCTCCATGAAAACTTCAAACATTATGCTCTAAATCTAACACTTAAAATCTTCTTAAACCATAAAAGCATCCTCAGCTCTTGGTACTATGGGAACATGTATGAGCATGTCTCTTCTATTGAGAGTCAAGAGGGAAAAAAACCCAGTAAACCCTCGCTGTGCAGAGAGCTTCTTTACTGTAGCTGGCAGCACCGGTTGTCCTATTTATCTGCACCGAGCGCGGCCTCTCAATCCAACTAAACCATTTCACCCCTCTGGCAAAGGGGCGCTCCCGCTGCCGAGATACGACATAGATGTGCAAATTCGAGAATCCATTTAGCAAAGTTGTTCCCGTCACCGTGCAAATTGATTATTGTCTAATGGCTATGATTTGTCTATGAGGCGACTAGTCTGGGGGACGCAGGAATGTGAGAGGCTGGTGAAGAGGAGACAGACACTGCACTGTGGGGAAACTTCAGGTCTGACAGGACCACAATCTAATCTCTTCACCCTGTTTGCTCGGAGGAATGTAAATGTTTAAAACTGCTTGTATTTGTCTCAACTGCCTCTGAAAATGTCAACAGACCCTATCAAACTGTCGGATTGTTCCAAGATGCACATGACTTGGAAAAAAAAAATGGTTGCACTGATAAAGTTGTTTAGTTTAAGTCCTTTAATTCGAAGTGCTGGAAGGTAATCGGTTCAAGCAGCATGATGTAATGACCTTCGTTCAGCCTGCAGGTAAATTAAAGTCTTACCAGGACAAGGCTTTCCCACACTGGACAACACAGGTAGATCGGATCCAGATGCACACAGTGCGTGAATGTGCAGCATCTGAACCGAGTCCACATACAGCCGCTGTGCTTACATGTTCAGTTCTTCTGCATCAACCACAATAAAAGTTAAGCCTCCGATCCCTGGAGCTGATCCGACTTAAGCTCAATCATCCCAAGTCTAAAAACTCAAATTTTATCCAAATCCAGAAAGCCATAGCTGACTCACATTTGGCCCTCCAGTACTACAGTGCAACTGAAATCTGGCCCTTGGCTGTTTATATGAAGAGACCGTGTTTAAACAATGCAAGAGGGGCGTGTTGTTTCTAGTACAGGTGAGGCAATGAAAAACAAACTAAGAAATCCACTTTGAGTAAAACAGTAGATCCTCGTGGAGTTTAAAAGACCATCAGGTACCAAAACTCTGCACAACCTCGTGTGATATGAAGCAGGATTTAACAACACAGCGCTTATTTGGGAGACTTTGAATTGTAACGTGTAACGAGAAACAATCGAGGTTCCCCTGTTTTTCCCACACTCTTAGTGGCCTCATATTCAAGTTGTTTTCCATGCAGTGTTATGTCTGCCTGAACATGACCTAAAGGTCCTGTTACACCAACATTACACTGACTACATTTTGCAGCAATTCACTTCAACTGGATTTACAGGATTGTGTGCACATCTCCGAAATGTCTTTGCACCACGCTCAATTTTTGAGGTTAAACTTGACCCTGTTGACCAACAGAAAACCACCAGACCATGCTGACTTCAGAGGGAACCAAGAAGCGGAGCATCGTGAATGCGATAAAGAAAGCTGGATACTGGATCTCTAAGTATACAGTAAAACAGTGTGGTTGCGTGTGTCACGTCCAAGTAAGCAGAAAAAGCAAATCTGCCAGTGAGCTTTATACAAGATGACAAAAAGGATGACGTGCACGAAGGCAGATTTAGAAACCCTACAGGCTGCAACTGGACACGTATCACTCCTCACATGCACGTTCGACATTCTGTAGCTCCGTGAAACCAATCCAGCTCCATCAGGCGCACAGTTTTGAAGCTCTTGGGGCTACGAGTGCTCTTGTGTTTGGGGAGATTTGTTATGGAAAGACAGAGGTCGAGGGTGGGCCTGTTTCTGGGAAGTAACCCCGCTCTGACCTCCGATGAAGGAGAAGCTGGGGGAGGGTGAGCGAAGGAGGATTCTTTGGGATCGTGGCAGCCCTCTTTCTAACGCAGCCCCGCCCCGCCCGACCTTCTCTGGCTGTTTCTCATGTCAATCCACTCCTGTTTTGTCTCAAATTTCTCATACGAGCAGAGGGCCAAATAACACTCAGAGTGGAGAAAAAAGTCCCTCTTAATCAAAAGAAAACAAGGTCGAGGGTGAGTCGGCATTCACTCTGTGGGCTCTATTTTTGTTGCAGCAGTAGAGCCCATTTCGTTTTACATACACACCCACATACTCTGGATATATTTAAGCTTCATTCAGCTGCTTTTGTTGAACAAAATATTTTACTGTAGTACTTCTGTTATTCGGCCTTTCGGGGAAACATCCTCCAACCATCGTGTCTCCTCTTGTTATTCCGGCATGGCGGGGGCGCTCTCGCTCACAGCTGACATTCCCTCCACACCCACGTCAGTTTTCTTCCCTCCCACATCCAGCGAAGAAGTCCGAGCTGCATAGGAGTGCTCATCCACGACGTAACAGATGGGGCTGAAATCTCGCTCGCCGGTGCCAATCCAAACATTTACATTCAGATGAGAGCAATTTCAGAAGATGAGGGCCGTATCTGTGTTTTTACTGCACACACACACTCACTGCGTATATACATGCATGCCGCAGTAACAAAAATAATATTAGCTCTTGACACTAAGATTTTAAAGGGGCATTAAAGGCCTCATTAGATCACGATTGGTTCTTCGCTGGATTTCTTTTGGTGTGCTTTTTTTAGCATCATGTGGTTTTGGTTATGTGGTGCCCCATTTGAAGAGTCAAACTGTGGGTTTGAAAACTGCTTCAGGGCCGCACACCTGGTTTCCACTTGATTGCAGAGCTGCACTATTTGAAACGTGTCTTTGCATCGATGATATGCAGCCTGCGCGTCATGTTTCAGCGCAAAAGCGAGGATATTGACGTCATGCTGAAGTATTCAAATGTGGATGTTGCTCTTGCCAAAATGATCAAATCCTTTTCAAAGAGAAATTTGTCTTAATTCGACCACACTGTGACTAGCCAGAAAACAACAACAACAACTGTGCCAAATGAAGCAGCTTCCCGCGCAGGCATTACACATGAGCACTGACGCCGCGATTGTTATTGCGCCGGCCTTGGCGCCGTGCCTACGCTTGAGTGCAGGGAGTTTTTTGGGGGGGCAAAACGGGGCAAGGGGGGAACAATAGGGGTGTGGGTGGCGTTTGGAGCTCGGCCCACGGTGCCAGTTGCCAAAGCCGCTCATCATGTGCCAGATCGGCAGACAAAGAGGACGAGTTGGTGCTCATCTGGGCAGGAGTCCAGCCGAACTTGCGACGACGGTAGAGGTGGTGGGGCAAGGGAATGTAGGCACACGTCTGACCAAAGCCTTTATGTAAGGAGGGGGAGCCTCAACGGACAAAAAGACACAGGGGCCGGCTGTTTCTCCCTGCAAAGACGGAGGGGCACTCGGGCATCTGCGATTCTATTCACCCAACAACGGCTCGATCCTTTAAAGCCAGCTTTAAAGGAACTGCAGCTTGCGGGAAGTCCCGTTTGCTGATTTGGAGCAAAGCAGCGTGTGCATATGTGCTCCAAAAATAAGCGCCTGTTTGCAGCCGCATGGATCCTCATCAGTCTTCTCGTCGTTTCTTTTCAAGTCTTCCCGTTATGTCCCTTTGTACGGTGTGTGGCATGTTTTCACAGGAAGTTTCCACCGCTACAAACAAACGCTGCGCCCGCAAATCGCCATAATTCATTAATCCAGACCTCAGAACAACGTGGTTTCACCTTTGATACTCAGATGGTGGAAACTTGGCAGAAAGGACCGTAAAACCCTCGAACTCAAAAACAGGAAGAGCAATCTCCTCCTTGACTTCCTTGGACTCTGACACCGGTAGTGAGGCAGGACAGAACATTCAAAACTCTTACATGACCAGAAACAGAAGACTTTACTGCACAAAAAAAGGCTATTATTATTATTATTAGTTGCAAACATTAGGACATAACCACAACACCAAGAAAACACAACTTTAACCAGCTTCAACAACAACCACTGACTGTACTTTTGTAATTCAGACAATGTACACTGGAATTAAATCAGGTCTCGTTATCTTTATTGATTGGGTGTTGACCTACAATGCTCACACACTATCAGTGAGTCAGTCTGGGGCTAGATGTGTTTGATCTGACAATAAACATCATTGATTAAAGTGTGGGACTGTTACTTTTATGATGATCATTAAATAGGCGACCTAAAAAGCGCACCACGTCGCACACCTTCCCGCCTCGGCCTGCAGACAAAGTGAACAGGAAGCGTCTTCGTCTTCAGGCCCGGTGCGAGGGAGCATTAACGCTCCTCTGCGGATGAAACAAATCGAAACAGGCTGCACGTCGTTCGACCACGTTGTCGCCGAGAACCTGTTGCCACGGAGATGGCGTAAAAACCAGTCTGACTGGAGCCACACGTGATGTGGACAGAGCAACAGCCACCGCTCGCATCCACTCCTGAATACGAGGCTGTTTTCCATTATTCTGTTACTGTATGAACTGACAGCTATTACGTTATGAATGAGTTCCAACAAAACGGCAACTTATTCCTTCTTATTACCCCGACAATCATCTCTTAGATGAATTGTGACGTCTTCAAACATTTCAAAATGAGACTTGGTTTTTTATTTTTGCAGTTTAAAATAACATACAAACTGATTCTGAAACAGTGAGCACTGTAATTACTGAAAGGAAGTAAAGTGCAGCCAGACTTCTCTTTTTGGACAGTGAGCACACAAAAGACCTTATTCACACACAAAAACACACACACACACACACACACACACACACACACACACACACACACACACACACACACACACACACACACACACACACACACACACACACACACACACACACGCACACGCACGCACACACATGCACTGAAAGGCATGCTGGGACATTCAGAGGGCCGAGGGAGCTGAGCCAATTTTGACTTGATCACTATCTCGGTTGGATTCCTATCTGCGTGTTTGGTTGCTGAGACATAAGAATAAAATGGTGTAAACTGCTGCAATGATAATGAATCACAGAGTCAGCTGATCACTGCTGGAAACCAGAGGGGTCAAAGGTCAGGCAGCCACGCCAGAGATGTGAGAGGTTTAAATGCTTTTAGGTAGCGTATTGTTTTTTCCAAACTGATCCCTCGAGGCACAGAAACTACTTCTTACAAGTTTTTAAAGTGATATCTGATATCTTCTGTCATGTAGGGTCGAGGAGACAATGGGTTACATTCAGACACACTTTTTTTTTTGTTGCCATAACATTTGTACTTTGCCAAAATGAGCGTTCTCAATGAGACCATTGATGACCTCCTTTAGACAAAACAACATGTGGTGCAGGATACCTCGGATACCGGAGCGACGGGTAAATTAAGGTTTTGCGTTGCACGCATCTGTGTTGACGTCCTTGACGGGGCTGGATGGTTGACAGCAAAGCTGTCCTCCAGTTCAGACAATATGGACCAAAACTTTCAGCCCAGCTATTGCTTCCCCTTCTACCAGCCGACCCTCCCTGTTAAAAAACCTCTTGGTCTTCATGAGAGTGTGTTTGGGTCTGTGAGTGTGCATGAAGTCCATTTTTGAACCAAAATATCTGTGACTGCTTTCACCGAATAAAGAGCTCCTCTTTGTATTTCTTGGCACATGAATTCAGCCTGAAGAAAGTTGCCAGCTTTTAAAGGAACAGCTCAATATTTTGGGAAACATTTGCTTTCTTGGCGATATTCAAACAAGCAGAATGATACCACGGTCATGTCTGCATAATAAACAGTTGGGTACCACTAGTTTTACTAGTTTCACTTTAGTGATTATTAACATCAGCATGATAGTGTAATATGAGGATATTTCAAAATGAATGACAGGCTGTATTAATGATTTGCATGATGAAAGACTAATGTTGCTGATTCACATGTTGTTGTTTTATAGTTTAGGAACAACACTGAAGGACAGAGCATGAAGTACGATCAGGCTCTGAATTATCATGGATCAATTCAGTGTTGAGTCTCGTCTTTTATTGGCTTCATCATAAAACAAACAGAGAATGTCTGTTTTTTTACGTGGCTGATGTTATCAACATGTAGGCCTAATGTTTTGGTTTGTGCACTCTTTGGCTCCCTGACGCTGGCAGGAGTCCAGCCTCCTTGTTGTCTTACCTTGCACTGTAAGTATGCAGCTTTGCTGTTGTTGACAGCTTCGAGCTGACCTCGGCTCAGTCTGACTCACTGCCACGCCAGCAGGCGTTATCGCCACCAGACCGACCTCGCCAACAGGATATAAAAACTAAACACCCCATCTAACAACTATGAGATGTGGAGGTGAAGTGCATCGTGGGTGTGGTGTCGGTTTAAAGTACAGAAACTCAGTCAGAGTCTGCGTGTGAGATGTCTCTCTTTAAAACATATTTAACGCAATAGACTGTGCATCTGACAGCGTCTGACTCATTAAAGCATGTGGGGATATTATCCTATGTGCGCAGAGGTGTTCCACAAACAGGCCTTAAAGCAAAGTTAGTGTCACAGACTCGATATGATGTAACACCATGAGGAGACTTTAATGAACACCCCGCAGAGAGAAAGAAGATGAGGCCGGGCCGTCTGGAACTCTTTCTTGAGAAACGCATTACGAACATGCCATAAACCTCGGGGCCTCAAAACAAAGATCGACGGCAAAGAGCACGTCATACGTGCCCGTGTTATTTATGCGTGTAATAATACATTTTCCTTTAGGCCATGCAGACAGAAGAACAGAGAAGTACTGTTGGGAAGTTAAAAGAGACACACACAGGCACAGGCAGATTAAATTATCAGTGCGTCCCCACCCTGATAATACAGACACAAACTGATCACCGTTGGCAGATCTACTGACAAACACCATTCATCCCTGGTTTAATGTGTAAGCAGCAGCAAAAGGAAAAAGGCCAGCTCTTAATTACAGCAGGAGAAGTGTCTTTTAAATCCCCAGCTCCAGTCAGGACGGTGTGAAACGCTGCAGGCGCCGTTCCAAAACCAAATCATCCATCAAGGTTTGTACGACACCAGCACTGTGGGCTGAAAAGGTGTCCTTGGGCTCTTCACTTCCATGTGCAGAGCTGAAGCATCAGGAATACGAAGAAGGAGAACGTAATGTGAAAAATCTGATCGATCCACAGATGCGGCAAACTGAGGCACACATAGAAATATACCTGTGCATCCACTCATTCATGTTCTAACACTTATCTGGGTGTAGCGGCAGCCAGCAGAGAAAGGGAGCCCACATCAGGCATCAAACATATTTAAAGCAACACATTGTACAAAAGGATTCACACCATTATTTATATACTAGCGTCAGTTTATCAGCCAAAACAGACACCTCATCACCAAACAACACCGGATAAACAAACCGGGGGAAATTCACATCATCTATATATATATATATATCTGTGAAGAAGCATATAAGCATCTCTGCAGATTTATGCAACGATTTTACATAACTGTCGGTAGCAGCAGAGAAGCCAAAGTCTGCAGCGCACCGACCAAATCTCAACAATGTGGCCTGGATAATCCAGCAAACTGATCTGACTTCCTGTGGGGAAGTAGGCTCAGACGTTGTTTTAATTGGAAGCATAAAAAAACACAAATACTTATTCTAAGACCGAGAAACAATCCTAATGGCAGTCTAGAAGCACTTCCTGCTGAGTGATCAGGTGTGTCGAGCTGTGAAAGTAAGCAAGGAGCAATTTAAGTCCCCTTTAGCTCATGCATAACTCTAACATCATGAAGACCTGTTAGGAAATCCTCTTCTGCTTTTTCCCTCCACCGAGGTCAAAGGTCAAAGACTATGACAAAACAAGCACAACCACGGCTAGCGGGGGTGGGGGGGGGGGGGGGTTGCCTCTACAACAAAAGCTTGGATCTCTGTTTGAATGGTAGCTTCCCCGACCCTTTGCTCTGTGCTGCTGCATGTCGGTCTCCTGGCAATTAATAAAAAGCAAATACCGACATGACGTGACGAAGCTTGTTATTAACAAGGGGGCAGTAATTAAGCACATCTCTCCCGGGACAATCAAGGTAATTAACGCTCATGATCAACATTCTTCTGCTTTGGAGAGTCTCAAGGTGCCACGCTCTTTTCTTCTTCATCTAAAAGATGTTTCTTAACAAGATTTTTCTTCAGGTTTGACCTGTGTGCCACACAGCTTTTACAATAAGACGGTTCCAAGAACTGATGCAAAATTTTATGAAATGTCTTTTTGTGCAGGTTTAAAATGTCTGCAGGAAGTTCATTAATTATTTTAGATATGCATTTGTGCTACTTTTGCATTTCATTTCAAACTAAATTTTAAACAATCAAAAATGCAACATCTCATGCATCTACAAATCAAACAGCTACAAAGAAAGTATCGTATTTGAGGTGATTAAAGATACAGAACGTGTTCATCGAAACAAAGTCGAAATGTTTTCGTCGGTAAAAGAGAAAGCAAAAGTGGCAGGTGTCTACTGCAGCGACGTCGTCTTCGGTGAGGAGGAAGAGGAGATGCAGAGAGTGACCCAGATCTGTGCCTGCGGCGAGGGAGGTGGCGTCGCGTCTGCAGCGCGGCAGCCGCAGCCCCTCCGCTCGGAGGAAATGTCAGAGCTGTCGCTCTGCATAAGCCCTCAGGAGAGCAGTCACAGAGCTTCTCCGTGTTTACACTTCAGGGGTGCACCAAGGTGACTCACGCATGCGTGAAAGGCGAGCCGCACATGCATCTGTTCATGCAATCGTGTGTTCCCCGCACGCACAGCTGCAGGCCAGACTCTCTCCTTTGTTCACACTAGTCCTGGTCATCGCCTCAGAGTTGATATTCTCCGGAGCATCAAGTCTCAGAGAGCCAGTCTTGACTCACCGTGATGAGCTCTGCTGTCTATGCAGCTGCATTGATTCTGTACAATGCTTTGGCTAATGCATTTACAAGCATTTGGGAACGTCAACACCATTTACACACTATTGATCCGGGCCCCACCTGGGGCCAGACTAATAGAGCATGTCTGGGATAATCAAGCCGAGCTATAGACAGTCAGCTCAGCCTGCTGCAGTCTGTAACCTGGAGCCACGCCCGCTCTCTGATTCCTAACAATGAGATTGGGCTCTAATGCACCAGTTTGATGGTGTAATTAGCAGTCATACAACTGTTTAACGGACTTTTACCAATTCACAGGATCTGATGTAATTACCATTTATGCAACAGGAGAGCGAGCCTTGACTTTATAGGTGCAGAGGGGCTCTGAGTTGTTTCCCTGCAGCCAACATTTCACGTCTGCTTTTTCTTACGGCTCATGTGTTTTCTTTTTCAGAGCACTTTGTGTCTTTGTTCAGAAAAGCGCTATAAAAAGGTAGTTCCTGCTTTCCGGCATACTCCGGACACAGAGCAGCACTTATCTGTAAACACATTGCACAAAGAGGACATGACTGCTGAAACATTTTGAGGCCTGTGCTGCTGCGTGACACGTTTTAATATGTGTTCTTCGTTTGAGTCGTTTCAGGATCTGTCAGGAGCACAGATAAAACCTCACTTGGACAAAGCCACTACTTTACTTCAGTGGACTTTCTATTGCTGTTTTTATTTGATATCAGGTTGTTAACATAAAGCTTTTGATGACAATAGGTCCAATTTAAACAATCCCTCTATAAAAAATGCAAGAAACCTCAGGAAGGATCACAAAAAGGAAACCATAGTCCGGGTCTAATAGCTATTAATAAAATATGAACTTTACCAGCAGCTTTATTAGCAGCACATCGTCCAATGAAACGTGACTCACCAAAATTTGTGATTTCAAGTTTTCAGACAGAGATGGGAAGACCATTATGCATTGATTAATTCTGTCTTCATGTGACTATCTTACTGGAGGGACCAAAGACAATGAAAGTCTGATGAAGTAGGTGTGGCACAAATAAAACAATAAACCTCTGTATTAAGTGTTCCCGTCAGCTTCAGATTTGTCTCCGTTGGAGTCCCCTGCGCTTTGATAGCTGTATTAAATTACACTCTGAAGTCACATCGATGAGCTAACCTCACATCTCACATGTTTGACACTGCCATATGTTGATTTAAAAAAAAGCTCCAGTGGAGAGGAGTGGTATTCGATGACCTCTAACAGCAGCACGCAAGGAACAAATGTTGCATATTAAAGTCTTGAAACAATAAATTACATGCTTTTGTATTAAAAGTATTCATAACAGCAGAGATGCAAATGTTCAAAAAGAATTTCAAATAGATTCGCACCAGTTTATTCTTCATAACAAATGTATTAAAAACTGGCAAAAATATATTTTTAAAACTATCACAGGTGTTATTAAAGTATAAAAATGGAAAAGTTCAATACTGTCGTAAATAAGTGCTTCTTTTTGTTTTTCTGTGTAAAGGCCTTCAGCCGGCTGAAGCTATCTTGTGCTCTTTGTATGGCTTCGATTGGTCCGTTGACAGCAGACATAGCGAGCACACAACAATAAGATTACAGTCATCTGTCTGGAGTGATATGGTTTGGACAGGAAACCACGATAATGACACAAACATGCAGCTCAAACTATGTTTTTCCTCTCCAGCCCTCCTCTCTCTGTTTGTTCTCTGCAGCTGAAGACACAGCCCGCGGATCTTATTAATGATAATGGTCAGGTGTTAACGTGTGGTCCTGCTTCACGAGCAAACGCAGCTCCTGGGTGGGTGGTTGCCATGGAAACCTACCGCAGACCCAGTGTTTGTCTCTGCCGGCGAGTGATAGATAATTGACTCGGAGGAAAACCAACCAGAACCTGCAGATAATATATAACACAGCCAACAAAAGGAGCGCTGCACAGATCTTTGTTTACTCGCTCTTCTCGCCGTCGATGTATCGTGATCTTAAATGAGGGTGTCCTGAGCGAACTGGCATCTTTCCATTGTTAATGTATGTGAATGCACCAAGTCTAAAAATGTAATGCGTGGATACAGACAATAATCCATTCAGGGCGTTTCCGAATCCACTTCTGCTCGTTTAACAGCAGCTAATCTGAGTGCAAATTGAAGGACATGGTTCGAAGGGTTGGTACTTAGCGCCTTAATTAATCACAGGTGTGTGTTTGAGGCATAAACCAATCAGAGCACCCTTGAAATAACAGTTAAATACTGTGCTGTTAATTTAAGACCAGGTGTTTATTGGCTAATTCATACAATCTCTTTTTGCTGCCTCATGATTGGAATGAGCCTGACCACATCTCACTTGAAGACCAACACCAACACGGGTGCACACACGAGTAGCTATTTGAACCACAAGGGCCCTGGATGGAAAAATGACCGCAAAAAAAAAGGAGATACTTGTTTGGGAACTAATGCCAGTCCGCATTAACTAATGCCAGTCCGCTGTGCCGTTCAGTCGGATGTTGAAGTGCTTCTCACGATCAGTGAAAACACTGAGCAGCAATGACTTTTTTTTTTGTCCGTCAGATTCGTCATCGCAGAACCGTTGACGTCGACAGCAAATTTAATTTCAATCCATCCATTAGCTGCTGTCTGTTCCTCCAACTGACTAATACATTTCTATCCCCGAGGCCACGCTGCTAGCACAAATAACACGTTTGAGGCCATTAATTACCATTAAGTTGAGGGAGATCCGTTGGAGGGACAGTCTGCTAATGGAGCTGCAACAATGGCACATGTCCATCCAGTGACCGTTAATCAATCAACCCTCTGTTAATCAGGCCACTTTCAAAGACATGCCTGCAGTGGACCCGCGAGGCTGCAGGAGCCAGATGGTCAAAATATATCTCCATGCAGACGAGGGCTCAGCATGTTTCATAATCTCCTGAGTGTTCAAAACCACGCCAACAGGACAGGTTTGGAGTCGAGTGCTTGCCGGGGAGAACAGATCTCCATGAGGACGACGGGCATCCGACCGCCCGACCAATAGAAGTGACTCAGCAGCAGCTGTTGCCATGGGTAACCAGGCAGGGCACCCAGAGGATCCCAGCAAGCTTGGTGCTGACACATCCGAAACCCCCCCACCCCCCCCCCCCCTCTCCCCTCCTCCTCCACACCTCTCCCCTCCCTGGACAGAGACTCCACCCCATCGCCTGCTCCACCTTAAATCCTCCGTCACTTTCTCGTGAGGCTCGAGTGCGGGCCTGCGCGCGGCCATGCGGCAGAGACGGGAGGTGTTAATGCCATCCCAGCGAGGACCTGGCATTAAGACTGTAGCACACTAACCGCCGCCCAGACCCGCTCCACCCCTCCACCCCCCTCCTTCTCCTCAATGCAGATTAATGCCTCATTAAGAGTAACTGACTTAACACCAATCCACTTACACTGACATGGAGGATCTGCGGACCATGTCGTGGCCTGAAAACCAATATACCTTCACCTTGTAAACCGACTCTGATCACGTCTCCTCTTTGCATTTAGCGTCTGCTTGGATTCATGTCCCATGTGATCACATGACGGCTTAGGATTTCGATATGGATCATCGCTACAACCGTGCTGACTAAACCGAGGAGGGATTTACTTCTCCTGAAACTCAGCCTTTTCAATAAGGACTAAATAATGTCCACCGTTAGGTGTACAGAAGCTGCATGCTTGCTAGCCAGAAATAACAGCGATGTCATGCTAATGCCATTAAGTCTTTGTAGGCGGTGGCTAATTCAGGACAAAGGCAGGTTAGGGTGAAGGGCTGAGTAAATCTCCCGCTGAAGTTACACCTTGTACTCTGGGTCAGGGCACGCTGTCCCATAAGCCACTGCAACAAATCACCTGGCAGATACGTCGGGTACACTTTCTTTTGTTCTGACAGACGTGTATTTATATCTTGTCAGCTTTTAGCTTAACGCCTGGAATCATTAAGTTCCCGTCCTTCTGTTCGAGGACAATTTTTTACTTCTTGAGTTATTTCCTGCAATAATCGCTGGCTTTAAAGTAACCTTTGAGCTGACACTGATGTTTACAGCCGTCTCAAGTAAAGCGCTGCATGACAGGTGGTCGAACAAGTTTTCTTTTCCCTTCTTCTCTGCTACACACACACACAAACAAAAATTCCTGCGCCGGTAAATCCCTGCGAGGCTCACTGCGAAGATGTTTAAGCCTTTCAATAGTGCGCAGCCTCATCCCTTAAGTAATGCTAAATGACCGTTTAACGTCAGAAGAGCATAAGATGGTGTGAAAAGTGGGTTCGGCTCAGACGAGCGGTCCGACCGTCAGATGGAAATAAATGTCAAATCTGGAGGAACGTGAGAAAATGTGCAGCGGTGTCGAGTGATTCGGTGAATGAGCGTGGACAAACTTCAGAGGATTTGAAGAAGCACTCTGCAGTACACTTAGTAACAAATTCTTTTTTATTACAACATTTCACGGTTTTCCATTTCTGGTAATGGTTTGTGGCAGAGTAACATGACTGCTGGGAATTTACAAAACTCCAAAGAATTCTGATCTAAAAGCAGACACATGGAATACATTTTTCCTTTTACTCATTTGAGACAATTCGGAGACAGATTGCAACACAAAAGCTATCCCGAATCAATCTGACAAAAGGGCCAAAGCACGTTACACTTGAACCGTAAACAAGGTCCGTTGGAGCGTCTCCAAGATCTAGATGGAATCCATTACAATTATTAATCCTTGTGTACATACAAAAGAAAAAACATCGTGACAGACAACAGTATCAATTTGTCGGGGGCATTTACATTTTGGCCAGCGTACAAATAAAGTTGTGCATTTTCCGAAAATTAGAAGACGAAAAAACAATTAAAAAAACAAAAACAAAGCTTGATGCCTCAGCTTTGGCGTGAAAGCGGCCACACAGGAAGTTGGGTGGTGGTGGTGGTGTTTTTTTTTTTTTTTTTTTTTTTTTTGGTGAGACGATGATATCTTCCTGGGACGCATGCCACACCCCGTCCCGTCCCTCTGCTACACCTCGATGTTGGAGGTGGTGTCGAATAAGAGACTTTTAGGGACGTCTTCTGCAGTCCCCCCCCACGCCCCTTCCCTCTTCCAAATCTTCCTCATCAGAAAGAATAGGTGGTGTCGGTTGAGGGTGCGGGGACGACCGCCCTGACGAAGGCATCATCCGTCCGCAGGCTGTGCAGCTTGGTTATTGTTGTCGTTTCATAATTTCGGTTACAAAGTTATACAGCTAAAAAGAAGTGACTGAAAACAAGGCAAGGCAGGAGGGGGGGTGTACAGTGCATGACAGCAGGGAGGGGCTTCACGACGTCTCCGCCGCCTTCTCCTGTTCGATGGCTGCAGAGAGGAAGAGAGGGAGGAAGATGTGAGATTCACACTGGGAAGCTGGATAATAATCACTGTCAGCCTCCTTCATGCACACAAGCAGCACAGTAATGATGTGATGCAATGCAGCAGGGACACTCACTTTCTTTTGAGGGCAGGGGATTCTTCTCCTGCGTCTCAGTCTTCTTCAGCTTGGTCTTGTCAAAGCTGGTCACCTCTGAAATGTCGGGTTTGTCACTCATGGTTGCAGTTAGTCTGGAAAGATGAGAGAATAATCATCTTAAATGAGGAGCAAACTACAGGTGATGGTCATCAAAGCAAACTTCCCCAAGAAATATGTGTATTTATGAGGCTGTTATATGTTGATGATGCGATAACAAAGGCGGAAACCACCGGAGCATGTGGTCTACCCTGACATTTTATCAGTCGAAGGGCGTTGCCTAAATCTCAACCACCACCAAAAAAAAAAAAAAAATCATTTGCCAGTTTTAACTAGATGCGCAACCGCAGAACTACTTTTCCTCTCCAAATGTGCGTCCGCCTCCTTTTGTTCGCCTGCGGCTCAACCCCAGCTCCATTTGACTGCCATCCAACCCCCGTTACCCAACGCACAGCCCCGGGATGTTGCACGCAGAGGGGACACAAGCCGCTCCAGACAATGAAGCCAGTCCAAGGCGTTCAGATTGGATATTTACATAACAATAGTAGTTCCCATGATGGGCAGAGCGAGAAGAAATGTGCAAAAAAAAAAAAAAAAAAAAAAAAAGGCCAGTTTGTGCGCAAAAACGCTTTAAAAATGAGAAAAATGATCATATGCTGGAGGTAAAATATAGATTTAAAAGTGTCCACTCGGTTTCCACATGGAAGCTGTGCAACATCCGCAAATTCACTGGTCACGTACTTCTCCCCTTGGGGCGCAATCTAAAGGAACCACCGCCCAGATTGGCATTCTTCATCTTGGTCTTAAAAAAAAAAAATCCAAAAGTTCACCTCCACTTTTGTGCGAAAACTGCTCGATTAGCGCCCACGAGGCGCGCTCCTAACGCAATGAAACGGACGCAGACGTGTTAAGCCATCATTTTAATAACGGAACCAGAAGCGTGCAGCTCACGTACACACACAGCAACAAAGGAAACAGGCTGGATGTGTGCGTTTTAAACAAAGACATAGCACACATGTCTGCCCTGCGGTCACATTACAGCCTGACGGGAGCTTTTAGGAAACAGAAACAAGCTGCGTTCACTGATAAATCACATTATCCTCTTTTATCCTGGAAATCTTTATATCTTTTCTCTGTGCATTATTCATCACGTCTCTTATTAATCTGGCTGTTTCTTAAAGGAGAAAACAATAAGGCAACAAAGGAGTAAGATTATTTGAAGAAAAGGGCTTACCGATGTGTGTGCTGAAGGCTGGAAGATCTCTGGTCAGTGCGCTGCAGCAGTAGTGGCGCGTCTTTGCGCAAGCATTAGATATAGTCAGAAATATGCTAATGACATCTGACATCACCAGCTCCCATCCTCTGTATCCCCCTGCCGGGCGGAGAGGTACAAGCATCCATCCTCACGCACAAACCAAAACCTGAAACTCCTCAAAGCAGCTTCATATTTTCACCTCCCAGAAGAAACGCATGAAAATATGTGCGTTTAATGTGCTTTTACGGTTTGAGCCACGTGGTCCGCGGATGGCCCACTTCGTCTAATATTTCATAACATAACGCCCCCTACAATCACGTTCACCATTAATACAGATGTTTTACTTCACATGCAGCATTGCTTAAAAAACATTTGATCTGAAAACGACTCTCTTGTGACTTGGATTGCCTAAAATGTTTTCTTCCTCATTACTTTTATGTCTGGGGCTGCCTTGGCTGCACATTAATGTGGATTGGGCTCCACCTGGTGGTGTCCCTTCACTTTTCAACAGATGGAAGGCTTCTGTGCCTCCACTGTATTTAGAGATGACGTGACAGATACAATTTAAGATCAATTTCTGCAAATATATTATCATTAAAATGCAAAGATCTCTCCTCGAATTACAAAATAAAGCCCTGCCAGCTGTATAGGCGTGTTCTGTGACCTTTAACCTCCTTAGATGAGCCCGATGACAAGTTGCAGACAGCAGCAAACTAAACCTTTTAAACCTTTAACAATCCACAACCAAAATATATTCAGTTTGTTGTCATGGAGGACTAAAGGAAGCAAAATATATTCACATTAAAGCTGTAATGACACAATTTCAGTATTCTTTCATTATAAATTACGCAAAACGATTAATCAATTAGAAAAACTCTTTCAATCAACTAATTAATTAAAAATTGCAGCCATAAAGAACAGTAGAAGACGAGATTCACATCTTTATTCATGTTAGTAGATAGCGAGACGCATCAAAATGTGTCCAACTTAATCCTTTTATTTAAAGTTTCTGTTGTCATTTTGTTTATAGATGCAGAAAGTTGCATTGTGGGAAATGTAGGCTGCAGTACCGTCCCTTTTACGCTGCTGAAGAAGAGACAAGCAGGACACCATCTGAAAGCCATTGTCAAAGCTTTATTGTCGAAGAAAAAGCTTGATGTGTTACATGTATATAAAAAAAAAAAAAAAAAAAAAAAAAAATTCAAATCACACTTTTGCTTTTTGGCCACCATCAAATACTGAAACCCGCCTCATCGCTATGTGACAATTACATCTCTTCTTTACAAGACAAATCACAGCTCAACACTATAACGAAGCTTTGGGCTGGATTATTTTTCATGACCTTTTGGATCGTGGGCGCGGCAGCACCCACTACACCTTATTCATTTCGAGAGATTTTGTTAGCACGGTTGTGAGTAAAGAAGGCTGCCATACAAACGTGCAGCAGCAGCTTTATTGAGAGAAATCAAGCTGCAGAAGAAGCTCACTAATTTTTTTTTTTTTTAAAAGTGAGGAGAATTCTAATTTGACTGTGTGTTCGTGGTCACGTCAACAGTTTAGACTCGTCATGCAGCTACTGTCGGGGCTCTGGTGATAGCACAACTATTACAATCAACGTCAGAACCGGCTGAGTGGTTAGTTAGGCTCGAACTCCAATGCTCTCAGCAGCTGGTAACAATCGGCGAGGAAGGTGCACGTTTTAATGGTCTTTATTACTTTGTGAAGCAAGAAGGGGCCAAAAATGTTTTCTGATCATGACAGTGAAATGCCTTATTCAAAGAGAGTTTAATATGAGGTACAAATAATAAGGGATGTTACATAATGGACCCTTTGGTTAAAGTGAACAACAGGCCTGGGGGGGCGGGGCGGGGAGGGGAGGGGAGGGGGGTTATGGTTGTTAGCAAGACTTAAACTGAAAAGAAAAAAAGATATAAATATGAACTTTGGAGGAGGAAGTGATATTTCAGTCTGTCAGACGACGAGTGGGCGGGACCTTTAAACGGTCACGTGTGGTTGGCCGAAACCTAACGGGCCTTTTTTTTTAAATTTTTTTTTTTTTCAAACCTTACCAGAAGATATGCAGCTAAAAAGAGAGGAGAGGAGAGGAAGAAGGGAGGAAGAGGAGAGGGCCGCCGACCCCCTAATTCTTTACAAAGGAACGTGGCTGAAGAGGTAAGACACAGACTCGCCGTTGTGGGTTCTCCTGATCGCCTCCGCCAGGATCATGGAGATGTCGATGACCTGGAGGTAACGAAGGAAACAAACATAGTGTTCATAGATATTCAACCATTACTTGTTTACTCTGTGACATCTATGAGTTTGTTATACGTTGTGTCATTCCGGGCTAGTTAAAGAAACCCGACATGCCGCTGCTGCAATTTGTACCTGATGAACCCAAGATCATACAACAGACTCATGACCGTCTCTCTCTCCATGGGATTCTGTGCGTCACTGAAAATGTAAATGTTTGCGCCGGCTGCTGAGCTGCAAACTCACGACACTTCAGTTTTAGAGATCCGATCATCTCCATGGAAACGGATGAATAAATGTCATTTAGAGGCCGAATCTAAACCCGAAGACGGGAGCTGCCGAGTGTGCGTACCTGTATTTTGGGGCACGCCTTCATCTTCTCCTCCTGCGGGATGGTGTTGGTCACCACCACGGCCTCGAACGGGGCGTTGTTGATGCGAGAGATGGCCGGACCTGAGAAGATGCCGTGAGTGAGGATGGCGTAGACCTTTACGGCTCCGGCATCGATGAGCCTGCGGGAGAAATACCAACCGAATGAGCAGCTGTAACAAACGTTTACACAAAAGTCTGCACAGACAGTATTTAAAAATCCAAATCTAAAAGGATGTAGGCGACACTGACTTGTCGGCAGCGTGGCAGATGGTGCCGCAAGTGTCGGCCATGTCGTCCACCAGGATGGCGACACGGTCCTTGACGTCACCCACCAGCACCATGCGGTCCACCTCGTTGGCCTTCTTCCTCTCTTTGTGGATGAGAGCAAAGTCCACGTTCAGACGGTCGGCGATAGACGTCACGCTGAAAAGGAAGTAGACAGAATGAAGCTTTAACTGCGTCTCCAACAAGTTCATTTGTATGCTTTCATTGCAATCTTTGGTGTGACCTCGTTTCTGCAGCAACTGAGATCAAATGACTTTAAAATCTGTCAAACTAAGCAGATGAGAATCACTGAGGTTCTGCTGATTAAATGGCTTTTAAATACTACCCACAATGCACAGCAGATTCAGATTACAATACGCCGAGACATGTGGTTACGTCTTCTCCCTGCGTCTCACCGTTTTGCTCCTCCAGCATCCGGAGACACGATGATACAGTTTTTCCACTCAGGAATATTCTCTCTGATCCACTGCAGGACAGCCGGCTCTGCGTACAGGTTGTCTACAGCGATGTCAAAAAATCCCTTCAATAAAAAAAAGAAAGAAAGCAGAGTTTTTGTTTTTTTTTTCCCCCACAAAATCAAAATTTTATATCAGAACATGAAATTAGACATGTAACAATTAATTGTTCAGCAGTTTGAAAAAGGTATTAGGTGACACACTTTAGAATAAAAACCAGAATAAAATCCAAGAGAATTAACTCATCATTAATTATATACATATATATTTGGTTTTATACCATTTCTTGGTTCATTTTGCTACAAATCAAGCCATTATTCAAGTTCATTGATTTAGCTTTAAATAGTTTGTTTTAGTACGGATTAATGAAACAAGATATAAAGCACGTCCGTTTGTGAGAGTTGGGGTGGAGTGATGCTAACAGTTCCCCCTGCTCCCAGTCTTTATGCTAAGCTAAGCTAACCCGCTGCAGACATAAGATAACTCTGGGTAACAAAGGGGGAAAAGCACAGGGAGACAAATTGAATAAACAACATCATGTTGTCGGTACAAAGTAAAGATACAGTAAACGGTAAAAGTCGGCGTACTGACCTGGATCTGTGAGGCGTGGAGGTCCATGGTGATGATGTGGTCCGCTCCGGCCACAGACAACATGTTGGCCACCAGTTTGGCTGATATGGGTGCTCGACTCTGAGACAAGCATCAAAACACAGTCGCTGGAGGTCAGTAAAGTGAGAGACAGACGCTCAATCCATCCATCGCTGTCGCAACAGTTTCACGTGAACTCTCAGCGCCGATTTTCAAACCCGGAGGAAATTCCCGTTCCGAGTCGCGATCAGCCCGTTTCCCTCTACAGCCGCTATCGGATCCCGAGGGAAAACCTCCTGCCACTTTACACTTGGGTTTAAATAAATTCATGTTTCCTGTATCAACTTTAAAGTACGTGTACGCTGCTTCGTCTTCTCCAAAGACATTTTGGCCGGACTCTTTACCGGCGACCTTTCCGTGATGGACGCTCTACGAATGGAGGCTCCAGGCACGTTCTGTTTATTTGATGCGAGGCAAGCGGGCGTCAGAGCTTGCTGGCAAAACACAGCCAGAGGATGAACGTTTTGGAGATTGAGGACGACTCGACGCGAGCGAAGCGTCAGAGAAACGAGACGTATTGTGTCAGGATTTGTTGAATTATCCACGTCGAACATATGAAGCAGCTCTGGACAAAGTTTTTTTTTCCCCCCATCTTGAATTCAATTTGAAAAAAACGTGTAGAGAAGTGTAACACACATCAGGTTTAACAGTGTATAAATCTGTCAACACATTTCATTTATAAATTCAACATTTCGCGACGACAAACAAAGAATATATTCACTATTAAAACAGGTAATCGCTTTTACTTATTCTGAGTTCGTTTCATGTTTCCAAACATTTGGACTCATTTTACACAGCGACATTTCGATCTGAAGTAAGCCAAGCTTGCAGAGCTGTGACTCTCACGTTACATCCTCATGTGAGTACAATGAGACTTTATTAAATAACTGCAGCTCAGCGAATGTGCAGGCAGAGAAGGAAAAACTTGAAAACCATCTCTGCAGGTGCTAAAGAAGAAGATTCTTCTTGTTGCTGCAGCAGCAAGCCAATGATTTCCAACCTGAACCAGTTCAGCTCGCAGGTTTCTCATTAATGAGCATCAGGTGCAGCTGCAGCGACGTGTTTGGTCTCGATTGGGACCTCTATTGTGTTCCAACTTGTCCTGTGAAGACTCATTTTGATTTATTATTGTTTACACTGCAGCTTCCACTGAACGGTGCCCACAGGAGGGTTCATAGCTGTGGACAGTTATATCTGCTGACAGCTTCTTAATGACGTGTTTACCATTCATCAAATGTTTATTCACTGATTATGAAAGCTAATTGAAGGAATTAAAGTGATATAAATATGAGATCACAGGACTTACAGCAGAGTACAGATACTGTCTCTGATTTAAGTCTTTTGTAGTATTCTGGTGACGGTTTCTTTACTAAAGGTGTATGATGACATAAAAAATTTAAAAAAAAAAGAATATTTTAATAAGACTAGTAATTGTCTATCAGTGACCTGAAACCGTGTGCCTGGACTTGGGAGCGGTGTCGGGTGATTACCTTGTCCTTCTTGTCCTGCCGGGCGTAGGGGAAGCAGGGGATGACGGCGGTGACGCGGGACGACGAGGCGATCTTGCAGGCGTTGATCATGATGAGCAGCTCCATGAGGTTGTCGTTGATTTCGCCACAGCCGCTCTGCACGATGTAAACATCCTCGCCACGCACACTCTCGCCGATTTCCACACTGTTAAAATAAAATACAAAATTCCTTTATAATCATTTCCAGTAATATAATTAATGAATTAAGATGACCTGGACACGTGTATGGATTACTCGACGGGGGTCACAGCCGCTGTCTGAATGGACTGTTAATATTTATTGTTTGACAGTCAAGCAGTTCAGTTAAAATACTACAGAGACAAATAAAACAACACAAAGACACTCAAAACAACCACAGGGAGGAAAAACAACGTGACAAAAACACACAAAACCACAACAAAGAGACACTAAACAAACAAAGACGGTGCCTGGTGGTCCTACATGGGGCCTCACATACTCGGACACGGGCAAGTAACACAAAATTGATGAAAGGATTTGCCAGTTGAATCATAACTAATTTGTTATTCGTAGTATTTTATATTTATTCAAGTAGTCTATTATGTGTCAAGGAGCTTCTTCGCCAGACAACAAAGCTCATTATTCATTGTTACTGTTTGCAGCAGGCAGGAAGGAAATATTCAGAGGACTTTCTGATACTTTGAAAGGCTTTCATTTCTTTAAAGGGAAAATTTGTTAAGACTTTTCACGACCTGCAGATTATAAATAAACCCAAACATTAAATTCACTCGGGCTGAACCGGCATGCGGAGGTTACGAGTTAAAACTCGGGCTTCAACACATCTGAGGATGTTTGGAGGAAAAATACAAACATCACTGTAAAGCACACATATGATGTCAACCTGCCAGAGGCACCGGGTCTAAAGCAGACATTGTACATGTGAAACATTCCTCTGTGGGATGAGCAGGTCCTCCAGGCCTCAGTCATGTGACCACCGCACACGTGCGTTTGTTCAGAGTTGTTGAGTCGGGCCAGCGCAGACAGTCACAAGACTTTTTATTTAAAAAGAAGAAGAAGAATTAAAGAGAATCAGACACAATCCGTCTGTGAAGGTAGCAAAAAGCTGCAGATTAAGAATCGCCGAAGGTCGTTCTCAATAAAATAGTTTAAAAACAGACGAATTAGGATTAAATTCTCTGGATCGTTTCTAGTTGTGAAGATCTGCTGCATGTTTTTTTTTTCTCATTAGGCAGTAAATTGAATATATTTATGGTTTTATAGCTAAATATCTGGACAGCTGGTCAGATAAAACCGGCAAGCTGACGAGGTCACCTCAGGCTTTCAGAAATATTGATCAGCATTGTCCTTTTGTATTTTATTTTATTACAAACAGTTACCTGCATTTCATTCAAGTCAGCACAGACCGTATAACAATTAAACTGCAAAATTCTGTCAAGTTATTCTGATAATAAACTCAAATTATTTCTTAATTCAGGGGGGGAAAAAAACAAAAAAACTTGAAACGAGGTGTCAATTAATTCCTATTTGGACATTTTGATCGTGTGCAAAACAAACACTCCCTTTACTTTGGTTCTTGAGTCATCTCACCTCCCCGTTACGGCGAGAGGACGAGAAAATAATCTTTGTTTTGCACAAACAACTGCGTTCCCTAGAGAGAGAACTATGCTACAGATAATCAGTTGGTTTTTTAGGGTTGTGTTTCAGGATATCAGCAACCCTAAAGGGTTATAAAAAGGGATAAAGGGGTCTAGACACCTTTGTAAGCTGTTTTAAAAGAGGAGATTGCAAAGGGGAAGATTACAAAACCACGTATGCTGTTCAGTGCTGGTTGGATGCTTTTATCCAGAGTGCATTGTGATACGGTGAAAGCATCTCGCCGTCCTCGTCGCTGCATCTGAAAGAGTGAAATGCATTTCCACGAGAGTTTAAAGTTGCAGCGGACAAACGTAGAGGCGTGCAAACAGGCCAGACATTTCACCTCCAGGTCGTCCTGCAGGAGGGTTCAAACCAGCTGCATGACCCCAACTTTCCTTGTCCAAGGCCGGGCAGCAGCAGCAGCAGCAGCAGGGGGTCAGATAAAGCTGCATGCAGACTCTGATTCAACTCACGGTCAGCTTGGTTATTTTGCAAACGACCCACAAATGAAGTGCATGTGATTGAACCACGGGACAGTTAAAACCGACGTTTCCTCACCAACAGGCGGCATTTCAAGAGACGGACACAAGCAGCTTCTACTCTTATTTATCTACGACATCCTCTTAGAAAACAAAATGCCATGTTTGACGTTATGTTATAACTTTTGCAGTCCTGTCAAGAGTCGTGTGCTGCCCAACGTTAAATGGCAATGACCTAGCAGGCACCCATTATCGGACACACTCTTCTTGGGTCTTTTTCGGTGCAAAATTGGGCGACAACGGCGCTTAAAACGCGAGGATTCACTCACCGGCTGGAGCAATGCTTGTTATAATTACACTGTAATAGCCACAGGTGGCAAGGACACCGCGTCACGGTGAATTTAGTATACCTGTAATAATTCGTTGCCACTTAGCTTCAGAGCTAACTGGGGCTAAGTAGCGTTAGCGCAGCTAGCATGAAACGCAACGGGCAAAAACAAATATACATATATATATAAATATAAATATAACGTTACGTAATTTCACAACTGCTCCGGTTTATTCTACGAGCCAACATGCGGAGATACCGTTCACAAAACCGGACCAAATCGCGAGCTGTCGCCGAGGCCGGGAGGGAGGGAGGCTGTCCGATAAAGGAAGCACGCGTGTTAGCTTCTAGCCTGGTGTGTTTACATGTGGGTTAGCTGGTCACGTGCGCGAGCCCGCTGAATAGTAAACTATTGTTAGCTTCGAGCTAACGAGCCCCGCATGGGATTAAAAAGATTTAACTATTAAAACAAACAAAACACGTGTCATAAAGTCCACAAAGTTTACTCGCCACGTCTCCTGGTTGCTGAATTTCTTGGTGATCACTTTGCCCAGCTCCAGTCCCAGCCGGTCGGCCACTTTCTGGGACAGGTCGTGGTGGGAGCTCCCGCTGAAAAGCACGATGTTCGGCATGTCCGACGAGGCCCCGGGACAGGGTGGCGCAAGAAGAGGAGGAGGAGGAGGAGGAGGAGGAAGGAGGAGGAAGGAAGGAGGCGATACGAGGGGGTCTTCCCCACCGGAGGGTGATGCAGAAGGGGGACTTTGCTACTGCTGCAGGCCGAGCATCGCTGTGGCGCGTCGGTCGTCAAGAGAGGAAATAATGGGGTCTGCGTGCTGCCTGGTGGAGGAAGTGGCTGCCGCTCATTGGTCGGGAGAGTCCTCCTCCACCTCCTCCACCTATTTTCCGAAGCTTTTATTCACATTTTTCTTTTTAAATGTATTTTTTTTTTCGTAAATCACTTTTTTTTTTTTTAACCTGTTTTCGTGTTGTCGATCAAGTTTTTTTTTTTTTAGAAGAAGAAGGTTAAAGTTCTCGTCTCGTAAAACACACCTGATAACGGCTTCTTATTAATGGACAAGTTATTCTTTACAAGAGAAACAGGTTTTGTTTCCTTTAAAAAAATATATATATATATATATAATTATTGTATTTATTATTCATATGCAACCCTGCACATTTCTTTTATTTATTCTCTCTCTAAGTGTGCAGGTATCTTTTCTACCCGTTTACTTAATATCATTGGCTTTTTCTCAGTTTCTTGATTCAAACCTGCTGTTGAGATATTTTAATTTGGGCCTTTGGATATAATAATAATTTAATTTTTTTTTTTTTGGTGTTTCACAGACCAGTAGTGAAACTTGTTTCAGCTTTTTGGGTTTGAAAATCACATGAAAAGTGAAGGAGATGAAAGTCACCTGACATTTGCTGCTTGGACTTTTGCCTAAATCCAGCAGGCACGCTTGTAATTCTGGCTTTCGTAATTAGATTTTCCACTCAAGAAGCCATCTGGGACTGCATGCCCTTTCATTTACATTCGTGATGTACTTTACTGTTGTCATGTGCCAGGCAGCAGTTTTTTTCACATCAAGTAGAGGTAACAAAACTGGAAGAATTAGCAGAGATATCCAGTACAAAAAAAGAAAAAGAAAAGAGGAACCTGACTCGGCTGTTTGGTCAGAAATTCCACTACAAGCGGCACTATTGATTATTTGGATCGGATAGTGCTTACATGGACTTTGAGTAATCATTTCACTGAGGAGATAAAAGCAGAAATACACCACAAGCTTCCCCTGGTCTTTGCCTCATCAGCTAGATAATCAGATGTTTGTAATTAAAAGCAGATACCCCCACTTTAAATGTCTCTGTTAAATGTAAGAGTATCTGTGCTTGTTATTAATCTGCAAAATTCCTGAAGGAGCACTAAGTTTCCCAATCCTGGCTTTATTTAATCGCTGAACGTGCAAAAAAAACAAAAACAAAAAACACCAATAAGACAACCACAGCTGCTTGTATTTTTCAGAAATATATTTTATAGATGATGTCAGAGATGAAATGTCCAAAGCGTAGGTCCCAAAGAAAGATAACATTTTTCATCAATAGAGACAAACAACAAACAAAAAATAACTTTTTTTCAAATCCATTTACATGTAAACCAAGAATTGCTCTTGAGCCACAGTGGTTATATATATAGAACTGGCCGAGGTGTGTGTGACAATCAAACGACGATGCCCTTTATCCAAAACCTTTCCTCAACTGATATCCGTCATTTCTCTTGTGCCCGTTTTAGAAATCTTTGAAAAGATGAACATTCTTTGGGAGAGTCTTTTTCTTTAAGGTGTGAATGGAGCAGAGGTTTGGCAGAGCATGTTTCTCTTGAGCACAGTCCATACATGTTGTTAAGTGCTAAATCATGTTAAAATCACGTCTTGGAAACAATAAGAACAATATCAAATGTTTCTCAGTGGAGTCATTCGGACAAAGTCTTCTGAATCGTTTGCCCACCAGAGAGGAAGAAAAACCGTCCCGCCCGGTGCTCTCGGGAGTTGCCAAGGGAGGTTTTTTTTTTTTTTTAGTTTTAAGTCCTCCAGTGTTCTTCTTCTATTGTGCAAATACATTTTTTGTTACATAGACAAGCAGGCATGCTGACTCACAAACCATGCAAAGAGTTAAAGTTGGCGCGAGCAGACGGCGAAAAAAAGAAAAAAAAGAAAGAGTAGTATTACAAGTTTTTACAAAAAACCTCAAAGTCACCTTTTGAAAATAAAAGTTTAAGCCAAATTAAACGAGTAACAAGTGGAATGTTTTGTGAAACATGAAAAAAAATATAAACTTAATCTCAAATCTTACAAGTTTATAAAATGATATTAACTTAAAACAAACATGAGAGTCGTCTTTAATTGGGTGTTTGACAAAGCAGATGGGGGTTAATTTCAATGTACTGGATCTACTTGCAGAGTCTGATCTTTTAGACTAAAGCAGGAAAAGGGAAGAGGGAAACACTGATGTCAGGGACAGTCAAACATGAGATTGCAACACATGCTCAGAAGGAGATATAAAAATGATTGGCTGATGTTTTCCATCCTGAATCGAACTCCCTGAGCATCCGTGTCCCCTTCTTTTCTTTTCCCGCCACGGAAAACTCGGCTAGCTACATCAAAACGGCCTCGAAAACCTCTTTTAGGATGTCGTCACAGTTGAAAGGTTAAGTGCCCGTGAGGAAAGTGTATCGATCAGGCAACGAAGTGATCAAATCTTTTACTCCGAAGGGGTCAATTTGCAGTGCCGTGTAATGACCACTAGAGGGCATCTTGAAAACAGTGCAGTCGATGACAAGTTAAATATGCTGCTGCTTCTTATCGTGGAGTTTCGTACACCATACTGTTTCGTTTTTGCTCACAATATCATAGCTGTCATTCGTTAGAGTACATTTATAAATTTTCCATATACAAATCTGCTATAAACAGTTCGTTATAAATACAGAATCGATGAAAATGCAGAAACGCCAAGAAAGAAAGAAAGAAAGAAAGAAAGAAAGAAAGAAAGAAAGAAAGAAAGAAAGAAAGAAAGAAAGAAAGAAAGAAAGAAAGAAAGAAAGAAAGAAAGAAAGAAAGAAAGAAAGAAAATGTCGCTCCTTAGTTTTGATAAATACAAGAAAGAAAGAAGTCTTGAACAGGAAACGACATGAGTAGTAAGTATGTGAATGGCAGCCCTATAACTATCCAGAAAACGGATAAAAAACACAGAACAAAATCTATGGATGAAAAAAGTTAGAAAAATAATCTTGTACGATAAAAAATAAAAAGTGGACACGCTTACCAAACACACTTTTTGATATTGTAAATCGACAACGTTGATGTGGAAATCATACATGTAGATACAAATGGACAATACTCGATTACTGCCTCTCAAAATATATTCAATTCAATGTACATGACTAATGCTGAGCTCACACTAGTAACCAAGGTAGTTGCCAACCGGCAAAGCATGGGATCAGCACACGGAAAGAAATGCTCACCTGATCTGTGCAGGAGTAAACTAGTAAACATTGAACTGGGTATCGGGAGCCTTCTCTAAAAAAGGGCCAATACGTGAAATGTTTGTCGGCCCGCCAGCTATAAGTGGAGTGAAAGCACTACTGTATGCGCAAACTCATGCTTTGGCTTCTCTTGCTTGGCTTTCTCTTTTGGATAACATTCAAAAATCTTGCAAAAAAGTCTGGTCTCTGCTCAAATGCATGCTTCATGTGTTTTACAAAGCGATGACTTCGGTTAAAGGGAGGCTACATAAAAGGCTTTTTGACAGTTTTCAATCTAATTCCTTGTTTGAAGGTCTCCATGTTTGCACCTGTTTCTACTGAAGCTGGCAACTACCTTTACAAAGCGACTTCTTTTTTTTCCTTTTTCTTTTTACAGAAAAATAGATCCATCCAAAAAGTAAAGTAACTCTTCAAGAGAGGCTGTGAGAGACATAAACGTTGTCTTCATCACGTTCCAAGTAAACATGCTGAAAGATTGTTTGCTTTATTTCTGTCATTCTCGTCTCGGGGAAACTCTGCGTCTCCCTCTGCTGCGCCGACTCCTCGGCCAGAAAATCTTTTTTTTAAACTTAAGGCAATCTTTTCCTGAACAATCCTAAAATCCAGCTCACCAAGGCACTCCTCTCACTCGTCATCCTCCAAACGACAGGCTGGTTCCAGCGAGGCGACAGTCTCACCGTCAAATCTTTGTAAGAGCCTACTCAAACTTCGGCCAACAAAGTCCACAGTGAACGCATCATGTAAAATATTATCTTGTTTGCCGCGATGCCCCTGTTTGTAGGAAAAAATAGTAAAGAGAAGAGAAAAGAAAATGCCCGGGCTGCTTCTTTTCGACAGCTGGGGGGGCGTCTGCTGTCCCTGGTGTCCATACCGGGTGTGGTCAGAGGGCAGCCGCGTAAAGCACCGTTATGTTTCTGCCACACAAATGTCATCGCACCTTTCTACGCTCCAAATCCACTCGCCTGCTGCCGTGATCACTCGGTTAGCCGCTGTGGGCTAACGTTGAGGTGTGAAGACTGACAGAAAAAAATGAGTCTCTGAGCGAGTGCTGCCAAGCAACGCCGTTATGTTTATGTAGTTATTTTTTCCAATTCAGTCCTCTGTCTTCTGATTGGCTCCCTACTCTGAGGCTGAGCCCACCCCCTCTCCCTCGTTTTGGCCGAGGGGCCGCCAATCAAGGTGACTGACGTGGTGAGTGGTGTTAGGGGGGCTAAATGAAGGGATCAGTCGAGATGCTTCGTTCTCCGGAGAGGTCAATGGTAACGCTGCGACGCACTCGGGTCTCCCTCCATTACAGTGGCTCCTCCTCCTCCATGGGCTCCTCCTCCGGCCTGGTGGGACAATAAAACACGGATATTCAACCTCAGGCTGTTCAGCACTGCAGCCACACTAAACACGAAGATAACCTCCCGACCTTAGTGGACTTGGCTCGCACAAATATTCCTCCCTTCATGCCTTATATTATGTGCTTCTGTGCTGCATGTTGTCATTTGTACCAGACACTTTAGTCCAATCATGTCCTCTTCTGCCACTAATTTAGTATTCCCTAAAAAAATGATTGCAATATGTCTCCCAGCATCCTCTGGTGAGCCGTGGGTTTACCTCTGATCCATGGCGTTGGTGTTGGCCACCGACAGAGAGGCCATGGCGCTGACGGCCTCGGCCTCCTCCGAGTCTCCTCGTTTGGCTTCCAGCAGGGAGAGTCCGAGCTGCGGAGAGTAGCGATGCACCGAGCGCCAGTACTTACCTGAGAGGACGGCGCGAAGGAGAAGGAGGATGAGAAAACAAGAGAAAGAGAGGCAGGAAATGAAGCAGACAGGGAGGGAGGAGATTCCTTCAACCTCACCATTAAAACAGGAAAAGCCTGAAAACCTATTTTACTTTACACCAGACAAGCTTTAAAGATACAGAATGAAATGTCTTCTGAACACTGTGCCCCTTCCTGTGAGTGTTGGTGTGTGCTGAACTCACTGTGAGTCTCTACAACTTTCTCCAGCGAGCGGACGGCGTTGGGGTTGGGTCTCTGCTCCAGGACGGCCTTCAGGATTGGGTCCAGCTGCACAGGACAAAAACACAAGAGGAAATGTAAACATCAGCAAGTAACATGCTGCAGTTCACATGTTTTCCACAAGAGGTCAGGCTGGTAGAAAACTGGATTATCCCACTCCCAGTTTGGTTTCTCAGACCTCAGATAACTGCGGCACAAGTGACCAACCTAAAATCCTAATTTTGAATCACAACTTTACCCTTCAGTTTTGCCCCACAAGGTGGTTTACAGGTTTTACAGTTAAATATTAGCATTTAAGCCCAAAAAAGAAAACACAATTAATTTATTTATTTACGTTATTTATTAATGGAAGCAGGACTAAAAACTTTTTTGGGCCTGATTGACACTTTGTCCCATTGTTTTGTTTCCAACATGGAGCCTTTGATCCATCCTTTGATTAGGACTCAGATCCTGTGTGTTGGCAAAATGACCTCCGTTACCTCCTGGCCGAGCAGGGCGGCCACGCAGGCCTCGGAGGCATCACAGATGGCGGTGAGGTCGTGACCTCCCTCTAGAGCCAGGACCACCCGGCCTCCAGCAAGAGTCATCAGCTGCCTGGTTAGATAGCCAAAACCTGAGGAAAGGTTACAGAGGGGAGGTGAAGATGTGTGAAGTCATCCTCAGTGCGATACAGCAGTTCCCTTTGATTTAGTTTTAGCAAATTTTAAGCCCCAGAAACACAATTTCCATCTACTGTGTGTGTTTCTTTGTGTCTGGGTTTGGACGGTTGCTGCAGCGTGAGATAAGAAAAACACTTCTAATAATCCTGTACTCACATTTGGACGTCAGAGTGTAGCCGCCCAGAGGAGGAGGGTGTCCCTCCACGGCGTCGAAGCCAGAAGAGACCAGAACGATGTCTGGAGCAAACTCATTGGCTATGGGCATCACCACTGACCTGAGAGCAGGAGGGCGGAGCATCAAGATTATCCAGTGTGACAGTAAATGTGTTAATGTGAATTAAGACAATACTTAAAACAGAGCGATGTTAGATTATTACGATCTTTATGAGCCTGCAAATATGGACTCAGGAGCAGAACTCATCCAACTTCTAATAATCAGTTAATAACTTAAATAATAAAAAAGAATCCAGTTCAAGGTCCAAATTCCTTTTTATGAGCCAATAAAATGTAATATATTTGAGTTTTGATTTCTCAAAAATTGCAAGATGTCTGTGATGCTGAGTATAAACGTATTGAGGTATAACTGGGAGCTGCGATATAAATACAGACTGCGTGTAACTTGGATCTGGTACCTGAAGGCAGCCAGGTAATCTGCGTCTCCCATGGGCGGGTCGAGGCCTCCGGTGAAGGCAACATTGACGTTGAAGCCGACTCCAGGACCACTGCCCACCTGCGGGGAGAATCACACATGTACATTATACAGGGCAGAAAAACACAGATATACCTCTAGTCTACTGCTTTTAGCTGTTTTGTTGTGCTTGTAGACAGCTTTGAGGGAACATGTGGGAACTGTACGAGATGGAGCAAATAACAAATGCATTGAGGCTCAAAAAGTTCAAGATTAGGGTCTGGATGAAAACAAAACGTACATATCAAAATGTGAAATTGCTTAAAAAGCGTTTACTGTTTTACTAGGTTATTAAAAAGTGTCTCTAAAAGGCGACAAGCTATCACTGTTTCATTTATTTATGTGTTGGCAGAAGAAATTCAGACCCATTTTTCTCCAGGTCTGACGACGGTTAACGGGTCCCGGACACAGACTCACCTCGTCAGGTGCTCCGCTTCCAGGGAAGAAGTTGCCGTCGTCATAGCGATGAATAGACAGGTAAAGAACATTAGGGTCATCGTAGAACGCTTGCTGCGTGCCGTTGCCGTGGTGAACGTCCTGAGGGTAGATAGTACAAGTGATGTAACAACCACCACGCTGAGTGCTTTCAGGACAACCGAACTGCCTCCTCTCATCACAGAGACGTGGTCGCCGTGGAGACTCACCCAGTCCACGATGAGGATCTTGTTGACGCTGAGTCTCTGTTGCAGCAGTTTGGCTGCGATGGCCACAGAGTTGAAGTAGCAGAAACCCCTGAAACAGCAGCAGAAAGAGGGAGTGCTCCTGTTAGTTATGGAAGTCGTCATAACCTGTTTCCTGCTCCATTCACATGTTTTTAAAGTACATTTTAAACACTTGGTGAGGAGGGTATGAAAAATAAATAAAGAAGTCCAGGAGACAGCTGGCAGATTAAAGGCACTCGCTGCTTTATGTGCAAATAAACTAGATGGTTTGTGTAATTTCTATTCCAGACTCTGGTGTTTGTATATGCACAGATTAAGTGTCTCTGAGTGAGTGTGGCGACGGCTGTGGCCTTACATGGGAGTGCTTTCCTCTGCGTGGTGTCCAGGAGGGCGGACCACAGCGAAACCATTCTGGAGAGAGGCGACAGGAGTGTGTTAGCCACAACGGCACTGATGGCCACTAACTGCTTCCTCTGAAGCAGGAGCAAATCACCGCTAAAAACATTCGAATTTAGCCAAATACACACTCAAAACACACAGACGGGGGGGTTTATAAAGTTTAAAAAGCTGCTTTTAAAATGTGGAAACTATCACAAATGATGTAATTTAACAAATCTCAAGCATCAAATCTCAAGTTTTAACAACAATTTGTGGTTATAACAACGATCAGGTCATAACTGTGTTACATCAAATGCTAATTGAGGTGACAACACTTTAGTTTACTAGAACATTTCAGTGACTTATAAGGTCTGGTTTCCAAAAATAACATTTCTGGGGGAAGACAAAAGGAAGATATTTAATCCCAAAAAATTAGGATGCCGATTGTTTAAACCCCTTTAAAATAAAAAAGATATATCATGACCGCAATCTTTGATACTTTGATTTGAGACTTGGCGGTCACCTTCAGCTCTCCGGTGGCCACTTTGAAAACAAGCTCCACTACGGAGCCGACAGCCAGACGGGCCGCACTGGAGGAGTGGACCTCGTTCCAAATGGTGTCACTGTCCACCTAAATGCACACAAGCAAGGCTCACGTTACTGAGATGATTCCACAATATGAAAGGAAGCTGATATTAGTAAAGAGTCTGAAAAGATAGAAATTGTTTTTGCCGCAGGTTTGCAATCAAATCTTTTAGAGTAACCAGTGTTTGAATCACTTACGCCCACCCCTCCACACGGTAGCCGGACAAACATAGGAGTGATTGAACCTGGTAGTCAGAAAACAAAACATTAAATCAGAGCCTATTAGCAGAGCCGAGTTGTTCTAATGCGTTTGTGTGTGTGTCTAATAGTGTGTGTGTGTGAAAGCTTACAATCAAGTTTCTGTCTGAGTGGGTTGGTGCCGTACAGCAGGACGTGGGCTTCAGAGTGAACCGTCTGCAGCTCCTCCAGAGTGGCCTTCCTCCCACGGATACACTACACACACACACACACACACACACACACACACACACACACACACACACACACACACACACACACACACACACACACACACACACACACACACACACACACACACAGATGGATACAGCTCTGATATGCACTCTGCTACTCTGTGTGGTGGTCAGCGTGGTGATATTCCCACTCTGAACGTACTTCACACTGAGCTCTGAGTCCGGTCTCCTGCAGCCGAGACCAGATGCTCTGAATCCGTCCTGCGTGCTCTGGGTGGCTGTTGGTGTTTCCACACATGCACTGGTGCTTCTGCATCAGAGAGTCGTACACCAGGCCTGAGGAAACACACACGAACATACACACATTAAAACACTCGTTGACACACAGCACGTGCTTTAATGACAGCTTGATTTCGAAAAAGATGAAGCACAATATCGTCTCCGCCTGATATTCACATTCTGATGCCACATTTCTTCCCTGATTTTTCTATGGAGTTTGTAACTAAGCAGCAACAAAGTAGGCCAAACTAAAAATATCTTCAACTATGGTGAATGCATACAAAAACTCTTACAATATTCAGCATCCTCACAGCTAACACAGACACAGCTGCTAAATGCGGCTTCACTCTGTCTTTCAGAATGATTTCTCCGCTTCCTTCATCATTCAGTCACTTGTCGGAGAGGAACAGAGAGTGGGAGAGAAAAAAATTCTGGCAAGAACTGGCTTGATTATTTCTGCTACCAGATGGAGGCTGGAACCGTTACACCGTTTTCTGGCCAATTCACCTGCTTTTTTTTTGGGTCTTCCCAGTCCCAAGTGCACTGAGATGGAAGAGAAACTCGAAAGCCCAAAACTTCAAAAATAACTGCTCGAGGCAGACCAGAGGGAGGCTGCTTTAATGGCGATAAATATTTCTGGCAGCTTCACAGCGATTTAAGATTTGAATAAACTTGGATGGCGATGCCGACCTGTGGTGAAGCGAGGCTTGACGGGAGGATCGGGTGCTGGGACGCTGATGGGGAAGGAGGAAGCGGAGGCCGGGGATGACTGGGCCCGGGACAGGGGGCGGTGTCCTGGGAAGGAGATGGTCAAGCCGGCAGCCTCCATCGAGGCCTGATAGTTTCTGAGCTGGTGAATCCGCTGCTGCTCCAAAAGCAGCGCCTGCTGCTCTCACACACAAAAACAAAAAGGGGGGAAACTCATTTAAAGAATATGAATTCTAATGTCGTCATGGGAAAATGTAAAAGCACTAAGAAGCTGAAGGGAAGAAGAACTACTTTTTTATATTGCTAGTACAACTTATGACCAAAAGATGGCAGCCAAAACAAATGATGTAGCTTTGATTTTTCCTTTTGTATTTAATCACAGGGACACTGAGCAACATGTTCACAGACCAAATTACATTCCTGTGACTGTTTTCACCTCTCTACAACTTCCCCAGGAACAGTTCATTCTTTCTGCTGTAAACTGGGGCGGATGTCCTCTACCTGTCGGAAGAGCAGCTCCTGCTCCGCCTGCCTCTCCCGCTCCCTCTCCCTGTGCTGCTGCAGCGCCTCCTCCTGCAGCTCCTGCGGGTCGGGCGGCTCCTGCTTTATGGTGACCCCCGGCGGCAGAGCCCCGCCGTCCTGGTGCTCCCTCAGCTCCTCCTCCGTCTCCTCGGGATGGCTCTGGTGCTGACGGGGCGACTCGCTGGGCTTGGCCATCATCTGCGGGACACGGAGGGGGAGGAGAGAGAGGGTGAGACGGGGAGGGTGGGCGACGCTATGATGTGAAATTTATTTCACAATCGAACAGCAGGCTGTGACAAATCCTATCCAACGTGTGAGGCTGCATTCAGACAAACGGGCACGCTCTCATCTGAATCAAATTCCTGGCAAAGCGCTCCTTTCTCTGGAGCATTCTTCTTTTAACAAGCTTAATTTGGATTACTCAGTCAGATTGGTGTCTTGCTCATTTCAAAACCTCTCCGTTCCAAATGATTGTGAGTGGCCGCTCTGCCGACTGTACTCCGGGGCAAAATGTGTCACTTCAAACAGAGACATTCCTCGCTCCCCGTTGTGCCGCTTTTCATCGACTCATTCTGGGGCCGGCTGTTAACCGAGCAGTGATTCAGTTGTCTGTTCATTCACTCTCGCTGACATGAACCATTCAAAAGGCTCAAGAGTGCTCGCCTCCACAGCATGTGAGTGTTTATGATGTGAACACTGAGAGAAATGTTTGCTGGATGTCTCAGGAGTGGGCTACATCTTCAGGTGTGTGTGTGTGTGTGTGTGTGTGTGTGTGTGTGTGTGTGTGTGTGTGTGTGTGTGTGTGTGTGTGTGTGTGTGTGTGTGTGTGTGTGTGGGAGGAGGTGGAAGTGTGTGTATGTTCCCAGAGCTGTAAGCCTCTGGGTCCCTTGGCTCCGTGCCAGGGGACAGCATTGACGTCAGAGCATTCACCAACTCTCATTCACCTCCCTCATCTTCTTTGCGTCCAAACAGACGTCTGTCTCTCCCCCCCCCCGCCCCTTTGACCTTGCGGCCCCCCTTCTGCTCTACTTTCCCAGAAGCCTCCTCTTTATCTAGTGCAAACCCGACGTCCCTTCGTTCCTCACTGATCACAAATGCAGTGGGCACCTGAGGATAAAGCAGACAGACAGCTTGACGCAGACCTGCATGTATCTCTATCATGTTTACAGACTTACAAACTTACAGCTATTTTGTAGGACTTCAACTCAGCCTTATCTTGTTTGGTCTATTATAAAAGTAATTTAAATTAATAATACAAAATAACATCTTTAAATTGCTTGACTTTGTTTCATCATCCTTTAATGAAAGGGCTGAATTTAGAGCTACAACTAGTGATGGTCGTGGTCAAATTTTCATCTAACTCAGAGCAAAAAGACAAAATAAACATATTTTCTGAAACTATTCCTTTAAATTTGTGACAACGCAAAGACTGGTTTGACAGTTTGAAAGCAAAAGAGATTAAAGATGGTACAAAATGTAGAAAATCAGATAACCAGGGGATATTTTTCATCTTTGATTGATCAATTAAGTCACTAAACCAATTTCTATCCTTCACATTATAAAAATGAAGCAAAACAAAACTAGCTCTTTTCTTCTTTTGCATAATTTGACAGAATAAAATACTGAAGCAGAGATTTTCCCTTCTGTCCTGACATAACTGCAGAGCCCAACCTTGGCGAGCCGAAGGCTGTTCCAGAGGTGTTTGTGTGAAAAAGGTGCCGCTCGAGAGCTCTGAAACATATGGAGGGAGTGAGCGAGAGCTGAGCAGAGCGGGGGAGGCGGAGGAGGAGGAGAGGAAATCCCTTGTTTCATCCACCCACCTCTCCTCCACAGCCAGTACTCTGCTTGAATAGGTAAAGCCATCCAGAGCAGCGGCTGCTCGCTTCCTCCCTGCCCATGTAAGGCGGAGGCTTCCGCTCCGTTGCCATGGCAGCGCAGTTATACCTCGCAGCCCGTGGCAACTGTCTCGGCCACAGTCACCGAGACGTGGATGCAAACATTCACTCGCGCGCGTGCACACTCTGCCATACGTGTTAACCCATACCTGCCTCCGCCTACGCACAAACAAAAATACTACAGAGAGAGAAAGAAGAAGGCCGAGCGAAGTCAACAACTTCACACACATCCACAGCAAACACAGTGCAGGCTGCTGCCTACGCAAACTACTATACCACAGCCCCTCAGCTGGCCCTCTGGAGCTTATAGCCCTGTTTAGATATCAGTTTATCTGACTCTAATGTCAAATCTGTGGCCTCCTCCATCACCCGGCTTCATCAGCACAGAGAGGCAACTGCTTTTAAGTTGTTGTAGGACGACAATGACGATGACATGTTTGACTTGCTGAACACCAAACAGCATTATTTGGACTTATAGTCAGAAAAGTACAAGAAAAAAAAATACTGTAGATCACAATTACATTTTTTGGGCTTTGGTTACAACACAAAGGAACACCAGAGTCGGCGAGACGGGATGCAAGAGACATATAAAGAAGGACTACATGTGTCTCCGTCCTTTACCTTGTTGAGGTGGAGCTGCTGCTGCTGGAACTGCTGCTTGTGCTTTTCCAGGAACTGCTGGTGCTGCTGCTGGACCACCAGCTGCTGCAGGGCCAGGGCCTGGGCGTGGGCCTGGGCGGCGCTCCCCTGGGGCAGCGGGGCCGACTGGGTCCTCCCCAGAGGCCGGTGCTGCCGCTGCAGCTTGGCCATGGACGCTGCCGACGACATAGACAGGCCGCTCACACCTAAGGACGCAAACAATGAAGACGCTATTACATAAGACGGTTTTTTATTTACAAACAGCTATTTACATTAGGCGTCATGATTCCTGGTTCTGCGACCGGCTCTTTGGTCTATTTTGGCGTTTCCGGAACAGCCGCCATGTTTGTTTTCCTAATAAAAAAAATATCAGAATCAGGAAAAAAAGGTTCTACTGTCCGTGTGCGAATAAACGATGAAGCAGCTAAAGTCCAGCTGGCTTCGAGGTCTATTTTAGACTCGCGAGACCACAATGAGAAGAAAATCCTGGACTCTTAGTATAAACTGCACTAATGAGCTAAACCCTCAATTTTAAGATAAACACATGATGCGCTCATGTCAGCTTTACTCTCATTAGTGTTGAACTTAAGATTAGTTAGCAGATGCATTTGTGAACTACACAAAAACAGCCATCTGTGCAGGCGTGCTGTGAATCTTCCATTGTGATGAAAAAAGTATCATCACACTGAGCAAAGTAAGAAAACAGGAGGAAGTGAAAAGGCAAAGTTTGAGTGTTTTTATTTTAACGTCTAAAAATATTTCCCTCGAGGTCATTTACTGCATCTGGGCTGTAAAACTTCCCTCCCGGCTCTCGGCCTTGTGTGCGGGCGTGCGCACGTCCTCGTCAGGACGTTTCTGTGCGCGGATACACACACGAGTGCTTCTGTATGTGCATCACCGCTCATTCACCGCTAATGCCCCGCTGAAAATAGCAGCGATGTGGTGGTCAATGAATGAGCTTGATGGGAAAGGCTGCACAATGTGCCCATGTCACACTCTCATAGCATTGCTGACATATGAAAGGAGCTCATTAGTTTGAGCTAATGAAAGGACGTCTGTCAGTGCAAAGGGGCACAAAAAGTACCACGGACACACATCTCTGCGACTGTGTGACGTGTTTCTTTTTTTGTTGTTTTTTTTTTGTCACCCAGTAGCAGTACTTTTAATTTCCATCTCAGCTCCAATTGCTGATTTGCTGTTATTCCTCACTGTGACTGTTACTTATATGACTTTTACCCACAACTAGCTTTAAAAAAAAAAAAACCCCGTTCCTCCCCCTACCTGTCACCAGGGGGCTCTGTGCCGGACTCTGCTCCATCAGCACCATGTGCTGAAGCAGCGGACTGTGCGCTCCGTGCCCGCCTGTTCCCGCTCCAGCCTCAGACAGGTAAGGGGTCAAGTGGCCACCGGAGAGGAAGGGGGGGCTGAGGGAGAGGGCCGGCTGCAGACCTCCGTCCTGCTGGGCCGAGGTCACCTGCACAAGACGGAGAGCAGCGTTACACTCCACATGAACGGTGAATTAGACGCAGAGACGGTCTGTTGGCGGCAGCGTCCTCCTTACGTTGGAAGCAGCGGTGGCAGTGGCGGTGGCGGGCAGCCCCAGGGTGATGTTGGGTAAGGATGGAGAAGTGTAGAGGGACAGCTGGTTAACGGAGCCCCGCTCAGCCCCACTGCACAGCCTCTGGGCCAGAGACGCCTGGAAAACACATTTAAATGATTTATCTGTGTTTGCATCTAAAAAAAAAAAAAAAAAAAAAAGAAGACTCCAGCCCACAGGGAGAACAGTACATTCGGTGGGTGTCCCTGCATTGGGGAAAAAACTGCATTTGGACCCGGCTGCTGATGCTAAATTGTCACAGCCACTAGAACTCCCCCACACAGCTTGAGAGGCCCTAATGGCTGCCACAAAACATCTTGCCAGCTCCTCGGCCTGTCGCCTCCTCTGCAGACCCATCATCTTTATTCAGTGCATTGGTGCAGGCTGCACAGGTCAAAAGTGAATAACAAGCACCTACAGCTCAGTGCCCAGAGAGTAAGACAACGAAAGGCTGCACAAGTTGTTTATAATTTAGGTTTATGAAGGTTAAGTACTTAGAAGTATTTAAGAAACTGTACTCCTTGACCTCTGCTGAACGAGACCAATATATCAGCAAACTCATATTGGTCTACGCTTAAAGTATACTAGTGACTTGCTCTGTGTGTGTGTGTGTGTACCTCTGTGTTGTTGGAGACTGACACAGTGATGCCGTTCTCGTTGGGGATGTTGTTGGAGCTGTTATTCGGGGAGCTTGGTCCTGAGCCGGGGGCGCTGCTACATGCAGAGTCTGAGACACACGCGTACACAAAAATCAAGAACACACAGTCACAAGGAAGAAAAGAAAAGAAAAAAAAGCAGCAGTCTGAGGAACGTTACGGTGTCTCTTACCTGCCATGTCAAGCGAGCGTTTTTTGGCGGTGGTGACGGGACTGTCTCGACGCCGGAGCAGCGGACTGCTCCGACGCTCGCTCACCTTCTGCTTCAGCCGCGAGCGCAGTTTCAGGTTGGGCTCCGAGGCTGAAGAACACACAGAAAGAGACAAACTGTTTGGTATCATCCAATTTAAAGCCTATGTTCTCACGGGAGCAAAACTAGAGCTTCACTGACAAAAGCAAATAAAAGATGTGAAATGTGGCACCTTGGTTCTCCAACATGACCTCTAATGCTTGTCTAAATCAATCTCTTCATCTTTACTCCGTATGGCACCTCGACCCACAGTTTCAGCTATTTCACTACGGTATTGCCCCGTTCTTTTAATATCTCCGGTAACTCGGTCATTTTGGTGTCTTGCCAGCTCCAGCTCCGACGCCGACACTCCTGTCAGACCTCCTTGATGTTTAACAGATAAATGGCGGCAGTACAGCTTTGGACAAATCAATCAGGAGGGTGGGAGAGTTACCTGAGCCACAGTCTCACAGGCTTTCAGCTCAAACCAGTAACTGTGCACATTGATCTGTCACGGAGCACCTTCCACAGAACGGCTGTTATGAAACCTGCCTGACCAACTGTTACATGCCGCTATTCATTTAGTGCACAATTCCTCCCTCCTATTGAGAGGCTGCTGAACGATCCAAATTCTGATCCATTTTCCCAAAGACATCGCAGCTAAAAAGCAATTAGCTCCAATTTGGGAGCCGTGTCTGACGCCTAAAGGCCTTTGGGTCTTTTGTGTACGCTGTCACAGACTTGTGAATGGAGACAGGGAGAAGGGAACGGCATGTCACCTTGGCTCCAGCCATGGAGACTAATGCTCTGTTTATTTTGCCCTGCCAATCAGCAGCCTCGAATAATTTCACTATTCATTATCCAATTTTTTCAACATCAAAGGAGAGCTCTGCCCAAAAGTGGCACACAGCTATCCCAGATTATGACACAACCAGATCAATCTGCTGTTATATCTCTTTTTATAAAACTGAAAAGCCACATTCCCTGGAGCAAACTTTCCTTTTAGGAAACATTCATCACAAACGAACTTGTTCCCATTTGTGGTGTCAGGTAAAAATAAATGTGTGGAAACGGGAGAAGTGTGAAATATGAAGTGTGAAGGTGCAGTAGCACAAAGTGGGAAGGAGAGCTCAGTCCAGATGGAGTGAAACCAATTAACGCTGAGTTTGTGAAGCCAATTTACTACAAACCCAGTAAAGGATTTCTGGGGCCCGTGTCTTTAAATTAGTTTTTTAGATCTTTGGAAACAACTATCAGAAAACTATTCCGTAAAAAGTCTTTAAAAATCTCATCAGCAGGACATAACGCAAAGATAAAACGATAATACATTGACTTAATGAGAACCTTTGCAAACCGGAGGTAGTGGCTGCTGCCTGATTTTGTACGGCAGACAGGTCATTTTTGAAAATGTAAAGACTGCTTTTTTTCTTAAGAAAAGTTTTAATATAAAGCCTTTGTCTTTAATCACTGCTGGTCCGCTCTGTCCAGAAACTAAAAGCTGAAGCTACGTCCATAAAGGAGAGACAAATATTCTCATTAGCTTTCACAAAGATTTGATATTATTCTGTTGCTCCAGGGAAAAAAAGATTTGTTATGCGTCTCATGTTGTGCTCAAGGCTGAATAATCGTGATCTTTCTGGGGAAAGAGTTTTTGATGAAAATTATTTTTTAAAACCCCGTCATTTCATTTATTGCTTCCAAGGCCAATCACAGGCCTTATTTCTTTCAGAAACTCATTTAAAAACAGCGTCTATTAGTGAGGAAAACAAAGCGAAGAAGAGTAATTCGTTTTTTTGTTTCTACTTAATCGATGAAGAAAAAAACGTTTTAAAAGGTGAATGATCCAGTATGACATCACAGAGAAGATGTCGTCAAAGCCAAGTGGAATTGATGGGGAAAATGTCAATACCTGGGAAGAGAGCTTTTCTCTGCTCTTTAGAGGTGACTAAAGAGAAAACAACACAACGTGGTGCTTAAAGAAATGCAACTGCTGCCACATAGTGTGGTGTTAAGGGAAGAAAATCAGACGTGAATGTGTGTATTGGATCCATCTTCATTCTCTGATTTGCCGAACTGTGGAAGTTATTACCCAGAATTATTTCCATTTTGGTCGACTAATTAACTAATTAAATAAAATAATTAACTGACTAATTTCAAGAAAAGTGAGACTGTAATATTATTGCAGTTTCGAATTGGAAATTATACCTAGTGCTGCGAGGATTGAAAGCTTTGCTGCGGACCTCGAGGAAGCATGAGCACACACAATCACACATGACATCGCTGCACAAACGGTGTATTGTCGCCTGTGTGGTAACCAGTGAGTGACATCCTGTAATCGCCGCACAGCCGCATGTTGTTTTGTTATTTATGGGCTTGCTGGAGAGTCGGTTTATCAACCGTCGGCATGCGATGTACGGTACAAGTCTGCCTATGTGCTATTGTATCCATGTGAAGGACGAGGTGGCCCAGTTAGGCTACAAACACACTTCCCCGTCAGTGAAAAGACGGGAACAGCGTGCTTTGCTCCGACTCGAACAAAGAGCACTGCGAGTCACACATTCGCCCCCCCCCTCCCACCGCCACGACTACATGTTTCTGAGGCATTTCTGTGTATGTACCAGGCAGGGCTTTGTTCACGTGATGCTCTCTCACCCCTAAACATGTACTGTATGAGAAAGGTTAACCATTTAAAACACGTCTATGTGGCCCAGGTTTTCATCGAACATCATTTCTCACGCGACTCTTTTTCCCACCGCTACACCTCGACATACTATCTGTGGTTGACGTTTTTTCAGTGGTTTTTCAGCCATTAAATGTTATCCTGACGAACCTGACGGTTTGTTACGCAGATGTCGTCCTCGGAAACTGTTTGAAAAAAAGGCCGGGCACCTTAAAAAAAAGTAATTAGCGGGTGACCAAATAAACCATCGGTCTAGTACTGCATTCACTCCTGCCACCTTTGCAATGGAAAATTCCTGTTGTGGTAAAACCATAGTCTCTGGGTCTTAAAAGTGATGCCGTAGTGTCTTAAAGTGCAGTACCACTGAGGACCACTAGGACCATCCTTCCTTTTTTTTCTTTCACTTTATTAATCCCCGAGGGGAAATTTCTTCTTGGGTAAGAACTGATGCGACAGCAGCATCTATCCTAACCCGTTGCTGTTTTCGCTTCTCACCGTCTTCACCTAAAAAAAAATAAACGCCTGTAGCTGCCAGTAGCTGTTCAAGCAGCTAAAATAAAGCCCTAAAAGATGGATTCCAGCATTATCTGCATTTACATTCAGTGCAAGGAAACTATATTAGAGTGATCAAAGATTTGATTTTATGCAGCTGTAAATGTTGCTGGAAGCAAAAGAGCAGTCATCAGCAGCCAAAAGAAGCTGTTAGACGAAGAGTTACAGGTGACAGGCTGAAGACTTTCAGCTTCTCAGCAAGTTAATCAGCTCCTTTCACTGCGTCCTACAGTGTGGAAAACTACTCACAAAGTGTGCAGCGCGCTGCAGTTGAAATCATTTTGGACAAACTTCTTCATTAAACACAGTCTGACTTTGTTTGGCTGCACTGCAAACACATACACCTGTTGCTCTTCTGTTGTATCCCGCTGCTCTGTATGCTGTCGTATTAAACCCTGCTTGCTGTTGCCATAGTAACCACAGTTGTCACCAAATCAACCAGGAATGAAATTTAAAAAAAATTTAAAAAAAAAAACGTTTCGCTAGTCGTGGATGTTTAAGCGTATTCTCTTGTTGCACTGGTTTTAAATTGTGCTGTTCACGAGATGATCAGCCGCACTACATTTCTAAAATGTGAAAGGGCGGATGAGAGATGAACAAAAGAGCGCTGTTGCTTCCTTCGACCGTTGCTGGGAGTCCTGAGTTGCAGTCCTCTACTTTATGGCCTGGCGGTGATATAAAAGAGCCTCTAAACTCTCCCGAGCTGGTATTACCATAAGTAAACCCCGCAAAGCACGTCATCGCTGTGGGCAAATATCAGGGTGGCACAGGTTCTCCTCTCTCCCGGCAGCGGAGCACAATCCTCAGCCTTATAGGAATCAAGGGACGAACTGACACTCCAGGGACGATCGTTTCACTCCCTGCCATCTTCGCATGCTTTTTTTTTTTTTTTTTTCTATCTCTCCATGAAGCAGGTTTTTGGGAGTGTGGCATCATTGTGCCACTTGCTGGATATATTTTAAATCCTGCGTGCCAGCTCTCATTTTCTGTCCTTAAACCTTCAATTTCATGACAAGAAAATGTTCAGTGAAGCCGCTAAAAGTTTCTCCGGTCTCCTCTTTCTCTTGATTATAACTGTTGCTTCTGTACTCATTATATCTCCTTCTCTCCCTTTTTTTTTTTTAAATTTTTTTTACTCCTCTATTTCTCCCGTTCTTCCTCACTTTTTTCCCCTTCTTCGGCTGCTGGGGAGGAATGCGGCTGTGTGGGCCAGTGTCAACTGTGGTTTATCTGTTGTCGTAGCCAGCAGCCCGAAGGCTCAGAGTCAACAGGGCTGGAGCGCTGGCTGCAGCCGCCTGCCGCTGCGCTAAGTGAATAATTGCACTGTAAGACGACCGCTGCTTCACGGCTACACCACCGCACACACCGCTCACACTTTACACACCCACACAAAGCTACACACATACACACACACACACACCTGACAAAAACACAGTGAAAACAGCTGGTTTCACTCTGTGAAAGGCCTCTGAAGTTTGAGCGCTGAGGCTTGAAGACGGTAGAACGTCAGCCGCAAGAAAACTTTTTTCCAGCGGCACATTCTGTAGCGTTTCGGGTGCTCTAATGAGATCTGACAAGGTTTGTCCCGAATTTAAAAGAAAACATGCTGCTCTGTGCACAAGCACAGTTCCTACTCGAAGCTGCAGCCTTTCAAGGTTCAAGTGCACTCTGTTGAGAACAATCATTTACATATGGCACCTTTTAGGCTGCAAAGTTCTTAACGATTAAGAAAAAGAACAATAACACTTTCGTAAAAGTGAAAGTAAAACCAATTACTAATCTATTCTTAGGACAACAGTTGGAAATGTCAAAGGTGTTGTGATTACCCTCTCTGCTGTGATTGTATAAGCTGAAACAAGTCAAATATTGTCTTTGTAAGTAGAGCAAGTAATTTTAAGTTACATGGCTGCAGACAAAACTAAGGATACAAATGAAAATGAAAGCAATTGCTAGTGGCTGGAAATTAGGCTAAAATATGTCAAGAAAAAAACAGGTCCTATTTCCTATTGGACCAGAAATATGGGAAGAAATATTTTACCTGTGGTTTTACTAGCTGACAGAGATTAGTTGATTTGTTATAAAGCACCACAAATAATGGATTAATTAATCATTTAAAAAAAAAAAAAATAAGATTTCCCTTTTGCAGCATCAACACAAGAAAGCAGATCGCTGCTTCTGTGTTCTGCTATGTAGATTTTTATCAGCATTTAACACCAGTAAATTAGACATGATGTTATCAAGAAAGGGTTTTTGTCAGTAAACAGAGGCGAGGTCGGGTTGTTTAATAAGTATCATCACCATCACAGTTAAAATAAATATTGCAGTTGTGAATTACTTGACCCAGAGGTACCACGTAGACTGAAAACAATAAAGGGCCGGGAATAGAGCCATGGGGAACCCCAAAAGTAATCACTGCACTGCTCGAGGAGGTTTTCCCGAGTGACATGGCACTCAAGGAAAATCTGCCAGAACCAGTTAGTTTTTGTATGCAGTTATCAAATAGATTAACGGCAAGTAAGTCCTGGCTAAAGTTGTAATTTTCTAATTATGAAGACTGTCTACTCAAGTTTACAAAGCCTTTCGTAAACAACATCTGATTTAATACAACCTCCAAAGATCAGCAAATATAAAAAACATGAGGGGCTGCAATGGTAAAAATCTGACTCCACTGGACTCTTACTCTATTGAACTCTTGAACCACCCACGCTTCCACTCTGCCTAACGCTCTCCTGTGGGGGATGCTGGGAGACCCTGACAGGCTAATGTGGATGTGATTAGTGGTGCAGAGCTCTGATGCCATCTGAATTATGTTAGACACGAGTCTGCATAGCAGCTACCGGACACGACAGTTTCAAAATATGAGTATGTAATCCTCTCTGAATGTCAGCATGCATGTGGCAAATAGACCAGCCTGAGCTGCCAAAACTAAGTGTGTGAGCATGTGTGTGAAAGTGTACGCGTGATGTACCAGTCTTTCGCAGTGGGAAGTCGTCCCGGGGGTTGTAGACGCCCAGCACAGGGTGGTTGTAGGTGGACATGCCAGTCTGTGGAGGCGAACTTTGGTCCAGAGAGCTGTGTTGGGTTTTGCTGCAGAACAACGAAACACAAAGATGCCGCAGAGATCACCAAAAAGTGCATGTCTGACTGTGAGAGTAATCCCAACAAAGTAACTAACTTCACGGCTGTCATGGATCTGTATGATTAAAGCATCATGCAAATCCCTTGGCAAAGATACAGACATGTGTCCCCATCTGTTCACTGCCTACAGAATAAGGTGGTGTTTGCAGGCAAAGTTAAGCCGAGTTGGCTTCGGCCCAAATGCATGTTCCTGACAAGCGGATGTACACACTCGTCTCTTCCCAAGCTGAGTGGGACGATGAGTCCAATAAGAGAAATTCATATCAGGCAGATTTAGAAAGACACACTTTGTGTTACTTTGAGCTGCTGAAAGTCAACACTTGTGGGTGTTTCACTGGGTCACACATGTAGATTATGTAACATCGGTTATTTGGTTATGTATTTGCATTGGATGTTTTTCTTGTGCCAAAGTGAAACATAGAATCTTGGAGAACATCATTTGGGAATTATGTCCTTCAGTGAACCACCATGCTAAAGTATTTTTGGGTTGTGTCAGGTTATGGTACACAAACCAGCACTAGTGGAAAGAAACATTAAGTCAAGTACTGTATTTTATTCTGTACAGTTTGGTTTCAGAGGCAAATATTGTCCTTCTGGTAACCACAGTAGCATTTTTCATACAAAACATATGATTGACATTTGTCAGTGGAAAAAACTCTTTTCTAAATTCCTGTCTGATATTGTTGCACAATGTATTTTGACCAGGACTTAATATTAACCACTTTATAGTTAAATATGACCAGTGTGCATATATGCATATTAAGTTCTTGAGTTTGCAAAACCGTGTTGTATCCACGGTTACCCATAGACAATGTAAACATGTGACGCGCGACATCCGTCGTGAACAAAGAGGAAACGGCAAGTGTACTCACCTGCAAAAGGCTCTAAAGACGCTACAATAAACATTCAAGGTCTTCAGTGCGAGAGCCCCTATCATCAGCTTCCAATATCCTGCTCTTACATGTACGTACGTGTGTGTGTGTGTGTGTGTGTGTGTGTGTGTGTGTGTGTGTGTGTGTGTGTGTGTGTGTGTGTGTGTGTGTGTGTGTGTGTGTGCTGCCATTTTTGTTTCATAACCCTGCTCAATCCATCTCTCAGTCCGGCTCACACAATGTGGCAGGTGAGAACAAGAGGAAGCTTATTGACAGGTTAAGACACAATCCAATACATTATTAATCTGCTGTCAGAGAGAGAATGACCACCCAAACTTTTAATGATCAGGTATATTCTACTGTTTTCTACGGCTTATGATGTTTATCGAAGAGTCATGAACATTAAAAAAAAGTTGTTTGAATTGTGTTCCAGCTGCAAACTGACAGGATAGATATTGATTTACGATGTGAGACGGGTGATGATGATGTCAAGACATGCCACAAAGTCCTCCGCTGACTCTGCTGTTCACTGTGAGTGACATCTACATGAATTTACTCTACTTTTCCGTGTCTATTTAATCAAAGTGTTCCTCACCGGTACCAGTAGGGAGCATCGTTAGGGAGGCCTCCTTGGTTGAGGCTCCGCTGGGCCAGCGCCTTCTTCTTGTTCAGGACAAACTCCTGGAGACGCATCTTCACCTCAGTACTGGCCACGGCGCCTGATGGAGATAGTAAGAACCGTTGGTTGAACAAAAAAAAAAAACAACACAAAAATAAAATCCTAAAAACTATTGTAGAAAATGTGAATCTTACTTTAACCACATTTGTTATATTCTAAGTCAGGACCAGAAGACACAGTTACCACCACAAATCGGCCAGAGTGGCTGTCTGTGTGAAAAATAGGTCATCACAATGATTCAAATGTCTCAATAAAACTATACTAAACAAGTTTCATTTGAATTCGTCGTCCACTTTTCTCGCTTCATTTCCCTTCAGGAAGTTTGAAACAAATCCTGTTCCTCTCTGTCTGACACCAAATGTATTACATATTTTATATTCACCATTTGCCTCGTTCCAACTTCAAACTCAAGACTCCATGTTTGTCTTTGAGGAAATATCCAATAGAAATGACTTGAGAACAATTATATACACAAATTAATCTTTTTATGATTTAAGAACATTTTTAATGACTTTCTTTCTGCACAGAAAGGTGGATCATTTCAAAATTAACAGCAGAGAGCTTACAAGGCATTAAGAAGGACAGAAACAGGCAGTGACGTGCAACGAGTGACATCACCGCTGCCCTGGTATGCATTAATTTTTCCATAATCTTGCAGTTTGAGATGACTAATTATAGATATCTGAGTAATGATGGTTGGAAAATTAGAGATTCTGTCCATGTAAGGCTGGTTTGTTAAATTACAAGTCTTCTTGTGTCTCCCAGGCCTAATAAGTGAAATACAATACCCCTCTGTAGAGCTCTAACGACCAGTCAATTCATTGATCAGCCAACTGGCAGACAGTCAATCTATTTTTATAATAGTTACGTAATTGATCAATCACACACACCAGACATTATCTGGGTTCCAGCTTCTCCAGTTGTGTTTTCTGACATCATAGAAACTAAATGATTAATCAATAAATACAAAAAAGAATCAGAAGATTAATCAATAAAATAATAACTCGTTGAAGCAGTCGCGTCGGTACAAGCTCTCGCACACACACGTACACTTGATTCACACGGACGCAGACGCGACCTGTAACCATTTTCCATATATTGTGTAAACTGCTCTCAAGGACTCCCATCCACTCCACTTGCTTTCAATGAACTGTTGAGAGACATCCAGCAGGCACCAGCAATAACTCGGCCTCGCCCCCGTCAAGGCCACCGGGCTAATACCCGCTCGTCTACCACAGTAAATATACAGGTTCTCCAAGTAAAATGGAAACACACCGACATGCAAACACAAATATGACGCTTCCTTCAAACTTGGAGCGGTTTGAATGGGGAGTTCTTGCTAATCCTGGCAGATGCTACTGAAGTGTGTGTCGGTGAAGACAGTGAACAATAGTTCACAGTGGTGGTGGAGGGGATATTGAATGCTACTTACACGAAGTTTTGGCTGTTTCTTTTTCTCACTATTTTCCTTATATTTGTTCATGTTAAAAATGAACATCTGTGGCGACTCTCCTTCCTCCATGTTTGCTGCTGCTCTTTATGAAGCTATACGTGAACACAACATGTTAAATCGAAGCCAAGTGAAATGTTGTTTCAGATAAAATATCTTCCATCAGCTGACAAATTAGTAGACAAACTCGAGGACCAGAGTTTGGTTTTGGATTTAGTTTGTCTCGTGGTGCTCTCTGTATCTTACTCACTCTCTTGCCCCCTCTCCTTGTTCTTGAGCAGCAGCAGTTTCTGCTCCCTCTGCTGCTTCTCCAGCTCCTGCTCCAGACGGTGGTTCTCCATCTTCCTCTGGTGCTCCAACAGCTCCTGCTGGTGCTTCAGTGCCAGAAGCTCTTGTTGCTGCTGCAGGAAGGAAACAACAGAACCATGTCAGGAGGACTTTATCGCGTAGAAGTCTGAGGGCTTCACATAACTACTCGATAAGAGCTTAAAAGTACATTAACAAGGGTTATTAGCACACAGCAACGATAAATATAAACCACATATGTGAGGAGCTATTTACCACTTCTGCAGCCCTATTAGCTGCCTGATAGGATAGCATCATAAATGACTTCTTTTCTGCTCTCAATATAATTAGTTCATTACTTTCTCATCTTCAAACATCTATTTATGTTTTGCTTCTACTATGCTTAAGTTGCCATCTAAATAAATAAGTCTGACAGCTGTTTAAAGCAATAGAAAAAACCCTTTGCAATTCTATAAAAACCTCAGGCCATGAGCTTAAGCCTTCAAATAAATATCAACAATTTTACCGGGGATGAGGCTTTCGCAAAATACATAATCCAATCTGCTTTACTTCGTCATCACGCTAGAAAAAAATAGAAAGAGGAGCAGCTATTAAATGCTTTCGATTTGAAAATCTGTCTTTATTCCAAAGAAGCAAAACCCACCTGTGGCCTGAAATTTTAAAAATAAACTACCTAAAAAGCCAAAATGTGTTCACAAATACCTCTTTGTGCCACTGAAAGAGACCCAACCTTTACGATGAGGGTAAGAGCTTCACCAAACCTGCTTTAATCATTTTCTGGAGATTAAAAGACACTAAAATTAGGGAGTTCCAACTCCTCTTTAATGTCTCTGTTTCATACAATAAACAGGCAAACTCCTCTCTGCTTCATCATCGCGCAACCAATGGCAATATTTGATTAGTTTACTGTAACGGCATGTAATCAACTTGTGATGACGGTTTTAACCATCGTAAATAGACGCTGAGTCGCTGGGACATGAACTTGTGTTTACCGTGAGGCGCAAATCAAATGTTTGAGACGAGTCTGGGAATAAATTAGGCTGAAGGTGAGAGGAAGGTGAGGTGGGGCTCGTGAGAAAAGCTCGTCGGCTCTCTGGCCCGCTTCCAGCCCGACGCCTCAATCCTTTTTCTTTTTTTTGCTATTTAATCAAGGTTGGGGATAGGAGGGGGGGGGGGGGTTATGTGGGTGGGAAGGCTCAAAGTAACCTCTCCACCCACATAGGCACACAGAAACACCCACCCAAAAACCCCTGCGGCTCAGCAGACCAGAGATGTACACACACAACTTCCTTTTGGCGAACACTCTGAAGAGCTTCAGGAGATCTCTCACTTCGTGAGAGCACCCTGTTGTCAGCGTGCAATAAACTGCAGACATGGGAGTGTCCGAGAGTGTATGCGTGCAGTTGTGGGTGCTCGAGTGCGTGTCATTAACGTGGAAGCGAACTGGGCATGCGTTGAGTGCGTGTTTGCTGACATTTAAGAGGATGTGTATGTTTTAATGGCCGTACAATTCTGTGTGTGTGTGTGTGTGTGTGTGTGTGTGTGTGTGTGTGTGTGTGTGTGTGTGTGTGTGTGTGTGTGTGTGTGTGTGTGTGTACACACAGGGGCTGTGAATGGGGCTGATTGAGGCCGGGCCTCCCTGCTCAGGCTGTGCGTCACTGGCTTCCATCTGAGTGGTCCTTCGGCCCCACCGCAGGCCAGACGACCCTTCAGACAGCATCCCTCATCCCTCAGCATCACAGAGCAGATACGCCTGCATGTTGTTTCAACATTCCCGAGACGCTGTCTGTGTTCTCTTCAGTGTAATTGTAAAGTGCTTTGGGTGGTTTTGCGTTGCACGTCAAATGGACCGAGTTGATTGGTGGAATTGATTTTTAGGAAAAAGACAAACGAAACAGAGCGAAAGGGTAAAATGAGTAGAAAGAGCGAGGAAGGAAATGAGAGATGGAAAAATTAAGAGAAATGAAAAAAGGACAAAAATACAGAGACATTAAAAAAAAAAAAGGAAAGAAGGAAGTAAAAGAGAGAGGCAAGAAGTAAGAAAGAAAGACCAGAAGAAAGAAAGGGGGCACATAAGGAAGGAAGGACAGAAGGACATCAGCAAAGAAAAGAGGGAAAAGACAGCAAGAAAAGAAGAGACAGAAGAAAAAAGACAAAAATAAGGAAGTGAGGAAAGAGGGAAGAAAGGAAGAGAGGACAAAAGCAAGATGAAAAAAAGGATAAGAAGAGCACAGGAATAAAGTAAGGAATAAAGAGGGTGAGGAAAGACAGACTTCCAGTACGAATCAACTTGCACATGAGAAATAAATTACATTCAAACTAATGTAATCCTGCACACTGCAATCTAATCTTCTGCCCCCACAATCCATTTTTAGATATTTTATTCTGAGTCCTGAAAAAAAACTAAGTAGTTCAGCTGTATCTGCGTGTATTACAATTCACATTACAGCAGTAATATTCTTTGAAAAGAACAAACACTGGAATATTTTTGTATGACATTGAGCCCCGCAGGAGCGCTGTGGTGCTCTCAGGGGCCCCGATGTATTAAAGCCTCCGAGTGTGGGCGTGATGATCCAGATTCACTTTGTATTTCCAGGTCACTCCGACATGGAGCACGGGATCTGAGCTTGAGCTACCGTTCTGTGGAATTTTAGTATGTTCACGAAAACAAATATTGGCCGTGGAAAGAGCAGAAACATCCAGTCAAACATTCGCAGCTTGTATTTGGTTCTACACGAGTTTTTCCACTTCACTTCTGAGCCTACAGTATATATTATTGGATGCTGATATTTAAAGTAAGGCTGCAACAGGGCTTGAGCATCAGGGTTCAGTTATGTAACACACCACCAGCGAAACAACAGTCCATCTTTCACAGGTTTTCTGAATCCAAACACATCCTTATATTGCTCTTCTCTATTCTCGGAGTTAAAGTAAATGAGGCGCCTTCCAGTTTCTCCATTCCCTCTCCACTTCGAGCAAAGTGATTAAAAGCTGACGGAGCTGCTCTCTGTTGCTGAGCTTAGTCTGTTAATGAAGAATCCGGTGGCAGAATAAATGAAGAGCTGTCTTTGCATTGTTTAGTGAAGTTTTAAATAGGTTTGGGCTTCAAGCTTGTTGGTTTGTTTTTAGGCTGCTGCCTTTTGGAGGAGTTAGATAAAAAAAAAAAAAAAAGCACTCTTGTTCTTGTGCACAGCTTTGATTGATTTCTTCTGGCTGATGTTAAACTGCAGCTTTAATGATTGATGGTGGTTTCCTTTTTTTTTAATTTAATTTTTTTTTTTTTTAAATCAAGGCCAAATATATTCAATATACTCAATATCTTTGGGGAGGTGAACTTTTTTAGATTGTTTTTCTTTATTCTTACTTTTCTCTTGCAGCATTCTGGATGTGGTTTAAAGGAACATGACAGAAACAACTCAACAGAAGGTTTGAAAAGCGTGTTTTCTTAAAAAAAAAAAAAAAAAAAAAAAAAGGGCAACAGGGTAGCCTTGAATAACTCGGCTGAGACCAACAGTCAAAAAAAACTGCTTGATGTTGAGAGGGTTAATATCAATAATACCTTGATGTGCTCCTGGAGCTGGGCCTCGTGCTGGCGAGACAGCTGCTCATGTTGCCGCTGGAACTCGGCGATGAGGATCTGCCGCTGGATCTGCTGCTTCTGCTTCAGGGACAGCAGCTCCTGCTGCAGCTGCTGCTCGCGCACCGAGGACGCCACCACGCCCCCGCCGGCCTGGCCCGTTCCTCCGAGGGGGCCGGGCGAAGGCTGGGCGGGCGGGGACAGCGAGGACACCTGCTGCTGCTGCTGGTGATGGTCCACACGCAGGTCCATGGGGATGGCAGCCGGAGGGAGACGCAGGGGCAGCGCCGAGTTGATGTCCACTGCAGGGACGGACAGAGGAGGAAAGACGTTGGAGCGGAGTCGGATGGTCTTTACTTGGTGTACTTTTCATCTAGTTAGTTTAAACAAGTTTGATCCTGGCAGGTGGCAAAACCCACCAAACTCCAGTGTTTTAATTCTTAACAGACGTCAGTGAAGAAAACTGAGAAAATGATTATTGCAGTCATATCAACACGGTTTATTAAAATAGTCAAGGACAGAGAAAAAATAAACTGTAACATCTTTTTTTATTAAAGGCAAGTAAGTATCCTCTTCAGGCTCTGAATGGGTTTCAGCTCCTGCTGTATTTTTAGAAACATTAGAGTGAAATAAAGCATGGAGCTTTAATAATTCAGCCAACTGCTGAAGAAAGTGATACAGCCTTAACCCTTTCCATCTGCTCCTTGTAGTTGAGTCATATATGGTGCTGCATGTTCATAGGTGTCAGATCACCTGATGGCTTTCTATTCAAGTGGCAAGATGCAAAAGCAAGAAAAATACAAAAGGAGACGAGGTCAAAACCCGGAGCAAGGCCAGGAGAAATCTGTGTAACATGTTCGTGTGTGGCACTTTGATTCTGGTAGACACCTTGTGTTTGCCGAGTTGGTACAACTGCAAGCCGAATGGGATTAAATCAAAGCTCTTTTAAATGTTTAATGTGTGCTCGAAAAGTGATTGAAAGCTTTGAATCAACTTTGCAAGGTAGAAGTTCTCCCATTTTTACCAGCGGATGTGCAGTTTTTGTGAAAGGAAATACAGAGCTGAGAGACACTAGTGTGTAAATGCATAAATAACATAACATAAATAAAATCGTATCATAGACATGCTTTTCTAGACACATTAGCAGAGTTTCATATAATAATAAATCACTTTCTAATGTGACACATAATAGACGCCTGTAACCGAGATGTATTCATTGTTTTTTGATGAGTTAATCAAATCAAAACAAAATCTGAATTTTGTATTATCTGATACTTAAAGGTGATGTGGTGCTCACTGCAGTCCTCATTGGTGACCACCGTCCTGTTTTAAAATCACACCAGTACCACGAGTGGTTTTAAATAGCCCTGACCTCTGATCCCTGAGAAAATCTTCTGGGAATCAATAAGGCTCCACATTACACTGAAAAATCCGTTGCAATTAAAAAGTGACACTGATGCCCTTTTTTCCTCCTCATCTCTTCTACATTTGCTGCACTCACACAACCTGTGACTGATGCCGTAGTTGCACATGAAGCCCGGCGACATCTGACAAAGATTGCATTGACCCGGTAAGGCGCGGAGCTCCAGCCACCCACAAATCACTGCACAGGAAGCCCTCCAATCAAGCAGCTTCCTCCCCATTAAATCTCAATAAATAGGAGTCGATTTGCTGATTATTTACCTACATGTTTACAGAGAGCTGAGCGAGAGCCAGAGATACTTGCCTTCAACTTCGTGTTAATAAAGAGGCAAACACAGCATCACTGGCACACTTAGTAGGAACGCATGGAGCCACACAAGTGCCCAAACACAAGCTACACAGTCACTTACACTTTATCCAGCGGCACATTTACATCTGAGCTGCATCCAGAAAAAAAGGATTATTCTTATGATGTCACATTCAAGCATAAAACAACCCTTTAAGAGGGTTTCATTGTCCATACATACAATTCAGCTTAAAAAGGAAAATTGCTGATATACTTTCATGTCCACTGCAACTTTTGAGGCAGGACCGAGTATCCTGCATCTGTCAGGCACCAACACAGACGCAGTCTCCTTAGATCTGTTTTATGATACATCATTCGTGCCACGTTTGAAAAAGAAAGCCATCTAGCACGTATTGAAGATCCTTTAAATGGAGCGCAGACAAAAGCCTAGAAAAAGCACTTTTCTTTTTCTGAACATCTTCCTCAGCGCAGACAAATCTGTAATTAAACCAAGTATACACGGAAAAACTCCACTTCCTCTTTTGTGTTGTCATGCAGCAGGTGAGCCACATCCCCACGGTTATTATAATCTATTCCATAATAGAACAAAGCAACAACATGCAGCAGGTCCTCAAGGACCGCTGTCACGTCGGGGACGACAACAACATATGAGTCAGTGGTCGGTAGCCTTTTAATCTCTTAACAACCCATTTAAGTGAAAACTAGTCAATTTGTTGAAGTTTGACATTTCCCATCATAAGATGCTTTATTTGATCTCCTCTTTCACCTCAGTCTCTGCCCTTCACTATTATTTCCCTTTCAAGAAAAAGAGCTGCATGCTTTTAGCTACTGGTGAACCTGACTAACGAGGTGCCCAATATTTATTTAATTGGCCGTTGCTCATTTTAGAGGCAAGAACGGTTCAAGTTTGGCAATTGAGACAAGAGGGGAAAGACGAGGGAGCTTGTTAGATAAGACAAACTCCAACAACTGTGAAACATTCTGCAGAGAACATTTTTATTTGCATTTATGGGATGAAATTTGTGTCATAATAAGAAAATAATCGGAAATAAATAGAAAGTAAATACAAATTTTAATTTTTTTAAAAATTGGTGAGAGAAGCGACTTTATAATTTAAATTATCTTCAGATCTATGGAATTAAATTAGTGTTTTCTTGCAAACTTTTTAGTTTTTTCACTTAAAAAAATCTGTTATATGATAATTTTACCTGGCTCAGTATGAGTCACCTCACAGTTTGAGATTATGAGTAAACATTACGTTAAAAGGACTCCTTAGTAAGTTTTCAGAGTCAGTTGCAAGCTGACGTCAAAGTGAAGCCTTCACTGTGACCAGTGACGAACTAGCGGAATAATTCATGTTTCTGTTTATTTTGATATTAAATATTAGTTTTAGCAGGCATAAGAGCAAGATAATTAATTTAGAGTAATAGAGGTATTAGTGAAGGGGAGAAAGAAGAGCGAGGAGAGATGTGATTTTGACTGAAAACGTCACTTGTCAAAAGCATTGCAGCTCCATTCTTGGCTAATGCAAATCCATAAATCATATACACAAGCGTTTGCACACAATCTCCCTGTACAAGATGTTCTTCAACAGATATTGAGTCTCTGACACAACAACAACAACAACAACAAAAAACACCCTCACACACTTACTGATGGTGACGCACGCAAACGCACAAACACGCCTCGTATGGCATCTCTGTCACACCGGCAGCGCTAATTGCTCGTCACCGCACAAAAGAGACGGGAAGAGAGAGAAAAGGTGGGAATCGGTGCTGTCGTTAGACGTACCCATCAGTGCTCTCCTTCCTTTTGTACACAGCCCGCTCTCTTCGTCCTCTCCCCCTTATCCTCCTCCTCCTCCTCCTTCCTTCAGTCTGTTACAGGGAATGACAGCTTCCTTTCCTGTTCATCTGACTTCTCTTGCTCTCAACCTCCGTCACTTTTGGCTCAGCGTTCATCCCCTCTCTTGTTTTAACCTGATGGGCGTCTCTCTCTCTCTCTCTCTCTCTCTCTCTCTCTCTCTCTCTCTCTCTCTCTCTCCCTGCTCCTTTCTTTCTCCTCCCCTCGTCCCTCGCTTGCCCAGTGGTGACATCACAGGGCAGTCTCAGGCATGCAGCCTGTTTATTCTGCAGCCCTCTGCTTTTCCAGGAACCAGCGTCACACACACACACACACACACACACACACACACACACACACACACACACACACACACACACACACACACAGAGAGAGAGAGAGAGAGCACTCTCTCCCCCTCTGTCTCTCTGTCTCCTCACCCTCTCTGCTCTTTTCCCTGCTAGACCTGCTTTCCTTGCTTCTGAGGCCAAGGAAAACCCTCCACGCTGGTTTGTAGTGCATTCAATATCTCTGCCTCTTTCTCACTTGCAGGCGTCCCATTCAGCTGCGCCCCCCCCCCCCCCCCCCTCCCCGACTCCCACCCCGTCCACTTATAATAACCATCTTTCTTGTGCGGTTCATTCCTGGCCAGGAATTTGCCTGCATTTCCCAAACAAATAAAACCACAAAATGGTTTCAGGTGAAGCAAAGTAAGGACTTTCCCCGCAGGGAGGCTGCCCACATTGTTTAATACCAGAAGATCATAATAAAATTAGGGATTAGTGTTATATAATTGCTTGTTGTCGCTTATTTTTAAACATAATAATGATCTTGATTCATTGTCCAATCAGAATTTTTTTGTTTTTATGCCAGTATTGAAATATTTAACTGTTTTGACTTATATTTTGACATTTCATTGCTTGTAATTCATACTGAATGTGTGCGTGCATGCATGAATGTGCACGTGGAGTAGCACATTAAGGTCAAGAAGGTTTCTCCTTTCATATATTATGGTCTACTGAGCTGTCTGTGTTTGTTATTGTCATTTATCCTCTTGGTGTTTTCCAATCGGCGTGTTGCTCCCTCGCTGCAAGCAAAACACTCCACAAAATCACGACTGTTTTCTGTCCCGGCTCCTAAAAACACACCTCTTCAGATTTTACCTTGAATAGTAGAACTTTAGTATCTTAAAATGGCACTTACTGATAGCACTTTGTAGTTTGGCTTTCTTGAAGAAATTGTACTTTCTTGATTCCTGTTCTGGGTTTTGTACCCTCATGGTTGAAATGCACTTATTGTAAGTCGCTTTGGATAAAAGCATCAGCTAAATGAAATGTAATGTGTTTTGCAAAATCATGTTTTATTAATTAGTTTAGTATTTTCTATTTTCTTGACCTCCAGTGTCACAACTGCTTTAGTTAGGGATGATCTGATTCAAGTCTTTAAATATTGATTAACCGCAGAGTCCAACGCTTGTAATTTCCTTAATAACACAGCTGCACAGTGGCCAGCTCAAGTTCATTCTAATGATCAAAATCAATGCAGTGTATTTGCTTGACAACTGAATAGGTCTACAATGCATTAGGAAATAAAACTTTCAGCAATCGCAGATTCTGCTAAACTGAAAATAACAGTGAAACAAAATGTGGATGTGTTTGGGTTTAAGTGTGCATTTTGGAAATAATCAGGTTATAAATGAAACATTTGTTGAATTAATGAGACACAGAATCCTTAATTAGCATTATTTTCATGTGAATTTGGATATATGATATGTAAATTTTGCAGTTGCAGGTCCTCAGATGTGCGACTTTGCTGCCTTTCTTCATCTTAAATTATGACACGTTCATATTCGGAGGTTTTGGACTGTTGGCTGGACACATCGAAGCAGCTTATGTCACACTGAGCTTTAAGAAGCTGCTTTGACATTTTTTTTTATCCAAAATTAACAGGAGATGAAGCAGTGTTGTAAATAACCACCGTTGCGTAACTGTTTACGCTACATAAAATGCACTACGGTAGACATTCATTACAAATCTTGCTTGAAACCCACTCATCTAAATGTCAAAACACACAGCACAAACTCAATGAACCATGCATGGCAGAGCACGAGCAGGTTACAAGAAGCATTTATGGCTGTGAGAAGACCAACCTGGCTGCCACTCGAAAAACTGGTATCAGCACATCGTGGTATAAAAGCACTGACGTCAAACGTGTATCTCAGTTTACTGATGCGTGTCAGATAGACGATTATGTCGGGGCACCTGCACAAAAACTAAAACAAAGACAAACGTGCTGTCTCGGGGGAGACCGGAGGAGCTTCCAGGAGTCTTACACAACTGACGACTTCACCGGGATCAACAGGAGTTTGACGAGAGCGAGGACAGTTTGTCAAAGTGAAGACATTTTCTCTCAATGGAGTTTCCTCTTTGATCTGAAGCCTGATTCACAAAATAAAGGCGAATGGAGACCTCACATTTCTGTTCCTATTCTTGTCTTTCCTTTCAGCATTTGAAAGTTTCCTTATGTTTGATGTGAAAACAAAATCTTAAGCGTTAGAGAATCTCTATGACGATTGACTCATCTACGGTGAATCATCGCAGGTTACTCCACTCTTTAGAAGCCCTTCTTTTCTCCTTCAGCTCCATCTGTGAACTTCTCCACCTTCTCTTTTCAGCAGGTTCCTCTCCCCACTGTCCTCCTTCCTCCATCCTCCAGCCCTGCTCTGCATCCTTCCCCTCTCAGTAGCTTTCCCTCCCACGTTTCTTCCCTCCATCTCCCCACAACAAATCACAATCTGTTTACAACCCCTCGGGCGCACTACACAACTCTTCTGGCTCCAATCGCGGATCTATTTATACCAGACAATGCAGAGGGCTGGCGTCTCTGATTTGAGAATCGGTTCGCCGAGTGTATATCCCACGGTCTGACTGCCTGAGCTCCACACTCGTTAGGCTTAATAGATGTCATACTGAGCCGAGCGGAGCTGTTTAGAGCAGCCTCTGTAAAATGTGGAGTTTTTTTTTTTTTTTAACTGTGCAAAGAGATGACAAAGAAGAGGATATTCTGCACGGGGTTTCACAGTGAATTTAGAAGCAGGGTGAGATGAGCGGCAACAAGTAGCAGATCTGTTGACTGTGGGGAAAAGCTGTGGTCGGCTTACTGAGTGGTCTCTCCTGGGGCGGTTGGTGAAGATCCACCCGTGTTACTTTCTCCTGCTGAGTCCCTCAGCGGCTGTAAAGTTTTGCCTCGGCGCAAACTCTTCTTCAGGTCGTAAACTTGCAGTGATGACTGATTGCGATCTCTGAAATGGCACCGTGACCTCTTATAAAAAGCTGAGACAGAACTTCGGCGAGGAGAGGAACAGGGAGGGTGTGGTGGAGGGAACGTGTCGAGGAGCAGCGAGTCTTGTTCTGCCAAAAGCAAGCTCTGGCTTGTCGCTGTCTTAATGACATCATACAATGGTCTGCAGCAGCGCAGCTCAGGGAGGAAGGAGGTGGTTGACTGTGAGGCAGAGACACAGAGGAGGAGGGCTGTGTGTATGTGTGTGTGTGTGTGTGTGTTGGCGGGGGGAGGGGGGGTGTTGAGGTGCAGTACGTGCAGAAGTCCATCTCAGGCTTTGGAGCGGGGTTTAAATCGAGCATGTCACACCTCGCTGCCTGAGCTGACGCAGGAAAAAAGGATAGGGAGGAACATTTTAATGCAAAGCTGTGCTCTATTCAATGAATACACACCATATAGTTTAAAGTGTGCTTGGCCTGAATGAGAGGTGATTCCCGAACACTGTTTCTACTCCTGACTCGATGCAGACAGAGGAAGAATTTACATCAAGTTTACCAGATTATTTCCTCAATTATTGTTATTTGCTTGGTGATTCTGCTATGAAATGTCAGAAAATAGTGAAAAATGGCAGTTCAAAACTGCTCAATATGTCTGATTAACAGTTCATAACCCTCAAATACTCAGTTTACTGCCAGATTAGACACGGAAGTGTCCTCACACATGCAGAGCCAGATTTGTAATTGTATCATTTCCACTTTAGGCCTCTGCAAACTTCCCAGGAGCTCAAATTATCAGTTGAGTAAATCATAACAAAAGTTTAAAGCATTTTAAACAAGCAGAGCTACTTTGTGTGAAACTAAAACTCAGGTGTTGAGTCATGCAGCTCCCTGCAGGTGCAGCAACCACTGCTTTGCATCCCAAAAGAAAACACCGCATGTTGTGTGTTTAAATGCACCAGCGTCTGATTACATTTGAGATTAGATGACTTTAGCGTTGCAACAATAGCATTTTGCATCAGTACACACTCATCCAAGCTGCAGTGAAGAGACGCAGCTGAGTACATTTTAAATGCTCTCCTGAGGAGAAAATCCAAACAGTCCGGGTCACAAACGTGACCGACGCGGAGCCCCTTACCAGCTCGGTATCCAAGACAACAGATTTTGAGAATATGTGATGAAGTCACTCTGGTGGATTTCAATATTTTATCATCTTAGCCAGAGGCACACAGAAAATAACCCCAACAACATGAAAGAAAATGTGGAGGTTTGGTAGGAGAGGAAGATGCTGAGGCTCTAAGTAAAGATTCAACTTTGCTGTTTGTTTGTTCTCCTGCAGCAACAGGCTGCCTGAGCGTCCTGTTCTTCCAGTGTTTAACAGCACGTACGTCCATCGCTGCTCTGTGAAATCACAGAAACAGAAAGAGACGCATGGGGAGCAAATTAGGAATCGCGCTCTTCGCATTTTTTTTTTTTTTTTTTTTTTTTTCGATGGGGAAAAAGAAAAGGCATAGAGCAGTTAAAGTTTCCTCATTATGGAATTAGATAATGCATTATGCATACATTACCTCAGAGTCATTTCTCCTTCAGATTACCTCATTTCCATCTGTGCTCCTTTCGTTTCTCTCGCCTCTCTGTATCCTGCGTCCTCTCTACTCCTTCCTCTTCCTCATTCCTGTGACTTATCTTCAATGTTATCGGAGTCTAAATGTTTGACTTGACTGTGTTCACAATACTTGGGGAATCGGACGCAATATTTTGAGTAGCTTCGATTTGTTTTGGGACGATTAAAGGAAACTCAGGAAACTTGAAGCAAACACATCACCAAGATGTATAATAGCTTGCGTTGCTCTATATTTTTGGCAGGCATCGCTCTCGAGACTGAGCAGTTTTGCGTGAGCTCACAAACGAGAGTGCCGACGTTTCAGCCCGCTGGATTTTCATTCAACAAAATGGCACTGTGAGATAACTGCATTAATAAAACACACAGGAGGCAGCGTGGTCTCTTTCTAAACCTATCAGCTATCACAGCGCTGCAATATTAGAACAGATCTTTACAGTGAAGACACCTCAAAAAAGGAACCACAAACAATCAGGGCAACTGGACACATCCTGAGAGGAACACCGACGCATGCAAAGTCACACAGGATGTGGTTAATAGTGGAATCACGTTTGTGCGCACACACACACACACACACACACACACACACACACACACACACACACACACACACACACACACACACACACACACACACACACACACAGAGAGGCTCTGGTTTATGGAAGCTCATGCACACACATGCACAGAAACAAACACGAGTGTGTCCAACCTGTTGGGATGTGGTTGAGCGCCGATGTCTTCAGGACCTCCAGCGGCTGCTCCTTTCCCAGGATTCCCTCTGTGGGAGAGATAGAGCATTCTGCTTCAAATATGGTCCGCAACATTGAGACGAGCTGCCAGCGACAAACCTGCTAATCAGGCAGTTGGAGAAAAGAAAAAAAAACACAAGTCCGAGCGAGCGGGCTTCAGGTCATCTGCACGGCGGCGAGTGCATGCCGTGGTGGTGCCGCTACCGCCGCCCGAGCTACCGCCTCATCCATGACCAGCGAGCGGGCGAGCGAGCCGGGGGTTTGCGGAGATGCTCGGCTGCAGAGGTGCTCTGAAATAAGCTGGAAATCGGAGGGAGACCGAGGGAGCCAGCGTTCAGCAGCTCCTGTGTGAGAGGAGGGATGTTGGGGCTCGACTGATACTGCCTGTGCTCAGCATAGCAAATGTGGCTGGCAGCAGCAGCAGAGAGGGATGAAGAGGGGGGGGGATGGAGAGGAGGAGAGGGAGGGAGAGATGTAAAAATAGCTCACCCTTTTGTGTATAACAGCACATGCGGAGCACGTACACACACACACACACACACACACACACACAACGCACACACATGCAGACACAAAGACACACTCTTCGCCTCCGTGTGTGTGTGTGTGTGTGTGTGTGTGTGTGTGTGTGTGTGTGTGTGTGTGCAAGTGTGTAGGCTGTAATTATAGTGGCAACATGAAAAGGCTTTTGTAGCTGCCGAGCCCTGGGAAGACATGGCTATAAAAAGCAGAGCGACAGAGAGGGGTGGTGGTGGAGGAGAAGGAGGAGGAGGAGGAGGAGGAGGAGGCATCGGAGGGTAGGGGGGAGAAAGAGGTAAGGAGGGGAGAGAGAAGCAGGAAGGAAGAAATGGAGGAAAAACAACAAAATAGCGCAAAAAAAAAAAAAAAAGGGAGGAAAGAGGAGAGGATGGAGCTGACATGCAGCGCGACTTCACACATTCTCTATATACAGAACGTATGTATTTTTAGTCATCATAAGCACCTGATCCGTATGTATTCTGAACACAAGGCGTAAAGACATCTGAAGTACACAAACATGCAATTATTCCCTTGGATGTGAGATGAAAACCCATGTAAAATCCCTTCGGAGGAATAAAAGAGGAAAACAGGCGAGCGTCTCACTGTGCACAATCTATTTCTGGAATTCTCTCTGGACCAGACTGGCACGCACACACGCACACGCACACACACACACACACACACACACACACACACACACACACACTTAATTAGCCATGAAGCTGGAGGATGCATTTTTGCACTGATTATGTATGTGTATTCGTCTCGCACCACCTTGCATGAGCGGCTGCACCCAGGATGCGCCAATCCCTGTGAGGACTTGGGTGTGGACTCCCAACATCACGTTGTGGTCCTGCCGAAGCGAGTCTCCAAAACATACATGGGGGTTTTTATTTGACTAAATCCTCTCATCAGCGGCTGCCTGGTACTGCTGGAAATAAAACACCTCCAAACAGGTGCCAGTCTAATTCAAATTTCTGAGACGCGGGTAACACGTGCGGTCTCATATATACGCAAAGTGTCAGACTTTATGTAAAAAGTGAGGAAATATTGCAAGAACAGACAGATCCCCATTAATGATATCTCCTGATGAGCCTATTCAAATGACACACACACACACACAGCTGCATTTTTGCAATGGAAATGAGGTGCATCTGTGTGTGGTGACACCTGTGGCTTGGGGGTAATTTTACGCCGTTTTTTGATGAAATTGCCGGTAGCAGCTTTACATCTCCAACTTAAGTGCGGGGAAATTAGGTGACGGTGGATATCCTTGTCTGTAGTAAGTTAGACAAAGCATGTAAGCTTTCCGTCCGAACCGCACGGTGGATACCTGACACGCACGTGGAGGCGGCACATCAGCGCGGGAGACTGGGACAGACGACGAGGGAGAGCGACGTGATGAAACCACGTACACAAGCACTTGCGGAGGAGAAGTGCCCCATACCTTGGCAACAGGGTCCATCAATCTTAGATGTAGCCTAGTTACCCAGCAGCCCCCTCCTCTCTCCAGCTCCCTCTTTCCTCCCTCCCTCATATCTCTCTTTCTCTCCATCCTTCTATCCTCCTGGTCCCACTGGGTAAGCATCAGGAGACGGGGAGCTATAAATAGCCCCAGCCACCCTCGGGCAGAAAGTCAGTCAACTCAAGCTCGTCGAAAACACGCATGTTATGATCGGCCCTGTAAGTGAGGTTGGACGCAGGAGTAACGAGCCAACCGAACGGTGGGCAACTCTGTCCACCGTGATGCCAAATACAGTTCTGTGTGCAGGGGCAAGCTTGACCCCGGTCCCGGCATGGACAGCATACTGTATGTTGACAGAGGCCTTTGTTATGCAGCAGAAATGAGAATGAGACGTCTGTCTGTGCCGCTGTGGCGTTTACAAAGAGAGACAGTGACAGAGAAAGAGAGGAAGGATGCTCCAGCCTCATTACATTCAGTGCACTTCCGTTCTGGCTGCTTCATCCAGGGTGACTCCAGTGTGCAAGGTGAACCAGACAGGAACAATACGATTAATCAAACACGCCTCTCCTTGAAGAGCCTTTTCCTCTGGGTCGCAAATTTGCTTCCCGAGGGCACTGGCTGACGTCATGGCGACTGATAAAAGAGAATGGGTGACCCCTGTGTGAGCCTCCACCGTTTTGCGTCCCGTGAACAGTCGGAAACAAACATCTGACCCTCATTTCATGCTGGTAGAGTCGGAAAAGCACAGTGGTAATGTAATTTGGCACGGCGTCTAAGTGCTTCTTTGTGCTGCTCCGTGAATGCCGTCATTTGATATAAAATCACAAATTAGTTGGAAATTGATAATTACACTGTGGGTGTCTGTTGCACATCCAAAAATGCATTAAAGTCATGAGGTGAGGTTAAATGAAGAGACTGAAAAACCCAAACTGCAGAGACGTTGGAACAAGAGAGGCATTGACTGAGTCACAACACACTAACATGCATGAGAGTTCGCCTCAGATTCGTTTTTCAGTGTAACCAGACATAACAATGCCTGTGTTGAATCTACACGAGGGAAAAGTTTGTTTGCGATTTATTAGCACGTGAATAATTTAACACCACAACCAGGCTTAAAAAGGCATGTTTTCTTTGGAAAAAAAAATTAATAATAATCACCCAAATTACACCATTTATAGTAAACCAGGTATTGTAAAAATATATATTACTTTTAAATTGCCAATTTTATTTTTTATTTTGTTTTACATTTCTGTTGGTCCTTGAACTAATCATATGCACCAAATGCTTCCGTGAGGAAAAATAATCAAATCTAAGCCAGCCATGATTGTGCTGTTTCCATAGAGGTGGAGGATCTACTGTTCCAGTGATAAAAAAATAAAATAAAGCCAACTGTTTGTAAAAATGTGACAGGAGTAAAAACTGCGTTGGGGTTCAGATGGTTAAACAGTGAAAGTTCATAACTTCCATTCAAAAAGCAGTAAATTTAGGAGCATATTGTAAGTTTGATAAAGAAAAGAGTTCGAGAGTTCAATATGATGCATGCTGGAATTCCCCATGCAACATGGAGACACAATGCCACATGACTATGTAAATTATCTCTCTTTATCCACAGAGGTTTTCATATATTCAGCGAATATTTTGCACATAGCTGATTCTTAATGGGCACATGGTTGCTAGGAGATATGCGATGCTGGGCTCAGTAGCTGGGCCTTGCAACAACAAACACCCACAATACGAGAGATCACAGTTGCTCTGCACCTCGTATGCACACGGAGCAACAGGTGCACTGTTTAACATTTGGTATATTTCGCCTCGACTCATTGCGGTGTTTACGTGTTGCAGCAAAGATCCTACTTTGATGCGTAACAGTAGCATTTTCTTTGACGCCCTGGCCAGACATGCATGCTTCGTGTCAAAGCACCGTGGAGCAACCACCATGTCAAAAGGCACGAGGATAGGTCCCCGAGGCAGCAGTGTAAACCGTAATTGCCGCTGACAGCTCGTTGGCAGAACACAGTGTATCCCGTTTCTCGGCCGGGATGAGACAAAAGACACAAGGACAAAAGATGCGTCCCATTCCTTTCATTAGCTCATGTTCGCTCTCTGCTGTCTTTGTCCTAATACCAATTAAAAACAGGGCTTTTCTAATGCACCAGGACATCGCCCCTGGATAAAAGCTTTGATTCGGTGTTTGTTTTTGGGAGGGGGGGGGGTGCAGCAGGAGGAGGTGGGCACTGCGCTCCACTTGCACGAGGACAAAGTGAAGCTTGTGAATGTAGGGGGTCAGTCTTTGCACAAGAGAGTCCCTGGGTTTGTTCTGGGATCGCCTTGTTAGTCATGTTCAGCCAAGGCGGTGGGACATGGGAGGACAGAGCTCCCCGGCTGGCGGGACCTCATCTCTGTTCACCGGGTTCAGAGAGGGTGCGGCATTGTGTTAACACGCCGCCGAGGTGCATTTTGCAATCGGCCACAATTTCGTAATTGGGCTTTAGAGGATAGAAACAACATGCCGGTACAAGTGGTCCGGCAGACAAAAGTGACAATAAGGCTCGAAATTACCCTCGATGAGGCCCGTGCACCTTTCTGGATGACCACCGCACAAAAGAGGCAGCGGCTGTTTCATGCATGCACTCGTCCCGTGCTCCATTTTTAGCTGCACAACACACGGCAGCGAACCGCTCAATCGTGAACAAGGGGGGAAATCAGCACAGGACACCAAAAATAATGATTGTTTGTTCGCCATGCAGGCATGTGTGCATATCTTGTGTGTGTGTGTGTTTTCTAAAAATAGACTCGGGGATAAGCCGGGCCCTCGTTATTGCAGTGAAAGCTTTTAACCCCTTCACCCCTGGATTTAAGCTGAGTGACGTGCGTGCATTTGGAGGAGAGGATGAAAAGGGGTCACTGAAACAGAGTAAATGTTTATCTAATGCATGAACCATCTATAAACTTTACATCTCTATAGGCAACCGCTGCAGAAAAGCTTCAACTTTAATTCTGTAAACTTTTGAAAAGAAGCTACATTATTCACAGTCCTTCTCAACAGATATATATCTAACAAAAGCCCGGGAAGACTACAACTTTATTGGGACAGTACCTCAGTGTCCTCACTTTCTTTTACTGGTGGGAAAAGACATTCAATTTCTATTTACCAGCCAGTACAAGCTGCTGATCTTCCAGTCCTAAGTTTGTCCCCTAAATCTATGTGCCACTGCTTCCCTGTCTATAGTATCTGGCAGGTGTAATGAACAAAACAAATCCATAATATGGATTTATAGCTTCAGATCTGTGTGCATACTCTTCTGCAGCGTCCTGAAAAAGATCATCAAATTATTCAGAAGAGTGAAAGTTGTCAAATTGGGGAATGTGAAATCATGAGGCAAGAAAAAAAAATTACTTTCTGTCCCTGCCACCTACAATGAGGCAAAATACAGCAGCAGGGTGCAGAGTTTTATTAAAGCTTGCTCTAATAAACCTACCAGATTAGTTTTTGGTCACGACAACAATTACCTTGAAGGTATGAAACCCAGAGACAGAAAACTTTACACTGCTGCCGGGATTCTTTCTTCTTTAAAAAGGACAGGCAGAGACAACGCAGACTTCAACCCAACAGGTTAAAATCCTCAGGGAGCAAGCGTTTGATGCACCGCTGGGACTCGCCTCTTCAAGGTGATGTCACTGTGTATTTGTGAGTACGTACGTGCATACATTAGCACTGGGGGAGGAAAAAAAAAACGTCCTCCAGGGTGTACACGCGTGTGTGTCTCTACGATGTCTTTATGTCACCGGCAGTCTCTTGGCACTCCTGACGAAACTCCCTCCTGACCAGGGAGTGAAAGTCCACTCACAAGTACACACAAAAAGACAATCTGGAGCTCCAAACTGATGCTCAGAAAAACGTAAGTGACACAGAAGAAAAATGCTTCTTCACCATCTGGCCAAGAGTTTTTTGGAGCACATCAATACCACTCTCATGTCTTTCAGATGGGGCAAAGGAGACTTTGCATCACACATTGCCAGGCTTGTTATTTTGCTTTACTTCCAGCATCGAAGCTAAACCGAGCTAAGCTAATCAACTGTTAATAGCAACTTTTTATTTACCGTACAGACACGAGTGGTTTCAATATTCTCATCAAACTGTCAGCATGGCCGAATCCGCGTTTGTATTTTCTAAAGTGTCTAACTGTTCCTTCAATATATAATACTAAAATGATCACGTCAGCAGTGTTTGACGTTGGTGGAAACTACTGAACTTGCTGCTGTGCGGTCTCTTCTCATGGAATATTAGAAACATTCACTACAAGCCAAACTAACGATCAGGAAGCCTTCATCTACTTCACTCAAGCGCCAGAATTCCTCACAGAGAAAAAAAAAAAAACGGTATAATTTAGAGAAGATTATGCACATCTGCCGGGAGATTTCAAATGATGCAAAAGTGGCATCTGTGTATTATGACTGTAATGATGTGTTTTGGACTAAAAAGTGTACTAGATTGGATCAGTTGGACCTTTGCTGACTTGACCGGACCGTTTCTGTCAGACTTTAATTGATCTGTGATGAACTACGAGGCTGCAGGGCGGTTTGTTTGTTTCTTTGTGGTCTGACAAATTGGATTTCCTGTCTATCTCTACTGCTCCTATGTAATACTCTTAAAAAAAAAAAAAAAAATCATCTTTAAGTTATATAATAGATTTATTAAATTTTCGAGTTCAAAAGTTGAAATGAATGAGAAAACTGAAAGAACATTTTGTTGTAGGACCCTGAAAACTACCCAAAGGTAGAAAGGTGTTCTGTATGTAAAATGATTTTCGGTCTAATATAAGGTCTGTGAGTTACAACTAATGCCCACTAAAAGAACTGTCTTGCAATAAATCCCACCGTCATGGAGGTTGTAATGTCCCCTTTTCGTTAATACGGTTTTAGAGAGGTGTTGAATCAACTTTACGATCATTATGGAAGATGTAGTTTGTGGTGCTGCACTTGCACAGTTGGCTAACCAGCTTCAGAACTTTAAACTTTTCTCAATTTCAATTATTATATTTCATAGAGGAAGAACTGAGTGTCTGTGTTCGTATCCGTGTCACATCACATTAGGCTCTCGCTCTCGACAGACACCCTCAGGAAGAAATGAAAAGTCACCACAGCAATAAAGCCTCAGAAACATACAGGCTGTACAGTTAGCGCTTACTGTATATCTGGATTTAGGGCTTTGGTTTACCAGGACGGAAGTATTTGATAAATACTTATTGAAGCTGGCAGCTATAAGAACAGAACTGACTTGACTCTTAAATCATTGTTTCATCCGGGTCCATAAATCTCAACACAGCTTTGTACAACACACAAATCTGCATATGTAATGCACAAATCTATAGATGCCCAAAGCCTGAAAAGAATTATCTAATCTTGGTTACCAGCCCAAACAATCCAATCTCCTCCTGACCTTCCTCATTCGTGTTTACTTTACTTTATTTTCCTCTCTGATTCGTAGTGTTTCCAGGCTGTGTAAACCTAGAAACGGACGCTTGTAACCTAGATACGGCTGAGCCTTCGAGGAAAGGAGCACTGTGTCAAGTTCACCAGTTCATAGCCATAAAAGGCGCTCACGCCCACACAAACCCTGCAAAATAAAGCAGTAAAAACATCTAATCTGAACACACTTCTTGTCCCGCTGCAGACATGCTTTTCATAGTTGCCGTGGTATGTGCTCATTTCTAATTTTCCTGCATACAACCATTTGAAGTTCGACCCTCTCATTCACAAATACTCTGGCACTTATTTAGCAAACGCTCACTGGCCTCAGTGTGTGTGTGTGTGTGTGTGTGTGTGTGTGTGTGTGTGTGTGTGTGTGTGTGTGTGTGTGTGTGTGTGTGTGTGTGTGTGTGTGTGTGTGTGTGTGTGTGTGTGTGTGTGTGTGTGTGTGTGTGTGACTCATGCGCAGAACTAGTTGTTTCTCCAGTGGTAAACAACGCAGACTTTCCTGGAAAGCTTCTGAGTAAGACGAAAACAAATCGTTACCAGCAAGTGGCATCACCTTTCTGTCTTTACGGAGACACTATTTTCACCCAAAGCTCGCCCTGCCTGCATTGAATTTCACAACCGACCATCCGAGGCGAACCCTCGTCTTTCCCTGTAAATATAAGCAATCAAAATAAACTGTCTTCTTTCTCTGTTCATACCGACCGACTGTTTGATGTGAGGTAGCTTTGCATCCTTTGAAACAGTGGCAATCAAAAGCTTTGGTGTGCATCAGTCAGTCTAAGTGTATGTAAAGTCCCTCTGGTGGGTTTTGTAGCCTCGACATGCTTGTGAACATGTAGATTAGAACTCAGCTGACGATAAATAGTCATTATTTTAAACCGCCTGTTATAATTATATGTTGACTGTCTTCTTTATTCTAAGGATAGTGAAGGTTTTGAAATAAACAAATAATTTTCTTTTAATTTGGGCTTTTTTTCCCTTTTTTTTCTTTGAACATACAAATTTGTAATGAAATCAAGAAGTTTTGACCCATTTGTACATTATACGTTAGTTTATAATGGAGCAGATTCACAAACTGTGGTATGTGGACCAGTGGTGGTACGCAAGAGCCTGGCAGAAAGGTCTAACAACTGCACTCCAACTGGAACCCAGTCCAAAATATGATCATTCATTTTCACTTTATACAAACAAAATAAACACAAAGCATTACAATGACGTGAAAGAGAAGTTAATGATTTTAAATAATATAGAAATCGAATTTGCCTGTGCTTTAGCCACAGAGAGTTATGTCACGTCACGTCTGACGTTGCATAATGCTTGACACGGTCAGATTCGGCCTCTTCAGTCGTTGATTTCAGAGACATTTTGAAATGGATACGAGGCCCAAAAATAAAAACGTTGAGAGGAAAGTGGCGACTCTGGAGCTGACGGGTCAGACGAACCTTTTAATGCTGAGGAGGAGTCGACAGGTGAGCATCAAAAGAAAGTCGCCCTGAAACAACATTGTTGTCATTCAGCCTTTCAGGGGTTCGGTTAAAGTGGTGACTTTTTATTTAAAAAATGGTTTCTACAGTGGGGGGGAGTGGTGATTCAGAGATTTGGTTTTGTGCATAGTGGTCTTTAACCTTCTTCTCGGTGTGTGGCACATGTGGTTTGCGTAGTCACCCTCTTCATCTGAACAGAGGGGGACCCAGATTGTCAGCAGGAACTGTGTGCAAGTGACCACAACCACAAAGGGGCCAGAGTGGGAATCAAAGGAAAGACGCTAACATGAACGCTGAGTTTAGACAATGAAAGGGACACTGCACGGCAAAATAAACTGTTACAGTGGAAATGAATCACAAACAAGCGATCAAAATAAATAAAAAGGCGAAAACAAATTTTGGTCTTGGTTTGCCGGCTGAGTGGTCGCCTCTTATCGCGCTAATGTTTTGAATCTGTGCTTCAAGATGTTTGACTTATCATTGAATATCACACCTTTAGCCAAATAGACAATTCCTCCTGAGCGTGACATTTAGAGAAACCAACACATGGCCAACATGTTAGCTAATTGCTAAAATGAGTGTAAAACAAATGTCACCAGCTAATGTGCTAAAGCTGTCGGTACACACAGTAATCACTCCTGTGCAAACACACCAGCCTGTTTGCTGATATGCCGGCAGAAAAGTGATGCGTAGGGCCTTATCAGCCTGACCGCTTTTGTTCTGGAAAACAAAAACCCGACAAAAGCGTTTTACATTTCACTTTTCTGGGAAGAGATTTATGGAAAATTATATTTAATCTAAAAATCCCACCGCTGCTGTAATAAAGAAAATGAGTAAGTCCTGGATCAAAAACGTGCGCGCTAGTAAGCTCATTTACAGATTACAAAAATGGCACATAAGCAGGCAAGCACGCCAGAGCTGCTGCTGTTGCTGCTGCTGCTGTTGCTGCAAGAGGGTGAACCTGATGGGCAAACACACACACACACACACACACACACACAGCTTTACTCAGAGGGCTGGTAGATGATTGGAAATAAGTGCAAAGCGAGCTCAGAAAAAAGTTGGCAGCTTCGGATCACACTGCAAATGCAAGAGTACAACAAAACCGCGGATCTGAAAGTCTTGCTGTTCACCCCGAGAACAAAACCAATGTTGTTCAATTACACTCAATATAAAACAAATTCAGTTTAATGGTAGTAGCGGCAGAAAGCCGTGACTCAACTTGAAGCCGCGGGATTAATCTTCTTGCGTCTATTAGTCAAAAAAAGCAACTATGGGCAGAGAAATTGAACAGATGCGTCTCTCTAAGCAGAACAAATTCCTCACCTTGCACTTTCTCATGTCTGTAAATATCACTGTCACTAACAGATCCAAGAAAAAGGAAGTCAAACGCACGAGCCTGACAAGTGCCACACGGTCACAGTGCCGCACATTTTTCACATTTCTTTAAATGTGTCTTGGCTGTCTGGTTGCGTCTCTCTCCGTGCACCGACATCCAACAAGTGTGTCTCCGAGCTGTCATTCACGTAAGACAAGCAACACCTCAAGCCGACGCCCACGCTCGGCAGCACCGCGAGGGCCGAGGATCGTCCCCTCGGACGGATTCACAGAGGCAAACAAGACAGTGAGCAGTCGCTGCAGGTAGGAGTGGGATGTCCTGATTTCACACGGAGCATCGCGGCTATTTTTGTTTTGGTGAGAGGTGAGTTAACAAGGGGGACACGCAGATCCTGGGGCGTCCAGCGGGAACGACTAACTGAAGATCGAGGTAATATTTCAGAAAAGAACACTTACTTCTGAAATGAAATCTCAGGTCACAGATTACTAGTTACACTATTAAAAACATTTTCTTCAAACTGACAAGCAGGTCAACTCCGAGCCGAGTGATGACTCTTAATAAATATCTCCTCATCTTGTCCGACGACGTGGCCAACCGCCTCGGTGTGGATGCTCAGATCTATGCACGCTGATTTGATTGGCAGACGAGAGGCGGTGCGAATTCAAACAAAACAACCAATCAAAACCGAGGATCAAAATCTGAGCTCATGCTGCCAAACGAATGGAGCCTGTCCAGATGAAGGCAGATGGCGAAAAGATGCAAAACCTCAGAGTGCATATTATATTCCACATATAGGATTTCACTGAACCTAATATATATTCAAATATAACCTCTTGAACAGTAACTGTGATTTGATTACATATTTTTTTCTCAGTAACTGTCAGACTACAGTTAAAATTACATTTAATCACAATGTTTCACAAAATAATTTTAAAAAAATTAACAGTTTAGTGAGTTAAACCTTGTAATTAATCAAATTTGTGAATATGATTTGATAATTTCATCATACTTTACTTTCATGCATTTCAAAGAGATGAACACACCTCTGATCAGCTGACATGTCACTTTACCAAGATATCACTGTCAGAATCATTTGTCAGGATTAGCAGGGCCTTGGTTTTGTCAGCTCTGTTGGTAACGGAGGTGAGTGAACGTGTAAAGGAATTAGAAGAGGCCGTCTACTGAAAACTGTTGAGCCGCTCTAATCTGAGGTTGATCCAACAATATAATGCGCTCGGCCGTACTTGGGGAAAGGGAGAGGGAGTCGACACCACATCAGGAGTGTCATCTCTGCACGGGCTGTAGTCAACTCAAAAAGCACACGGCACAGAAATATCCTCTCCACCCTCCTCAGTGTGTTCACATGTTTCAGTGATGGAGATGTTGGAGGGCTGAAGGCGCCGGCTGAGGCTGCAGCTCGCTCCTGTCCCTCGGGGACCTGGTGGTTGCCTCAGCTGTGGTATTTATAGTGCACACACTCCCAGGTGTGTACAAAGTAAACACGGTGGACACTGTCAGGTACCACAGCGACCGGGGCGGGAAGCAAACCTCCTCATCTGCCAGCTAGTTACCAAATTATTTATCAGCTCACTAAAACACAAGCCAGAGCTTCTAAACTGAGCTTGATTAGGTGTCAAAGAGGAAAGTAGACTCTCTTAATGAGCCAGTGTTATGGACTTTGTCTCTCACCCTCCGGAGCTCATTCATATTGAATAAAGCCCATTAAGAATGATAAAACCAGATTAAAATGTTTTATTGCGTTTTGGCGAGATAGATCTGTCTCTGTTCGTAATCAAAATGTTCGCATATATCAATGCGGCAGATTTAGCAGCACAGATTCTCCTTAATGTGACTGTAGTGAGGAGTTAAATTCTCATTACTCCCCACGACAGTTAAAAATTTAGTTGAAGATTCACACTGTGCTTCAGCAGCGAGAATCTCTTCTATAATCTCTCAGCCCCATTTTACACAAGAAGTTTAAAAATGATTTTTAATCTCGTGTTTTTCTTGTTAGTTGTGCACATAGACGAGGACACTGTGTCTCTTACCTTGGTGGCTGTGTGATGTCATCACTGACAGGTCGGTCAGGTGGGTGTCCACGCAGTGCGGCGAGCTCGGTGTGTGCGTGTATTGCCGAACAGATGTGTGTGAGCGTTCAAGAGCAGATGTGATTTACTGAACAGGGAGTCAACCAGGAGGTTGTTATCCTGCCAAAACTGCGGAGAGTGTGTTTGAATGCGTGTTCGGGGCTGATCCAACAACCGGGACGCTCGAACAGGAAACAGGAAGCAGACGTCCGGCAGCAGCGGCAGCCAATCTCCATCAGAATATCGATTCAGCTTCTCCAATCAGTGAGGTCGCTCGCCGTCTCACACAGGTACCAACCTATGAGAAAAAGGACAATGTTACTAACTTCTGATGAAAAAAACACCAGGTTTCATCTGATATCTGAGGGTTTTTATCTACACTGGTTTAAAACCCTCACTGGAGCAGCATATAAAGAAGTCAGTCTGATCTGCATTTGCACCGATGGCAAACGAATCGGGTATCAGCTCCAACTGAAAACACAGTTTCTTGGTCATTCTAGAAATCTGCGTTTCCACTATTAGTTTCAATTATTCGGTCAGGGTGTTAACTCACATTAAAATGATGTCACAGACTGTGAAAGAAGGAAGTGCGAAAATGACAGTTCTGGTATCGGGTCTGAACACAGTACGAGTGGTGGAACTGGGAGTAAAAAAAAAAAAAAGCTGTAGAGATGCATCCTTTTAACGCCTCTTACACACACACGCAGCCCGTTTTCCACTTATTCACAGCATTGATCTTTTAATGTCATTGATTTGGAGATGACAACCGATGACTGAAGTCTTGGAGTCCATTTACTGTATTGACCTGATATGGCTTAAAATAACTCTGACAGTTTTACGTCATCGAAAGAAATTATACTTAAATATTGAACAGGAAATCAGGAAAAATGTGCATTAAAGGTTAACAGCAAAGTAAAAAAAAAAAAAAAAAAATCATCTTTATGGGCCTTGTTTTGTTTTTGTAATTAAACCTTTACCATATTATCATCAATTAATAATCTCATGGTTTCAGCCCTAAAGCAGTCTTAACCAGAGTAAACAACGTAAGCAACCAGTTAGATAAGTTATGACATCCGACCTTCAACAAATAGATGAATTTGAATTCTACTTTAATCTGTTATCAACATCTTTATTTCCTGGTTTGTGTTTTTTGTTTGTTTAATCTGGCCAGTTTCTGCTCCCTGAAATTCACCTGAGGGTTTTTCAGAGTAAAACACTGTTGCCATGCAGATCCAAGACCACTGTTAGGAAATCAATACAAGTTCAACCGTACACAGCAGGAAGCTGTAAACCAAACTGGCAATAAATTGCTTGTCCCTGACGTGGTTTCTCTTTGACTGCTGGTGCTCCAGGATTTTAAAAGAAATATGTAAATAGTATGATTCACTTTCACTATGAGTGCAATAGTCACGTTACAGTCTCACCAACATGAGTTTCAAAATGAAGAAAAACATTGATTCCTCTATTTTGTTTAGGGACAGCTGCTCTTCTTAATTTTTTGAGGTAACTGGTTGGTCTTTTTTTTGGATGTTTCTGAATATAAATGATTGTTCCTTTCTTTGTTTTGTTCGGAGAGTAGCCTGAATTCCTTGAGCCCGGAGCGGTAGTGTCAGTTGTAATCACAGCTCGAAGCCCAGAGCATCAAGTCGACTTCTCCACTACAAATAGAAGGGGTGAAACTGCCCTAGGGCGAGGTGGGTAAAGGGGTGGGGGGGGGGGGGTGGGTGGATGGGACGGGAGGGGGGGGGGGGTAGCGTGCATGTTCACGCCCTTGTGTGTGTTGGCAGAGGTCTCCGAGGTCCTCTGAAGCAGGATGGATATGCGTGCGTGTGTGTGTGTGTGTGTGTGTGTGTGTGTGTGTGTGTGTGTGTGTGTGTGTGTGTGTGTGTGTGTGTGTGTGTGTGTGTGTGTGCATTAAAGAGTAGGGGGTGGGTCTCAAGACGAGAGGGCCAGACAGTGCAGCCGCAGGACAAATTGTCCCCCCAAAAAAGTCGGTCACTGCACAGCGCACGCACACTTTGTGATGGAAAAGCAAAGCAAAGCGGGGCGGGGCGGGGAGGGGCGGGGGTGGGATGGGATGGGGGGTGGGGGGGTGGGTCATGGGGAGAAGCTGACACTCCAGGGGGGCTTCATGCAACACCATTCTCCCAGGGCATCTCATCTGTCTCGGGAAGGGTATTCATGTGTGTGTCCAGGGCCATTGTCCCTAAAATGGGCTTGCTTGATGCAGGGTGACAGATCTGGGGGGACGAGCCCTGAAGCCCAGAGAGAAGAAATAATAGAAAACACAGACCTGGATATGGATTAAAGGAAAATTAGAGCAACGTTATGAAAGAATAGCTCAAAAAAAAGCACCAGCTAACGTGGAATAAACACATATTTTTGTATTCATTGTGATGGCTGCTATAAATGGGCCAAACAGGAGGGTGCACTAAGTAAGCCTAACCCTGCACCCCCTCCAGTCCAAACACAAACTCCCCCAACATACCTAACGACAAAAAAAAAAAAAAAAAAAAAAAAAGTATATCACCATTTCTCACTACTATTTCCGGATACAAACCATCTCGTGCGCTAAGCGACACTTTAAACCAGCCGTAGCGTGCTGTTTTGATGTTGCTTTAACAGCTTCAACAACCCGTACGCCCCCATTCACAAAAAAAGAGAAGGAAAAAAAAAAAAAAAGAGAGATTGACGCATGCAGAGAATTACCACCGCCCATCCCGAGCCATTCACACACACTCAAACACACTCACGCAGGCCTGTACCTCCGTTTTACACCTTCTTCTTGCATGTAAAACGACTAACAGGCGACAGACACCATGAACTACTATGAACATTGCATTGAAGCCTAAGGCTCGGCCGTGCACTATAAATAGCTCAGCAACAATCGGCATAATAAACATCGCCTTTCCTTTCCTTTGCACACCCCTCCTCCCTCCCTCCCTCCCTCCCTCCTTGTTGCCTACACACTTCCCGCCCGCAATAGTGCAATAAACCGTATAGAAATTATAAAGCGAAACGCTTTTTAAGATGTGAAATTCGTTCCTACCGCGTTCAGATCGCGATCGGGCTCAGAGGCAGCCGATAAAAAAATATAAAAAAAATACAACCGGGAAGCCGAAAGCGAAGAGGAGCAGAGTGGAAACTTCAGCCGGACATTGTTTTGATGAATCCTGTCTGTTGTGCGTCGCATCCCCTGCCTGAATATCAACATCAAACGCGGGCGCGCCACATTCATCACGAGCTCACCTCCACGGGCCGCGGGCAGCCCAGTCGTCCCAACATGTGTCCTTTTATTTCTCTCCCATGTTAAGGGTTTTTTTTTTTTTTTTTTTTTTTTTTCTCTCAGCGCTGAGGGGAGGAGTAGGGGGGGGGGATCGAAAAAAAAAACAAAAAAAAATTCATCTCCTGACAGATTCCGCCATACTGGATTTTTTTGTTCCAGCCCCAGCGTCACATGGAGCGCCCCTGCGTTTACCAGAGGCGGGGTCAAGCCTGATGAAAATGTGATCAGCTCCGAGGATACGTTTTGGATGAAAGGTTGGGACTATGGCTGTGTCATTAATCAGGAAAAAGGCGTGTCCTGTAGTCCCGCATGCAGTTCCTGAGTGTCTGATGTAGTCACTAACTTGCTTTAATAACTTTTTCCTATCCCCTTACAGATCCATAATATGCATATAGGAGCTTACGTTTCTGTATATTCAATATTGCCTACTAATATTGCCTCCTGCAGGATTTTTTTGGACACTCCATGTCCAGTTTTGCTTCATTTAATCCCTAAAATACAATATTTTCTTTCCTATTTGTACCGGGATTTCCTGTATATCAGTGAGGAATTATAATAACTTTATTTTTTTTTAATTTTTTTTTTATCCTTATTAACATCGATAAGTGTGTTTGCACCACTCAGGTTTAGTTTACACCAACTTGATATTACTTTATGGTATTTTTCTCCATTGTGATCATTTTAGCTCTAATATATCAACAAACCCTTGTCGTGTCAACATGTTTTGTACATTTCCTATTTTGTTTATTAAAACATGTATGTTGTAAATTACAAATAAAGCTACTTGGTGCCTGAGATCTATCACAACATTGCCAACCTTCCTGGCGTTATTCAACACTTTCTATTAGTAGTGGCAAAATGAAACAAACATTTTTATTTAATTCTTGCTCATTGCAACAAGAAGCCTGCTGCCTGCTGTAATCCGATATGACTTTATTTCCATTGCCTTATATTGGATTTTGCATCTCAACAGCCACCCACAGGCAACACTGCAACACCACCGCCTGTTGTAGTTGACTCGATTACTGTAATATGCTAACCGGCTTCTACATAGGCTGCATCTGCAGGCAGAGACGGTGTTATTATCCAATGAGTGCAGGTAGACTACACAGCTCTGATCGCCGTTAAGTCTGCTCTCATGCCTCCGGGCCCCTTTGACGGCTCACTGAAGTTCACTGAGAAATTTTGGAAGGATTAGACTATGGGCTTGAAAGAGGCAGGCCGACTAACCAAAGAGGAAAAGTGGCTGAAAAAGCACCGATACCGTTTATCTTTAGTTTTCCAATCACCTTTCCTTTACTTTTAGCTTTTAAAAATTGTTTAACCATTACTTTTAGTTGACTAGTTCGACCTTGTAGTTGTTGATTATAATGTGACGGCATTTATATAGGTCATTATTATTTCTCTTTCACGCTCCTCCTCTACAGGGAGGTCAGACGTCATGGTGACCAGTGAGTCCCCATCTTGCTCAGGGCACCTCAGCCTATGACCTCGGGGCGGGGCGGGGGAGGGTGGGGGGGGGGGTCTGATGCTCACTGGCTCCCGTCCCGACCTGCCCTTTGTCACCATCGACATTTTTAATATTCAGAAGAGCTTCTTGTATTGTGTTTAACTTGGCCCCAGCTTTGTGTTCCTTCACTACAACTTGTACTAATCGGGATCGCTCCTCTTTTTGGAGAGCACGGGGAAGGCCCGTCAGGACAGCCGTATCCATAGCAACAGAGGCTTATAATTTGGAGCTTCGGTTACGTAATGGCGGTCGGTCTTGGAGGCATCTCTGATGTTGTGCTTGAGTAAGCTCTTTGGGGCTTTTAACCTCAGAGCTGTCTGACTGCAGACCTTCTTTCTCTGTGTATCCATGAACACAAACATAAGATAAGTTTTCCACTTGAGATAATTTAGACTTAGTCTTCCAGTTTAATTCATGTTTGTGAAGGCCACCTAAATACTTTCTGCTTCTCTCCAAACAACAAAAACTAGAACGGCAACCTTAAAACTTGCATCGAAAACTTTTGAAATTATAAATTAAAACCCCATATAAGCTGATGAATAGCATATAAGTTTAAAGAAATTGTATTAGCAGGCATTTAGGCACAATGTTACTTAAAGCAAAATATCATGCAGGTCTAATATTTAAGATTTGCAAAATTAACACAAAACAATGTTTATTTTTTGCAGGTTTTTAGTTGTAATTGAAAGTATTTTGATCTGCTGCTAGATTAAATAATCAATCAAAATGAATTTGATCGTGAAGGGAACATGAATGTGTGCTTGTGTGCAGGTTTAGTGGCAACCCATCACGCTACCACGGCTAAAAACGACACTATTTATTGTTGTTAACTAAGAAAATTGAATTCATAAAAGGCTTTAAAAGATGCATTGCTGGTCTGTTTTTCACCATAGTAAGGAAGCAGTATCACTGCATTGTCTCATACAAAAAGCTTTGAGTGCTGTGAAGGAGCACAAATTGCTCTTGATCATCTGCATCTGTATTGTTTTGTCTCTGGGCTTTTGCTGACGCAGGCATGCATAAAACACTCAAATGTGTGCATGTGTGTGTGTGTGTGTGTGTGTGTGTGCGCGTGTGTGTGTGTGAGTGAGTGAGTGCGTCCAGGGCAATGATGTCAAAGCAGGGATTAGATTGGTTTATATTGCCCAGAGCAGCACATTTGCAATTCAGTGAACACACTCGGGCTGCCAAATCGCTGAATATGTTAGTTTAACTATTTTGCATCCAGGGGAGAAGACCTCTGCCCCTTCTCTTTAAGGGTTATGTCATGTGTGTTACTATAAGTCCTGTGTTTTTTGGAGGACGATGCCTTTAGAGGCGTCTTACATGGCTCGGGCTAAAAACACAGCTCCTGAGTAATGATGTTCCAAAAATACACCATGTTTTCTGGCCAGCGGCTGGAAGAGGAGCCGTAATCAGGCTGGAAAGTCAACAAGGCGAGCGCGGAGGGCCTGCACAAACCTCCGCTCTGCTACCACAGCAGACACATCACACACAGGCTGTGGACCAGACCACTTGCAAAACACACACACACACACACACACACACACACACACACACACACACACACACACACACACACACACACACACACACACACACACACAACTGACTGTTAGTGGTTTAAGAAGGGAAGCCGTCGTCTCACCCAACACGGTCCCACATGAGTCACACGCGGCGTGCAGACAAAAGCGCTGCAGACCTCAGCGTCATAAAGAAGCTTTGCTTTGGCCAGCGAGGAAGAAAACACTTCTGAAACATCTCGCTGTGCTTTTAACAGAATGTGATGGGACTGCAAAATAACAGCTTCTTATACATATTGATGATATTATAAGTGTTCAGCAGTTCTCTTAAATTGCTTATATGTAAAAAAAAAAAAAAAAAAAAAAAAATTAGCCATGAAATCTTTCCAGGATGCCTTGAAACTGAAGCGATTAACAGAGAAAAGAGAGCAAAAGGAGCAATAAAGAGTTCTTGTTAAAAAGAAGCAGAGTCAAGGCTTCTTACAGTCGAGCCAGTTAGTCTAAAACTTTCCATCAAAGCCACGCTGAGCTGCATGGAATAATTACCTCTCACGCAGCAACAGCTCCCAGGCCTTATTGCTGATACTGTTTGTGTGTGTGTGTGTGTGTGTGTGTGTGTGTGTGTGTGTGTGTGTGTGTGTGTGTGTGCAGTACATGCACCTTTACACACACACACACACACACACACACACACACACACACACACACACACACACACACACACACACACACACACACACACACACAGGAGATGAATATGCTTCCATGTCCTGGTCAGGCCGAGTGTGTGTTTCCATGTGTGTGTGCCTATAAAGTAACAGCACCCCAGAGCGTCCTGCTTTTCAGATATAAACCAGCTTGTCGGGGTGATAAACCGAGAAATGTTGTTATGACGGGTCGCTCCTGGTCTCTGCTGTCCTGATGACGGCACAGAGAAAGCCCACCCAATGTGCTGCTGCACAGCGTCTGGGCAAAAACAGGCAGATTTAAAAGACAACCCACCAGTTCTGAACAAGGCATACTTCCTGTCACTTTTCAATTAGGTTAAAATGATTCCCTTAACTTGCAAACACACTTTTACAGCTGCAAATTAAGTCAAGTCTGGTTATAATTTTGACTAAACCAGAGAGGAGTTCAGTGTTAGAAGAAACACAAAGCAACATCACAACAACGTAGAAATACTCCAAAACAAATGCTACATTTAAAATCCTAAAATAAGATCTGTCTAAGAACGGGAGGGCTTGACCTTGGTTAAAACTCGGAGCTGAAAGAAGCTGCCTTTAAATAACAGAATGAATGTGCAGGTCAAGTTTTAAAATAAGAATGAACAATAACACTCAGGTTCTTCCCAAGACGTTCACAGTCAGATGCCTTAGAAGAATCACCACCAGGTCAAGATTTGTCCAGTACTGAATGGTTGAAAGAATACCTGCAAAACTAAAGGCCTTCCCATCAGCCTCAGGTGTTTACTTGTGCTTAGTGCTAATTTGCAAATGGATCACATGGTTTCTGATATGATATTTCCTCTCATTCCTGACCATAGGCTGTGTATAAAGTATGATCCTGACTGGCCTGTTCATCTGCCCTCCTTTTCTTTATTCAATTGTATTGTCAATCATTTTATTTATGGGCCATAATGCGTCAAAGAGCTGCTAAGCCTGAAAGAATTTCCTAAGTCTGGGTTTTTAATGGAGGCTGTGAGTGTCTCATGATGGTCTCGGTGCTGTTTCGGGGCAAAACGAGGACTACTTGCAATATTTCGGTGGGAAAACCAGTTCATTTAATTATATGGCAAAATATCAGCTTTTGAATAGGTATTTTTGTAACATTCACTAAAATCAATGGCCACGTAACCGTAATAAAAAATATCCAAAAATTTGATTCATACTCCGAAATGCATCTGACAATGTTATAGGGTTTTGAAATGATGTGAATAGGAGCTGAATGAAGGTCTTTACTGGCACGAAGGCCTGAAAAAACCCTGCAGAAACAGATTGATGAAGTTAAGAAGCTGTTGCTACTAATGTGATCTAAGTTTCCAGCATGAAGGTTCAGGGGCCTCTTCCAGCGTTAGTCATAAGCCAACGGAGAGTTTATAAATCTCTCGCTCGCTGCAGATTTAAAACGTCTAAATAACGTACGCGCTGATATTTCCACATCTCACCACATCATGAGATGGTTGTATTTTTCCAGGGAAGGCTCGAAATGGAGGTCCCTCGCAGCCAGTAAAACTTATTTGGGCATGTAGTCGGTGAGTCATGCCAGCAGCATATAGCAAGAGGCATAAAACTCCAACCAAAAAACCTGAAGTAGACAAACTGTGTTAAGTGTTCATAAAATATCTCTGGCCAGGGAATGTTTGATGGAGGGATCAAGGAAGAGAGAGCTCTGCTTCTATGTTCCCCCTGTGGTTTTATTGCAGGCTGATGAAGGCATGTGAATAGTGTGGATACTCACATCTACACCTTTTGTTTTCAAGTTCTTCTGATCCTTCCACAATGCTCACAGAGGTCAGGGGTCACAGGTCAGGGTCTGCAGACCTGAAGCTGGGCACGTATTCATTTTAAATGTAATACTTTGGTCAAGGACACTTCACCCCTGATGGTGGCACTATACTTTCTGCTGTGGCATTTTTAAAAATGAGATTTCCCTGCAGGGTCTGGGAGCGTTGTTTCCTCAGAAGATCATAAAGGACGTGTTCATTTCATTTGATAAATTGTCTAAATATCCTGCATTTAGAGATGCTGACATATCTCTAAACTGCACTGTTCAGCAGCCAAAACGCAGATGTGAGGCACCTGACACAGTCACACTATTTATCTTAAAACATCGGGTCCTTATTAATTAACCCTCAACCTGATTTTAATCATGCAGCAATCTGTATATTATTTATAATATTAAGAAAATGCAATGTCATTCGCAAATTTGTCATAAATGCATATGATTGAAGGATAAAACAAAGCATGGGTTGGACTGACTCAGCCAAATGCAATGTTTCACCTTCTGAGCCTGTAATAATAGATTTGTAATAACAGGTAACCTCGTGTCGGTGTCTTGAGAGAGGAACAGTGAGTGTTAATCAAGCAGCTGTTTGAACAAGAAGGAGCAGAGTATCGCAACACGAGAGAATCGGCCAAATCAGATAGAAAGGAATGAAGAACACTTGGCCGTGATATTTTGAGAGTGAGTAAGTGGCCACAAAAAATTTGCCCGTGCAAGCACATTTTTGCCTTTTGGGTCGCTTCTGGAGAAACGAGGTCTATTAATATAAAAGAGGACAAAAGATCAGAGCAAATTGTTATAATTTATTATTTTATTTAATCAAACTTAATATTGATTAGCTTTATTAATATTTCAATCTCTGAATTTTTGTATAACATTACTTGCATTATAACTGTTTTAATGAATCTCTTATTGCGAAAGCGTGGGACAAACTACTAATAAATTAATTACTGCCAACTGAATCTGTCAGAAATATGTAAATATATTTTTTTGAAACTGCCAAATTATTATTAAAACATCTAAATTGAAACACAATTGTTCCTTAAACATTAAAAAATAATTAGTAGCTGCAATTATTATAAGCGTCGTCACGTCTTCATTTGCCAACACCGCCATCTCGTGGACGAACAGGTACACGACGCCAAACGTCGTGCGTGACTCGTCATCATTACGCGTCCGCCACAACACGTGAAGAAAACATGTCGAGGGGAGGTTGTTGTTTTTTTCCCCCCCTGACTTTTAATTGCAGCTCGTCTCCATTCGTTTAATACGGGAACTTTTAACCCCGTTTGGACTCGGTAAGTAGCCGGAGAGCGACGGGAGGCTAAACTTAGCTTTACTCCCCTTTTTATTTTTTATTTTTTATATTTTTTTTTTAGTTTCCGGTTGTTTTGTTAGCTTGTAGCTTTGCTAACAGCGTGGACAACATGGAGACAAATTCCATTGAGCTCCACGGAGACGAGGAGATCATCGAAGTCATCGACCTGAACGACGCGGAGCCCGGCCCAGGTGGGTGTGACGGATTACACCCTCCTCAAAGATCACAGATTGCATCCACAGTAACTCACCCTCTCCTCCTCCTCCTCCTCCTCCTCCTCCTAGATGACCTGGCTGATGACTTGGAGGACGTGGACTTCGAGGACATCGGCCAGGCAGATGATGAGGGCTGGGAGACCGAGGACGAGATGGAGGCTGAGGCAGAGCAAGATGACAGTGAGCTCACCTTCTCCAAACACACAGGTAAACAAAAACAAACATCCTTCAGACGAGTCCACGTGGCTGTCAATCAATGTCTCAATGTCTCTGGCTTCCTGTCTCCTGTCCAGGCTCTGTGTTTTGCGTGAGTTTGGATCCGGCCACAAACAGCTTGGCTGTGACGGGAGGGGAGGACGACAAGGCCTACGTGTGGAGGGTGAGCGACGGGGAGGTTCTGCTGGAGTGCACAGGTCAGAGGAGGAACACCCTGCAGACGCTTCATCCAAACAAACATGGTGAAACCGGAGCTGACAATAATCTGTGAAACACTGAAATAGTTTTGGTTTTTTTTTGTTTTTTTTTTCCTGTCTTTTGTCTCCGCAGGTCACAAAGACTCGGTGACGTGCGCCGTGTTCAGCCACGACTCGTCCATGGTGGCTTCGGGCGACATGAGCGGGACGATTAAAGTCTGGAAAGTGGAAACCAAAGAGGAGATCTGGTCCTTTGAAGTGGGAGATCTGGAGGTGAGGGCTCCTGGTCCGAAGCCTTTTTTTTTTGTGTGTGTGTGTGTGTGTGTGTATTGGGGTTTTTAAATGGATGTGTGGTCTCGTGGAGGAAGTGAACGATCAGACACCGTTGAGCGAGGCGCACAACCCGCAGGAGTTATATAAAAATGCAGCGGAAACTAAAGGAAAATAGTTTGTGTGTAAAGCAGCTGTTAAAACGCCTCCTTCTTGGCTGCGCCTCCTCCCCAGTGGTTGGAGTGGCATCCCTGCGCCCCGGTGCTGCTGGCAGGAACAAACGACGGCAACATGTGGATGTGGAAGATCCCCGCAGGAGACTGCAAAACCTTCCAGAGTCCCGCGTGTCAGGCCACCAGCGGCAAAGTCCTCCCTGACGGTGAGAGACACGGGGAGTACAGGGACACAAATTCACTCACAAAGAAACAGAAAAAAAAGCATTCACGGTATTAAAAAGTTGAAAGAAGCCGATTAACAACAGAGATTTTTTGCGCAGGTAAACGGGCTGCGGTGGGTTATGAGGATGGGACGGTGCGCGTGTGGGACCTGAAGCAGGGAAACGCCATCCACGTCATTAAAGGTGAGTTAACGGCATTTTGAGTTCTCGTCTCGACGCTTCGATTCTTCAGGGTGACTCACGATGATCGCAACGAAATTACAGCTGCGAATACGGGAACTTAAAAGAGGAAGTGATCCTCTGGAGAACATCTGACGCAAATTCAGAACAACAATATTTCAAAGGTTGCAGTGCAGCCGGCAGAACTTCGTCTTCCACACACAGTTTGCTGTTTACGGTCGGATGTTTTACGCTCTGCACGAACTACTCGTCCAGTTTCCCACAGATTCATCATTCAAATGCTGCTGTCTGTTGATCTTTCCTGTAACTGTGCTGCTCCGACTCCACTGGGAAAGTGATATTTGTATTTATTGAGATGAGAAAGCAGTTAAAATGGGTCATTGAGTAATGGTCTGTTTTTAGATTAATTGTTTACTTGCTGAAGTGGTTCTTCCAGCACAGTTGCAAAGTTTTATAAATAAACTGAAGGCATTGATAAATATAAGCTATTAATGGAAATGATAAAAGTCCCGGACATTAATCAAATACAGACATGCAGATAATCAAACAGGAAGTTGGAGGACAACTACAATCAACGTCGTTGATATACTGAATTTCATGGTGGACATTTAGTCGTGGCTCCTTTTGACAGGTCAGGACGGACACGAGGGGGCGCTGACCTGCCTGGCATGCAACAAGGATGGATCTCTGGTGCTGACCGGCTCAGTGGACGCCTGTGCCAAGCTCATCAACACCGCAACGGGCAAGGTGGCTGCCATGACGACACAATAACAGGCAGACGGGACAGGAAAGAGGAAAGAGGAAATAGGAAAGGTCGATTGGCATCTTCTAATATCTGTGTTTGTCGTGCGTGTGAAGGTGGTCGGAGCGTTCTCCGTGGAGGGAGGCAAAGCAAAAGGATCGAAAGACGAGCAAGAATCCAACTCCGTAGAATCTGTGGGATTCTGTAACGTGTGAGTTGTTGAGAAACATCAAGATTGGGTCAGTCGTGGAGGGAATCCGGCTTCAGCTCCTTAAACGTGTTACCTCTCTCATCCTGTCCAGCCTGCCTCTCATCGCCGTGGCGTACTTGGACGGGACTCTGGCCATATACGACCTCTCAACACAAGCGTTGAGGCACAGGTGCCTGCACGAGGTAACGGCCGCCATCGGGGTGGTCTGGTTGAGTTGCTGTAGCAGATAATGTGTTAAAATAAACATCCAGTGATAGCAGGAAGAGAACGTCGAGTTAAGGAGTTACGTTTTGCAGTTTACACAGTTGAATATCAGGACAGTTTGTTCAACGTTTTTTTTTTTTTTTACTGCAAGAAAGAAATGATGGTAATGCACTTAAAACAGCCCCTTTATTTCTATACTGTAATAAAAATAGGATATTGGCTGTTCGCAAAGGTGATTTGATGGTTTGTAAATGTCTCCTGTTGTCCTCTCCGCGCTCCTCCAGGCTGGCATCGTTCACCTGCGGTGGGAGGAGTCTTCTTCTGTGGTGTCCACCTGCAGTCTCGACGGAGCGCTGCGTTTATGGGACGCCCGCTCTGGCAACATGGTGTCCGAGTACCGCGGCCACACCGCAGAGATCCTCAACTTCAGCATCAACAGGTGAGATGTCACTCCAACGCTCGGATTAAACAGCACGCCGGCTCTTATTGAAGTACAATGTTGAGCATTTTTGTTGCTTTGTGTGAATACCCAAGCAGAAAGCAGATTTAGATGAATTAGTCTTCTTGATCTCCTCCTCGTCTGTCCTCAGGGAAGCGTCTCTCGCAGTGACCGCTTCAGGAGACAACCAGGCGAAAGTCTTCTGCCTCCAAAGACCTGACCGGTAAAAGACAGACAGAAGACAAAGGCGAGAGGAGAGGAGAGGACATTTTTCAGGAGAAACATCAGAGACATTTCATTATCAGACTTTATGTTCACTCACATTGAAGGAAACAGGTTCCCTTCTCCTCAGGATTTTTAAGTATTTGCGTTTGTGGTCCTGAAATCTTGTGATTTTGTAGAAATGTAGCAACCAAAAGTTCACTTTTCCTCAGTTGTGCTTATTTGGCAGATGTTCAAGCATTTTCTAGCACACTTTAAGTAACTAAGACTCTCTTTCAAACAAAATTGTTCCTCACTATTTTAGTTCAAGTACGCTCTTGTTGGAGAATCTGACAGCCTAAACAAAGTGAAATTCAAAGTGTGATGCATTATAATGTCTCGTGTTCAACATCTGTTTTAGTCCTAAAATAGATTTTAGATATAAAAAGATAGAGAAGGGAAGTTTTTTTCCATAATGGGAGTATTTTGTTTGCCAAATGTTTTCCTCCCTGAAGATGTGTTTGTGGTCTTCCAGCTTTCCGACACCTCGTTTTTGTTGTAAACTCAAATGTAAATACAAAATAATTAATAATATACTTTCTTTTGGGTAACCATTAAAGTTCATTTTCAGCTGAGGGCTGTTCTGTGTCTTGTGTTCACTTCCTCTGAGTTCATATTTATCCATCTATTTCTGTCCACGTTGATCAGTAGTGATAAGATGATGATGCATTTTGAAGCTGTGAGCTCAGACTGGATGACTAAAGTGGTCATTTGGAGGGCTGGGAAATGATGCAAGGTACCATAAAATGTTTAAACCAAGTGGTCTCTTGGCTTGTTAAGATGGTTAGTGATTCTGTTATAACTCAGATCTTTTATCAGATATGAATAAAAGGGAGGATGTGAGTCAGTCTGGGCCTTGAAAGAAAGTAGATCTTCCCACGGCCTACGTGTGATAAAAGGCAGAAAATTGCAGCCGACTTTAACTTTTAAAAGTTTTAATAACACATTTAGTTGTTAATAATTGAATCCAGGTTCTGCCCCAGTAGCCTTGGAGTTGTCCATACCATGTTTAACACAAGTCGGTCTATAATATGTATTTATGAGGAAAAAAAATGAACAATTTGAAACCGTCGTGAACTACATTTCCTGCTGTCAGGAACCACATTAGCTCTCCAGTCACTTGTGACCTAGTACATTTCCATTAGCGTGTGACTGATAGGAGCCTATTAAACCTAAAGGTCAGAACATTTTTTTTTTCTCACAGCACCGGTCTGCGTCTGGTGGAAAGTGAAGCATTAACATCACAGCTGTGACTCAGTGCAGTGCATCCTGTGCAGCTGAGTGTACAATCATTGATATTAATGGATGCGAGACTCTGGGATGAGCGGTCCGAGCTCTGATTGGTTACTTACACTCTGATGAAGACCAGACTGGGTCGAACTTAAACGTTTTTAATTGTTCTTATTTCTGCCTGCTGGTCCTCCTCTCTGCTCGGCTGTCCCATCAGGAAGAGGAAAAACCAACGTCAGTCGGTATCCTGCGCACAAGTGCTTCTTCCTTGTACCTCAGCTCACACAGTCCTTGTGTGCAACTGTGCATAACTCACACAGACAGCCACGAACACGCGTTTGCGCCTTGCGTGGACACCGTTTAGTCTGATAGAAAATATGAGATTTCAGGTAAAAGCAGGAGAATACGCTTTCTATTCAGCTCGAAGGGGAAAATAACAGCTGTCGACTCAGGCGTGTCAGGAGACAGCAAGTGTGTGTGAAGTGCGGAAGGATTCTCACCTTCGGACCTCCACGGGGCCGAAACAACTTTCTACCACTTCAAGCACAGAAATGGAGAGCTGATATCAGTCCAGTGCCAGACGATCTTATTAATCTTATCACGTTACATTTTTCGATTGTATGCAGAAATAAACCAGATAGAGGAACGGTTGTGCAGAGCCAGGAGTTCCAAGAAAGCCGAGGTGGTCCGTCTCCGTCTGAAGATGTTGTGCTTTTCATGTCCAGCTTGTCCTCCCTGCAAAGTGTCTGTCCAAACTCACGTCACGTCATGGAACGTCTGTTTAAAAGCATAATCTGACTGGACTTCGTCCATCTCAACCGGCACCGGGTCTTCTCTAAACCATCAGCGGAGGAGTCGTCCGTGTTTGGCTGACAAAGCAGGTCACCACCGGCCCTCCATCCTACGCTGTGTTTAAATATGAGACGCGTATAACAAGCTGTGGAGACGTACACACTTTTGTACGTGTATGTTCGGGTCAGTGCTGGGCCAAATAAAAGAAGCAAATAGATCAGAGAAGTTTTACACAGAAGTTAGCTCTAAAAAAAAAAAAAAAGTCTGGGCGTCTAATTGGCCTTATTAATGTTTAATAAAAGGTAATCTCTTACAGCGCTTTTAGTTGAGGATGATAAATATCTAGGTTACATGTTACATCAGGCGGCTGTCATGAGGACAAAGCGAAATGTTCTTATCGTGAACATTTTTATCCTCCATTTGTGTATGTGGACTTAAAGACAGTGATGGAAAATATCTACCGGTAGTCAATGGATGTAAAATTGTGCAAAAAAAGCTTGTTAGTTGGAAGAGGGTTGGTGGACACTGTGGCCCGGTTGCCCAACACAGGAAAGCCACTGAACAAGTGCTGCCTCCTCCTTCTCTGCACTTCCCCTTTAAAGTCCGAGAGAGGAACAGTCTCACACTTGGCTGCTCGCTGTCTCTGTCATAATTCGCCGTGAGGTTTTGTAGAGGATGATGTGGCTGAGTTCGCCGAGGTCACCTCGAAGGATGAAGAAGAAGCTCCTGTAGTTGGTGGATATGATATATAGGGGAACATGCGTGGAGTTATCAGGACAGTGACAAGAAGCTGTACTTTCATTACATTTAGTCTCTTAAGACTGGACATCACAAAAAGGTAAAAGTCTCACTAATTTTGCTCCTTCAGTTTATTCATTGCAACAGATCCTCGTGCCTTTCTGCTGTTTTTAATCATTGCTATTCTACATATTTTAACATTTCATAGATTCCTGCATTACATAGTATTTTAACAATTTGAAATTTGAAACAGCCCTTGTATTTAAAATTGAGAAATCAGTTTGCGTTTGTTTATTTACCTTTTAAAGACAATATTTGGCGACTTTGAAACCAGAAAACTGTATTTGGGGCTTGAAGCTTTTTACATATATGTGAACAATGACCATGCACGTGTAGCAATGTCTATAACACATAAGGTGCATATTAGTATATATAGTAAAGCTTAACCATAAAGCCTGTAGACACAAAGCTATGTGTAATATATAGGTGCGGTTTGTTGGAGTTCACTGTGACAATCTGTGTATATTTTACTTCTGTAAAAGTCCTGTAAGCTTCGTTGAATTATCTTCTGGATACGCATCACTTTCCAGACTATAATAGACACAGAGACGGTTGTAACTCCAGAGTCCCGGCTGATGAATTATTAAAAGGAAGCTTAACGTGTGCTCTTATTTGCCGTTGGCTAACAAAGAGGTCACATTTGTTCGGGTGGCAAGGAAACGACAGAAAGTAACATTGCGAGTTATAGTTGTGGGGTTTTATAACTGTTCCTGTGTCTCTTTACATAAGACAGTTTGTGTGTCTCCTTCCCTGCAGGGTAGCTGCATGTTGATGAGACTGGAGACAGGCTGCAAAAAGGAGGATCATAGGATTTCACGTATGATGGACTACAACGACTCCCAGGCGCTGCTCTCTGAAGAGCACCTCATCTACATCATCACCGTGCCGCTGTCCACCTCCATCATCCTGTCCAACCTCGTCATCATTCTGGGCATCTCCTGGAACCGCCAGCTCCACAACACGCCCAACTACTTCTTCCTCAGCCTGTTGGTGGCCGACATGTGTACGGGCGTGGCGCTGCCCTTCATCCCGTTGATGGGTCTGAACCGGCAGTTGAGTTTTAGCTCCTGTCTGGTGGCTCACGTGTTCCCAAATTTCCTCTTCTTGGCGTTCCTCTTCAACCTGGTAATGGTCCACTATGAGCGCTACGTCTGCATCGCTGACCCGCTGCATTACAACAACTTGTGGATGCATCGCAGCTTTCCTCTGGCGCTGCTCGTGGTGTGGGCGCCTCCACTTCTGTTCGCGTCTCTGCCTGCTTTCGGGTGGAATAACTGGACGGGGCCCGATTGGGACGGCTGTTGCGCAAGTAGCCAAAAGTTAACGTCTCTTTCAAACTGTTCCACCAACGGAACCGCCTGCTGCTCGTACAGGCGGGTGTTCCCCAACGCTTTCATCTACTTGGAGGTGTACGGAGTCGTTTTACCCGCTATTCTCACCATCGCCGGCATGACCGGACGCGTGTTGTGCATCACCCGGGGTCAGCTGAAGGACATCTGCCGCCTCCATCGTTCGGTGGAGCGAGGGGGTCAGGCCTCGGACCGGGCGCAGAGGCTGAACCTGCGCTACACCCGCTGCGTGGTGGCGGTCTCGCTGACTTTTCTCGCTTGCTGGGTTCCCTATCTCATCTACACGCATGTCTGCATAGCAGTCTTGATCAGTGACACCAGGTGGAGCTCCACCGTGCACATTGTGCTGTCTTGCACCGGGATCGGAAGCATGGCCGTGGTGCCGCTGGTGCTCGGCCTGGCCAACAGGCAGTACACGGAGCCGGCATACAAACTTCTCCAGAAACTCAGGGACAGGTGGAGGCGAAGGACGCGGGGATCACAGGACGTTGCACTCTGAAAGAATACTGTTGAATCCAAACATGGAGGAAATGCTTGTTTGGATTTATTCTGTGGCAAATTATTTATTGTTGTTCTTTGAGAAAGCCGCGCAATTGGAAGAAGTGATTCTTAAACAAGGCAAACAAATATATTAGACAGAATAAAGGCGGCATAAGATACTCACTGTGCTCCTCCCCTGGACAACTCCCTTAAAACAGACATATAAGCCTAAAGAAAGCACAACCAGCTGCTGTTGTAGTATTTGGTGTGATGGCAACCTTCAATCTTCTCATCAAACTCTGAGAGAAAATCAGTGTGTTCCCCAAAACCTCTGAACATCTCTCACATTTGGACAGGGTGTGTTTGATAGATCCGGTTGATGCAGATAGCATTAATTAACAAATTAGCTGGAGCCAGGCAGTCTCGTTCCCTCCTCCTCCTCCTCCTCCTCCTCCTCATCCTCCTCCGGTTCTCCTCCGTCTTCCTGACACATATGTAGTTGATATCCAGATGTGGAAAACATGCTGGGACATGGCTTAGGAAGGCAACGCAGACGTCCCCGGACCTCCCTGACCCCAGCAGTCCTGACGTCCCAACAGTTCAAACCTTGTTTGCTCTTTAATTTCATTAAAGTCTGCTCTTCCTCCTCAGCTCGCCTTCGCCCCCCCCCCACACACACACAGTGTGTACACATTAAAAACCCATTGTAATTGGGGGGGAAATCATGCATGACATGTTGTGTTTAATCAAGCCTCAAATAAAAAAAAGCTTATTTCCGTTGAATGGATCTTTACAGCACATAAAACTTCAAAATACAAGTAGCAGATGTTTCTGCAAGGCACGAGACCGCTTACACAGCATTTAACCTCCCTCAAACATTTCATCGAAATACAGCAGAGACTAGAAATTCATAACGTTGAGGATTTCCATATCCATGTTCTAAATGCAAACATGACCTTCAGCTGATGTCTGTCTCCTACATGTTCTTGCGATGCTAATCTCCCCAAGTCTTTTGGGATGTATTACAGACTGTGGATACAGCCGTTTCCCCTCCTCAGCTTGCATACCAGTATAAAGATAAACACTGGCGAGGGAAGTAGGAGTAAACACTGCAGGGTGACAGATGGAGCAGATCTACGAGCAGTCAAAAAAGAAAGGTTTTTTTTATTTTGCTGGTGCTCTGGGGTCGAATAAAACACTTTTATTCACAGGTTTTTCACATTTGTGAAACCTTTCACAGCTTTTTCTTTTCACATCTTGACCACATTAGACCCGGTACAGATCTTAAACCACGATACTAGATCTGTACCGGGACTAACGGGGATATCTGGGATGATAATGTGCTGGTCTCCAGTTAAATTTATATCGCACCTTCAATGATACACACATACACATACTCAGGCACTTACCATTAGACGACTTCATAACAAAACCATCCGTCTGTTGTGAGTGAAAGCAGCCATGTCCATGTCCATGTCCATGTCTGTGGACACATTCAATCAAGCCTTGAATATTGATCCAACAAGCCTTTGTTAAAACTTCTGGAGTGTCAGCCAGGTTACTATGGAGACAGATAAGCTTCCTATGGCTCAAATTGACACGTTTCAAATGTTAAAAGTACAGGAAAAATATTTGAATTTAATTTTTTTTGTTGTTGTTGTTATATTTACAAATATAAGATTCAATGTGAATGCTTAAAACCACACACACACACACACACACACACACACACACACACACACATTAAATATAATCCTTGACATAACAAGGCGGTTAAATCCACGAGCCTCTTGCCTGCCATGTTTCCTGACAGTTTTTGGTCAACGGCGAAAACATTAAACAACATAATTATACACAAGCAACAACTGTGACTCTTAAAATGTTGAGTTTTAAATTGGACTTTTCTATTAAACCACTTACTGTCAAGGTTGTTTTGTTCCGTTTTATTTTTCCTTAATTGTTGTCAGGGCGTTTTCACACCTGAAAGTCCAGAACAATTAACAAGCATTACAGGTGCAACTCCTGACGTGAGTCACATGACGCATTTTGAAGTTCAGGTGGCGCGTGGGGAAATCAGGAAATGAGAATCTCTAATTAAAGCAGAAAACACATTTGTGCACTTTGCAGATAGGCTGGTGATGTTCTTTAGGTATTCGGGGTTAGGACCATGTTTAGACTGCACTTTGGTGACACAATGTAAAGTTTTGGATGCGTTTCTGAGCAACTGTATATTTGAATAAAAGTTGAAAAAAAACCACACATATTGTTCATGGTTCTTTATTAATTACATTTATAATCCTTAATCTAACAGTAAACTATCTGATATCTTGTGATTACTTTGACAAATTTGAGGTACTAAGGTACACACACAGGATTTCAGACATATCTGATATATTTTGTAAAAAAAATAGAGCCCCACTGAAACCCCTTTAATATTGTACTTGAACTCACAAGTTACTTCTTTTATTATTCATATCATTGAGAAACCTTTTCAGCCTTAGACAAACTCTCCTTTTTAGATCACACAACGTTGGGGAGAAACAACTAGAAGAAATCTGAGAAAAAATATAGCTGCTGGAACACCACAAGTCTTTACACATGCAAACAAAGATAAGAAAATCCTTTCAAAAACACGGCTCAACATAAACAAACGTCCACACATTGATGCAGAGATTCTAAAATATTCGACCTGCCGTGAAGCTGATGTCAGACTGTTCACTCTACCAGAAACCACACAAACAAAAGAGATTGATTAAAACTCATTGGGATTCTCTAATAACTTAATTGAAAGTTTTTCTTTTCACATGTTATGGATGTATTGTCATTCTGCAGAGAGAGGCGTGATGGACAGTCGCCCTCTGTCAGTCGCTGTAACAGGAGCTTTCAGACACGACTCTGCCTTCTTCCACTTCCACCCGGATCAGCAGACGCTTCTTGGCGAAGGGGTCCGTTGGTGGACTAATGGTGGTGGCCGGGACGAAGGCGGGTTTTGCAGCTTGTGGCTTCTCTGGTAGGTGTTGCTGCGGCGGCAGGTGAACTTCTGCGTGCAAGTAAGGACGTGGATTGGTTGATTTGTTTTTATAAATCTGAGCAAAAGAAAGGTTTGATTTTAGTGAAGCAAAAAGCACGAAGCAAGCAGGAGAACGCTGGTAGGCTGTCCGTGAAATGGATGCTGTTTTTTTAAGTGTCCATTTATTTATTGATTGATTTATTAAAACTCTTTTCAACAAGGGTGCATTCATGACCTACTGGTAAGTAGGGATGTTCTGGCTTACATGTCACACGGTGAAATTAAGGTGAAATAACCAAACAGCCAGACTTGGTTAGACTAGCCTACTCAATTTGCTTGTTATTTTAAATGTTAAAAACAACAGTACATCAAAATGTGTACTGTGCAAATAATATCAATCTCCTGAGCTCCATTTGGTCCCTGTGTTGGTTTATATGGATGCTGGCGAGGTCATTTGTCACTTTTGTGTTTTTGCTGTCCACATTTAAACGCTCTCAACTCAAACAGAGGCTTGTTCCCAAATGGGAAAACTTCCAATTACCAACTTCTTGAACACACGACTAGTTTCTGTACATTTGCCTTGTTAAATGGCTGAATTGCTTTCACAGCGGTGCAGTCATATATTGAGAACTTTGTTGTGTATATTTCTGACATCAGTAGTTTTGCAATCGTGTTTCAGTTTTAAGCCATTAAATCGCTGATAATGTCTTATAGCTGTTTATTTTGACAGAATTAATCAAATCAAAGAAAAACACATTAACATGTAACAAAACAACCTGAAATTCCATGTCAATATAATTCTTATGGTTTTTAGGGCTGCTAATTTCCAAAACAAAATGGTTCTCACCTGTGCGGCGCATGAGGTCGCTCATTCTTGGCAGAGATGGAACAAAGACAGTTGTTAGTGCAAGCGTTTCTACATGTAAATATGCTGTTTTTAATTTCATACATATTGATGTGAAGTCATCTAAATCCCCCTCTGCTTTACATACTTCTGCTCCTCGCCCTCCAGCAACTTGAAGTAGGTGGCGATCTCAATGTCCAGGGCCATCTTGAAGTGCAGCAGCTCCTGTTGTTTGCGGATCTGTCCAGCCAGGTCATGCTTGGTCCGCTTCAAGGCCTCTTCCAGCTGGGCGATGTGCTCGGTGGCCTTGTCCATGTTTTCCTCACCTTCTTGTCTGACATCATTGATGCTCTTCTTCAGGGAGTCTTCCTAACCGGAAAAAAACACGGGAAAAAAAATCAGCTGCTGGTTGCAGGGTTTAAAGTGTGTGCAGACCCCTGAACTAAGTGTGCATTTGTGTGGTACCAACCTTCCTTTTGAGAGCCTCCAGGTCTCCACAGAGCCTCTGGATGAAGCGCAGCATGTCTGAGATGTCCCTCGTTATGTTACGCACTTCCTGCTCACGCTGTCCTGCATTTAAGACCGTGGCACCCGTCTGAGGGGAGGGCAGAAATCAAAGAACTTATACAATCTGTTTACAAGTGTTAAGACTGATCTTTGTGGTAGCAGTCAGAAAAAGACTTTTCCTCACTTTTATATGGTTCCACTGCTCAGCTTCGTTCCTAGTGCGGGTGGCCATTATTGCATACTGATCCTTGAACGTCTCAACGATCTCGTCCATGTCCAAAGAGTGTTTGCTGTTGTTGCGGATGATCACCGTCTCATTATGGATGTGCGACTCCAGCTCCTTGATCTCCTGCAGGAGGCCAGACAAACAGGAGGGCAACAGTCAGTGGGAACTTATTTTTTACTTTCATCTTCTCTCGTACTCGATATCATTGTGTCATTACCTCATCATAGCCGACCCTGAGGAAGCTCAGCTTTTCCATCAGGTCCTCCAGCTCCAGAGCCAGCTCTACTGCCGCCATATGACCATCATCTACATCCTGTAACACACATATAAAACACATATTATAAGTGTATTGGTGCCTCGATGGCATAAAGTAAAGACATTTCTTCTAAAATATATAGAGGTGCACTTTATTTGCAAAACAAAGTGTGGTAAATGCACTGCAATACAGCAGTCTTTTAGAATTAGCAAATATAAGACAGATTTGTAAACACTTAAAAGAAAAAAGCAACATAAAAGGCATACAGTACCTTTTTGGTGACAATAAAAACATTCTCCAGCTCAGCTTTCTTGTCCATCTCATCCTCGTACCTGAAAGCAATGAAAAATAGAGTCAAAAAGCATTTTTGCAAAGAATTTGAGCCCTCTGGGTGTACACGGTGTTTACAGCTGCAACAAACCAGAGAGACTAGAAGACCCAGAAGAGCAAATCACTGAGTAAAGTGAGCTTCGCTGTGACATTCTGACCTCTTCTTGGTGTCCTCCACATCCTCCTGGTTCTTGAGCAGGTCGTCCTTCAGGTCGTCCTGGTCGTGGAGCAAAGTCTCGATCTGCTCATCTAGCTCGTTCCCCAGCTGCTTCACGATCGCGTCCACCTTCCCCTCGTAGTCCTCCTGATCCTTGAGGATCTTCAGCTTGGTGTCAAGCTTTTTGTTATCGTCCTCCAGGCGTTTCACCTAAAACAGAGACAAGGTGAGGGGAATGCAGGAGGAATTTTTTGCATATTATATAATTCAGGTTGATAAGAGTGATGATTTACTCTGGGAAAAAGAATAGAAAGCTTGTGGACAAATGTTGCATCTACATCTTTGTAGTTGTTACCAATGTATTAATAAAACAGCAATGCACCTTGAATCACTTTACATTTCTTGTTATAATGACTCACCAGTGACTCTTTCAGACCTCAAACTTAAGTTTTCTAATTTACCACAAGGTGGCGTCCTACATGTGCTTTCAACAATCTTTTACATGAAGACAGTTGCAGAAGGAGTCAGTTTTCGTGGCCTCCGGTAATAGAATTGATCAGAGCAGATAGAGGCTGACTCAAGCTCCAGGCAATAAGCTTTACATTCTTCACAAGGGCCTGATTTTACTCAGATCACAGATTTTGCACTGGTTCAAATGTGAGAATGAAAGAGGAACTAGATAAAAACAAATAGAAAAAAAAAAAATCAAGGAATACAGAAAGTGAGGGACTTACGCAATTATTTACCATTTGAATATTTTTGGAAATAAAAAAAATTACCTGAGACAGAAAGAACTAATATCCAACATAAGAGAGAAGGAAGACATTGTAAAAATATTGTTTAAAGTTGGTGTTTTTTTTCCTGTTTTTTCCTGGTTTTTTGTGATTTTTCAATCGAATATGTATTGCTCAATGCATTCATTAAATACTGCTTAATTGTTAAGTCCTTTTACATATGATCAGTAATTAATTAATTAATATAGCCAAAGAGTTGTAGTAGGAAAGGTATTAATTTAATTTACAAACCTTGTCAATCAACTGGACGAACTTGTCATTGAGTCCAAAACTCTCGTCGTTCTCCCTGGATTTCCCTGATGAGTCGAGTTTGTTGCTGGGCTGGCTTTTGGCCGGGCCTTCAGTGCCCGGTGTGTAGGACTGGCTGCTGTAATCTCTTGGTTTAGACATACTGAAACTTGTAACAGTGAGCTGACGTGTGGCTGAAACAGGTGAGCAGCGAAGGCACCCACACCCCTCCAGACCACCTGCTTTTAAGGTGGACAGGGACCACCCTTCACCTCCCCCAAACTGTCCCTGCGTCCAATCAGAAGAGGCCAAGTGCAATATTACAGTGAAAAAAATGAAAAAGTCAACATGGAAAACTTGAATTTGAACTCCGAACCAGTTTTTCCAGAAGTGGTCTTGAATTCCAAGAGCCAATGGCTTAACTGAGGGCGGATTTGTGCGTAAAAAGCAGGTATAAAACCTACCTGTTTCCTTCACATCCATCAGGTGACTCTCCAGCCAGGATCATTCTCTGTTGTTGTCAGCTCTTTATCGTCCAACAATAATCATGTCGTCTAACACCGCCGCCAGCATGTTCGGTGGAGCCGGTGGAAGAGGCTCCAGGGCATCCGTGTCGAGCCTGGAGGGGCTGCGTAACGTGCTGCGCAATGAGACGGACAGAGATTCCGCTCCCGTCTCCAAAAACGCTGCTGCGCCCGCTGCCGCTTCACCGGCTGCTGCTCTTGCCGTCCCCGCAGACGACAGGCAGATAAAGCGGGGCCTGAATGATCGGCTGTCCACCTACCTGAACAGAGTGAAGCAGCTGCAGGAGGGAAACTGCGACATGCAGAAAGAGATCGATGACATTTTGGCGAAGAGGGAAACACCTGAGGAACGCAACTGGGATGAAGTCCAGAAACCCCTAGAAGACCGCAAGAAGCAGGCGAGTAATCAGATTGAATTCTTGATTCATTTATGGGAACACATATGATCAAATTAAAAAAGAATCGATTTAAGTTTTTAGATTTTTTTTTTCTTAAGTAATTAAATTAAATTATTAGTACTGTTAATAAGTCATTAATTTATCCCCTCAGATCAAAGACATTACCATGGACAATGCAAAGCTGCTTCTCCAGATTAACAACACAAAACTGGCCAATGATGACCTCAAGAAAAAGTGAGTGTCATGCAGTCGAGATGAAAGATTGTTTTAAAAAATACAGCTCAGGAAATAGTACCTATGGGAATTTAAATGAGGCCACACTTTAGATCAAAATAGTCAGAGGTATTGATTGATCACTGTTGGGCTCCTCTTCCTGTTTGCAGACTGAACGATGAGACAGAGGCCCGGAAGGAGTTAGAGAAAGACCTGGAAGATCAGAAGAGGGTCATCGATGATACCAAACTGAACCGCGAGCAAACACAGAAAGAGATCGACCTGGTGAAGGACAACCTTGCTCAAATAGAGCAGGAGCACAAGGATGTGAGGCTGGAAACCAACACATTCAAAAAATCTTCTCCTGTACAAATAGCGTGAATCATGTGGCAAACTTGTAACTGTGGTTCTTGAAGGAGGTGGATGCTCTGCATGACAAGATCAAGGACTCCGAGGTGAAGGTGGAGATTGAATCCCAGGACTCCAACCTGCCCGAGATGCTCTGCAATATCCGCATCCAGTATGATAAACTAGCCAAGAAGAACCTGAAGGAGACAGATAAGTGTTACAGTAGCGAGGTACGTCACCTGCAGGATCTTAAAGGCGATCTGCTGCCTCTTGTCTCTTTATCTCACTGCCTCCTTCTTGTTTTTCCCCTCCTTTAGTCTGACAACATCAAAGTAGAGGAGGTCCAAAACGTGGAGGCCTTGCAGTCTGGAAAGACGGAGCTCAAGGATCTGCTGAAGCAGAAACAAACTCTGGAAATCCAGATTCAAAGTTCACTCAGCACGGTAACCGCACACAAACGAACACACAAGCCTTTTCAGAAACAGTATGTCACTTGTTCCGCTGCCATAAAATACAACAAAAACACAACATAACCTGAAACCACCCACACAGCAATGGCTGTCAAGGCAAGTTTGGAGATGCCTTGTTTGGACACATAGACCCTCAATATTTTCCTCTTTTACATAATCAGCCTGCGGTCGGAAGAAGTAAATATTTATTTATCATGTCAGGAATGATAAAAAACCGCCTGGAGGACTTTTAGTGTACTGGTCCTCTTCATAAACATTCCTGACTGCCGTGTCATTATACTGTAAAGATGCTACTTTAAACCAGAAAAAAACCTCCTAATCTGTCTCGCATCAGTCTGCAGACAGCTGGATTAATTCTTGCTCAACAAAACCAAAAATGACCATGAAAAAAGTCTAAGCACTAATTTAAGGTCTTTTCCTCTTGATTTATTACACAAAGACAAAAGACTGAAGAGATTTCGGGGTGGGATCCCCATAAAGAAGTGACTGTGTGTTGTCCTTTCAGATCCGCAACCTTGAAGACACTTTGAGGGCAACCAAAACGGAGTACGGTCAATGGATGGCCCCAATCAACCAGGCGATACTCAACCTCGAGTCAGAGCTGAAGGAGGTGAGGTCCCAGGTGGAGCAACAGGTGGAGACCAACAAGAACCTGCTGGGTGTCAAGATGAAGCTGAAGGAGGAAATCAATAACTACCAGCAACTGCTTTATGGCATGACCGCTGATACTGACAGGTGAGGCAAAGTCACGGCTCAGTACTTCATCACAGCTGTAGATTTCAATGTGTCATTGTCTTTTCTTCTCGAGTCCACAAATATTTGCCCTAAAGCAACAAACTCTTCCTTGAGAGGGTTTAAAGGAATAGCATCAAAACACGGAAATGCTCACAGAAGCACGGTGTACTTGTTTCCATCTCTGTAAGTTAGAATACTTTATGCTCTTCTCCCCTGACAGCTTGGAGTTTGCTTTAGAGGATGCACTGCACAGTGGTAAGTCCTGGATCCAACAGGAAAAAAAAAAATTAAATCACATTGCATTTGGGCTGTGACCGGATCGACAGGTTTACCTTTATCACCAAAGTATCTTTGACAGGCTTTCGATTTGGCATTGCAATCTGACTCCTCACAAACAGGAAACAAAAAAAGGAATAGTTTTGAATGCCTTTTGACTTTCTTGACAAGGATTTTGATAAGAGGATAGATACAACTGTCAGAAGGATTAGTGTTAATCTCAGTGTATCAAAAGAAGCATATTTCTCAAAATGTCAAAACTATTTCTTTACAGCTTGTCACATAACACCACTAAACTGCACTTTTACTGTTAGATTGCATGTAATCGCACCAGATTTTAACACTACATGGGGAAACAACAATGCCACTAACTAAACAATCAAAGAAAAGAAAAAAAAATCTTTTTTTTCACTTGATTCTGGCAGAAAGCTGAAGGACCAAGAGCATGTTTCTAAACACATTTATATGCTTGAAGGCTGTAAGATTAGTTTCATCTTTTTGTTCACAGACCAGCAAAAGACTGAAGCGGATGTGCCCAAACAGCAGGAAGAAGTTAAAGAAGAAAACCTTGTACAGCAAGAAAGTGCCCCTTCAATCAAATCTGCTCCTCCAAAAGCACCTGAAGAAGATAAGCCCCCTGAGGTGGAGGAAGGACACGTCGTCAAGGCAGACGGGTGCTGTCAACCAGGACGCAGCTCCAGTCAGCAGCCCGGCTAAAAAGAAAAAATCAAAGGATTCATCCTCCTCCTCCTCATCTTCTTCCTCCTCCTCCTCTGAGAATGAAGAAGACCAAAACGGAGGGTGAAGTGGCCAAAGCTTGATTTTTAAGTTTATTTCTGCTCTGTTCTTTTCAGTTACTTAACCAAGCATTACATTAACATTGTTCTTTACCTGTGGAGTTCCTGAGATTGTGTTTGATCAGATCTCTGTGAAATAAATAAATTTGGTTTTCAAAGAGAATGACCCAACCTTCCTTCATTGACTTCTAAATTATTCATATCTAAATTATGAGGCCACCTTTGCACAAAGTAATCATAGACATTATCATTTTGTGAAAAGCTCTAAATGTGTATCCCTGGGTAAGTATGCAGATGTCAGGGGTTTCATAGAAAGCATGTGGTGTAGTTCAGCTAATCTAAGAACCCAAATATACCTTTTTTTAATCGATTAAGAATTAATTTGTTATGAGGAAATTCTTAAAAAGTGCCCATAAATGTATTATTTGTGCTAACCAGTAGCTCAAAATCCAAATATGTTAAATTTGCCATCATGTAAAAACATCAAATTCTCACATTTAAGACAATTTTAAGACATTAGACCAGATCATCCTTTAAAAGTTTAGAAAGCTTGGCAAAATATCCACATTAGCCACGTTACACACAAAGGGATGCTTTTTTTATGAGTGATTTATTCCATTTTTTCAATTGACGATGGTACAGACGACATAAAAGCACAGAGGATTAGGGGATCGAAGTCATCCAATATATGGATACTGCATGGTGAGGGCTGAGGGGCAAGCAAGAGTACCAAATGGAGTAAAAGATATCGTATCAAAAATTTCTTTCTTTTTTTTCATATATATATTTATATAGGACTAATAATTCTCTTTTAACTATGCAAAGCAAGGAATGCCCTTTTTTCATTTATCTTGAGCTTTGGCTTTCCCTAAGTGGAGCCAACATTATTATTCATCAAAACAAAAAAATCTGGACACAGGGGTGTGGGTGGGGGGCATTTGGAGGCGTCCTGAAGTCCTGTCCGATGTGGCGTCGAGTCTCACTGTGGCGCGTTTTTGGGCGTGTCCACGGCGGGGTTTGGGTTTGTCGGGTGGAGGTCAGCCTCAGCGGGAGAAGGTCTTTCCACTGTAAAGTCAAACAAAGACACACGAGACGTCACACAAAGTTCACCAAACAAAAACAGCTTCACGTCATTGCTGGTCAGAAACTAAAAATTGTTGGATTTCCGTATGATAATAGTGAGCCCGACTCTTTCAAAGGTAACAAAATTTGTGCGTCAGCATCTCTAAATCTCGCGACTGAACTTGATCCTATTTTTCAGTATTTTGTCATATCGTCAGTCGTACTGTTATCGTGATAGCAATTTAGGACCATCTTGCCCAACCCGGCTTCAAATTTAAACACGAGTGATCACAAGAGATCTTCTGAAATGTTTATCCCTCTTCAAAGATGTTGGTTGGGCTCTCATCTTGTTTTAGTTACACATTACCCACAGAACAAAGACTCTCTGGACTCCGACAGTTTAAACTTCCCCATTATTACAGAGCTACATGGCAACGAAACAGTGCACACGCAATTATTTGGATGTTTTAGTGAAGCCGAGAGCTGTAAAAAATCCCATTCTGACTCATTTCAAACAATGAAATAGCTGCGCAGGGAAACACCTCAAAAATACACAGACCCAAAGCTCACAAAGAATCTGTATCTGAAGACTGAATCTGGTGGTGTTTTGCTTTCATGAGTCAATTTAACGGATGACAAACATCAGTGTGTCTTCATCAAACATCCGAGTTGTGGGAGGGCAAAGAGGAGGCTTCAAACAATGTGATTAAAGATGTATGCGCTAAAATAATATCGTATCCTCCCTACATGATGCATTCGTGACCATTTCAGACCTTTGATGTGAACAAGTGGCAATCACAGCACAGATACCAGAGGAGAGCGGAGGCGACTTACGACATGGTCTTCATCTCCTTCTTCTCGGCGTCGGGTCGAGCGCGGTTCAGCACCTTGAGGAAATCTGACGTCTTGGCCCGCATACGTGTGTGAATGTAGGCCTGCAGAGAAATCGCACGCATGAATGCACCAATCACAATCCATCATGTCATCTTGCTCTGTTTGTTTCCCATGAGGATGCACAAACACATTTTTGTGCACAGGAACAGGAGAGGTCATTTGTTTTGACAGTGCATGTCACCAGCACTTGTCTGACGCAACATCCATCACATGCCTCATCCAAAAGATGGCTTTGATTGGGGTTAACAGTCAGGAGGAGGCCAATTAAGGACCCACTTAAAGCATTTGTGTTATGCTTACACAAATGCCCACACTCTACCACAAAAACCTGTACGATCAGGTAAAACAAGCCCTCCTCAGGTATTGCTTTCGTTTGAGATCACCGATGGTCGGTGTTTCTACTGCGGTAGAAAATAAAGGGCAGAATGAAACGTATGATTACAGAGGAGGACTTCAGGACCTGTGCGTGGTTAATGTGATTAAAATGTAGCTTGACAGGTTTGTCAAGAAAAATTGCAATTGCGAAAACTTCTCATAAGAGAAGAGAGCTCGGTCTGAAGCCCCAAAAGAACAATAAAATTAGCAGATTTATTTAAAAATAACAAACAATATGGTTATTAATCGTCCAAAAAGAACCATCTCCTACAAACTCCAACAATTTGACAAATTTAGGTGGAGTAGATTAGAAATTTAGAGGCTAGAAAAATAAAAGATTATTCAATTCAATATCCATGAATATATTTATATATAATTTAAGGAAAGTTTGTTTTGTATACTGTTTGGCTGCAGTGTTTGGACCCTGGTTGAACTCACCTTGGAGCACTTTATGTGGTAGTGCAGGTAGTCCCTGAAGGTGTGGATGAGGTTGATGGTGTTGTCTCTGGCATTGGCATTGGTGTGACGAGGAAACAGGACTGAAAAAAGTCAAAGCAGGGAATGTCCATCAAATCTTTTGTCCTGTAATTACAATGGAGTAGCTTTACCACGAGGAGATCGGCTGACGTGTGCTGACCGAAAGTGATGTATCCAATGTTGTCCCCGACAGCAGCGTCTGTGTCCTTCAGCTCCAGAGGAGGCTCCCTGTGGTTGAACAGCACCTGGGGAGCCGTGTGGCTGGCTCTCCGACCCTCTTTGAACTCCTACACGCAGCAAAAGGAAGTGGTGAATAATTCATTTCAAATTAGAGTAAAACAAAACCATTTCTCACAGCTGGAAGAGATTAAACTAATTTGACGAATTCAGAACAAACTATATAAAAAAAAAAGAAAAAAAGAACTTACTCACCAGTGACCGTCTAAGATTTTGGTAAAGTGTGTTGAGATTTTATTTTTGTGTATAATGTCTGCAGTGTCAGCATCAGTCTTAACGAACCGACTGACTTGAAAGTACATGTGGCCTCGCTCACCTGCATGAAGACTTTGCCGATGATGACATCGTCGTCGTCTTTGAACACCGTGCTGAACACCACCGTCACTCTGTCTTTCTTGGCCTCCACATACCTGAAACGAGAGCAAAACCCGTCAGTCACTTTAAGACCTTCAGAGAACCGAGGATTAACACACAAAGGGGAGCGAGACCCCAAATCTTTTTCTATGACTTTAAGAACAAATTTCCATGGTTACAGTAAAAATATTTACCATACTTGTAGTTTCAGTACCCCCGTGAAATGTGTCTTAACCACTTTGTTTCATTTTAAAACCCTTCTGCCTTTAAACGGCATTTGAAAGTCAAAAGCTCTCCCCGACGTACATGGACTCGTCGTCTCTGTAGTGGACCACGGCCCTCTGTTCGCCCTCTTTGCCCTCTTCCTGGAACTTGAAGTACTTTTCGAACACAGAGGCAAAGCAGTTCCTCTTGAGCATCCCCGCCTGGTGGACGACCTCATCTTTATTGGCTGGTAGCACGTCCAGGTCGTAGAGGAGGGACACGTTGTAGCCTGAGAGGAAGCCGACGAAAGATGAATAATAAATGAATCACATAGAAGTTTTAATTTCACAGAAACCACAAACTAAGAACTCTCGACTAAAACATTTCATCAAAAGTGACAGGGATCTTGAAAGTGATCTGATGTTAGCGGTGTAACAGTTTCAAGTAGAAAAAAACAAATACAAGTTATTGTTGTCAGTAATTCCTAAGAGGAGATCAGTAACTTACCAGCCTCCGGTGAAACCAGGAAGTTTCCATAGAGCCTCTTGAGCAGCTGAAATGAAAAATACAACTTCTATTTGTCTCATTTCTCTAAACGCATAGAAAAGAATATGATTTTAAAAAGCAAAATTTCAGGTCACAGATAAATAACAGGTCTAAAAAAACAATGTGTAATTAATATGTGTAATGGACGGGAATTGCAAATTAGCTCAGGCTATGTGTGTCGCATTGTTTATGCCACACAAATAAACATTCAATAAAATGTATATTGAGCTTTTAACCAGGTTCTGATCGCTGCTGCTTTGAGGAACAATATACGGATCGTCTTTCCTTCGACTACTTTCAAAACAAGCCTTTGATTTTAGAAATGACAGTGACTCTCGTAGCCGGCGGGAATCCTGTGAAATAAAGTGGTTTCAGAGAAGAAAAGCTTCTAGCAGAAGTGTCAACACCAAAAACAGCTGAGCGAAAGATAAACAGACTTTCTGCACAATAAAAGGCTTTTATACTAAGAGGAGGTTTGTGTGTCCTCTTCTCAAAGAGAGGCCCCTTCTCTAATGGATACCTGCCATCTTGAAATGAAAACGAGGTTGTAGGAATATGCAAATCAGACTCAGGTATGCGAATAATGGACCACCAAAAGTCGTCCATGTTTTCTCCTCGGCTTTATTTTAACAAAGACGAGTAAGCGAGAACAGATAAGTATGTGTGAGAATAAACAATAACACGCTTTCCCCTCCGTCTGCTCCTTTAAACTTTTCACAGGCAGAATAAGTGAACGTAACACTGTTCAACCATTCACTCATCCCTCTGCTGTTGACTTTGAGGGAACGAGGAGGGAAACAGCTGGATGGCAGCCAAGTCATTCACACACTCTGGCTGCTGCTCAGCAGTCAGCACTTCCTGGCCTGGGGTGAGTCACACAAACTCACTTCCTGTTTCTACCAGAAGCCTCAGCAGCTGCTTTCTTCCTTACATGGCAACAGAGCTCTTATGTTGTAGGTGTTTGTGTGTGCGCTTGTGCGTGCAGAGTGCAAAAATGACCTCAGTTTTTTTTTAACCATCTAAGATTTAACAGAAATCAACCACTCTTGAATTGTGCTCTACGTGTAAAGAGAAGTTGAAACCACTTAAAAAAAAAAAAAAACAGATTCCTGGCCGGCTCTGTTGCGTTACAACAGATTTTCTCTCGTTCACCTCATCAGCGCCGTGCTCCTGCAGCTCCTTGTAGAACTTCAGCGAGATGCTGACCATCACTTTGGTCTTCTCCCCGTTGGGGTTAGAGATGTGGTACAAGACGCCATCGAAATCTGCGGCCAAGATGAACAACACTTAATACTTGGCATGTAACACCCTTGACACAAACTACAAACCTCAAGCCACGTCGGCACATTAAAATGAATTCGGTCAATCTCGTACATTAGATCTGACAGTTTTTTTTAGTGTTGCAGGGATTACCGGCAGGGTTGAACGTGTGCAGGAAATGTGTTAAATCAAGATTTTATGGTCTGTTTTGGGTTTTATTCAAGCAGAAAAGCACTCTGTGTTAAAAAGTGGTCTTTTTTTCATTGACACAATTAAGAGGGCTGCTCTAATTCACAAGTGTTTCACAAAACAGACAATATGTGCTACTAGAAAAAAATGAAAAGAAACGGCCGGTTTTTTGTGGGTGCATGAAAAAAGTCCTCCAGAGTTCTGGATGAACGCGTTTATTTTTGTGTCAGTGTAAACTTGTTTAATAAGCACACGAGTCGGTAATTCAAAGTAAGTCTGCCTTTTTTTTTTGCCCAAGTTGCTCATTATTTGTTTATCCAATGTTTTGTTTTTTTTGTATTTTACTACACTATTAATCAGTGAAAAACACACACGAGTGCGGTATTCGGGGTCAGAGATTAACGACCGAGGAAGCGTGTTGACAGTAAAGCCGGGACAAATATGCATCGCTGATTTAAAAGATATGTCGAAGTGGAATTTTAACACCAATCAAAAAAAAAAAATGAAGTTACGCAACTGTGACGCGAGGTGGAAACAGAGAAGTAAACAGCAAGCTGTTACACAAGATGCTCACCTGCAAACGTCACATCGACGGCCTCTGGTTTGGTTCTGTGAAGACAAAACAAGAAAGGAGAAGGACGATGTGTCAGTTAATTGATTGACAGGAAACAATTTGATCATTCTTACATTTTTTCAGCAAAGTAAAATAATATCTATTATTGCATTTCTATTCATATTTTGAGACTTTGCAGTATTTTTTTTTCTTCCCCCAGACCCAAACAAAAAACAAAAAGGTATTTTGGATAATGTTCTGACATTTTACAAAGTAAAAGAAAAAAAAAAGAAAAAAGGGGGGGCTACTTTTATTTTGAAATCTATCTTATCAATTATGATATTGCAGCGACTTGTCCCAGCAGACCTGACCGTGCTTGACTATACAGGAATGCGGAAGCTGGAGAAAAGGGGCGAGGGTTGGCTGAAACACAGCGAATAAATATCTTTAAAAAAAAATAAAACAAAAATAAAAACTTTAACACAATAAGAGCCGCCTCGTGGTTCGTGGCTCTTGTTATTGTGTCCACGACGGTTTTCCTGAACCCACTTTCATGGGGCAAACCCCCATTAAACGTTTTTTTAAAAGGCTCCACACCTAACATAGGTTGTATTTTTATATTTTTTACGTCTCTACGGGGTTTGAGAGCCACCGAGGAGCTCCATAATTCCCCGGGAGAGGGGGGTTGTTTTGGCACAACACCTCCCCCGGAGGGCAGAGACACACCCCGGCTTGAGGCGACCCGGTCGCAGCGGTCTTTCAAACACTCATTAAAACAGCATCTGTTTGGAAGTGAGATTATAATAATATATAATATATAATAATAATCGGAGATATTCCGTCTCCCGAGACAACAACAAAAAATAATAATAATAAATAAATAAAAAAGGCGGAAGCTAGCTCCCGTTAGCCGCGTTAGCCCGGTGCAACAATGATTCTCACCCGTTGGACGCGCCGTCGAACTTCAACGTCAACGTCTCTTCTATGATGCGGTTGTTGATTTCTAACAGGATCATCGCAGCTGGCGCCGGGTGTCGAAGAAAGAAGAGAAATGACCGGTGTCCTTTCTGAATTATTTTTTATTTTATTTTTATTATTTTTTTCCTCCCTTGACAGACAGACGAGACCGCTTCCGTCGAGGCTCCTTCCGCCTGTAGCTTCCGCGTATTTTACACTCAGGACCCCGTACGGAATGGGGGTGGCTGTAATGTTGCCTGTAATAAAAAAAAAAATGTTTTTTTTTTTTTTAATGACAACATTGATAATTGAGGCAGTGATGGGAGAAGTATTCAGGTCCTTTACGAAAGTAATAGTACTAATACCACACTGTGAAAATACTCGTCATGTATTCAAAATCGTACTTTTGGCAACCATGGGGGCTCCCTGGAGAGGCCCAATGAATGTTTCTTCAACAGGTTTAGTTCACGACCCTCATCTGTCTCCTCCACACCTTACACCTCCCAAACACCTCTGCTGCCTCCACCCCTGATACAGGAGATCATTCCTGATACAGGAGATCATTCCTGCCGACCGCAATAAGACGGTACAATAACTCACCTCTGGCAAAATCCATCACACAACAATAACACCGTTGTCTGTGTTTCTTGGTTGTTTGTATATAATATATATAGATATATACGCTTTTCTATTATTCTATTATTATCTTATTGCTTCTGTATGCTGCTGTAGCGAAAAAAATGTCCCCTCGGAGATTAATAAAGTAAATACCTACCTACCTACTTATAATTAAATGGAGTGGTGGAATTCAACTAAGATGTACATTTACCCAAGTAGTGTACAGTTTTGATGTACTTGTACTGAGTATGTCCGTGCTATGTTACTTTCTAACTCTACTCCACAATATTTTGGAGACAAATATTGTCCTCTTTACATTTATATCTGTAGTTTTATATAATGAGGAGTAAGTCTGCAATAGACCCCCACCTCACTTTTTACATCAAGCAGGATTACCAACATAACAAACAGTTGATTCAAATATATATTCAAACAAATCAAATGAGCAGATCAGATGGCTGACTTGCATTCCTTCACCCAAGGCCATTTAAAATGAGCACTTTAAGGAACAAAGATGAAAATCTGTCTGGTACATAACAAACATTTTCTCAGGAACAAGATGAAATTCAATCCAGATTTTAATCAAACATTTCCTGATCAGGCAACTGTAACCTGGCTTCCAAAGAAGGTTCATGTCCGTGCCAAGTTCAGCTCTATTGTTTACTTATTTGTAAAAAAAAAAAAAAAAAAAAAAAAAACAGTAGTGCAAAATAAGTATGAGTGACAGCTGGCACAAAAAAAATCTTTTATTCCAGTTTAGTTGGAACTTTTCCAAAGAAGGGGAAATATCTGATGGTTCACATTGCATTGCAAATAATAGTTATAACATTATGGGCTTTGGCCGAACACTTTTTTACGACTTTATATTTACATTTCAGTTTATTTTTTTAGTCTTCTCATTTTCCAAATGTTGTTTTTGTATTTGTAATATGGATAATATTATCAAAAATATACAATATTTGAACAGATAGCAGATATACTGTACATGTATGTTGAGGAGAAATGCTGACTTCTTTCTTCAATTATTCTTCATTAAAACATATTTTTTGACCTTATAAGCTAAAAACAAGTATTACAGATTCAGATACTTGCTCAGTTTTAGTATGAAATTGGTCTCCAGGTGTGACAACACACACGGATATACTGTTGACCCAGAAAGTGTTTGCCAAAGTAACAAGAAACTAAAAACAGGCCCTTCTCGTTAGGGGACAGTCCTGGCAGTGACAATACAGTCATAAGGTCTTTATGTCACCATGAACAACGGCTGCAACGCAACACGTTGATTAATGCGCATCCCACCTCTCAACACCTGATTGAGGTGATTTATGGAGACAAAAGGGAGGTGGAGGGGTTTGTTGTGTGTCTTGATACACATTTGTTTTACTTAAAGAGCAAGAGAAGGAGGAGGAGGAGGAGGAGGAGGAAGAGGAGGGTCTCTCAGGGAGGCAGCACGGTCCCCTGTCATTACAGATGTTTGGGTATCATTTTTCTCTACATGCTCACTGATGTTTGTGCCCCAAAAGGTTCTCACCAAAATAAAAGAAATAACTGCGTTCTCCGCTTGCATACCTGCTCGCTAATTATTGTTTCACAGTATGTTATAGACAGTGTGAGAACAAAGCAGTGGCATTAGACCAGACTTTTGCATCAGCAAGAGTGACAAGTTTCAGTATTTCATTTCCAGAAAGTGCCCCAACCCTTTATTACCCAACGACCTCCTGCAACAGAGCCAAGGTCATCAAGCGCAAGTCAGCATCATAGTTTGACGTAGTTATTTCACAATATACATTTAGAACAAATGGAAAAGTGTCAGGTGCTATGAAATGAAATGAACAGTACAACGTTATTAATGTTATTAATGGAAGTGTTGTTGCAGTAAAATGTTCCTGTGAGCTATGACAGTGTTCGTTTGATCATTTCCACCTGTGCTTTACATGTCAACATATCTTATAGGAGAAAGACTAGTGTGTGCAGCAACACACTGGATGGGGAAGGAAGCTGGATATTGGGTCAGCTCCCCACAGAAACACCCAATATTGTATAACATTTAAAGAGATGCTCTTTAAGATGGACTCATTTAGGTGCCAAGCTGTGGTCATCAAGCAGTCAAGACAACACAGAAGGCTGAACTCCATTATTTTCTTACAGGTGACAATTAGAGAGGGATGTTTCGAGTCACTTCACACCTTGTTTGGTCTGGTGTGATCAATTTCTTGTTAAAGCTAATGTTTAGCAGATGTTAGAAACCTCTGAGTAGATATTTGTTTCTAATTGAAATTACTGAGTCGGCTTATTTTCTGTATGACGTTTCCCTACATGTGCTGCTCTTCTGCAGATTGAGATTTACTTTTATCCTGAATCTCTCACTTGTACTTACAGTTCGGGTGGCTGTTAAGCAAAGGCTCACTTTAAAGGTCCCATATCTTACACTGTTTCAATGTTTTATTTGTAGTCTTGATATGCAAATATTTTCGTGGTTTTACATACTAAAAACTATTCAAAATATAGTTTTACTTCTCTTTGGAGCTCCTGGAACAGGCTCTTTTGTGTCTATGCCTTTAAGCCACATTGAAATCAATGGACTTTTGCTCGGCTCGGCTGACATCACAAACTTAAGAAAGCCCAAACAGCTCGTCTAAACGGCACAGTTGCTGAATACTAAATAAACCACTATACTAAATAACTAAATAGAATATGGAGCATTTGAAGCTGCACAATTAAAGTTTGGGGAGTCTTAAATTATGAGAATTGGCTGTAATTTTTAAAGCTTGAAAAATGTATATTGTGCATGCACCTTCTGTTTTCCCATCTTTTTTAGTGTAATTTTGTGATGGCTCTCACACTCATTACATTACATTACATTTCATTTAGCTGACGCTTTTATCCAAAGCGACTTACAACAAGTGCATTTCAACCATGAGGGTACACACTCCCGTTCTCTGCAGTGTCATTGACCTGGGGATGGATCTTTGGAGACTTCCTGTACAAGTTCCTCAGGCTCCTCGAAGCAGTCTAAAGGGGCAGTTCACAGAAATGTGGTTGAGCGTTTTTATTGGAACTGCTTTAGAAGAAAAAATAGCCCCTGATCACAATAAAATCTGAATTTTGTTCCTGTTGTTTGAGGAATTTAACCTTTTCTTTCACATCTTCCTTTGCGCCTGTCTACAGTGTGTATATAAGATAACACTTAGCTATATAGTGTAAAAATGCTTTCAGCAATACAAACACAATTCCAGACAGATATCCCAAAGCCTCTGCACAGAAAACAGAAACCACTGTATCTGCACCTGTGTGTGTTACACTATAGGAGTGACTGAGGAATAAACAGAGGGCGGAATGACCCTTTAAATGGTTATCCAGCGCGCATACTTATTTTACCGGTGACTAACTCAACATAATTCTGTGTTAATGTTTATTACATTATATATGAATTAAAAACTCAAAAATCTTTGAGTTGACAGGGAATTATGTTAAGTTTACATGAGATCTGTGTTCATGTCAAGGAAACATGATGTTTTTATGTTATTTTGACAGTTCTGAACATTTAAGTGGACTCTAAAAAGTGGATTTTCGAAGTCATATAATTATGTTTTCTTTTACTTAAATTGAATACTTTTTTGTCGATGTTTTATTCATTATTTTTACTTCATTAAGAAGAGGCTCCTCTGCAGGCTATGATCCATCATTTATAGTGTTTTTGGAATCGGTAAATATATATCCTAAGTTAGAGAAAACAAAGTAGGATGTCAGTGACAGCAAAGTGATGTAGCATGTTGATGCTTGTAACAGTGAAACTTGTTAAAAGAAAAAAAACGGACAAACACAAATAGAAAGAACATTCCAAGCATAGTTTATGATTACAATCATAAATTCAGCAGGGTCCAGTTTCTGCCTGAACTTAAAATACAAACATGCTGACAAGATGCTGGCATTGTGTACGATGTTTGTGGCCTCAGCACTTTAAGGAACAAAGATGAAAATCTGTCTGGTACACAACAAACATTTTCTCTGGAACAAGATAAAATCTTTCCAAAGAAGGTTCATATCCGTGCCAAGTTCAGCTCTATTGTTTACTTATTTGTAAAAAAAACAAAAAAAAAAACAGTAGTGCAAAATAAGTATGAGTGACAGCTGGCACAAAAAATCTTTTATTCCAGTTTAGTTGGAACTTTTCCAAAGAAGGGGAAATATCTGCTGTTTCATATTGCATTGCAAATAATAGTTATAACATTATGGGTTTTGGCCGAACACTTTTTTACGACTTTATATTTACATTTCAGTTTATTTTTTTAGTCTTCTCATTTTCCAAATGTTGTTTTTGTAATATGGATAATATTATCAAAAATATACAATATTTGAACAGATAGCAGATATACTGTACATGTATGTTGAGGAGAAATGCTGACTTCTTTCTTCAATTATTCTTCATTAAAACATATTTTTTGACCTTATAAGCTAAAAACAAGTATTACAGATTCAGATACTTGCTCAGTTTTAGTATGAAATTGGTCTCCAGGTGTGACAACACACACGGATATACTGTTGACCCAGAAAGTGTTTGCCAAAGTAACAAGAAGCTAAAAACAGGCCCTTCTCGTTAGGGGACAGTCCTGGCAGTGACAATACAGTCATAAGGTCTTTATGTCACCATGAACAACGGCTGCAACGCAACACGTTGATTAATGCGCATCCCACCTCTCAACACCTGATTGAGGTGATTTATGGAGACAAAAGGGAGGTGGAGGGGTTTGTTGTGTGTCTTGATACACATTTGTTTTACTTAAAGAGCAAGAGAAGGAGGAGGAGGAGGAGGAGGAGGAGGGTCTCTCAGGGAGGCAACACGGTCCCCTGTCATTACAGATGTTTGGGTATCATTTTTCTCTACATGCTCACTGATGTTTGTGCCCCAAAAGGTTCTCACCAAAATAAAAGAAATAACTGCGTTCTCCGCTTGCATACCTGCTCGCTAATTATTGTTTCACAGTATGTTATAGACAGTGTGAGAACAAAGCAGTGGCATTAGACCAGACTTTTGCATCAGCAAGAGTGACAAGTTTCAGTATTTCATTTCCAGAAAGTGCCCCAACCCTTTATTACCCAACAACCTCCTGCAACAGAGCCAAGGTCATCAAGCGCAAGTCAGCATCATAGTTTGACGTAGTTATTTCACAATATACATTTAGAACAAATGGAAAAGTGTCAGGTGCTATGAAATGAAATGAACAGTACAACGTTATTAATGTTATTAATGGAAGTGTTGTTGCAGTAAAATGTTCCTGTGAGCTATGACAGTGTTTGTTTGATCATTTCCACCTGTGCTTTACATGTCAACATATCTTATAGGAGAAAGACTAGTGTGTGCAGCAACACACTGGATGGGGAAGGAAGCTGGATATTGGGTCAGCTCCCCACAGAAACACCCAATATTGTATAACATTTAAAGAGATGCTCTTTAAGATGGACTCATTTAGGTGCCAAGCTGTGGTCATCAAGCAGTCAAGACAACACAGAAGGTGAGTTTCTGAGCTCCATTATTTTCTTACAGGTGACAATTAGAGAGGGATGTTTCGAGTCACTTCACACCTTGTTTGGTCTGGTGTGACCAATTTCTTGTTAAAGCTAATGTTTAGCAGATGTTAGAAACCTCTGAGTAGATATTTGTTTCTAATTGAAATTACTGAGTCGGCTTATTTTCTGTATGACTTTTCCCTACATGTGCTGCTCTTCTGCAGATTGAGATTTACTTTTATCCTGAATCTCTCACTTGTACTTACAGTTCGGATGGCTGTTAAGCAAAGGCTCACTTTAAAGGTCCCATATCTTACACTGTTTCAATGTTTTATTTGTAGTCTTGATATGAAAATATTTTTGCGGTTCTACATACTAAAAACTATTCAAAATATAGTTTTACTTCTCTTTGGAGCTCTTGGAACAGGCTCTTTTGTGTCTATGCCTTTAAGCCACATTGAAATCAATGAACTTTTGCTCGGCTCGGCTGACATCACAAACTTAAGAAAGCCCAAACAGCTCGTCTAAACGGCACAGTTGCTGAATACTAAATAAACCACTATACTAAATAACTAAATAGAATATGGAGCATTTGAAGCTGCACAATTAAAGTTTGGGGAGTCTTAAATTATGAGAATTGGCTGTAATTTTTAAAGCTTGAAAAATGTATATTGTGCATGCACCTTCTGTTTTCCCATCTTTTTTAGTGTAATTTTGTCCAGTTTCGTGTCTAAGGCTAAATCTGAGGTTTTTGTATTGCGATGATGGTGTACTAATATCACTGTTTTCCATCCATAGCCATGTCCTTGACCTATGTCTTTGAGGAGAATTACTTTGACCTGAATGAGTCTGTCCCACTCATCCTGAATCCAAAAACACTTTCATGCGATCTAGAATCACTGAAGCTTCCAACAGCTGTGATTATGTCTGTCCTCCTCATTGCCATCTTTTTACTGGCAATACCAGGGAATCTGCTGGTGGTTTGGGTGATCGGCACCAGCAGACAGGCTCTGACTCCATCGGATGTGTACTTGTTTCATCTGACAATAGCAGACGGTCTGATGGCTCTCACACTCCCGTTCTCTGCAGCGTCATTGACTTGGGGATGGATCTTTGGAGACTTCCTGTGCAAGTTCCTCAGCCTCATCATCGAAGCCAACTTCTACACCAGCATCATCTTCCTGGCTTGTATCAGCGTCGACCGCTATCTTATGATTGTGCACGCCAGTGAGACATTTAGGACTCGGCAAAAGATGTGCAGCAGGTTCCTCTGTGCGGCAGTGTGGGTCCTCGGTGGGGGTCTTGCTCTGCCGGCACTGTTCAATGATGCAATCAAGATCGACTCTGACTTAGGTCAGGTGATAATTTGCTCTGAAACTTTTGACATCGGCAACCCAACCGGATGGAGGCTCGCCATTCGTGGCTTCCGCCATATCTTTGGTTTTTTGGTCCCACTTGTTGTCATGGTAGCCTGCTACAGCATCACTGTTGCAAGGCTGCTGCAAACGCGTGGTTTCCAGAAGCACCGGGCCATGCGGTTGATCATAGCAGTGTTGATTGCATTTCTGCTGTGCTGGACACCGTACCACTTAACCATAATGATCGACACGCTGATGAGGGCCGAGCTGATACAGTTTGATTGTGCTATGAGGAGCAGAGTGACCAAGTCATTAGTTTTAACCAACAGCCTGGCTCTGCTCCACAGCTGCATTAACCCTTTCCTCTACGCATTTGTAGGAAAGAAGTTCAGGAATAAAATGGTGCTTCTTTTTCAGAGGAAACGCAGACAGGAAAGGATTTCAGGGTCAAAGTTCAGCCGGTCAACATCTCAGACCTCAGAAGGATCCAGAACTGTTTTCTGAACGCTTGGTCGACTTTTTTTCTACATGTAGTACACATTATAAAATGAACCAGTTCACAAACCAAACCAATCAGGAAATATAATAGTTTACTTCAATGAATCATTATTTTAATCATCTTTTTTTCTCACTTTTTGGTTTTTGTTTTTGCCTGATGAAGGATATTTCAGTACATCTGCACGTTCTTGCTCATATTCGACCTTTGTGTTATGTGTTATACTGCTGCCCTCTATTGGTCTTAGTCTGGTGAAACTTGAGTCCATGTTCATTTTTGTTGCTCAAAACGGAAGCAGCTTTAAATTTGTGCATCAGAGGTAACGTGGATCTGTTACCGTTTAGGTGTTTCAAACCAAACGCTCTTGAAGTGCATGTATTTTACATATGTAGCTAAATGATGCACCAAAATAAATTCAAACCTTCACTCTGACAAAGCTTTTAGCAGCTGATGTACATAATGTTTCAGTGTTTATATATTTCATACATTTATTTTGATTGTCATGTTGTTTGTATAAACTATAAATATTGATATTTTTCTGTAAAAAAATATGGAAATGCCCTAAATGCTTTTCAGGTTGTGTTCTATTGTGAATAAATAAAATAAAAAAAGTGAAAGGCTTTGCTATTTTCCAGTGATGAATTTGTTCCTCTCCTTTCATCACAGCGCCTCCTGCTGGTCATACGATTAAATTGGGCTATTGCAGACAGTCCTAAAATCTATATTTTCGTAGACCCTCTCCAATTCACCTCCCATGCAACAGGGGTATGATATGAAGACCCTGAACTACAATTGGAATTGAAAAGGTGGGCTGCAGTATTATTATTATTATTATTATTAGAGGTAGTAGTAGTAGATACAAAGTGTGAAATTAACCACAGCACAGATTTAGTTTTTGATACAAACTGTTAAAGAACTGAACATTATTGGACGCTTAGAAATCAAAATGAAAAGTGTATTTAACCGCAGCTACTGACGGACAATTACTTTCACTTATAAATCTGATGGTAATTCGTTTTTAAGCTGAACAGTTATTAGAGTTCGGGACAACTAGATGTTTAGTTCTGATCAAAACAAATAGGAATAAAAAAAAAAAGACCAATATTAACACCAAACATTTGGTCACTTTGCAAATCTTTTATTCTTACCAAAAGTAAAATAATGGAATAAATTGGACATTTCTGTGAATCAATAAAATTCCCAAATTAACCACTAGAGAGCAGCAAGTCAACACGGCACAGTGTCACTGATTAGTCATGACCTGAAGGTTTGAACACTTGTTTGTTGCTGCTTTTCACATTAATATTTGTTTTTCTGATAATATACATACTGCTAAATGTCAAAGATTCATTGCGAAGCCTTTTTGTTGGTATTATTTTATCTGTGTAAATGTTTTTACTAAATGAACTTTTATGTGCACATTTATATTCTAAAAATATGAACATAAAGTACCCTCAGCACTTTTTTTTTTAGAGAGACTCCCGTGTCTTTTCCATCACCGGTTATTAGATCTGTAGATTTTAAATCACAGCTAGTTTTCCAAAAAAGCTAATTCTCCAGTTAAAACGAGTGTTTCTTCCAGTGGAGGTTCAGCACAGCGACGGGTTCAGCTGTAGAAACAAGATTTTAAAAAACAAATAACTGGCTTCCTGCAGAGAAATGCAGGAAAACAAGTACGGATCAGAGAACTCTTGGTCTTCCTGCTGTGAGCAGAAACTGCAACTGACCAAACAAATCAAATTCAAGAATCCATCCTTTAAACATACTATTATTATCATATAAACTACCGAAACCGACTTAACTGTAGAATTGTGTGAATAAAAAAAAGTTTGGTTGACTACAAAGTCAACAAATTGATGGAGGCTCTTCTTATCCACCAAATGTAATTTATTTGTGAATAAAAAAGAAACATCTGATTTCCTTTTTACAGCATTTAGACAGGTTCACAGTCATTTTTCAGCCATTATCTCAATCAAAATAAAAACAAATAGATCGACACATTCTTAATGTTAAGTATAAATCCACTCAAAAGTCATGACAAACACAAACTACTGTTTCCTCGGCACCTCCACTCATCTGCTTTTTAAGTAACTAAAAACCTGCTGAAGGTTTCCACTGTAGCTTGCGTTGAATCAAGTAACACTGCATTCCTACGTATCTACAGGACCAACTCAGCGCCCGTAAATGTAAAAACAGGCAATCCAAAATCAAGAACACCGGACTTCAGGGGTTCTTCTCTGTGGTTTGTTTTTTGCCAAAATGACAATCAGACAAACTCATAAGCAGCAAGACTGAAAACTAAACGCATTGATTTGAAAAACTTTCTATAAAAAAAAATTAAAAAAAACTCCATGGTGTTAAAAAGTACCTGATAGAGATTCAAATAATTTTTTTTTCTGGTGCTGCTTCTACAAAACAAAGAGCATTACAAATAAAATCATTCAAAAATTAAATTGCATTGTATAAACCACAAGCCCATAATATTTCACATAATGGGCAGTGGAAAAACATAATATTCGTAATCTGATTTATAACACTGAGGTCGAAATGTCACTATGAATAACGAAAGCACTACTGTTCTAATGTGGTCACTTTTTTTTTCAACTGGCACTTACAATAAATGCAACATTAAGTAAACAGGAGGAGTGTTACACTACTGAATGTCTGTGGAGGACTTTATGAAATACAAAACATAAAACTGGTCCTGATATTCAGTGTTGTGTAAAAGCAGTGTCACTACGTGCTTTAAAAGTTGATCGTCACACACAAATACAAAAGACGCCAGCTTGTGTGACTGACACAGCAGAAGAGGCACTTTGAACACTAAACAGCTCCCCAACATCATCAGAGGGTAAAAAAAATTATTGATGCCTCTGAGTCTGAGGAGCTTATTGGAAATAAAATGGAATCCAGGTAATAAAAGATGGAAACATGTTTAAGGCAAGAGACGCATTCCTTGTGATTATGCTATGGCACTTTTGCCGTTAGAAAGAGGCTGAGTTTCTGAATTTATTGCCACAGGGCTGAGCTCTGTGGGCGTGGCCTGTTCACTGGCCCCGCCTCCTGACCTGGGCTGGTTTCTGTAGTGACGGGTGATGACAAAAGCGGCGCAGACAAAATAGATGACGGTGAGAATTGCGAAGTAAATGAAGTACACCAAGAACTGTAGGAGGAAACAGAAGTAAAATAATTAATGTCTGGATGACAGCTGATATCATGAAATACTGACTGAGATGACGCTGTGTTCACGATCACTGTAGGAGGTACAAGGAAACATTTCTGCACGTTTACAAGGTATTCATCTGAATGTAGAGAGAATTGAGATCAAAATTATTTATCAGTCTCTTTTTTTAAATTATTTTCTTACAATGCAAATCCTTTGATGAACACACAAACTTGCACAAATTCAATAAATAATAATGGTGTGACACATCGCTGGGCAGACTCACCTGGGAGTGCACGTCCAACGCCAGGCCCCTCTTATCGGAAAATATCAGATTGATGATGCTCTTCAGTATCGTCCCGAAGAACGTGTTAATGCCAAACACCAGGGCGCAGAGCTCCTTGGTGAGAGACGAGGCGATCTGGAAACTACGAAGAGACGACAACATGGTGACAGAGCGGACGGCTGATTGCGGCGTCACTCCGCCGAAGGAGTCAGACCTCTTTCTCTTCATCACAGCTGACTCACAATCACGTTCAGCAGGTTCTCACCATCTTTATTTCCTCAACTTTTGCTTTAAATTTCACTCATTATGCGTGTCAGCGCATAACAAGTACGCAAATCTGCATTTTCAATATTTATCACGCTGAATCCTCTGACCTGTTGATGTTGTGATCTCAGGATAATTTCTATCATCTTTGCGCCGCTGCTCGGCGACCAACTTCCTGCTGCGCCGCAGTTTAAACTCAGGATGAGGAAAGTGCTGTCGGTGCATCGGTGAGTTTCTTATTAAGACGGTAAGCGGCAGACCTTATTTAACACTCACGTGGCAATAGGCACCAGGAACTGGTAGAAGCCTCTGAAGAGGACGTAGGCCAAGTAGCAGAGCCAGATGTTGTCTGTCGTCCTCATGAAGAGCAGCAGACCCGCCTGCACTGCTGTAATGATGCCAATCACCAGCTCCGACCACACGTTCCACCGGATTTTAACAAAACCCGCCATGAAGGAAGCTATCGCACCTGCAGAAACAAAAAGAAATTATCACCGCTCCTTAAATACCGTCACCTTTTCATGACAGCACGTTGTTCATGTTCAAATCTGCAGCATTTCCAGACCAAATGTTTGGTGTTAATATTGGTCTTTTTTTTAATTCCTATTTGTTTTGATCAGAACTAAACATCTAGTTGTCCCGAACTCTAATAACTGTTCATCTTAAAAACGAATTACCATCAGATTTATAAGTGAAAGTAATTGTCCGTCAGTAGCTGCGGTTAAATACACTTTTCATATTGATTTATTGATTTCTAAGCATCCAATAATGTTCAGTTCTTTAACAGTTTGTATCAAAAACTAAATCTGTGCTGTGGTTAATTTCACACTTGGATGTCGGCATTTTTTTGGAAGTGAGAAACATTCGTCCAGATTTTTACATGAAGACGAAGAGCAGAACGAAGGCGACCAAGAAGTAAACCGTTTCACCGTTTACATGGTGCAATTATTCTATTGGTGAGTTTATGAAAAGGGTTAATTGAACCGTTTGCAATGGGCTGAAATTGTAATGGGTTTGGGACTGTATATTCTAACTGAACTGGTAAAATGGAGCATTTTTATTGTTTGAGAGCTTTTAAACCGTTTTTAAACAGGCTTCAAGTAAATGTGGCTTCTGTGTCGTTCTTCCTTAAAATGAGGCTGAGGAAAAAGGCAGCAGTTAAAGTGGAGAAGCTGGGACGCCACGGGTGGAACAAATCCCACTAACAATGGCTCCGTTCCAGCAGTAATTACTGACATTAGTTAGACAACTCAGCAAGGTCTTCTGGGACATTACACTTCAGTGTAAAAGGAACAAAATGATGTGACTCTTTGGCTCTGGTGTGACAACTCTCTGGGAAACCAATCTGTTATCACACCTGTATTTTAAAGTCCTGTGCAAACAATCCTAAATGAAGAATTATTTGTGTGTTATCACAGCAACTCTTTGATGCTACTATTAATGCAAAGCTTCCTGTTGGCCTCCAACTGGAGAGCTTCTCATATTTTCTTCTCGTGCACACGGTTGTCCCCTTTTTTTATATCTAAATTTAGCAAGCTGGATCTGCATGGCCTTGTGGAAACCCCCTATGTTAGAGAGCGGTGAAGATGACGCCCAACTGAGCATAACATTATAATACTAATTATAACAATAATTAGACATAAAACACTGTTACTTCTGTAAAAACTAGACTTTGAATATCCAGAAGTGTCTCACTGAGTAATGTCGAAGCTGCTTCCACCGCCCCGTTGTAAACGTGCTTGGACTCGGTGGCCGGGTAGACTTTGTTCCACAGGATGTGGACATAGAACAACACCAGGTAATACCCCGTGGAGTTAAACACCCACCACAGGGACCAGAGCCTCAGGTTGGGCCTCTTCAACACGTTCCTCAACTCCAGCAACATCTGTAGAAAAACAGAGTCCTTCCAGCGGGATACAGAGCACAACGGGGCGGCAGAGGACAAGCCCCCTTCTTTGGGGTTCATTTTGTCCAGTTCTGATTTGGATGCTGCGGCTGCCAGTTCCCTTTGCTCCTGGTTCTTGGTCTGGTTGAAGAACAGGGAGCGTTTAGGCCACGGCAGACACAGTGACAGCAGCAGACTGAAGCTGACGAATCCCAAAGAGATGGCGTTGAGGGTGTAGTAGCTGATGTTGCCGAAAGACATGCATAGCTGTCCCAGCACGGAGCTGGTGAAAACCCCCAGTAGGACCGAGGAGCGCGAGTAGCCCGCCACACGTTGGTAGAGGACCGGGTTGACTAAGGAGAAGATGTAAGAGGAGTAGGCCACGCGGCAAGCCATGTTGACGCCGTAGAAGAACTCCATGAACTGCATCTGGAGGAGCGTGCTGCACAGGAGCAGGATGACCCAGATGACCACCTGACTGACACCTTGGATGACCAGGACCGGCTTGTAGCGCAGGAGATCCGTCAGCAGGAAGGCCGGCACCAGCATGACCATGTAGGAGTACGTCAGGATAGGAGTGATCTCATTGGTCACCTAGAAAATAATGAAGCCAGTCAGTGAGTGTCGTGAGACACCTCCAAAAGTCACGTTTTAAATTGTTTATTTGATTTCTGTAACCTCTGATTTCATGGCATTGGATTAGTTGAAGTCTGAAATGTCTCTGGCAGACTGACTTTGTTTTCACAAACACCAGCTTTAGATCAGCTGCACTAATCAGGAAACATTTAAGGAATTATGGGAGATATAAACAGCCTGTGATAAAACATGCCCCTTGCAAAGAGTGTTTTTCGACACTCTGTTCCCGGCTGATTGGAAAGTAGCTCTTGGTACAAGGTCAAGAGGGATTACAAAAACAAACAAAAAAAAAAAAAGAGTGATTCTACAAATCTCTATCAACCTTCACAAACCTATCACACTGACCCAGTTTGGAGGAATGTGAACTTTGGCCACAGTAAATGGATCAGTAAACTCCCACAGGGAACTCATTAATTCTCCTGTTCAGTAACTGCATGGAGGCAAACCGGTTAAATGCTCTGAGAGGTTAACTTTCTGCACAGATTTATTTCTACGAAGTCTGAACTGCCCACCGGCGCAACGGTTGAACTCGACATCTCCTCCATGTTTCACACTAACTTTCACTGCGTCGATATATATTCCAAATGAGGTTGCACCGCTGTTCTTTTATAACAAAGAAAGACGAGACACGTATCCGTCTGAGGGCGTCACTCACCTCCTCCCTGGTGAAGTTCTTCTCGGGGCTCAGCAGATACGGTGTAATGAACGGCTCCCCGGGTTTTATCGATCCCATGAACCCGTAGAAACACAAGAATATCACGGCCCACTTCCACTTCGTGGGATCCTCGGCTCCCTCCGGGGGATCTTTGGAGGGAGACTGGGCCTCCAAAGCAGTCATCTCTACAGCTTCGGACGCAGGCACTTCCAGATCCATCTCCATCTTCCCGTCTGACCTGTCCCCGCTCCCCGCCGAGTCATCAGCGACCATCGTGTCAGCTGCTTCGAGGCCACTCTGTTCTGCAAAATGCAACTTTTTCTTTCGTTCTGACAACTCACCACGTGAGGATTTGTTTTGATGTGGTTTCCTCTCAACTCTTCTGCCTCTGGTGACGACGAGCCATTTAACAGGGCAGTGACCGGGTAGTTACAGCTACATGCTGTCGTTGGCATGCAAGAGAAAATGTTGACCTTTGCTCCAGTCCACGCAGTGACATTGTCTGACAGCACGCTACCCAGCTGCTGAGTCTGGTGTCATTGTTAAACTGTAAACACAACAATATTGTCAGTTAGTCAGACTGCTCTGACACTGCAGCTCACAGCTCTGGAAAACGATGATGGTTTGCAATGACGAACAGACCGCAAACATCATTTTGTTCGGTAAGAATACATGTTGGCAAAGTTTCTGGACTTCATTTGCTGTTTAACTTAGGAAATACATCAGGATATACACGGGTACATAGAGAATGAAGTGCAGCAAAGTTTATAGCTTTCCCTGTCTCTATGCACATAACAGCTCCATTCATGCGCAACAGGGAGCAGTCTCTGGACGTTTTGATCCCAACTTGTACATGGCCATTTAAAAAATCAAAACTTTCCATACATATATATATATATATATATATATATATATTAATATAATATAATATAGCCAGGCAAGATGTATGTCCCAATAAATACTACGCCGTATCGATTCTCTCCACCCACAGAAAATATTTTGTGTAGCCAGGTTCTGTTTTAATATCACAATATGACAACATAAAAAAATAAAAAACCAGCAGATTTTTCCAATTAAAGAAAGGTGAGCCTGTGGATTTTAGTTTTTTAGACTCTTCACTTCCATCAAAATTGTTGTCCATTCATTTTCTGTGAATATTAACAATACTGTATATTCAAATAATTGTTTCAGCTCCGGAGTAAAACAAGACCAGACCGATATAGTTTTCTCAAAGATTGCATGAGAGCAACAACCAGGCGACTGAACTCTTTAGCCCCGTGTCAACATTTGAAGGAGCAACGCAAACAACTTGCACAATCACCTGACCGGCCAGCGCAGTGTTTTAACATGCAAGAGGCTCCACACACCAAAACAACAGCAGGTGCGAAGTTATGGCGAGCTAACTGGCTAACAATATGCAATGAGAAGACATCCTTCTTGCTTTTGTTCGCACAACACAGCGTTTAATGGGAAAAAAAAACCCAAAAAAACCCCCCAAAAAACGGACAACCTGTTAACTCGACACCGAGCTGGCTTCCCATCATCAAAGTGTAATTTATTTGTGTTGCGTTGTTAGGCTGCACAAAAATTCAGTAAACATGACCTACCTCGTGTGCTCTTATCTGAATCTGCTGCAGCTCTGAATTACGTGCTGTGCAGCCTGTGTGTGACGTACGTGTTTCAGCAGACGCACGGACTTCTGGGTAATGTAGTTGTACGGCCTCGATCACAAAAACTGGGATAACAGCAATTTCCCCCCCCAGATTTTTAAAATACGTAATAAAATGGTGTTTACCGAGATGGTAGTTAAAGGCTAAACAGTTAAAAAAAAAATATATATATATATATATTTGTATCTACTACTACTACCTCTAATAATAACAATAATAATAATAATAATAATGCAGCCCACCTTTTCAATTCCAATTGTAGTTCAGGGTCTTCATATCATACCCCTGTTGCATGGGAGGTGAATTGGAGAGGGTCTACGAAAATATAGATTTTAGGACTGTCTGCAATAGCCCAATTTAATCGTATGACCAGCAGGAGGCGCTGTGATGAAAGGAGAGGAACAAATTCATCACTGGAAAATAGCAAAGCCTTTCACTTTTTTTATTTTATTTATTCACAATAGAACACAACCTGAAAAGCATGGGTTGCCGATGTCAAAGGTTTCAGAGCAAATTATCACCTGACCTAAGTCAGAGTCGATCTTGATTGCATCATTGAACAGTGCCGGCAGAGCAAGACCCCCCACCGAGGACCCACACTGCCGCACAGAGGAACCTGCTGCACATCTTTTGCCGAGTCCTACATGTCTCACTGGCGTGCACAATCATAAGATAGCGGTCGACGCTGATACAAGCCAGGAAGATGATGCTGGTGTAGAAGTTGGCTTCGATGATGAGGCTGATGAACTTGCACAGGAAGTCTCCAAAGATCCATCCCCAGGTCAATGATGCTGCAGAGAACGGGAGTGTGTACCCTCATGGTTGAAATGCACTTGTTGTAAGTCGCTTTGGATAAAAGCGTCAGCTAAATGAAATGTAATGTAATGTAATGAGTGTGAGAGCCATCACAAAATTACACTAAAAAAGATGGGAAAACAGGAGGTGCATGCACAATATACATTTTTCAAGCTTTAAAAATTACAGCCAATTCTCATAATTTAAGACTCCCCAAACTTTAATTGTGCAGCTTCAAATGCTCCATATTCTATTTAGTTATTTAGTATAGTGGTTTATTTTCACTATTAGTGATGTAAACAGCAGGTACAAGCACAGAAGAACCAGAAGATGATCTTATTTCTACTATTAGTGAAAATAGGTCAAAAGAAAGTCGATTTTATTTACTATAGCTCGTATAAAAAAAGAAAAAAATCCTCAAACAACAATCCACAATAAATACCAGGGTACAAATCTGTCAGTGCCTTTTGTCTAAAACGTAGAAATTCTGTAGTGTTCCTAGCGCTGCAGTTTAATTCTCATTGAAATAAACTTGAAAATAAAGTAAATGCCTCCAGATTTTTGTTACACATGTTTACACAAGTATTTGAGGTTGTTTAAAACATGTACATGCAGGATATATTTAAAGAATAATTGTCAGTCTGATTTTTTTTCTCTCATTAACGGTATCAGCTCCAAAAATCCAGTAACGGTCGTTTAATGAAGTAGTGCTGCTTGTAGTGTTAATAACACGAATAATCTGACACTAAAGCCAGTTTGACCTTGAATGAGTCTCTCGTAACCAAAAGTCTTCATCCTTTCACTTTTCTTTTAAAATTAGATGAAGAGAAAACTTAAGTAGAAAAACAAACGCATTGTCCATTTTAAAGACACATCTACTGTATAAGTATTCAAACACTTTAACTTCACAGTTAAAAACGATAAAGAGCTAAAAAAAAAAAAACACTAAAAAAACATCAGTGCCCTCTGCAAGGTGTAAGTTTGCATAAATGATAATAGAAATTAAATGACAAAAAAATATAAGAACAGGAAGATTGAATTTGGGCATTTGCCACACACACACACACACACACTGGCGTGCAGCTGAGGAGTCAGTGGTGGAGTACTGGACAAAGCTCTTCCTGTTGGATGATCCACACAATGACCTCTGTTTTCCCACGTCGGGTCAGTTCAGCTCCTCCTCAACACAGACAAACCTGTTCTCCAACAATGCGAGGTCGCATGAATGTTCTCCACCAAATTACAAACCACCCCCCCACCCACTGGTTTAATGAGCTGGAGGTGCCGGTCCGTGTCAGGTATGCATGTCCGCTACGAGAAGACACATTTTCCTGGGCTTCCTCGTATTGTTTAAATTCTCTCGGACTCTAGAAATAAAGCTCAGGAAGATCTGCCCCTTAGTGAGAGCTTATCGGCCTGTTTTTTTTCTATTCTAATTGCCTTTTTTCATTTTTCCTTGTAGTGTCTTTTAAAAAATGACTTTAAGTTGTAACAGCTAGTTAAAATAGTGTTGCCTTTTGAAAACATCTTGACATTCAAGTTCTGTGGCTTCAAAAACCTTCATCAAGTAACACGATCCCTCAAAAATCTCCTTTTTCAAGTTTCAATAATATGTTTTAGTTACTGCATTGATCCCAGTCTCTGGTCTATTTAAAGTTTTTTTGTTGTAGTGAAATTCTGTTTGCTGTTTCTTCGAACATTTCCGTTTCAGGTCTTGACAGGTTGTTGTTTGGCCATCTATAGCATTTCGTATTCCTCTGACAGACGACAAAAGGAAATAAGATTAAATGAGTCACCCATTGCTGCTAATAACACCAAAACCTTTTGCCACAGTGATAGCTGTTAGTGGATGCATCTTACCCTCTTGTTGTCCCTTGTGTGAAGGACCAGCGGCGCCGTTAGACTCTGTTGCTGTTGTAACAATATGAACATAAAGATGTTAACTTTTAACTTAAAATAAATACAGACCATTGACTGACGAACTTACGCTGCATCTCGTCTTTCTTCCAGAAGCCTGAAGAGGTGGAAAACAAACAAGAGCAGTGATGTAAACAGCAGGTACAAGCACAGAAGAACCAGAAGATGATCTTATTTCTAAAGCAACAAACAAGATTTTTAAGACATAAGAGCAGTAATAGCAGCTCTGGTTGTTACTGACCTGGTTGCCATGGCATGGAAGCTGCAGGGAGACAAATACAACAGAGAATTAATATGTTGGTTAATTCTGCAGACAAGATGTCAGAATAATTTGATATTTGACAAACTTTTCTTGATGTTTTCATATTTTCATTTAACAAGCTCTAGTTTGGACCAGTGGGTTACACATATTAACAGGTCGCTTCCTCTTGAGTTTTTTTTCTGTCACCAGCACCTGTCGTGTATTTTTAGATGTGGAGCAACTGCAGCTCACAGTTTGAATCGAAAATACCCAAAACTGTATAAAACAACTTTTACTGTTCTGACTCGGAAATCTTTTTTTTTTTTTTCTTACCTTTTTCGAAGAACCACATCCCTGCAAGAAATCAACAGAGTGATTACAATCTGAGATTACATCCATCTTTATCAGTCTGAAATGAGATACAAGTGCAGGTAAGTGATCCAAATGAAACAGATTTTATTTGTATAAATCAAAGCTTAACTGCTGATGCTGAATGTTATTATGCTGATTAAATACAGTCTTCTGCTTTGTCACCTGCTTTGAATCTGTGAACGACAACCAGCAGGAGCACGGCGCTCAGCAGACAGATGAAGACTACGAGTCCTGAGTAGATCTTCAGATCCCCTACGACGGCGGCTGGAAAATGACAGCGATGAGTGATTTTTAATGGGAGCACTCTTCTGTTGTAGAGTTTGATGTTTTACAGTGATAACTCACAAGTGGTGCTGATGAGAGGGTTGGCGATGCGTTCACTGCTCTCCTGACTGATCGGATTCCGTAGCTCACAGCTGACCTCCGTCATGTTTGAATCATTCTCCTGGAAGAGCGGTGAAAAAGTAAATATTACCATTTATTTATTGAACACATTCACTTTTTAAACTGTTTTTTTTTTTTTTTGGGGGGGGGGGGGGGGGGGGAGCCTTCAGCATGTTTAGATTTACAACCAATCAAATAAATAATAGGAAAAGAGCTGAATCACATGAACAGAAAGAAAAGAACCAATATTTATTTTCATGACTTTATAAAGTTTATTTTCTCAGTTTATTACTTATTAATTTAGTCTATTCATTGATTAATCGAATCAGCACAGCCACAAAGATACCGACCAAAACTCCTCCCACTATATAAACAGTACCTTAACAATGACAAGCCAGTTGTCAGATGAAACTGACATCTCCTTATCATCGGACCTCCATCTGTAGGTGACTGGTTCAGCTCCGCTGGTGTTTCCAGCGCAGGTCAGATTACATGTGATCTTCTCCTCATCACAGGATGCAGTGACAGAAGGTGAAGGGACCGGAGCTGATGTCATTGGAAAAAGACTTTATTTTTTAAATCTCCACGTTGCTTCACTTAATCAAACTGTGTAACGGACTCACTTACAGATGACTATGAGTCGTATTGGCGTGCCCACGACGTTGTTGATCTCTGGCGTGTACATTTTGTTGTCGTGGTGAGTTAGGGCTGTGATTGTCATCACTCCGTTTGATGTGTTCAGGCGGCCGCGAACTTTAAAGAAACACGGACAGTGTCGGCTTTACAACTAAAGTCACACGTTATTGAAAATACGGCCACATTAAAAGACACGGTTTACCTTTAAAATGACGGTATTTTGTCATAACTGTTCCATCCCACAGTATCGCGATGTTAGGATTGTCTTTCCATGTGATGCTGGTGATGATGCCCGTTTCAGAGGCAGGTACGAGGTCGACTTCATCACCCAGTTTCCCGTAGACTGTATCAACTTCACGGACAAGACAGAGCTCAGTGGGCTGCTCTTATCACCCAAACATCCTTTAAATGGACCTTCAATTGACTGGAGTCAGATTTTAGATAATGGAGGTTAATCTGTTTCCTTTTGGCCAGTAATCTTTAGACTCATTTTACACAAGTGTCTCATAATGAGGGTTCAAGTTTTACTCCGAATAGTGCTCAACTCAGTATTTCTAAAATGAAAGCCAGGTGTGTCATCGACTACGCCTTTAGTTTTAGCAGTCTTTGACATGAAGCTGCATCTTGAAGCAGGCAGCTTTACTTTACTTTTCAATGTTAGAACATGTTCAGTGACAGAGTCCAGGAGACTAATCTGCATGTAATCCTAATTATTCTGTGGCGGACTGCACTCAGGTTTTTATTTCTTTTTCATCCTCCTCAATTATACTCTTCTATTCTATTTGTTTCTATTGAATTCTGTAGTAGCCTATTAAATTATGTTACAATTTATCACAATTAATGCTCTATTTGATGTTCAAGTCAATAGTTTTCTATTACATTTCTTATCCTATTCTTTTCTATCCAATCTGTTCGCCCCTATTCTATTCTATTCTATTCTATTCTATTCTATTACTAACTGTTCTGTAACTATTCTATTCTTCAAAGTATTCTACTTTATACTGCAGTGCTGTGTGTTGTTGTCTTGAGCTGCAGCAGTGTGGTAAACTAGCTGGTTCTGCACGCTGATCTGGTTTGGGTGGAGTCTGACATTTGGGAAACTGGAGCACCGAGAAACAATCCACAGCAAACAGGAAAAAAACTTCTTTTTTTTTTTTTTTTTATCATGCATAATCAACTCGGTTTAGAGAAAGCTTTGAATTGTAAACTCACCGGCCTTTCCAGTCCCAGCAGCTAAAATAACAACCAACCAGCCGACCCACACCAGCATGCAAGTCACAGACGGGCTCATCTTCGTCTGGTAAACAGTCAGAAACGAGGAGAAATCCACAGAAACCAAAGAAACATGTCAGACAACGTTAGTTAACGGCTAAACTCACTATAGTCTCAGCATCCTGGCTTTAACCGATATAATGAGATGAGAGAAATCAGGTCTGAAAGTGAAAGTTAAACTGAAACCACCTTCAACAGGCTCCGCCTCCCCCCGTATTATTTATTACCATTACATAAATACTAATATCTACAAAGATTGTTTTGTACTGTTTATATTGTTGGATCCTCAAAATAAAAGCTTTCATACTAATGCAACTAACTTTATATGATGCTTAATAAACTTTTTAAAAGAATATTAAAGTAATAATTCCAGATTCAAAGCGGCAAATCTACGCCCCCTGCCGGTTTACTGCAGCCAACACTTGACAGAAAAATAACTTTCTTTAAATCGTAATTACACCACAGTGTAATCTGATAAATAGGAGTGTAATAAATACTTCATATTTTGTCTCTTATAGAGTAAAGTATGGGCCCAAACTTGTCCTGAATCAGTCAATTCAGGGACAAATCGTTTCTAAAACCAACCCAAACCCAGAGATCACTCTGTAGATGCGTTTATTTATTCAGTCATGATTTATTTAAACCAAATTTAACACAGTAAAACAGTACCAGCAGTGAAATAAAGCACAAAAAGTTGCATCAGTGTATTGCTTACATTGCAGTATGCAATTTATCATATTACCTTACGTTTACATAAAAAAAATTAAAAAATAAATAAATTAAAAAAATTAAAAATTAAAAAGAGAAAGAAGACCAACAAAGTACTTTGTCGGAAATAAATGTTAAAAATGCTGCTAGAAGCTGAATAAAAATCATTGTAATAACTTCAAGCTGTAAATCCAGAGCCTCTGTGTTTTTGTTGTCTCATTATAAAACAGGTGAACATGTCATCTTGTTGGATCATTCATCTTTCAGGTTGGGCCAAGTTCAGAGGCTCCAGCTGCAGCCACAGGCCTCCCTCGGCACGCAGGACCAGTTGAGGGAGACGGCGAACTCCAGCAGAGCTGCTGCCTAACTCAGGGTTCACCCCCGGGGTCAGACGAAACCTGAGCAGGGTCAGCGCCACGACCACTCGCAGCTCTGCCAGGGCAAACTTCTGACCGATACAGTTCCTGTGAACAGACGTGGGTTATTTTCTCTACCGATACACTCCTGACTTATAGTCGGCGCTTAAATGATAAAACTCAACCTGGGGCCTGAGGAGAAGGGGATGAAGGAGTGAGCGTTGCGGGGCTCTGCGTTGGTCAGGTCAAAACGCAGAGGATTAAACTCCTGGTTAGAAAGTAGAGATCATACAGATTTAACATGACAGATTTATCCCAAAGTAGGAATCAAATTCAGATTATTTCGTCAACTTCTTACATGTGGGTTTTTCCAGACAGCAGGGTTGTGGTGTGTTCCATAAATACTGACCAAACAGATTGCACCTTGGGAAAGTTCACAGGAAAAAAAAAAGAAAGTATTTTGAGTCGAAAGGTGATCACAAACTGACAAAACACAGCTTCTTAAGTGTGCTCGTCACCCGCTGGTACTGTGCAGTCCCCCGGCAGCGCCATGTCCTGGGTGTACTTCCTCGTTACGGCCTGCACAGGACAGTGGAGCCTCAGGCTCTCTCTGATGCACATGGTGATGAAGGGAAGGTTGGTAAGATCCTCCCTTTAGATCAAGAGACGTGGAAGTGCACACATACTGTAAGTATTTGATCATTTTAACAGGAATTTAACTGATTTGTTCATCTGGTTTCATGGATGGATAAAGGGGTGTGTGTGTGTGTGTGTGTGTGTGTGTGTGTGTGTGTGTGTGTGTGTGTGTGTGTGTGTGTGTGTGTGTGTGTGTGTGTGTGTTTTCTGACCACTCTATTTCATGTTCATCTCGTCCCTTCATCAGATCCATCACTTCCTGCCTGCACTTTTCCTGATAGTGAGTGTGGCGCGCTAAATTGTAGAACGTCCAGCAAATCGCACTGGCTGTTGTGTCATGACCTGTGGAAACGGTAGGAGCATTTCATCTTATTTTAAAAGTGTCCGGGTACTTGTACTGTCAACTAAGACGAAGGTAACAAACTTTAAACTGCAGCTTTAAAGTAAGACTGTGTAACTTTCTGATGGAAGACAACATTCATTCTTTATTTCTATGATATTATTTTGTCTGTTCACCACCTCGGTCATGTTAGTTATGACTCTTTGCTTGTGCTGCTGTTAAACTATATTTTAGCCGCTATCCTTTTCCTGTAATTGACATTCGTCACCACAGAGTACGATGTTTAGTAAATGTTGCATCTCACCTGCAAACATGAAGGTGTTGGCCTCGGCCTGTATCTCCTCATCGGTGAGGCCTTTTCCGTTCTCATCCTGCAATGCACACATTTTAAAACAATATTTATCAGTAATACAGATTCACATTACAGTCCTTGGTCTTTTAAAATAATCTAATTGGTAGCCTTTTCTCATCTGCTTCCATCATGCTGCTTAAATTATATTTGATTATATTAATTACATGTCTTCTTCTGTCCCACCTTTGTCAGCAGTATAATGTCCACAAAATCTTTCCTCCTCCGTGGTGTTGTGGTGAGATTAGACTGCTGGTCAATCAGGGCACGGCGTTTCTGAACCACTTTCCTGGTGAACCTGCAAACCGTGGACAGAATACAGTAGAACAAAAATAGACACGACTAGAGCGGATTTTAAATATATTATCAAAGAAGATTAGAAATAATTTATTATGCATTAATATAGCATATTGTGAGTTACTGTGTGATACTGCACTTGAAAAGGTGGTGACCTAGAAAATTACAATTCAATAGAACTGATTATAAACATTATTTCATGAGAAAAAGAAGATAATCAGTAACAGATGTTTCAGTAGCTGCTTGGTTTTCACCATTTTGCAGTATTAGTGTGTCATCACACTTGCAGGAAGGTCAAAAGGTCAAACCAGTGCACTTACGTGTGTACAATGCTTAAGGCCTGTCTGAACCGTTTGCCCTGCAGTGATTTCCAGTAAATCCAGTCCCAGTGGTGTAAAATCTTCTGCCGGCGGTCTATGATCAGGTCGCTGAGCTCCACTATGGCTGACACGTACTCACTGGTCATCCTGCAGAGAGGATTTTTCTTCAGTACAGTGCAGTATAGGATATGTGGGTTGAAATAATTGTGTTTCCTCACTCCTGACAGTTGCTGTTGTAGCTGAAGGCACATTTCAGTAAACTGTCCAGTGTCATCAGAGTGACATGGTCAAACATCTCTATGTTGTTGCTGCCTTCTGCCACCAGGCGGCGCCACTTCTCCTGAAACACAGAAACAATGAGGGAGATGCAGGACACGAGTTTCAGCTTCTGCACAGAAACTAACCGAGATTTAAATTATACTTCAGCATTTTGAATGCTGCCTGTAGCCGTGTGCACATAAAATAAATCACTCTGATACAATCATGACCACAAAGCCAGGATAATAAATTATATCGTACAAAGCCAAATTAACTACAATGATTCACAATTACTCTTCTGATTTAAAGATGGGCAGACTTTACGTTTTAACAATGACGTAGAGCTCGCCACTATCGTCCTTTTATGTGCAGTTTTTGATGCAGACACCAATGGTTTTGCAGCCATTTTACAGATGTGTAAATTAAATGTCAAAGACACAGTTGTGTGTGCTGTGCATGTGTGTGTCTTACATGCATGGTTTTAGTTGAGGAGTTAAATGGGATGACGTAGCTCTTCAGAATGTCAAAATGAAAAGCTGGAGTCAGCAGTCGTCTCCTGCGAGCCCACTCCTCCCCGTTGCTTATCAACAGACTCTCTCCTGGGACACAAGACATAGATGAATAACACTTGGTGGTTGAGAACAGTGTCATGTGACTATATAACTACTGTAGTTTTGTTACACGAAAGTGTGCTGAAACATGAAACAAGCGGTGATTCAAACTGACTGGACGTTGATCAGAGCAACATGTGTTTGACTCACCCAGCCACGGACGCAGGTGGTCATAGATGAGCTCATCCTTCACTGTGATGTCGGCTTGAAGACGTAAATGGAAGAAGAAGAACATTAAGCGATGTAAACGTTGAGGTCGCTGCGCTGTTTGTTTCCGTGGTTTGTTACCCCACCAGGTGCCATCAGCAGAGGTTTGACGTAGTCAGGGTGGAAGAGTCTGACCAGGTGATAGAAAGGACCGATGAACCAGCCGCACGAGTGTTTGTACGTCCGCACTAAGTCGTCCACCTGCAGGAGGCCTTCTTCGGTGCCCTGCATCTGAGGCACAAAGGTTTTACCCTGAAACCAATCTTAAAGACGTGCACTGATGACCGCAGTCATACAGTGTGAAGGTGAGCGGGTTGCTAGATTCTCAGAGAGCATTTTATTGTAAAGAGAGCATCCCACACGGGTTTTCCTGTTCACGTTGTGTCACTATTTACCAAGCATGCCCAGATTGTAGATAATGTTAGTGTGTCCTACCTGACCCAGGTGGCCTATCAGCCATGAGTGTGCTGGTGGCTTGCTGAAGCAGGACAACCTGTGAGTGTACCAGGCGTGACGTAACAGCAGCCTGGCAGTCCAAACCGCAACCATAGCAACAAGTCCTGTACCGACTGCCTTCAGGACCAGGCAGAGGCCCGTCCAGCTGAGGACCTGAAAGAGGACACTCTGGAGGACAGCCATCCTGGTGCAGAAGGTCAGAAAGTAATCCCCGGAGCTTCAGGTGAGCATTTATCCTGCTGTGGCTGTGGGCGTGACAGCTGTTTATGTAGAAACATGCAGAAACCGATCCAGCGGTTATTGCAATTATTTCAACAGAAACAACTTCTGTAATTATTGTGAAACACCACTTCCTTGTTGCTTGGAAAAATAATCAGGTATTTTCCAGATCATCACATGACATGGAGACACAAAGGAGAAGATAAACTCAAGAAATAAACTGTGACTTTTTAAACAAACTTTGTAGAAGCTTTAAACCTCAAAAATAAAAAAACATAAGTCTCAATTAAAGATTTTATTGTCATCTCTCCCTTTGTTTTCAATCATTAGTTCTTAATTTGAGCAATTAATTTAAGCTCATGAGGAAACTTAATCTCTTCACCCTTTGGATGTAAATGATTTTTGTTTATTTTCATTTACATATTAATGGTCTTTTTCTCTTGTAAACTTTGTGAGAAGTTCCTTTAAAAATAGCAATCGGTCTGTACATCAACAGATTAGTTAGATGTTTTCAAAATATATTTTATAGCTTATTGAAACATAAAATTAGATTTTTATATGCTGGCAGGTTTCTTTTTTACTTGAGAATTTAAAATATCGAGTTGTTAAATTGTTCCTTACCTGAGTGATTGCTTTTACGAAGTCGCTCCTGAAGGCCACACTGATTGACACCTGGTTCACCTGCCGGTCAAAGCCAGAAGTCACTGAAAATGTGATTTCTGCTTGGCTTTTGCAGGCATCCTGAAACGAAAGGCTGAAAGCATGCGACGCAGTGCACGTTTCCAGGTGTAATGTTTACACCTGTCAGTTTCATGTAAGTTTAATTTATCCAAACAGGGCTTGTTAACTTGCACGTTTAACTAATTAGCGACCGATATTTCAACAGTTCCGGAAGGAGCTGGAATTTGTCCATAAACATTTGTTTTTCCATATATGTTTTTAATAGTAACACTACAACTTGTATAGGCTAGTATCTGGTCAGATTAAAAATTGTTTGATTAATATGAAAAAAAAAAAAATTTTATCATTGGGTATTGATGTTTGAAGAAAACAGCATGAACCATGATTTTAAATGTAGATGGAATCTTTATTTTACTCTAAACTCCAAATTATACATTTGGATTTTAATATAATTGCTTGTCTTTGAAAATCTTAATGTCCAATTGCATTACCCGAATAATATAAATAAGAGAGGTTAATACAAATAATAATTATAATTATAAGACCTTATTTGGGCTGTTTTGAAATTGGTTAAGTGACAACAAATTTTTGTAGGTGCTGAAATACTCTTTTACAAATGGATCTTATTTTCTGCACGGTCTCAGACAAGCTTTTGAAGAGCAGGAAATAGTTTTGTAATTTGGCAGATATTGCGTTCTTTAAAAGTGAAGTGGCCACACTGACTCTGTGACGTAAACTTAAAGTCTGGCTCAAGATTTTATGTCTGATGTGCATTTAGTTTTTCCACCCAGCCGATTTTTCTAGTCACAAGACTTTCAAAAAATGATAGTCTAGTGTCACAGCAGACCGTAGTTACTCCTTCTTCCTCCTGTGTACATGCGGCAGGTTTTCAGCTCGACATAAACAAAATGGCAGAAGGGCATGATGACAGGTGTGCCAACCAAAGGAGATCGCTACCTGCTTCCTGCTCCCCTCTGTCGTCTCGCTCCTGCAGCTCCACCCAGACGTGGCTGCGAGTCGGGTCTCCTGTGCCGCCTCCCTGGGATGATCCTCTGACGGGGCAGGATGAGGCACGCAGAGACCGTCGCATCGGGATGCTGTTGAGCGAATGTCCTTCGCCTCAATCCTACGAGGAACTCTCCTGCACCCGCCGAGCTTGCAGCCCTCTGGCTCCTCTCGTTGGCACCTTCATGACCTCCTCCGGGCCTCAGAGCGACGTGGTGAAACAAGGTTACCTGGGGAAGCTGGATCGGAACCACAGGAGGTATTTTGTCCTGAGAGCAGGAAGTCACACCGGGCCGAGCCGACTGGAGTGGTACAAGAACCAGGAGAAGTTCACGGCGACGGAGAAGTCTGCTGGTAAAGCTGCGATGTTCAGCTCGAGCAAGCAAGGGTTAGTAAAAGTAACTACAACTCATCAAAGGGCTTAAACGAGGTTTGGCAGCATGCATGAACTCATAAAATCAGCTATTTTAATCAGCCTTAATGACCAGCTCGGTAACCCTGGAACCAAAACACTCTCTGTGCATTATTTAACATTTTGCTGTCATTTGATTAGTGACTCATTTTTATAGTATTAAGTACCATAGTTTCAGTGTGCATAAGGAAGCATAAGGAAGGTAACTAAAGGAACGTTCAAATCTATAATAATATCCTGTTTCCCAGGGTAGTTTACCTGCGCTGCTGCCTCGGTGCCAGTCGGCTTGGCAGTTCCTGGAAAGGCCACATGGTGGCGCTGTATGCCAAGGATCAGACCCTGATGGTGGTGATGGAGGATCAGCGGGAACAAGAAGACTGGTACCTGGCCATCAAGAAACTGATGGAGGAAGAGCAGAAGGATGAAGAGCATGGAGACGGGGCGGATGAAGAGGACGATGGGTATTGCACGCTGTCCCCTTCGGCTTTCTTCAAAGAGGTTGGTCCAGAAGTTTATTGTTTTTGTCACATACAGTGGACATAAATAAACTAAAAGACCTCTTTCAGTACGATCGCTTCTTTATTGGGTATAAAGCTTTTGCTGCCTCTGCTCCTTTCACTTTGGTCAAAGGTGTGGCCCGTCACGGTGAAGCCCAGAGGTCTGGGCAGTTCCAAGTCCCTCACAGGGGAGAGCCGGCTCTGCCTCACTGCGACGTTTCTCATCTTGGTCCGAGTTTGTGCACGCAATGATTTGCCGTCTGTCTCGATACCTTTGTTGAGCGTTCGGCGCTTCGGCCACTCGGATGGCTTGTTTTTCTTGGAGCTCGGCAGGTCGGCACCGAACGGCCCTGGAGAGATCTGGATGGAAGCGAGAGACCACGGTGATTTAAAAAAAAAATTAAAAGTGATGTATATTTTTTACAGTGATGTGCCTCAACATGTGAGTGAGACTGATCCCTTTCATCCCTGCTATGCACAGGAAACCCAGCTCTGGCCCAGCACATTCATGAGGTGGTTCGGGAGATGGTCCGGACACTACAAGCTCTTCCAGACTTCAGCCGCTCACCAACCTCCAGTCACAGTCATACTCACATCCTACTGGCCTCAAAACGCTGCAGACCCAAATACAGAGATAAGCCCGTGAATGTGAGACCACCTGGTCCCCAGGCCCTGCTCCCCAGAAACCATGACATGCAGACTAGTCCAGCACAGTGTGACCTGAGGCCCTGCAAACCAGACCACACAAATCCTGAATCTACCCCGAGCTTCACCTCCCGTCTCAGCCCCTCCAGAGCCCAGCAGAGTGCTGTGCCTGAACCTGGTAGCTACATGGAAATGAAAACAGACCAGTGCAGTGGTAGAGTCTGTGAGGTGCAGGGCAGGGAGCCAATGGAGGAGGAGGAGGAGGAAGTGCCCGGCTACATGATCATGTCCCCGCAGGTCAGCCCCAGCACTTCTGTGTTATCTCGGGATGATTATGTGACCATGGTGAGCCCACATAAACCCAACCGGCCGGCTCACTCCATCTCCTCCTCTTCCCTTCAAACATCACTCAACAGGTGCTTAGGACACTTTGCAGGACACACGGCAAGTTTAAGCCTCAAAATTTACCATGAAGTTACCAATAAATACAACTTGTGTTCTTTTAGCTCCACGGCGAACTCCCCTCTGCACCCGTCACGCCATCGGACGGACGAACACAGTCCGCAACGCTGGCTTGTGACGTCAGTCCAACGGTCAGGAACAGAAGCTGACCAATCACAGATGAGCATTGGCTGCTCCGCTCAAGCACAGGATGACGCAAGGCAGCAGGAACAACCAGCACAGACCAGAGCCAGTTCTGGTCCTGGGAGGAGTGTTGATGGATGCGGCCTGATGACCACGAGCAGACCAGACTGTACGAGGCCACAGCAGAGAGCGGAGAGTCTGAATTCTCATCCAGGCCGCTTTAGTCGACTCATAGTTGTACCGCATCAGTTTGCCGTTAGAAGAACTTGGCTGTCATCATGTCTGCCATCATGCCTTCGAGCTAAAGATAGATCCTGAGTGTTTGTACTAAATTATGTCTCAACAGAAACCGATTATTTATTCTGACACAGAAAATAACTTTATTGTCACAGGCCATGAAGTATTGAACTTGATGAATGAGAATATTTCACTCAGATTGTTGCAGGCACTTGTTTCACTTAATCACACTTGCATGTTGCACACTTGATGTGAAAGTGCACGTGTAAAAAGAAACTTACCTTTAATGTCTTGCACTGCATACTGGAGTATATGTTTGAGAAAAATAAAGTTTTGTTTGTCTGAAAAAGTGTCTGATTATATTTCAGTCAAACATCCAAAGCTAAGACTGAAAACTGCCCAGATTTAACTGCTGATTTGAACTATTTTGTATCCTCTTTAATGTACAGTAATGCATCATAATTTTAGCGTGACTGTCCTGTGACAACCACGTGGATTTTTCACAATACATTCAGGAAGATTGAATTAATTTGAGAAATACAAGATTACAAACTCTTGTAGATAAGTGGTTTTCACTTAAAAATATATATATATATATATATATATATATATATAAATAACAGGATTGCGCAATAAAGAGGACAGTATTCACGTGCTCTGAGGAATTTAACCTGCAACTCTGACAATATTAAATACGATATGTGCAAACTGTATATTTATTTCCCATATGTCAAGAACTAATTGATGTTTACGGAAGTGACATGACGTCACACTATTTAAACCCATCCCACTTTTTCAAGTCGAATCTATTTGCACTGTTAAATGTTAAATAAACGCTAATTAAGTGAATGCAACACAAAGACACGTCAGTCTAAAGGTCTACTCTTTTGCATAGGCAAGAAAATGCAGCTTACCTTCGTTGTTATGGGAAAACGAGCCTTGATGAACCCTCCCAAACAAACACACGTGCCCGCATGGACCTCCTCCCTCCGTTTTCTCTTCCGGCCAGCTGAGCTGCACCTGCAAGACAATATGCGGCACTGCCGCCTGCTGGTCGGGAGAGTGAACTGCAAAGTAAATTCTCAACCTGCTGGAAGGCTATTAAAGTAGAGGGGCTATTTCAGTCTTTACTTTGGTTGAATGCCTTTTAAATTTGTAGATTTTGTGTCTCGCCACTGTACTGTAGAAGTACTGCAAGAGCACGTCCACTTCCTGCTACTTTGTGGTTTTACTTCACTACACTTCTCGAACAAATTATGATTTTTTTTTACATGCAAACACACCTGATTTAATTATCCGGCCGCCGTTATGTCCAGCCTGTGTTGAAGACATTAAAGGAGGCACAGATTGACTTCAAACATCATGTAACCACGTAAGGAATTAAAGCCGCAGCATCTGATAACACAGAAATCGATTCATCTTCGCCTTTAATTGCATGTTTGCCATTACAGAAAACATATTTTACAGTTTTTACAAACATTCATGTAGAAGTTCACACTAAAAGCAACATCCTTCTTTCTTTTATAACTACAGACTAACTCACGGTCTTTGCCAAAATCCCAACCTCTTCAAAAATATATATATATACTGTATATATATAGACTTGTTAGTGCACAGCGGAAAAATATAAAGTGCTTGGAAAAAAAACCTCCTGTTGCTCAAAATGGCAGATCTTTAACAACAAAACATCACAAGATGATTGTTAAAGGACCACGACAATGAAGTAATGCAAATTAGACAAGCGTACTTCAGGACACGCAGCTGTGGACACATTAACAACAACAATCTGAATTACCATTGATTACATACACAAGCTCGGAAATTCATACCATATCAACCCAGTAAAAAAAGAGAAATACTGCATGCACACTCTTGCTTAAATTCCTGTCTACCATAGAGAGGGAAAAAAACCAGTGAGATGAATCATGAAAAAGCCCCATTAAACCGTTCAAAGTCATCCAGATTTCCTACTTTTCTTCTGGGATGGTTTTTGGGAAAGAGTGCAACGAGAGTAGTGTTTCACCATGAAGAGTGAAGGTTTCCTCTCTCCTCTCTGCTTGCTTGAATGCCTTCAGGACTCTGAGCCTGGTTGTGACCCGATGTGGACAGAAACATGGCGAAGGAGAGCAGGTGTTATTTTGAGGACATCAAATCTAATATGGTTTATTCTAACCTTACGTTTCTTTTTATATTGTTTCCTACATGTTAAATGACAGACATCCTGAAGGAGCCACTGACCTGCGATGTATCTCGCACCGACTAACATCAACATGCTGCCCATGATGTAGAAGCCCAGCGGGACGCTGCTGAAGATACTGGTTTCACCTTTAAAGTTGGACACGGAAACAATTTTCAAAGCTCAAACAATTATTATGGTACGACTCGGGAGGACTGAAGATCAGCATTGTAGATTTAAATGTAAATATGGGCGTGTTTTAAGATAGACTATAAAATATGTGAACTTGTCCTTTAATATTTGGGCATTTATTTGTCTTGTAAAGCACATTGTAATTCTGTTTGAAAAACTTAACATGAATAAAGTTTATAATGATAATAATGTGAATATCTGACCGTTTCCATTACACACAGGTTCCGTCGTCTCCCAGTTCATGGATTTCTGAACCGCCTTTTTCCACCTCGCGTACCGAAACTCGCTTTCTGCTGAGCACAGAGAGAAGTTTGTATAAAGCAGCAGCGACTGATGACACGCAGGGCATGGTCGTCGTCGTCGTCCCGTCGGCAGCACGCCGTTACCTTCTGGGTTGATCTGCGGCTCGAACTTCTCCGACGTGACTTCGCTCAGGTCCTCCGGGTTCAGGCTCCACACGCTCACCCCCTCCGCTGACCCGGCTGCCATCGCTGCACCGAGCGCCGTCGTCTCCGGCATCGACGGCTTCACTGGAAATAACAATGAACGCGACATTTACAGGTGATAACGACAGTCAGTAGAAGTACGGAGACTTTTCTTCGTTAGAATAACACTAAAGCACCGAGCTGTGTTTTGGGTTGCATTCTGGAGACGGTCTGAAAGAATCTAGAGGCAATTTTGTGCCAGGGAGAACTCACCAGTTTGGTCACGGCCAGTTTGTTTAATATGGAACCACGTGGCTCTGATGTAAAAAAGTGAGACAGGAAATGAAAGGACGTCTCACCGACAGGGATGCAGAGAATGTCGGCCTGCAGCTGCATCAGCAACCTGTTGGACGTCATCCCTCCGTCGACCTGGAGCTGAGTCAGCGGGATGCCGCTGTCCTGGTTCATGGCGTCAAGTATCTGCAGCCAAACAGATCTTACAATTAATGTATAAAAACCTGCATCGAAACAAATTAAAAAAAACAAAAAAACACTGACGAGACACTTATTTCACTTCATGAAGCTGGTGCAGGACATTTCTCTGAGGACCAATCAGAGCAGGAGAAAGCTCTCACCTCTCGTGTCTGGAAACAGACGGCTTCTAGTGCCGCAAACGCCAGATGATTCTTATTAGTGAACTGAGTTAACCCGCAAATGATCCTGTGACACGGAGAGAGAGTTGTTAAGAGGGCATGCGCTGCGAGATGTTGATCACACTACGGAGCAGCTGGTGGTCGTACCCTCTCGCACTCGGCTCCCAGTAAGGCGCGTAAAGACCCGAAAACGCAGGAACGAAATAGCAACCGTAGGACGTGCCGACTGATGCAGCCAACTTCTCTGTAAAGGGACAGAAACAGGACAGGAAGTGGGATGTTACTAATAACAGCTCCTTGAAATGCTTGCACTTGTTTGTTGCATCTTTTACAGATAATCGAGACATGACATGACACCACAGCCCTGAATATGCGGAGGAGGAGGAGGAGGAGGAGGAGGAGGACGTACCGAGCTCCTCCGATGATCCGATGATCCCGAGATTGTCTTGCAGCCAACGGACCACAGCTCCTGCGATGGCCACGGAGCCCTGCAGAAAAGATGCAGAAAAAACAAAAAGGTTGACACACAGAAAACTAGTACCAATATGTGAACTATTATTTGACTGTTTACACATTTTAATTAAGAATAATTAGTATGTTATAATGTACCTCTAGTGCATAACAGGCCGGTTGGTCCCGACCCAGTTTGTAGGCCACAGTGGTCAGAAGACCGTGATCTGACAGCACAGGCTGAAAAACACAACACAGGAAAAATGTCACTGTATGCAAATGCGTGCAGATGTTAGTATTTTTCGTTCCAAGTCTCCAGTACCTTGGATCCAGTGTTTCTCAGGAGGAAGCAGCCGGTCCCGTACCTGCAACAGATGATAAACCTTTTCAGCTGGATTTCTAACAAAGGAGAAGCCATGAACTGAAGAAGCTCAAAAGTCACGTACGTGTTTTTAGCTTGCCCGTCCTGGAAACACATCTGTCCGACAAGAGCTGCTGACTGATCCCCAAGACACTGTTTACAATAAAATACAGAGATTTTATTGCACATGAAGCACCGTGACAATGTTGGTGACGTAAAAAAACTGAGATTAACTCACCCCTGAAATGGGAATACCTGAAAGAGCCCCTGATTTCTGTCATAAAAGATCATAAAACCATGTTTAGTCAGTGAATGGGAACTTTCTGTTTCTGCTATAACTTGATTTACTTCTGGTCGTAACATGTTTGACAATGGATTATTACTTAAAAATTAAAAAAGACGTGAATTGTCTGTTATGTTAAGTAGAAGCTGATATTATCAGGACCGATTATCAGACATATAAAATCAAACACCTGCGTGCATATTTGATGCTAAAATACCACCAACAGAAAAACGTAAGTTCACAAAAATCTATGAAAAAAACCATCTTTTTCTCATCACTATGAGCAACAACGTCGTCCTGACACTGAAAATACACTCGTTATTTGACTACGAGGCCAAATAACAGAAATACACTGAACTATTTTCATTTCTACCACAGGATTTATAAATAAAGCAAAGTGAAAACACTGAGGGAACACAAAAATGGTGAGTGTGAACCTGCTTTAATTAAAATGTCATCACTCCTACGTGCAGCTTTCCCTTTGGACAGATTTTATTTTTTTAAAAGAGAAGAGAAAGTCGATGAAATTAAACCGCCAAAGAGTGAAGACATTTAGAAGATGTGATGGGACGTGGCGGAGGACGAGGGCCTGATTAGAAAGCTGAGGGCGTCATGACAACCGGCTGAGTAGCGTGCCACCACAGAAGCGATGAGGGATGGAGGGGGACCATCCAGTACATTTCCAAAGGAGCCTGTACTGTGTGTACGATGTCATGTTGTTATTTACACTTCAAATACTGCGTTCGAATATTAATTCTATGACGTTTCATCAGACTTTTAAAAAAAAAATAATAATTTATTAAACCTACTGCTTTCTACATAAAACGATTTATAACATGAGCCTTCACCTGGATGTTTGGAAATGCACTGCGTGATGGCGTGTTGTTGAGAAGCAGGGCGGGTTAATTTTTTTTTTGCATGAGGAGGAGTAAATAGTGATGGCGAGTGTCACTTACCCGGCTAGAACATATTTTCTACCAGTGAGAGAAGAGAGACAATGGCACACACAGAAAAGATGCCTAAAAGGATTTCTGAGTCAAACTTCATGCACTTCAACAGAGTGAGAGCACGAAAACATAAAATAAACAAACCTCACGTATCTTATTAGTGGGCTGTTTTGAACACTGGACACAGCAGCGACATCATTAAGATTAATAGTTCATATTAACGCTGCTCACAGTGAAATTGTAAGTAGGCTTAAGTGGATTTTGGCGTTGCTCACCATGAGGCCGTATATTTCTGACGAACTCCTCACCCGGGGCAGGATCTCCATGGGGACACCGAAATATCTGAGGGGAGGCGGAGGATTTGGGGTTTGGGTGTCGGAGGCTGGTTGTTATTTACAAGCTTTCAAAGAACCGACAGGCGAGATCGAAGGTCAGCTGTCGTACTTGCACAGTTCCGGGTCCCAGTCCATGGAGTGGATGTTGAACAGCATGGTTCTGCTGGCGTTGGTCACGTCTGTGCAGTGGACGCCGCCGGATTTACCTCCTGTCAAACACTGGTGAGGCCAGACATCACACACACACACACACATCACACATCGGGTGAGTTCCTCGCCATCCCGACGGAGGAACGTCTCACTTAACGGCTCATTATTACCCAGATGAGCCAGGAGTCGATGGTGCCGAACATGGCGCGGTGCGACTCCACGGCTTCCTGGACCTCGTCCACGTTGTCCATCAGCCAGCGGAGTTTCACCGCGCTGAAGTAAGTGCTGATGGGGAGCCCCGTTTTATGCTGCAGGACGACAGAAACAAGTCAAAAAGGCTGCAAGACTGCAAAGTTCTTAAATCGGTATTACATTTAATGGGATATTAAAAAAATAATAATAATAAAAAAGGAATAGCAATTGAAAACAATCAGATAACAATCAGATAACAGCCTGCACCTTCAAGTGGTTCTTATTCCTTCCGGGAGTTTTGTTGATGAGACGTTCCACCGTCGACTGAGTCCGCAGGTCCAACCACACTGAACAAACAAGCACCCGCAAATCAGAAGCAGTTCGATCTTAAGTTCACTAAAAGCAAAGAGATTCACAGCATTACCGATGGCGTTGTAGAGGGGCTCCCCCGTCTCTTTGTCCCACACCAGCGTGGTCTCTCTTTGGTTTGTCACTCCGACAGCTGAAGAAAAAACAAAACAATCGAGCAACAATTCACTAAAGATTTGATATGCGGACGAAGCGCCGCTTCAACAGCTCACGGTAACTCCTCCGAATACCTTTGATGTTCGAGATGTCGATGTTGAGCTGCATCAGCTTCTCGCACGTCCGCTCCATGCACTCGTACACCGACTGCAGGATCTCTTTGGGGTCCTCCTCCACCCATCTGGGAAAACAAAAACAGGGCGAAATCATTTTACATTCAGGGTGCATTTGTTTGGGAACGTACGTGATTCAGACTCACTCACCCTTCTTTGGGGAAGCTCTGCTTGATCTCCACCTGGTGATGGCTGAGGAGCTCTGCTGTCTTTGAATTGAACACCTTCAAACAGCCCAAAACAGCCGGTGTCAACAGTCTCAACAATTATCACCAGTTAAAAATTACATCTGTGCAAGAAGTCACGGTTGGTGCTGAAAGAAAATCCAATTTGATAATAAACTATACTGCAATTAAAATTGTAAAAGGAGAAATTGAAAGCAGATTAGGAAATATTGAACTTTTTAAATCAGAAAAATATATAAAAATTTTTTTTTTTTTTTTTTAAATCTGTTTACAAGACTTTAATCTCAGTTATTAAGACATATGCTGGACACGATGCACCCAAGGACACCTGCGGGTGCAACACGTTTATGATGCAGACATGACGACGTCACACCTCCGGTGAGGAGTCCGTCCCGTCCCGTCCCGTCCCGCCCCGGTTCGTCTTACCAAAAACCGAGTCGAGCTTGTGCCTTGGTCGATGGCAGCAACCAGCGGCCCGAGCATCATCCGGTGTGAGGACGCAGCCATGGTGCCTTTCATGGGCAGGAAACCGATTACCACCCGCCGGCAAAGCGGCTCAGGGCTCCACGCAAACTCGGGTGGTTCAGACGGTGGGTCAGTCGCCGCATTCAAACGTAACGACTCTCTGGCCCTGAGTGATGACGCACTCATCTGCGGGTTTGCGAATCCAAAACATGTCGTTGTTAATATGCATTACCCAAATAGGATCAAAAATCATAAAACTCGTGTTGTCTTTGCTTGCGGGGGTTTGAACATCTGTTATATTACATTTTAGAAGAAAAGACCCAAACAAAAAAAAGAGGCGTTCCCATACCGGGAGTCGAACCCGGGCCGCCTGGGTGAAAACCAGGAATCCTAACCGCTAGACCATATGGGACGATGCGACACTGTTACGAATAATCTCGATATGTCCTGAACACGTGCGTCTTTTGTTCGTTATTCATTAAAACACACCGCGTAACTTTTTACTGACCTCCTAATAAACCTTGGTGGTCTTAGCAACCCTGTAGCTCGTTAAGCTTGAAAACTTATGAATTTATATGCATATTTTTTTTTATTCTGACGTTTTCCCTGCATTATTTCCAATTTATCTTACCGGCTTTCCTTTGTGCGGCGACTGCTTATGACGCCATCACCAACGGACAGTGTTGTCATTCTTGAAATGTGTGAAGCGGTTTCCTTTATATTTGGTTCCAAGTAAACTCGTCGTTGTGTTTTGACCACACAGGCTTAAAATGTAAGTAATGAGAGATATATACATGTATATATTTATGATGTGTAACACATACTGTTAATTACTCTGCCCTGCCCAGGAATTCAACCAGTTAGCAACGTTAGCTCTGCAGGCTAAAGGCAATCTTGACTCTTTCACGTGTTAATAATAACAATAATAACAACAATAATAATAGTTTGGTGCATTTTCAGGGCTGACTACTGGAAGTCCCAGCCAAGGAAGTTCTGCCAGTACTGTAAGTGCTGGATTGCGGACAACAAACCTGTGAGTCGGTCTACAGATAACAAGTTTTATTGTTTACGAGGACAAATATATTGACACGTTACGCTGATGTTGTTTGTTGTTTGTTGTTTTTGCTCTGCAGAGCGTCGAGTTCCACGAAAGAGGGAAGAACCACAAAGAAAATGTGGCTGCCAAAATTTCAGAGGTAATAACATGTATTTTATATATATATATATCGGTTTTAAAGCAGGGAGTTGTGGCTGTTTACATCATATTTTCTTCATAAATAAGCATAATTATATTGTTTAATGTTGATTGGTTTGCAGTTGAAGTTTATTTTGTACCTTCGCTGAGTAAAAAAATAAATAAATCTAATTTTACATTCAGATTAAATATCAAAATTATCTCTTTACGTTCTCAGAAATGTAGTTTTAAAAAATATAGAGAGAGAGAGATTATACTGCACATATATCATACAGTATTTATCATTAAGGGTCCTCAGTGAAACACACATACACGACTAATAACAGCTAATAAATACATGTCTGGCAGGAGAGATAAGGTCCAGACTTTCCTACCACGACTGTAAAGCTGTCTTCTTATTGGCTACTAGCTGCTGCCACTCACCTCGCACTATCTTTCCGTCTGCAGATTAAGAAGAAGAGCATCGAAAAGGCAAAACAGGAGGAGCGTATGTCTAAAGAGTTCGCGGCGATGGAGGAGGCTGCGCTGAAGGCATATCAGGAAGATTTGAAGAGGATAGAAAGGGAAGCAGACGGTAAATGTTGGATATTTATTTATAATAATAATTGTATGCAACCTGCGAGCTCCTCAAGAGGAGTCTTTGCTCTTTTAATAATATTTAAATGAAGTATCTTTGTGTTAGGATCAAGCTCTCCGACACCGGCACCGGCACCGGCACCAACAAAACCAAAGCCGAGGCCGCAACCTCAGGCACAACCGCAGCCCAAGAAACGGCAGAAGAAAGAACAGAAAGTAAACAAAAGGCCCAGAGAGCAAAGAAACATGCAGGTTTGGGTTGAAGGGCGGTCAGATGACGGACACGTATACTTCTACAACACAATAACTGGAGGTGAGGAAATCACACTTGCTCTTTGTTAACCAACATATATCCACAGTATTCGCACACATTTTAATTCATGTCTTTGTATTTAAACAACAGAGTCTCAATGGAGCCAACCGGAGGTTTTCCACGGAGCGAGTTCAGCCTCTGCACAGTCTGAACAAACTAACGTAATTATTTTCTAGTCTGCAGCATCTTGTAGTTTTTATATTCATTTAATTTTAAACGGGGTTTGCATTTATATGTCAACATTGTGTTTCTCTTCAGAGTTCTCCGGGCTGTGCTTGGATGGAAGCTGTCAGTCCTGATGGTTTCACATACTACTACAACACAGTGACTGGAGGTGGAACATCTTTTTAATCTAGTTTACTGTAATTAACTATTAAATCTGCTGCATTTCTGGATTTTATTTCCTTTTCTTTATGGAGATAATGCCTGGTAATCACATTCTTTTTTTTTTTTTTACCTCTCAAGAGTCCAGTTGGAAGAACCCAGCAGACGTGGCCTCTACTGAGGTGTCTGCGTCCAGCTCCGAGTCCAACAAAGAGGTGGAGAGTCGGGAGGAGCCTTCGACCCCTCGGGAGGAGCCTTCGACCCCTCAGCCGGAGCCGCTCTCAGGAGGAGGAGAGGAGAGCTCCAACGGGGCGCCGGCATCTCAGGAGGCTGAAGTCCCAGAGGAAACAGACCAGCAGTCCAAAGTCCCAAAGATCAGCTTCAGGGTGAGACGAGTCCCGTCACTCAACGAGACTTCAGAAGGATCATTTTTAAACTTCCGCTCATCACAATTCTGTGTAGAAAAAACCTCGACAGTTTTCCTCTTTTTTTTTTAGAAAAGACAAGCAGAGTCCGACGCCGAGGAAAAAGAAGGAGAAGATAAAACCACTGATGATTCTCCAAAAGAGGATGACAAAGAAAAAAAGAAAGAGGAGGAGGAGGTGGTCCAAAGCACAACAGCTGAGCCTCAGAAGACACAGGAACCAGCAACAATATGGAAGATACGGGCCAAACGGCCAAAAGGTGTCAATCCATATGGGGTCTGGGAAAAGATCAAGCAAGTGGAGGATCCATAGTAAGTGACGAGAACCTGTTTAATTAGAAGCCCGATAGGATACGTGTGCTAGTAGCTACTGAAGACGCTGTATTTCTTCTTCTTTTTTCTCTCCAGTGCAAAAGTGGACTTACAGTTGCCAAAAGTGGAGAGAAGCGCCGTCAGCGCTCCCACCGACCTGCCGCCGGAGCCCAAGCCCAAGTTCAAGGAGCGCATCATCACCTCCCTGGGAGAGGAAGGCGGACCGGCTTCGTTCAGGAAAAACAAGACACAGAACGGCAAATCCAGGAGCTTCCGACAGAGAGACGATGACGACTGAACCAAGAATTCAAGCCAGAACGCAACAGAAAGAGACTTTTACACCAATAAAACTCTTTTTCTAGGAACGTTTGACGTTTTGATGTACAGTTTTGATTTTTGAAGTGTATTTTTTTTTCCTTTTCCATATTTTAAAGACAAATTGTTCACAGAAACATATAAAAAAAAAAATCTCAAATCTGTTTCTTAAAACTTAAATATTTTTCTAATCCTAAAAATGTTACCCACTGGACAATTTGTATATTTTTTTTCTGTCATAATGGTAGTTGTATAATCAGCAGAAAGTATGATAATCTTTAATCTTTCTGATAATTAATGTGAGCCTTGTAAGTAAGTCTAGTAAGCGTAGATACAAGAAGCAATTCCAAAAACTTATTGTACTTCCACATCTGTATTTTTTTACCCTTGTAGGTTAAATCTAGTAAATCATCGTTGTGGAAACAGCGTTGCAATGTTTGTCATTTGGATAGAAGTGATTAAAGATGGGAAGATATGATCTTAATAAATGAAAGTATTTTGGAAATTGAAGCTTTTCAATCCCACCTGAGTAAAGACTGATCAAAAATAAGCCAACAGTTAGGATTCATCCGGCTGTCGTGGTGAAAAAAAAAACATGAATTTACTGCAAATTAAGAGCTAAAGTGACGACAGGAATCATATTGGAGGTCGCTGGTCAGCTGGCACACATGCAGGGTGTGAGAGTGTGTGAGGCTGATAGGTGGTTTCACCACACCCTGATTGGCAGAGAACCACGATGGACTCTTTACGGTATTTTATGACGTTATTGCTGGTGTGTATTAGAAGTTCAAGGCCAGAGAACGAGGTAGATTGAGATTGCGCAATATTTACTTGTATATTCACTTATATATGCAGCTTTCAACTTGACAAGCAAACTGACAAATAAATGCACCTAACTCATCTTAAAAGATCGTCATGTTTAGTTCTCAAAATAAATAGAACTCATTTATAAAGCTGCAATATTATTTAGGTAAATACCAGGACACATAACATATAAGTTGAGTTTCATTATAAAAAATAACAACCTCTTTGTAGCAGCTGAAGTTTGTCTTCCGTAGCAGCATTTGCAACGTGACTATTACACAGTAAACTGCACCATTAACATCAAATATGTCCTGACGGGCAGCCGCAGTGCTGCAAGATGTTTCTGAGAAATGCCTCCGTTGCCGTGCCGTGTGAGCGGCGAGGTGCGGCGGGCGTCAGTCTGCGGACCGTCCGGCCTCCGGTGGTTTCAGCCGGCTGCTGCTCTCCACCACCTCCAGCAGAGCCTCCTTCTCCGCGTGTTCCAGGACGTTGGCGATCAGGTGGTCGAGCGCCTCCCCTCCTCTAATGAACTCCTGAACACAGACACACATGACGTCGACTTTAAAATGCGCTGACAAAGACTGGTGGAGACGCGCTGACGCTTGCCTTTCGTTCGTGTCTAACCTTAATATCTCGAGTGACGTATCCGGTGCGGTGATCTGTGACACGATCCTGGCTGAAGTTGTAGGTTCGAATCCTCTCTGACTGGGAGCGTGTGCCCACCTGCAGCGAACGAAGGTCAAACAGGACGAATGATATCAGACACACACACACACACACACACACACACACACACACACACACACACACACACACACACACACTTTCCAGGCTCTCTCACCTGCTGCTTTCTGGCTGTGTGCCTCTGCTCCGTCTCTTTTCCCATCATGCTCTGGTAGAGTCGGACCCTCAGCACACGCATGGCCGTGTCTCTGTTCTGCAGCTGGGAGCGGGTCTGCTGACACTCAGCAGAAATACCTGTTGGGAAGGGTGAGATAACCACGAAAACATGTTTCTGGGACATTTTCATTCATGTTTCCAAAGAAAACAAAACAACTACGAGTCTGGAGAAGCTTAAAAAAACAAACAAAAAACCACTCTTGTGGTGTTTCACCGGTGGGGAGATGAACGACGCGCACCGCGCTGTCTGTTGTGTTCACACTTTGGCCGCCAGCACCTCGAGACCTGAACGTGTCGACGCGAAGATCCTTCGGATCGATGTGGACGTCACACTGTGAACGCAGGACACACGAGACAAAAATAAAACCGGGATAACAAGAGACATAAATACAGAGAAGGAGAGTTGTACCTCCACCGGCTGAGGCAGGATGATGACAGTCATGGTTCCCGTGTGGATGCGCTGCATCCTGGAGGAGAGGCCGACCTCGGGGATCCTCTGCACCCGGTGCGTTCCTCCTTCATGCTTCAGATGTCTGTACACGTCCTCCCCGGCTACTCTCACTGCTGCGTGGTGCAAACCACCTGCAACACACAGTGTTACAGTTCCTGTTTCGTGAGCTGGATTACAGAAAAACGATCAACTCCATTTTCATAAAAACTCGGTGGAAGTGTCTCGGCGTGGGCCGGAGGAGGAAGCAGCAAGAGTCACGACCCTTTGGAAATACAGACAGAAATACGACTCACCGTACTCTGCAGGTGTGAAGTTAAAAACCTCGAAGTCCCAGTTTTTGTAGCAGGCGAAGCCCTGGTACATGTCAAACATTTCTCTGGTGAACTGCTGACAGATGTCACCTGAAAACCAGATAAACAGACATTAGAAAGTGGGGAAAAAAACAACAACAACAACAACATACAATCATGTAAATCACGTGTTCCTTCGTACCTCCCGTCGTCCGTCCTGATACGACCTCCAGCAGAACATCACTGGAGTCCAGAGGGTCGGTGGGGACGAGAGCTTTGATCAGCTGCAGATCAAACGCAGCAGGAGACATCCTCATTGTGACACACATTCATCATAACACAAATAATGAACCACCTCTTTGTGGTCTTACGTCTTCTCTTAAGGCCACAATCTTGCCGGAGATCTGTGCATCCTCCTCCTTCAGCAGCTGCGTCAGATGTGCGTCTTCATCTCTGGTGCCGGCACAACCTGCAGTCGGGAGATGAAAAGCAGAAATGTGCAATGAGGTATTTTAACACGTCTCACTGAGAGAAACGCAGGATTTTAAAAGCCACACTCACTGTGCAGAAGTGACAGGACTTCCTCCAGGTCCTGCTGGGCTTCCTCCAGCTTCCCGTACGCATCCGCCAGAGGCAGCAGCTCCGCGCGTCTCTTCAGGAGCTCTTTTCTGTCCGACTCCGGGACGTGTGCGCGCTCCAGCTTCTCGCTGAGGCGCCCGTGCTCCTCCACGAGCTGCCGCAGGTACCTCTGCACGGACTCGGTGTGGTCACCGTGAGAGAGGCGCTCCGGGACGGCCGCACGATCCGCCGACCTCCGCCCTCCTTTTAATATGCCGCTGACGCAAACTACACCACGCGAGGAGCGCAGCCGGAACCAGCGACCGAGGAGCATCTCGCTTTAATTCATTTGTTAACAAACAACAAATGGAGTAAAATAAAGTCTTTACAAGCAGGACATGGCTGCTGTGGTTTCTTCCTTTCTTTTGTTGTTGTTGTTTTGTTTGAAGGCGTGTGGCTTCCAGCTACGGTTGCGGTAGCGCCCCCTAGTGGACCGGAGTGTGGCTTCCAGCTACGGTTGCGGTAGCGCCCCCTAGCGGACCGGAGTGTGACTTCCAGCTACGGTTGCGGTAGCGCCCCCTAGCGGACCGGAGTGTGACTTCCAGCTACGGTACAATAACGACCAGAGTCCAAAAACTATAATTAATAATACGTTTTTTTTTTTTTCATTCGACCTTCAGTTGCTTAAACGCAAACTTTATTTATCTTTAGAAAAGCGTATTTAGTGAATATCAGCGTTGTTACCAAATGGCAAACTTTGGCGACCGTGACTCTGGTGAGACGCTATTAGCTATTATTAGCTGTATTAGTAGTTTAATGTTTATTGTCACGTGCATCAAATTAATAGTTAAATGTTTCAGCTGCTGAGTATTAATGTGAATGTCACCGGCTTGTCAAAATCAAAAGATGACATTTGGAAATATTGCTGGCAAGAAATAACTTATTGGCTGCACGCTTGAAAAGAACAACGAAGATGTGGTTTCTAACGTTTTTATTATTATTATTATTATTATTATTGTTATTATTTAACTCAGGATCTCGGGAACATGCAGGGTTTTCTTTAACCAGGGCGGTGGAGGACGTCAGCGAGCACGGCTTTGCCCAGACTGAAGCCCTGCAGGAGAAACAGAGGACACTCAGCTCCCTGCAGGTTTATCTTTACTTCACTAATGGCACAAACTTACACTGATTAACTGACGTTTTCTCTCCATTGTGCACTTAAAACAAATTGCATATCTTTGATCAAACATGTTTGGGGGAGGACTTCCAAACCCCTCCACCAAACTTGGATCTTGAATATCTACATGCAACTCTGGCCATAAAATTGTCTGTAAAATGATTGTGGTCCTTTTTCCATATCATCGATAAGTTTGCCTCGTTTGAGGCTTTTTGTTCGCCCTCCTTTTCCAGGCGACACTTTCAGACGTGGAGAAGAAAGGTGAGGCAGCAAAGCAGCAGCTGAGATCTAAAGTGAGGGAGCTGCTGATCCTGGAAGGAGAGGTGGAGCAGCTGGAGCGGCAGACGAAAGTCCTGCACGATCGCTGTGCATCCGTCAGCGGGGACAACGCAGAGATCCAGATTCTCATCAACGAGCAGGAGGAGGCTGCTCTGGTGGCGGCGGCGGGGTTCAACACCTACCGGCGCAAGATGGAGGGTCACAAGGCAGCTGTTTTACAGGCGGCGAGTCGGACGGAGGCCCGTAAAGAGCTGGAGGAGAAGAAGGTGCTCGTCCGGATGCTGACTCGGAAGAAAGAGGAGCTGAGGGAAGATTTGGAGAATCCGAATGGAAAAACAGTACAGATGGCAAAGGTGAGAAAAAATGACCTGAATGATCTTGAATTATTCTTTTTCTTTTCTTTTTTTTTGCTCTTTAACTACTTCCTTTGTTTGTATTTGCTTTTCTCTGCAGAAAGCGATTGATGCTCTGAAGGTGGAGATCTCTGTGAAGAGGGCGAGCAACGCTGAGAGGAGAGAGCAGCTGCAAAAAGAGTTTGAGCTTCACGCCCAGATAAAGAAAGACATCGAGGTAGGGCAAAGAGGTAGTTGTGCATTCATTGAACAGTTACAGCGGCATACAGTAACTATGTCTTCATCAGTTAATCTACAGATTTAATTCAAATCTATTAAAAACCATCTAAAAACAGTGAAAAATGCAAATTTCTTGGATACAAATACATCTAAAAAACAGCTAAATGACCTAGTTAGAAATCTGAAAATGACATAAATGATGTTTTAGCATCATTAAAAACTTTTTGGTGTGTTTCTGTTGCTGTAGATCCAGAACAGGCGCTACGAAGCCATCATCAAGCGGCTCCGCTGCCAGCTGAGCAGAGCCAAGGCCGACCACAGGTGAAACCCAATGCAAACGCATCCGCCGACATGACACCGTGATGTGATATTAATATCTGCGTGCGAAGAAAGCAAAATAAACTGTCTCTGCTTTACTCAGGCAACTGTCTGACGACATCTACCACATGAGGAGACAGCTGGCCGAGCTCAAGAGGCAGCAGCTGTCGTCACAGGACTCAGCGGTCGGTGGTCGTTAAACTGTAGAGTTTTTATTAGGTTTGATGGAAACCTGCGTTTATTACGAGTTTCTTCAATTAGGGATTGTTGCAGTTACTCAAGTTGACCAGCTGGGGGCAGCATTGTCCATCAAATGTGTTACTTTATCTGTTTAACTCTGGTTTCTTGTTCAAACAGGTTGACAGCAGATTTTAATATTTTCTTGCTGAATGTGTTCCTTGCGAAGTTTTGTTGGAGAGAAACCGCAGATATAAAGATATATCAGTTTATTAATCACAGCCGTGTGATTTCGTCTGTGCTTCACTTGTCCTGTGGATCAGCTGCAGCATCAGCAGAGCGTGGGACGGGATTTGTAGGTCAGGTGGTGACAACGAGTCGTCCGCGGCACTGACCCATGCAAAAACAAAAGCCAAGTGTCCACGCTAACTGTCGACGGGTCGGTGTTGTTTTGGTGCACACTGTTCCAGCTTCCGCTTCACCGGTTTGCTTGATGTTCTGGAGGCGACAGTCCCACTGCCGGCTAACGAGGGCGTGACTGTGCTACTTCAACCAGAACTCCAAAACTAATTAAACAAGTGAAACTGCCCTTTCGCAAAATCTCTGCACATCACAATGAATCAGCCTAAAAAACTACAACCTTTTCTTTCTCTTTTTTTTTTTTTTTTGATAACATTTTGATGCGTTTGTGTCTCCGGATGGTTCCCAGAGATAACTTGACTTGTACAGTCAGTGAGCCACTAAATTACAGCTTTAATTTACAATCAGAAAGTTCAACTGACTGTATGGGAGGTGTGATGAACTACCCTAAAAGCTTTGTCTCGTAAACTAAAGCTGCTACGTGAATTGTAGTTTGGTGGGCCATTTTCCTTAAAGGTGCGCTGGGGGAAGTGTGTCGGTCCGGATTGTGTGGCTGATATTCACTCACCTCATTAGCATCTACTCAGCCTCCAGCCTCCTCTACTCAAACTGACCCAAACACCCTCTGAGAAAGGACAGTGCTGTATAAATAGAAACACACTGCAGCGATGATACAGTAGTTTCCAGCCTTCGGGCAAAAACATTTCTGTTTTTAGTTACGATTCAATAAACTTTACTCTCGTGATGAAGATGAACATAATGTTCCAGTACTGTTAAGCCAAAACTCGCTGTCCTTTGTTGTGTTTCGACCACAGTAATGCAAGTTATCCATAGTCAGGCACGCTGTTACATAACGAATGGCTTCTACTACGACTTGCAGTCAGTTCCTTCATAAGATACTTAAAAATAAATGCCTTCATATGCCGCCACTCCGAGCTAATTAAACCGAGGTAATGAGGGAATGAATTTAACACCAGCTTTCTACCACATGCTGTTTTTTTTCTTTTCCTTTGGCTGTGACACATTAGTCTACTCCACTTTGGCATCAAGCGACATTTATAAATATCCTCAGCTGATGAATAGAAGAGGAGTTAAGGGATTTACCAGCAAGAGGGAAATTAAATCTGCATGGAGAAGTCGATTCAATTTATTTTCTTCTAAAAGACACGAAACAACCCGTTTTAATAAAGTATATCTTCCTCAAAGGCTGTTTTTACATGATTAATAAATAATTTTGCGTTCTCCTCATGTAAAAAGATGAAAAACTAATCCATGAATCTCTTTTTTCACCATTAACAAAACAATCTGTTAATAAAAAATCTTTAAAAACTTCCATCTCCTTACAAGAACCATCTCTCTGACCTTGTGTTCACCTTGACCTGACCTGTTAATGAATTAATGTGCCAATGAAACGTGTTTGCACACCGACTGAGAGGCTTTCTGCTGAACGTCTGAGCTCATTTATTTCTCCGTGCAACATAATCATCATCGGTTGATGCGATGCGCTTCTTACTGCATGAATTCTGCTTCTCCAACAAAACTGGCTCCCAACAGAAAATAGTGGAAATAACAACAATAGAGTGCAATAACTCAGTACAGTTCAAGTCGGTGTTGAGCTACCGTGTATTAAATACTAGCACTGATTGCGCAACACAATGAGCTGGAATATAATACATCAACAAAGGAAGTCTGTCAGCACAACTTGAGTCTTTTATAACTTCTGAAGCTGTTTGTAATTTAATTATATGATAATTTCTTATTAATCTACCGTCCTTTAACATTTAATTTGACTATAGGTAGTTTTGGGCCCTGGATCGTAGCTGTTGTCCCACTGCACAGTAGCAGACATCATGATTGTATGATCACATAATGGAGATATATTTGTTTTTCTTCCACTGTTAATGTCAGGCTATCATTTTTTTTTTTTTTTTTTTTATCTTGAGGGGATTTGTTATAAAAGCTGCATATAAAAGAGTTGCATCTCTGCACACCACCACTTTTACTGCATCTCCTGGATGATTATGTGTGTGTGTGTGTGTGTGTGTGTGTGTGTATGTGGCACATTTACAGCTGCTTGTGCCTCCTCTGGCCAGCTGCCCATGTTTTTGCTGCGTGGAGGCAGAGAGATAGTTGTGTGGATTTCTCTAGTAAATTCTTGGACTCCTGCTCCTGTCGGTTGACGTTTACTGCTGAGATTGACAGAGTGGCCAACGCAGCTAAAAACAAACCAGCCTGATGCACCATGGGAGTGCGTTTTTATTTGGATGGTTGTGTGGTGTGTTTTAAACGGCATGAGACTCTTACATGGTCTCTAAAATGTGCACATGTGCACCTGTAGCTGTAGCTGAGCTGCCAAGAAAAACATTTGAAATATGTCCCAAATGACCGTCCTCCCTCCTCCCTATTGTCACGGGGAGATTTCAGGATTGTAGCTCGTCTCATAAGGATGAACAGTTACAGTTAAAGAGTGTCATTTCCCAGACGAACATGTGTATATTTCACTGCTGCCAGTAACTGGGGCTTTGCTGCTTACGGTCAGCCTGAGTGGGGATTTACTTCCTGAGACCTGGTAGTTTATTTACCTTCTTTTGTTTGTTCAAGTAATTACCGTCTGTGTAAAGTTATCCAGTAAGATTCATGGGAACCCGTCTGTGTCGACGTAGGGAAAATAAACGCGTGGGTAAGCAGAATTGAAAAGGATCGAGGAGGGGAAACCCTTCAGAGAAACCACTGGGACTCTGCCGGCCTCTAATTGCTCCCATCGGTCCTCGTTAGACTAAACAGCATGTCACCGGCCTGCCCGTTTACCGACAACACCTGCTGACTTTTCAGCCAACTTTAAACAGCCTGCCTGTTCTTGTTGCCTTTATACGCTCAGATAAGCCTTAATAGTTGTCAGCAAGTGATTCATTGGTGACTAAGGTTTTCCTTTTCTTCTTTTAGCTTTAAAAACAAACAAAAAAAGACCCTCCTGGTGAGTCATGTAGGCGTTTTTTTATTGAACATTTCTAGTTTCAAGAGGTTGCTATGCCCTTTTTCTTGGCATCACCTCGACACAGAAACCAGGTGAAGTGAAGGCGCGGCCCGGTATTAGTCTGAGGAATGTAATGAGTTGCGCAGACAGGACATAGTCCGCAGTTGGCTGTGACTTAGTGACGGGAAAGTGGGATGAGTGAACCTGAGAGCATGACGTGGCTGAAGAAGGTCGTCTCTTAACTAGACAAAATAGCCCAGGCCAAAATAGACGTAATAAAAGAAACGTTTAACCCACGAAGCGAGCCTTAAACGGAGCTCCACTTTGCTGTTGACCTGAGCAACGCAAGCAAACACACACATTAACGCCCTGCTATCCAGACTCCAAACCCATTAAGAAGTTTAACATGTCCTTGTATCTGCTGAAGGTGTTGATTAATGTGTGCATGTTCTGCATCACACAGCAGCAGTATTGTACACTGTGTTGTTGAATGTGAACGGACTCCTGACTATCCATTATTTATATCCCTCCCGTCTCCCTTCAAAATGTTCTGACAATTTTTGTCTCAGTGTCTTTTGGATGCATCTAGTTTGTGTGAAATATAAGCAAAGCTGATGATTTAATCTCCAGATTCTTATAATGCACGTGTCCAGCGCTCAGTATCATTACGCTGTTAATCTTCCTTCTGTTTTAATCTGACCTGCTTCTGTAAAAAGTACACGGTGACCCAGATTAGAAACTAGCCTGATACACATGCATCTTCTCAAAGATCGGCTAAATTTGAGAACGTGATCTTCACCAGATTTGATCCTTATCAACTAGCAGCACGCCTCCAGCACACTACTTATATATAGCGTGGTAAATAAACAGTGTCGTCAAGGGCACTACGTGCTTTACACCATCACACACACACCATAAAAAGCTACGGCCTGTCGTTAAACAGCAGCACAAGAGATAAGGAGGCTGATTTTGCTCCTCCACAGGCAGAAAGTAGGGCAGCTAGGGGGAGCAGCAGGGAGTCCCGGGTCGCCCATTACATCACAGGAAGCAAGTGTGCGTGCGAGCAGGAGGAGGGAGGCTTGCCTTAGCTTGTTTCCTCTCTGTATCCTAATTGCAGACGGAGCAGTGGGGCAGTAAATTATGAATGAAACCGAGACGGCAGCACGGGTGGGGAGGAACCAACTCAAGTGTCTCTCCTCTCCACAGCTCCTCTTCCTCTCTCACATGTGGCGCTGGGAAAGCTCCGCGCTGCCCCGTACGAACTGTTCCCTATTCATTCCCGCTCACACAGAAACCACAGCTGCAGCTTTAGCACTCTGCAGTGATTTTTTTTTTCTTCTTTTCAGTGGGCATTCAGCATCGCCAATGAGAAACACGAACAACGGCCTTCCCTTCACCCTGTTCTGTTCCTATAATCTTCCTATATGGATGAGAACAACCACAAAACAAAACCCCATATAGGGTATTGTTCACTCACATTTCAGATTCCTCTGCATGAGGACAGATATTAGAAAGAAATCTGGATTCACAGATCAATCTAGTAGTACTGGTGTAATGTAACAGCACTAAAAAACTTGACATGTGAATAAGGATGGTTCTTATTCTGCCTTATTCATGCTGCTACAAAAGCAATATGTTAAAGGGCTCGACTTTATCTCCCACAAACACCTAATAAACACTAGAAACAGCTTAAATGTAGGACATTTACAGAATCTCTCCTGCTGCAGGCGAGTGGAGATCACTCCGACTTCTCCTTTTTACATTTTAAAAAGAGGCTCCAGACTGAGATAAACACATCATGCAAACAAACCCAGCAGCCTTTTCAACTCCTGCCTGTGAAGAGGCTGCTTGTTTACCACTCTGTGCTGTGCACCAGGTGTGTGTGGGGGTGTTTAGACACCAATATTTGCCCTTCTCCTGCTGCTATTACATTCAGAGGGAGAATCGGCGGTGTGCGTGGCTCTTGCATGAAGAAACACAGCCCTCGTGTTGTCAAGAATTTTGAATGTTGTCATTATTGTAATGTGGTATTGCATCAGGCTTTGCTTCATGCCAATTGCTTTGCACCTGCAGGGGGACTCCGTTGGGAAATAATCCTTTGGAACATGTTGTATTACAAGCTTCACTGTCAAAGCTTTTTATTCGAGCCGCCTTTGTGAGCTTTAACACTTCAACGTTGTAAAAATGACAAATTACACTCAGCTGCGAAACAGACAATCGTGAGAAGGTGAAGGCCTGAAAAAGGCAGAGTTTGTTGTTGGAAGCTCTCGAGATGTGCAGTATTTCACACATCGGCCCACGCTCTGCTGCCTGCTTCGTGACTTTAGCTGAAACACTGACCCTTCCTCTGCTTTCGCTTGCCGCTGACAGCGCGTGAGTGTGTGTGTTACTTTGTGCACCTTCATTTGGCCGAGTTTGTGTGAGTTGCACCGAGCTTCAATTCCCACATTTCTAAAGTTACAAATACAGAGTTAGTGTGAGTTTTGGATGAAGGAGCGAAAGAAGATATGTTGTGAGAAGATTTTGAAGATGCAGGCGATGAGATATAAACTGCAGGCTGCTCCACATTAAATCAATGACAACAAATGACGATGCACACCGGTGCATTGGAACATACTGTCCTTATTCAATTTATGTTCAAGTATTTATCTCTATTTTCCTTATAATTAGTTTTGAATTATTTAATAAATTAGCTTTTTCCTCCAGAAACGGTTTTATGATTGAAAAGTAAAGATGGAATCAGATACACGATGACTCATAAACCCTAGAAAACCTTATCCCCAAAGTTTCCCCACAAACTTCCCAACTTCTGACCTGTATTTCACCTTTAACTCACACCATATGACACTGTGTATGTTGTGTATGCACCGTGCTGCGGGCGTTCGTGTCCCGTGCCAGACGCTCATATTTAATGCAACTCTGCACCTGTTCTTTCGGAGGAGGACACGATGTTCTGCAGTCTGGATGGAAATATTAAAAACAATGCAAAGAATGGAAACGTTGGTCTGTCCGTGTGCACACAGGCTGAGCAGGTGGATGCACATGTGTGTGTGTGTGTGTGTGTGTGTGTGTGTGGATACGAGCTGGTTTGCTGTATACTGCATGTACAGACTGTGCTGGAACACCCTGTACTTCTCAAAGCCTAAAAAACCCTCAGCTAAAAGGAGGAGGGATGGTGTGTGGTGGTGGTGGGGGGCTGGGGGGGTCACTATAGCACACTGGCCACAGCAGAGCTGATCGATATATAAACTCAGTATATACTGTGTGTGTCTATTATATCTCTTGTATAGATTTGTAATCACAGATCTAATTTGTTCTTTCACAAAACCACGATCAGTGCCTCTCTGACTCGTTGTTTCCTTCCCTCCAAGTTTAATTGAGTTGACGAACTTAATGCATTTTGCTTCTATTTCTTTAAACAGGGAGGATGTAAACTCCTCCAACAAACATCGAGACGACGACGTACTTTTTCCCTCGTCCGGATCAGACCTTGATTTGTCTTCCAGCTAGCTGCCATCGTCATCATCGTTCAATCATGTTGTATAATTTAAAACGTGGCGGTGTTATATGTCTGACTGTCAGGACACACGGTTCTCCAGTGCAGCAGTGAGTGTGTATGAACAGAAATAATTTGTGCTTACTGTCATCCCTACTTGGACAGCATGCCTCTCCCTCTCCTCTCCACTGTGTTTAGTGCTCGCCTCCTTTCTTGCCTCGGCTTGTATTTTCTTCCTGCTGATGTCGGCTCCACGTGTCACCCGCCGCTGCCCGCAGCCGCTCTGAAAACGTGACAGGGACGCACATTTAAGGAGGGAACAATTTAAAAATACATTATCTATTTAGACGCCGTCAAATAGGCCCTACAATACAGCGAGTGACATAATGAAACTAACAGGATTTAACTTTCTAATTAAGCTTGAGAGAAGAATAAAGATTGGATTAGTATTAGTGTGGAGAAGAGATATCGCATGTCTGTCCCAAAGGCTCTTTAAAAACAACAGAAGATGGATATGGAAATGGTGTGAGGTGAGAAGTGAAGGATGGCGTGAGGAAGAAAGAGGGGGCTGCTGATTTCTCTTCCTGTCTTCAAAATGAGGAAGCAAGCAGGAAGTGGTGCAGTGATAGAAGCTGACCTCAGACTGTGTCTTCATGTCGAGGGTGTGTGCGTGTGCGGTTGAACACTTTGTACCAGACACGGGCTGAACGAGGGTTTCGAGGACATGCAGGATGCACGGAAATGGAGCATCAGACGGCCTGAAAACGAATGCAGGCGGTTTCTGTGCTTGCGTGACTGACTGACTGACCCACATCAGCTGCATCTATCTCAGTTTAACTGCTGTTTAAAGAGGAGCTGCAGGAGTGTGGGTGGGTGGGGGGGTGGGGGGGGGATATTACCCTATGAAAGTACTACAACCATAAAACTAGATGCAAAGGAAGCTCTATTGAAAGACGATCTCAGAACAAATATGCTTTTGGGGAAAGTCACTTTGCCTGCCGTCTGATCACGCCCTCGCTGTACAAACAGAACGTAGGATTTCCTGTGAAGGGCACGTTCTTGCAGGCCGATATCAACCAGATGATGCCTGCAGCTTCTTGTTTTCCCATTTGCTCAGAGCTTCCATATTATCTAGGCTGATCTGGGGTCAGGTCTGCGTTGTTTTAACCGGATCTGTGCTCCAGGTTCGTTAAGAGGCCCCAGGCTTTGTTCACCATTTGGCGCACACCTGCCCAAACACACCCACGGCGGGGAATTTGCATGGAGGAAAAAAGTCGAGCACACACGATAATATTCACTTGGTGGCTTTGAGCGAGAATCATCATCGACTCCGGCTCGGTGTCGCAGCTATTTTTGAGATTGCTGTGGTTGTAGGTCGCCGCTGTGTCACAGGAGGTCGAGTCTTGGGTTTCCTGTGGTCTGAAGTCTGAGTGCCGAGTGTCCGTGTGGAGGCCGAGGAAGGACACGTTTAATGCTCACGCTGGCATCGTGACAGCCGTGCGTGCCCTCTAATTGTGGCAGCTCAGCACTTCAGCGGCCGGAGGGCAGAACGTCTGCACTTCATCAAACAGCTGATGTCAGTCTGCACAAGGCTGGAAATCAATTGCTATCGATACCACAGTGTGGAGCAATTATCAATAACATTACAGTGTGTTTGTAAGGCTGTACATCAGATGTAAAAGACTCCTTCATAAGCACTTCATGACTACATACATGTTTTTGTGCTAAAAGACTAAAGATAAAGCGAACAGGTCCGAGGCTCAGTCAGCATCCTCCAAGCAACACTGACGTCATCCGTTGGTTTGTGAACTGCCGCTCCGATTTCACCTCTTTTACATTTGCAAAGCGTCGAAGCGTGATGAGCCGGCCGTGCCTGATTCGAATGGCTTTTATAAATTGGCAGCGAAGAGAAGAATTGTGGTCGTCAGAAAAATTGACGATTAAAAACCTGCCAATGTGCTGCAGTATCAAAGAAACCGTCAGACCTATTATTGAAATATATCCACATGGAGGGGTCGCTGACGTAGGGTTTTAGGTTTTGTGACGTCTTTGGAGACCAAAGTAGGTCAGACGCAGTTCTGACGCCAATGGGATGTTATGGTTGTTGAATTGTGTTTTTAAGGGTGACTGATGTGCTACTGAGTCTCTGATTCATTATATGATTGCAGTATATCAAATTTTTGTGGCAAACACGTTTATAATTTTTTTTTAAACTACTTGTTTTGATGCAAGTGAACACACTGGACACTGTAGATTCTCAACCCGCTGCTTCACGGCCCCCCGAACTAAAAGCTCTTTAAGTGAATGTAGTACTATTGGGTGTGTTGTTGTCTCTCCTGCTCTAATGACTGTCTGGCTGCATGCACAAGACACACAACTCTCCGAGTACATCAACCAAAACAAACACATGATGTAAGCAAAGTGCACTTAAGGAGAAACCAAGTGTCATTTAGAGCTGCAGCACATTTGCTGCTGTCTGTCTAGTTTAGTAAAGCAGACATCAATTAACCACACATCTTCCTTTTGTTTAAAAAAAAAGTTTGAAATAACAAATCTGAAGGCCAAAAAAAACCATAAATCCAGGCATAAATCTCTGTTTATGACATTTTGTAATCCAAACAAAGCCTGTGTGTGGTGATTTTTTTGGACAAATCAGATGCTTAACACTCACAGCAGGAATACAGCTGCTTTCTCACAGGGAAACGGCTTAAAAAAATAATGATGCAGACATGTAGGAAACCAGTCGAACCAGATCAACATATTAGCAATTATTTCAGACAGACAGCTGAGTGAGGAAATGCCGTTACCTGTTTACTGGAAATCAAATTCACTCATGCTGTGTGTCTAAAATCGTATTTCCAAAGGAAATAAAGTTAACACATCACCATGGGGACAGAGATTTCAGGACACAAACTTTTCCTGTTTTGACAACTTCAAAAGGAGCCGGGGAAGGTGCTGAGGGGAGGAAAAGTGGAGGATAACAGAGGGCCCTAATCCCCCATAATCCCCTTCTCTCCCCCGGTGAGCTACGTGCCGCTTTCCTCCGAGCTTCCGTCTGCGGCTTGTTTTGAAATTTCAGACGGCTGGTGCTGGGCGGTGGAGGCGGGTGGGGGTGGTGGTGGTGGTGGGGGTAGGGGGGGGGGGGCACGTGCTTCTGAGAAATCTGACTTTGCAGAGAGGACAAACAAGGACAGAGGAACGGACCTCCTGTGGGCTCAAACAAACACTGACCATGAAATACTGAATCCTCATGAAAAGTGTGCTAAATAATTCAGGTTATAGGCAGAAACTAATAAATAAATAATCTCAATATCTCTTTACTGACGTGGATGATAAAATATAATTTGTTGTTTCAGTGTGTTAGAATTAAGTTGTTTTCTTTCCTGTCCCATAATGCTTCAAGGTCATTGTTTTTGCAGACTGTCTGTGAGCTCAAAAGGGTAAAAATTAAAAAAAAAAAATCTGTTTTAGACTCAATATTTTGGACCAGCAGTCGACATGATGACGGGATGTACTCCGACTTCTTAAAACCGGCGGTGACAGCATCCAGCGCAGCCTCGAGTTGCACCGCGTTTCGAAGCAAATTGGAGCTTCGCTTCTCTGCAAGTGGAACGATGTTCAGATTTCCAAACAACTTCCAAATGCATTTCTAAAAATATCCATCCCGGACAGCCGCTCTCCGTCTCTGAAGCAGGAAAACGCACTTAAAATGGAGCGCGGGCGGCATTCGAGACATCGTCAAACAGTCGCGGTCTCGCTGCGGTGAACTTTAGCCAGAAAAAGCCACGTGAAGTGTGTTTACTAGCTCGCACACATGCTATTTTGTTTACAAGCTGGCTGCACAATGTCATCAGCTCGAGTCTGCATCTGAATTGGGATGATGAAGAAACCAGACATGGAGCGGCCAGGCGGGAAAATAGTCACCCAGAGGCGAAGACGGTCACGGTTTACAAGAGAAGTGATGAAAGGGTCTCCGTGAGGACATTTCTCTGAAGGTCACATGAAATGTCAGCTGCAGGAACCAGAGGCCGACTGAGGCCGACTGAGGCCGACTGAGGCCTCTGCAGCACTTGCCCACCAATCAGACTCTTTATTCTGCGCACGTGTCGGAGGCCACGGTTCCTTCTTGAATGGGCAGTTCCTCCAGAAAGCTTCACCTCACGCTCTATTTAAGTGTAGCCACGTGTTCACACCTCCCTTCAGCTGCTACCGCAGACGTGACCCACATACAGCGGCGACTAACTTCGGCCAGAGAACGAGAACCGGTCGTGCCCACACGTTCGGAGGGTTCCTCCAATTTGGACTCGCCCCGCTCCTGCGGTCGGCGAGCTGGTAGACGTTCAGGTTGGTGCGGAGGCGTCGTCGCAGGCCGGTGGCGGCGGCAGCTGACTCAGATTGCGAGTGATTGGGAGCACATGTGTGCTGCTCTGTGTGTGTTTGTGTGTTTGGACATGTGACGGAAAAAAACAAAGCTCCACAGACCGGACTGATCAGATACACGCGTGTGGAATCAAAGGGTTGTTTTTAATAAAACAGAACATTAGATTACCGTGTGGCAATGAAATTTGGCCACAACATTGTCTGCGTGTCTGACCCCGTAATCAGAGGCAGGACATCAGCACGAGTTCCTTCTTAGTTTCGGTGTTGAGGAACATCTTCCTGCAGATGTACTGATAATCATTTTTCCACTTTCTTTGACTACTTTTCTTTCCTTTGCTCGGCAACAGTTAGCCAAGCAAAGCTTAGTCGGCACAATTAAGAATTGGGATGTGATGGTATTATGATCAAACATGAACACGATGTGAAGCTGAAGGAATAAAGTTGAACACATTGACTTTGAACATAATGTTAGATACAAAATCAATGGATTACATTGTGGGTTTCTTGCTTTGTAAAATACTTTGCTTTCATAGGAAGAAGCAAAGCAGAATTCCCCTGTGCATCGATGGGAGACAGCTCGGAAACCAAGACAGGATTTAAACCGCTCAGTAAACTTGATTTTGAACGTTCCTGATGAAGACAAGTCTTCACCTGCTGCGTGGTCAAATGCTTTTTCATTGGATTTCTCCTCCCAGCCTCAAAATCTGGTTTGAGCCTTTGTATATTGGGATTTCGGCGCCACAACAGCGCTGCTGACGGGTTTTATTTCTGTGTGTGTACAAACAACAAGTGTATACCTCCTGCCCGGACACTGGACGAGCTAATCCCCCAGCGTGGAGTCTCAAGGGGGGATGGGGGGGGGGGGACAGTAGTTGGAGCCCTACTTACTGACAGTCTGGACGTCCAGGGTTTACCCAGCAGGACACCTGCTTTCTCAGCAATAGGGAATACATCAACAGCACAGAGGGAGGTATTCTGCCGGGGGTGTAAAGAGGATTTTTGGGGTCGATTTTGGGGCAGATTTGTCTTTGGATGTCTGGACAGAGTAGGCCAGAAATACAGCTCGCAACATGTGTGTACTTGTCAATAAAAATCCATTACAACCCTGAGAACAATCCGCCCTGAGGTCACGCCACGTGATGTAAATAATTGGCCTCGGTGTCTGCCTCCAAACATCGGCAGCGGCACAAATATAGGTTAATCCACGTTTGATCCCGCCCCTACCCCCCCACCCCCGGCCTCAGAGTACATCCTGTACCGCGGCGGCCTGCTTGAAGAAAACACCTTTTGTCAATGAAATGGGATTTGCGAAAGTGCCATCTGGACACGAGCGCAGGAAGCTCCGTCTCCACTCGGAGTCTGAGCCGGTCGAGCCGGTCGCTCCCGGGTCAGGACCTGGATCAGGACCTGGATCAGGACCTGGATCAGACTGACCTGAGGACAGAGAGCGGGGGGGACGTGGAGGGGAGGGCAGGTCGAAGCCTTTTCAGACAGATACACGACAGATTAAAATCCACACTCGATTACATTTTGACTTCCCAAACATTAAAACAATAATTTGATTAGAAAAGATAAATATCACGTTCAGCAGTTTGTTCTTTATAAAAAAAAAATATAAAAAAAAAGAATAAGAAATACTATAAAGCAACGAATTGAGTCTCTACTCAGCAGACAAACTGGAGGGAAAGTGCAGCCTAGAAAATGTTTTTCTAAAAATATAGTCCGGCCTTGCTGAGCTGCTGCACCTCCAGGTTCAAATCTGGCCTCGAAAACGAAACGTCCGTCACCGAAACACCATCTCAGGCTTCCAGAACTGTTCACAAACAGATGGGGTTGGCTCACTTGTCGTGCACAGAGTGAATTAAAACAGAATAAAAGGGAATAATATTTATGCTCACAGTTGGATTAAAATCTCCAACCCGTTGTTTACTGTGTATCTACAGAGATATCAGTGCGTACATTAGAGATGGTTTAAACAAGTCTTCTGACTTGTTTCTAACCTAAATTTTAATTTTTTTTTTAGGTGCAGGAAACAGTCCAATACATTAGTAAACCCAATGAAGATAATAATTTTCAATATGCGTTCATTCTGTTTGGTGACTTTACAGCCTTTTATTACATAATAAAAATTCGACCGAGTATTAAACTCAGGTTTATTACAGCTGAGTGTATTATTATGTTAAGTCTTTGGTTTGTATTTATCGATATTAATACAAAAAAATAATCCTATATATCATATCCTGTAGCGTCTGTGTGCGTCAGAAGCTGCAGTCTGTGGTTAGGAAGGGATTAAAAAAGATTAATAGACGGAAATCCCTCCAAAAAGTGTACTTTAATACTGTCGAGACATACAACTATAAAACCTTAGATTATCTGTGCAATGTATGTAATACAACGTGTGTCTGATTTTATTTATACTTTTATGCCTTTTCCCTTAAAAAAAAAAAAAAAAAAAGGCACTTCTATTATCACGTGCTCATTTCCAAGTCTCCATGGCAACAAATTAGAAATATAATTTACAGCATCTGCATTATGAACTAGTGTCTGACCAGTATTATAACGAGCGTTCGCTGAATTCACCATTTTCCGCCTCCTTAACGTCGTCCTCGAGTGACGTCACCTCGCGTTTCTGCTGCGCGTTCCCGCCTCGTGCGTGTCCACGTGAGTACTCGGTGGGCGGGGAAACCGCAGGAAGTCTGTAGGGGGGTTCGGTCGTATATAACCAATGAGAGGCCCGCCTATAGATAAATATTTACACTGTGGTTCGCCTCTGCGCATGCGTAATGAGGTCTGGTGAAGAACGTCAGGAACTGGGAGAAAATCAGCTGTATTTATCTTTAAATTGTGGGAGTTTATATTAATTGCGGTCAGCCTACATTTAGTGATTTAAATCCACACTTGTAGGGTTTCTAGAGGCAGAAAATAGTTTATATTTATGGGTTATTTACAACTAAAACTCATCTTTTAGCCACAGATGTCTTAGGAAACCTGTTTGGATCAAATTCGACTAATCCCAAACCTCAACATCTCAGAAAAAGAAAGGCGGACAGCCCAAGTTGTTCCTTTTTTGTTTTTATTTGAGGTGCAACTGTCTAGTGCAATTGGAACGTCACATTTGTGATGGGTTGAGGAAACATGCACAAAACATCCACATACTTCTGGGCATTTTCCCCGTCCTCTTCCTTTCTTTTGCCAAAGTGTCTCCTTTTTGCGTTCTGTGCTCCAGTTGCACTACGAGCAAGTCAAAAACACTCGGCTGTACAAAAGACCAAAAAAAGAAGAAAAAGAAAAACAAACCTTCGACATTTATTTAAATAAAAAAAGAAAAGCAACTGCACACGTCCCCAAATGGTAAAAGAGTCCAGATCATTTGAGCGAGTGAGTGTGAAGCGACGGCAGAGGAGAGTTCACGTACAGTACGAGGCCGTGAGTCACTGCAGGAGAGACAGCGTCTAAGTGTCGAGGTAAAACATCCTCTTCTGTTCCCGCCCTGAGTAATGACATCACAGGTAGTTCAAAACCTGGCAAAACCATAGATATATATACACGAACACGACTAAAAAATACCTTTCATATATGTATCTATGGTTAGGAACCAGGCACTTGGCAGAGTTTAACTGAAAATGTTTCATCTGTATAAAGTCCACTACCTAGAAACAGTCATGTCCTATTTATTAGCCTTTGTTATTATTATTTTTTTTTTACAGACCATTAATTACATCAACGAAGGGCAGGAAAACAGACCAGAACAAACCTTTCCCAGCCATCCCTAAAAAAAACATTGATTCCCTGCATAAATGCTTCTAATGCTCCGTCCACGAAGACGAGGGCGTTAAGGGTGGGGACGGTGGCGTGGACCTCAGAAAGAACAGTTCTCAAAGTGAACAAGAGACGCAGCTGACATATATGTCATTAATGTTTCATGACCTCCCCCCCCCCTCCACTCTGAGAAACGACAATGTCGAGACTCTCTTCAGATGCTGAGGATTGAAGGTCGAGAAAAACTCCCATTCCAGATGGGTCGTACGAATCTTTTTTCGTTTGTTTCTTTGTCCGTTTAAAGTTCGTCCGCTGTCAACATCGTCTGGGAAAAAAAATAAAATAATAAAAAAAAAAAGTGCAAATGGAGAACAGAAAACGAGGAGATGCCGAGTAAAAAACAAAAACAAAAAACTGTGCTGATGGACAGTTGAGGCGAAGAGGGAGGGGTGGGGGGTGGTGGGTGGAGGGTTTGATGGCACACTTTCCACGGGTCACACCGCGAGGGAGGCGACGGCACCGACGCGAGCGTGCTCCTCTGATTGGCCGTCCCCATGGCGGTAGCTCCTCCCTCCCTCGAACGGTGGCGGCCGCGGCGGAGTCGACTGTCAAGTTCCTGTCAGCTCTGTCCCTCCTGTCGTCATCGTCGTGACGACGACCAGCAAAACAACGGAGATTGTCTTAAGCGGGTAATAAAAGTGGGAGACAAAGCGGACGCACACACACACACACACACACACGATGGTGCAACTCCAAAGTCTTTCAGTTAAATAAAAGGTGCAACAACAACAACAACAACAAAAAAAAAGTCGTTATTCTTCGTCCTCTGGTAAAGTTGAAGTGCTCCTCCAAACGGTGGCATAGTCGGTCTTGTTGCTAGAGTCCGTTCACAGTATGGCGAAACTCCTTCCTCCTCCTCCTCCTCCTCCTCATCTTCTGTCTTCCATCCCCCCGGTCTCTCATCGTCAGAGGGCTCTCCGCTGCTCAGTCGTCCGGGTTACGCAGACATGCCGGAGTTCTGTGCGGAGGGCTGGACCGGCGTGGTTCCGGCCGGGACCGGGACCGGAGGCTGAGCGGTGCCGGTCGGGGAGCCGGTCTGGACTTGGGCCTGGAACTGAGCCATCTGCTCGGGGCTGGCCAGGTTCTTCAGCAGGTTGTTCTCCTGCTCCAGCTGAGAGTTGCGCTCGATCAGCTCTTTGATCTGCTCCTTCAGCACCTCCACCTCCTCGCGCACGGCGTACATCAGGTGACTCTTCACCAGGTCCTGAAGGCAGAGGGAGAGACGGTCAGCTCAGTAAGTCGGCACATCGCTTCCCCCACGTTTCCCCCACTAACACGACAACACAAAATGAGTTCAGGGTTTCCACCACCATTGTAACTCTCAGGTGGAGCACTCGAGCCTTTAATGGGCACCACCCAAATCTAATGAACGGGACTTTTCCCACATCTGCTGGGTGTAGTTGGACTTCTTCAGCTGGTTTTGTCTTTGAGCTTGCACACACACGGTAATATTAATGGTAAAAAGAAGATAAAACTGAATATCCTCAATTGAAAAATGTCAAATTAACCCTCCACAAACTGAAGGAAAACCCCGTCGTTCACAATAAACCTGAGTTTCAACCCCGACCGTGCACATTCGTCACTGTTTTTATTGAGTCTATATATATATATAAAATTGGACTGCTGACGGGGACTTCCTCGTGGCATAAAAACAACACATCGTACAGCAGGATTAACCGCAGTGACTCACAAACATGTGAGCGGCTGAAAAAACAGGCCGTTAAGGGGAAGTGTGTGACACAGCTGAGAGCAGAGGCTAAATAGCCCTCGTAAATCACGTCAACGTTGCAGAGCTCATGCCAGCAGTCAAACTGAAGGGAAACAAGGAGAACATGAATTCCTCTGGAAAGAGGGATTTTTTTTATTATTATTATTATTATTAATTTTTTTTTTTTGGGGGGGGGGCTGTGCTTTCCCAGGATGATGCCTGAGCAGTGTTGTGTGCCATCTTTCTGAAGAGGGATTTTAATAATCTGAGCATCCCCTCCTCTGTGGACCAGCCCCTCCCTCCCTCCTCCCTCCCTCCTCCCTCCTCCCTCCTCCCTGCCCCGATACGCAGCGGCCAGGGAACAAAATGTTCCTGCACCGGAGTGGGAGGAGCCTATCACCGAGTTATTTATACTGCGCGGAGGGGAGGCTGCTGCTTGCCTAGCAACACGGGACGGAGAGGGAGAAGGGTCTATGTATATGCATGAGGGAGAGGAGGGGGGGGAGGTAGCGTGTGAACCTTAGCCTGGCCCATATGAAGTTGCCAACAAGCCGGAGGTCATCGGTCCAAATCCTGACAGAGCAGGAAGCTCCTATTGCCTCAAAACCAGCAGGTGCAGAAATGCTTTTTTTTTTTTAAAGAATACAGATAAGCACTTCATTTATTCATTCATTCATTCATTGCTCTGCAGCAGCTATTCCCCCCTCTAACATGATCCCGCACGTACGACTTCATAACCCGGTGCAGAATAAGAGGAGTAACTGATAACCCTGCAGGAGTTTGGGGTTGCATAACACCGGAGACAACACATACATGTACAGCACGAGAGAGGCCTGTTACACACAGTGCAGCTCAAATAACCGAGTATTTATTTCCAAAAACAAGTGTCTTACCATTGCTTGCTCGATCTTGTTGTCTATGGCCACCACACTCGCACCCGAAGAGCTGGAAGACACAGAAGAAGAAAAGGCTTGTTGGCTGCCTGATGTAACATTATCATTTTTTTTAATTTTTTTTAAGAGATAAAAAAAATAATAATAATTAAAAAAAAAAAAAGGGTTTTTAATAGCAGAGACGTGACTGGCTGGAAAACGATGGAGCACGTTTGTTTTGGTTTTTTTAGGTGTAGCTGTTATGAAAAGGAAAAATAAACCAGGTTATCATTGAGGGAATCGTGATTAGTGTCTGCAACAAAGCGACCTGAATGGAGGTCGATGCAGCAGCCTTTGACTTTGATGGCGGAGAATAAACGCCTTTTCATGTTGAATCTTCTGCACGCAGATAAAAAGAAGCAGCACGTGATAATGCGCAGACATTTACCTATTGTCAACCCTCAGCGATGCGCTCCCCTTCCCGAGCACAGAGGACAGAAACGAAATCGAGAAATTCCTCAGTTGACAAACGCCAAGGTCCATCGCCACTGTGTAACACTGGGAATTCATGCTACCCCGTCCATTAAAACCCCCGGAGGCCAATCACCGGCAGGACAGACTGGAAATCCAGCGGTAGAAAAGTAGAAAAATAGCGCATTATTGAGCGCCGGATGGTGGGTCTGGTCTCCGGGCGGCCGCGCAGCTCGCAGCCGGGACAGAGCACACAAAGACTGAAGCGGCGGGCTGCGGCTCCGCGCTCCTCGGCTCCCTCTCCGGATAATACATGCAGGGAAACAGCGCCAGCAGCCGCGCGATTGGCGGAGAAGCGAACTCATTAGCATAATGACTTCAACAGCGTGACGCTGCCTCGCTCCTGATTGGAGGAGAGGTAGCTCATTAGCATAATATCGGCACCATCTCCCCGACCTGCTGCGCCTTCCTCTATAAAAACCCCGCATCCACATCACGAAACGAAACGAAACCAGGGACTACGTCGATTTACTTCAACAGGACAACAATTTAATCTCAGACATATCTTTTTTTATGTTTTTATGTTGCTGTTTTATATCCTCTAACTCGTATAAAGTGCTGTCCTGTCTGGGGTTCAAGTTCAAATATGACCTGGAGGTGATAACAAACTTTGATCAGCAATCACAAGCTGCTGTGTGAATCAATGTCTCCCCCTATCGGTAATAACTCCTGTATTACGTGGGCTCTCTCACACACACACTAAAATCTATTAGCCTCTACGCAGGCATCCCATCACCACTTGAGTAAGCATTATCAATCTGTCCATGGGCTGATCCTGCAGTATAAAGTGTCTAAAAGATGACTTCACTATTCACATATCAAATAAATAAATAAACATGAACACTTGACAGTCGGAGGAGTGTGAGAGCCTCCGCGGACAGAGGACACTCGGCTTTGTCCTCCGCAGGTCTGTTTGAATGAATGAAATGGGAACGCTCAGTTCTGTACAGTAAAACAGGACCACCTTCTTTTATTTATTAATGACGAGGCGGTGTTAGACATTGCTTAGAGACCGTCTCAGCTTTGCGTCTTCTGCTCATATAATGAGTCAATTGACGGAAATTATTTTCACAGGTCTTATCAAGATGAAGATGTAAACATTTGCTGATTTCAGTGTTATGTTGCTTTCCTCATCATTTTATTTGATTACTTTGGGTTTGAAGATGACTTTCCTACTATTGCCTGTAAGTTAGGACCCTAAATGATCAATTCATCATCAATAAGATCAGAGGAAATGATCCAGGAAAAAGTAAATATTATTTGCAATAATTGTGTAATTCTTGTCATTTCTGAGATAGTAAAAATTACAAATGTAAAGAATGAACTAAGCTTAAAACAATGGCATCATTACAGAGCACAATAACATGTTTAAAAACAGCACATGTAAGAATAGGGAAGTAGAAGAGCAAATGATTATTTTCTTCATCAGTAAATGTGTCATTTAAATGTCTCACTGAAACGTATTCAGTGATGGAAACAGAAAAGCAGCCTTTGAGAAGCTGAACGCAGAACATTTCTGGTATTTTTACCTTTCAAATGAGAGATGATTAACCTTTACTGCCGTTTATGATTTACTTTTAGTTAAATGTCTAATCCACCAATCAATACTTTGTGCCAGCACTGCAGGACACAGGATCAATAACAGAAATAAAGTGCACATCATGAGCTCAAACAATAACAAGGAAAGTAAAATTGTGAAAAGATATTGATCCTCACATCTCAAATGTGGATATTTGGTTGATTTGTTATTGCTCTATGACAGTAAACTGAACCGGGATGAATTGATAGTAAAAATAATTAGTATCATATAATAATGATCATGGCACCTTTGATTCATCATCTAACCTGATATATTGTAGATTAATATAGCGTGGGCGAAACTCACTTCATCAAATCAATAATAAATAACTTATTAAGGTAAACAAAGTTTCATGAGGGTGTGGACTGATATCATCGCTATGGAAACGGTTTGCATAAACGGCACACGAAGAAAAGGAAGTGCATCTAGTATAAACAATATAAAAAGACAAACTAAAGCCGTTACCATCTCGGCTGTCGTTTCTTTTTTTTTTTTTCCCACTCATATTTCAATTGAATCAGTTTGAGCTGAGTGACGTCTGAAATTCAAGCAGCCTCAAACTGCTCGTCTGCGCTTTCAGAAACCTGCTTTGAGCACCTAAACGGTGTGTCCACGTGAGAGGACCTGCTAATGTCTTTGTGTTTCACTTCCTCCAGTCGGTGACTGCGGCTGTACGGTCAAAGGATCCTTTCAGTAATTAAGTGATTTTAGAGAACTGGAAAATAACGTTTGTTGGGACTTCTGCTTTTTTTTAATTTTATTTTTTTTATTCCAGTGTCACATGTTGCAGTGGAGACAAATATTAAACGCCTCAAAGAGAAGGTACGAATCGAGTGATGGGTGCAGAACAAAAGGTGTGTTTTTGTAGTTTGCAGATTTAATGCTGGACAGACTGCACACATTTTGTTTTTATTGGCTTTGAGGAGCCTATTTGAGATACTCGGGAGGAACTGGAACAGGTTAGTTATCTCTGGCAGTTGAGGTTGGAGGGAAAAATTAAACTGCACGCAGGCGCAATAAGGTAATTTCTGTTGTGAATGTGTAGCAGTCACGCTCTCATGCTTTCACACAGTTGAGCACAACATGCATGTGCGGAAGCAGGAACACCGTGTCCTTGAACACATCGAGAGCCCTTCAAGGCAGCTGAGCAGGAGTTTGAACACGCTGAGGTGATGTGCCTCGATGCCTCGTTGCCACCACACGCTCACATGCTGATCTCCAGCTAGATGTGGAAACCACAGGTGTTACGTTTCTTTAAAAAGGTTTTGGACAACCGGAAGGCCCGACGCGTGTCTTTCGCTTTAAAACAATAACATCAGCCGGACAACAATTCACCAACTGACCGCCACCACGATCACAACGACAATAACACGAGATACATCACGACACAGCCCTCCTGACGTCCGTCCCTGTTTACCGTCCCCCCGCCACACCACCGCCGTGACAACGTGACAACACCACAGCCATCGTTACCTCTTCAGATGCTTCTCCAGCTCCCAGAAGAGCAGCTTCAGGGCCATGGCGTCCCTGCCCAGCGCTGCTCCTGCCCCGGCCAGCCCCTTCTCTCTCATTGATCGTCCCTCCCTCCCTCCCCCCCACCACCCGACACACACCCGCCCCGCTGTAAACTCCCCAAAACAAACACCACCACTGCACCTCCTGCGTCCTCCTGACCTGCGCCCTTTGGCCCCGACCCCCCTGCTCCCCTCAGCTGCGGGAGCTTCACATGGGGGAGCCTGAGCAACAATGGAGACCAGGATGGAGCTGTGTAGGACGGGGACGGGAGAGGGAGTGTGTGTGTACAACGGGAGCGCGCCGTGCTGTGTTAAGTCCTCCTGATTGCCTCCTTACTGAGCCTGAATCACACACAGACTCCGAGACGATTGGGTGCGTGGAGAGGCGACACAGGAGGGTGGGCAGTGATGTCACCGCATAAGGAGTCATGTCACCTCCCCTTCTGTTGTTATATAAACCGTCAGCAGAGATTAGGATGATTCATCCAATAGGATGATCTACTTTTGACCACATACCCCGCTGGCACACTCAGAGCCGCCTGCAAGCCACTCCCAAGCCACTCCCATCGCTCTGCAACCTCTCGCTGCTTCCCATCCTTCCTGCAGCATCCTGTGTGTGATGGTGCCGGGCTCAGGAGACGTTGCATTTGCCCTGAATATATGAACAAACCTACGCCCCTCGCTGCCAAGACTCTGCTCCTCCTCCAGTTATCTGGTGATGTGCATGTTGTACCAGGCGGGCCTGTAGCCGTCCTGTCACTCCTCATCAGCAGATGCACAGTGGACACACACCCTCACAGTATGGGTCTCCACTGGAGCATGCCTCACGTGTACCGAAGTACTAGCTGAAAAAAAAAAAAAAAAAAGTCTCCCTCGCGGGCGCGCACCCGGTAAACACTTCAGTCTGAACAGAGACGATCAAAACAAGATGGCAGATTAGACAAAGAGTTGATGAACAGCACAACATACTGACCTGAAAACACTAAGTAAGCCAGCGGTAAAGAAAACGGCATCAGTTGTTGAGTGAAGGAAAAGTCGAGGACAAAGAGGAAATGCAACCCTGGTCAAAGACAGCGCACAGATGTGGGGAGCACAAAATGGCGGCGCGGGACGCGCTCAGTGAGTTTGTTGGTGCGATTCAGCTCAACACACACGGCGAGATTATTAACCTCATTAGGTGAAGGTCACATCTTTTCTTCCGTCCACTGTAAGTGTCACTAATCGCAGAAACGGGAGCACTGAAGCGCTAAAATGATGTTATGGAAAATAATCTCTGTAATCACTGGGATTCATGGTGTCAACTTTAACTCCCGTTTGATTATTGATCAGCTGTACCGGTTTTAGATCAGTTTATTGACACAACTCCTCGGACTGTATATCTGTACGTCCTGTACTTGCAGGTCAGGGGTCAAGGTGCGCATGCTGACTTGAAACAAAAGGCTCAACACTGGTCTGAGGGAAGCCGTCGCTGAAATGGAGACAGTTTACTTTCGGCCAATCGCTGATGGCGTAAGAGAATTTGGCTCAGCCAATGGTGGCACACTTTGACGTCACAACATCACAGATGCTTAAATTCATTATGCATCTATGTCAAATCTAAGCCTGTGTGTTGAGGCCTGGCACAAAGGGCTGACCCATATATTAACGCACCGATATGTTAAAGCTTCATGTGTTTGTATACGGGACCTGGTAGACGAGAGAACAACAAGTCAGGCAGAGTGATGTCTGAGTACCGACAGGCAGCTGAAGTTTAAGGCACTTAAAAGCCAAATCAAAATCTTCCTTAAAGGCTGAGCCACTTTGTTGATGCTCCACCAAGCTATTAGTCTCTAACCTGGCTAAACTGTGGATAAAACAACTAGCAGGCAGAGCTCATTTAACTCTCCCTTAAGCCTTTTAACAACACGGCAAACAGCATCGTCACTCATCTTAGAAAGTCTTGCATTCCAAAAACACCGAACCGCAATCGAACTTCCTCTTCCACCTTTTTAAAAACTGTTCTCGTGCAGACCTGACCAGAGGAGAAAATGGCGGTGCATCACATCTTCGCCACACCCTGTGGAGCTTACATAAGGGTGGATGTGCAGCCACAGTGTGGCAGCAGATGATGTGGGAAATAAAGTTTCATTGACAAACAAGGAGAGGACTACATTTGAGAAAAGTACCACCTATCTTTAAAGTAATAGTATAAAAGGTAGTTTTTAGGCTCAGAGCTTCAGAAGTGGGTGGATGAGATGCTAAATTCAGCACCGTTCTGTATATTATAGGAGCTGCAGAGTAAAAACCTCAGGCAGTATTGTTTTGAATCTTTTAGATGGAGATCATGAAAATAAAAAACTGGGACAGTTACAGGAAGGGAGCTTACATGTGGTGTGAATTCAGACACTCTGGGGAGAGTAAAGAAAAACTGAAACAAAGATAAACGCCAAAACAAGATATTTTTAAGCTCTAGTGGTTTGATGATCCAGAAAAGTGAGAAATCAATAGTTTTAACAGCAACCTAAATGTGACGCTCTCCCCACTTCTACCTCTCTTTATCCATGTTCTGTCTCACAAAAGCATCCAGCTGAGTGTAAGTAACATTTCCGCCTCGCTTTATTGTGTGGTTTGAGAGAAAGAAGAGCTGTGCTCAATTAGGCTGCAGTGTGTGGTCCCTAAACACATCCAGCTCTGCCACAACTCAAACTTATGGGAAAATATGAGACAGTTTGACAGCAGAGGATATCGCAAAGCTATTAAAGATCTGATTGGGAACACAGCGGCGTTCATAAAAGCCTTCTCAAACCACGGCACAACTGGAAGTCAACAGGATACACCAGTGATAAACAGATTAGTCGGACACTTTGATATTGTGCTCAGTTTTCATAATACTCCCCGAATAATGTTGCCCTGCTTTCATCTTTCTCCCTGCATCCCTCTTTTTTTGTTTTTTTTTCCCCCATCTGTTTGCATGCTGCGCTGTGATTCGCCCGCCTCCTTCCGCATCACTTCTCCTCAAGCAATTGGGAGGCATGAGCTTTTGTGTGTCCGCACGGAGTCCGTGCCTCCTGTTTGTGTGTGTGTGTGTGTGTGTGTTGTGTCTTTGCATTTGTGTCTGACGGTATGTTTGCAGACTGGCGGAATCCGGTTTGGGAGGCTTTTAACTCTGGCCTTTACTCAGCAGAGAACTAATACAGCCAGATCAACTGCACACACACACACACACACACACACACACACACACACACACACACACACACACACACACACACACACACACACACACACACACACACACACACACACACACACACACACACACACACACACACACACAAGAAAAGAGGTTTTATTTCCCTAATCTGGAGGGGAAAAAAAAGGAATAGGAGCAGCACTGGCAAGTATCTATGAACAAGATTCACTGGATTACACAGTTGAATCTGGAACTGCAACGTGCAATTTATCTTCCCCTTTCCAGGCTACGTGTACCAAGGTAGCGATAAAAAAAAAAAAAATTAAAACCTGGAGGATTATCTCTCTTGATCTGTGGCCAAACACAGACAAAACAAAGAGCTGGAATGCCCTAAAACTCCAGCAGGTCTCATGGCATCTCAGACATCCAGAACTGAAGCTCTTCGGAGCGGAAGTGAACGTGTCTCTGCCGTTGCACGCGAAGCCTTACATAACCACCCTCTGGGCCATATGGGCCATGAAAGAGGGAGGAGACGGCGCGAAGGAAGGGCACACCGACTGAGCATCCGACATCTCCACTAGTTCAGTGACGTGCCTTGTTCAGCTGATGGATGAGGCATTAACTTTCAACACTCTCGCACGTTCCTCATCCGCCAGCAAGCTCTTACGGAGGTAAAAATAAAAGTGTAAAGCTTCCACATCAATAACGAGGAATGAGTGGCACATTCAAATGTCAAAAAAAGTGATTAACAACCAAAATAGTCCAGAGAGCAGATGCTGTCAGGAAGATAACAGTCCAAAACCAAAAGATGTTTGGTTCACAAAAATTGATTGACAGTTAATCATCAAAATAGTTGCTAGTTAATTCATCTAATCAATCGTCTGGCAAAACATCATTTCTCAGCTCCCTTCAGTCGCTATAATCCATGCGTGCAAATAAATGTGATACGATCTTTACACACGCTGATGACATCAAATGTCGCAGGAAGTTATGTTACCGTCACGTGGATGTGCACAGTGTTTAGTTTGAGCTCGGAGGGCTCGCTGGTAATGAAAACACAGTTAGAGAGCTGACTGTCACCACTGAGGCTCTTCTCAGCGGCGGCTGAGAAACTTTGCTGGAGGCTCTCGGCAGCGTTCAGGCTTCATGTGGTGATCTGAGTGTGTTTGAACAGTGGGAACGGGCCAACCTCCGACACCAAACAATCACAACTGTCTTTACACGGAAAAAAATGACTATTTCTCTTTACCGTGAAGTCTGAGCTTTACCAGGAAGGGGCTCACCTTCAGGGGGATCTGATGTTTGTCTTGAGCAAGTCCGACAGTGGTCAGATTACTGTGCGAAAGTTTTTGGGGGAATTTTGCTTCAGGAGACGTCTAAAAGCAGACGAAGAGAGGAGAGCAGGTGTGGGGTAATGATTACAGAGCATCACATTACATTCATGTTCATCGCTCTTGGGGCTGCGCATGATACAAGTTTGGAGACCACTGACAGAAACTGTCATATTTTCTCTTCACATGCCATGTTGTTCAAAGCCTCAGAGCATAGGGGTTCATCCTGGAGTGTGTTTTGAACAACACAGGTGGAAAATCAGGTTTCACTGGTGTCTGCTGACCTTTTAAGATCAATGCAACACTCTGATGGAAAAGCAGAACACATAGCACCTACAATTATTCACCTTTGTATCATAACTTCCAAGACTCCCCTGCAAGATTCTCTAACATGGTCATCAATTAAACTACTGCAACAAAGCCCCATATACACAACAGATAATCACTGAAGTTACCAATTAACTGATTCACTTGTCTTTTATGAGATAATAAAATGTCCAAACTCTGTTTACTACAGGCCTAATGGGGCTGATTAAAACACCAATGAGTTTAAAAAATGTGTAACATCACAAGGTTCAATTACAGGATATAAAATATGATTACATCTCTTTCCTGTTACGTCAAGCTGACCGTGATAAACAGCAAAAGTCAAATTGAAACAACAAAGAGAAACTGAAGAAGATCACAGGTGTCAGAGGAGCGAAGGTGACACAACCAGTTAAAACCAGAAATTCACCTCTCCTCCTCCTCGCTCATGTTTTTCCCTCAGTGAAAAAGCCTGAAGGGGAAAAAGCAGTTCAGCCCCATGAAAAACTCCTGAAAACACCTCACAGTTCACACACATGCACACACACCATAAACCACCTGGACGGCTGGAATCATAAACACGCTCCCACTGAGAAGAGCAGACAGGCAAAGCCTGAAAACATTTCCATCTCTCTGTTATCTCAAGTAAGGTCCAAACATCACTGTGCTCCAGAAATATGCACACTTGATACCTGCATAATCAATAAAACTCAACCAAAACCTTAAAAGGCTACAACTAGCACTATCCTTGAATAATCTCCTGATATTAATCAACATTTATAGGTTGAGAAAAACATCAGTAGAATATTATGATGGGCGCTTAATAGACAAAATTATATAATCAGGGAAATAATCTGCATTTCATCTAATGAATGAAAACAAAAGATAGTTGAAGCTGGTGTGTTGCTGAAAAACAAAAACACCATGTGGTCTGATGAATCAATATTAAGACTGTTTGAACTCGTCAATTTAGAGTGCAACTTGAAAATCAGACTCATTTATTATCTGATTCAGACAAGCTGATATAAATTTGCCCATCGGAGAAGTGAATCTGTCCAGTCCTACAAAAAGCAACCCGACCGCAAGCATTACATACCGATTTCTCACACAGCATTTTCATACAGGAGATCTAAATCCTCTCATTTGTTGGTGGTTCATTCATTGCATGCAGGAAGGACATTTCCACTCAGCCAAGGCCCATTTTAGGTCAGTGATTCTCAAAGCACATTATGGTTATATAAACAACTGTCTTCCCAGCTGGAGGATTCATGAGCCCAGTCTGCCACCTGGTGGGGTGATGGCAGCACAACAGGATGACTTCGTTAAATGACAGCTGAGTTCATGTCTCTGCTGAAGCGTAATTTAACATTAACCCAATTGACAGAAATTACTGAACAACCTTCAGCTGTGATTTATTGTTCTTGACAGACAGGAGGAACCACCTGCAAATTAATTAGAAGCAATACTAAAGTCATTGATTCACCAAGCAGCTGTCTAAACTCTAATTTAAAAGGATTCACAGAACAGGAATAGCAACACAATAAAACCAGCGTGTTTACAATTCAAATATTGCACCTGGAAGTGGTGTGCATGGACGGACACAAGCAGGTGACGTGCCTGCACAGAAGACCGTAGGCAGACACATCATGGAGATTAACTTCAAACGCTTCAGTGACTTTCTTAAAAGAAAAATAAAGGGAAATTTAAGACAAAATTTAAGACAAACATTTCAGTTGGAACAACGCAAGGCTTCATGGACATAATCTGTAATGTGTATATTTACTCATGAACTCCTAAAGTTTAACCTCTTAAAATGACCCAAAATGTCTTTTCTTTCTTTTTTGCCGAACAAAGCCATCGTTTCCTAAAACGTACCTGAGGAAACCTAATTTGGAAACCAGCAGGTTTGTATGTCAAAGCGACATGTACTATGTTCCTCAACAGCTTTGCTAATAATAAATGCACAATTTCATATTTCATACAGTCAACTGAAGATTAGAGTTTGTGCGTCCTAGTTCATTCTGGTCTTTGCTGTTTGGTAAGTCATGCGTTAACGATGCAGTCATACACCTCATTTTCTTATCATGAGGTGTGTTCACATAACTCACAACTTAGTAACACATGTTTATAGCTTCACTAGAAGGAGTTAGAATAGTTTGTGACGGTTAATAGCAGGTGTGTCAATATTAACAAAGCAAATCATGAGTCAAAGCCCATCTGAGGACATACAACACAGATAAAAAGAAACTGAACGACCAGATTAAAGGAGAGCTTTCAGTTACACATGGACCATAACCTGCAACACAGCTATGACGAGTTTACAGGATCTAAATCTTTACATTACATTTAATATGTCCACTTAGAGGCTAAAGTTCTTAAACAAAAAGCCATTACAAAGAAAGACAACCAAGCTTAAACAAATATGTGCCGCAGAGTGTCTCAGAATGAGAAGTAGCCTCAGAAAACATTGTTATTGACCAACTTCTTTTTTTTTTATCTTGCAGCAAACAAACGAAAATAAAGCTCTAATCTCGGACTGAAGCTGATGAATCAGAAGATTAAAGCTTTGAAAAACAGATGAAGTTCAGTTTTGGACCGGCTCACAATCAGAAAATAAGACCGCATTCCCCAGGAAATTACACGGCTTCTTGTCACAACAACAAACACAGCAAGCAGCGAAGCCGTTCCTCAGAGGTTCAGACCAACTCATCTGCTGCCAAACATGTGGATTTCCCTAAAACTGTAATGAAATACAGAAAAAAAACTTCAAATTAAGAAATTGCTGCTAATAGAACGCTGTTGAGAAATGTCTGACAAGTTTTATAGGCAAACAATCACCAGATTGCACCTGTAACTTTTATGGCTCCAAAGGATGAAGTCATGTCCCTATAAAAAGCACCTTTGATATTTAGCTGGCTGTGAAAAGCATATTACCTGTTTTACCAAGAAATAAGCTCACACTTGCATTATGTATAAAACCTGGGTGACATTAAGTATTATTTTTACTCTTGTGGTGAAATATTCTGTCTGAAGAAGAGAAAATTACTGGTAAATGAATGTGAAATACTTTTCTGAACATACAGTCCCACCTTGTGCTCAAGTGGTAAATACTTTATTGCTAATATAACTAACTTTAAAAGGGTCTTCATAGTTTAGACTAAAAACAATGGAACACAATGCTTTATAAATTTTCTGCAATCTGTATGTGAAGTCAAGATGTTGTTGTTGACAGAAAGAGAGAGTTGTGTGGATATGACACAGACGACAGGTGCGTAGTTTTCTGAGAAGCGCGAGTGTGTGAAGGTCAGAAGTGTTTTCCCTTCTGCCGAGAACCGACGCCGACGGTTGTCCGAGAGTCACATTATACTGGCATCGACCTGCAGGCTGAAATCCTGCCCGGGGAGGCACGAGGACCTGATGAAAGCACCGATTAATATCACTGTCCTCGCTGACAGATATGAAGACCGACAGAGCGGATGAAACGAAACGAACAATCCTGCAGAACACAAACACGCTTTTACAAGCTGGCAGCAGCCCTGCACGCACAGCTGTGCTACATCAAGCGTTTCCAAAGTCCTGACAGCCGAAAGTACGGCTGAGAGCCAAAACTGGGTTCAGACATCAAGAAGGAGAAATTTTAAAGGACTACAGCGGATTTGTGTTCGACAGACAAACGTCACCGTGGAGAACAAGTTTGTTGCAGTAACTTCTGGGGAGAAAAAGAGTGATGTGTCTCGTCGTGGATGGAGCAGCCGAGTGTGGGGAAGAGAAAAGGGGGGAGACGGGTTCAGGTTGGAAAGCTGACATGGATGCACTGAGGAAACAGAGAAAGAGACGGTGACAAGGGAAGAGGAGGCAGAAAGAAAACGGAGACAGTAACAGAAACACAGCATGACATGACCATAAACAAAAGAAAACACACACACACACACACACACACACACACACACACACACACACACACACACACACACACACACACACACACACACACTCCAGACTGTCTGCTGCTGCAGCACAGAGGCTGATTCATGTCAAGAAAGCAGCCAGACAAACTGTCAGACAGTTGGAGGCACGCTTGCAGAGGCCGTGTAAGAGTTGATGGGGTGTCACGACTTACTGACAAAAGCCTTCACACAGAATACAGTGCTGCTCTGTCTGCAGCTGAATATTACTAAAATCACGTCAACATTAAGCCGGCAGTTATCGCAGCCAACAACTCTCTTTTTCTCAGGACACGAGCTGAACCGCTGAGGATACGTGGATGCTTCATACCAACACTTTGCAACCTGTTGATTTAATAACAGAACAACTCGGCAGTCTTCACTTTTCTCTACTTCACTGGTGACCGTTTGGGGGAAACTGTTTTGGTGCATTTGTCGCCAGCAGTTAGCTAAAAGCCGATATATAGGAATATGTTTCATCTTTCAGTTGTGATTTGCTTGGGTGAGGCTGACAAAAGTCAGTCAAACTCCCTCCATACCCTGCAGGCACTATTGTTGTATGCACAACATGAATCTCCTGCTTAACCAGAACACAGAGCAGCACAGCGGGAACACTAAACTGCTTCCAACACAGTGCTATGTTTCCCTGCAGACGGCTTTATGAAACGCAACTTCTGATCTGGACAGCAGACTCCGAAAGACATCTGATTTCTCCAGGGCAATCGACTCAGTTTAGACCAACCTTGCATTTTTAGAGACTTTACTGCAACTGCAATGACCACTTTTGAGCAGGAGAACTATCCGAGTCATAGCATTTAGTATTAATACTTATAAATAGACCTTTACATTGTTCCGCTGGGGTGGTATAAATCAGCTGAGTCTAATAAAAGACTAAACCTGAGGGGAGATGGGAAAAGGAGACACTAAGGCTGGAAGGATATCGTGAGGGAGAACAAGGAGAATATAGCTTTACTGCCACAAGGAGTGCTGAGATAATGGAGGTGGACGTGTGATGGTGGGGAGGGTCGACCACAGCATCTGCTGAGTCACCAGCTCCCTCAGTGACTCAGCAGATCCTCTGCCTCAATGCCAGCCACTCACGTTTTACAAAAAGCAATGTGCAGCGAGCCGTTTTTGCACCCACTGTCTTCTGAACGCTGTCGGAGGGACTTCAGGGGTTCAAACTAATGTGACAGTGGACTTGTAGATGTGAATTTCTCTCCAGCTCTGCAGTTACAGACAGAAAAATCACTTGCAGGATGTTGTTAGAGGCAGAGCCACAGTTACGGTGTAGAAAAAAATAATCCTTTGCCAGACACTATAATCAGACTTTGTAAATCATGCAGTTTCAAGGTTGTGACATGGAGAAAATATTTCTCAGAATATTTTTGCAGCTGCTGCATTGCAGCATGAATTACGTGCCAAAGAGTAAATTTATCTTATTGTTTGGTTAAAACGACCATCTGTAAAACAGAGCTGATATTAGAATAAACACTTTAGGCAGCACAGGTCATCCATCCTCACCTGTCCTCCTCTCCTTCTGCATGCTGAGTCCTGAGGCCTGCAGCAGCAGCGACCATGAAGGCGCTGGCCTCAGCCGACATCCCCATGTGGGCCAGTGATCCAACGGCACCGCTGGCCTCCGAAGCCCCCTCTCCACCTCCTGCTGCCCCCAGCCTGGGCAGACCCAGCAGGCCCTGGTGCTGGAAAAGAAGCTTCTGGGCGTCCTCCAGCTGGGAGGTTTTAATGGAGCTCCCTCCTGCAGGGACTTGGGTGAAGGTCGTGCCTAGGGTGAGGAGGGGCTGCAGGTCAGCTTGCAGTGCAGTCAGAGGCATGTAGGGGCTCCCATGGGTGGGCGCAAAGGGATGCTGGATTTGTGGCTGTGGGACAGGTTGAGCTGGGAGGGTCTGCGGCTGTCCTGCAGCAAAAGTTGCCTGAGCAGGGGAGGCTACCTGGCCTTGATGGGGCAGCTGCTGAGTGATGTTGACCGCTTGCTGTGGTGGGACCCCTAGGACCGGAGTCATGGAGAGTCCTGTTGTAATATGCGGCAACGGAGGCTGGACTTGAGTCTGGAAAGGAGCAGTCGGCTGGATAAAGTCAGGCTGCCGGACACCTCCTGGAGCCATGACCCCTGCGTGGAGCTGAGGTGCAGGGTAACCTGCTTGAGGTTGAGCCTGGTGGGGGTCCACAGGATAGGACAACTGCTGAGGTATTACTGCGGGAGGCTGACTTACACCAGCCTGCGGTGCTGCCGTCGGGACGACAATGGAGGCGACTGGTTTCTGCATGTGAGTCCCCGCTACAACCTCCTGGGGTGAAGCATAGGTCAGGGGAGCGGTTTGTGCCGGTCCCTGTGATGGGCTCTGCATGGCTTGTGGACTGGCGAAGTCCTGGCTTGGTGGCTGATAGTGCTGCAGCGTGTGAGGCGACTGTACAGCAGGTATGCCAGGACCAATCCCAGCATTACCTGACTCGGTCTCCGCAGCAACCTCTGCACCTTTTGGTGCCTCAGATATAGCCGGCGGAGGAATCTCCTTTTCATAATACTCGGTGCACGTCCATCTTCCTTTGCGGAACGGTTCGGAGTTAGTGTCGAGTTTGACCACCCTGAAACGAGAGCCGGTAGCAGTCTGAGTTTGGGTGTGCTGCGTTTGAGTGCTGGGGGCAGCGGCAGACACACTTGTTCCTCCTCCAACGGAGATGACTTGCCCACTCACATTTGTGTTGTCAAAACCTGCAGGCCCTGAAGGAGGAACTGCAGCAGCAGGAGCAGCAGGCACATTAGAAATGTTTCCACCGCCTGGTACATGAGGATCAGCCGCTGTCCCACCCGCAATAGGGGCTAACTGTTGCCTCACCCCTCCTGCAAGTGTACCGTTATCCAATATTGGCGGCCTCTGGGACAGGCTCGGACCACCTACGGAAACCATTGTTGGGCTGGAGGTAGCCATTGGAGCAACAGGGAGAGTTGGCAACGCAGGTTCGCCCCCTCCCACGCTGTCAGAGTGATGGTGGAGAGCCTGGCTGTGTTGCTGAGGATAATAATGAGGATGCACGGTCCCGTTCACCAGCGATGTGCTCTGCTGAGGGATGGAATGAGGCTGAAGAGGCTCGTTGGGCGACACGAGTCCCGGTGTGTCGACCCCGTGGAGACTGTTCAACGTCTCGTCGGACGAGCTCCTCTCCGGCACGCCCGTGTCCGTGGCCCTGGACACGGAGACGTCCAGCATCTCGGAGGACGAGAGGTCTTCGGTGTGGGACTCATCCATGTCGTCGTAGCTCTCCGTGTCGTCGGCCAGGCTGTTGTTGCCGCTCACGTTTATCTGAGCAGAGGTGACGCTCGTTATCTGGAAGCCACTTTTCTTCTTAACCTGAGCCCCGGCCGCTTGGGACTGGGGCTGGTGGTGGAGTCCTGGAGAAGAGGATCCAGCCTGGGTCGGATTGTCATCAGCCGCGTTGAGTCCGGAGGAGGAGGCGGTGGAGGTGGTGGAGGAGGAGGAGGTGGCGGCGGCGGCGGAGGCGGAGGCACCGCTGCTGCTGCCCCTCCTGAAGTGAAAAGACGTTTTCCGGCTCCCGGTGCCGGGCTGGTCTCCGGAAAAGTCCTGGTGGTGCATCTCAACTGGAAGAAAGTCCTCAAAGCCAAGAAGTGGCACACACACAAAAAACAAAAACCCCTGTTAGAGACACGAGCTACTGCAGCACCGCGATACTAAGGAGCCATAAGTGAGAAGTCATGTGATTTATGTCCTTTAAAAAAAAAAAAAAAAAAAAAACAAGCAAGCGTTCCCAGATCGGGCAGAAACGCGAACTTTACAAGAATACGTTCCTCCTTCTCAAAGCAAGTCCAACTCCAGAAATTACCAGCGAAGTAAATAAAAATAAACAACAACAACAACAACAAAAAGAAAGAGAGAGAGAGAATGCGAAATTGCAGCCTAGCTGGCGGTTAGCTGAATGCTAAGTATCGCCCAGAAGCGATTAGCCACGCTCCTCCCGGACTTTGTGAATCCTAATATCGATTATTATTACTTTTTTTTTTTTTTTTTTAACAGGTTTTTACTGTCGGAAACAAATAAGTCGAGGTCCTTGAATTATTCAGGTGGTGTTCAAAGTGGAGGTGGAAGCCCTCTTAGCTGGCCGGTGTGTGTCGCAGGAAAGTGTCATCGCGTCCATTCCTCTCCCGGACGTCGAGGATCCTTCATCCCGAAATAAACGTTAAAAACAACGAGCCCAGCTCAAAGGACACACCGCCACTTGTCAACAGACAACGCTGTCTCGGTAATGTCCCTCTTTGCGGCGGTAAAAAGTCCCCGCGTATCTCGACACGTCCGTGTTTGCTGTCTCATTGCCGGCGAGCAGCAGCAGCAGCTAACGGGGCTGTCAGTCTCCGAGGAGGGAGGGAGGAATGCAAACACTGCGACTGCGCATGCGCCACCCCATGCGGCGTTCACGCTCCACCGCCGGGTCGGATTTTACAACATTATTTTCAAGAGCATATTATTCGCATTTTTTTTAAAAAATTTTTTGTGTGTTATTTTAAGACTGATTTATTTAAATATTCGCTGACATTGCGAATTGTGATGCTGGAGTCATAAAGGGTCATGTTCAAAACTTCTAACTGCTGATTAGACAGATTCTGAAATACAATATGTGTTAGGTACTTGAAGGCAGCACTGGGGTCTGGGCCGTTTATGATCTCTATAGGAACTTTATAAACTAAACTGTGTTGACTGATGTCTTCAAATCTGCTCTAAGAATAAATATTCCCTTGTTTATTTACCTGTTATTGGTCAATACTGTGTATAACGAATTATAGATTTATCTCAAATTTGCCCCATGAATGATAACAGAGCAAAGACAGTTTAAAAGCTTTTTCAAGCCTGTTTTTTTTTTTTTTTTTAGCATTCAAATCACCGTTTTATGGTAAAGATTACAAGGCATTTATTGCTGACAATGTGTCATGTAAAAAAACTAAACAAAAAAAAAAAAATCCAGCTGACAGTATGATTAGGTTGAACCACCTCCTCATAAAAGACCAGTTTGTTCTGCCTGTTGGGTGTTTCAGGCGCACAGCCTCTATACAAATTACTATACAAATCCTCTGATACAGATCTTCAAGCAAACACCTTTTGTACCTTCAGGTGAGAGAATCTCGTGTTCAATATCCAGCATCAAGACAGCGTGTGTGATTGATGCACTGTGAAGGCAAAGAAAAGTGAAGAGCTGAGACACGCTTGTCAAAACCCCTCAAACATATGAGAATTATGGCTTCTCGTAAACACGTCATACGCACCTGTAGGGGAAGGTGAGCGCTGGGAAAGTTCCACTGTCAAATCTAGTGCCAGGGATTGCGTAATGTCGAAAACCGCAGAGAGTAAACAGAGAGCCATGCTTTCTGTAAACGTTCAACCTGAACGTCAACATCGGGTCGAAAGACCGGACGCACGTTAACCTATATTTAAATTTAATATCAATCCAAACATTAAAAAGTCATCATGACAGGACGTTCCTCTTGAGAAATGATGATTTAATTCTTCAATATATGTCACTGACCAACTGGTATTACAGCAAAATAAAGACACGTTGCAATAAAGAGCATCTAATAATAAGAGCAAATCTGTTCAAGGTTCATACAAACAGGATTTTATGTCCACATAAAACCCTGGATAAAAACATTTTAAGCAGAAAGTGCTACTTTTAAGTTTTTATACAGAGGTTTACAATTTTGTCACGACTGTCAGAGGTATTGATTGAAATTCATAATTTTTTTTTTTTATCACAGGAATAATAGGAGTGATGCTGCAGGAGAAAATAAAAACAAAGATTGCATTATTAACTCACCTGCATCTCCGTTCCAGATTAAACATTTATTTTCATCATTTAGAGATTTCAGGAGGAAAATCTTCTTTCAGCATGTAAGTTGCAGGTTGTAACTCAAGTTTCAAGGTTTGTTTTATCATCACGTGATAACATATTATATAATCCCATTCACAATGCAAGAGTAAAATAAAACCAACCCTTCCAGTCCACTGTGATTTCCTGTCTCTGTTGTGATCCACGAGTCCTTTTTGAAGGTTTAGTGTTGAAATTCTGCTCAAATATCTGGAGTCCGAAGTTTAACATGCCGGAGAGACTATCCATGCTGAAAGAAAAATAAAACAAGCTTAGTTCAGATTCATTTCCTAATGCCAATTGACTTTTTTTTTTAATCGACAATAGAACTGAGACAAATGTCAGCACTTTTTTTTTTTTTTTTTACACTATAAGCAGGAGAAACAAGTTGTTATGACATTTCCCCAGGATGAAACTTTTTACTATTTCTACATCCGATCATCCGGCTCATATCACAGCTGTGACAGTATTTACATTTTCTCTCAGCAAAGTTAAACCGATGAACATCAGAGTGACATTATTATGGGAACAGAAATATGACCTTTAAGACCCACATTAATGATGTAGAAGAGCAGCACTGACAGACTTTCCAGATCTTAGTGATACTCAGGCCAAAACCTATTTTGAGTATCAATGTCTTCCCATCTCGAGGCTCGGAGGACGGGTCAGTTCACTTGGTGACGAGGATAAACTGATTTTGTGATTTAAAGGTCCACCGTCAGATTCACTGTGACCTCATGTTGATCCATTCTCATAAGTGGAATATCTCAGGACCCTCAAGGGAATTATTTTTACACAAAGCTCTTCAAATTTGGCTCCAACATTTATTTGGCCTGAAGAATTAATTAATTAGAGTTTGATGGCCAATCATCAAAGGTCATGGTGCTTTGACCTCTGGAGAAATTTAAAAAAAATATTTTTTTTTTACTTTAACATCTCCTCGTTAGTATAGTGGTCAGTATCCCCGCCTGTCACGCGGGAGACCGGGGTTCAATTCCCCGACGGGGAGAGTTACACACTTTTTCTTCGTCTCTTTTTTACCTATGCATAACCGGTGGTCGACCAAAACAACCTGTTTGACTTTATTTGTGATCACTCTGAAGCTGAGGGAGTTAACAGACTCCTACAGGAGGAAGCTGGAGGCCAAACTCCAGCTGAACAACACAAGAGATGTCACTGGGTTCAAAGTAAGAGATGTTATGCCTGGTGCCTGGAAACTACGACCCTTAAAAGTGTGCAGCAACATGTTGGAAATATTCGATTATACTGTTGTAGCGTATAACGTATAAACCAAATACACCTTATGATTAGTGGCAAAAAAAACACATGCCCCGTGTGAGGCTCGAACTCACGACCTTCAGATTATGAGACTGACGCGCTGCCTACTGCGCCAACGAGGCCTGAGTGCAGCAGAAAATGGACCTTTTATTTTGCGCCTCCAATCATGGACAATGTGGTTTCAGAGGACAATCAAAAGTCCTTTTCCACCGTCCATCACTGCAGCAGGCACTGACGTGGAAGTCTAAGACCTCCTGGACGGGGTCCTCCGCCAGAAGTTCCCAGTATGCCCTCACTACATGTGTGCATGGCTGCAATTGGCAACCTGGACCAAAAGACTGATACTATGACCAAAAACAGTGGTAAACACAACTACTACAAAAGGAGACGGCTGACACGAGTTTATTATATAACCAAAAAAATTTAAAAGTATGTTGCATTGGCCGGGAATCGAACCCGGGCCTCCCGCGTGGCAGGCGAGAATTCTACCACTGAACCACCAATGCTCACATATTTGGACAATTTGGCGGGAAGATTTAAATACGCACACTCCTATTGCGCAATTGCTGTTGACTGCAAGCAGTCAGCTATGTGCGCCTTCTACCAAAGCACAATGAGGAGCATCCTGCCCAGTTTATTTTGCACCCTGTGGGACCGCGAGAAACAATATTTTGATCTCTCTGTATGTCATATGGTAGATTGAGATTAATTTAAGTTCAAATAGAAACCACGTCTCATCTCACATAAACACACCAAAAAAAAAATTTAAAAAAATATGCGCCCAACGTGGGGCTCGAACCCACGACCCTGAGATTAAGAGTCTCATGCTCTACCGACTGAGCTAGCCGGGCATGCTGCACCACCTGAAAAACCTCAATGACTAGTCTTACTATAGGCGCGGTATCAAAGTTCAATCGTGGTAACTTACCTGCACGATTTCCTGCAAAGCTGCAATTAAAATTATTAGGACATGTCCAACAAACTACCGTGATACTAGAATCATAGTATTATAACAACAGTGTAGAAATGACTATTAAAGCATTCACTCAATATTTACAAAAAGAAGATATTCATGAATGACTCCAAAGTATTGTGAATATAATGGCAAAATACAAAACATGTGCCCCGTGTGAGGCTCGAACTCACGACCTTCAGATTATGAGACTGACGCGCTGCCTACTGCGCCAACGAGGCCTTACAGCAAGGCAAACCGGAAGTGTTTTAACAGGCACCTCAACTACTCATGAGCACCGAACTACCATCATGCATATCCCTCAACAATATACTCTATTGTCAGAAAAACTTCTAAACTAATTGTAAATGCTATTTACTCAATATTGCCTTCATATTAAATATACAGCACAACTGGTAGCGTTTTTTTTTTTCACTTCACCCGAGCTATTGGTTACTTGCACCTCTTTTATTTGTCCACCAGAGAGCAGCAGAGCACTTCCACATAATAAAGTCACGATGCAGATCTTGCTGCGTCCAATTATTAGGTAGGTAGGTAGGTATTTACTTTATTCATCCCCGAGGGGACATATATATATATATATATATATATATATATATACAGTACAGTATATAGCTATATATATTATATACAAACAAACCAAGAAACACAGTCAACAGTGTTATTGTTGTGTGATGGATTTTGCCAGAGGTGAGTTATTGTACAGTCTTATTGCGGTGGGCAGGAATGATCTCCTGTATCTGGAATGATCTCCTGTATCAGGAATGATCTCCTGTATCTGTCCTTGTGACAGCGGAGCTGGAGGAGTTTATTGGAGAAAGTGCTCCTCTGTCCCTGCAGCAGGTGGTGGAGAGGGTGGACAGGATTATCCAAGATGGATAACAGTTTCCTCAGTGTCCTCCTCTCCACCACCTTTTCCAGGATGTCCAGTTTGTAGCCGATGATGGAGCCGGCCTTCTTAACCAGCTTGTTGAGTCTGTTGGTGTCACCGGCTCCAATGCTGCTCCCCCAGCAGACCACAGAGAAGTACAGTTCACTGGCCACAACAGACTGGTAGAACATCTCCAACATCATGCTGCACACATTGAAGGATCGAAGTTTCCTCAAGAAAAAGAGTCGACTCATCCCCTTCTTGTAGACAGCGTTGATGTTGGTCTTCCAGTTCAGTCTGTTGTCATGGAGACACCAGGTACTTGTACTCCTCCACCATGTCCACCTCCTCTCCCAGAACTCTCAGCGGTTGTGGAGCCGTCGTCTTCTTCCTGAAGTCGACCACCATCTCTCTGGTCTTGGCCACGTTCAGGAGCAGCTGATTTCTTCCCGCCCACTCCACAAAGTCCTCCACTACTGCCCTGTACTCGTCCTCCCGTCCGTCCCTTATACATCCGACCACTGCAGAGTCATCAGAGAACTTCTGCAGATGTCTTGACCACAGGCAAACTGTGGTCTGCCTGTCAGGTAGTCAGTGATCCAGGAGACGGTGGATGCGTCCACCCCCACCACCCGCAGCTTCTCACTCAGCAGCAGTGGTTGGATGGTGTTAAATGCACTGGAGAAATCAAAGAAAGTGATTCTCACAGAGTCACCGGTTCCGTCCAGGTGAGACTGAGTTCGTTGCAGCAGGTAGATGATGGCGTCGTCCACTCCCACACGAGGCTGGTACGAGGTGTCGATGGAGGAAGAGCCCTTTGAGATTGAGGGCTCTATGCAGTTCACCAGGGGGCGCAGAGGGGGGAGGGGGGGAGGCAGCAGAGGTGTTTGGGAGGTGTGAGGTGTGGAGGAGACAGATGAGGGTGGTGAACTAAACCTGTTGAAGAAACAGTTTAGTTCATTGGACCTCTCCAGGTTCCCCCTGGTCGTTCCTCTCCAGGTTCCCCCTGGTTGTTCCTCTCCAGGTTCCCCCTGGTTGTCTCTCTCTCCCCTTGAACCCAGTAATCTCCTTCATACCGGTCCACACCTCCCTCACGTTGTTCTGCTGGAGTTTGGCCTCCAGCTTCCTCCTGTAGGAGTCCTTGCACTCCCTCATCTTCTCCTTCAGGTGGCGCTGCACTCTCCTGAGCTCCTCCCTGTCCCCAGACCTGAAAGCTGCTTTCTTCTGATTAAGAAGAACTTTCAGGTCACTGGTGATCCACGGCTTATTGTTGGGGAAGCAGTGTCCAGTCCGGGATGGTACGGTGGTGTGTTCACAGAATTTGATGTATTCTGTGATACAGTCCGTCCTGCTGTTGATGTCCTCCCCATGTGGTCCAAACAGCACATCCCAGTCCGTGGACTCAAAGCAGTCCTGCAGGGCGTCTTTAACCTCCTGTGTCCACCTCCTCACAGTCCTGGTGGTCACAGACTGCCTCTGCACCAGAGGAACATACCTGGGAGTCAGCAGGACCAGGTTGTGGTCTGATCTACCAAGGGGGGGAAGGCAGTAGTACTGAATGCATCCATGGCATTAGCATACAGTAGGTCCAGAGTTTTATTGTTCCGGGTGGGGCAGTTCACATACTGGTGCAAAGTTGGCAGTACTTTATCCAGACTGGTTAAAGTCTCCAGTAACTAACAAAAATGCACCGGGATGCTTAGACCGGGATTATCAATATGGACAGTCTGTAACTTGTTTTCTTGACGCTGAAATTTTATGCAAATTTAAATAAACGAGTAAAAAAAATAAATAAATAAATAAAAAGACTCGTGTTAATAAATAAGTTGTAAATTAGTTTAAGCGTCAGTTTCCACGTTATTCCGTCGTAACCGTTTCGCGTTTCTGCGAAGTTTACCATGAATTAAACAACACGTCGCTTTGCATATAAAACAGTGAAAAGTAACGAAGACATTGCAGTTGATAAACGTTACCGTGACATTAACGGACCGTCTGAGTTGAACACCTCCTGCAAGATGCTCCTCCAACAGTCGTCCCGTTGCGTCACGAGCCGGCAAACGTCCTCTACAATAAATAATAAACAATATATCTGTCGGGAAAAAAACCAACAAAAAAAAACGTGTCTTTCTATTTCTAGAAATTAAATTAAATTTAACTCACTAGCTGAAAAAAAAATAAAAAAAATAAAACGAAGTTCGTCCTGCCGTTTGAAGTCCATGAAAATGACCTCGAGGTGACCTCCAATTAACGAGCAGCCAATGGACGAAGCTCGAACGTGACGTCACGAGGCGTCGTTACTAAACTGCAAACTGCGCACGCGTCACGCAACGCAGAAACGTGTGATTATCGTAACTATTTTAACTATTTTACCAAATACCTTCACCGTACGTCGCAGTTGTAGTTATTTTACAGGATTTAATTTCAAAACATTAACTCCTAAAATCCCCCTAATGGCCTGAGCAAGGATTATACAGTAAAAAAAAAATAATAATAATTAACTAATGAAGTACTATTACAACATTAAACAATATAACTGTCAGACAAATGTAGTGGGATAAAAAGTACAGTATTTGCCCCTGAAATGTAGTCAAGTAAAGTAAAAAAAATACCTCAAAATTGTACTTCATGTGCATAACTCAGTTATATTCCACCGCTGCCTTTAAGTGTTGACAGAATTGCGTTTAGTGCCCATTTTTATCAGCAATCAACAAAATCCACACAACCAAAAGGCATATTTAATAATTTAATTTCACCATGCAGAAACCATATAGAAAATACTTTACAGCAATGACAATAAAAAACACCAAAAAAAAACATTTCATGGTGCCAAAAAAGCAGGTGTCACAGATCACTGAAGGCTCACAAGTTGTCATTGGGTTAGTCTGATGATTGTTAGTACACAGTTAGACAACGTAAATAAAGAAAACAGTTTAGGAACATGTGAAAACCTAAAAACATAATCAAGATTTGTTAGAAAAATCTACTTTTATGTTACATCCATTTGATTTACACCCAACTCAGCTTGGGTGCACTTTATTTTTCACCTGTTTCTGCTTTGCAAAATGGATCCTAATGCCTGGCGGGTCGTCTCTACTTTTGCAAATTAAGCAGACTAGCAATAGTTAATCAGTGACCCCCGACAAAAATGGGGGTAGAAATGAATAAGTGGGGTGTAGTGTGTGTTAGCTGAGGTGGAGGTACATGCAGAAGGCATCCATTCTACACCTCCACCCTTTCAAATGGCACTAGTTTTAAAAAACAAAACAGAAAAAAAACAAAACATGGCAAATACACTCCTTCATATTACAGATTATCATCATTGGCCCACAATTAATACTGCTTTCATCACATCAGAGCGAGGTCAAAACATTACAGCAAACACAACAACCTCCGTCATCTGTATGGCATTTCATTACACTAACCGATACTCATGTAAAATCTATTTCTCTCTTGGTTTTCACTCTCGGAAGAAGGCAGATATAAAATAAAAATAAAAATAACAATAGAGCTTTCGCACCGTCGGTGCTCGGGCCCTAAAAAATACAAATCAAAAAGAACTGAAACATGACCCCCACTGGGCTTTCTTATGCGTGTGTAATTATAATGATCATTTGCCACAGTTTCACAGTTAGATTAAATAGCATCAGCTGGATACGTTTAAACCAACAGAAGGGACAGATGCTTCGTTTTTCCAACCATTCAAATGGAAGCACCGACGCCACTTGAATGGCAAAAACGGATGCGAAGTAATTAACATTATGAGTTTTGGTTTTTATTAAACAGGGTATTACAATTTTCTGAATAATCTGGTGGCACTGGTGCATCGCTGAGCGTTTGTCTCATCCCACTCGGGCCAATAAAGCAGACAGGCCTTGAAATGATTAGCGCTGAATTGCAGGCGAGAAAGCGATTAAGAATTTCAATTAGCATTTTGAGCGCAAAATCTGCTTCATAACAATGCTTAATTACAATACCGCTTCACACAAATGACTAACCGAAGCAAGAAAACAAAAAACCGACATAAATCACTGTTTCACATATCCAAGTCACTCATGGCGCGTCTCTGTCTTCACCACCTGCCACTGGTGTGAAACAAGACAGAAAACATGTGACATGAAAAGAAGCTGCCAGACAAATACTCAGTGTGTAACGTCTGAGCACGTCGTCTGGCAGACAGTCTGTTTTTCTGGCACGGTTTTAAGATGTAGTTTTATGTGTTCTTGTTCTGTGCTGTTTGCGGATGTGTAAAAAAAAATGTGTGAATATAATTTGAATATGCTAAAATGTGCCCCAAACCTTCCCTTTAAATGGACTCCATTTTTAAGCATCATTCGTCATGTTTTCGGCCTCCGGCAGGTGGAGAAGTGAGATGACGCAGGACTGGTTGAGAGATAGAGGAAATAAAAGTCAATTTACACAGCAACAAAACTGGAAGAAACAAAATAATAAGCAAAAGCTTATGTTACGGCACGAAAAAGGTAACTTTTTCATTTTCTACTTTAGCTTCGAGTGTTGGATTCAACAGGATTGAGGAATAGTTACACTTCAGTCGATGGAAGCGGGAGCTGTAAATGAAAAGAGGAATGACAACACAATAGGTCCAAACCACTTCAGTTCCATCAGAGGAATGAGTTACGGGTGACTGATTCGCTTTCTTCCATTCATTCATTATCCAGCTGTCTACATTTCTAAAGCCAGTGCTGCTTCTTCTCTTGAGGAGGATTAAATGGACACCTTGACACCACGGGGTGGGGACGAAGTAAACAAAACCATTTCTTATCAACGGAACCTAAAAAAAAAAAGATTGCTCTATGGGTAATAACTTTGGTTTTCACTGAAACCATATAGCCTTTGGCAAGCAATACTATCTGGCTTCAGTGATGAAACACAGGTCCTTTTTTCCTCCCAACAGTGATGGAAAGAGAAAAGAAAAATGTCAAGGAATCCATTTAAGATAGAAAAATCAGGAACACGAGAGATTCCACAGTGTTTCCCCTCAACAGGTAGAGTCGTCTTGTTGTAATTCATTTCTGTAAAATACATTTTGAATATTCAAGTTTGTTGGCCGAGTTAGAGTTAAGCAATACCGATGTTTACACCAAGATGTGGGGAAACACTGCGTCCTCCCACCAACTTCTTCACTCAAAGCCACCGGGTCGAGAGAGTCTCTTAATTTGTTTTAGTCACTTCCTTCATCGCTTCGTTTCTCCACTCCTCACGCAAAAAGGCAGCGTTCCTCTTGCGTGTTTTCTCCTTCATTTCCTTGTCAGTAGTCACTTTTTTCCTTCCATTATTTCAGAAGAGGACATCGACATCTCCCGCCGATCTCTCCGGGAAGAATCAGTTTAAATTTGTCCTCTCAGAACAACACGTCCTCGTTGGTAATGAGCGTCTCCACCACCAGTCTCTGGTATCGGATGTCGTTCAGCGCCGTCATGGCGTCCAGCCCGGGGGCCCTCATCAGCGTCGGGCCGAAGACGATGCCCAGGTTCTCGCTGGACATGAGGTTCTCCTTCTCACACTGGGTCACTCTGGATGAAGAGAGGGAGGAAAAGTTGATGTCACAGCTAGAAAGAATCAGGGAATCCAACAACTAGCCAGTGGAAACACTGTGTGTGTGTCCAGACCTCTTGAGGTGAGCCATGAGGGATCGCAGAGTCTCGCAGTGAGCCGGCGGCAGCAGCTTCAAGGCCTCATGAAGGGACTCCAGACGTTTCTCTGCGTCTATAATCTCTGTGACACACATGAAAACGTTGTTATTATCAGATGATAAAAAGATGTCAAAACTCATTCATTCTTGCTTGAAGACCTACTTCCAGTTTCTATGAAGTTGGGGTAGGCATCGTATGTGATGAGGGGAATAGGCAGCTCTCTGAAGTAGAGTTTCAGGGCTCCGGTGATGATGTTGATGTCTTCGTAAGCATTCGAGGAAATATCTGCTTTTTCTCCATCTGTGGGGGAAATCCGTCGATGAGGACTTTCACCGATGTTTCATTGATCCGAAAGGAGAAATGATTTTAGGGAACAACACTCACCTCTGTCAAAGGCCAGCTTGACATCTTCAATCAGCTCACTGAAGCCAGATATTCTGTACAAACCCTCTGACTGCAGACCTGGACGATTCAAATTGGGGCACCATTAATTTGATGGATGAGTGAACTGAAATAGTAGCTGTACATATTTCATTGGCTTATATTCTGTTTAATTTTAGGACATCTTCATGCAGTCAACCACAATCAAACGATATTCAGTTTGTTACCATGGAGGACTAAAGGGAGCAGAAAATATTCACATGGAAGAAGCTTAAATCGAAAATTTCCAGCTTTTCTTTTTCAATAAAAATGACTCACAATGATTAATCCATCATGAAAATAGCTGGCGATTAATTTCTGACTAATTGTTGCAGCTCCAAAAAAACAACGTGTTTCTCTCCTCCTGTGCCAGCTTAAGTTAATCAAACTGAAGGAGAACAACAACAGAAGTAGTTGTAAAGTGATTGATTGGAGGGAAAGAGAGGAAGAGCGGGGGGACGGCTTCAGTCAAATTCAATCAAGTCAAGTCAGGTGTCTTTTATTGATTTCACTTATTAGTTTCACTCAGGTCGTGAATCCGAGTCGATAAAATCCCGTCTGCGGCGGCTCCCCAGTGGGAAACTGTCGCTCAACACACACACACACACACACACACACACACACACACACACACACACACACACACACACACACACACACACACACACACACACACACACACACACACACACACACACACACACATCGTGTACACACACCATCCTCGTGGGTGTTTGCTCGCTCTCTTAAGTGTTGCAGCAAAAAGCTTTTTCTGTCAACATTATATAATCACTGACTCACACACTCTCTCTCACACACACACACACACACACACACACACACACACACACACACACACACACACACACACACACACACACACACGCTCAAGCTTTTCTCTCCTTCTCTCACCTCTAGCCTCGATCTCCTGTATGCACATGTCGACCACCATGGGTCTCTTGGTGTTGTGGGCTTTGACCAGCGTGGTCAGGTCGCAGCTGTACACCTTCTTGACGTGCCGGAGGTCCGGCTGGCAGTCATTCGGCACGACTTTGGAGCACTGCTTGTGGACGTTCAACCCGCAGTCTGACAGAGAAAGAGGCAGAGATGGTTTTACATCACTTTCTGTCAATTTAAAGCCTTAAAAAAATGACTCTTTGAGGGCCTCTTCCCTGGTTGTATTTTTGTAAAAACGCCTTCACAGATCTGATACTTCAGTATAATTACTAGCCTTGTTGGCAAAAGTTGCTTTTAAACGTAGGTGTTGCAGCGGCACTGTTCATCAACCCACACGCAGTCACGATCACGGTGACAGTGTGTTCTCTGGCATCAGATTGAATCTTTTAACATTTCAAATCCGTGAAGCGCTGAGTCAACAGCGCGAGGTGACTAACTTTAGCTTTCTCAGACAGAGAGGAGGCGTGACGTGTCGAAGGCAGTGGAGAATCAGGAGCTGAATCGTGAGTGGCAGAGGGGAGACTTCGACAACAAGTGTATTATAAAGTGATGTGTGTGTGTTTTTACCTGCACATTTCACTCCCTGAGCGATGAGACCCCACATGAAGTTGGCACAGTACTCACACCAGTGGGGGCCCCTGAACGTATGAACCTGGGAGAGACACAAAAAGGAGGATCTTTTAAAAAAATAATTTTTTTTTAATGTAAATTCATCACAGAATTCACAACACATGTTAAAAATTGAAAATACATGAGCTGAATGTGCCAAAGTGGTATATTTGAGCAGCTACACACTAAAAAGAAAAGGCGGAAAAATTATTCACATAACCCGGAGTGGGTCAAGTAATACCTGAACGCTAACAGTAATCTTTATAATGGACTGGCAGGCTCTGACAAAAGAATGATGGAGACACAATAGGAGAGCTGAAAGGGCACTTAGAGAAAAATTATAGTGGGAACTGAGTTTTAATCTGCTCATTTATTGCACAAATTGGCTGCATATAATGAGATGCTAATAACTTCCATCACATCCTGGTTCTCTTTGTGTGTGTGTGTCTGTCATTGTGTGTTTGTCCACATTTCTCTTGAGCTCAGGACACTGTGGCTCTGACCTTTGCGCTCCCTCCTAATGGCGACATGTACGATGGAAATCTCTGAATGTACGGCACCAAACAAAAGGCTGAGAGCATTAAATGTGAAAGCTGAAATGTGTGTGTGTGTGTGTATTTTTTTTTTTTTATCACTGTGCTCTCTGAGGTGAATTCTAATAAGACCCCATGAGCTGAATCAGCGATTGTGGTTCACACACACACACACACACACACACACACACACACACACACACACACACACACACACACACACACACACACACACACACACACACACACACACACACACACACACACACATATGCACAGACACACACACACAAGCAGCATCAAGGGAAGTGAAGGAGCGTCTCACCTTGAAGTTGTGGACTTTCTCGTATTTGGGTGCCAAGTCGCTCTCCCTCAGGGTGGCCCGCCGCACCAGCGACGTGAGCTGCGAAAGGGCAAAAGATCTGATTGGTTGCCAGAAGGTGGAAGCAGGGGAGGTGGGTTTGGAGGGGGCTGGTGCCCGGTTGAGACGGGCTCCCGAGCCCACGCCGGGATCCGAGGCGCCGCTGGAGATCGGCAAGGAGTGAATTGAACCGGCGCTGACATTCAAGCCGAGAGCGGCGGTAAACAAAGAGCCCTTCTGACTTGTTTCCTTCTCGCCTCGCCTGCGTGGTTGCTTTTTACCTCTTTTAACAACGTACGACTCTCTGCTCGGCATTATGGGACCTGTAGGTTTGGACTGGGTTTTACTCAGAATGGAGATTTATATATGAAAAAAAAAAAAAAGGCTGAATCCCACTAATATATACAGTGAGCCAATCAGACTGCCAAGGATGAAACAATCAAAAAAAGATCGTTCCAAAAATAAGAAAACAATTCCCAGAATAATCAATACGCATGTAGAAAAGGTCAAAACAACTAGACTCGAATCATTTCAAAGCTCCATCTGACAACAACATCCCAAACCGAGGAGCCAGCACGGGACCAATCCTGCTGTCTTAGTACCACAAAGATCAGCCAATCAGATTAGCGCTGCATACTGATGGAGCTGCATGCTGAAATTCCAGTTCATAACAAAAACAACCAAAGCCAGCCAGCCAATATTAAACCTGTCCCAAGACACCAAACTTCAATAAATGTGACTCAATAAATCTCCTCTCGTCGGCAGGAGCTTGTAAAATCCTCCAGACGGGACCGACGCGACCGAATGTGCATTCCTGTGTCTCGGTCTGGTGTAGGTGAGCGCTTCAGCCCACATGGCTCAGAGTGTGTTAATCTGCTTTCCCCATCCTCTACACACTCACCAGGCGGAGGCAGCGGAGGAGGGAGGGAAAGAGGCGGAGAGATACGGAAGAGGAGGGAAGGAGGAGGAGGAGGAGGAGGAGGAGGGGAGCCGTAATGGATGAATTTAACAGGTCACAATGAGAGGAGACAGAGCCAATCAGGATGCAGTGTTTCTTGTTGTTCGTCACCAAATCTGCCACCTCAATTGTCCCAGGAGAGACGGAGAAAGAGAGGGAGGGAAAGACTGAGCCGGGAAACAAGCTATTATTTTATTCATTCGTTCACACTTTTTGTTCCTCTTTGTTTCCCTCCCTCCTTTTTTCTCATTTTACCTGCAGCAGCTGATGTTTTCCTAATTTTTCTGACGCTTTTCCACTGTAAACAACTGCATGGATTTGCTCTGTGTGCGTTTCTACAAGCTTGACTAAAAAAAATCTCCACGACAACAGACTATACAAAATCCCACGTCCTCAGATGTCCTCCGAAACAAAAGCCCTGGTCATCCATTATCTCAGATCATACAAGTCGCATTTTACAAGACTTGTTCAAGGCTGAATTTGAAAGCAGCGCCCTTTAGGAGAAGTACACTTCTTAAGTGCCGCCTGTGGTGGATTGATGTTCAGTCTTCTTTGACTTTGTTTGTCTCATTTCTGGTCTGAGCCAGCTGTCAACAAAGACGAGCTGCATTAAATCCTGTTACTCTGGGAGAGATTTCCCAGCTTTAAGCTTCGACCTTTTTTTTTTTTTTTTAAAGCTATTTTACACCAGAAGTGGGCACATCAAGTGTTGTTGTGCGACATTTTCAGGAAATATTCCCACATAAATGTGAATTTAATTGGATTTTTAACCCACAAATGCCATTACAATTAGCAACCACGAGTCCAACTTCCCTAATACTCAGCTTCCCTTCACCACACATGTATGACTAATCGTGGCTATTTAATGACTGTTTTCAGTTCACTGGATGGTGCGATGGAGGGTGGCTCATAAAAGAGCTCCTACTGATGGAGATATTATCTGTAAATCTTCATCATTTTTGTGAGTTCTTGTATTATTATTCCTGCCAGATTAAATGCGAATTCAAATCTATCTCTCAATATTTCTTGTCACCATTAAATTAACTAAATCTCAGAACTAGGCCTTGAAATACATAAAAAAAAAAAGGCATCACCATGTTTTTATCACCTTCACAGGGGCCATAAAAACTACAGCTAACCCCTAAAAGCAGGTGATTAGCTGTGTGAACATATGAAGTATGAATTTCTGGCGTGTTTGTCTCCCCTACAGAGAACTACCCCAATCTCAATGTCACAGCCGCAAACTGCTTTGTCTGCAAATCCAGCCAATTATGAAAGCACACACGTACATAGGACCACCCCCCCACACACACACACACACACACACACGGACAGTGATGTATGAGGTGCAGTGTAGATGGTCATGCACTGCAGGTCATACGAGGCCTCAGGAGGCTGAGCACTGGTGTGCCAGTTAAATGCAGTGCACACACCACTTTGCTACGAGCGCGTTCAGTGTGAATTCTGCACTGCATAACTCTTGTGAACATTTGTTTACGCGAGCGCGAGGGCTACGCAGCAGCCGCCTGCCCGAATAAAGCCGCATCGCTTGCCTCATTTCCATTCGCCCACCTGGACATACGTACAGCTGCAGGACGAAAATTTGCAGTTGACATTGCCCTGTAATTAGCATATCTAAGTTAACCTCTGCGTCACACGGAATAATTTCGTCCCTTCTGTTTTCATCCTCCGAAAGAGAAAAAGTTTCCTCTCCGTCCCTGTTATAAAACTCTTAATTACTTCACGGCTGAATGAAAGTTAATGAGGCGACAACAAACTTGATTCCTGAGTACTCAGTAGTCTGCTTTTTGGGAGATAGCAGGTTTCTGCAGGCAAACCACTGTTATGTAATTTTGCTGCAGAGCCCTTGGCTGGAGGCCATCTCTCCTCTGCATCCATCCTCCTCCTCCTCCTTCTTCTTCTTCTTCGTCTTCACCTCCGTTCACCATTTTCCTCAACTCTCATCCCTCCATCCTACTTCTGCATTTACAGCAACTTTCCTCACCTCTTTCCTCCGATTCCAATTCTCTGCAGGTTTTCAGTTTCCAAATGCATATTTATCTATCGTTATATACTTTAAACCACATTCTGGAAATACTGTGATGCAATACATGCTGATATTTGAGCATTATGATTTGCATAACCTTTATGTTTGCACATAAGTTCCAGTGACCTGAAAAACTTGAGTCTACTCACTTCCACCTACACACTAATGATTTTTTTCCTCTGCTGAGCTGAAAAAGACTATTTAACATTTCTTGCTGCACAGTATGCTGTCTAGACTTGCATATATTTACATATAATGCACGTCTAGCCCCCGAATTCTTCCTCTCTCACTTCTTCATTCATCCTAAAACCATCTCAGCGTCAAATCACATTTTCTACTGAACTTCCACAGATTTCCTTTAGACAGTTTGAATGATGTTAAACAGTCTTTTACTGAAGGCAAACAAATTAGCCACGTGCCCAATCAAAGAAATGTGATGAATTATTTAATTTTTCTTACAGGGAATAGTCTTCTCTGTGCCAACAACTCCATTTCTTGTGCAAACCAAAGCCCCCCCCCAAAAAAAAAAAACCCTGGAGCCTTCAGGTCAGTTTGCTAGAAAAATATGTTAATTGGAGGATGCTTTTGGCCTGAGTGCCTACACATTTTAAAAATCCATATTTAATGCAGGGAGTGATGAGAAAATATTGACTGGCTTTCACTGTGATTATTACACAGTCTCTGAAAGCAGAGACACATCACTTCCTAAGATGACGAAACGTTCTCAGAATGACGTTCAATGGGATACGAGGGTGGAGAGAAAAATTTTTCCAGACTGCTGCTGCTGAACTCGAACAGAACGCATCACACTGATGCACTTCGCAAATCTCGTGGATATCTGACCTTTGTTCAGTATACACACATGTGACTGTCCTCACCCTCTCCTCTGCGTTGCAGTCGTCTTTGACCGGAGCCGGTCCGTCGGGCGTCTCTGGGCTGTGCGGCAGGTGTTTTTTCAGGGTGGGCTCCTGGTTCAGGGTGGTGTAGCCCACGTGTTCGTAGATAGGGTTGATGGTCATCTTAGCGATGTACTCCGCTGCCTGACAGGAGACAGGCTCACTGTAAACATGCTAGTTCACGGAGTTTTTATATTTAGACGCATTTTTTTCTGCCCGTGAAGCCACATGTGACCCAGCTTACTCTTTACGAAAACGTGCCAAAATATTCTTCATTCTCCAGCGGTTTTGTTCCCGTTGGTGCTGTTTTATTGTTTAAATAAACAAATACATACTTAATGGGAAGCATATGCAAATGCAAAACTTCCGTCTTTCTTCAGGGTTTTCAAAGAGTCCAGGGAGTCAGATGATGAAGTAAACAAGTGGTGATCAAAGAGGTATTAGGAGAGTCAAGCTGACTGATTTTGAAAGCTGCTTTTAAATTCTGCCAGTTTGGCACGTCAACATCCAGAATGAGTATTTAAGTTGAGAGATTACAGCTATTAAGTCAAGAAGAACGGTTTCATTTCTTTGCTAAACTGTTAATTCACAGTGATGCTATAAATGTGGAAAGAGATGCTTCTTGTTGGGTTTTTTTACAATGGGAGGGGTTGACAGATGGATGCGAACACACACCTTTGTCTCAATGTAGAGTGTGATGAGGCCGTCAGTGACCAGGTCATGGATGGACTCAAACCTCTTCTCTCCAACAAAGTGCTTCCCATCGTGGTAGAGGCGGAAGTTTCTCGTCTGGTTCCCAAACCTGAGAAGAAGAGGCAGAAAAAAAGACTCAAAGATGGGCAAAATCTGTTCTCTGTAAATCTTATTTTTGACACTAAAAAACAAAGCGTAGTCGTCCAACGATGTGAAAACACGAAGCTCAAAAGCAGACATCGAACAAAAGTAGAAATAAAAGGAGCTAAAATCCTTTTCTCTCTCTATTCTAAGTTAAAATCACAATTCACAAAAAAAGTCTGCAGTCAGAAATTAATGACAGACTCCGAAGTGGGCCAACACTTTATCTGCTCCTTAGTGGATCACACTGAAACCACTGCAAGATGAAACTGCACCGTTACATCATTAACCCAAAATCCAACCTTCCCTTTTCTGCCACCAGGACTGGGACTCTAGTTTATGAAGGGGTATTTATGGAAGGTAATTATAACCACATGAGAGGCAGTGAAAGAGAGAGGACGATGTGCAGGTGGAAGAATGACACGACTATGAATAGACTGAACTGACCCAAAACCAAATTGAAATGAAGCCGTGCACCCATTAAAAAGTGTGACACCTACTCCAAGCTCACAGTTACGAAAAAAAAAAACGGACACAAAAACAACAGACAACTGAAATGTCATTTGAGCAGGACTCAGAATCGCACTTTCACACGAGGAACAGCCTGGTGTGAAGGAGCATGTGAGTTTAGAGATGAGCTCTCCTGAGCCGCTTAAAGCTTCGACTGCTGCCTTTATAGGAGGGATAAAAAAAATAAACCTCACACCTCACAGCATTTGTACGCAGGTTAGAGACGCTTCACGCAGTGGCACGAGCTCCTCTCTTCATACTGTCACACAGATTAGGGCAGGTGTAGATGGAGGTCAAACAAGAGCCGAGAACACTGACATCAACACATTTGTCGTACCTCAGTGCCAGAGTGTACGTGCCCGGCTGTCTCTGACTCTCTCTGATGAGGTAGCTGCCTTCGGCCTGACTCAGTGATTGGTCGGCATCTTCTCTCGAGATCATCCCGTGGTACCTGGACGGAAAAGGAGCCGAACATGAGTTTTTGTTTTTTTTTTAATGCACTTGAGGAAACTCAAATTAGTGAAATCAAATCCAAGTAAATGGAGAGATGATGGATTCAAAAGGCAACTTACTCTCTCCCGTAGTATTTAGGTCGGTTGTCCACCTGCAGGGAAAAGTAGAGATGAGTGAGATCACATCAGGCCGGAGGATGACACCATTCACATGTTTTACAAAGTACAGCTTGGATCTCCATGCAGGTGTAAAAGCTTCCAACCAACTTATGGTTATACATTCAAAAGGATCAGTACGACACCAACCGATGAGCGTGTGTGACGACATCAGCAGATCATCCATCACATCAAATGACAATGTAGTGTCTGAAATGCCACTCGCTTCACGACCATATGCTATGTGCTAAATATGTTCCCAGACATTTTCAGGACATGAATGTAAACCAGTGTGTGTGAGTGTGTGTGTGTGTGTGTGTTTGTGTGTGTGTGCACAGAGAATATTGCATGGGTCAGATGAAAAAAGCCGAACATTGTGTTGTTCTCAACAAAACTGCTGTCGAGCCAATAAATCAACAAGGACCTAACAAAGGGCGGTGAACATTAATTTGGATGCTGTGTGTGTGTGTGTGTGTGTGTGTGTGTGTGTGTGTGTGTGTGTGTGTGTGTGTGTGTGTGTGTGTGTGTGTGAAGAACACAGGCAGGTGTGTGTGATAGAAAAAAAGACAGGCTTGCTCACTCCAATACAATAAGATGCACACGAGGGAAATGATTTTCAGCTTTCAATGTGAGGCCTCGAATGTACATTCAAGATACCAACAATCTGGTTTTATAAATATCTTTCGTGTTTATGAGGAGAATCAACGAAGAGGAACGTAATAAAACGTGGTCGAGATGGTAAAATTCAGAGTGAGTTGAGCTTGAACAGAGTAGATGCGGCTGTTTTCTGAGCCAAGCGGAGGTATGCTTCTCCATCTGTTGTCAGTCATCCACGTGCACCTCTGGACGCCAATCAAAACTGCTCTGAGGCCTGTCAGTCGGCCGAGCACGGGGCGGACAGACTAATACCAGCTACTAATGCTCAGCAGACATCCTTGACTGCACATTACAGAGTGCGAAGCTGGAGGCAAAGAGCTGTTTCAAACAGAGACACAATGACAGTCAGCGCCGGATGAGCTGGGTCTTTGAATGAAATGATGAAATAAAGTGGGACAGAGTGAAATGGAGTCATTTTTTTATAGGGTGTCTCGCACAGCATGAAAAAAAAAAAACGTGGAACTTTTATTTGAGGCGGTGATTTACCGTTTTTATCCATCAAGTTCTTGAAAATCTTATGTCAAGACACTTGTAGCTGTCAATAAAATATAGCACCGACAACATCTTCATCAAGCTCATTAGATCTGGCAAATTAAAAGCCAAATATATTAAATATGTAGTCATGAATCCAACCAAAGGACCAGTGAATGGCGGGAATTTTCACTTTCTAACTTTACATCTGTTTGATCTTCTTTCTTCTAACAAGTGTTATTGGGTTTTGTCCACCAAAACAACCTAATGCTCATTTATTTTTTCGTTTACTCTGCAATCTGCTTTAAATTCTAATAATCTTCTCTGTCTGCTCATTAAATTGAAGTGACTAATCTTTCCGGCACTGATTCACTTAAACCTGCGGTCATCCATCCTCACTTGTTTTTTTCCTGTGATGTAATTTGACTGGTTTAGTGTTTGATGTCACAGTGTAAGCGCAGGTCGTCCAGGTAAAAGGACAGCCTTCCTGTCTCTCTCTCTTTCTCCTGGATGCCACAAATGTAAAAAGGAGCAGCCACAGATAAATGCTCATTGGTGCATCATTAAATCACATATGGCTCAACTCCCAGCAGACAGCACGGGGCTGCTGGTGGCACGGGGGCTCCTCCGCTCCGTCTGTCTGTCTGTTCGCTTTAACTGGGTCAACACCGACTATCGGTCCAAAGGCCGGCGAGGGGCATCAAACCCAGCAGCTGCTCATTTAGCACACACACACACACACACACACACAAAAAGGATGGCCTTTACACACAAACACCAGACGCACAATCCTTCCATTTTTAATCCTCTATTAGATACCCCCAAACCATGCTGCCCCCTACAAACCCCAACACACATCTGGTTGTTTGCCCCCCCCCCCGTGTGGGCAGATGTGCTGGTGGCGGGATTAAGTGGACATCAGCAACATGCCGCGACCACCTGTGTGCCGTTGGGAAGTGATGAAGGAGGCTCCCTCCTGTGATCGCTGCCACACCTGCTAATCACTGATGGAGAACAGCTGAGTCTGATCTTCCCTGTTCCCCTTTAAAAGGAGTCATGTTCAGCAACATGGCTCATTGTTGCGGTGGAGCATGAAGGAAAGGAGCACGGGGCCCGAGGTACGCTGTTCTTCTCATTATTGTAATCCTATTTTGTTTTCATTTAAGTTTTTAATATGTATGCGTGCCTCTTGTGATAGGAACAAGGAACTACTTTGAGTTGTTAATATTGTGTTTCTCTGCCCTATTAGGACGAGCTCTGTTGCCACTTCTGTTTTTGTCCTTTAGTTAGTTTCCTTACTTTGGTTTTATTTCGTGCACTTGATTTCATCTGATTTTGATTTATGGCCCATTTTAAATAGCTTGTGTTGGTGTGCACTCAAACATTATCTGGGGCAATTGTATAAATGTTTTTCACCATTATTTGTAAACCAGCTGTTGCAGGTTGGTGATTCTCGGGCTGCTACATCTTCGCAGGTGGGTGGCCACCAGGTACGTCTACTTTTCTTGCCCTGCATGCCATTTTTGCTGTCTCCTTAACAGGAACAGGTTTCCTCTTGACCTGATTCATTTGAGTTCTAAAGAATAACAGGCGACATGGCAGTAAACACCAGGAAGTGTGTTCTCACCTCACAGGTGCAGGTGACTCTGCGTGGGTGTGGTGCCTCCTGCTGGAGCTGGTACACTGTGATGGAGAACATAATGTAAACACTGCACTGAAAAAAAATTACTCTTATGAACATCGTACACTTGTTTTATTGATACTTACAGTAGGACTTCCACACTGGTGGCCTGTATTCATCATGATCTGAGGACAGAAAGTACAACTTTGGGTTTAACAGCTGCTCAAACTGCATTCCTTTGCCACAGCACCCCCCTGTGGAGAACGTAAGACATTGCTCTGCCGGTACTCTAGATTTTGCTATAATCCAGAGGGCAGCGTCAGAATGCCCTAGTTTAATCTTCTTTCTGTGGTTAATTGAATAACTGAATCAAGGGGAGATTATTGTACAAAAAAAAAAAAAAATCAGACATTCAATCAAACATGCTCAGATGTCAGCTGACTGGATGAGAAGCTGGGGGATGAGCAGCAGCATTTTAGAGCATAAACACGATCATCATGGCTAAACTCTGAAAATGCAAAAGGAAATGTTGCAGTTTTATTAATGCCACTGCTGAATAAACAATAACTTCTATGTTCTCACACTGACAGCATGGTTTATACTGCAGGATATCAGATTGAGGGATGATTTCCACAACAAACTGCACAAGAGCATAAAATGGTGACTAAGTGGCTTGATAAATAGATCTACCCTGTGGTGCATGAAAAGCTGTGAAATCCTTTTTATGCTGCAAAATGAGCTGTGCAATGTTTATCTTTCATACGCCGCGGATGAGCATCTCCCTCGGGCCTGCCGGTCTGAAAGGAATCTTGGATGAAAATCACAGCAGTGTTTCCTGGTTGTTTGTTCAGCTGCAGCCATAAACAACGCTGACATTTAATGGTAGTAAATGCAATTAAAAGTGAAACATTTAAGCCCCAGGGGGTCGCTTGGTTGAACTCGGTAGGAGCTTTTACCAATTTAAAGCTGTTTTTTTTTTTAAGTGGTGGTCACATCGATGCTGAAATTCCTTTCACAACATGCAGTACTTTAAAAGTATGAATTGGATTTAACATGGTATGTATGGTTGTGACCAATAAAGTTGTATAGGTAGATCAGAAATACCTGCATTCCTACACTGAACGACCTACTTGAACTTCACTACAGCCTTTTAAAAATAACAGTAAATCCAGTTATGTAATGGCAATAAATATGCATTTTAAAGTTTATCCTTTAGTCAGCATCTTGCAAATTCTCCCTCCTCCCATGAGTGAAACTAACAGCCTCGTTTCCTGCCTCGGCGTCCTCAGTATTCACTCTACAAGCCTTATCTATCCAACACTCGTCGTCTCGGTATCCTGTCTTCAAAATAACTCCAAATCCTCCCCGGCCAAGTGTCTCACCCTCCTCCTGGAGGCAAACTAACAAGAAAGCAGACATAACATAACACCCCGCTGACACACTGAAACGGAGGTGTTGTACTGGCACGTATTCCCTTTTAACAAGACTAAATAATGAACTCTACAATTCAACTCGTTTTTTTCCCCATAACAGCTGCTTTTATTCGTTAATCTGCAGACAAACAAAATCACTTCATTTACCTGAAGGGTGTTTTTTTTTTTTTTTTTTTTTTGCAAGTTACTTTTAAAAAGAAAATTGTACATTTAAAATACATATGGTAAGTTTATAAAATACAACGTGTAGTAGAGATAACTCAAGATGAGTCACACATGCAATGTCCAAAAATGCAATACAAATGGATCTATACAAATGCCCACTCCCTTTTTTTTTTTTTTTTAATCAAAATGTAATAGAGGTAAATAGTCAGGATAAATGATAATAAACGGTAATAAACACTCGTAAAAGACTCAATCTGAGGTGTGGTGCTGCTTACCGAAGACATTTAGGGCCATCTTGATTCGCAGATGTGATGAACAATTAACCAACAGACCCAGCTGGTTTAAATCCTGAAAGAGAAGAAACACACACACAAAAAAAGGAAATAAATAACTTGGCTTAAAAAAAGAAAAACAGCTGAGATGATATAAACAATAATAAGTGATCAAGACTATCAAAGCTAACGTTAGCGGTGTCAGGTGACTCGACGAACCGACGATCACAACGGAGCTGATTCATATTTATTTTTGTTTGACTTTACATGGCAAATGAAACATCGGTCTTTGAACGTGCACGGACGACGTGCTCGCCGCGAAGTGAGATCGTCCGACGGCTCACTTAACGGTGAGCTAATACTCACATAACGCATCCATTCTACGTTGGGGTCGCCATCTTGCTCGGTCACGTGAGCAGGCTCGCCCTCTCTTGGCGGGTGGGGTGGGGTGGGGGGGGGGGGGTAACCATGACAACGGACCTTAACCGGCAAAACGCTCCGTTATCGAAGAAGGACGTCGCCGTTACCGGTGTAAAGTTTTTTTTTTTTTAATTTTTTTTAAAGTTTTGTCGTACTTAAGTTACGTTGCAGGAGGTTCCGGTGTCGTGATATGTGAAGTGGTGTCACCGTTAGGAACATAAAAGTCAACAAACCGGACCTCCCGTCGCTGCGGTAACTGAACTCTACCAAGAAATCATGTATCGTGACAGTTACTACTGTTCATACCAGCTGGGAATGTTGCGTATGACGTAACCCGACATTGTTAACAGCTGCCTCTCATGGCCGGTTAGCTCAGTTGGTTAGAGCGTGGTGCTAATAACGCCAAGGTCGCGGGTTCGATCCCCGTACTGGCCACGTCTTTTGTTTTCTTTTTTTTCCAGCATAGTTGTGACGCGATTCACAACTGATATATTTGAACAGATTATACAATTTACTGTGAAATAAGTGGCATGAAATGCTCTGCGATGTGCCACCGTATAATTAAATCTCTTTCTTAATGAACAGAACCTGAATCGGAATGCAGTGCTGGAAGAAGAAATAGTCCAAGGTACGTAGAAATCCTCAGTAAACATGAGTATCATAAATATTAAAAGTATCACATCAAAAGTAAAAGAACACAATCTTCATACCTATGTTTTAGGTTACATTACATTATCTATAATAATAATGATAAATATTATATTGCTGAGTTATTATTCATAGTTAGAGCTAATTTTAACTATATTACCCTTTTAAAACACCCCCTATTGTAAAAAACTAGGTGTTTTACATCTACAATCTTAATCTGCATACTTAAAATACAATAATAATCCTTCATAACTAATATTATCTATCATGCCATGGATGGTACCCGACCCACGCAGCCGTCTCCCCACATCACCGGTTTGTGGCGCTGTTGAGCTGCCCGGAGCTGCACTTTCTCTCCAGCTGACACCAGTGCCGTGGCGCGCGGTGCTGGAGGCGGTGTGTGCTGCTCTTTATTGTTCCAGGGTTGAGCTCAACGCGCGGCTTGCCACATTTGGCTCAATGGCGACCGCGCAGAAACCCACCTGAGAGGGAGCGGCTCTGCTGCGAGGAGAGGAACACGGAGGCAAAAGTTGCACGACAGCCCGGTGTGGGATTTAACCGAGCGCGTTAGAAATAGAAGCTCTTACTGCCGGACAATCTGTGGATCTGTGGAGGAAGAGGGGGTAAGGAAATCATGCTATCCGGATTATGAAGCGAGGTTACACGAAGCTCTTCTGGTATTGTGCACACTTTAGATTTGCAGTTTTATTGCAATACGCGCACCAGTTTTTACGCATAAATGTCTTTTGCGTTTTAAAGCAACAGTGCCTTATGCCGCGTTGAGCCCGATTTCTTTACTATAAACTCGCCTCGATTGCCACCAGCCTGTTTATTTTCCTAATCGGCTGATCTTGGAGAGCTCCAGCAGAGCTTCTTTTACTGTGAGCTTAGTGGATAGGACGATAGCCCACTTTGATCCATTACTACATTTTCAGAAAACTTAACCTTTTCTTTTGTAGTTTTAGCTGCTTTAACTGTAATATTTTTTTTCCCTCCAGCTCCTTTCCACAGTTATTCTACTGCTTCGTATTCACAATGCTTTTAAAGAAAAAAAAAAAAACCTGACCACAGCCTGAGCTTACCATTGTCAAAACATACGTTTTATTATAAAACACTAACTTATACAGTACACACACACACACACACACACACACACACACACACACACACACACACACACACACACACACACACACACACACACACACACACACAGACAGTAGCCCAGTGTCCTGAGTTGAGCAGGTTGCCTACTGACATCTTTGCTGTGGCCTAAAGGATTACTCTGCTAACCTACATTCTGGGGCTTGCTCTTTGCCAACTGTACTCTGACTGTGTGTGTGTGTGTGTGTGTGTCATGTGTGTGTGTGTGTGTGTGTGTGTGTGTGTGTGTGTCTTATTTCAGCTGACAAACATGGCATTATGAAACCCTAATCAAACTCCCACCCTCGGGAGGATGCACAAAGGGCCACCTATTAGGTGTCACCCTCAGCTGACAAACACATCCCTTTCCTGTATTGATTTTCTGGGGGCCACATGCTCATTTTGCACCCCCTCCTTTCAGAGTTAGGTCAGAGCACGGGGGGTCGGTGGGGTGGCAGCACCCACCGTCTGCATTGTCTTGCTCATATAGGCACTTCATTTTGCTATTGTTTGGTGGCTTCTGAGATCAATACACACACACACACACACACACACACACACACACACACACACGCGCACGCACACGCACACACAATCTCCCAATAGTAATTCTCCTGCGGGCAGCAGAGCAGCTTTGATGGCGAGTGTCACCTTGATAAAACGTGGTATCAGTGCAGCCATTGATCTGTCATGAAGCACAGGTGTAAGCGTGCTGTGTCGGAGCCTCCGTCTCAGCCTCACCTGTCACATTTCAGTTGAGCCATGTTGAATGTAGTCAGTAACAATGCACACAACGAGGCAGGTAATGAGTCGTCTTTGTGGCCTCTAGCTGAGCCTTGGATTTATTCCTTTATTGTGTCCTCATTGTGCGTCCTATTTTCTCTTAATCTCGACTGCACTTTTTAGCTTTTCATTTTCGTTTCTGAGCTTGGTGATTTATTCATGACCTTCATGACGGTATCACGGGAAAATACTTGAAATACAAGATCTATTTGCCTCACTGTTCTCAGAGCCTTCAACCAAATCCTACAGTCACTACAGCGCTCTGGAAATAGCTAAGTGGGTAGATCTTGCAGGCAGAATATTTACAACATGTAGTTCTTGTTTTTTAGTCCAGCCTGAATCTGTCTCTGTCTTACTTGGACTCCAAGGTTTTAACACTGCATCCGAGCTGAAAGGATTAGTCAATTGTTTGACCTTTGATATCCAATAGTTCTGATGATCAATTTATTATTCCAGTATTTTAAAGGAAATTGCTAAATTCACTTATTGTAAGAAATGAGTTTAAATGCTGTTTTCTGTGATCTTTCTCACTTGTTTGGTTGTTGTAAACAGAATATTTTCAGGTTTGGACCAAACTAGACATTTAAAGACATTCACATAAGCGTTAGCAATTTTTTTTTTTAAATTTTTTCCACTGTTTTCCAACCCTATTATCATAATCATATTTTTTCTCTAATAGAAACACTGCTGCAAACTTAGGAAGAATGAGCTCATCAGTATATGAAACTCCAACATGTCACACACAGTACAATCACATCCTTGTAGTTTGTATTATCTCGTGACCATGATCCCTTTAACATGGTGAATAATTGAGCATTTTGTTGACCAGTGCATTAATCGAATTTGGCTTTTAAATTTGTCTTATCAAAGTGCAGAAATGTTTTATGGCTGGCAAATGTTGCCTATTATGCAACATCCATGTGAATATTCTTACCTAAATTATGTAATATCAGATTTTTCAGCTCGTCCTCATTGTCAGGCATTTAAACCCCGTCAGTCAGAACTGACTGCTCAGTTAACCTCAGAGATAATCTTAACCAGCAGACAGGCACAAAACATCCCAGGTTTTACATTAATATCTGTCAGAGTTGCTAATTTTTAATAACAAAAGCCCCAAGCGGTCATGTCTGTGTAACCGTAACGCTTTCTCTGCAGATGCACATATATGCACACACTCGCATCCGATTCCCAGGCCGGGCTTCCCTCGCTCCAACTCATGGGAAACTTTCAACTAACACCAGTTCAAAGGCTGCTTGAGAGGCCTTGGTCCCTGTGAGTTAAAGCCCTGCTCCCACAGTAGCTTCCTTTGTGCCTGTGTGCCCAGCTCGCTCTGTATTCCTCTCTTGCACAACTCTCTCCATGTATAATCCTCTCCAGCCCAGCCAGAGATGATGAAACTCTGGCAACCAAATTTCCACTCTTAAGATTTAATTGGTGGTCAGATTGATCCCAAAATGAACAAGCAGGGCTTTTATTCTCGGCGTCTTTAATCAGACTGACCATACTTGTGATTTTGCTGGTGTTGCAAATCTCATTGAAAGCACAGTGTTTTGTTGTGGTTCCTTGTTGATGAGTTGTTGTGGAAAGAATGAAGACACGCAGGCAAATCAGCCCTGCTGTCTGCTGAATATCGGCTGATGTCTGTCAGGGTAATTGGCACCTGCTTGTTAGTGAATGATTAGCCATAAAGCACATTCTTGAGTTGACACTTATTTTGCTTTGAAGGGAGAAATAAGCAGCTCTACGTGAGTGAGTGAGCGTCGGCTTTCAAGAGCAGAATATGAAGCACTCAGTCGGCGTCTCATTTCTTGTCTCCCAAACAGGCCGATGCTGAATTACCAGTAAACACCTGAGCAGAGCTTTCATTTCAGAGCGGTAGGGAAGCAGCGCACAAGAACAGACGAACGTTCCCACAGGTGTAATGAGTAACTTGAATGTCAGGTCCCTTTATTGTCAGGTCACTTCCTTGGCCGGGTTCCAGTTTCCAGTTTGAAGCTTTTGTCACAAAGGTGAGGAGAGGCATTAACCTGTGTGTGTGCAGGTGGAGGGATTAGTGAGGATGGTGTACGATTTTTCAACGTATTTGCACACACAGGTGACCTCCCTGCTAAGAACTATGGTGAATCCAGTTTTGGTCAGGTCTCACTTTTGAAATGAATGGCTTGATTTGATATCAAAGTAATACTGATGTTTTTTTTCTACTTGTACACATTGTTTCGTGGGGAAGTATGCAGTTCATTCACAAAGTAGAAGTTAGTCATTTTCCCACTGAGGACAGAGGTCAGAAACAGAGTAGCTCCCCTGGAGCTGGTAGACATTCACTTCCTGTGTCATTTCCGGGGCCTCCTCCTTCAGACTATTTGACCGAAAACTCTGCAGGTATTTCCAGCATTAACTAATAAGCTTCTTAATAATTCATTTGATTTATGAAATAGAAAAGAAAATAGTTGAAAATACCCAAACAGATGCCCTAGAGTGTAATTTGTTTTGTCTGAGCAACAGTTTAAAATCTAAAGATATTCATTTATTATGTGCGCATATTAATTTTCTTTTTGTTGGTGTATTATTTTTGTACTTCCTTTCACACAAGTCCACAGTAGATTCACCACAGTGTTGGAGCTGGTGAATAACGCACACTTCTAGTATTCAGGATGGATGTTTGCCTTAATGTAGTCTTTGATGTAGGTCATCCCTGCTCACTGCACCACCCATTTGTCCCTAAATATTTACAACGGCGTGTTTATCCAGATGCAGGTTGGCTGTTGAAGCGAGGATGGATAATTTGTCACCGCACCTCGACCAACTCTGGATTTTTGAGGGAGATATTTAGGAGTTAAAACGGTCAGATCACAATATGTCACAACATATCTTCATAAAGACTCCTCTTTCTAAATTTCTGATTGACGTACTGGTCCAGCTCCATTTTTCAGCACCAACAAGACATGGTGTGTTTTTAAAATGAGGATAAATGCTGCTCAGGAGAAGACTGGATTAAAACCTTCGACTAGAACCTGTTAATCAACAGGGTGTCCAATTTTTTTCCCAACGACATATTGATTTATTGACAAGAAATGACTGCATGTGAGTAAATGTGACCGACAAAAGAGCAGTTTCATCCCAGAAGGTAAAGAAATAGGGATTTCATTATCGACAATCAGGTGGTTGTTGGAGAGTGCTGCAAACACTGGATCACCAGTGTGTGTGTGTGTGTGTGTGTGTGTGTGTGTGTGTGTGTGTGTGTGTGTGTGTGTGTGTGTGTGTGTGTGTGTGTGTGTGTGTGTGTGTGTGTGTGTGTGTGTGTCAGGGCAGTGCAGCAGTGTGTAACCCTGGTCCCTGCACTGCCCACTGACTGTCTTCTGAAACATTCCTCAGCCGTGATGTCACTAACTGTCTGCTGGGGATATTTATTGTCTGAGGTTGAGGTTTATCAAGTGTGGGATGGAGGTGGGGGGGCGGGCGGGCGGGCGCTGAAAAGTTTGTGTGTGCTTGAAAGAAGAGAGGGTGGGAGGGGGGTGGTGGGTTGGGTTGGGTTGGGTGTCTTTGTGTCTTCTCAGACCGTATCCCATGTGCCCTACTTGTGAGGCTTTGATTCAAGTCTGAACTGGCCTTAAACCGAGCTCTGCACTCAGCTCCTATGAAACACAGTAAATCCCACCTGCATGCGCTGGAAGAAGTGAGCGTCTGGAGAGGTGTGACACGCGTCTGTCTGCCTCTTCGTGCATCTGGCCATGCTGTGTGGGGGCTGCCCCAGTCTGCGGTTTATACACCTCATGTCATCACCCAGTCAAATAAAAATTACCACTTAAAAACTCTCTGACTAAATGTCTTGTGGTTTTTAAGTTGTGCGAGGCCAATTTAAAGTATACTGAAGATGTTTCACACATTTCTTTAACTAATTGGAGTTTCCATCCAAGCAGTGTTTTCTCCATTGGCACAAAGGATCCTTCAAACTCCCTTTTAAGTGAGGCACAGGGTAGATTTCTATTCCCATTTAAGTCAGGCAGTATTAAAGCGTTACTTATTTAGAGAAGGCAGCTGGAGCTTTTCAGTTTCTGCAGCTCTCTGCTTCACATTCACGGCCTGGGTTTCTTAAAATGCAGTTTTTAGTCTATCCAACACCCACTAAAAGCATTTGCATGTCCTATAAATGCAATATTGGAGTGCCTTACATGGAGTTTGTGTACACAAATGTTCCAACGCACAGGATGTGATGTAACTGTGCTATTTCTGTGTAGCAGCCTGGATGTTGGAGGAAATGCATGATCCCTCCTGTTTATAACTGCCTACTATGTATTTAAGAAGCCCAACAAATCACAGACTCAGGAGATTGTTGGCTTGAAGCACTTATAAAGACACAAACTTCATACCCTGAATTTTGAGTAAAAAGTCTTTCCTTCCTCCCCCAGACGTGAACAGAAGTCCCTGCAGCTCGACAGCCCCTCACTGATAAGTCTGTCACCATGGTGGAACCAGCCGACAGGCCGTCTACAGCCGGGCAGAGGCTGGGTGCCCCCGACAGTTTCGGCGTGTCCACGCTGGAGCCGGGCCTGCGCCCTCCTACCCAGCCTCCCGGCCGACAGGTCTCCATAAGGGTCCAGATGCTCGATGACTCACAGGAAGTCTTCCAGATATCGGTGAGCAGTGTTTTGGTGGACGATTACAGACTTGATTTGTTAATCCGGACATACATCTTTGAGTATTTGTATGTGTGAGTTTTGCACACAAATCAACTGATCCATCCGAGTCCAAGAGTTTGGTTGTTTTCCATCATACTTTTCATTATCAGTGGACAAAAACAACCACCTTCCCACCCAAACCATGTAATACACCCATCAGTCCACTACAGCACACTGTCAGTGTCCGGTTTTGGCTCGCTTAGGTTTTTGCCGAGACACAAGAAAAGCCCTCCACATTTCTTTCTCACCAATCCTGGTCACCTGGCAAATGTCCTGTGTTTAATCCATCCAACAGCTCCTTACCTACTTCTTCATGACCTCCTCCTTCGATCCCGGTCATCCGCACTGTTCAAGCGATACTGACGCAACATCCTGCAGTGGACTGATTACACATGATTTTGGCTGCACTGTCAGAATTGTAATAAAATGCATCATGAATCACGAGGTTCCTTTGTGACAACATCTACGTAACCTTAGTTCTCATATTTTGGAAATCAGTCATTCGAACACACCTCTGCATTCTGCTGAAACCTGTTAGGTAAGTCCAGATCATTAATATGGAATGGAAGCCTTGGCACCAAATAAAAAGCTTCAGTTGCAGAGTTGCCTTTCGGGCTGAGCTGAGAGATTAAAACACCTCGTGTGTTTCTCTGCGCGCCTTTTCATCTCAGGACTCTTTTATTTATCGCTCTCTTTCGGCACTCTGACATTAATGACTGATGACTGATGCTAATCTGTAAAAACAAACAAACACAGGAGGCGTGGTGAATCAGTGGGAATATTCAGATTTGTTTTTCATTAATACATTCATTATCTGAGATCTGGACTTCCTGGAGATACACAGGAAGTGAGACAGGAGCCAGCTTCCTGTCTTAAGCACACTGCACCTACGGATCCCTGAGCCTGCATCTCAGACAGAAACACACTGCAGCCTTTATTGTCTTCCTGTTTTAATCTCAGTTTCCCTGCAGCCTCTGGGTCACAAATGTACATAACTGTGTTGTTTGTATATTCACCCTGATGCGGTGTCCAGAGTGTTTGTATGTGTTTTGAATCCCAGTGTCAGCGTGTCTATAAGTGAGTCTGAGGTGAGGTTTGTGTCTGCTGCTGCTCCCTAAAACTGTTCAGAGAAAGGAGTCCTCCGAGAGGCGACACCGGCAGCAGCTTTAATGACATCGGTGCTGTGGTGCTTCGGTATGTCATCTCCGAGTGGGGGTACTCTGGAATTCTTGAATTAATGTCAGCCGCGAGCTGACGGAGACGGTGGTTTCATGCCTTCAGAAAACCCAGCTGCTGTACTATCGGCTTTAATTTTGGGGGACCTTTTGTGATGATAATTAGGAAGGAATCCGGAGAGAATCTCCGTCTCTGATGGCTCGTCGAACATCCAGAGCTGCCGGTCCGGCGGAAGGCGTAATTGGCTTTTGTGAAAATGCCAAGAATGCATGTGGTCATTAGTGTGCCGCCGCCTGAGGATGTGTGTATGAGTGGACAGTTTGACAGAGGGCTGGGATTTGGTGTCTCTCTGAGGGATGTCATCTGCACAAGTGTTTGAGGAGTTTTCACAATCCTAAATTGATGCCAAATCTTTCTTTTTTTTTTTTTTTTTGTCCTCAAACTCTTTCATGGTGACACACACACGCAGAAACATCCATAAATGAAATGGCTGACGTCAGAGCAGCAAGATCCCATGATAATAATTCATTGTTTATGCTGGGATTGTTTGTTTGCTGGTGAAAAGGAAAGGAAAAGGCATCAGAAACAGGGAGACTTGAGCTAAAATGAGCAAAAAAACATTGAAAAGTGAACCACCCAAATTAATGACAGTTGTTTTCAGCGTTTATTACAGATTCAGTGAAATAAAAAGAGCCTTTGTGTGTCGACCTTGACTCACCTAATCTGTCTTTTCCTGTTACAATGCCTCGCAGTGTGTTTGTGCAGTAGGTGTAGTCTAACGGGTGAATCAAGAGATAAGCCAGCAGCTTACACTAATGTTGGCAATCCTTTGGGCATTTTTTCACTACAGGGGGGTAAAGTAGAAGGCGAGCTCATTAACCAGCCTGTTATCTGGAAACCTCAGCCAACATGCTGCAGGAAAGGGGCAATGCATTTTAAAGTTACAATGTTGGCATACCGTAGTAGTTTTTTGAATTTCAACCTTTATTATTCTAAGTTTTAAAGACTTCGGTAACCAATTACAGGAAAGCGAAGGTGTGCATTTGGTCGTAAGCCTTTTATTTTAAATTCTGATAAGCTAACTGGTCTTTTTGCACAAATAAGACATCACAAATCAGTCCTATCTGTATTTTTCTTACCTGATCTTCAATGTTAATAAGGCGCTCTGTTGTGTTTCATAAACTATGCACACCTTTTTGCTTACTGTTGGTGGTTGAAAATATGTTTCCTTTAATTTTCTGAGTGTCTCTCTTCTTCAATATTCATAAAACATTCAATAATTTATATTTTATCCATGTAAAGTCTCAAAAATGACATCCTTCTAAAAAAAATTTTTTTAAAATGCATATATAGTTCTTTTAGACAAAATAAATCATGTTAGCTTCCTGCTTCACTTAAAACTGTTTTATTGTGAAGTGCATGCAGTTTGTATGAGCAGTAGATTTATTTATTGATGGCAGTTCATTGCAGCAAATGAGCAGAGCAGAACTGAAGACATTTATTTAATAGGGATCCGTAACATTTGGATGATGCATGTCTATGTGAAGTTTAGTCTGTGATGCCACCAGAAACCTTCTACTGCACGGAAAGAACAGGCTCATTACCTTCGACTTCAGAGTCTGGAAAGCCTTATTATATGTTCAACATGGGTCAATGAATCGTAGTTCAGTAATCCATTATTAATGAAATGACTTACCTTTTAATGAAAGAAAATTCGAAACGTTCCGCTGCAACATGCGTCTTCCATAAAGACCCATGTCTCAGGTCCAGCTGGTTGACATTCACCTCTCAGGCTTTCATCATATTTCTGCTGTTTATAAAATGGTCTGTATCCCCAGGCTGTCAGGCGGGTATGTGGAGTCGACACCGAAACATGGAACCCATTAAATCAAGAAGGAGCTTTGGTGTTCAGAGGCCCGAGCATCAGTAAAACCTTCTCTTGACATAACAGGAAAAGGAACCTATTCAGCTTCTGCATTTATTTATTGACACTTTTATTATTTATTGTCATTTTCTTTCCACACATTACATAAATAAAACATTGTAACATGACATTGGCACACACTGCATTAGTGACCAACACGTGCACACACACACACACACACACACACACACACACACACACACACACACACACACACACACACACACGCACCCTTGGAGGCTTCATTATTAATGTTGAATGGGGGCAGCGTGGCAGAGGAGTGTGTGAGTGCTGAACATCCCCGCTCACTCCCACCTGCTGAATAATTGAAGATAGAGAGGATGTGCTTTGTGTGTGTGTATTTGCATGCTTGGTGAATAATGGAGGATGGACCGTATGTTACTCATTTGCTTCAAGATTCTTGTATTTGAATCAATGAAACCATTCACAGAGTTTAGTTCTTGGTTCTTTCGCTAAAAGTTTTGGTTTTATGTAGCACAAGCTCTAAGAAGTAAAATGAAAAAAATAAACGAGTTTCAAAATGATGTGTTTTGGTTCATGTCACTTCAGGAAACACTGGAACCATCATCCTAATGTTTTTAACACGCTCGTCTTATTTTAACCTGCTGGTTTTTACATTCAGTCACAATCTGCTTTCATCTTCTTCTCTTGTTGGACCTTTGTGATGTAACTGAAGTTCACTACAGATTTGTCAGACAACTGCCGTGTCGTCATGTCCCCGTTTTGACCTGGACTGCATTACAAAGTCCTGCTGAGTCCCTGGAGAGCAGGACAGCTCTGCGAGGCCTGTCCCCCATGGACCTGCCCTCACTAAGAAATCTCATTGGTCCAGATGATGCCTTTGTAATTCTTTGCGTGATTACGACCTGCACATATGGAGCCACATGTGACCTGATGGGAGCTTTAACGTTTTCATCCCGTTTAGTCTGTTGCTTCTGTCTCATAGATGATCGATCGTATGACACTATTATTTTTCTCTTATCTGTCGATAAGTGGAGTCTGATCGGTTCATAGTTTTCCTTTCTTATCCAGCATGCTATACTCGACCTTAATCCTCGTAAGACCATCCGATGTATCCACAACCAAGACTGACTTTGAAAGCAGGCAGCAGGAGTGAGCGGACAGCGGTGTGTTTCCGCACACGTGTGTGGGAGGTGTTCGTGTAATAAGATCACAGCAAAGGTTTTTGTCACATGATTGGATTGCGGCTTCATGATCTGCATCGCTCCTGACCTCATGTGTGTTTCTGTCTCGGAGAGAGCTGTGGGGAAACATACGGGACTCTGGGAGGGGTGCGGGGGGGAGGAGGGGTTATGCGGATTAGGGATGATAAAACTGCTTTACAGACACCATCATTTGATGGACTAGCAGTCCCCAAAGGCCTGTGATGAATGAGCTACAAGTCCCCAGCTACATTATGCAGAAACCCACACACACGGTCGCTCTTTAGCTTCGACGTGGAGCCGTTGACATTTGGAAATTGATGTGCCTTTGTGCTGCTCGCTGCCTTGGGAGTGAGTGATACATGTGGGGAGACCAGATATGAAAGGAATGAGAACGGGAGTGAGTCACACCTTTTTAAAAGTGTCTGTTTTAAAACAGACACGAGTGAAATTACAATGACACTGTCGTAACATGAACTTTCCTATTTTTTTTGTTTTATTGGCTTCCTTCTTTATCATTTTAAGGGCACCATTTTGGCCTCCAAATGCTCAAATCCAGACTTCTCTCCTGTGCTGTGTTTCATCCCTCCTCCACAACGGAGCTATGAGTGCCTCATTGGTGTACACCCATCTCTGAGTCTATTTGGGTCTAACAAGAGCAGAGGAAATGAGTTTTAAAGCAGCCTCGCATTAGAATTAGTACGCAGACAGTTACTTTTTTTTAAACTTTGAGTTGTGCAACAGCTTCTTTTCTTTTAATTTGTATTTGTAAGTCCTCTGCTGCAGTATTTCACCCTGAGGCATATATGAACGAATTTACATCTACACAGGAAATAAGAAGAAAGACAGAAACCAGTGCAAAGTGATAAGAGATGAGAGAGTGTGTGTTTTGGAGCCAAACTCTGGTCGTGTTGTAAAGTTGGCAGGAGTCCTGGTAATTAAGCTGCCGTGGTTTGAGTGTGTGGGTAGAACCAAGGTGATGTTTAAAGACAGTGAAGTTATTTCAGGGCGAGGCCGAAACACTAGCTGCATGATCTCTGCAGGTTTATGAGCCATTTTCTCTTCTCTGGTCTTCTCTTCTAGATAATCTCTTACTTTCTTGGAGTGTTTACAGAACTAACAGTAGCTCTGGCAGGCCTCATTCATCATCTACAGCGACCTGCTCCCTGTGTGTGTGTGTGTGTGTGTGTGTGTGTGTGTGTGTGTGTGTGTGTGTGTGTGTGTGTGTGTGTGTGTGTGTGTGTGTGTGTGTGTGTGTGTGTGTGTGTTAAAACCTCCCAGTTTCTGCTGAATCGTAACAAACTGAGTGATTCTATTTGATTGGGGCCACATTAAAGTATGTAATATGGATGTGTGCATTTATAGGCATGGACATACACACGTTGAATACATGTGTGCAGGATACAACCTGCCATGCAGTAAGATGAGTTAATTAGATTCCTATTGAAATGAATATTTAATCAGATTTGCCCATGTAATATCCTACAATTAATGACTAGATGGAAGTGAGGGATGAACATGACTAAATAATGTATTGTTCTTTCTTTTCTTTTTTTTTTTTTTCCATTGAATTGCCTGGAGGATGTATCATCTTCCCCTCAGCAGTGAGTCACATCACATAGATGACATGAAGCAACATGAAGCACATCAGGATAATCTGGATTTTTGTGACTCTACAATCCCCCAAGTGAATCCCTTTCTCAGAACACCAAATGTGCATTTTCCAAAATTAAAAATACATGCTTGCAGCTTTAATCAGTCCCTCCTGGAGTTTTTATGTGATTGTTGCAATCAAAAATGCTTGATTTTTACCTTTTCTCAAAAATTGCAATTGCAATATAACCTAAAATATCAGTCTTAATCATTTCTGTGACCCTCATCTGCATATAAAGTGACCAAAGTTGGGGAAACGTGTGTACGCAGTGTGCCTGAGTCTCTCACAGAGGAACTGTGTTGCTGTATTATGTAATGGTTGGCGTTCGCTGTCTCATTCCTGTGGTCAGAGACCTCAGAGAGGGACTGACTTCTCTTTAGCTACTTCTTCTTTCTGTAGCTGAGCTTCGACCTGCCAGTGTAGTTTATTGTCCTGCTACAGGTTGTGGCAATGATGTTGCTTTTTTAGCCTTCTCACCAGCCTCTCTGGTGTGAGACATGATGTTCTGTACCGCTGTTGAACTCTTTCACCAGAAACATGCATTCTGTTATTTTGCCGTTAAATCGCGTTTGTGCACGTGGAGCCACGTGGAAGCATTTAAACCTGCGGAGTTCAAAGCTGCCTCCAAGCCAGGAAGGAGGGAAGGAACGTGTGAGACTTGGTGATTATTGCTAGTGAGTGGAAGCTGATGCAGAAACAATTAGAGAGAGATTTGTCTCTAAAAGGGAGCAGGGTGGGGGTGGAGGAGAACCGAAGAGGGCCCCGCTGAGGGACAAAAAGAGAGACGTGGTGTTATGGAAATAGAGAGAGCTCTGGGGGAGAGGAAGACCAGTACAGACACACATCCGTCTCCCACAGAAGCCTTTCGCATTACGAGAATGAGCCAGTGAATGAGCAAACACACTGTCTGCTCTGCTTGGCTGCAGATTATGTCCTTATTTTTTTCTTTTCTTTTTTTGTAATTGCACTGAATGAGGTCCCCGGTGGAGGCTAGTCAAGCCAAGAGTGAAGAGCTGGGCCCCATTTAGGGTAATCACTGCACCCCCTGCTTCACTCTGCCACACAAAACCACAGATTTGGTAGTTTTTATGGATTACAAGTGCAGTAGTTGCAGTTTATCTGCTCATTTCACTCTTCAAACATTAATTATATCCTGTATTTGAAAGGAGTTGTTGTATTTCTGATGGTTAACTTGCTTAATAATATCTCAGCTTTCAGTCTGGTGTGGTAATACCTTGATGCTGTTGTTTTACACACAATGGAAAATGAACATCAGCTGCAGGTTTATCGCCGGCAACAGACACCCTGGAAGGTCGCCAGAACCCATTTGGATCTCATGTTTGACAAATGAATGTGGATGGGGATGTCTGTTTAAATAAAATAGAAGGTGTGTTTGGTGATATGTGTTGCTGTTGGACTCAGGCTTTGATTTAATCAGCCAACAGTCCTGTCTTTTTCTAATCGGATCATTTTAGCTGTAGTGTGAGGCTTGATTTGATTTTCTCTTCCCTTAAACGGGAAAACTAGAACCTCGTGATGAAACGAGGCAGCAGAGAGGAATCTGTTGCACAAAATGTCTCTGAGAAAGTAGACTTTTCTTTCTCTGGACAGGTCTCTGTGTCGACTTGACTGATTCTCATCCCAGCCGCCCCTGCTGCTGTAAATCTTCCCTCCATGACGGAGGAGAGTGGTTTACCTCTGTCAGGCTTCTCCCCTGGCAAAGGTGATACAGTCAGCTGTAAGACTGTAGAGTGTGTTGGGGGATGGAGAGCTTTATTTCTCCACAGAAACACGCCACTCTTCACATGTTTGAAGGGCATTATGAATGAACAGGGACTGAAGCTGAATTGTTGCTGTATGGAGAGTAAAACTGGAATGAAGCGATTCCTCAACATGAGAGAGAGTCTGGCACGCTAAGAATTTAGCCTGCAGCTTAAACCCCAAGTGTCTGCTTCAATATCCTAAATGAGATTTCTCCCCCTTGCTAAGTGTTCGCCATTATTAAACCTTTCAAAGGCCACAGAACAACCTCGCTCAATCCGCACCGCAGGTCTGGACCAGTAACTTTACTCCCACTTCCTCGGACGTTATTGAGTGTGTGTGTGGGTGTGTAGGAGCATGCAGCACTGAGATCTCTTTCAATAGGTGAAGTGTTTCTTAATCTCCTTCCTCGCTCCCTCCTTGTCTCTTTGGATGTTTTCCAGAAGCCTCGGTGGAATTCAGTGGTGTCTCCCCTGCTGTGTCCCCTGAGTGTCCAGACGCTTGTTTCTCGAAGAAACTTGCAAAGGAATGTTGCCTGAAATGTGATGTTTCAGGACATGAAGTGGTTTTGGATTTTCACCTCTCCTGTTTATTCTCTCTGGTCATGTCCCCGTCTCTCTGCCATCATTCCTAAACTGCAGACTGTTGAGGGGACTGTTCCCTTAACACCTCCAAATGGGAATTTCCAAGACTGCATCCCTTGATGATTCATTCCTCCTGCCTTTGTCTGTGATTGATTTATTTAAATGAAATGTGCTGTTTTCTAATTTTCAAACAGATCGACGAAGCTTTCTGGGGCTTTTTAAGGTCATTGCTGTGATTCAGGAGAATTTGTTTTGAAGCCGAGCGGCTGCAGAGAATACAAATGTAAATTTTGACATCAAAATTGGTTTTATATTGACAAGCTTCAATAGCTGTCTAGCTGGTTTTAATAGCCTGTGCTTGTAAATCATCTATCTATCTGCTTAACTGCAGCCCTATTCTATTTTATTGGGTTTCCACACCCTTTAATTCCTTGTAAATTAGCTGTTTTAGCAACAAATGCATAGACCCACATAAACAAAAACTCAGGCCAAACTCAGGCATCTGGGACTTGCTTTTAATGGCTGCTTCTTTGCTGTCACGTTAAAAGAGGTGAGAAATGTAAAAGCAGGAGATCAAACTATAACAGTTAACTCTTCATTGGAGTGTCCAATGTTATTATTTTATAGATAATCTCTCAGAATGTCAGATATATTGGAGTTTTTATGATGAACAAATATTAACAACCTGTAGTAGAGACTGAGTTTCCACAGCGACTCTACAAGTCGTCTCGTGATGACGCTTCAGATAAAAGCTTGTTACATTTGTTTAACCGTTACCATTTTATCCTCCTGTTTCTCCACGGAGCTTTTAGGAAACAAAAGCCGCCCTGCTGCGAGATTTACAGACCTCATTACTGCATGAGGCGTCATACAAACGAGCACACCACCAGACGACACAACACCTTAATTGCTTTTTTTTTTTTTATGGTACAACATTGTGCATGTATTCCCCTCCGCTGTTCAATTTAATTGTCTGCTTCCAGTGTGCTGCGAGCCATAACAAACACACACACACACACACACACACACACACACACACACACACACACACACACACACACACACACACACACACACACACACACACACACACACACACACACACATACATATATATATATATATTTACTGCACAAATAGGCAGTGTTGTGTTTAAAGCAGCCTGTAGGCATTGTCATCATACCCCATCAAAGATTTATACCATTTAAATTTCCCACAATGCCGGCAGGTATTTGCCAGCATGCTGTTTATTCAACAGTCCAGTGTAGCATATGTGCTTTGTGTGTCTCTGTCTCTCTCTCTGTCTGTCTGTCTGTCTGTCTGTCTGTGTGAGTCCTTTCCCTTCTGGCAGTGTTGAGGAACGGGCTTTGACGTCTTGCCACTATGTTAAGCTGTTTAACCTAATCTGAGGCGGAGAGTGTGATTGGTGGACAGTCGAGGAGGGAGGGAGGAAGCCTTGCCCAGCTGTCCTGCTGTTCCTTGTATTTTTCTACTCTTCTTTAAAATTTTTATTCTTGAGGTGAAATTGTACATTTCCCCATCTCTGACGTTCTTTAGCCTCATACCAGACTGATAGTGAATGTAGCTCAGATAGTAACCTGATTGCAAATATGTCTTATCACATAAATGTGAGCTGTGTGTGTGCAAACACAGATATTATCAGCAGCTGAGGGTCGGTGGTGGAGATTGTGATATTTGTGGAGACTAAATGCAGATACCTTGTCCGAAATAGGAGGCCTAATAAGGTTGAAAGCTAAAAACTGCAGCCTAAAAAAATGGTTGCCTATATATACACGCACACGAGTGGCAGTCAAGGAGTTTTGAGACTTCTCCTGTTGCATGCGAACAGAGCGCACGCAGCACTGTGGCCTACACAGCTTTAACCTTTGTGAGTAAGTAATCCAAGTTACATCACTTGATCAGCATCAGCACCTGAGTTACTCACCAAGGTTATAGCTTCTGATCCGTGCACATCACCGTGTTGCGCTCCATTCGCTCTGCAACAAGAACAGTCTCTGATCTTTTCGATTGCGCCTCGAATATACACACAAAAAGCCTAATGGGCTGTGTGACGAGTGGTTTATCATCCAACCTGTCCAGGCTGATAAACTTTTCAAAATGAGTGACAGTTTGAGAGGTAACAGTGAAAAGCCAATCAGAAGTGTCCACAAACTAATGAGGTGTTGTTTTGACACTTTAAACATCCATCATTAGCCAATGCCAGCAGGCTGCAGGGGAAACCCTCCGACATTTTCTAGCCTCTGACATCAGCAGTTGCTGGGTTAACCGTGCACAGTGTGGATGGGGACAAACTGCAGGGGAGGTGTGTGATTTGTCATCTCATTTCAGAGGCGATGCAGTTGCTTTAGGCGACATTGAATAAAGTGATACCATTAATTTTAAAGCGGGACTAAGTCGGCGCTTTGACACTACAAAACCATATTTTATGGGTCCTTTCAGACAATGTGTGTCTGCAGGGTAGACTACATTATTTTAAGCTTTGGGGAACAACCCCCAATCTATCTCACTGCTAATCGTCCTAATAGCTGGGGGTCTAACCAAATGCTGGCATGCATACCAACAGAGAAAATACACACTAATGCTTTTGGATTAAAACTTGAAGCTTCCCTTGAGTGTGAAGATGATTTCTGTTCTTGTGCTGCTGCACTGCACATTGTTGCCGTAACTAACTGCTGTTGATATTCTGTCCACTGACATGCAGTTTAGCAGTAGGACGCAGCATGCTTGCTGGTATGAGGCTGTCAAGAGTTTCAGGATGATGCTGACCATGAAGAGAACAAAGCTCACACAGATTTGCAGCTCAAATTACAGCACATTACTTCTTCATACAGCCGGAGAGCGGTTAGTCAGGTGATTCCCTGATGCTCTCTCTGCAGGGTGTTATTCTGCCTTTTCTTTCATACCGCTCCCTGTGCCCTTTCCTTGCTTCTTTGTCTTTTCTGTCTATGAGAAAGGCAGATTTTTCCCAGTAATGGTAAATTTAAAACTAATAACACAGTCTTCTTTCTTCTGCCTTGAAAAAAATAGCTGCGCCAGAAACACCGCTGTTAGTATTCCTAGCAGGGCACTGAAGGAAGAAAGTGAACAGCTTCGAGGTGTTTTCTTTCACTCCGTGGAGAGTTCTTATCGTCAGTCTCACCCATCTGGTTTCCATCCCTGCTGACATTAGTCAGAGTGCTGCAGACCAGACCAGACCAGGGCTGGAGACGAGTGCCTTTCCGACATTCCCTCCATTCATGCCAATTTGCCCTGAGACTTTTTCATCTATTTCATGCACGTGTGCAAAAATGACTTGCAGTAATCCAAAAAAACAATTCTAAAAGTGTGGTAACATATCTCGATTCTTAATTTTCACAAATCCCTACAGTGGTTTTATTTAGCAAGTTTAATAAAACACCTATATGTTATCAATCATAACCCAACATAGAGGTACCACCATTCATTCTTTGGGTTTTCATAGGTCATTTGCATCAGTGGTGCTGTGGGACTCTGTGTAAACCTTCAGCTCACCGCCACAGATGGTGAGAATATTGTTCTTGGCTGTGGGTTGCAGGGTTTTAGAAAGAAGCTGAAGAAACAGAGTGACGGGAACATTGGAGAATTAATAGAATAATTGACATGTAATATTTTGACTTTTATATGGTAAATGGAAAATTGCCCGTTTTGTTTTGAGAGAATAGGAGAGTGTACTGTTAGTTAAGGTCACACGGAGACTGCTGTTGTGACTGTTTTACTACTAACAGACAGGTTTCTTACTGGAATTGATGCATCTTCATGAACTCTGCATCTCTAACATAAAAGAAGCTGCGGCCACAGAGAAACGGTAACAAAAGAGGAGAAAGGTTTTCACAGCTATAGACCTCAAAAGGCGAGAGAGCTATTACTTTGATATAACACATCTCAGTGTAGCCTGGCACTGACCTTGTTGCATGAGAGAAGCGTTGGTTTCAAAGGAGCGGAAAGGAAGTGTGTTCTTTGTGTGTTTTAGCTGGCCGAGGACTTTGCCGGGTAACGGCGAGGGTGTCGTTTTGGCAGGAAGACGAGTCGACCGGCACCGTGATGGCTTACTGGCAAGTTTCCCTTGTAGGCAAAGAGCCTAACTTGTGTCTAGATAAGTGATGGAGTGACTCCAAAGGAAATCCAGGAGACACTGAAATCTTTCCCCACTGTATCAGCAACTTGTGTTGTGTCATTGACTTCAAATTTACACTGATGCAGGCTTGTTTATAGTCAGTACCACAAGCCAGAAGCACTCACTGAATGGGATCCACCACAATAAACCTGCCAACGGACCATAATGGATCTTTCTATACTTAACTGTGACACACAACTCCCTAACATGCATTTTCAGTCAGGGGCACCTCTATAATTTGTGTCTAGTTTTCTACACAAAAAGCGCCTGAGTCATTTTCTGAAAGGTAAACAGAGAGAGGAAGCAGTCAGCACAGCTGCAGGGAGGCCTCTGTGTTGTTAGACCTTTTTTGGTGGTGATAAACAACTTCTCAGTCCTGCACCATTAATACAAATGTTGTAGTTATCCTCATCAGCTGTGTCACAAACAACAAAATTGGATTTTAAGACGAAGCATTAGAAACAGAAATGCTGGTTTTTGTTTCGTTTTCCACATACGGAGCTATTTTGATGCCTTTTTAAGGCTCGACTTGGAAGCCTTTTTGGCTCGAACAGTTGGCGGACGGTTGCCAGTCTTGAAGACAGATTGCCGTGCCGTTCACTGCTGGACAGTTAAGGCTCGCTGCTAAACCTTCTAATTATCGTCAGAGAGAGAAGCCGTGTTGGTGTCAGGCCCGAGAGGACAGCTGTGTGAAACTGAATTTGGCCTTGAAGGAACGCGACCTTGGCCTCTGCAGGTTGCTTTTAGAGACGTTGGAACTTCTTTAATTGTGCGTTTGCATGCAAGTAAACACACGAAGACGTGTTTTATTGCACGCAGATTCGACTGAGAAAGTATCGTCTATGTCTGGATTTGCAAAACACATCCATGAGACGAGAGAAAAATCAGGCTTTAAGATAAAGTATGATAAAAATGTGTCCATGTGCACCAGTGTGTTTTTGGCAGACTGAGAAACCCTCATTGATGGGAGTTGCTGAATGAAACGATTGTGATTTGAAGTGAAAGGACCTCAGTCTGTCTGTTCTGCTGCAATATATCAACATAGACGCACACGCACACACACACACACACACACACACACACACACACACACACACACACACACACACACACACACACACACACACACACACACACACACACACGTTATTTTTAACCTCAAAACTTCCAACTTATAAAAATGTGTCGAGAGATTTGCCTGTCATTAACATCCTCACTATCCCCGTGTGACACCGAAGCCTGTTTTTATTCTCCTGCTCTATATATGTGTATGTATGTCATGTTTGACCTCCACGGGTGACTCCTTCCTGTGCTGACACTGTTGCCAAGATCAGGGCAGATCATGAGAAAAGGCTGCTCCATTTGAAGCGACACTTTTTTGAAGCTAAAGCCTCTCAAAGTCTGTCTTTATCTTCCCATTAGGCTTTTCGACTTTTCACCCGGTGTAAAATTTGAATACTAAAATATGAGAGATGATGCAATTTATTTCAAAATTCAGAAATATAAGCCTTTTGTAATGTTTTCACTGCCAGCGATCTTATTGCATCCATAAAGGTGTCATAAAAATATGAAAACACACAGCAGTAATAAATCCAGGAGTCCTCGATGTTTTATCTCGGATGATAAGAAATTTCACCACCAAGGTTCATACATTATTTTGGTTCTTCTATGACTGTTCACAGTGACATAATCACACTTCTCTCTTTTGTTCCCCCCTCATCTGAGTGGAAGTGAAACACCACGCAAATCTACAGTAAACAAAAAATACTGCTTTATAAGCTCACATTGGATTTCACCAACCATTCCCAAAGTTTAGACATGTACCGGGCCTTCAAAGCTTCCATCTCTGCACTGTCACCGTCTCCTCACGGCTGTTGAAGTTTGCCAGCTGTTTCTTTCTGTGCACCAGATTTACTGAGTCTGGCCTGCCACTGTATGTTGTTTTTAGAGGTTTGCTTCAGGGCCCAAAAAAGAGCAGAGTGCGACCGCGCCTATCGGTTTTTAAGTCTGTTTGGGATCCGGCTTTCTTCACTTCCCAGCACTTCACTCTCACCTTTTCATTACAGCTTTTTTTTTTTTTTTTTTTTTCCACCATCTTTTAGCCACATTTAGGTTTTTATCTCGAGGCTGCCAGCCTGGTATTTTGACAGAAATACAAACAGGACCATGACAAAATATAGCAGTGCAGAACCAGGTTTACTTGAGCTGACAGAAAAATCAAGTGTCTTCAGTGGAAGTCTGAGTGAAGGTGTTTTAATCTTTGCTCACAGCTGTAAGTCGATCCTGCAGCATTCTCAGTGGTCGCTTGTCATGTGTTCGTGACGCCTGTGTTATTATAACTGCGATTGATATATATTTCACCGCCGTTCCTGCGGCGACATTCCCATCTGCATTCCTGTGTTACATTACCAGAATGTGATACAGGGTATCTCCCCAATGCATGCACACATGCTCTCTGTAGTTATTGGAGAAGGGTTCGCTGATATTGAAGGAAATTGCTTTTCCCCAAAACACACTTGGAGTTCAGTGTCAAGATACTTTTCATACCGAGAAGACCTGCTGCACCCTGTCCACAAATGTTTCTGGCTTCTGCTTCTCTGTCTCATCCTTCCCATCCTCCGGACAACTCCGGTCTCCTCCTTTTCTGCAGGATTCATGCAGCTTTTAACAACGTTTTCTTTGTTGTATTCTGTTCCAATTCTCCTGTTTCTGCCTTGTGTCACATGATAAAACTCCTGCCTCTCCACCAAGACCAACATTGTTTTGCGCTGCAGAAAACTGGGCCCTGCATGGTTGAAGTTGGACATTATCTGCAGGTTATTGTCTCCTTTCCTGTCTTTTAAGCCCTCTCGGATTCTCTTCCAACCTGTTCTCCCTCTCCTAACCTCGTTTAAACCAAGATTACCGCTATACCCAGATCTGGACCTGCTCCAAACTCTGGAGATCCATGAGCTTTGTGCAGGACAACAGCATCTGTCAATCTCTCTGTGAAAACACACACACAGTCATTCAGTTGGTATCCTGGATGTCGGACAGCAGCCTGTGTCCATATGTAGAGGTGACATGTGTGAGTTCAGGTGGGTGCGGACAGTGTGTGGGTGTGTCTCCACGGACAGATTGGACACACACACCAGATGGTGACAGACTTGGCTCGCACCTTGGCCTTCACAGCTCCGACTTGTCTTCCCAGTTTTCTCCTGACCACTCTTCCACATGTCCTTAAGCTTAAGAAAAACGTATGTAAAAGTTGAATCCACCATTACTAACTCTTGCATCAATCAGTCACTGTCTTCAACACTTTGTCCTTTTATACATCACTATCGGATATTTTTAGTTTGTTTGTTTGCGAACGTTTGGAGAAATAAGTCCTGTATTGGTTGTTGATGACAGAATACACACACACACACACACACACACACACATACATACACACACACATACACACACACTACAAAATGTCCCTTTCCTAATGTCACGTGTATCTGGAGTATATATTTTGTCTGAAGCGTGAAGTTGTGTCTTTGCTCTCGAGGTCCAGATTAATCTGTGTTTTTGCTCATGTGAGCCCGTGAGAGTAAAGAATGTGTTCCTTTACAACCACATATTTCCTCATCAGCTGCACTGAGTGTATAATAGTACGCTGTAACTTTTCTACAGCTCTGCAAACTGCCAGGGTGGTGCCATTCAGCTCGAACTGCTAAAATTATTCGGGGCTAATTTGGGGTTTGGTTCCATATCTCCTCCATGTGTCTATTTTGGATCCACATTTTTGGGTCCCGTGCTTGTTCATAAAGTCAGACAATGTCACACTAATTATAAGCACCAAGCAACATTTCCTCTAGAGTTGCAACTAATGATTGTTTTGATCATCGATTGATCTGCTGATTATTTTCTTGAGGAAGCAATTAGATGTTTGATCTTTGAAATGTCAGAAAATATATATAAAAAAAAAAAAAAGGTGGACAAGTGTTTTCCAAAAGCACAAACAGCAGCCTAAAATGTCTTGTTTTGTCTCCATTAAAATCCCACAACCAAAACATATTGAATTTATTATCATCAACACTTTAACTATTTTTTTTTTTGGGTTCCTTTATTATTAATCATCAGAAAATACAGGAAGTAACATGTGTCAACAACTTCCCTCTCGGGTGTACCGCAGCTGATGAAAATCAAATTTCAAACTCATGTATCGAAAGAACAATGTGCATTTCTAAGAGCAGCTGACTGACACACGTGGAAACGATGTAATTAATTAATTCAGTCATCATTTTAATCTCATTTCTTCTTCTTTTCCAGAATCGTTCGCCCGGCAAAGTGTTGTTTGACCTGGTTTGTGTCAATCTCAACCTGTCGGAGGGAGACTATTTCGGACTGGAGTACCAGGACCAGAGGAAGATGACGGTCAGACAGTTACACACTCAGACTCTGTGGCTTTTATTACTCGAGATGATGTTGTTCTGCTTGTTGTGGTTGCAGACTTAAACACTTCAAAGCTCAAAGTTTAGTGCATTTGTATGAAGTATTTGTCAAAGTAGCTTCAGCTTTATGACATTTGCAGCCTCAAGGAAGATTTTTTTTTAGCAGACTGTGTTCTTATTTGTTGTTCAGTTTGACTTTCACAGATCTACATTCATCTTCTAAAAGTTTTTCCTCTTCATCTGGGAAGATCTTTTCTAAGAGCTCAAAGCGCTGCTTTCCTCTCTCTATGCCACAAGTTCACTTATGCTTGTATCACATGGGTGCACAGTCAAAGGTTGTGTTTTGTCACATGTAAGAGAAGTGCTTGATACAACACAGGGAAACTCTTAGAGAAGCTCTTTTTTTTTTTTTCCACCTTTTATGTGCATTTATGTGGATTTGAAACGGAGCCTCCACCTGGTTTCAGGTTCTCCACCTTTTCCACAAAGCAGCTGCTTGTAATAGGTTGCAGGCTTGCTGTACGTTCCAGGGGTGTGTCTGCAGTTTGATGCTGCTGACTGCTATTCTGGTTAAATGTCCATTAGCTCATATAAAAGAGGATTTAGCTGCCGGTCTGCAGCTCACACATGGAGCGACTTGTTCATCAGTCAATACATGTGTGTGCAAATACAAACGCTTCAATGTTTTCTAACAGAGACACTCTCTGTGCATTTCAGTGCCTCGGGCAGGAGAACAGTTGTTTTGAAGTGGCTCAATGGAACGACTGATGTAATGTTGGAGAAATAATTACAACATTGTCAGACACGTACGCAGAAAGATACGGATCCACACACAAGGACGTGAAGCTGCACAGCATAATATGATACGTCCCAACGTTGTGAGGAGCATTTCAGGCTTTTGGATTTAATGTGACATCATGCACTGCCATTAGGCTTCATCTGGCTCACATTGAATTTCCAAGTGCAACGGTGCGGTCAGTGGTAATTTCTGTGTTAATGGAGTTAACAGTGTCAACAAGACCTGAATGAAGCAGTTTCTGAATATTTCCTGCAGAGAACTGACATATTCATCATTTGTTATAGAAACTCAGAGACGGTTTGCTGCCAGAATACTTCAAAATAATTGGTTCTAACTAAGAGAAAGTGGAAAATTACCGGTCTTTAACATCCAGTGTGTCCCCCAATCGAACCAATGGAAGGAATTTACATGTTTATTTATTTCTGGATCAAAAAATCTTTGGTATTACCTTTATCTACCATCTGCAGTGCAAATGAACTGAGGCTGCACAAACACAGCTGCAATGTTATTTAGCAAATTCAGAAATGAAATGATCCGTGTCCTCACACCTGGAAAAATGCAATAAAGTTAGATAATAGAGATTTCGTTATTGCTGATACCGTATGTTTGTATTCTACAGTTAAGGTTAGTCACTGAGCTGCCGTTTTAGGCCAACAATGTCCAGAAGGATCACGGCAGACTTTCAGGACAAAATCCCTCAGATATCCGTCAGTAAGACAGCGTAATAACAACAAAGCTGTTCTCTGTCCTCCACAGGTGTGGCTGGATCTGCTGAAGCCGACGCTAAAGCAGATCAGACGTAAGTAGCTCGCAGATGTCGTCTCTTCTCTCACACTTCAAACACATTACCTGCTCCTGTTGTGCTATCAAACCGGTTCTGTTAAATAAGTGACGCCATATTGTTTAAACACAGAAGGACCAAGTCTTTCTAAATCAGTGCGTAAAAAGATGACGAATATGTGGCGGTAAAAGGATATTTCTCCACAACATCTCTGCCTCTCCTTTCCTGTCTCTTCCCTCTTAACCATATCCCATCACATTCCCTCCCTCAGGGCCGAAAAACACCATCCTTCGTTTCGTGGTGAAGTTCTTCCCTCCTGACCACACGCAGCTCTTGGAGGAGCTGACTCGGTACGTCTTCTCGACACAGCAACCACACCTATCCGAGGACGGAGCGTCTTAAAATAAAAGACGTGTTGTTTTGCTGCTGGTTTCCCGTCTGGCTGGCGTGTTTTCAGTCCTTCAGGAGGATTTTTAAGCACCATTTATGTTTTACAGCTTTGTATCTGAACGTGAAGCAGAGGCCTTTTTAAAATGCGTTCTCTTCTCGTTTTCTGCTTTGTGTTTCTCTTGGTCAGACCAAGTCTCTTGGTGTGGATATAACACATTTATATCCACATGCCTCGACATCAAACAGGGTTTTTTTGTGTCTTTTCTGGGCCCAAACACATTTCAGTCTGTCATCTGGAACGGGCTCGTGAAACTATTTGTTGTTTCATGCCAGCTAAAAGGAGACGGGTGTTCACGAATGACTACTTTTGGGTCATGAGTCATCATCTGAAAGACTTATTTTAATGTGAGACAGCCAGGGTTATCTGGGGAAGCATTTTATTTGCCCTGTTAGCTTTCAAAGATTATATTTGACAGTGTTCCTGTTTCCAACTATTTTCTGATTTTCACTAAATTCTTTATGAAGTGTAAATTATCTGCGGCCATCTTGTTTCCCTTTTATGTTCTGTGCGGTTTGATGAAGCCAACGAGACCCGACTGAGCTGTTTGTGTTTGTCTAAGTTCATTTAGGACGCCCACAGCGCAGCACCGCTCTCCATCACACACTGAAACATAAACAGGAGAATGATTTGACCTTCCACATTTTCCCATGATGCTGTGGCTCTCTCAGCTCCCAAGCTGGATTGACTCTCGCCAAACAGGAAGTGTCTTCAAGTTATAAAATGAAATCAAACTGCATTTTATACTCTTTGTGCACCTGCACCAAATCAACCTGGACAGAAATTGTACAGATTCTAACTTTTAATTTTACAGCATCACCAGATCGCTGTACATCGTTCCCACTGACGCCGCCTGGCCTCTCAGTCGGCCAGTTCACGCCACTGATCTCATATCGTCTTGGAGTGTGCCAGCTGACTCCGACGTTAAACAGGAAGTGGGCACGCTGCCCTGTTTTTTTCCCCCTTTGTTTGGCTCTCACAGTGTTGCTGCTGTCAGTGTTTCCTTTGATTGGTGATGTGGCCACGGACGAAACCGATACAGATTTTTTTTTTAATTTTTATATATATATCACGCTGTCATTACTCTTTTAATAAACACTGTTGCTCCAGTAAAGCTCAGATTTTTAGAGACTAATCACACTTTTCTGCCAACGTCACTAATACATTTCATATATTACATGTATTTCACTTTAAATTAGCTTGCCTGCCGTTCTTTCACTCCAAACTAAAATAAAACAGTGCAATCGCAGAAGCCTCATTAGCTATATTGGCAGTTATAATTGGATATCACATTAAAAGGTGCTGTGTATCATTAATCCTCTGAACGGGGACTCCTGGCAGCCGGTCTTCTGTTTGTCCATGTATGGTAAATAGTAATCTGGTGAATCAGCCGAGCTCTGCGCTTCAAAGCGAGATTTTAAATGAGTTCTGCTGAATTTAGCCCATTTTTACTGACAGATTGTGTTTGTTCTTTCACTGGCTTTCACTATTACCCTAAAATATACAGCAAATGTGGCTACAAATAGGCCTTTAGGGACTGTGTGTTGAATCCAAATAGTTTTGTGTCTGAGCTGAGAGTAGGTTTTCAGGTCAGCTGTGTGAATGCAGTCTTCACACACACACCGCTCTGCTTTACGGTGCAGTCGCTGCTCTTTCTTGATTAAACCGCAGCAACACGCTGGCTGCACGTGTGTGTCTCCCATGAAGTCCTGAGCGTAGTATAATCAGCTGACCGTGTGATGATTAACAGACACAGGGCAGGGCAGGAGATGCACAGTATCAGCAGTGCAGTGTGTAAGTGAACACAAATGCCAGCACTTTGATGCTAATGCAATTGCTTTCAACATTGCAAGCTGTTGAGTTTATGGAGTGTGCATTAACCTAATAACACCTCCCCTTCTGTCTTCTGCTGTTCCTCCCTCTCGAACCTCCCCTCCCTCCCCCTGCTCCTCTCTTTCCAGGTATCTGTTCGCCCTGCAGGTTAAACGCGACCTGGCATGCGGCCGTCTCATCTGCAACGACACCAGCGCCGCTCTCATGGTCTCCCACATCATTCAGTGTGAGTGCAGCAGACCCGCGACAGACAGTCACACCTTTTTATCCCGTCGTGAATGAATGCCGCCAGAGATTGAATCCTCCGGCAGTTCATGATGATCCCAGTTCATGCTGCCGTCTGTATTTTCAGCTGCACAACGCATCATACCCCCCCCCCCCCCCAAATACTGTATAAAATCATTTTTCAGCATATTTAATGATGTGGGATTTGTGGGAGCGTTTTCTCTCCGTGCAATCTTTGGTCTGTATACTCACCGCCGGGCAGCGGCTCATCGAGCTGTCTGCGCTCATCTCGGTTGTTATTCAGCACCATATGTGGAGAATATAGAATCCACAGATTTGATTCAGCTGCAGGCCACAGCGCAGCATGCAAAAAAAAAAAGGAAAAAGACTCGGTTGTCATGGCAACCGTCAGCGCTGAGCCTGTACGTGCATCTGCGGGTGGTACAGTACGAGGGGTATCGTTGCTGGTGTTGAACAGATGGAGCGCACTTCAACTCGGCGACAGTGGAGTGGACTGAGATGGAGTTTTAATTTATTTGAACTGATTGAGAAAATAAAGAAATGTTGCTCTCCTACTTTCTGTATCTTGTTCATCTCCTTTTTCTCCCCATTCTGCATCTTTATTTGATCATTTATTTACCTCGTCTGTCCCAAATAAACATTTACTTTCCCTCCCCTCCACCAGCCGAGATCGGAGACTTCGACGAGACCCAGAGCTGGCAGCATCTCCTCCACAATAAGTATCTGCCCGACCAGGACGCCATCAGAGACAAGATTACCGACTGCCACCGCAAGCATGTGTGAGTTACCACACACGCATGGCCACACTTGTATTTCTTGCCGTTTTTAGCAGGATAAAAGGAGGGCATATTTTGTTTCACTTTCACACCATTCAAAGTGCTTTACAGAGACATATAAATACATTAAAAAAAATTAAATGACATTTAAAAGACAGTGAAAAGAAAAAAAAGAAGAAGAAAACCAAGGCAGTTCAATGTGCTTTACAGAAATACCTTAATAAGTTAAGTTACCTCAAATGTGAGGTGATGAATTTGACAACAGCTCTGCACGTTTATGATTCAGCACAGTGAAAACATCTGCGACAAGTGTCTCAACAAGAAGGAGGAGGACCCAAAAATAAATGTGTTCATTAGTGACAAACATCCACCGCCATGATTTCACAGCATGTCAGCGTTAACAGCAGAAAGGAACCAACAAATCGGGTCACGCTAAAAGAGATAGAAGCCGCACTGTTTACCTGCAAACAGCTGGTGAGGATTATGGTTGCTTAGAAAACAATACTGAGCTAAGCTTCGGTCGGACTGGCGGTCAGTTTCTGGGTGGCATTAATCTCAGAGGTGTCGGCGGAGACACGCACACAGCGCACATGCTGCCACAGTAAGTCTCAAACACAGCCATGCCACACAAACACACACACAATTACACACAGCCCACCAGTCTCTTTCCTGCAGAGACGTTTAATGACAACTGTACCACACCACACACACACACACACACACACACACACACACACACACACACACACACACACACACACACACGTCTAAATCTCTCCCCCGCAGAGGTGGCTATCTGCAAACATACCACTTGGCACTCCCTCTGTGCCCCTGGGATTACTCTCTCACACACACACACACACACACACACACACACACACACACACACACACACACACACACACACACACACACATCTCTTCTCACTTACATTATAGCTGCGCCTTCCCTCCTGCTGTTAGCAAATAAATGACAAATGCATTTCCTTTTTTTTTTTTTTTTTATGGATGTACAGTGAATTCCTCTCAGCTGCAGATAAGAGCTGAAAACTGGACTGTTAACTTGTTAATAATCTGTCACGCTCACACTGAGCACCGCATTCTCCCACCACACACACACACACACACACACACACACACACACACTAACCGACGCAGGAAGGAAGTGGCTAATTCAGCAGCTTATACAGGAAACAGGAAGCAATTTTCTGATTTTGTGAGCAAAAAAACGTCTTTTGTGGCCGATTTTCTTTCCGCCCTCTGCAGTTCCCGCTATTGACATGAGTTGGTATTTAAAGACCACGTTCACAATAGAAACAGGGAGTGTTCCAGATGTCCGACATCTGTTTCAAACAGTGCCACATGCCCACTTGGTTTGGGATTTTCTTAAATATTTTCTTGTCAATCAGAAAAGCGCTTAAAAAAAAAAGCCTTGCATCTGTTGCCATGGTAACTGCCTCTGGTGCCCAACCTATATCTGGTGTGAGAACACATTGAGACACGTTTATTTACAAGCTCACACAAAAGGGAGAAACTAAAGTGAACGTTTCATTGCTTCCGCTTTGGAGAGAGTTAAATGAGCCGCTCATTGATTGGTGTGCTGACTGATGGCTAACTGATGGCCTGATTGATCGCTCTCCTCCGCAGCGGGCAGACGCCAGCCGAGTCAGACTACCAGCTGCTGGAGATCGGCCGCCGGTTAGAGATGTACGGTGTTCGTCTGCACCCAGCGAAGGACCGAGAGGGATCAAAACTCAGCCTGTCGGTGGCGCACACCGGGGTGCTGGTCTTCCAGGTAAAACCTCAAATAACAGCACCTGGAGTTGTCAAACGCTTCAGTTAGAAACAATCGGACCCATTTTTAAAGCAACTTAGTCCTTTTTAGAGCGCAGTGTGAGACTAACCTTTAACAGAAGTGATCACATGATTCATCACCGGATGCTCAGAGTAGAAATAACCAATCAGAGACAAGGATTGTCTCTGCACGGGCTCCTTTTTTACATGTTCTCAGGGATTTAATTTGGAAAGATTTTAATATGTCATCACTAGTAAACTTGTCAAATTTATAACAATCTAATACTTTTATATTGTTTTAAAATGTGTGAAATAATATGAAAATGTTGAAAATGGAAACAAAAACAAAGCTTAACTTGGCCAGAAAATACATTTTTACAGAAAACATATAATATAAGCAATTTTACTGCTACATTTTTATTCCGAAATATACCGTTAATGCAACCTGACCTTCAAAACACGTCTCTGATTTTCCACTTCTATGCGTTTGATAAATTGTGACCCTGGTCAAACAGCATACCTGACATTCTCAACGTGTTTCCCTGAAATGTGAGTCATCCCAGAGATAGTCACAAGGCTGTAAAATAGATTCCAACTAACTAGTATGAGCTTGTAAATTTCTTAAATATTTTCTGCTCCACTCATTGTAACGGGTTTCTTCAATGTGAAAGCCAAACCCCAAACCTAGAGGAGGTCAGGCCAAAGTATTCAGCTGCATGTTGAGGTTTAAATATAGCTGCTGTAGCTTCAGTTATCAGCCGCTGGTTTAATAAAGGCCATGCTTCCTTTCAAACAGTGTGAAACATTTCTGGCACCTTTTGTCCGTTATGTTTGAAACCAAACACGAGATGCACCCTCTGTGGACCGGACTGACCCCAATTAAGTCCAGTTTCTTCACCCTCATCTTTCTCCCACATTTCCAAAGAGTGGCAGGATCTTTAAAACTTTTTAGCTGATATGACAACTCTGTTAATTGGTTCATGAGGTTTTGTGGTTATTCTCCACCCATCTGGTGTAGGGAAGAATGCACTGAATGATAGTTTTATCCAGATGTGCTGTAGCCGATTTCTACTATGTGTTACATTTTCCGGGATAAAAACCTCTTCATTTCTTCTGTATTCAGGGCTATACAAAAATCAACGCCTTTAACTGGTCCAAGATTCGCAAACTCAGCTTCAAACGCAAACGGTTCCTAATCAAGCTGAGAGCCGACCCCACCGTAAGTCCATATCACATTTATTTCCTCTTTTCTATTTTCAATTCTTCTTTGCCTTTCAACTGTTCTTTCTTCTGTCCTCATTAATGTCTGCTTGTGCATCCTGCAGCAGAACGCCCACCACGACACGCTGGAGTTCGCCATGGCCAGCAGGGATTGCTGTAAAATATTCTGGAAGATCTGCGTCGAGTATCACGCCTTCTTCAGACTGTTCGAGGAGCCCAAGCCCAAACCCAAGCCGATCCTCTTCACCCGAGGCTCCTCATTCCGCTTCAGGTGAGGAGAGGACAGAAAGGCAAGAAGAGGAACCATCTTTTTTCGTTTTTGTTTTAACATCACCTTCTTTTCTCTCTCCGTGTCCTGTCTCTGCAGCGGTCGAACCCAGAAGCAGATCATCGATTATGTGAAAGACTCTGAGCTCAAGAAAGTTCCTTTTGAAAGGTAACAGGCGTCACCGTAGGAGACAGACCCGGTTACTGTTGCAGCAAGGGCTCCAAACAGTAGTCAGATTTGTTAGTTTGCTGATAAGTTGCACGAGTCGACGTCATCTGTGTCCTCTCGTCTTTTCAGGAAGCATAGTAAGATTCTTTCCAGCGGCATGTCCCCTCAGTCGTCTTCCTTCAGATCACATGTGCCAAAAGAGGTAAAACACACTTAAACACCAACATGTGCTTTTTCCATCTCTTTTTATTTTCTTGTACTTGTTGTTTTTAATACTTCTCCTCATCTTGCTGTTTAAATCTGGAGCTGCTGAGTACAAAGCTGCTGTTGTTGAGTGATTGAATGCTTTCTCTCAGGCTGTTCCCTTAAATAACAGTTTATTCAAAGTCAGTAATTCTCCTTAAAGAGCCCAGTTTTCTCCCCTTTAACCCATCACTCCCCTTTTTCTCATCATACTCCGTCCTTTTTCTTGCCCCTCTTATTTGCAGAGTGCCATGTCGGTCTCATTGGCAGACCAGCCGAACTCGGTCCGACTGGACCGTCGAGCTGAATCTAATGGTTCAGAGGAGCCGCCAGCGGTCGCGCCCCCAACCAACGGCTTCCACGGCGTCCCGGCGGCCCCCGGCTCAGACCCGACTCTGGCCCGACAGAACTACCACGGCAGCGGATCGGCACCAGACCAGCAGCTCCTCAACCCAGGTCCATCCAGCAGGGCAAACAAAGGCAGCAGCTCCTCTATTCCTTACATAGACTGCAGCGACATAGACAGTGAATGTGATGTGATGAAGAACAACAGGGCTACCAGGGGCCACAGCAACGCAAATGACAGCAATGAGGATGAGCCTGGTGCATATAATAGGCACGGGGGGAGTGGAGGTCGCAGCGGGGGGCAAGCTGGGAGTCTGTTTGGGGTCGTAAATGGGTTCTACCACACCAATCACCAGGGGAAGATGCAGCAGGGTATGGTGGGGCAGCAGCAGCAGGGTATGCTGGGAAATAGAAACGCTGTAAATCAGTCTCCTGTTTCTAACAAGTTTAACATGAGTCACGAGCTAACAGATGAGGAGATTTTGTCTAATGGAGGCTCCTTTCATGGCCGCCTCCCGCTCCACAGCACGCTGCTGGATGAAATCTTTCAGGGTCGAGACAGGCGGGCTGCAGCGATGGGCCGTCCGTTAGGAACCGGGACCCGGAGTCAGTGCTCCAGCCCGGTGATCAGCAGCTTCCACCACCGCACTAACTCCCTCAGTCATGCCGAGATGACAAACGGCCACAGTCAGCCTCGCTCGGCCCCGCGGTGGGACGACGGCGGGTATTATTTCAGTAAGCGTCCCGGTGCGGCCCCCGTGGAGACTCCCACCGTCCCACCGTCAGCCCACCTGCCAAACCACTACGGCAGCTACTCCCCGATCACAACAAACCGCACACCGACACATTTGGCCAAACCGTTCAACAACAACAACATGAGGAACCGATCAGATACCGATCCGTTCATCCTCAGCCAGCTGACATCCACCCCCAACCACCACCGTGACCCCCATCGCTCCGGGTCGCACACTCAAGCCCCCTGTTCCGCCCCGATGGAGCGAAGAACGATAGTAACTAACGGTAACCACGGGAACCTCATCGTTCCAGGTCAGGCTCGGTCCAACACCGTCCAGCGCCTGTTTGGTCGTCACGGAAAGCCCGGCAACAACCGCAATCTAAACCAGCCGGTCCAAATGATCGACGGCTCCACTAGCAGCGGCTCCGAGTCCAGCGACACCGAGTCCGACACCGGCAGCAGCGCGTACAGCCAGCCGTTAATGTACGGCAACCCGGCGGCCGTCAGCTCCCTGAACTCGGTCAACTCGAACGGCGTGAACTCGTCGCCGATGCCGCGTAGCAAGTTCTCGTTCGGGAGTCTGCAGCTGGAGGAGGGCGTGGGTGGGGAGGAGGAGGAGGAGGAGGAGGAAGGGTGTTACCGCTTTAATGAGGAAGATATCGGAGGTCGGGTTTTCAGCTGCTGAATGTAGACGTGCAAAATTAGTAGCTCAAAATAGAAACGATGATGCACGATACATAAATACAAGCATGTTATGTAAAAATTAACAACCTCTTAATGTAGCATATGACACTTAAACTACTTTTTAAAGCCAGTTTTTTTTCTTCTTGGAGAATTTCAACACTTTATCTCCCTGAAGAAGAGGCATTAATATTTGAACTTTGAAATAGAGGAAGTGCACGATGGTGATTACTCTAGATCGAATCCACCAAACACACTTCACACACAGTTTCTAATGCATTTTTAGAGTGTGGAAATTTACATTTTTGAAACGCTGAATAGAAATATCTACCCTACTTTGGCTTTTTTTTTTGTATTCAATTATGTATGCAAACATCTTAACAAACTGAGATCTTTCGTCTAACTTTGCAGACAGTGAAAACTTTTGTAAGTCAGCCAGCTGTTTGTAAAAAGTTTAAGCATCGATGATGTTTTAAGGAAAACTGTCCTTCCAATGTGCCATAACTTGAAATCTGTATATTCAGCGTAGAAAACCTTCACATGTAGAGTTTTTTGGGGAAGATTATTCCTGTTATTCTTCCTCGTTTGTCGTTTGTTAGCATTGGTAATATTCGCCTCCCTGTTTCATGTAGAGAGAAATTAGGATTTCTGCTGATTGTAGCTGTGAAATGAGAAAAAACTTTCTTCTTGTTTTAAGTTGTAAAAGTGAGAAGGGAGTTGATTTTTAGGCGACATTGATTGGAGATCAGGTGACAGCTTGTTGTGGAAGCTGCTGACGGCCTTTCTGTGGCATTAGCTTGTAGTAGTAGTAGTAGTAGTATATGGCATTTTCTCTAAATCATTATTTGACTCTGTCTTGTGCAATAGAAGGGCTTAAAGATTAGCTGGACTTAAATGAAGGTATTTAATAGAGGGGAGGCTGTTCTCTGTGATATGTTATATGAAGTTTGTCTAACAGGAGCTGACAGTCCTCTGTAATTATACAGGTTATTTGAATGTTTCTTGGTAGAGGCTGGATCGTACTTAGAGTCGTAGGAGAATCGTGTTTGATGTGTAAGCTGTGTGGATCTGCCGGAGGAGGAACGCTGCAGCTGACGGACCCATCTGCCTTTCTCGTTCTGACGTCCTTCTGTTCTGAGCACTTTTTCATGCTTCCAGTCGATTTCTGTCTGTCTGTTCGTTGTGGGTGACTTGCGCTGTAATCTAGATGTTTGTGGTAGAGATTTTTTGTAGGAAAACTCTCTTTTGTATTTGTCCTTTAGTGTAGGACCAAGAATTTAAATAGTTTTACGTCAATTCAAATGTTAGGGAGAGTATGAACTTTATATCTGTATTTTTTATATTAACTGAACTCTACATTTCTCCAGTCGGAGTTTCTTCTGGGCTTTTTTCACTCTTTAAATCTTTTCCGTGGTTCTTTTATTTTTTTTTTATTTCTTTCTTTTGCGGTTTTACACACACAATAAGCGTAAAAAACAACAACCATGCTCTGTAAATTGGTCACCATCCATAGCTGTCTGCTTTGCTTGGCTTGGCCCCTGGCATTCACAACACCCACACACACGGAAAAAAAGGTAACTCACTGTTATCGTTCACTTTGTCTGGATGCTGTTTTTCTCACCTGTTTCAATGCTGTTTACTGAAAGCTTCCCATCCCCATCCGTCATTGGCTGGCTGCTCAATACAGCGTGTATTTTTTTGTTGTTGCTCCTGCTGCATTTGGATCAAACTTAAGTGAATTAAGTTATTGAGAGGAAACTGGTGGGAATTTAATGATTCAAAGGGCATACAAATGTATTGAGACCAGTTTCAGTCAATTTTTCCCTTGAGCAAACTACTCAGTGCTCCCTTAAACACCCCAACCTACGAGGTCATCAAGGTTTTATCACTTTCTGAAGTCAAACCACCTTCTTGCTCGTCAGAGCTACTGCTTCTTCCTCGATGCTTCACGCTTTGTAACTGCACTGTGTTTTCAAGCATGTCTTCTGTCAGCTGGAAAAGAAAAACGTTCCTCAGCACTGTTCTCAGTCATTTCCTTTTCTTTACTGTGAATGCATGTTATCCAGGCTTAAGCTGCTCTTCTGTCATTCTGCTCTGTTGTTATTCACTTCTGTCACTGTGTTTCTGTCGCGGGGCTCGAAATGGTTCCAGATGTTCGAGACGCACTCGGTGCAGGATAACACAAACTTAACATGTAGCTCTGCAGTTTTACAGACACAAACTCCTGCTCGCTTCTTAGTGGACGTTACAGATTTCATGCCTTTTTTTATTCCTGCACCGTGTTCTTGTCAAATATTTAGGAACCATTTGTGTTCTTCCCCAGGTTCCCTCACCAGGACAGAACAGGGCCGACTCGACTCCAGTGCTCTTTTATCGGCGAGCGAGCAGGCGGAGGTAGACAGACACAAGTAAAGTTAAGCTTAAAGCATCATGTAAGTGCAAAAAAAAAAAAAAAAAAAAGAGAAATATCTCTGAGATGTGGCGTTTTATTTTGTGAACTGTGAAAGTCCGAGTATTGTCAGAAGTTGGACACACATACAGGAACACTGGGGTCGAGTCCACCTTGTCTTCCTTTGACTGCCTGTCACCAAATAGCACTTGCAGGAAGTCCCTTCCATTACTTTGTATTTTCAATGTACTGTACACACAGTAACAGACTGATAGATTGTGATTTTGTATGCATATAATGTAATTTGTATGTTTTGGGGGTTACTCATAGCCTAAATTTACTTTAAAATGAAAAGTAAGATAGTTGTAGCTTCCACTGCGATATATACACACTGTCATGATGTGTCGATATGCTGATATCGGGTTGCTTAAAGTACTTTTTCTTAAATTTAGACGATTTAAAAAAGGTCTAAGTTTTACTATCACATCTGTGCTTCTCTTTCTGTTTACACTCTTTACCTCTTTGAAAGGAATAAATCTGCTTTCTGGCTGTTCTTCTAATCTTGACACATGAAGACTGGTTGCAGTTTAAGTCTGCATGATCCCAATTTATTTTTCTGATGGTGCATGTCAAGCCATCATAATAACCGCCGAACATGCAGAGGTCACACTGCTCCCAGTCCAGCTGATGAACTTCCAGAAAGTCTTTACAAAACAAAACCATTTTTAATTTTACCCTTAACGCACACTGACTGTATGGCCTAAAGGCACTCTGACTCTGGTTTTCTGTTGCTGTTGTAACACTTTGTACTCCTGCACACCTGTCCTTTGTTTTTTTATTTTCATCACACTTACTGGATCTCTCTTTTTTTTTGTGACTTTTTTCTTTACCCTTCATCTCTCTTTTTAACACTGTAACTGATTTTGTGCACTAGTGTCAATAAATAAAACAACAACAAAAAAAACGACTTTGTATGTCCGGAGAAAAAAAAAAAAAGGACTCGAGCATTTTCTGTAGAGGAAGCAGCTTATCGAACGACCCCGTCCCCCTCTCAAACACCCACCCACATCCCCTCCACCTGCCTGGACTGTGTGTTGTCGTCTGTAGCGTAGAGGCTGTTCGTTTCGTGCAGCATGAATCCACCCGTTCCTGTCTGTGTCTCGTGTTGTGTAGCTCGCTGTTTCACCTGTTTGTTGTTGTTTTGTGGTAGTGGTAGTTGTTAGTGGTTTTCTGTATGGTGGTTCTTTTGTAACACCCCTCACAGACCTGCACTCAGTGGTTGCCATGGTTTTACCCATGATCCAGTTTGGTGTATAGCAGTGGACTCTTTGGAAACTTTGCACCTGGGCAAGTATAAAGTCACAACTTAGTACCATGTAGTGAACACCTGTAGTGACTCTAGTTGTAGTGACCAGTAGGTTTAACTTTGTATTCTTCTGTTGCCAGAGTTCAACCACAATCAGACCAGACTCCTGTTAGAAAACAGCTGATTTTAGAGGCCATCACAACACATAACATAGAAGATCAAATTTACAGTGCATTATTAGGAAAATGTAAAGCTAATATAGTATTGATAGATAGTTACAATGTGTGGCTGTAATCATTAGTCGATTGATTCATTATTTTAATAATTAATTGTTTAAATCATTTCAAGCAAAACTGCCAAATACTTCCTGATTTTTTTTTTGTCATTACATGCTTGTAATCTGAATATAATTTCTAGTTAAGTTTTGCTCAGAAAAAACTAAACTATGACCGGTCTTGTAAATAAATATTCCTCTTACTAACAATGTCCTTAGCATTTATTGCTCTTTTTTTCTTTATTTTATTACCTTTCACTAAGTTTTTGTGCTTATTTTTAGCGGTGGATCTAAATAGATAGCTAGAATAGATGTAGTGTCATTTAGAGTCTGTGGATTGTCAGTAGTGACCTGCTGGAACATCACAGCTGCTCATTTTAGGTCATAGTTTAACTTTGAAAGACATTGCCATTCAGGTTGGCCCCATTTAGAGGAATTATTTGGGAATACATTTATTTATTGAGCTTTTAAAGGCTATAGAGTTAAAAAAAATATTTGAGTGAAAATGAGGACAGAATAATTCTGTCTGTCAGAATCAAATGATAAGAAAAATGGAAACCAGTTGGCAGTGAATTTCATGAGACGGCTTTTTTCTATCTCGCATAGAGAATCTAATTTAACACGTCTCTTATCCTCTCCTGCCATCTTCTCTCTCATCTCACTCTTTGTTCTGTTCCCGTCCCCGCTTCCCTCCCCCTCTTTTTCCCATTTCCCCGCTTCCCTCTCCCTCCTCAGAAAGTCCTGGTTCAGAGGACTCTCCGCTGGGAAGTCCCCGCGTGGTCGTTAACGGCAACGGCTCTGCGAACGGGCAGGGTTTGGGTGGCACCGGGCTCCTGGGTGCAGGGCAGTGTCCCGAGGGACAGCAGCTATCACCGCTTACAAGCCCGCTGCTTACTGAGGCCGGATACGTGCGTAACGAGGATGAAGAGGAGGCGAGGAGGAAGGTGGGTTTTATGATCTATACCACCAAAAGAAAGAAAGAAAGAAATCACCTTTAAAATGAGAAAATAACAAATATGTTATTAAAATATGGAGAAACAATGAAAATATTAGATTTTTTTTTTCCGTAAAATAATCACAAAGTAAAATATGATGCTTTGTTCATCATTTCCATGATAAACAGATTAAAACTGTTTTCTATAGATGACGAAAGGATTTTATGAATAAATAGCGATTGATGAATGGATGGTCAGATCGATCTCATCTTTGTGTTTGTGTCTAGAAGTTTCCCACAGATAAAGCCTACTTCATCGCCAAGGAACTGTTGACCACAGAGCGGACCTACCTCAAAGACCTGCAGGTCATCACAGAGGTAAAGAGTGTGTGTGTGTGTGTGTGTGTGTGTGTGTGTGTGTGTGTGTGTGTGTGTGTGTGTGTGTGTGTGTGTGTGTGTGTGTGTGTGTGTGTGTGTGTGTGTGTGTGTGTGTGTGTGTGTGTGTGTGTCCATATGTACTGTCCTCTCCACCCAAACTGTGATGTGTATCTTATCTGGCTGTGAGAAATTAAATCACTCCCTGAAATATAAGAGTGAGCTAAACTCTGGCTCCTTCAGAGCCTTCGTACTGGAATCGTGAGTCATTTCAAAGTCTGGATTTTTGGGAAAGTGAACCAAAGTTAATCTTTTTAACCAGACCTGGTGAGTCAGATTTGGTTTGTGCCAGAATCAGGATGATAATTTGCTGTTTTTACAGCTTTATATTAATAAAGTTACCACAGTTCGGTCTTTTGAAAACCAAAAATATCTATCTTTAGTTTTTTACTGTGAACCAAAATCACAAGCTGACAATCGCTGGTTTTCTATAATGTGACATTTATATTACATTTCAGCATGCTGGTCCTGCATTTTGGACTTGTTTTTTATCCCCACTCTGGAAGTGGGCTTTTATGTGCCTTCATTTTGGCCCAGAGCTGAAGTCAGAGGTTCAACATTGGAGGGTTTATGAGTGTTTTTCTTGTGCAGGACAGATGACCGATAAAAAAAAAGCAGCGTCCATGTGAGTTTGGAAACTCAAAGCTGCATCTTGTTTGTTCTTTAAGCGTGCGCAGACCATTAGCTCACGGCTCTTTAAGTAAACATATAAAACCACTAAAATCAACACAGAGGAGAAACTCACTGTTTTTATAGAAACACAAAGTCTGCATCCCAAATCCTGGGATGAAAGTGCAGCTTAATGTGGGTCAAAGTTGACTGTCTGTCTGTTTTTACTGTCTGTTACTAAAATAAAAACAACAGCAGCGGTAGTATAAAGAGCAGCAATGAGGAAACACGGGTCCAGACACCTGCCTGCTGAAGACCACATCACCTTCATATTAAACGTGCGACCTCTGACCTCGCTGTGGAGAGAAAATATTTCTCTTCAGTCTTTTTCTCCTTCTCAGCTGTTTTTCTTAACAACAGTTTCCACCCTCTCTGATGTGGGAAGAAGGCGTGCGCTGGCTTCTTTTTTTTTTTTACATTTTAAAGCTCTTCAATATTTTCTTTGGCTTGTGCAGCTCAGGCCTGACATCCCATGCCCTCCCCTTTCCCTCCCTCCCTCCTTCCCTGCCGCCTCCCGCGCTGTCACTCGTCCTCATCCTTCTGCGAAACAGCTGGACGGCCTCCTGTCTGCTCTAGCTGTCATGGTGACGTGTGATTTACTCTGAAGGGGTATATAACACCTCCGTGTCAGGGGTCGTAGTGCGCTCGCACGGGGCCACGAGGATCCGACCGTGTTTGTTTGTGTGTGTCTCGCTGATGGAGTTCTGGCGCTTTCAAGTCAGATCCCTCTTTCTGACCTGCCGACCTGCTAACGGTCTGTAGGGATCAGACTCGGGATCAGTAATGCGTGTAGTTGTGTGTGTAATTGGTGGTTAGTGGGTAGTTTTCCATGTGTAGAAGTTGATTTCAAACTACACACACAGCTAATTCTGACTCAACTAAAGATTATTTTCTCAGTAACTTGACTAAACATTTACTCTGTAAAAAACAGTGTTGTTTCCCACAGCTCTGTCGTCTCACCAACCAACCACGAAAAATATACAAGGGCTTATTACAGAAGACAAAGAAAAGCAGGGAAAACAAAGACGATTAATTGATTATTTAAGTAGTTGCAGATTCATTTTCTGTCAATCAACTAATCGATTCGCTTCACTTCGCTGTAGAGCTCCTTGCATATTAGTCACCTCATTACAGCTTTTATATCATTCAATCATCATCTCTGTGTTTTTTTATGTGATGCATTTTCTTTTTCCACATGACCACATGTCTAATCACTGCTCTATTTCTGCCCTTTTGTGTGTGTGTGTGTGTGTGTGTGTGTGTGTGTGTGTGTGTGTGTGTGTGTGTGTGTGTGTGTGTGTGTGTGTGTGTGTGTGTGTGTGTGTGTGTGTGTGTGTGTGTGTGTGTGTGTGTGTGTCAATCATCCAGTCCTTCCAAACTGCTGTGGGGAAAGACGAAGCATTTCCAGACTCCGTTAAGACCCTGATCTCTTCCAACTACGATCCGGTCCACAAGTTTCACCAGGGATTCCTCAAAGAGACGGAGCAGCGGCTCGCGCAGTGGTCAGTGTTTGTATGTGCCCATTCACAAGACTGAAAATCACCAATTATTTCTTTTATAGTTTCATTTTATGCAAAAAATGAGGATCAACTTAACATTTAAGTTTTTTATGGAGGAAAAAGCCTAAAAACAGGAAAATAATAGAAACTAAAATGGACAAAAATAACATGAATGATTAAAACCAGATGTCATTACAAGTTTCGAAAAGGTTTAGAAAGATTAGCTGGGCAGACGCAGTTGATTAGGATCACTGGTAAGTAAAACAGAAGAATGAGAAGCATTTTGAGAGCAGATTAGTGCTGCTGCTATTAGCAGCCTTAGACAAAAACATAGGAATCCCCTCTATTGTAGTATTTCTGGCTTGTTTCCAATCAGCTGTTCCAGTCTGAAACATACATTTTTGCTACAACACACACACACCAGATTTGGGGGTAATGAAATGATTTGATTCATTTCCTTTCTTGAAACCGAGATGAACAGCTTTGTTAACAAAGAGAAGTAGACTGCAGCACAGCTTCTTCTCTCTTTTAAATAAGAATTCTCACCTAAAACTAAACAACCTTCAGCCATAATGTGACTCTAAAAGACCCTAAATCTGATATACACATGCAAATACCTCAAAGTCCTCACCGTGCCCCCAAAGGGAATCTGCTCTGTTGTTTCTGTGAGGACACACTAACAGAAGATGAATGGGATTGTGGGAGATGAATGAGAATTTTCCAGTCCCGTGTGATAAACTAAGCTCTATGCTGACATCTACTGGTGGATAAATGTTACTGCACATACATATTGTCTCCTGCCTGTTGTCTCTCACAGGGAAGGCCGCTCTAACGCTCACATTAAAGGTGACTACCAACGAATTGGTGATGTTTTACTGAAGAACATTCAGGGTCTGAGGGTAAATATTCTATACCTCCCTCTTATTCTTTCTTCTTCATTATCCCTCAATGTCAGGTTTGGGTTACAAATGTAGAAACTGAGTTACGCCTCTAATGTGGGGATCTCTCTCTTTTGCATGTACAGCAGCTCACAGTTCACCTGCAGAAACATTCAGAGGGCCTCGTGGAGCTGGAGCGGGCCTGCAGGTAGGAAGCAAAAACCTGCACTTTTATTTTGTTGTCATAAACGTTTGACAAGTTGATGAAATTGTAGCAGAGTTTTTGAGAAGAAAAAACATCTCTGTTTGTCCTCAGGTCCAGTCGGAAGGTGGAGGCTCTGTGCCGCGACTTTGAGCAGCAGAGAGTTTGCTACCTGCCCCTCAACATCTTCCTCCTCAGGCCTCTGCACCGCCTGTTGCACTACAAACTCATCCTGGAGAGGCTCTGCAAACACTACCCGCCCACGCATGATGACTTCAGGGACTGTAGAGGTACACAAGGCTCCTCTTCACATCCACCTTTGATCCCTTGTGTATTTTTTGTATTTATTTTTTATACCCATCTTCTTATCTTCTTCGATCGTCCTCCAGCGGCCTTGGCGGACATCTCAGAGATGGTGCTGCAGCTTCAGGGCCCCATGATGAAGATGGAGAACTTCCAGAAGCTTCTAGAGCTGAAGAAAGATCTAACGGGCATCGACAACCTCGTCACCCCCGGGAGGGTTCGTCTCTTTATTTACTTAGACTCCTGCACATAGCGACTCACCCTGGACACCTCTGTTGTTCTCATTCATGTATTGTGTATATGTATTTGACTTCCAGGAGTTTATCAGGCTCGGCTGCCTCAGCAAGCTATCTGGGAAAGGCCTTCAGCAGAGAATGTTCTTCCTGGTATGACTTTACGCTTCTTTCTACCAAACAAAAACAAAGTGTCTCGGACTGAAAATCTCCCTCACTTTCTTTCTTTTCTTCCTTTCTGTTTGTTCTTCCTCCAGTTCAGTGATTCCTTGGTGTACACCAGTCGAGGGATGACCCCATCTAACCAATTTAAGGTTCATGGCCAGCTGCCTCTCTATGGCATGACGGTACATCATTTTATTTTTATTGTCATTATTTTTTTTTTTTGCATGATTGACTGGCACAGTAAAAGTAAAAAAACACATAAAACTACTTGAATCCATGTTTCAGATGTTGAAATTGTATTTAATTTTGAAGTTGAAGCTTGTTTTCACATCTAGTTTTATGGATTTGTTTGCATGTATGTGCTGTAAATGTACCTTCCTGATGTTTTTCAGGTTTTTTTGCAGATTTTTTTGAAGTGTTTCTTGGTTTTCTGATGTTGTATCTTGCAGATCAGAGAGAGCGAGGAGGAGTGGGGAGTCCCTCATTCATTCACCTTGTTTGGTCAGCGTCAGTCCGTGGTGGTGGCAGCCAGGTACGTGTGAAAATGTGACAAGAACAAAGAAATCAACTGAATTTCTAACAAAATCAAATCATGCATAATGAATGGGAGACAACAGTTTTAGAGAATAATACAGGTCGGCCTCATTAAAAATGGATCTCTGCTTCTCTACAGGACCAATTTGATTGTCCTCAAATTAAAATGGACTATGTGACCCAGTTTCTCTTCAGTTACTCATTCACTGATTAAAAAGTTTCATGTGCATAGATAATTGAGATTGTTCTCTGTACTGCCGACTTGATTATACACGGTGATTGGAATTGGCTTTGTCTTTTTACACTTTTTTTCTTTCTCTGTCATCTTTTTTAATCCCGTGTGTTGAGCTGGAAGAGTTTAAGTTAACTATTACAGACATCTCTCACCTCTTTTATCCACGTATTTCTGTGTGTTTGTGTCCAGCTGTGCGTCGGAGATGGAGCGGTGGGTGGAGGACATCAGGATGGCCATCGACTTGGCAGAGCAGAGCAGCAGCCCGAGCAGCGACCTGCTCTCCACCACTTTCCCTGACAACAGTGAGTGTTTCCTCCACGTACAGTACAGACTGCTCGCTACTGGCCGGACCAAAGTGCGTCGGTCATTCGCTTTACCCACGCAGATTTTCCACAGGATTTGAACCATTAAACCCAAACTCCTGCTGCCAGCTACTTCCTACCCAAACATTTCTTCATCATCACCAGGTCTCACACGACTCTGGGAACCAGAAAAATAAATTAGATAAGACGTCAGTAGTGTGACGTCTGATTTGTCCATGATGGCTTTTCTTGCCAAAATCTCAGTTAATGTGACACAGAAGCTTCAGCTGGGACGAGACAGGTAATATTCTCCCAGATGCAGAAGATATTTTTCAATCCCTCTCAGGCAGGCGGCAGCTTTCAGCCCCTCATGAATAATCTCTTGTCCCAGGTGGTCTTTCATCATATTTTTTATGTCACCTGATATATGTAGGTCCACTTCCCAGCTGCTCACCCCCCTCTCGCTTCTTCTTCTTCTTTCATTCTTTTATCTTAAACACCTGTCACAGTTTTCAATGAGTCCTCCACCTTTGGTTTGACGTCTCCTTTCTGTCTCAGCTAAATCACCTGCTGTGTACATTTTTTTTACTATTTTTCTCTATTTATTTTTTTTGGACCTGACTTTATTTAAATTCTTTGATCAGGTCTTTGTTCTGCATCAAAGAAGCTCCCCCATATTAAACCCTGATAAAAGCTCCTACTATGTATAGCATACTTATAGAATTACACCAAAGTCTCACCTTAAAAAAGGCAGAGGAGGAAACCCAAACCAACTGTTTGCATGCTGGAAGTGTACGAAGCTCCATAAGAGCAGTTACAAACAAGGTAAATCCTGAAAAGAAGCATTAATGAATGAATGAATGATGTCAGTAGGAACCCGTGATGTGTCTACATTAGGACAGCAGTGTCCATTTATTGACCCCCCCCCCAGTCCCAGTGACTTTCTCCTGCTAACCAGCATGTCTGACCTGCCCGTCGTTCCCCAGAGCTCTCCGAGGACGCCGCAGCCGAGCTGGAGTCGGAGGAGGAGCTGTGCGGCTCGCGCTCGTCTCTGGAGCGTCAGGGTCACCGTGGTAACACCACCGTGCACGTGTGCTGGCATCGCAACACCAGCGTGTCCATGGTGGACTTTAGCGTTGCCGTGGAGGTACCGCACTGTGTTTGTCTGTGTGTGTCTTCCTCGTCTCCTCTCTCCACACATCACACCTCCTCTCCAGCTCGTGGCTGTGGAGTCTGTTTCTGTCCGGTCTGTGTTGTTGTCTGTCCTCTGGTCTTCTCCACAGGCAAAGGACCATTGTCCCAGTGTCCTTTGCCTCTTCTTCTCATGTTTGTCCTGTTCTCTTTCCTCCATCTTTCTCCATCTTTACAACCATGTGTTCCTCTGTCCACACTGACGTTGATAGAGGCCTCTAGTCCGGCCAGTGAGTTGATGAGGCCCCTCAGCAGACTTCAGGGGCCCCGGGCTCTCTCTGTGGTTTGCTGGTGCAGAACACACAGCCTGTCCTTTAGTGACACCCGCAGGAGCAGAGAGGTACTGCAACAGCTGAGAACATTGATCCATAAGTGGGACAGTTCACTACAAATACAAGATGAAGCTCCTCATGAATTAATAATTGTACTGGTAGCAAGTCTACGGAGTCCTAAATCTTCTCCTGCCTAACAACTTAAATGCAAAAGAGTGAAACAGATGAGCAATTAGTGAAAATATGTGTCCTAAAATCTAAACTACTTTTGATTTAATTTATATTGGTGCTCTTTAATGTTCTCTTTTTTTACTCAACTTTTCTGACTATGAGTGTAATGAAGGAGAGGAATTTCCCATCCTTCGTCTCATTTTAACATTGAAATATAAAATTTTACTAAAGTGGGTTTGTTCTCACTTTCTTCTCTTTCCTCCCTGTCTTCTCTTTGCAGAACCAGCTGTCAGGGAACCTGCTGAGAAAGTTTAAGAACAGTAATGGCTGGCAGAAGCTCTGGGTGGTCTTCACCAACTTCAGCCTCTTCTTCTACAAGTCACACCAGGTTAGACACATAAGAGTGTACTGAAAATTACAAGTGAAAGAAAGTGGTTGACAGTCTCCTTAAAATCGCCTTTATTGTATATTTTAGTGAAATGTTCTGTAGCTGCAGCTGAGTCTCGTGTAGCAGGGGTTAGTAGATCTGACTTGAAGTGTTCAAGCACAATGAACATGAGTAAAGATGATGCAGTGAGTGAGGTTTTCCTCACTGTCCTGACTCGTGTGCCTGCAGGACGACTACCCTCTGGCCAGCCTCCCTCTGCTCGGCTACTCTGTCACCGTCCCATCGGAGTCGGAAAACATCCACAAAGATTACGTCTTCAAGCTCCACTTTAAATCCCACGTCTACTACTTCAGATCAGAGAGCGAGTACACCTTCGAAAGGTGCGTGAAATAAATGCAACCTGCTCCAACTTGCTTGTGAGGAAGATAACGTGGGATATTTTAGCATGACATTGACCTCTTATTCATCAATTAGATCACAATATCTTATTGAGCCTATACACTGCATGACACATTCATCAGTTTGTAGATCTAAAGATGGTTTGATTAGATGTACTTCTTCTTATCTCCAGGTGGATGGAGGTGATCCGCAGCGCCACCTGCTCTGCCAGCCGCTCCCTGCCGAGCACCAGGAAAGACCTTTATTGATGATTCTGCCTCCTTCAGCTCACCTCTTCCTCCTCCTCCTCCTCCTCCTCCTTCTCTCTCTGACACTCACCTGGGTGAAAGTCTGGACCTTCGACTTCACAAAAACCAGAAAAGACTCTTTTTAAAGGCATAGATTCATGTTGCAGCCGACACTGATTAATACCTCTGAATAGTTGACTCGCACTCTTTACACACACACACACACACACACACACACACACACACACACACACACACACACACACACACACACACACACACACACACACACACACACTCAGAGGTCTTCCCACTTCACCTCTTGTTCCCACCTTTTTGTTACACACTCTCTGCACCACCCGTGTCTGATTAGACACAAACTGCCTGCAGTCGTCCACGATGTAATTCACACTTTAACATTTTTCTGTGTCAAACTGGCAACGCGAAACCTAACTGACAGTTTATTTCTGAGTGTTGTTCACATGCACACACGTGTGTTTAATATTCACACTAACACCTGCCCTGTTCATGAGGAGGATTTTATTTTTCATCATAACAAGAGAGCTACCAGGAGTATTTGAGACACTGAAATATGACATATAATATTTCCCTGGTCAATTATAGTGTTCTAAATATTCCTGTGTACAAACACACTTCCAGAAAATGTAAATACAATGTTTGAATAGGACCTAAACAAAGCTTCTGCATGTGAACACACTCACGGTGTTTTAATTAGTTTACAATCTATATATAATTTGATGAATTAAATGTGATGCCAGTTTGGACAAAATTAAAAATCATCCATCTTTTCCTTTTTGTAACTTTTTGTACAGTACTTTGATACACTGTGAATTATTCTTCTAATTCATTTCTCTTTGTTTTCTTGTATGTTTTTGTCTTGTTTAAGAGGACAAACTGATTTCAAAACACTTCGAACCTGCTTCCAAAGCCAACAGAGATTTCACCGGTTGATTGCCAACTACCTTCTCCTCAGTATTCCTCCAGGTTTTCTGGATTTGACTATTTTAAATAAAGATGAGTAAAGATTGTGTTCATATGAAAAAAAGAAAATCAGAAGTTGTTTTTGTTGTTGTTTGTTTTATTTCAATTGAGTTTTTGTGGTTACAGAACCTCCAGAGAGGATCAGGGCAAAACATGGAAAATCAGAAAAAATAATTCAGGAAAAATCAGTTGACAAATATAAAAGAAAAGCAGAATTTAATCAGGAAATGACTAAACACATTTTCAGCGTTAACACCTGTGAGCTCAGGAACTTATCCTGCCATCAATCTGCACTAACACATTCACGCACACGGGTAACTGTCAACATCGTGTTTCATGAGTTGTCTCTGCAGCCTGTGTGTCGTGGATGTTTCACAGTAAAAATACCAACAGACCAAGTACACGACCTTCCTGACAGCTACGCACCGATAACGGCGTCGTGAGAAGTGCAGGTCGTTCCTGGTCGTGTTGACAGAAAATGCAGAATCACAGATTGGTATGAAACACCACAGAAATTAACACAGTAAATGAATGTTAACGACGAGACGAGACGAGCATCAAACAGGCTTCAGATGATCCTCCGGGCAGAGACGCTAAAACAGAGTTGTTTTAGGTGGGACAGGAGATTTTTGTGTCACTTAGATATTTTTTTAATGCTAATGAGGAAAAAACCATGCAGAAGTTTGACTTATGCCCTTAGAAACTGTATTTACAGTTAAACATTTCACAACATGTCAATTGTTTACCTAAAAAGAGTCACATGCTAAGACATAGTAAGAGGAGGTTATGTTTCCAGTGAGGTATGTTTGTCTGGATTAAAGAAAAACTACCTGCTTGATTTTCATGAAACTTGCTGGACTGCTGCAGCATGAAACGAGGAAGACCCCATTAAATTCAGATTATTTTTCACTGTCATTAACACTGCAGGATACGGCATTTGGCCTACTAAATGAAATACATCTTAAAAATCCAGATGACAGCAATCGTGATAAAACAAAGTTCATCCTAGAAATGTGGTGAATCCGTATCACAATCCCCATTCTTGGGTAGCAGTGATCCTCTGAGACACAGATGTTGTTGCACAAACTTTACACACCAAGCAACTGCTATGGAGCCTTCAGGGACAATTGTAAATATAATCCAGACATGTATAGTTGCAGATTTGCATATCATAGAAGTGTAGACTGAACTTTTAACACACGTGGTGTAATAGTAGATATAACTGTGGGTTCAGGTTATATCCTTTTAGAGAAGCTTTAGAGGGAGAAAGTGCTTCTTTAGTCATCAACTAAATTATTCAGCACTAAGGAGGATTGTTTTTTTTTTTTAAAGATTTACACAATAATAAAAGCTCAAATTTTTTCTTTATGCTTCGTAGTTTATTTGAAATCATGAAAAAGAAAGACAACTTGGTCCACCACATTATGAATGTTCAATATGACGCTACAATCTGCTTTCAGATTCCCTCATTGGGGTCTTCGTTAGGTATATTTTTTAACTCCAAGCTGGGATACGTGGACCCTCGCGTCCTGCACGTCGGAGGCCTCGATCCGCTGCGAGGGCCCGCATATCACTGCTTGCAGTTTTAATTAGCCGTTATGTCTATCTATCACAGGGAACACTACATGGACAGACACAGAAGACAGGAACAGATCGCGGATCACAGCTGATGTCTCCATCACTGTCGTGCTTCTCTGGTCACGTACTGGAGCCCGTGATCTCCATACGAGTCGTAGCGCTCGTAGCAGGGCAGCGAGGGCCAGTCTGGCTGGTACGACGTCGCGCTGTACATAAAAGCCTCCACGATGCTTTCTGGTGCCGGCGTCACCCCTCCTTCCACCTGCCCCACCGCCTCCTTCGCCTCCAGCTTGACCACAGTCCGCTGGTACATGGCGGGGACGCCTTCGAAGTCGTCCAGGAATTTGAGCATCTGCTCGTCCACTTTGTAGATCTCCCCGTGGACGAGGTGACCCCGGCCGGGGATGTTGAGGAGGAAAGGGATGTTGTGCTCGCCGGCGATGACCAGCGGGTATTTCTGGGTGGTGAGGGCGGAGGCGAGGAACTCGGCCTTTCCGTTGGTGCTGTCGAACATGCGGTAGTAGTTGGGCTGCCCCTTCTTCAGGGTGCCATAAACGAAGATGTGGGTCATGAGGACGGAGGAGGGAAGACGTCTCTGAAACAGACAAAGAAAGAAATGTTAGTATTTAGTGTCGGGACTATGACCTCTGACCTCTGACCACCAAAATCTGTTTAGGGATGTTACCTAATCAAGAAAATTGTCCAGAGATGAATTAATAATGAGCAACCTTAAAAAATTTTTAAAAAAAAAGAACAACAGTAGAAAATAGGAGCTCTTTGGTTACTGCAGTGAGCTCAATGATTAATATAATCACTGACTAACACCTTGGATCATTAAACCAGAAAGAGGTTATTTGTGAACGCAGAGGTGGAGGAGGAGCAACTTCACTCTGCACTACATGCAACAGGTAATGACTGACGTCTGCACATCTGGCTGAATAATAACAAGCTTTATTAGCAGGACCTTCAACCTATAAATCACAACAAAGGAGCACAAACGTACCTGGAGTGAGGAGAAGATAATTGACGCCACTATGACTGGCAGCCGGTGAACTGAACCGCATCTGCGCATGTGTAAGACATGCGCAGATGCAGCGCAGTTAAATTTTTTTTTTTTTTATGAAACAACTTTATAATTTTTTTTTTTAAATAACTAAACCAAACAGGCCTGTATTGTTGTGTCTATATTTGTGTTACAGACATTTGACAAGTTAAATCTGATTAAATCAGGAACATTTTTTTTTTTATTTGACGCTGATTTGCTGACGACGTAGTGACGTCAGCACGTCCGCAGCCTAGCAGCAGAAAAGACGGCGTAAACAAAGCGAGCGGTTAGCCCCGTAAATCAGCTAGCGCCGAGAAGCTAACGTTTTTTTTTTGTGAGTATGACAATCTAGCGTGGCCGCGTTAGACTTTACACGAAACGCCGTTTATTGGAGAATACAACTGTTGTTAATAATAATAATAAAATTTAAAAAAAATGACAGACTTAGCCACACAAACGAGTTAAGAAGACACCCGCGGTCGCTAGCCGCATTAGCTTCAGCTAGCCTTTAGGTAACGGGGATTTTTGGACTTCTGGAAATCGATGCGAGCGTTTATAAAACACGACGATGTAGATCATTTAGTCTTTAAAAGAGTCGACCCCCGGTGCTGCTGGTCTGGATGACGAGTTGATCGCAGTCGTCTGGACTCGGGATGTTTAGCCTGATGGCGAATTGCTGCAACTGGTTGAAACGCTGGCGAGAGCCTGCAAGGTGAGTGGACCCTGAACACCACACCGACCACACATCGGTCAATAAAGACCTTCTTCTGGCTGCAGAAATGTGTGCTTTGGTGCATTTTATGACTGAAATACTGTTTATATTTTTAGGTTTTTAGGCTTCCTGTTCCTGCAAAGAGAGACAAACAAACAAACATGTCCACAACTGTAATAGTGGGCAATTATGTTGAATAATTAAATCAAAAGACAGAACATAATCAAACTAATAGTTGGACTGAGTTTTTTTTTTTAAAAGACACCTATTTCCAGGATTTTGTAAATTGTTATTTGTTTTATTTAATTATCTGACATTTTACAGATTGAATAATGATCATACTTTTTTTTTTTTTTTTAGTCGTCACCTTTAGATCTCAACCTTTTTGTCGTATTATAAAGCACGCCGTGCGTCTCTTCTGCTTCAAAATGAACGGACCGTTTCCTGTGTGTTTTATAACTGAGGTGTTGTTTGTGTCCCGACTCCGAGCAGGTGATGCTCCTGAGTGTGAAGCAGCAAGACCAGCAAAATGTAATTGCTGGTGCTTAACTCACGTGGGTCCTGTGAGGCATCTGATCCTTTGGATTTAGTCTGAAATCCTCACCTAATCCCGTAGCGAGGTCAATTCAGTGGGTCTCTCTTCCATTTGGCCCGTCGCTGTGACGGGACGGAGGGTTATATGGGTTAGCGGGCGACGTCGTAGACACACTTTTCTGGAGGTTTTATATCGTAAGCCCGCCCTGATGAAGGCCAGTTGGCTCCAGAGGACGGTTAGATGGATAGTGCGGTTGATGTCTTTTCGGCGCAAGTTTCAAAGGTGAGTACGCAGCTCGGAGACGAAGACATTTGCGTGTGCAATGGAGCTTTAGGGACATGTCTTCTTACCCTCGGTCCTTCCAGTTCGGCGCTTCTTAGTGTGTGTTTACTCGGTAGATGGTTTTTCTGTCCCGGCAGGATTTAATGCCAGGAGCCGTAACGTAAACACAAAGATTTGCAGGACTGCTGTTATGATTACGTGTAAGCCTCTACTGAAAGGTTAGACGAGTGGCTCCGGATTCTCCAATATGATTGTGAGAGCATTTATATGTTAAACTTCCTATTCTTTTTTTTAATTTTTTTTATTTTATACAGCTTCGGTGGGACTGACTGTTGTCAGATGGTGATTATGCACCTGTTGAAATAAGTGCAGCACATTAAGATGCACATCTTGAATTGCAATCAGAAACGTTTCAATACACAACTTGAATTTTACAATTCCCATTATCCCTGTGTTAAAGAGAGACTTGGTGGTGGTAGATGCTGTGACCCTCCCAGCTTGCTGCCCCGTGTGCACATGCTGTTTGTTTTAAAACAAGAAGTTTTAAAACAAAATCATGATCATTTTATGTACACAGATTATAGTAGTAGAAAAGTACAATTTGGCAAGAATAACTACAAACATTGCCCGGAGCAAATATGCATCATCTTTGTCTTGTTTTCATCTTGTCTCTGCCACGTGACTGTTGCTGACTCACTCAGCCCACTGTGCAGATCTCTGATTGCGTTGGTCATTCAGATTATTAATTCACTTATCTGTGCCCCCAAATGCGTCACGAGAGGTAATGCCAGGCAACCTGTCGAACTCATCATCTCAAGGTTGTCTTGATGTGATGCAGGAGTGATGCGTCAGTACACGTTTATTCATGTTTCCTTCTGTCTTGACTTCCAGGAAAGTGACTCTGGTGATGGTGGGACTGGATAATGCAGGAAAGACTGCCACAGTGCGAGGAATCCAGGGAGGTGAGGACTCTTTGTTATAAATGTCAGTTACGCATCATCAGTATGTTTTCTGTCGTTATGTCTCCCTGCTTTTAAATGTAATTGTTGTGAAGTATGTGCTACAGAAGTCGTCTCCGGAGGTCTGCATGATTCCTGTTTGCTTTCAGAGAATCCACAGGACGTGGCTCCGACTGTGGGCTTTTCCAAGGTTGACCTGAAGCAGGGCAAGTTCGAGGTGACCATCTTCGACCTGGGCGGCGGGAAGAGAATCCGGGGCATCTGGAAAAACTATTACTCCGAGTCCCACGGCGTGGTGTTCGTGGTGGACTCCAGTGACGTGCAGCGGATCCAGGAGACACGGGAGACCATGGCGGAGGTCCTCCAGCACCCCCGCATTGCCGGCAAACCCGTGCTCGTGTGAGTGCTCTGTCAACCCCCGGGAAATTACACTTGACAAAGGCTAAAAATCATAATGTCATCTATTGAAAGTCTGGGTGAAGACATGCAGCGACTGCCAAGAACAGAATGACTTGTTAAAGCACACAGGGCACGCTGAAAAATATGGAGATAATGGAGAAATTGCCGAGCCTAAAAGTCTGAGCCCTCGGTTCAATTTGTTGAATACGTGCACTGCAGCTTGATTCCTGGAGGCGTCTGTTTAATCAGTAACTGGGACACAAAGCACGGGCTGGGGAACACAGAGTTTAAAGTATATTTTCAGGTATGCAGAGTGTACTAATCAGCAATCCACAGTCAGCAGAGTCATATTTCCATGAGAATTCCTCTATAACTACACCTCGCAAAAACTGCATTACAGCAGTAAGTAACGTGCTAGTTTTTCTCTCTGCTTTCAGGCTTGCCAACAAACAAGACCAGGAGGGAGCGCTTGCTGAAGCAGACATCATTGAGAACCTGTCGCTAGAGAAGCTTGTTAATGAGAACAAGTGTCTCTGTCAGATCGTAAGTGTTTATGCACCTGTTGTGGAGCAGCAGCTGAATGACATTGAGAGCGTTTAGACGAAGGGATGGCTTGGTTATTTTGGGAACAGATCATTCTTACTCTTAAAATGGTGTGCAAAATGAATCTGTTCTTTTAGTGTTGTTATATTTCATATATATATATATATATATATACATATATGTCCCCTCTCCAGGAGCCATGCTCTGCTGTTTTAGGCTATGGAAAAAAGTTGGACAAGTCCATCAAGAAGGGCCTGAACTGGCTCCTCAACAACATTGCCAAAGATTACGAGGCCATTACTGAGCGCGTGCAGAAGGACACGGCCGAGCAACGGGCTCTGGAGGAGCAGGACAAGAAGGAGAGGGCGGAGAGAGTACGGCGGATACGAGAGGAGAGGTGAGGACAACATTAACACGATCAGTGTCTCTGGGCTCGGACTGGAAAAGAAGTTTGATGAATTAAACCATAACTTTCTGTGTTAATTAAACGAGGACAATAAAACAAAATCAAAACATAACATTGGTTAAACTATAAAGCAGAGTGTAATAAAGTGAAAGATACACAAGTACAGAAATTTAATTTGGGAAAGATTAAAGGGGAGAAGATGGCCAGAAGATGGTGTAGACAGCTTGGGTCCAATGGAAATGTTAAAATGTCAAAGTGGTAATTATCCTTCAATAAAAGAGGCATACAAAATTGCTTCCAATCGAAAAGAGCAAACTCCCTCTCAGTGGCTAAATACCAGTTGGTACAAATACATATTCTAATTCAATCTGAATGTGACGTCGTCATCAAGGAAGAGTATCATTATGCAGAAAGGTTAACGTCTTCTCTGTCCAGAGAGCAGCAGGAGGCAGAGCAAGAGGGCCGGCCGATCAAAGAAGAGGAGCCCGACGATGAGAACATTCAGAGCCCCTTTCAGCCAATAGTCACCGTGATATATGAAGTACGTAACTATTGTGTGCACACAGCAGGGGGGGATGGTTCATTACTGTTACGCTGTTGAGACTCTGAAGTGACAGGCTTTCATGTTCTTTTCAGAACGAGGATAAAGAAAGGGAGAGGAAGAGGCAGAGAGCGACGCAGGAGGGCAGGACTTGCAGCTCGCAGGCGGGAGAGGAAGAGGAGTGTGAGGAGGACAATGACGAAGAGCCAGATGATACGAGACAAACGCCGGAAAACAGCACCTCAGGTTAGTCGTTCAGTCTCTGTGGATCTTCAAACGTGGAAGCTGGACGTTTAGTTTCTAACCAAATTCAGTTGAATTCCGTTGGCTGTTCTTAAATATGTGCTTGATTGATTGGATTAAAAAAACATTTAGTTTAATTGTTTGGCAAACTACTGTAGTTTTATAATGCAAGCCTGCTGCCAAAAATGTTCCTATAGATGATCAAAATGATTATCTGAGTAGATGTGAGGGTAGAGGGACCTATGGTAGCAGCATGTGGGAAGAAATTCAGAGCTGGTTTTCACTTTGACAGCAAACGATGAAACGGATATTTATTTTAACCAAGCACAAAGTACTGAATGTGCTCGACAAAGGAAAATTACAAATAATTACATGATGAATCAGAGCAGTTATAACTTGCTTAGGGTCCTATGATGAAGGCAGAACTGAGGAGGAATTTCAGTCCTACTTGTATTTTGTCAACCGTGTGATGCAACCTGTTGACTCTCCAACGCTGAAATGCGTCTGTACGTTCAGCCACGACAGGTGAGCAGAGCAAAAAGAAGATGAGCAAGCTGCACCTGAAGAGGAAGCACAGGGTGGACCCACTGAGGACGGAGGATGGACCGGTGGAGACCCCCACCCCTCCGCCTCCTCCAGGTCAGTGTGTGCAGCGTCACCAGCTGCAGTCCTGATTTAAGGTGCTTTAACGTTGCCGGGCAGCTTCCACTGCATCCTTCAGATAATGTGCAGAAGTTCCATCTCATGGTAAATTGATGCCCCAATGACTGCAGAGAAAGCCTCCAATGTTTCAGTCCTGAAGAGTTAGCACAACATTCTTATCTCTACTGTCAACAAAAACACAAGACTTGCACACGTGTGGCGCTGTTTGGTCAGCGGATTTAAACATGGCGGGGAGGAGCGGAACAAGCAGAGAGCACCACAGTGAGCTGGTAGATAAGAGCTACAGGCGGCACGCTCTGCTGCGGTTTGTGCAAACAGAAACACCACCTGCACACCGTCAACACGGCTCACCTCGCTGCGCTGCCCCGCGGAAAATCACTCGCTCTGTGGCGGCGCAGCTCGAAAGGTGACGGTTACTCTCGGCTCGGCTCGGCTCGAGTCTCCTCACCGCTGTCGATCCGATCGATAGAGCGCTTTGATAGCTGATGATGAAGCTGCAGGACAGAGATTAAATGAAGAAGGGAAGGCAGGCTGGCGGCGTTCGATCTCCCCGACTTCAGATACTTCTTTGATTAGATGAAGAAGCTCACTATCTGGCACACGGCCGGCGTCGCTGTCTCGCTCCAGACTGCCGAATGCATCGCTGTGTTGTCGTTAATCCTCCCGCGCCGCCTCGGACCTTCTGAAGGAGTCAGATAAACCGAACTCTGCAGCTGCATGAAGGAGGGGCAGGATCCTCCGGTTATATCCTCACCATTGTTCTTTATGTATTTTTTTTTAGTGGGATGGGCCACACCTAAAGTCTCTAGGCTGCCTAAACTACAGCCACTCGGGGACTCGAGACATTCTGGTAAAGCTGCCTGTGACGTCCGCTGTAACTCCACGCATCCATCGGCTCTTCAATGTGTCACTAATTCGGTCTTGCCGTGGGTTAACTCATTCACTAACTCCTCTGGCGGCGGATTGACGTTTCCTCTGCAGTAACACGCTGTTCAGATCCACATATTGTAAATAGTAGCACCACATCAGATTTCCTGATGAGGTGTGGTGGATTTGTGTCACAGCGATGGTGCTGCAGAGGAAACACTGAACTCTGTCTGCCTTCAGACGTGTGTTGACTGTTAATTAATATCTCACACACACACATTGCTGTCTTTCTTTCTCTTTTTCCCCCCTCCTGCATCTCACACCAGACATGTGTTTGAATGTGTGTGGATCCTTCATGGTTGCAGACATCTTTTAATCAACATGTATTCATGCACTTTTTTTTTTTTTTTTTTCTCCCTCCAGTCTTCGCATCATAACCACCTCCGCAGCATCCCCTCATCGCTTTTCACTGGCTTGAATCGTAGATAGAGCATTAATGGAGAGTGGCTGGCTGTGTTTTTTTAATAATTTCAGGACTGGACGGATATAGCGCTCTAATGTAGCCAAACCTTTTTTGTTTCTCCTCACCTCCACAGAGTTTTACAAGAAACCTCTCCCGCCCGTTGCGAATAGGCCGCGGCCTAACGGCGACACTCATGACGTCATTCTCTAAACCTCCTGTTACTGATTGAGGTTGACTCCCGAACCAATCAAGGCTCTCTCCTTTTTGCTTTTTTTTTTTGCTGTCCCAAGCAAGCGGTGTGTGAGACGTCTGCACCACAGAGATGCTGTTTCGGGGCCGCGGGAGCCGGGCGAAGTGCGGCGGACGCTAAACACGAGTGGCGACGAGAACTTCTGCTCTAAAGCCGTAAATCTGTTTCACAAATCAGTGTGAGACGCTGAACCTGCCTTGAACTGTCTGTCTGGATTCTGTCAAAAGCACGTTTGGTGCTGAACTCTTTAAAACTGAAACTTTATTTTTTATTGTTGATATCGGTATTAAAAAGATTGGACTCCTTTTGTCCAACTGAAATGCTTTTAACTGACAAAGAATGTAAATATAACCTCATATATGTTTGAGTCTTACTGAAAACTGTTTCCACGCCGCCATTAAACATTACCATATTTATATCTTTTATTTTTGCACTTTGAGTTTTATAGTGTAAACATCATGTGATCATGGATGGAAAGGTAAAAGTCTGAAGTGGCTTTTCATAGCTGAGTACTTTAAACTTCCCTTTTTACAACAGAGATGTAAAATAAGGATGAGTGGAGGTTGAGGAATTTGTCCTCAGCACTCATTCACACTTCATCCTGATTGTTAATCGGTTTTAGTCTTGAATGTCTTGACATTTACTTTAAATACTGTAAAACTGTCATGGCCATGAAATGAAAAGTCTGTCATCAGGTATGTTTTCTTGTCTCCCACCAGAAGCATCAAAAATAATCTTTTTGTTTACTGTTAAAAATACAAAAATATGAATATTTTTTGGTTTACAGGGCTACAGGTTTTTTTTTACGCTCTCTGCTGTTTACACTGTGCATCTGTTTTTAAAGTGATATTTCCCTTGAGGTGGGAACCAGCTTCCAACTTGCCACCTTTCAGGTGCCCCTGTGGTGTGAGCCAGCACTGTTGTTGTTCCAGGTTCCCTGACTCAGTCTCCTGAATCCCTTTTCACTTTGAAATAGCTGAAATTGCACCTAAAAAATAAAATGAAATAACACGAATGTAGAAGTTGGCACGCTCCATTGCCCCAGTTAACTTTCTTTGTGCTTTGGAGGAGTTTGCAGTGGAACGATAAGGGAGGAGAACATATCACTACACCGACAGCTGGAAGAGCCAGTATTGGGTCAGAACACATGAGAATGTGTGGAAACCATGAAATATCACTTTAAAACCAAAATATTGTATTTCAGATCTTTAGTATGACACTCACTCTCTTGTTATTGACCTAGATGTTTGAAAAAAATATTTTTTCTACCCAGTTTGAATTTTATAACCGCACAATTAAAGGTCTTTGAAATATATCTGTTTGTGTTTGTTTGCTGTATTCCTACATCATGAGCAGCTGTGGCTGCATTGGAAATGTAATGCTTGTTGCCATGGAGTATTTTGTTGTTTTATTTTTGGCTCAACATGAACATCCGGCCTCTGCTTAGCATACACCTGTCTGTTTGTCACTGCTGATGTTTATTCATATACAGTGATGTGAAAAAGTGTTTGCCCCCTTCCTGATTTCCAATTTTTTTTGCATGTCTGTCACACTTAAATGTTTCAGATCATCAAACAAATTTAAATATTAGTCAAAGATAACACAAGTAAACACAAAATGCAGTTTTTAAATGAAGGTTTTTATTATTGAGGGAGAACCAAAGAAATCCAAACCCACATGGCCCTTTGTGAAAAAGTGTTTGTGCCCTTAACCTAATAACTAGTTGGGCCACCCTTAGCAGCCTTAGCAGCAATTGGGGCTGTTTTGCTGCTTCAGGACCTGGAAGACTTGCTGTGATAAATGGAACCATGAATTCTACCGTCTACCAAAACATCCTGAAGGAGAACGTCCAGCCGTCTGTTCGTGACCTCAAGCTGAAGCCAACTTGGGTTCTGCAGCAGGACGATGATCCAGAACACACCAGCAAGTCCACCTCTGAATGGATGAAGAAAAACAAAATGAAGACTTTGGAGTGGCCTCGTCAAAGTCCTGACCTGAATCATATTGAGATGCTGCGGCACGACCTTAAAAAGGAGGTTGGTGCTGGAAAATCCTCCAATGTGGCTGAATTACAACAACTCTGTAAAGATCAGTGGGCCAACATTCCTCCACAGCTGGAAAAGACTCATTGCAAGTTATCGCAAACGCTTGATTGCAGTTGTTGCTGCTGAGGGTGGCCCAACCAGTTATTAGGTTTAGGGGGCAAAACACTTTTTCACACAGATGAAGGTTCTGGAGAGGCTGGTCTTGGCCCACCTCAGGCCGCTGGTGAAATCTTCTCTGGACCCTCTGCAATTTGCGTACCGGCCTCATGTGGGAGTGGACGACCATCATCTACCTGCTGCAACGAGCTCAGTCTCACCTGGACGGAACCAGTGACTCTGTGAGAATCACTTTCTTTGATGTCTCCAGTACATTCAACACCATCCAACCACTGCTGCTGAGTGAGAAGCTGCAGGTGGTGGGGTTGGAGGGGGGGTGGACACGTCCACCGTCTCCTGGATCACTGACTACCTGACAGACAGACCACAGTTTGTCCATCTGGGCAGTGTGCTGTCTGATACGGTGGTCAGTGGTACTGGAGCTCCTCAGGGAACTGTTCTGTCTCCCTTCCTGTTCACCTTCTACACCACTGACTTCCAGTACAACTCAGAGTCCTGCCATCTGCAGAAGTTCTCTGATGACTCTGCAGTGGTCGGATGTATAAGGGACGGACGGGAGGACGAGTACAGGGCAGTAGTGGAGGACTTTGTGGAGTGGGCGGGAAGGAATCACCTGCTCCTGAACGTGGCCAAGACCAGAGAGATGGTGGTCGACTTCAGGAGGAAGACGACGGCTCCACAACCGCTGAGAGTTCTGGGAGAGGAGGTGGACATGGTGGAGGAGTACAAGTACCTGGTGTCTCCATGACAACAGACTGAACTGGAAGACCAACATCAATGCTGTCTACAAGAAGGGGATGAGTCGACTCTTTTTCTTGAGGAAACTTCGATCCTTCAATGTGTGCAGCCAGATGTTGGAGATGTTCTACCAGCCTGTTGTGGCCAGTGCTTTGTACTTCACTGGGGTCTGCTGGGGGAGCAGCATTGGAGCCGGTGACACCAACAGACTTAACAAACTGGTTAAGAAGGCCGGCTCCATCATCGGCTACAATCTGGATAGTCTGGAAAAGGTGGTGGAGAGGAGGACGCTGAGGAAACTGTTATCCATATTGGATAATCCTGTCCACCCTCTCCACCACCTGCTGCAGGGACAGAGGAGCACTTTCTCCAATAAACTCCTCCAGCTCAGCTGTCACAAGGACAGATACAGGAGATCATTCCTGCTGACCGCAATAAGACTGTACAATAACTCACCACTGGCAAAATCCATCACACAACAATAACACCGTTGTCTGTTTTTCTTGTTTGTTTAAATATAAAAAAACAAAAACAAAAAAAACAACTTTGCACTATTGTTTAGTTAGTTTTAATTTAATTTAATTACATTTTCCTATTTTATTCTATTTATTGTATATACTGTGCATTTTTATATTTAATATTGTTTTTACTGTTATTTTATTGCTTTCCTGTATCTATAAATGCTGCTGTAGCGAAATGCAATACCGACGTTCACCAGAGGGGCGCTGTCGTGCACGTCGGGACATCAAAGCCGTCTCCCGGGAGACGACCCTTCATGTCACAATGAAACAGCAGCGTCATGAGCGACACCATGAAGAATCTCATTTGGTTGATTTCTGCTCACTGCTGTTGAGGATATTTATTTATTTGACCGTTAACCAGACCGACTCCGAAGGAAGAAGTTTATTTAAAGTCTGAGAAGAATCTCCGGTGAGTGACGAATGCGTTGCTAACAGTTAGCCGTTGGTGCAGAGCTATAAAGGAGCTTAGTTGGGCTAAAGATATCTATCAGGAGAGAAGAGAACAATAACTAGTCGGAGATAAATATTAATTTGTTGATGAATATGATTTTACGTGGTTGATATCTGTGATTATGGAGCTGACGGGGCTATATAATGCGTCGGGACCTGTTGAACCGAGCGGGAACGATGACGTCATGTTCTTGTTTTACCGCCAAAAGTAAACGGTCAGATTGAGAGCAGCTGTTGAGTGTGTTGCTTAGTAACGGTGGACGTTTAAATGATGCCTGTTAGGTATAAGTGAGAGATGTCACTGAGACATGAGTACATGTGTGAAATATGTTGGTATGTTAATATTGACCATAGTGAATATTATATATATATATATATGTATGTATATATTTATATATATATATATATATATATGTGTGTGTAATACTATATTACTGGTCATTTACTGTTACACCAACGATAGAGTTTATAAATTACAGTACTGACATCGTATTAAATTCTGCTGTATGCAGATTGTTTGTTTGTTTGTATGGATCTGTGATGGAGACAGCGATCCCCAGAAACCTCCGCAGAGCGCTGGAGCTGAGTGACCCTGCGACCCCTGATCATCTTCGCCGTGGGTGAAGATCTATCTATCTATCTATCTATCTATCTATCTATCTATCTATCTATCTATCTAAATATCTAAATTGAAGGCTCCTTGCTTCCAAATTCACCACCAGTGAGTAAGTTTTAAACCTGTATCCACACAAGACTGGACAAATTTGCACCTGTGTTTGTTTGACTAATCAGTGTAATCAGTGTAAGATTTCTGCTGACTGATTTTGTCAGCCTAAAAACATGGCCTTATAGTCCAAAGCAATACATCAAACTTTACAGTCATGTTTTGGGCTTTCTGCTTCTGAGCACAGTGAACTGAATGGACCCATTGTATTTATAAGAAACACACTGAGCCTGGATACACCATCTCTTTTTCTTTCTAATCACTCACAGCAGTAGTGATCTGTCACTAATACAAATTAAACTCCCCACGGGCAAAACATACAGTCGTGACAACTGAACCTAAATGCTAAAGAAAATGAAGACCTGACACCCGCTCCAAAATGATGGATAGCGCAACATTAAACTCGAGAGAATCTTCAAAGCACAAGGGAGCAATTTGAGTCCCTTGTTGACAAAGTGATTGCACATTTACAAAGTGCTGATGAGAGCGGGGTTTGCCTCATTTTCTGTTCTACTTCTTTATCCAGAAACAGCAGGCAGAGAGAGATTTTCCAGGATTTTATAAAAACAATAAAAGAGCAAAATGTAGTTTCAGAGAGACACGATGAGTTTTCTGTATCCAGGACATGACGATTTGGTGTTTTTCTCCAAAAATAGCTGTTTTTGTTTTGTGTCCTCATTTAGGCATTGTAAAACATCTGTTCGTGTCTGCAGTCCATGTCTCTTGCAAGCGGAGCATTGCAATAATGTGCTGTCTCATTAGTGTTCTCCCTGTTGTCGACACACAGACAAGCTTCATTTAAGTGAAGGATGTCGGGACGCAGGAGCTGAAATTCACGCGATGACGCCGTGTCCTGCAGAACGACGACAGCAGGTGCACCGTTGCACCTAAAGCAGGTGCTTTTCAGCCATCAACACCCTCCCTCATTACGCTCACACTTCTTGATATCATCAATCTGTTAATCTCATTCCAGGAGCGACTTGGTGATGAAGTGGTGTAATTTACTTCCTTTACCTGCCAAAATCTGCTTGTCTGCATCTGTTTTAGTTACTGATGACCCCAAATGTCTTTCAGCAAAACACCGGAAAGTGAGGAGAGGGAGGTTTTACCGTCAAGAAAAAGTAAGTGTTATTTTGTGTTTTTGTTATTTTGTGGCTTCTATGAAATGTTGCAAGGATTATAAAATCAGGCTTTGTTAAAGGACAATCTGGTACCTCTTCTGTGCAAATGTATGCACAGTTTAATAGTGTAAAAAAAAAAAAAAAAAAAAAATGCTCTGCTACCAAACATCAGACATCAGCTTTAGTCTGTAAGCCTGTAAAAGCTGTTTCAAGTGCTGTGGTTGGCACTTTTTAGGTGGCACACTCCTCATGGCTGTCAAATTAAAGGTCAAACTGGGAGGAATGAATATACAGGGCACAAGGGCTTAATGAATAATTGGCTGCAGCTTTGGTAGTCACCTGATCTCAATGCAGTTGTCAAGTAAGTCAGTTTTGTTGATAAAAATCACAATATTCAGCCAAAGAGCTTTACAGAAATGACACAGAGGATTCTGTTCAATAGTCGACTCTCAGTTCAGATAAGAAAGACATGGCGATGTATACGGAGTAGGCAGAAATAACAACACAGTATGGGGACGCAGTATGACGTAAATGGGTTGGTCTTGATCATAACAAAGGACATGATGTTCTTTACAATTACATTTTGAGAGGTTTTTTTTATTATCAAAAAGACAAAACACAAACTAAATAACTTATAGTATCATTACAATGCTGTCATATTATCATGATAATATTGTTATCATTAATTCTTTTGGCCACCACATTGAAAATCTGACATCATGATAGCCCTCCTTGTCTCATGTTGTGGTAATGTTATATGAATGTTCAGCTGCTGGGGTTTCCTGTAGATGCCTCTCATGTTTTACTATTATGTCTGAGTCAGAGCTCAGCATCAGATTCTCCAAAAAGTAAATCCCCCAGCACTCTTTGAAAAACCCACAAGCTGGTTTTACAAAACTTCCTGCTGTTGTGAAGATGTTTCCAGAATTGAATCAAAGACTCCCTTTAACCACCTGGAAATCTGTGCTGCCTGTTGCACCAATAAAAATGTTTTTTTTTTCTTGTCCCCCAAGTTAGCCAGATGTCTCTTTGCTCAATTTGCCAGATATATTGATGTTTATATTGATTTCGCAAATATGGAAAATCCAATAAACTATTCATACCACTGGTTTTGAAAGAGGTGCGATTTCTTTATTATTCCTCTGTTTATTCCAAATAAAACTGCCGCTGCTGGAAACATAAAACACATGGCTCCCTGAGAGTCTTTCCTGGGAATGACCTGCAGCAGCAGGTGCTCGGCGTTTAAAACGGCAGACATAAAAGCTTTCATGAGCGGGGAATAGGTTGAATCACTGTTGTGTTAAACCACTTGGCAGCAGCGAGCAGCGAAAAGGCCGTGAACTGAGATGAGATCTTTCTGGGCAGTTGCGCAGTTGCCAGTAGGGCTGCCATTCATTTGGAAACATTGGATTTGGTCACATGTAATCCTGCGAGGCTGCCCTCTCCCTCATGGCAGTGTTAATCACATCAGGTAATATAGCTGCCTGCAGTAAGAGACCAGTTCAATTCAATGCTCGTTAACTTCCTGAACATGTGGGACATGCTGCATGAACATGGCTGAAGGAGATGTGAGCATATGAATCATAGAGGCAGAATAATACAAAAATACAAATCGGTTAATTGTTAACTCCATATATTCAATTTGACTCGGTCTGTTATCTTCCATGTGTTCAAATGTCAATCACAAGACCTCGAGCTTTACTACTAATGTCGATATCATCATGTAAAAGGCCAAGAAAGTTGAAAACATCTTATCAATTCTACTTGTTTCTTTCCTCCCGCCTGCTTCCACCTTCTATATAATTGATTAATATCACAAAGTGAATTGTTGAAAGTCACAGAGTTTATTAAGTACAGGAGAACCTGATGCTCACCTCTCTCTTCCCCTGCAGTGAGATCAATTTCTGATCTACAGGATGTCTTTTGGCTCCAACCTTTGGCTCCAAGTCTTTCAGGCAAACTGGCTGCAGATCAAAAACACACGGAGGCTCTCGTGTGCCACGACGCCTACAGGAGACCACACGATGTAACCCTTTGTTCATGTTTCCTCTTTTTCCACGCAGTTTTGAATGTCCATTTGCAGCCAGCTCGGCATCTACAGGTGCCATTTCAGACCTCCGCAGCACTCGGGTATGAAACAACTGGCAGTGGTGGAATAACTGTGGAGCCACTCGGGCTGAATAGTTCAGTGGTACTTGTATTTAAGTGTTTCCATTTTATCTTCTACTTCATTTCTGAGGTACATTTTACGCCACTGCATCTATCTGAAAGCTCTTCTTTCTTTTTCAAATTAAAATTGTACATTAATGATAAGAAGAATGTGATGCAAGACTGATCAGGGATTCCTGGACCCTTTTTGCTGTCTTCCCTCATTTCAGAGGAGTTGATAACAGCCAAACCATAATGGTACAGACCAACAGGTTTTTTTTTCAACCCAATTGTTATTCCAATCAAAGTCACGAATAATATGTCTGTTTTTCGTAGTTCCATTAGTAGTTTTTTTAAGTAGAGGATCTGAGTTGTGACTATCTAATTTGAATTCAGGTATTGGAGGGAAAGTATTGGCAGCACTGAAGCCCGTAAGCGCCCACAGACTTGAATGAGTAGAACTAAAGCTTCTATCTATAAAGCATCTTATAATACATAAGCAGAAAGGCAGTCAGTGTCTCACTCAAGGACGTGAAGGCAGCTGAATTCACTGCCTGCATGCAGAGTTCAGTCCTCTGGCCATCCGCTCGTAGAAAGTCTGATCTTTTTGGTAATGTGGGGGAATATATGTTGTGTGATTCAAAGTGTCTGCCACAGCCTAGAAATTCTTCTGAGACATCCTGATATTGATGAGATGCTGACATCAGCATGGAATATGCGCTTGGAAAATGATACCTGCAAACATCCATCAGCTATGACAGCTCAAATATCTTGCATCTGTTCAAAAATGGATCCGAAAGCTGCTTTGGTAATAGTTGCCTTATCATTTATCACACACCGTACTGAGCCACTTTATATGCAGCAACAGTGCTCACTGGTCACTGCAGGAAGCTCTTCCTCTCTTCCTGTCCCATTAAAATAGACCGTGAAGAAGACAAATAAGACATGTCTGAAGAAGAGAGCAGTGTTAGGATACATTATGATGAGTATCCTAACTCAGTCATCGCTGTGCAACTCCTGTGCCTTTGATCTTACATCATGCACCAGGTTCTAGGCATCATGGGAAATGGGTAACCACGCGTGTTATCTTGAATAATCAGTGGCAGTTCTTTTTTTCAGTCGTACAAGTTTTTAAAAATGCCTGCAGAGCGCCGTGTGGCGACAGCACAACCTGCTCTGAAACCCTGAGGGTTAAATAAAGAGGAAATAATGAAGTTGTTTTCCGGCTTACTGTTTGTGCATCTGTCTTTAAAATGGAATAGGAGAGGTAATAGGTAATTGAGTGAGCTTGTGTGCTGGAGGGAGTTACGCAGCAGCAGGGTGAGCCTTTGGGGAATCACTGCTCGACTGCGCAGTCATTTCTCGTTGCCTGCAGAGGGCAGTGCAGCTCTAGTAATCTCCTATAGATGGATAGTTACTTTATTAATCCCACAAGGGGAAATTTTTTCTATCTATCTTTACATACAATATGGGGAGCTGGAGATACTATGGGACTATTAACTACTGAGTCTTGCCATTCATCTAGGCTGAATGGCATCTCTTAGTTTGTTTCTGACCCAAGCCTGTTAAAAATATAGGAACAAAATGAACACTGAGCTTTCATCTTATAATGGAGCCCATGCCATGGCTCATTCCGTAACTAAACAGAGAGGAGAGTTGAATATGATGAGAAAGTTTTTCTCTGAGCTCCTGGAGAAGGACACAATTACGGAGCAGTCTCTACATGGACTCAGTAACTGGTTATTTCTACATTTAACACCGTTACACATTTGTATTGAGGTGAAAGAATGGCACCAGTGGTAGTAGTCATAGTCAAGTTTTCTCTGTTGACCAGTTTTCCATTGGATAGATATATTTTTTATATCTGTAGATGCTGTTTTAGGTGCAGTTGTGTTCCATTACTTCTTTTAAGACCACATCAAAGTGTTGTTTCTAAGTCCTTTCAATAGCTAGTAGATCCTGCTAATTGAAGTCCATTATGAACCGTGGTGAAGAGTTTATAAGTGACTTTAAAGTTAATCTTTTTTAATATGGTGTTTCTGTTATACTGCACAGTCCCTGCAGAGACATTATCACCTGCTTTACTGTTTGATGATGGTATGTTGGGTTGGTGCAAAGTCCAGTTTACGACTCTATAAAGCTCTCAGTACAGCGGAGAAATCAAGGAAACTTGTTAGAAAACGGTGCGGTGTAGAGCTGAAACGATTAGTCAGTTAATCAAACAGGACTGATCGATCAACACGCCAAAACATTTGCTGGTTGCTGTGAACATTAGCTCTTTCTCTGTTTTGTATCAGACTAAACTCAATATATTTGAGGTTTGGATTGATTCAAGATGTCACTTGGCAAACAAATCTCGGATATTTCATTGACTGAGAAGTCGCCCTTAGCTTTACTTTTTGTCAGAAAATCCCTGCTGGAAAAACATGTTTCTATCAATTAATAGCTCAACAACACAATAATGATATTCAGGTTTAAAACATTATTTTTTTAACAAAGGAACAGGGATTTGGCACAAGCTGACGTGTCCCATAGTGTGACCGCTCATAAGTGCTGGCTCATGAGATTCAGGCTTGATTCCACAAAAGCAATTTGCACCTATTGGTGAAGATGAATCCAGTTAATGTAAATCAAAGAACTGCCCTGCGAAGCACTCGAGCCGGAGCCCTTCGCTATCTAGTGCCCTTATCTACAAATGCACTTAGCTTTGCTAATGCTGGACCTATTTCAATGTCACATTATAATATCATTTCTGATCCACTGGCCTCATTGCCTGCAGTGAGTACTCATCTAAAACAATGGACTAATGCGCCTGATGCACTTTGCAGTTAGTCAATTCATTTCCCTCAATGCCTCCTTCGCGTTTTGGTACTAGCAGTACTGATAAAGGCACAATGCAAAGGCTTGATCGAGGTCAGCGAGATAAAAAAACAAAAAGTGCAGGTTAACAAACGACAGAAGGAGATGCAAAAAGGTAGTAAAAGGGAGAGATTAGAGGGGAAATGGCTGTGAGAGATGGGAGAGAGAATAAGAAAAGCAGATAAGGGGTAATGAGGTGTTCACAGGGAGGAGTGATAGAGAAAAGAAAGGAAAAGGCGCAAATAATGGGCGAGTGGAATTTGGGGATGAGACAGAGGAGATAAAAGGTGAAAAAGGAGCAGAGGAAGGTTGTGGTATATCTGGTCCGACTCAGCAAATCGGGTTGAAAGTGTGAGAGGGGATAGAGGGGACCCACACTGAGAGAGTAACAGGATTGTGCGAAAGCTTGGCACAGATGAAGCCATCCGCCTTTGAGTGACAGGATGATGTGAGGGCAGCTGCAGAGAACAGGAGGGCCACCTATTCCCCTGAATAGGTTTTTTAGCAGCCCGAACACCAACGAATTTATCTTTGCTTTTTGTTGTCTCCTTTGGTTGGGTCAAAGAGTGCGGCCCCAAATCTGTCTGACAGATGATTGACAGGTGCTCTTCTGTGCTTAATTGCCAGAAATGTTCTCCACACCTGAATGGTGAACATGGCACGCAATGAAGTGGCGCATTTAAACTGCTCAAAGTGAAACATTTAGAATATAAAATGAAATTTCTTCCCTTTTACGCCCACTCTCTGACTTAATAAAGGCTATTTAGCACATTTCTTTTCACTTGAGAGCTCTCAGCATGTTTAAGGGCAGCTTGTTGAGGTCGTAGATGGCTGCAGTGGAGAACTTAAACACTGAAGTACTCGTGCACAAAATACCATTGGCTGTGATAAACAATGGGCAATCTGGTCTTTGTAATTATTTCTCTAACTACACTGCCTGCCTCCGTATTTTCTATTTCAGCACAATGTTCCCACATTAAACAAGTTTTCAAAATACAACTGTCGTTTATGTCAAATGAACTTTTTGGGAGATTAAAAAAAAATCTTTGAACGTAGGACAAATCCATGATCCTTACTTTTAATTTGATGAATGTGTTTTCGTTTTTATTCCTTGGCAAAGAAAAGCTTGAAAAATAACAGGCTTTGGTTTTCAAACTGAAAAGAAAACTTCAAATTACCAGTTTCTAACAATATGAGATGAGAAATTATTCCATGTAAACGCCATGTCCCTATTCATATTTAAACGTCTCTGAAGAGAGAACAATTACAGCGGAAACATAAAAACGATCAGATTCATGTGGCTCAATGAGAAAACTGATGTTTAATACAAACAATACATAAAGCAAACCTTAATATCATATTTCCATCCAGTTTGAGGTTTGACTGGCAGTTTTTCTATCACATCATCATTATTGTGGTTTATTTTACTTAGAATTAGTGCCACTGGATGTTAATCTAAATACAAGCAACCCTTTATTCTTTCTAATAAACTGATTTTTGAATTCAAACTTAAAATTCATCCTTGAGCCCTTTTCTTATTCTTTGATTCAGGCCTTTGACGCCTTCTACTTACTGCATCGTCTTTGTTGTCCTGCCAGCAAGATTACTGTAAGCTTTCTGTAAACAACTGCATCTCTCTAACCTCTGTTTGTTTGTGGTCCTTCAGGCACATGAACAGAGAATCTGCCTCTCCGTCCCTTGTGCACTTTGGTTTTCTCCTCGTGTAGCCTGTCCTTCCACGTCTCGGTGAAGAGGAGGTCACGTGGCGCAGAAGTTGCTCGATGTCCACCTGGTTCGTGGGACTCAACAGGTTATCAATAACAGGTTTAATTAAAGCACAGCTGTGGGTTTATCAATAAGCACTGGACAGAGCTGATTAGAGAGGCACATAAAGGTGTACAAACACCGTCACAGGATGGTGAGATTGTGTACACGTGTGTTTATGACAGTCAAACTGTATTTCATGTGTGTCCTGAATGTCAGCACAATTGAAGAACTGAGGAGCAAATCATGTGAGAAATGCTGAGCAAAGAAAATGACATCAATTTTCAAGTTTCAGTTTCAGCTACACTGACTTCTTCTACTACCTTGCCAGTAAAGAAGTAAAAATGTAAAAACATATATTCCATACAGAGTCACACATTTTCGGCATGGCCGGTAAAATCAAGCTGAAATAGGAGCTCATTATTTTGCATGATGAATTCGTGTGGGCAGTGGACGACTGCTGCTGAGAGAAGATGAAGGCAGACACCTACTGTCAATTCAGAGTAACAAGGCAAATCAGAACTAAGCGAAACCAAGAGAAGTGCAGCTCCGACGGTGATGGGCAGCAGAAAACAACAGTCTGGAAAGGTATTGAAGGTACTGAAGAGTGATTGCTCCCTCAGTGGTGAATCAGACACAGAGCGGGGAGTGATTCTGCCCATATATAGATATATGTTTTATAGAGTCGGTCCACACATTTAAAGTGACCCTGACTGTGTGGCTTCCTCCCGACACTCGACAACATCAGCGCAGTTAAGTTTCAGGCGGTGCGGTTACCATCATCTCATCACTGCTTCATGTGTGACCCGTCATGTGAAATCCTCTGTTGCATTATGCCAGAAGTGTGGCAATCACAGCGCCTAAATATAGGCTGTTGTAAAGAGAGGGACATCTAACAAGAGGCATCAAAGACACATTTTTCATGTTTGGCCTCTTGTGTTCACAGAAACACGCAGTGACTTCAAGGTCCTGAAAATTGGATTTATTTACAGCAGCATAAACAAGGATATGAACAGAGAAATGGAGGGGGAAGCTGGAGGGGAAAAAAAAGAAAGATGCATCTTTGGAGCTGAAAATAAAATAGCTCAGCTCTGACTCGCAAAAAACCAAAAAGAAACAACGTATGACCTGCACGGCGAGGATAACATGGCACACTTAAACGGCCATGATGTCAGGTAGTGCAGGCTAATTCTCATTGACCTTGACAGCTTGTCTTGTAACATAAGAAAAAAAAAAGAAGCTCTACAGCAAAAGGAAAAACACAGTCAAGCCTCGCGGTCCCTCAAGATTGTCTCGTTTTTAGGACTTGTTATAATGTCGCTGCTGGACAAGAAGCCATTAAAGCCATTGCAGTGAGGCAGACCTGAACATTTGGGGAAATAAACACCAGCTCTCCTTTTCTCTTGGTGTGCATCCTCAGTGGTTTCAAAACCAACTATGCACCGCTCCCCAAAGTGCAATATGTGGTACAGAGCTTGTTTTTTAGCCAGCTGATAGGAGAATCTGTGCAGGAGAGCTGGGAAGAGGAAAAAACTAGTACACGTAACGGAAATAAAGTCAGTGACAGCTTATATGAGAAAGTAAAAACCATCAGGCACCTTGTAATTAGGGGGATGTACTCATAATAATAACAACCTGTGTTTCTCTTTGCAGATCGTCCACTGGAACTGGGCCTGAAATATCACAAAGACATTTTTCCTGAACAATCCAACTGTCAATCCGATACCGCAAGATCAGATGTGAAATGATCAAATCAAAAGGAATTTGTGAGTGGTCAGTGTGGGCGTACTAAAACCAGGGAGAATGAAAACAGTTCCCGGAGAGTTAACGCAGAGCTTAATTGTCCACTTGTGTTGTTACAGAAAGGAGTTTGTGAACAAGGGCGGTCACACCAGGTTGAAGTCATCGCCCGAGAAGAAGCACAACAGGTCTGTGGTAAGGCTGGCGTGTTGTGTTGTTGTGTGTTGTTGTCCTCAGGAAGAGTAGGAACTCGGAGCTGCGTGGGTAGAAAGCTAACCCATCTAATGCCCTGCAGGCCAGCAGTCTGTTGTTCCATGCTGTTTACTGGTTTTGTTCATTTTCTTTTTCAGTTGATGAAGGTTCTGTAGACATCAGGAAATTTTGACAAGGAAATAAACATCATTCAGCAGTTCTTGGGATCTCCTTTTAACAATTTGTTGCCCGTAAAGTCTTTAATCAAACTGCCAGAGAGTTTTAAGTTGTCAGCTTCATCTGTAGCAGGTTGAAGCCTAAAAATACAACTTGTGTGTTTTCTTTTTAACCCTCTGAACTCCAAACAGTTTCTGGGCATTTATGTTTTGCTCCTTTCACACATTTGCTCTCTCTGGGCTCATTTATCACTGCAGCAGCACATCTTGCACCTCTATGGAAACGGCACAATCCTGGCTAAAAGTAGGAAGAACTCAAACGCCCCTATTGTGCATGCGTTATCAGGTGTATATAGGTGTGTGTGTGCGAGTGTGCATACGCACAGGATGTGTGGAAATGATCACCCCAGATCAGACCCAGTCTCAAGTCACAGAGTTCAAATGTATCATCAGTCGCTGCACCTCGGAGACGACATTTGCTGTTATTGTTGTCAGAGCAGAGACAAAGTCTTTTTATCTGGCGATGTCATTTTTAAAGGTCACCGTTCTCTACAAAGACTAAACTCATTAAATTCATCAGACAGACACAAACTGTTGCAGGCATCATACAGATGTGAGTGACAGGCCTCGTGTCCAGTTGTCTGGCTGAAATTAGAAATCAAGATCTGAAGACAAAGTAAAAAAAAAAAGGCCAAAATACACATCGAAACCTTTGTTGTCCAAGAGGCTAATAACTCTGAATGTTATAGGGTTTATTAGTTATATTTGTAAAACCTTCCTGAAGTCTTTTTCCCCCCTGAGTCGCCCAGTTTTATTATCAAAGATGTTTTTGCCGGCGATGGGACTTTCATTATCTCCCTTGCATCATGTTTTATGAAAACACTGTCCTCTAATTTTAATAAATTGGACAGCTTTAAGAGTTTATTTTGTTTTGTTGCTGCAAGAAAGTCATTACTGCCTACCAGAGGAAGGCACTTTATTTGTTTTGTGACTGGCTTTTGGGAAATAAGCCTATTAGAGTTCTTACCGAGGGTTACATGAGAGGATTGATATCTCACATCTATATCTATATCTATATATATATCTATATCTATATATATATATATATATATATATATATATAGATATAGATATATAACTACAGCTAGGAGGCAGTTAGCTTAGTTTAGCATGGAACATGGAATAACAGCTTATCTTTTCACAAATTAACACATTGTGTTATGGGCAGCAGCAGAGACTTTAGTGACCTTTAGAGGTGTCCGCATTGGCGAGCTGTCTCCCTCTGATTCCAGTCTTTATGTTATTATAAGCTAGCCCTGTCTTGGCTTGAGACTTCACATTTAAGTATGCGAATTAACACATTTCCCAAACTATAAAACTGTTCATTTAGTCTGGATGTGCATGAGTCTGCGTGCGAAGTGTATCTCTAGCTCTGAAATATCTTCAAAATGTGGGGTTTCATCTTATTTTCAGACCAAAAGCAAGAGATTCTTTTTCTTTGACTTGCTGAAAAATAACACTCGCCTTCTGTACTGCCTCCCCTGTAGATATCCAACACACTCAGAAATCACCAGGCACAGTACTCCAAGACACAAGCTAGCTCTCTGCTTTGCCGGCTTCCCTATAAATGTATGTATTGATCAGAAACTCCTACTTATTACTCACAAAGCATCACAGGGCCTTGTGTCTCAGCATACTGTTGTCCTGATTTATTTACTACCCACCCGTACTGTCCACTCGCAGGGTGCCTTGTCATCTCCCTCATTTGAAATTAAACAGCCGGCAGAGCCTTGGCTCTTTTGCTTTCTCTCTTTAACGTCCCTGCAGTCCATCATCTTCTCACTTCTGTCCACGCCGCTTTGAAGTTCATAAACTGTGAAGCAAAGGATGGCTGATCTGATGGTCACTGCAGCCGAGGCAGAAAGGACCCGGTCAATAAACCTGCAGAGTGAGATGCCTTTTGCAGAATTTCAGACATATTAAAGCGGCGCCTGTAAAATCATGCATTCAAGCACATTTTACCTTTTGCTCACTTTCTCTATCACTATCTCTGAGAGTGTTTGGGTGTGGTGGGGAGGTGTAGAGGGCTCTTCAAGGGGAGCCGAACACTTATGAAAATAAGCCCTGAATGTGAGCAATTACTGGGTTTTTGATTTATTTTTGAAAGCATGGATGTTGTTTTCCACTGTGACTTTATCAAGGTCTCAGCTGATGAGCATTTTGAATATATTTGCTTTGATTGGATTGTTATATTAGTCACATTGAAAGTGACATTTTTTGTCTGTTTAGCTTGAGATTATAGTAAGAAATAATGTTAAACAAAAGAAAACGATTTTCATGGCTGCTTTACATTTTAATTATAAAGAAAAAAGGAAATGGAGCTTTTATTTTGACAATAGCACCTACTAAGAGAAGCCCATCACTGTCATATGTAACATAGTCATTGCAGGAATACATCATTAGAGCTCAGGAAATCAGTATTCAGAACGATGTCACGAGGTGTTATGGGGCCGCTGTTCAGACATAATGAATGTGTGATGAGACTTCATGTAAAGGCAATGTGGGAAAAAATGAAGTTCACTTGACCTCAATATATTCCCCTCAGCTCCTGAAAATTGCTTTTACTTTGGTCCTTCCACTTCATATCTTTTTACCAATCACAAAGAGTCACAAAGATCCACCGAGTGTCCTCTGTGTCTGTGCACCGTCAGCGCTGCTGTCGTGGGTAAGATTGTGCTTAAGAGCGCGATGCACATGTGCCAACTCAGCAGCTGTCACCTAAAAGTGAGGAAGGCCAGAGTATGAAAAGAAATCTGTTCTTGCTTGACACTTTTCAAGTTGCAAGAATGGCAAAACAGTGTGAAGTGGCACCGTGGCCCGGTGGGTAAACAGACTCCTGTCAAGCAGACACAGAACCAGACTCACGTCGCTGTTTGAAAAGTGTCCACCCTGCTGAAGTGTCCTTGAGCAAGACACTGAATCCACAGCTGTTGTAAGGATGCTAATTACCCGCAAGCACTAATGCAAATGTCTGCCCGAGAGTGTGTGAAACTCCCCAACTTTTATGTTGAAGCTGAACTCAGCCTTTTGTTGTGAGTTTGAGAAGTTAACTTATTCCTAAAGCATCGATATTTTTGTGTTATCGACTGATAAATGCCTGTAGCGCATCAATAAAGTATAAAGTATGGCCTTGACTAATCTTTTATTCAAAGTAAACAAGAAAATAGCCAATCATTTTCTGTTTTATTTTGTTCTTGTATGTTTACAAATTTAAGGACTTCAGTTTCTTTTGTGACACGAAAAAAAACTTTATTAAAAAATCATGTGAATTTAAATAAAAACTTTAGAGATTAAATAGAAAAAAGGGTTATACTTTATTTCATTAGTTATATTATTTTTATTGACAGGTGAACCGGCTCTTATGCTTGCTCTACCCTCTTCCTTTCCACCCCGGTGGTTTCTGACATAAAGTGGATCTGAGCGCTCAACTGCAACTCAAGAAAACACACAAAGAAAGTAAAGGTAAGAAAACCAAGAAAATATTTTGTGACTCCACACAAGAAAAACAAAGAAATACAGAAACATGGTTTTGACTGTGAAGCTTTTTGGCCATCTGACAAGCACTTGTAAAGGCACAGAGGCCCCTTTAGCGAGAATTTCGGCTACATTTGGACAATATTTGGATTGTGTTTCATTTTTGAGTGTCCACTTGGCAGTCATAAGGTCTGTTTTGGTTTCCACCAACGACTGAGGAAACTATCTGGCAGGTAAATGCTCCACTGTAGCCAGCAGCTAGTTAGTACCTTTGTTTTTCTGTTATTTTATGCTCGGTAGGTAACACACAGTGGTGCTTATCAGATATTTTTTTTTTACTAAAAAACATCAGGCTTTGAAGCCAGTAACACCAGCATTTATAAAACCAAAAAGATGAGCGGAAAGGTGCTAAACAAGCACAGCAAGTCTAAATGATGATAGTCTGTGGGTTCAACGCTATGACTGAACTCTTTTTTACATGTATATGCAAAACTACTGCAGCCATTATTAAAACTGAATTATTCATTACAGCAGAGTTAAAGGGAAATTTTACATTACAAATAAATACATGCAAAAAGACAGCAGGCCTAAAAGAGTCTGTAATTTGAATTCTGCTGATGTGAAGGAAAGACTGACTCGACTGTGTTCTTTAATTTCCAAAGAATAGCTGAATTAAAGTTTGCCAAACCTCTATTCAAATCAAGTGTATGGGGATATGAGTTCTTTATCATTCTCTGTGGAAGCACATTTAAATCAAATTAAATCAATCTTGTAACAAGTCAAAGCAGCAGTAAAATAGATTTTATGGTGACGAGCTGCAGTCAGAGTGAGGCTCAATGATAAGAGCTTATTGAAATGTCTCATATATGACCCATATAACAGCCGCTACAATGCACATAAGTCCCCCTTGACTACATTAAGAGAGCAAACAGAAGACCTGAAATAAAAGAGAAGTTGACACCAAGGAATGAAAATGTGTTCCCGACTACGTTTGCCAGTAGCTACTTTGCAGCAATCTGTGATTATCTCCCGTCTTGTAAAACACAGAGCTACCTGAGGTAGCTTGAAGCCCGGAGCCACGGTGTTTACAAGACAAATAATTTTCACCTGCCAAGCCACAGCATCTGCTCCTTCGTGAAGCAGCTACAAGCTTTGTAAGACCACCGATTCCTTTTCCACCGTATACAGCTGATTGATGGAGTTCCAGTGCTTTAGTCTTTATTTATAAAAGTGCTTTTTAATCAATGTAAGGTTTGATCACAGGGCAATGCAGTAAAACAGAAACATCTAAAGATCAGACTCGGATGTCATATTACACCATTCCCCACTATGATTATAATCACCCATATGATCCTCTTCCTTCTAGCCCTCCTCCTTTATCACGTCACTTAATCACACAGTGACATCATCAAGCATGGACAGTGTATATCTTCTACAACTGTGCGCAGTGGGTTGGATGCTCATCCTGCATGATACCCCAGAGGAGTTATGGCAGCATTAAAAACAAGCTGTTCGTAGGTCGTGGGTGGGAGTGACACCTGATGAGCAGCTTCTCATGTAACAGAGAACGATGCCACTTTATATTTTAATGAGAAATATAATCACATCTCATTGAACTACATCACAAACAAACAAAAAAAAAAATCATACCCAGCTATGACCTTGAGGGGGAGCTCCTTAATCTCTGCTGGTTTCTCATTAAGCTTAAGGAAAGCACAGACAGAGCAGATGGAGTTGATGATACTGATAGATCAGATACAAAAATCAGAGCTGGACTTATTGTATTTAGAAGGAAAGGAAAGCCTGTATGACACTGCAGAACGAAGAGTCTGCCGGGCATCAAACTGAGCCCCGAACTCAGATCTGTAACCTTTGATAACCCGTCTGACATTTTTCCTCCCGTTAACGCACACCGATGACGACAGAGCTGCCATGCAAGGTGTTTCCATGGCCTTGCCAAAGTCAGCATGTGGCTGGAGGACCTGGGGATTGAACTGCCAACCTTACAGGTAGTGGCCAACCCGCTCTACTATCTGAGCCCCACAGCACTCTGCGTTTTGTTTTAAAAGTACAAAATTATGGTTGATACCAAACATTTCATTTAGCTGATGCTTTTATCCAAAGCGACTTGCAACACACTGATGATACACCATCGGGAGCAATTTTTTTTAGTGTTCAGTGTGTTGCTCAAGGACACTTAGGCATGTGGATAGGAGGAACTGGGATTGAACCACCAACTTTCTGATTAGTGTGCAACCCACTCTACCAACTGAGCTACAGCCTCCCTCCAAACATCAGTGGAACAATGCACTTCTTTTCTTTGTTTTTGACTTTACAAATAGGAACTCCGTCATTTATGACACCCAGATGAATATTTAACTTGCTGGACCAGTGTGATAAAATAATACATCTGGATCTGCAATGCATGTACTCTCTATATTGAGAAGGTGTGAATTTATGTACACATAATATTAAAATACAGCTTCAATAAAGACTTGGAACAGGCTGCTATAGAATATATATGACAGGCACTGTTCAGCGAGATGATTCCTCCAACCTTGACGCCACCTCAGGGGAAAATAAAAAGTGAAAATGGGTTGCTAAGGGGTTATGATTTGACTTGTACTGCCAAGTTTGAAACTAGAATGTGCCTTTTCCAGACTTTTTGTATAGTTCTCTCACCCCCATTTATGTGGATGTGATTTTTATCACCCCGTTATTTTTATGTTTGCATGCCTGCAACCTTTATGCCCGCTATAATGCTGCTTCCTTTCTTGGCCATGTATCATCTTGAAATAAAAAAATAAAAAATTCATGTAGGAAAGTAGTTAAATAAATAATAAAACACACATTGGCCATGCTGACTGAAGGAGTGTCACTTTTTCTTGTCTGAGTGCAAGTGCGAGACACTGATTGGAGGCTTACCAAGGGCGGCTTTTGTGATCCCACAATCCAACAGCACTCGCTGTCGGCTTCTTCAACCGGGGCGACAAAGGTGGTTAGCTATTGTTGCATAGACAGGTATAGTAATTACATTCTCCTCCATTCAGTCTGTATCTCCATACAGCACCAGCATACCCATCTCAAACTCCATTATACGCTTGCCAGATGGAACAAAAGCCCAACAGTCAATGGTTATGGCACTCAGAAAGAGGCACTGACCCCTTCTGGGGTTAGACGTCAAATTGTGTCATAGTCCTCCGAGCTGCATACTATGACTTTTAATTTATGCTCTTAGTGTCGTATCAGCAGCAGGATTATCCCCATCTTGGCACGAAAGCACTTGAAAGCCCTCAACCTCGCTCTGACCGGGTTCAGGTCACTAAATTTAACTGTTTTTATTTTTTTTATGGTCCTGGTGCAGGTTGAATGTTCCCTCCGTTTATTGTCTTAAACATCAATATTGTCCCACGATTCCATATAAATCTAAGTGTATGAACTTTTTGCATAAAAATTCAAATATTCCCTGATATTTTCTTGTAAATAAATTGCCTCTCATGTCTTGAAATAGCCAGAGCTAACATGCTCTACTTTAAAACAACTTCTAAAATTAGAATTGAACTGAAGTTTGCACATTTGTCATGTCAATTCAAAAAAAAAAAGTTGAGTTTTTGTAGTTGAGAATTTGGCTTTTGGCGAAGAATAACTACCACAGAAGTCTGCTCTTGATGGTTTGTCACAGCCAGCTCCTCAGATATGCTCTAAATTACACTAAATTAAACTGTTAGGGCTCAGTAGACAATTCCTAATGAATACAAGGGCGACACACATCTCATGCACAGTTGCTTGAGAGCGCACAGATGTTATAGTGGAGCCTGAAGTAGCACACAAAGCAAGGCACTTGTCTTGTCTGATCATTTGGCTCATTTGGAACTGCCATTAGTAGACATATGATTTATGACTTTGTCTGCCTCTCCTACAGAAACCACCGCTTTCACTTCAGCAACAGCAGCCCAGAAGACAGAGTCTCTCTCTGCTTCTGTCTTGTAGCTCATGTGCAGCATGGTGAGCTTTAGTGGTGTGGATCGAAGGGAGAGAGAGAAGGTGTCTCACCCCACTGAATGAGACCGCTTTTAAAAAAATAGATGAAGAATGGATATAAAGATACAGGGGCTAATGTTCCACTTTGGTCCATATCTGACAGGAACGTCTTGTTTTCAAAGTCTTACACTTTTTTTGAGGACTGCTAATGTGGAGCGGGTATAAAATAGGAAATATTTTAGAAATAGCACCTTGCCTTGGTTTAGTCGAGGCTCAGTAGGAAACGTCCTTAATTTAAGAAGCTATCTGGAGAATTGTACATGGTGTGGGATGCATTTTTAGTGAGCTGACCTATTAATCAGAAACGCCTCAGAGATTAAAACTGTTACAGACAAATGACATGACGAAAGGATGCAATCAAAATTGTGAGCTTAGAATGACTCAACACTGTCAGTAAATAAATATATGTATATACAGGTTTTCTGAAGCTTTCTCAACACCGTATGTAATTTACTTTGATATGTTGGTGCCATGAATGGCTCCTCTCATTTATTTTGTGCATTGCATTGAGGCACCTGCTAATAGAAACACACCCTGCGTTCCGAATCGCATACTATTTCTTTTTACTTTTAGTACGGACTACAGCTTCCTTTAAAAAGTATCTACTGTTGCATGTAGTATGTTAACAATTAGGACATACTACCTCATCACAAAAATGTGTCTTGAACTTTGACCCACTTTGTCATATCCGTCGTGTTCTTCTTCTTCTTCTTTTTCTTCTTTTTCTTTTTCTTCTTCTTCTTCTTCTTCTTCTTCTTCTTCTTCTTCTTCTTCTTCTTCTTCTTCTTCTTCTTCTTCTTCTTCTTCCTCTTCCTTTTGCGGGCAGTGCATTTGTGCCACCATCAGTCAATGCGATCTATATATTGGACACTTCATTCAAAACTGCAAGAATTAGTAGAAGTTCCTCACATGTCCAGTAGTGGGCCGTGGCAAATTTTGCTGCCCTTCCTCAGATGATTTTCCCACCTGCTTGTTTACCTGCAATCAGCTCCTGGTCCTGGTTTGGTTGTGGCATTACTCATGTACTACTGTAGCTTTCTAGTCTGCACCGCTGCCTGATTCCTCCTGATGTGACCTCGGTGTCTATCCCAGTGTACGACTGTCTGCCTACTCTTTGTTGGATTTCTTTGCATGGTTGCTCAGCCTGCCAGCCTGAAGGTTTGTTTGATATTTTTAAGTTAGGACTGTTTTATCATAGCTCATCTGCCTCCTGAATCTGATTTTGGGTCCAAGCTCAGTCAAGCAGTGTTAGAAACGTCAGATGTTGCTCCACTGTGTTCAGCTGAGTCACTAACAAGCCCTGAGGCAGAGCTTTTTCTATCAAAACCTTCACACATCCTCAATGGGCACACAAACCTGGTCACCTGTCACTTTTGTTTCATATTTTTTCAGTGATCAGCAGAGAGTATTATTTAGACATTTATTTGGTCAACGTTTGAGTTGAGTGAATGATCTTTGTTGGTTAATTTATTCAAGGAAACGTGTTAATATATAGATTAACATTGTATGTTTATGTTCTTTCTCCAAACCCTGCCATAAGAAACCTTAACAAAACAATGCATGGGAAATCCTGTGATTCTGAACAGTAACTACCCTCAAATGTTTTACTGTTTTTTGTATTTATTTTTTCCTCTGTGTCCTCTCTAAGTGGGAAGTGGCTGCTGATGGCAATGGCAGGACTGAGGTGTCGCTCCCTGCCTGGGTGCTCTGCCACGCCACATCTGTCCATCTGTCAGACGTACAGCCCCATCAATCAAGCAGCTGAATGCAGGTGAGTGCCAGGCACAAAGAACAGCCATTAATCACTCTGTGACATGGACACTGGTGTGCCGGGTGGAAGGCAGGGGAGGGTGTTTAAGTACTGGGATTTTTACATAGGGTTGCTTGTGTGAATGAAAGTGAGTTGTGTACATGATGCAGATACACCACGCGACCATCCAGCGTTTCCTCCATTGAGCCTACCGTAAGCTGTTTTCTGGTTGAGTTCAAATCGTACCTCTTAGGTCCAAAGAGCAGCTCCAGAGCCGATCCCTGTCGTCAGTTTAAAGCCTCTACGTGTACGAGCAAGCAAATGTATGCATCAGTGTGTGTTCTGCAAGCTTCATACAAGATGCAGGAGTTGTAAAACGTCTACTAGAATGACTGACTTCGACAGATCTGTTGTTTGTGGCGATGCAGAGGACAATATTTTCTGTGGCTGCAGGAATGAAGATGTAGAAGTACCTTTTCAAAACTAAAACTTTGCTTGAAAATAGTTGACGCAGCTGAGGATCAAATAATGATCTTGTATATTATCAAGTATTCTTTCATTTGAACATGTTTACTGTAACTCTCCACGCTGTTTGTTTTAAGAATCAGCACATCGATGCCCTTTCTGCTCAGAGCTTTTGTTTTTGTCTACTTTGCACAAGTCGACAGTGGGTCAGTTGCATCTCTGTGCTAACATAAGGTCACCCAGAGTTTGTTTCAACAAAGAGAAATACTGGAAAGGGCCGATTTAAATTGGGCAGTTGTGTGCACCTGGAATGAAGAGATGGAAAGGAGTCTCGCTCCCCCAACTGGACACACGGTTCTTTTTTAAAGCGTTTAGTTCAAGAAGTTTAGAACTATTTAAAGTGAAGAAATGTGCTTTTTATTTGCTCCTGGATGCCGGGAGGTTGTATGTATGTATTGGAAATCCATTGAAGTAATAACTGCACTCTTTGCATTACTGTAGCACAGAGCAGAGCACATTATGTGACAACCCTAAAGATGAGGATAGAGTTTTGTTTTCAACCCAAACAGCAGCAGACATTTGGTTCTTAATGCACATCTGAGAGGATGAATCTGATGGCTTTTGAGGTGTTTAACAGGACACAAAACATATTTCAACTATGGCAACTTTTTTTTCCCTATAAAACATTGGATTTGTTCCCTACATTAATCCTTCAAAGATGATTTAGAGAGAAGAGAACATGTGCCCAAATAGAACTTGCTTCATTTTAGGAGGTCTTGGGTTAAAATAGTTGGGTACTACCAGCTAAGGTTGTGTGAAGTCCTAATGAAACAGTAATCATGGATTTTTTTTGTTGTATATTTGGTCTGACAATTAGTTGAATTTAAGAGACAGATCCTCAGCTTTTGATGTGTCAGAGTTGCTCGTATCTCAAAGCGGTTGCTGTTGGATTCAGCTCGGGGAGTAGCTCCCTGCGGCGGGAATTCAGCGTACCAGCATGAAATCTATAGCAACACGTTAACTAACTCTCAAGGAGCATTATAATAATGCACCAGAGGGAATTAACATAGACAATAAAGCCCTGTGGGGTGCACTCAAACGGAGCAGAACTGATGCAGGTGGAAGGTGCATAAGGATTTTGTCGGAGTATGCAGCTGTACGCAGACGTTAGTGTGTAGAGGTCTTCATAGGGAGATGTGACAGGTGGATAACAAGACATATGAGCTGGAGTACTCTGTCACCAATAGTTTATTTATTTTTAAATGTTGTCTGTTTGCAGATTGTGGAAGACTTTTTACAAAGCATCTCCTCCAGACTTGATTTGTATGATCTGACTGGTTTAGAAATTACAAACTTGATATGAACGTCTTCGTGCATGTCCCTGGTATACACCTCAGTGACTGTCCCGTGGTCTCCCCCGGCCTCTAGCAGGAGTGTGACCTCCTCTCTTCTGGCATCAAGTCTCTTGCAGCCAATAGAAGAAGTTTGCAGACTGAAAACAAGGGATAAGCTTAGCTTTGGTGGATAAATGTAGATATTCAGTCCCCACTCACTGAGGTGAGGCGAGAGAAGACTAAATTGAGATGGATGGCTGAATTTGGCTTCTCTATGTCTGTTTTTGTTATTCCTGCTTTTGTTCTTTTGTAGTATTTGAAGCCAAATACTGGCGCAAGAAAAACAGGCCAACACTGCAGAGTTTTAAAAAGGAAATACTTTCCTCATGAAGCTGATTGGCTTTGAGTTTTGTTGCTGTGCTGTTCAACAATGGACTGTGTATTTATACGGAAAACATCAATTACTCAACATGTTTTGCATTGACTATATTAAACATTTTTTTTAAAGGAAAGCTTTCTAATATCATGGAAGAAGCATTAAGCCTGCCAACAGTCTGCTTGATCCCTTAATTGGCATTACAGTTGTACTCCCCCCATATGTTTTAATTTTACCCATTATATCGGCATTTTAAACTATTATTTTGTGATTGTACTGATGTTTTAAACAATGATCAGTGATTTTCTACTTAAACCATCTGTCCACAAGTGAATTAGAATAATAATAAAAAAAATCGTCTCTGGTCACAGTGTAATTCTTGTCATGTTGCTATTTTTTAATTCAGTTTGACTGCTGCATGTTTCACCGAGACACTGCTGGAATGCAAAGTGTGCTTGTGGATTAATTTGGTATGTGGAGAAGACAGTACTGCTGGAAAAAAATCCTTAATAAAAGATAGACACCCTCCAACCTGATGCAGTGGGTTGTAGAACAGGGGGAGAATGAAGACGAGCTTCTCGGCCAAAAATAAGAAAAGACAATAAGAGAAGACTCAACTTTGTTTTTGGACTGTTGTTGATACCTTTGTAAATCTTTAGATTTTGAACAAACGGTTTCTGTGTACACATAATGAGGGCACCGTTCAGTTTGGATTTCTTGAGGTAAAATAAAACATTTCCAAAGGTGGTACACCGATTAGCAGCACTGATTTAAACAGTAATTGCTTAATGAGAGAGGGCGGGAAATGGTTTATTCATGACATCATTTCTACTGTTGCTCACCTTACACCTCCGGACTTGGCTGGGAAGGAAAATCGAGAGAGCTTAAAAGCAAAATAAGAGAGAGAGGGAGCATAAAGAAGGATAATTTGCTATATGAATAAATAATTAAAAATAAAACATGTAGCTTAACTGTAGAATGAAACGCCCAAAGGCAATTAACTCGGGAAATGAGAGAGGGCAATTAATTTTGTTTATCAGTGATATAGAACTTTTATATGGGCCCATGAGGGTTAGAAAAGTCCCTGTTACCTGATTTTATGTGCATGTTTTATTCAGATGCACATTTGGCACTTCGTGGCCTTTGAGAATGTCCAGCTGCTAAGTATATGAATTACATGCTTTTAAAGAGAGTAACCACTCTGAGGTCCTGGCTGGAGCTGCGGGAATTTTTCTCCTTCACTGTGCAGATTTTCTTCCCTGCCAGCATCGAGTACTCTCACACTCTCTATATCTCCCTCCCTGTGTGATGATAGTAAAGGCTGCCATTAACAGCTCTGTCTTGAATGTGCCATCGACGCTTTGTGAAGCTCTCCAGTGTCACAAAAGTTCTTCAAACCCCACTTCATGTTGGCTTTTAATATTTTTAGCCTGATCTCTTTTGAGCAATTAAGTCTGTGTGCTTCCTGACCCTTAATTCTGACTGTAGACTTTGCAGCTTTGAGCCTCATTGCAGCCAACAGTAGATTAGAGGACAGATGAGTTGAAAGGGCGCATGAAGTTGAATGTGTCTGTGCTTGTGTTTGATCATCGCTGTCTTGTCTTTTCGCAGCACTCGCCTTGCTCTGTAATTGAGAAATGTATTGGAAACGTGGCAGTCTGTTCTGTAAAAGCTCCAGACTGTAACCATTTCAGCAGTTAGTGGATTTTTTTTTGTTGGAAAGGTCATATGAGGTCGCTCAGATATCAATTGCTTTTCAGTACTCATGTGCAGCAGAGGCAAGAGATCAAGATAAACACGCTCCCAGCCTATAAACTCATGGTTTTCTTGTGTATTAATACAAAGTGGTTTAGTTTTTTTTACCTTTGCTTTATATGAAGTAGCGCATATTAAATACATTTACTATATCTGTTAAAATATATATATGCTAATAAAAGACGTTAACAGAAAGGCAGCAGTTTGAGATTAGAAAGACCACACACAGAAGGATAATTATGCTGATTTTGGGTCTGATTCACTGCTCCTGACATTCATTGGCTCCGGATTTGAGCCTCGACTGAACCGATTTTTGGCACAAATTATCCCATAGTTTTTGTGGTGAACTGACAGTCTTTATGCTTCTGACTGGACTGTAGTCGCCGAAATAGACTCGAAATCCTGTAGTGCCAAAGTGTGGGAATATTGAGCAGAAACCTGCAAATGATCTTTTCTATGCAGAGAAATTGAAAGAAAAGATTCAAAAGAAGTTGTAATACAGATTGCACATACATAAGCATGACATTTCTTGAGAAATATTTTGAAAAATGTATTTTTTCAGAACTTTTTATTTTGTGTCTGTATTATGGTGGATTCTTATTTATCTTAAAGGCAGAAAATTGTGCACTCACCATCTCAAGAAAATATTTTCCTGCATTGAACAATGAAAAAAAAAAAAAGAACTGACCTTTTTCTCAAGTGGATCAAAATTAAATTCCAGCTATAATTCGGTCCTTTTACAAGATTGTACATCTTGACATTATTTGCTGAAAATTAATTTAAAGAGAAAATTTCTTGAGTGTTAACCTTCAGGGTTCCATTTTATTAAGTTGATTTAAAATTTTTTTTTTTTTTTTTTTTTTTTTTAATAAGGAATAACAATTTCTTGCTACAAAGTAAGACATACCTTGTCTTCAGAGTCCTGCAAAAAAAAATAATTATTGAATGCGTTTTTCCCTGTTTAAAACACTGGTTTAAAGACTTGAGTGGTTAAACTTTGGTCATCCTGATTTTTTTGTAGCATTAAAAGACCATCTCCTACTTCAAAGATTGTTTTGATCTCCAGAACAGGATTTTCACCTGATGAAACCAGGATAATAGACATTGCCAAAGGACTTTGGGCAGATGGCGCTCGTGGTCTGCAGCACTCTTCATCTGCTCTGAAGTTCTTTTCCTGGGAGACCAAAGATGCTCCTGGCAAGAAAACAATTCAAACCTTTTGCCCACGATGTCTCATTCAAAACCTTTCTTACTGGACAGTGCTCGATTAATTCAGCTACCTGTTAGACCAAGTTTCTGCGAGTCCTTGAAAGATTTTTGGCGAGTGGTACTCGTGGAATGAGGAAAGGCTGTCCTTCAGGGAATTGGAGAAAGGTGTCCTCAGATTTTAAAAGCTGTTATTATTCACTCATGAATGGATGCTCTTTCATCATAATCACTCAATGAATGGGCAAAACTCTTACTCATGACTGAATCTAAAAGAAACTATTTTCAACTTTTTTCTATAAAGCAGGGATGCTGCTATTACAGAAGCCTTTTACTAGTTTAGCCATGCTCGCGGATCTCATTCTAGCAGTTGGTTGCTTCGTGAAAATGAATTACTGGATAGATTGCGGCGCATCAAGCCTAATGACATTGTTGATCCTCTGACTTTTTACCCTGCTTCCACCATCAGGTTGACATTTGTAGTCCTAAATTAAATATCTTGACAGCTGTCGAATGGATTTTCATGAAATTGAAATTGACTGCAGATATTGGAGGATTAGGTCTGTCGACTTTGGTGATCCCTTAACTTTTCACCTCGCTTCATCATCTGGTAAAAATTTCAGTTTGTACAATACAACTTTCTAATCAAACAAATACCTGCAAAACAGATGGTTAATTGTGAAGGTAATTGCTGTGAGACTTTACGCAACATTTACTTTTTAGTGCTTTTCATGGCAGCACAGAGAAATCTGCAAACAGTTCAAGTGGCGACCTTCAAAGACTGGAAAGCGTCTTTTACTTTGTGGCAATTAAAGCTCTCCGAACATCACACATTACAACACACACTAAGATGAATCACAGTAGAATCAATAGATTTTTCCATTTTACCTGCAGACTGAAAAACACTTCTATTTCCCAATTACCCTGCTGCATAATCAAATGAGTGCTGTCTGTTTTTCATGAGTGTACTCCAACTCAAAAGAAACAAACAATGAAAATAAATCAAAGAAAACTTCCTGAATATCAAAGGAGCTGAAACATATTTAGTAAGCCTCTGCACTCCCAACCTAACTGCCCTCATTGATGCAGTATTTCACACAAAAATACAATAACAGCTGATGACCCAGGCCAACCACTCCACTGTCGCTGCACACAACTCCCCACTGGCTGCAGATGCATAAGGATCAGGCACAATAGAGCCTATTTGTGCTGGAGCTTTGTTCTGCGTGAGCCACATAGGAAGTCTCAGTGTCTTTAAACTGGACGATTTAATGCACAGTTTTCACATCTTGGCAGCAAGAATGTACGCGAGAGAAATCTTTCTTACTTTGTGCACACATAAAGAAACTGATTGTCCTTTGTACAGATACTGTGCAGCATCTATGCTGCACTTCGGTTCTGTACTAATCGTACAAAGCTGCAATGACTCATTGGTGAAAGTACACACCATGCATACAATGTTATTGTACCTACGCACTCAGAAAATTAATTTGTCCCTTTTTTGTTCCTCATACAAAGTGCTCCATTCAGCCTTCAGCAATTATTTTCCTCATTAACAGGCCAATGAATTCTATTTTTTTGTGAGTATTTTATTGATAAAATGTAGAAAACTGAAACCGAAGGCAACATTATTTGTCCAACCAATGATCCATAACCCAAAGAAATTAAATGCACAACGACGTAAAAGAGAAAAGCAGAAAACCTTTGAAGCCAGAATAATTAAAAGTTTGATATTTTTTGCTTGTTAAATTACTTAAACAAATAGTACACTGATGGATTCATCTGATAATTCATTAAAGAAACCGTGCAAAGTGTTGGGTAATAAGCTTTTTGGCTTTCTTGGCACGACTTAGATGAAAAGACTGATATCAGTAAATGGAGCTGGATGCAGGCGCTCAGCTTGAGAACTGGAAACGGTGGAGACTCTGTTTGTGGACACGCACAAATGAGCTTTTTGATGTCCGAAATGCCCTTCGTATCTCTGATAGCTGAATGAACTGCGGCGCGCTCCTTCTCGGCTTCCCAGCAGCCAAACAGACTTATCTCAATCACCCCCCCCCCCCCTCCATAGCCGTACAGTATTTTGACGTTTGTGGACGGTGAAAGTAAAATAGTCCCTCGTAGCTGGATACAGTGATACAGAGAGCGCAGACAAGGATCAGAGGAGTTAAATACGTACAATAATCCAAATACAAAATTCAATCTTGCACGTTTGACGATGATGAACTGCTGAAGCTATTTCCTGGTGCAAACGAGAAAGCTTGGAAGAAAGCAGTGTGGTGTATACTCTGAGTGACATGATGAGTAAAATCTGCATTATAGCCCCGTTTTGTTTTGAAACACAGCTGATTTTATTTTGTCACTTGTGTGTCGCACACTTTTTGCTTTTTGAGGGCAGCAGTGTGTGCTTGGCCTCTTTTATTTCCCAGGGGTCTTTTGTGCCTTTAGTTGCCAAAATCAGTAATGAGCCTCAGCAGGAGAGCATGTAGGTGGAGCTGTGGATGCGGGAACTGTTGCTTACCACTTTGTTGTCATCACTCATTTGGAAAATGAAAAGGCAACTCTGGCTTTAATCACCGAGCGCCACATGGTGGCAAGTTTTACACACAATATGCCACAGATACAAGCTCACATGAAGATTAAATATAATGTATAATCATGCACTTGTTCCAAAAAGATCTAGCCCTCCAGCTGTGCACCAATGACCTCTTGTCAATACTTTATTCTATATTCTTTTGAAATGTGCGGCAGCATCCCTGATGCACTGCAGAGTCCGAACAAAACAAAAGTACAGCATCAACCGTAAATGTTCACCCTCTGATCTGGAAAATATGAACAAAAGTGGCGACCTACCACCTAAAACTCACAAATAAACTGCCTCCAAAGTGACTGACAGGTCTACTGAAACACTGAGCAACATCTGAATCTAAATTATGAATGCAATCTGATGCTCATTTGTTTACCTGAGTTTTCTTGATGAACTCAGGTGTAAACAGGCTTCTGTTTTTACCAATGATCAACTGAACAATTATAAATATCATATAGTGAACAAATGTGAAACTAGTTTTTTAATAGTGCTTATAAATAAAATAATATTGTAATTTGTAGTCAACTTTTAATTGTCAGTCTTCAGACCACCGAGTTGGTCTTTGAGCTAGAAGTAAATCTGAAATGATAAACAACATTAAACAACAAATTAAATACTAGGAAGTACAGCACAGGGAGTAATAATATATACATACACCCTCCAAAGAGTGCTCCAAAAATAAAATTACTGCTGTAACTTTGAATGTTTAATTAGCCAGACAGTGACCTCAAACAACTCCTAATGGCTTATTGTATTTTATGCTTTTAATTAATTTAGATTACTTTGTAGAGAGACGTTAGATGTTAAGTATTTCTTCCATTCGGTAGAACATGTCATAAGTGATGATACTGATACTTTTACACGCAGTATATGTTGTATTCACCCACTCATAATACCATGGTAACTGCAGCAGGAAAAAAAACTCTTCGAACAAACAGAGGGATGCAAGAAAACAAGAAGCAATGCTGCTGTCCTGAGGTTGAACTCTGCAGGTCTGAACCAAATCAGTTTAGTCTAATTTCACACTGTCATTCTAAGTTGGAAGACGGAGCCATCAAACACAGCAAGGCTAATATGTTGTTTCTTCTCTAATGGCTGGCTGCTTGGCTCAGATCTAAGCGCCTTTTGAAGTTGCGCTTCCCTCGAGTTGATAAGTGTGACTAACAACCAACAGCGGGTTCCCACAGAAGAACTGCAATATTGTTAAAGTAATAGAGGTGTTATCTCACTTATGCACTTCCTACTTTACAAACGTGTGTGTGTGTGTGTGTGTGTGTGTGTGTGTGTGTGTGTGTGTGTGTGTGTGTGTGCGTGCAGGCTGGCGAAGACAAAAACTGATGGCTGTTAATATTTTTCACAGCCGCTACTCAAGAAGAAGCTTGTGGTGTTTCTTTTTTAAGCTACAGCTTGTCTCGCAGTTGCTGTTTATTGAGGAGGAATGAATTGCGCAAAAGCAGCTCTCCACCTAATGAAAATATATCAGAAATGATGACCCGAGAGCCAAACTGAATTACATGGAGCAGCATCTATCTCAGGATTTTGTGGGGTCACAGGTTATTGAACCCAGATCCTCCAGATTTAAAGTGGCTAATAAGTTTCTGGTTTCAATACTGCAGCGAAATATGATGTAAATCAAAAATGACTGCGGAGGAAATAGGCCTGGTGGAGAACCAGAGCAAAGATGGAAAGTTATTATCGATGCAACGTGGAATATTTTGGATGATATTATGCAAATCCTCATCTGGAGAAAATTGTTTCACACATTTTTTTCCTTTCTCTCTTCTGTCTGGACCTCCGCTCTCGCAGCCACAAATAAGAAACTCTTTAATAATACAACTGCCGGCTCAAACATTGTAAGGCTTCTTAACACGAGCTGATAATCCGCAGCTGAAAGTCCTAAATATACATAGTTCCAGAAAAACACGAGCTACGCTGTCATTATTTTTAGACTGGTTTTTTGTTATGGTTGAACTTTATTTTTGTGACGCTGATCTGCCAATAATTTGCTCATACTTAAGTTTAACCTGTGAAGAACAGCTACTGTATGTATCATGACTCATCAGTCTTATTTTTCTACAAAACGACTTAAGAAGGATTAATGGACATGGACAGATATAAGAATACAAAAGAACACAGATAAAGTAAGTGGGAAGCAACTCTGGTCAACCATTAGGCAAACTCTTTCAAATGCCAAACAATAAGTTAGGAAGCAAAAAAATATATATAAATGTCAAAACAAGTGTGCAAATCTTACCCCTTAAGTGTTTTTAGTATTTTGTTTTCATTTAATTTCTTCAATCTTTGTCTTGTTTTCAAAACTGGGACCGACTAAAACACGATAAACAGCCAAGTATGCAGCCTTGAAGCATATTAAGAATTTTATATTTTATTTGGAACTGGCAGATTATGAGACTGCAGTTTAGGCATAAAAATATAAATAATAAAATCTGAATACGTGTTAAGAACCTTTATTAGTCCGGACAGACTTTTCATGAACGTCATCGAGCTAATGCTGAAGATATATATCTTGAATATATAAATGTAAGGTTGTCTAGAAATTACATTTATATTCTAGTTTCACCAGCAAATGTATCTGGGTAGAAAGGCAGTTCTGTCTGGATTATGCTTGCATCAACATAATAATGAAACGGCCTGGTGAAGAGCAAAATCAATCAAATTGAATGAAACATTTTCTTTAAGTTTGAAGTAAAACCAAAATCTTTTACCAACCCTAACCAAAGTGCTTTTGGTGCCTCAGCCTAACCTGGTGCAGGCAAACCAAGGTCGGTGGGGTCAAAGTCCTGCACCTTGTACGCCCACCTTCCCAAAACCCTCAGACAAACATAGCATTTCCCCATCAGGAAAAAACCCCCAAAAAAACCACATATCTCTTCATGTAATCCAGGCAGAAATTACCATTAAAATGTACCTGGTAAAACAGATGAGTATATAAATGTATTATCTTGGAGGCAAAGTTGCCATAATCATGCCATAAATAGGATAAAACACATTAGTGAAAACTTTTTCTTTGTTTTTAAGATCTCGTTCAAATTGTACAAATTCAAATCTTCATATTCTCTTATTAGTTAAAAAAAAAAAGATGGTCGTGACGTGAGGTGGTTCTGGGCTGCATTTACTGCAGAGTTTAAGCGACAGGTGTAAGTCGAGCCTCTGGCAAGGCTTAGCCCTCCAGACACATTTAAAATAATACTTACTGACTTTTTAAATGACTAGTTAATACTCTTTATCCAGTTCTGCAGCTTTTTCACTGTAGGCTCCTCTGATTAGCTGCTTGTCTCGGGCCGCCCGTCATCAGCTCGCATGTTTGGTTGGAGTGGACGAGGCTGGAGGATCACATCCCCTGCCAGAGTCTGTTGACTATGATTAATGACTGAGAGGGAGGTTAAAACAGTGATTACACACCAGCTGGCGTGCCTCCACTTTTAACATCAGCCCCTCTTCACATGTTTCTGGGGTGGGGGTAACTCTAGCTCTCATCCTGTTGTGAACTGTAAAGAGAGGAAAGGAGGGAAGGTGAGATGGTAGGACTGACGGAAAAAAATAATCTCTGCTCAAACAGCAATTGTCCAATCAGAGGAATGGAATAAACGCTGCATTTATCTGTTACCTGTAATTGTTAACATGTGGTTTACCAGCTTTCTGCATTGTCGGAAATAATGCAATGATCTCATGTATAAAAACACAGATTTACTGCATTATTTGTGCTGTAAAGCATCAGAGCTCAACATAAAGAAGTACATTTGTGAGAATTGAGAGGAGGCCACTTGACTAAGCTTTTCCATAATTAGCTTTGCTCGCTTGTTTCAGTTAAACTTGATCAGTGTGATTTATATTTCCCACATCGGCGCCGGCGTCTGGCCCCTGTTCCCATGGCAACCGTATTTCTAGCCAGTCATTTATCTCCGTGCTCATTCAAATCTTCCCAAATCATTTTGGCCATTTACAGATCACAGGTTGTCGGGGAAATAAGTCAGAAGGATCCAGACCTGTTTCAGGCGCACTCAAAGGCTCCTTTGTGTTGCATTGTGATGACAGTCGGTCGACACAATGCCGGCTCAGTGATCCAAGTCAGTGCGGTCATCTTGGGTTTTGTCATGCTGTATAGCTCTCTCTAAAAGAAATTACATTTTCAGGTGTGACTCGGACAAAACAGAAAATCAAAGCCGATGTCCTAAAACAGTTTCCACATAAACCTAAATATATTTACTGAGCATGGCATTTAATTCATAACATTACAACATTTTACAAAATTATCTTTAATCATCTGTTATGATAACTGACTGTGGGTTCACAGTTGGCTGCAGTCACCTGCGCCTCAGCAGGTATAAGCTTCTGTGAATAATTAAAATGTCATCTCTAAACTGGATTGAAAAAAAAAAAAAATCACAGAAATCAATATAAATGCTGATTCAAGAGAGACGATAGAGAGCGAAGCCGGCCACCGCGAATGAATTCACATCATGTCCCTCCAACTGCTCCTCTTCCTCCGCCTGTGATTTACACAAGTGCGAAACGTATGAGCTGAGGAGGAGCCGGGAACAACAGCATAACAAGAGTTTGACAGTCACTCCCTCCCTCCTCCTCTGCACCCATCCTGCCACCCCCCATCCTCCCCCTCCTCTGGTCATCCTCAGAGGAGTTGTCCCCTGCCCAGTGGCATGTGGATATGTATAATGGAGATGGATGGTGGCTGGCTCTGCCACACTGTGGAACAGACGGACTCCTCCCTAAACGCCTGTCTGCCAGCCTCCATCAGTCTCCGTCCGACAGCCCGCCGGAATAAAGCCCAGGCTCGATATTGGCCCGCTCAGGTGTGTGTGTGTGTGTGTGTGTGTGTGTGTGTGTGTGTGTGTGTGTGTGTGTGTGTGTGTGTGTGTGCACTCCTTTTTTTTTTCTTTTTTTTTTTCCAAAACACTTCAAAAGCACGTTATTAACATATTTTGTGTCGCAGAGTTGACTTGAAACATGGGTGAAAATGACAGCCCCTTCTTGAGAGCTCTTTCAAGAGCACGTTCGGAAACTGTGTTTGGACTTTCTCAGTTCTCTTAGTGCTGACTTCTTGTCAAATTTTGGAGGTGAGTCAAGCAACAAAATTTAACATGCATAAGAAGTAATGTCAGAGCAATCCAGAGGGGAAAACTGCAGCTAGCTCCCATTCCTAAAAGTATTTTTCTAAATCCTCTGGGAGGTTGCAAAGCTACTGTCACTCTCCTCCTATACCTTTTTTTCTTGCTCTTCAGCTACTTTCCTAAACCTGTAGCTCATATATACGATGATGTGTGTTTAATATGGGTGTCTACAGAGGTTGCATTGTTTCCTGGCTCCTGATTTGTTTGCGCCTTTTGTGTTCTCTCTGTCTGATTGGGTTCATACCAGATGCTCTGAAGTTCAGTCACTATGTGATCCAAGTGCTGACACTCAGTCTTGTTTAATTACGCTACTGGATCAATACACACTTTGATTTCACCCCTGTTTTTTTCCTGCCTGGAGTGCCATCTGTTCACCATTGACTGAAGCAAGACCAGTACAACCTTACTTGGATGCTCTGAAATACCCATTAAAAATCCATTAAGACAGCAGCAGAAGACAGGAGGACAACAGTTTTTAGTTTAGTATCTAAAATAGCATTTCAACAAATATTACATATTTTTAATAACAATAGATTCATAACTATGAAACCTGCTGCAATAATGAATTCAAACTGATGTAAACAAGTCAGTGTTTTTCATGATTATTGGGCTAAAAAGTAAACAAGAACCTAAAGGGTAATAAAATTCCGCTTAAAGAAATAATCCATCAATGCTGATATTTAGTCACACATTGTTGAAAACAGCTGTTGATAATATACATATTTGTATCCCCATTTGTTTACTTCTTCCTCTGTTACTCTTCCAATTGGACAAAGAGAGTGACTCAACATTGAAGTACCAGGCTGGTGTTTTTCTTTTTGCAGATTTGGGTGCACATTCCTTCACATAATTATATCAATTATAGCCAACGCACGGAAAAGAACAGTTCCACACAACATGTTTTAGAGAGATCATAAAAGCTGTGTACTTTTTTTGAACACTGTTTGTAGCGGCCTTGAGCCTGCAGACTTGTTTGTTTCACCCAGCTGTTCACTCCTTTAAGTAAAAGCCAGTCAGAATAGAGAGAACTGCATTTCATTTTATTCTCCACTGAAGGTTTTGTTGAGTTTATTACTGCTGTCAGGCACTTTTCCTGCCGTTTACAAACCGATTGTGTTAATGTGGTGAGATATAGGAGTGGGTGGTGGAGATCACTGGTACTCCAGGTACTTCCTGCCTGTGCTTTAGCTACTGACTGACTGGCTAATTAGTCAAAATTAGCTGTGAATGAAAGTACCAGCTGTTAAACATTAAACTGTGCAATTTGTACGTGTGCAGCCAATTTGCACATCAGGCGTGTTTGCGCATTTTTGCACACATGAGAAAAGAGTTTTAGAGGATTTTAAAGTAGAGGAGCGAGCAAACCACAGGCGGATAGATGCTGTTCCACCTGCTGAGCGCTGCAGTGGGGGTGGAGCTGAATGGCATTGTGGGAAATATAAGCTGTTTCTAACTAATGCGCTTGAAAGTAAAGATGGTTGAAGACAAGTTTGAGCATGAAATCGTCAATTATAACCACTTAAATGCATTTAATAGCTCTGATTAGTAACATTTTTTTATTAATAACTGAATGAAAATGCTTCTTCTTTAGATACTGTATATTTAGAAATGAGAGCGGTGAGATGCCGAGGGACGAATGTACGGTTTTTCCTGTCAGTGTCTGCCGGACAAAGACTGTAGTTTATATATAAAAAACAAACCAAAAACAAACTCTCCGCCTGAGGATAGAAAATAAAATCAAGCAGTGAAGAGAGTGTGTTTGTGTGAGTGAAAGAGAGCCTCAAACAGAGAGAATACATGAGGAGTAAAAAAAAAAAAAAGGAGCCACATGTGACTTATTAGACTGGTTTTCTTGGGACTGGAGTGAGACACAGGCCAATAAAAATGCTGTCTCTTCTCTGGGACGATCCCGGGGTTGATGGAGCTGACAGGCCGCCTCTCGCTCTGCGGTTCCCGTTTTGGAGCGAAGACAACTGGTTTCTGTGGCTGTATTCAGCCGTCCTGGCTCATCACTCTCAGACACCCCGTACACAGATAGGTTCTGCTGTGTCACTGGTGGATGAGCAGCCGCTCTCTTAAACACAGAGCTGGTGGTGAGCACCTGAAGGAGCTGTGACAGTAATGCAAACACTACAGCCAGATCCTGCCAGCAAATTTAGTTAATAGAAGGAAGAGAAGAGAGAAGGAGAATTTTTTGGGAATTTATTTATTGTTCATGAACTTTCTAGGGTTTAAGGTGGATATGTGGACCTTCTCAGTCCATATATTATATGTCGAGGGTATCCGTTCCTTATTTATGCATTGGCATGTTATCACCTTTCGTGCCGATTTAAACATGCAGAAGACATTTTGCAACATTAGCATTAATTTGTATTTGTGTTTCTGGCTGCATCATACATCATGAATCTATGTCTTTAATCTCTGTTCAGGCTCTGCCAAGTCTTAAGAAAGATGTCCGTCTCTTTAGGAACTAAAAGGTCCACTGTATTCACCAGCCAGTTACCAACTGTGTCGGCTGAAGATGTCACAAAATGATTCATCAAGTCTCGGCCTGGTTTTCAAGACATAACGGGAAGCTGTCTGGTAATGCTCGTGTTCATCCCCACAGTGAACCCTTTACATTACACTCGAGTCATTAGAGCCCTTTTCATTGTAGACATATCGATCGATGTAGTTTGAAAAGAGGTCACATTACTGTTTACATTTTCGTTAATCGCTTAATTTCCATGAACTCCGAAGTCGACACGCACCAACGCCTTCTGTTTTATTCACCGCCTGTGTTAAAATGACGTAGAAAGCAAACTAACAAGCCTCCTCGCCGAGATAATGCAACCTCGTCTCTTCTCTGACGTTGATCTTCCCTCCCCAAATTGTGGTTAAGATTGCAACCGCCTTCTGTGGCTCAGGGTTTAAATTACCGACAAAGTCAAGGTCGGTTCCCCAGCTGTTCTGTAGCTTTTGAGAATATCACATGGGTTTCTTCAGCAGATGGGGTTTACCCTGATTTCATAAAATTGTAGTTCAATATTCTGTTTAATTTTTTTGATATCACACAAGTGAGACCAGTGGACTGATTGAAGTTGTCCCTCTCTGTCACAGGATCTCTGGATTGTATTGGAGTTCAGGCGGTGATCTCGATGTCAAAGCTCTCATGGAAAATTGGATCCAACTTTAGTGGTCCTTAACTAGCGTTTCTGTATCATCCATCAAGCTCAAAAATGCATCATCATCTCTGTAGAGCGCTGCGTTTCAACTAAATATGTTTCCTGTAGTTTACAGATCTGATGTGTTCCCTAAATTACACAATTTTACACTCAGCCTTTCTGCAGTGTTTCTTCAGTGATTTCATTTCTAGACAGTTGGGCCATCGATGTTTGAAAAATACATTTTGTGATTAAAAACGCCATCATCCGTTATTATCTTGTTAAGCTGCCTGTTGTTTTTTTTTTTAGGGAATTTCCATCATATACAATGTCTTTTAGTCATTTAGATCAGTTTGCAGAATTTGAAGCGCTTCCTTTGTGTCTTTTGTGCTTAGTTTGGATACAAAAACATCCTGTGTCAGGATTTCATTTTCTTACTCGAGCTTATCTGCTGTTTTGACAGCATTTGGTTCAGACTTTTGCTGTTTGGAAGATTTTATGGAAATGTTACCAAGTCTAACCTATTAAGACTCTGTTGGTAATTTGTGTGTGCGAAAGTGACTTCTTCAGATTTATTTGTTTCTCATTTAGTGAGTTTTAATTCATTTAATTCAAGAACAATAACCTAAAACCCAAAATAATTTCACGCAGTACGATCTCTTTTTATTTTTTGGATGTTAGAAACAGAGGTATTACCATTTCACTGTACTTGTTACACATGAAGAAATAATAAAAAAAAAATTCTCAATTACAACCACCCTCAACTCTTCAAAACCTCTCCAAATTATGCATATTAGAACTTCTCATTCAGGCCCACGCAGCTACTTGACTCGGTTTCATCACAATTCCACACATTTGATTATACGGTAATTGCTATTGTAATTGCATACAAAAAATGTGACAAAAGTAAAATTTTCTCGAGATCTAAACTCTCCACATCTGTAAAAAATGACTTCTTTGTTCTTGTCCTACCACATTATGTGACTAATTCACAACTATAACTGTCATAAAACATGTTTACACATGTTGACTGATTTGTCTCAATGCTAACAGTTTAGGGAATTGAGCCATTCGGCAGAGCAGGGTCGTAACCGGATTTAAGGGAATATCTTGGAAAAAATTTAATATAATACTCATAATTACGTTTTTAGATGTGTATAATCACCTGAAACTAAGAATCGCTGTGTGTTCTTGTGCCTTTAAATGAGCCCTATATTTCCATGTCGGGAGCAGGTCCTCTTCCCTGGAGCCCTGGAAAAACAATTTTGGGCTGTATGTTGACTTCAGACATTTACAAAGTATATTTAATGAACTGTGACAGAATAGGGTTATGTACACAGTGGAAAAACGCAAAACTGAAAAATTTAATGGAATTTAACCAAACCAAGCATGACACTTAATGGTCACCATAAAAACACTAGTGGATTAAATGGATGTTTTATATCTCCCTGTTGGAGCAGCCCTATGTAACTGTACGAGCGTGTTATGATTCGTGCAAAGACAGTTTTCACTGCGTCAACGTCACCAGCAAGGAGAAAGACAGACGATGCTTAAAAAACTGGACTCGTAAGTAAATAGGGGAGATTACACTGGTTGCTAAACTCTCCACGGGGAAAATGTTAAGCAGATCCAATGGATGAAGTAATTCAATTTGAGCCCCTGAATAATAGCATCATTTGCCATGGAATTAGCATCCGCCACTATCAATCAGCACGGTGAAAGACTAACACGAGCTGCGCCCACCAAGGACGCAGGCTTTCTGTGAAATTCAACTAATTTATCAGGTTAACTTGACTCACAGCAGTAAAATGTGAAAGTAGTTCTGCGTTTTTTTTTTTTTTTTTATAATGAAGGCATTTTCCAGGTTGTAGTTACTTTCAAAAAAGTAAATGTTGGTCATTGTTTTAGTTGTCTATCAAACCCTGAAGCCCTCAGCCCATAATGTCAGTATGACCCCCGGAAAAATAAAAATGAATTTACAGAGGTTTCCAGACATTTCAAAGACAGAAGAAAAATGAAACCTGAGTGGGAAAAATATAGTTGGTCTTAGCTTTAAGTCTGCGGATTGAATGCAATGCAAAAATAAATATAGTGATTGCAGGTTGCTGTCCTTGATATTTCATTTGTTCTTTGGGCTTTAAGTTATGTAAAAACTAAAAAAATGAATTCTGTTCACAAGTTAAGCTGTCAAGAGAGTATGAAGTATGAAAACAAGTCATGTATGAACACCATACTCCATTCACTGAGGAAAACCTTTTACTAAGTTGAAGCCCTTGAGATACAATTTCTTTTTTCCAAATATGTATTTTATTAATGTTCACTCTCACTATTGTTCCCAAGGTCAAGAGCAAACTTTCATGTCAATAAAGCAGATCAGTGAAAGAACAAACTCTTCAGTCATGAACAGGGTTGTCACTTAGAGACCATGTATGATATCTGATTATTCCTGCTGTGCTGCCATGATCTGTATGTCACTCTTCTAAGATGTTGCTGTCATGTGTTTGGTGTTTTCAAAGGGTCGTGTTTGATGTTGACGAGGCAAACTCTTGATGTGATTTCTGATAAATTGAAAATTTCTCTCCCGGCTCTACAAATTGGTACCCTTTCAGTGGTGAAAATTTAACAAATTAGATGGTGCCGAATGCATTCAAAGAAGCGGAAGACATGTTCCTTTGTATAGAACTTATTTAATTGTGGAGAATGCAGAGTTGACAGACGTCTCAACTCAAGGCCATTATTAGTGCCACTTCTTCCGGAGAACAAACTACTGAGCATTGAACGGCTCTGTTTTCGCCGCGTCCTTTTGAATTAAATAAAATCTAAAAGCATGAAGGAACATGCACTTTGATTTATTATTTTTTGCAGTGGAGACCACATTGTCAAATTTTTTCCCAGTGTCCCATTTTGCTCTAACATACTAATTCTCAGAACAAATTAACTTTGTAAACTGGACCAATTTGCAGGCCAATTGATAACACAATATTGTTGCTTGATGTCACAACAAGGCTGACAATTTGTTCCAGTTGTGACACTTCGCAACAGAACTTTCTAGATTAATAAATGCAGATGAAAGTGGAAAGGAGAGAAAAAGGAGAAACTGCCAGTGGGCTGTAGTTATGCTGCAGCTTACCTTGGCTTTCTAAGCTCAAATATTGTTTGCCTTCGAGTGTCACAATATGCTTTTTTGAGGCTTACCTCCTTCTTTCATCTATTATCAGCAGCTTTTATAGCAACTACAGAAGAGAGAAACCATGCAGCTCCTTTTGAAAAAAAAAAAATCCTCTCACATGTCAGCAACTAAGCGGAAATCAAAAACAAGAGTTTAGTATTTTTGTTCTTTGGTGCAGTTTCTGTCACGGGGCAGGATTGTACTTTTGTGTGCGAGGGCACGCACTAAGGACAGAGTTTGTTGTCTTATTCACCAAAGAAAAGGCAGTGTTGTGTCGAAGCTTGCTTTGAGATGACCGGGTCAACCTTATCACTGACTGAGACTGGCAAAACGTCAAAACACTCCTCCCCCCCCAATCCGCTTAGCAGGAGGAGGATCAGCACTTGTAAAATGACCGGCAGTGCCCTAAGCACGATTTTTCAGGACTCGGCAAAAAAGCGGCTTACCAAAAAACAACTGATGTTCAAAGGAGTTAATCATTACCAGCGTAGGTTTGAGGATTTTTGGATTTGCTAACTTTTAATCATTTTAAGTCGTGTGCCACGAGAAAAAGGTCTGGTTTCAGTATTTTCTGCTAGAAGTCGACATTTGGAGCTGATGGAGGATGGCTGGATGCTGTGCAGCCCAGTGGGGCGTCCACAGGCTTGTGACCCAGACTTGACCAGCAGTTTCTGTCAAAAGAAAAATGCTTACACATGCCCTTGTGGCCAGACAGCTTCTCCAACATTGTCCAAATTATTCCCTCGCTCTCTGAGGGTAAAATAGTGAAAAACATCTGCTTTTGAGGCGGAGTTGCTTACTGTTAGCTTATCATTTTGTTCCACTTGCCAGTCAAAAGTTATCCTGGCTGACGCTTCTCCAGTCTTTGCCATGACAGGAATCCGATCATCCATGAACTAAGGCATGGCTAAATACAAAAAAAAAAGAAAAAGAAGAAAGTACAGCCTTTGGGTGAAACGGTTGCCAAGTAAGTCTTGGAGAGCGATCTGACAACGAAGCTTCCACATCCACAGGGCTGTTATTTCCACAGCAGACGAGTAGCGATGGTGTAAACAGTAGAAACCATCTTTGTTGAAGCCTTGTGGCTCTATTTGTGATTATCCAGATTGAACAATTTGCGGTCACAAGTCAACAAGTTTTGTTGTATTTTCGGGTGAAGTTGGGGTAAAACGATGAGATAAAAACAGTTGGATTAAAGCCGGGGTCACAGAAGCGGAAGGCAAACCTTTCTTTTTGCTTTCTGTGTGAGAAACGTTTCAGCCGGTTGACAGGGGCAAAGGGATTTTTGGAAAGGGATAAGAAAATGCTATGGTTTGCAAACTGTGGACTACTGTGTGTTTTGAACTAACACTTCGTCAAAGTGAGCGTGAAGCTCCATCTCCACATAAGGTAATGGCTTGAATATATAAACTTGTTTTTCATTAATATTTCAGCTGAGTTTCAGTGGCCCAGGTCTCTCAATTATTAAGATAGTGTTAGTTATTGAGGGGGAGACCACACCGCTTACAAAAGGGAGGGTTTAAAAAATAAAAAGTAAATCTCAGGCTTTCACCCACTGATTCCATATCATAAACACGAGACAAGTGTTTATATTTAAGTTGTGTGATATAGGTGCAGCCGACTATTTCCTCACTCACATTAAAAAGTAACAGAAATGAGCTCTCACACCGTCACACATCTAATTAACCCCTCCAGGGTTAATTCAATTTTGCAAAAGCTTACTGAAATGGAATTGTTTTCTTGCACTCGAAAATACACTTTTGCTCGAGTGAGTGTTTGCTCCATGTCACACTCCTGAAGTTATTTTAAGTCTCATCCGCAAGAAGGAACATCGAAAGCTGTCTTTGCAAACGAGTTGCATTGTGACTCCTGATTGGAAATGACTTGCTGAGCAAAAGCTGTTAGAAATGCTGTTTATGCATGAATTTGTAATCTTCGGACTGCACCGAAGAGGATCCAGGGCTGCTTCATAATTCAGCAATGATTTTATAAATGGAAGACACATATTTGGTATGCTAGTGGTGGGGCTTTAGGGATGGCAATATTGGTTTTGTTCAGTCAGTGAACCGCTTTGCTTCAGGCTGAAATGCCCTGACTACTTTTGAATGTATGCGGTTTGGTGCAGACGTTCATGTGCCCATTTGGAGGAAGTATACAAACTTTTGTGATTCTGGGAATTCAAATCGAGAGAATCAGAATTAGGGCAGAATTTCAGTGTGTCGAATACTGTGGTTCAGCTGTGCTTTGTGCTAACTAGCAAACATTATAACATATTAATACATGTAAACATCGGTAACATTAAGCAATACTGGCATGCTGAACTGATAGCATTGTCATCGAGATGATTTTACAATGCGAAACTAAGTGGGTGAACATGGAAAACATACCTGCGAAACATCAGCATGATTACATTTACATAGTATGGCTGTCACGTTGAAAGAAAGGTAATAATGTGACAGGTAAGCGATAGAAAGATGGCAGCTGACAGTTTTCTCAGGCTTTGGTTTCTGCGTCTTACTCATTACTGAGTTTTCCATCTGGCTTAATTAAGAAAGTCAATTCTATTTATCAATATAGCATATTTTGGATATAATCCAGTTCCCCAAAGCGTTGCACAAGATCATAGACTTGAAACATTAATGACAAAATGAGCAATAAAACATCGGACATACATAAAGACTACCTAATGCTAAAAAAAAAAAAAGAATTATTAAGATTAATTAGAGAATATTAATATGTTTTTAATTGGATTTTGAATACTGTTAATGCTGTTGATGACCTGATCTGGACAAACAAAACAATATATTACATTTTAGCATGTTTTCTTTAACAGTGGACTTTGGTGAAGGTGATTGAATGGGATTGTGTTTGCTCTTACTTCCTCACTTTCACAGTAATGTAACTTTACCAGTCTCAATTAGGACCTGGATGTCAATGGTTTTCACAACTGGAAATTATATGATGCTCAAAGGACTGCTGTCACCAAATTACAGCCACACAAAGCTGCAAGCATGGCTGCAGACTTTCTCTGATTGTTCTCTGCAGTAGCTGTAAAACTGAATACAATGTGAGGATGTGGATGTAATACAGAAGTGCCAAAAGGTGTAATTTGATTTTCATCAGGATAGAAATTTTGTGTTTGTGGTAACAGGTGTTCTGAGAGTTATATCTAAAAAGATGAGTCAGTGTGAGATCTACAAAAACAAACAATGCTGAAATCATATTGCTCTGCCTCTGCACAAAGCTTTAAAGCTGCTTCTTAGCCACAGTGCTGCTGAGACACTTGGATGGCGCTTTCTTGTAAAATGAGGTGTAATTACCGGTGTCGCACTGACCTGTGGCACAAATGACACACTAATTAGAAATAATTGGAGCTATGCAGATTGAACAACTTGGCAAAAACAAGTGCTTTTGTTTACATTAACAATATGAGAGTCAACGGCCTGCCTTTGTGCCAGGTAACTTGGGGAAGTCATCCAGGTATTCTGTTCGCTGTGACGATGGTATTTTGCAAATGCATTGTCATTACCGGTTTTGACCTTTTGCAGGCAGGCAGAAAAAGGTTGTGTAGGGTTGTAGAGAAGACTCTCTGGGATTTGGTGTCTCACTCAAGGACATTTAAGCATCATGTTTTCTGAAAGTGTGGTTGAACCAGAACTTTTCTGCATAAACCTGCATTACTAGGCAGAACTTGTTTTATTTCAGTCAGCATTTTTGGAATATTTAAAGATAAAAGGCTTGACATAATGTTGTTTTTGTCCAAAATGTGGCCTTGGGTAAAAGTTAGACCTTCAGTCACACAAAGAAAAACAGCAGGTAGGAGTTAAAAAAGCAGACTGACTAGAAAATAAATCAACACAAGCACATTTTACATTTTAATCAAAATAAACGCCATTCTGCGTATATTCTGGAACCTATGGGAGTGAAAGGAAATCCATCTATAGCAGAATTAATGGGTTATTTTTAAAATCTTAGCCTAGATTTGCAAACATGAGCGCCGGAGCCAAGAAATCATCAAAAGGAAAAAAAAAAAAATACTGGAGCTGCTCTTCTGTGCTGTCAGAGGAAAGCAGACCCAACTTTTGTGGATACAGTGCATGTGCCTGAGGAGATATTACAGGGATGTGAGCAGATTTTCTGGAGAAAATAAGAACTGGTGGCTGTATAAAGAAAAAACTCATTTGGATGGAGGAGCTGAAACATTCAGAGGGTTCATAAAGTCAATCTGTGACTCATCTTAACATTTCCTTCAAGGGAAAGAATGTATAGTCTGCTGTGCTTACTATAAGAAAAGCATATTTCACAGGTAAATAACAGATGTTCAGGCTGTGTTTTTCGGCCCACATTAATATTATTGTAACACGTTGCTAGGCAACATTTGACATTTGTCCCTCTTCATATCCTTCTACCCAGAATACCCACTACATATAATTGCAATAGTTTGGTTATAATTTGCACCAATAAACTTAATCTTAGCCCCGTCTGGTATCTACATCTATGAATAGCACTGCTCTCCCTTTTTTTTTTTTTTCTTTCTTTTTTGGGTGACATTTATAAAAGTTTTATTGCGGCAATATAAAACATTACATGTCACGCCTTCATGAATCATTTGTATCATGGATCATTGCTTCAGAGCCAAACCAGAGACCCGAGCGCTAACGGGGGAGGCAAATGGGAAGCGAGTCTCCATCTTCAGCGGGTCTCTGCGTTTCCGTTTGTGACAGACACATCAAGTGGTGAAGATGATGAAACGGAAAATACTTCTTACACAATTAGCATTTTTGAAATTAATGAGTATGACTAGCTTGTGTACCTCTGAGGATCTGACATTTATCAAGAGGTCCAGATGAGAGCAGGAAAATAGAAATGTGGTCTCTCGTGAAGAATTCGTGATTGATTTATGTTTTTTTGCAGGACCAGGAAAGGTCATGCAAGGTTGTTTGTAACGGTGAAGGTTAAAGTTCAGAAAATGAATGAGTGTCTTCTCAGATTGAACAAATAGGTTTCGTGTGAGCGCAACACATTTACAAAATGAGTTAAGACTCACATTTAGTTGACGACAATAATAAACTGTACATAAGTGACAGTGTTATACATTAATGCTAAATAAACTAGAAAGTGGCCATTTGTAAATCCAAATAGCCTGAAGCCACATGCAGATTGAGACAACCTTCCTGCGCACAGCAGGAGGAACATATTCAGTCTGTTTTGCATCTCTTTTTGCAGTCTACTTTCATGAAGTGGTTTTGCATCTCTTTGGTTGCTTTAGTTGTGTCTTTGTGGTGGTTATGCTGCTCTTGTAGTTGCCTTACATCAATTTCTTTTTGGTCACTGTGTGTCTCATTGTAGTCATTTTACTTCTCTTTATTATCATTATGCATCTCTTTGTGGTTGTTGTGTGCCATTTTTTATTTATTTTTTTTACAGCTATTTTGGTTGTTTTTTTGCTTTACTGTGGCTGTGTAGCATCTTTTTGAGGTTGTTTAGCATGTTTTTGTGGCCATTTCCGTTCTCCTTGAAGTTGTTCTGTGTCTCTTTGTGGTTACTTGATCAAGTTTCCAACATGAACGGTTATTTGCCAGTGGCCCAGGTTGAGGGTTCCTGGTCCTCCACCCAGTAGAGCTGCACATCCATCCATGACATAACCAAAGCAATGACATACAATTTGACTCTGTGTGTACACATTTTTGTCACACTCTCACTATTAACCCCTGTTCAAGAGCTTTTTGCCATGAGGCTTCCTACATTTGCTGTTGTCTCTTTATCATTCAAAAGCACATTCTGTATTTGATCAGATGTGACAGCACGATACTGTCAGTCAAAGTGAGTGATGATTAAAATGATGCAGTATTTCGTAGAGGCCTCCCACGTGTCTTTGCACATGACGAAATGAAATTACCTCGACCTGATTAGGACATGTTGTCGTCTCATGTTTCACACTAAAAATAAAACGTCCTGAAGTATCTCAGCAGAGTAATATGGTCATATAAATGACAGACAACCTCGTATGAGAGAATCAGCATCAGCTCTGAACGAGAGTGGGAAGAAGAAGAAGAAAAAAAAACTCCCTCATTGCTGAACTTTATCCTCCCGGTTCTGTCTGATGTGTATCAGCTGCTCCGTGGAGAGTAAGGCTAGCGAGGAAAACGTTTAGGGGGAAACTACGAGATTCGATTTAGATTGTCGGCCTCCAAACTGCATCCCCAATGCCTTTATTACATGAATGGAAAGGAGCACGCTTTGCACACAATTACCTTTCCAGTTGAGTGTTTGATGACCTAAAATCCATTGAGGCGGGATTAACTTCAATATCGCTACATGAAAAGCAACACCGGTGTCCCAGTTGAAACAAACATGGCTTCATTTTTGATTTTTGAAACACTGCAGTCGCTCCAGTATTTAGTTCTCATCAAGATGCACGGTATAAAAGTAGGAGAGATGGATTGAAATCCTTGGAGGAAACAAGAAATGTACTTTCTGAGGAAAAACTAGGCTTTGATTTTGAAAACGTCAGATATTTTAGTGGAATATGACGGGGGTGGCCGTCGTCACCTCTGTCCCAAAGGAAAAGAGGTGTTTCCTGCTCATTTACGCTGCAATTGGAGTTTAATGCCAACATGTTTACAATGACAGTCGTAGTGTGCTGGTGTTCAGGAAGTACAGTATAACGCTCATCATCGTAGTTCAGCATGTTAGCATGCTTCAGTGTGAGCTCATGTCTGTGCTGCTGGGATGTCCTTGAGCCAGAAAATGAGTGCCTACAGGCTGACCATGACCTCTGACCTCAAACATGAAGAGAATTTCTTTACTGCTATCAGGGGGACACAGCATCACCACATCATTATCAGTATATGTCGTGTAATAATGTTTATATTCTATTGATTTGGAACAGCAGTATGTTCAGAGATGTATTAGAAATAAATAATTTGACAAAAAGGAACCATTTTTAATGAACAAAAAAATAAAATATTCATGTTCTCAAAGTCACTCAGGAGTGGAGTCTTTAATGAAATACTAGTTCGAGTGCAACGGCTGCCTTTTTTATTTGATCGTTGTGGTTGAAATGTCTTATAATGGATATAGTGCTGGTAACAGTAACTTTCCAGGTTTTTTTTAAATCACTCTGCTCATTTGTTTCCACTGAGATGGATGATATTCCTCGGAAAACCTTCACCCCTACTCCTCTCCCCGTTTTCTTTTTTTTTTTTTAAACTGGACTCGAGCAAATTATTAATGTGGCTTTTTAAAATTCAGTGCAAACACGATAGGCCTTTATTGGTACAATCTTTATTGACAAAACACCCTGAATATTAATCTTCCACTAAAACTAGCAGGAACCAAAAAAAAAAACATTTTAAATGTTATTGAGGCAATTTTACTTCAATTTTTCATCATATTCGAACTGTGGATGTTGAAGTGTGCGTGTGTGTACCCGTTGATATCCAAATGAGTCATAACTCACGAGTCTCATTAAAAATGAATGAGTGTGTGACAGGCCTTGGGGAAAAAACTGGGGAAGAAGAGGACTTGTGGATTTGAGGTAATTGGGCACCAGGCTACCTGCTAGAAACCAACTTCTTCCCCCGAAGACTTGTATTGACAAGTAACCCAAGCGATTACATGGCCGTGTTTTGAATCACATTCTCACCTCACCCACGGTGCTGAAAAAGTCCCAGCATGGTCTGCAGCTTAGATGTAATTCTCCACAACTCTTGCATGTTTGAGTTGTGCTGGGTTTTATGCCCTCAATTTAAAGCCAAATGAGGCTTTGGTTGCATCAAATTTGGATCCTTTATATTGCTTTGAGATTACCGAGATTATTTCACAGCAGGGTGCAGCCATGAATTAATTAATTTCCATAGAAAGGGTTTACAAAATGGTGCTTTCACTGCAAAGACATTATAGTAACTCAAAAGAAAAGAAATCTGAAACCATTTCAAAAATCGTATTAATCTACCACTTATCAGATTGTCTCTCTTGCTAATTCTCAGTTTCACTTTTCCTGAGTTGGCTGCAGACGTCAGATGTGTGTTTTTGGCTGTGCTTTGCAGCAGTGGGAAAAGTAAACCGGTTGGCTGAAAAAGTTTTGGGCAACTCTGAGGCACCAGCTGGCTGCTTACAAGACTTGGCGCGTGTAGCCGGTAAGCAGTGTCGACTTCACTTCAGATCCTCCAGATATTTGTTTGTGGCACAACAAACTTCACAATAACATTCAGAATATCTCTGCAGTGATTTAACCACTAAATGGAGGGCAGAAAAAAAGACACTTCAAGCATGTATTGCAACAAGAATACTAGATTTACTTTAATATATTGAAATAGCAATTAATGGGAAAATCTATAATGATGTTTTGTAGTTTATTTTACAATTAAACATTTTTTTCTCTTGTGACTGTTAAAATTCTGTTCTGAAGGATTTCTTTCATTGTTTTTTCGTATATCCAACTTGATCACAATTGCCTCTGATCACACAAATCATTCTTTATATTTTTCCTCTCAGACTCTTTTGTCTTTACCTACAACAAACCATTTTCTTGCCCTCCTGCTAGATGTGTTTATGTTTCACCGCCTCCAACTGTTTTAGCTTAATGTCAATCGAACTGTTTTTCTTCTGCACTTCAAAGAAAAATATCTCCATATAATAATTTTTACATTAAATATTGATGCCTTTGCGCTGCTTCTCTGGCAGTGTATCATAATTCTTCTCATTTCTTCTGCCTGTTGAACATGTCTTAGTAATTTTTTCCACTTGTCCTCGGTGTGTTTCTTTAGACCAGTCGGATTCTTTGTACTGTTCATTTCACGCTGGCCTTTTACAAAGCAGCGGTGACACTTATTTGAAATTTCCTCTCACCCCAATTAGTAAAAATAACATCAGAAAAAGGAAAATTTTAACTTTCAGAAGTGTCTCACTGTAGTGACGGGTTAAATTTCCAACACGGCTGCCATGTCGAAATTTTTAAAAGAAAACATGTCACATATATTAACAGTAGCTGTCTGATATTTGAGGAGCTGTAATGTCCATAATGACTTCAAGGGTGAAAGTATTTAAAAATCTGATTTCATGACATCAGTCTTGCATGTTGCACTTCTTTGTCAGAGCTGCTGCATCGGTGTCTTCTTTTCTCTGACATGGCAGCAGCATCCCCGAGAATATAGTTGATTGTTTGTTGTTTGTTGGAGAACTGCGATGCAAGTCGGCCTTCAGGCTGTATTGCCTTGATGCTAAGCAGGTTGTCCAGTAATGGAGGTGTTGACAGTTCGATCCGTGGCTCCCCCTGTACAGCCACAACAGTTGTTGTTGCTGAGCGAGACATTAAACCATGACACTTGCCAAAATTTGCATCATCCAGACAATAATTTACTGGAGAAGCTTCTTTCTGTTTTTTGTTCTGATGTGTCATCATGACCTCTGATTTATATTGAAACCTTAGCCTGCCCCTTTTCCACTTTTCTCTGCTGCACGTAAATGAGCAAAAATGGCAGGTAATGCCACCTTTTTCTGTGAAATGTATTCAAGCGATTTATAGATTTATATTCCCAGTAATGAGAGTGTAATTGCTAGGAGACGGGGTCATTGTATGCATAGCTTTAATGACAGGCATTGTGAAGGGCTTTGTTGAGGAAAGTGGCATATAAGTGGAGTCCATTTAACTTGTATTAAAAAAAACTGGATGCTGCTGTTTCATCCTGGTGCATGCACAAAGAAAGTTACTGTTAAAAGCAAAAGCAAAGTGTCGTGTAAACTTTGGTTGCAAGTGTCGAGCTGTGACAGCCGGGTTTGATAAGTTCCAGGTGGAGGTGGATCGTTGCTTCCTGAGAATCCTCACCTGCCCTCAAGCAAAACATCAGAGCACAACTAGTGACAACGTTATGCAGCTCACTGTAGCAGCGGCATCAGGCATCAGTCCTGGTGACTATTTTAAAGCCTGCCTTTTTGCCTTTCTTTCACTTATTTTCCCTTTCATCAGACAAACTGTGAAGTACATATTTGCTTTTATTTGCGCAGGGTGAGTTACATAATCCGCAGGGAGAACTTGCCTTTTTGTGTGAGATTGAGTAAAACCCATTTATTATGCATACTGCTTCTTGAGTCACAAACAGCATCCTCAGATGCGATATTAGTTTTGGTTTAAGCTGCTTCCCAGGGTGTTCCTGAGTGGCGCGTTGATACAATTATTATCTGATTCTCGTTCAATCAAAGGCAGGTAGTGTCTGTTTATTCCCTTAGGTGCATCAGAAACACAGTTTGTTCCATACAGTCATAACTGATTGACTAAATGAGTTTTACTGTATCATGAAAGCTCACAAAAAAATGCTAAATTTTAATACACACAATTACTAAGCTGTGCTTACTCATTTGTTAATAGATTTTGAGACGTAAAAATAAATTTCTTAACTACAGGTTTCATATCTGGTCCAGAATGAAGATGGAGTCGTGAAAATATCCATCTCCTTTGACATGTTTAGTTGTAATAACCCACCGTCTTAAGATAAAAAGGAAAAAGGCTCCCCAGGTTAGGTTTAAAAATTAAGATTTAAGGGCTGGATTGTTTTACCTTTTATAGAAAACGTATTATTATATCTCCCCTAAGGGACATTGGAGAGGAATGCATCTTCATGGATTTGCAACAGCAGTAGAAATGTTGTTTCTTTAAAACTGTACAACAAATAATGAATGTATGTGTGTGTGTGTGTTTACACCTGTGATTTATCTGTGCAATTAGCATATCGTAATTTATTTGTGTGGAGCTGCTTTGCTTTTGTGTCTGTAAGGTTTTCTCTGCTTCTCAGTCTGCGTCTCTTATTCATCAATCTACAGACTAAAGCTGCCAATTAAACACACATCAGGATTTTTTTTTAATACACGCTTGGAATAGAAGTGTGACATTTGTTGGACGGTGACATGTTCAGCTCAGCCGATGTAAAAAACGAAGGAGAATGATGGATGTCAATAAAACGTACAATTTGTTCTGCTGTGGATCATTTCCTCCCACGGAGATGCAGGCGATTTGGCACCATCGGGGATATTGTCACGGCAACACGGCCATTTGGTCAAAGTTAAGCTTTTATGTTTTTTTTTTTTTTGCATACAATTGGACGATAATAGTGTAATCAAGTATTTGAGTTGCTTCTGGTTGAACATCACAAGTCTTCTGTAAATATGTAGAAGGAGCTTTAGTTTGTTGTCTAAATATCTGGTGGTGCATCGATCGTGTTATTGACCAGGACACCAGTTTATCAAACTTGATTGACACGTTCTCGCTCCTGTAACTTGTTCTCCTGCCTGGCCGTCTTCTGGTGTTACAATGGACAACTCCACTCCACTCCACTTTCACTCGCATGCCGTCGTGTTCCACAGTCCCATCTGGTAGGTGCCGATGGGGTCAACTCATGCATGTCATATGACATGTTGCTGCACTTCAGGTTTTTAGATGAGTCCTACGCCGGTTAGTTTGGTGCAAATTATGCTACAATCTGCCCAGGTAATGAGGCTTGTGAATTGAAATGCAGTGGAGAGCTGAACAGTTGAAGAGACTTTGGTCAAGCTTCAAAAAGGGTAAATTTCCCACAATGCTCTCCGATTAACCATTTGTGCTTGATAAATGTTAAACTCATTTAACTCAACATGCCCATTTTATAACTTAACAAACCACAGAAAGCACAAACAACACCGAGAGTTCCTTGTGTTCTCTAAACTGAGCTTCATGTGTGAAAGTGCCTCATTAAACTGAACTCTTTTGGAATCATCCTAAATTACGACTCTAACCTTTTTGAGATTTTCTTCGCTTCAAATAACGAGCGGAGGTTCGGTCTCCTCTGCAGACCGCAGCGTCCTCCTCTCCTGCTTTGTGCTGCACCTAATGACTCGCAGTGTATAATGACGTCCCATTTCACCAATGGCATCATTCAGTTTCCAGGCTGCAGACCCAGCGACTCTCGCATCTGGTGCACATGCAGTGGAATACGCCGGTTCGCTTGAGGAGGAGATTAAATTGCGTCTCTGGACCAGAACCAGAGTCAACAACAGGTTTTACACACTTTAGTCTTCAGGGCCAAGAAATGAAAAACAAACCTCTACAGAATTCAGCTATGAACAGAACTTGTTGATACATATCAAAGGTTGCCCTTCATCTGTGGTTGTTTTATTGTTAGTTTAAATGGCCAATTATATCATCTGGCCAAGGGACAACTGGTCAAATCCAGACTTTTGGCTAACCCTGCACATTTACAGTGGGGTTGATTCATCTGCATTGTCCCTTTAAAAAAAAGATAATAATGAAACAAATACAATAAAATAGTTTGTGAAATAGTTTAGAAAATATGCTCTTTCAATTTAAAACCGTCACTGCAGGTATACCACAATGTTATCACTTATTAATTAGATGGCTAATAGCTGATGTTTTTAAAAAAAAAAAAACGTTTTTCCACATTTAAACACTTAAACCAGAAACGATGATCAACATTTGTTCTGTTGTTTACTGCACAAAGTAGAGAGCAAAGATGGTACAACATCAGGACCAAAGATCTGGGATTACTTTTAGTGTCACAACCATTTATTTGCTTTTTAGCACTTTGCTCTACTTCCACAGATAATTGATGTTTTCCCTTCGGTGTTTTTAGCTGTTCGCATAAAGACAGTCATTTTCACCTCTCGTTTTCCTCTGTACATTTAACCATTAAACAGATCCATGACATTTTGAATTCCCGTTGGCTGTTTGTCTTTTCGAAGACACTTGTCACATTTTGGCACTTTTGTGATTCAAGTTCAAACAATTAATTCAGCCGTTTTTAAACGCTTCAACCTGAAAAAGAAGAAAATGTCCTTTTAGCACAGTGAGCTTTAATCCATTGTAATTTTCACAGTGAATTAACTTTGTAATGATCTATTTTTCACTTCTCATTCCTGCAACTACTATCTTTCTTACTAGAGTAAGAAACCTCAAAATATAGGCTTTGTATTTATAATTTTTCATTCTGCCTTGCAAAGTCCACTTCAAATTGGTATGTAGATCCAGGTCTTTATCCATAACAAGATCGTATGTGTCCAATAAAAAGCCTGCAGCCAATTGAAAGAGAGGCTCTGTGTTTTGTGTGATGACTAGCTGAGAGGCAAACATTGTACTCTGATTGGTTTAATTAGAATGTGCGAGAGTGACAGCACATTCAGGGATGGTCATTTTGAAAACGATCAGTGTAATCACACACTTGTTGTAATTGGCAATCTGATGCGACAGCAATTTCAATCAAATCACAGCATAGGCACGCCGGCAATTTGTTTATCAAATGCTTGTGAATTGAAAGGATTTGTGCTGAGTTTTTTTCCCTAAGGGTGGAACTGATGGTAACTGGTGTTTAAATGCAATTTCAGCTGCACTTTGCTTCACATTTGCGTAATTCGGAAATTGACCACCAGCAAAGATATAGTTTTATCTCTCCCAGTCTATAGCTAGGAGGCGGAGGCGGAGGAGGGTAGATTTCGCAGCTTTAATACTGCAGTCAGCTGAGATATGTTGGAAGAAATGCATCAAAACTTTGAAAAAAGATTCACATTTATTAAAGTCCATCTTAAAACAATACGTATATGGTTGTATCATGTGAGTTGAAAGAGTCAGTGGTTGCTGGAACGGTTGGAAAAAAAATTCCATTGGATGCAATTCCACTGTAGATGATGGTTTGTGTGCTTAAAACTAACTATGGAAAAAAAAATAGATCCATTAACTTTACCTGCTGACCTCATTTTCGATCCGTAAGTTAAAGAATAACAACAACACCACCGTCCACAATGTCACATGTCAGTCTCGTTTGCTAGACTCATACTGTCTGGTTAATGGTGCACAGTGAGAGCAGCTTCATTCCTCTGTCTGCACGATGCGTTCAGGGACTGTGCTGTGCAGAGATCTGCTGTGTTTTGGCAGGACTCAGAGCCCAGCACACAATCACTGATGTGTAAACTTGAAAAGACAAAGGTAAACCACAGCAGCAGTGTGCCCACGGCGTATCGTTTCTGTCAGATGTGCATAAAACAGCTGTTTCACTTCCCGTTTAGACATGAAATCGGGGTCTCTAAGCCCATGCTGACACAAGTTGATGTCCGATGAGCAATGAATACAACTGATTTTACAGGTGAGCACTTTTTACGAAGAGTAGACTGACTTTGACTTTGTCGACTTGGTGGTGTGCTCCTTTAGCAAAAATCCTGCAAAGAAATGTGTTGCTGGAACCCAAAATAAAAGACATCCAGATGTAAAACAACATAAATCACACAAACAATAAGTAACAATAACAATTGTATGCCTTTAGAGCAAATAAGAGGCACAAATTTATCCAATTTGACACTTTCCTCGCTTTAAAGTAGGCTACGTTGCTTCCACTTCACTCGGATCATTCATAAGAACAAGTAACTGCTTTGTAAGAAGATCAAGTTGTAGAAAAAGGTAGAAAAAGTTTGACTTTTTCTCACACTCGTGCATATAGATATATATATATATATATATATTTCCAGCTATACTGTTTCCCACTTTTCCTTCAGGCCGGTGTGTTGCGTGTTGGCGTGTGAAGGCTGAGAACATTGCTATTGATTCCTGTTCACCTCAGCTGTTGTTTCAGTTTAGTTGATTTGACAGTCAAGTCGGCCGCTGCTCACGTGACAGCAGCTCCCTCCAGAAATAAGGAAATGCACCTTTCTTTTAGTAATGTAGCTGTCTATTAATATTACAGTGAATTAGTTCTGCTGTTAAACTCGGTAATGTATTCCTCAGTTTTCCTGATTCTGAATAGCTGGGTTGTGGATCACAGTACTCTGCCTTCAAGAGTTTCTAACTCATCAATCACAATGTAATTAATGAGGTTTTCAGTGGACTCCGCCATGCTGCCAAGAAGGGAGAAACTGCGAGACTTCTGATGTGAAGTTGGACAAAAATATTGAATATTGGCAGGAAGTATAGGCGACTCGCAGCTGACTCCATATTTCTGACCTGCAGTGCTTTTCTAAGAGGACGAGGGTCCCAAGCAGTGATTGGCTGGGACTGTGAGAAGACACAAAGAGAGTGAATGAATAATTTCAGACTCTCTCTCTGCTGTTTTTTAGTGTGGGACTTTGGGAAAAGCGCCTGAAGACCACTCAGAAACTTTAAAATGGCTCCAACTTCAACTGTGACTCATTTCAGATGCTCTTTCAGGCCTTTAATGTTGAATTACAGTATGTTAATAATGGTTCTACATTTTATTTTTCTCAAATTAGATTACGGGAAGTATTAATTTAACTCATCTGACTTAAATTGAATTTGCTCAACCATTTCCAGAGCAGACAGGAAGTGTTTTGCTGTCACACAGTTGTTTTGGATTGATATATCTGTTCCTCCTGGGTACAGTTCTGATTGACATACTGCTGTGCTGGTCCGTGTCATGTACATTAAAGACCAGAGACGGTCTCAAGTGCAGTACGTAACCCTAAACAGACCAGAAAACTATGAGGTTTGACTATTTATCAACTTCACTACAGAAAAGCAAGGGGTGGCTTTTTTAATTTTTTTTTACTGAAAGCATGTTGATTAAGAACATGTGCGATTAGCTCATGTTGTGCAGACTTTATGCAAAACTGTTTAAAACTTAAAGTTCTACTACGCCTCAAGTATTTAACCAAAGGTCCTGGAGTCTACCTAAAGTGAAGAAGGTTCTTAAGGGGGTATAGCACTTTGAACACTTTACAGATGATAAATTTAAAAAGTGACACAAGTGTCATCGTTAAGTGTAGTTAAAAGCTGTCACTTAAATCACATTTATTTTTAATTGATGCTTTCATGAAGAATTTCCAAAAGGGCAACGTTCCCAAAGTTCACAAGTTGGAGACTTTAATTAATGGCAAACTTGTAGATATAAAACACTGAATGATATCTTTCAGTATTTACATTAGCTTTTGCCTTAAGGGTGACAGGATGCCTTAAGATTTGGAAACAAAACTATTAATCGAGAAGCATCAAGGTTGTAATATTCAGCTGCTTTTTACTGCCGAACTGGGATGTGTAAATGCAAAACAAGCCATCTTCAAAATGTGAATCTCAGAATAGCAGTCAGCAGCTTCTATATTCTGAATATTTGTATGTGATGTTGCCATCTAGCGTGGCTACTAAGCTCTATCTTCAGCCCACATATTTGCCACTGCACTCCTTCATTTGGAGTAAATTCCTTTTCCATTTGTCTGTCTTTTAGTAGGTAGGGAGGTGTCAACAGGAGCCTACAGGTCATTTCCTGTTCAGAGTTGTGTTGTAGATTTCATAGAACTTCGGTGGTCTGGCAGCGACACGGAGCTGAAAGACACCTTGTGAGGAAACCTTTAGATAATGGGCCGGTTCTTTTTAACAACACCACCTCGGCACGACCCATTATTATGATTGATAGTGCGTCACTCCGTGCAGATAATTACAGCTATTTGTATATTTCCGTATGTATGTAGTTGTTGATTTACTCATTTGTGATGTGGAAGTCATTGTCAGAAGGCCAATTTGAGGTTCCTTTATGATAAATGAGGGTATCTATCGGAGTCAGCGGCATGAGACCGGGTTATGACTAAGGTCACTCCAAATGGAGTTTGTGAGACTGTAGGTGCTTGCAAGTCAGTGTCATCAACATAGATCACGGATACCCCCCCCCCCCCCCCCCCCCCCCCCCCCCCCCCCCCCCCCCCCCCCCCCCCCCCCCCCCCCCCCCCCCCCGCTCCCCCAACCCCGAATGACCGAGCCGGTCCACCGCATTTTAACCGCTGCTACAAAGCTGGAGAAGACGATGGAGGAAGAGTTTTGTGTTTTAGAGTTTTAGAAGAAAGAAGAGGAAGATGGAGAGACGGAGGCAACCCCGATCGACTGTGTTTGGTGTTTAAGAGCACGAGTAGTGGACTGGCTTGGCCTCCCTTCAGTGCCTCCTTGATTTATCATAAGTGGAGCACGTTAACTGCTGCGTTTAGTGTAGCCAGATAGAATACCCATCTTCCCCTCCACTCCTACAACACCTCGTGATCGTTATGTCATTTGTTTATGATCCACGGCTCTCTCATAATGGTGCGTTTGGCATAATGCTATCCATCAGTCTTCCCAATGGCCTACTTTCACATTGACACCTTTCCCCCTCCTCCGTGATGCATTAACAAAAAATGTGTTAAACCAACGATTGACTTTGAAATAGCGATACGAGGACGTAGGTGTGTTTTCAGAAAGGTAGAGTCATTGCCACTGAAGAGGACCATAATGCGCTCCACGACTATTTGGCAAGCGCGTCTGACTTGATGTTTTTTTTTCCAAGACCTTAACACGACTGAGAGGGGAAGTTGAATGCTTTCAGAAAAAGCTTTGTAATCGACACGGTCGCGGTAGAAGTGGCTGCGAATCTGTTTCACATTCAGCAAGCGTACCACCTCTACATCAGACTGCTCGAGGCTTGTAAATCATTGCGGTACAAAAATCATATTTGTATATACGCTGTCTTCTTGGCATTTACAATTTTAGTTGTTTATTTGTTTCTGTTGAAAAGAAAGCACATTATTTTATCTTTTTATTTTCACAAAAGTAGCTTGTTAATAGTTATTATATGCGAGGCCCGCAGCTTGAAAATGTCAAGGTATCACATACAGTAAAAACGCACCGCTGTCTCACAGGGCGGCTTAAATGTTGAACAATTTCCACGGGCAGAAGTGACTCCACATGAGCACGATATCCACTGACATTTGGTGTCTGCAATTTAATAACGACTCTGGGAATTATTTGAGCCTTTGAGAGAGTTATTGTACGTGGCACAGGGCGTAATATCAGGGATTGACTGTTTCATCCGCTGCAACATGACCTGACCTCCTTCACAGGCCTGCAGCCGCTCCTCTTAGAGGAAATGTCATGACGTTCATGTGCCGATCGGCCGTGCTCAGGTCGGGACAGAAGCCCCCGGCAGAATAAAATTAGCCTTCACATGCAGAGTTCAAGTGGAAAAAGATTCACCTGAAGCTGAATATCTGCACACAGTGAATAGAGGCATATTCTTAGCCCTCTCAGTAATTTTTAGATTTATATATAACTGTCAATAGACAATATATTCTAGCTGCAGCCGCTAAACAAAACATTCCCCTTTCTCTCATCACGTCTTCTCAACCTCTATTCATAATTTCTTTGCTGTATACAAACTCAAATACTGAGAAATGTTGTCAACCTCAGTGAATACAAATTGGCAACACCTTGCATTATCACACACAGAAGCTGTTTATAATTAAAGCCTGACAGAACTGTTACACTGAGAGCACAGTACAGCAATTTTCTCTTTTATGTTTCTGTTTAGTGTGCGAGAACTTTGTCCAATGTCAGCTTTCAGTGTCAAAACAGGAAATATTGTGGCCTTAATTTAAAAAATGAAAGCTGCGGAGGTGAAGTTGGTGGATGTTGTGTAGTTGTGTGTGTTTATATCCATGCAGAGCCATCGCATTACACCGCACACACATACTAATTCATGATAATGTGACTCCACCGTAAGAGTCTACAGCTAATGTCTCTTCTCATCATGTTAACATTGAAGATTGCTTCGATGCTTTAAGAATCATTTGTATTAAAACTTTAACTTGTCTTCTTACAACATTGGCTTTAAATGAACACAATTAAAAAAAAAAACAACGTTATTTTTTTTGTTACTTAGCAACAAATAAAACAAACAGTGAAACAAGTCCGCTGTCCATTTTTACATTTTAATTTGACTGTTAATGATATGAAATTAATTGAATCATTAAAATTGTTTGTTTGTTTACTAAATGCTGTTATCAGTTTTCAGTTTGATTTATCAGCTAGATTTGTTGCATGAAACCAAAAAACACTTGTTGTTGCTGTCACTTGTGTCTGATGATTGTTTCTAAATGTCAGCATGTCCTACTTTGATTGCTTCGTCCAAGTTGTGATGCACACGCTTGATTACAGGGTTTGAAGTTGTAACTTCTGCAGACCGACATTGATGTGTCCTCTTTGGCATTTGCTCTCCTTCCCTTTTTTCATCCAACGTCTGGCCGAACCGCCAGCCAGTCTGGATTGACACCTCTTAATTCTCATCTGGCGCTTTGAGTGCTGTTTCGGGTTCAGTTTTTAGCCAAGATGCGGCGTGTCATGCAAGATTTTCATGGGCTCCCATCCGGCATCCTCATAAAGTGCCTCATCCAACACAGATGGTTGTTCACAGTGGTGGGAGTGTGTTAAGATGTGCTCAGATGTTGGAGTAGAGTACATACGTGTGCCCAATTCTTCTCTGTGAGAATGCGTCCGTTGGCTGTGTTGTGTTGTGGGTGCAGTGGAGGACGTGCTCTCCTCAGAAGGACTTCCTCAGGGTTGATTCATGTGCTGAAAAAAAGAACCACAGGGACTTCATGTCGCTGCCAGATCAGCGGCCCATCAAAGCCTGTCTGAAACATGCTGCCAACTCAATACTGCTGCTGGTGCACCCTCTGAATGGGACTTCTTTGGCTTGCACATAATACAGCAGGGCAGTGATTGGTCGATGGGCCTGCACATCAGTGCGCTTTTAAAATCCTTTAGGCCGAGTGGGCTGTGGAGACGTGGCAGGCGTCCTGGTGAGGGCGTTTACTGGCAGGAGAGGACTTTGCCGGCAGCAGCGGCGAGCCGAGTGGGGTAGCGGAGGATGTAGTTGGAAGCAGATGGGCTGCAGGCACGCCCCTTTACGCTGACTATGTATCATGACACGCCGTGGTCTTTGTCACATATTCGGTGTGAAAAGATATAGACGACTCTCCACCAAAGTGTTAAGAGCTGGATGTGTATTGTGTGAAAATGATAACAGCTGTCATGCTGTCACAAACAGGGTGACATATCGTTTGACACGACTAAAAAGCAATCGGCTGCAGCTGTCGCTAATGTGAAATACCAGGTTTTTCTCTGAACCGCTTTACAGCACAATGACAAACACTGGAGACTCCAAGGGGACTTTATTTTATTTTTCATGTCTTTTGTTAATTTTCACATAAAGATTAAACTTATTTCAGAAAAAAAGGGATTTATATGATTTTTAAAGTGTTATGTGACATTTATTTGGTGTAACTATAGGCTAAAGTTATATTTAGAGCTATAACACAATGACTTCACATCCCCATACTCACACACACTTGTAATTATATTATCTTTAAGGGATTATTTCACCCAGTTCCCAAAAACACATCCTTTTCCACCTATCAATTATTCAGATACAGAAGCTTAGCATAACAATGCTATACTATTAATTTACAAAAGTAAAAACACGATTTATTCATCAATCCTGAAGCATGATTATTTTATCGTCACAGTGATTTGAAGCATGAGACGTTTGCTTTACATTTTCCTGAAACCATACTTTCCCCCCTTTTGTCTTAATGACATTGCTTTTGTTTCATACTCTCAGCCACATGAGAACTGGGATGTAAATCTCATAAACACCACTTTAATGCTGCCACTGAACATAATTTAGGGGGCAGCCACATTTTCACCAAAATGAATTTGGCAAAACAAACAGCGCGTAAATGAAATCTCACCCTTGTTATATGCAGATTGCAGTAGTGGATCAAATCTATTCAATTTCACACTTTTCTAGGTGCAATGTCTGAACATCTCTGTAAAGAGTTTTCACTTAAAAATGTCTGAAACTATTTTCTACTAAAGAAAAAGATGCATTGAGAAAAAAAAAAAATTCTGAATTTTGGTGGAGTGACCCTTTAAGTCCTGCTTATGGCTCTAAATCAGGGGTCTCTTTTTTGATACTCAACCCTTGTTGAGTATCATTTATTAACATAGCTGAGCTCCACCCAAAACAGCCGAATAAGCTTGTTTTATGTGAACGATAACAAGGTTTTATCACAACAGCTGAAATTCAACAGCAGATCAAGTGTTTTTTATGTCTGCATTTCTTGAAGCTCAGACAAGTCACATCTGTCACAGAAAACAAAACCATTTTTATTACGTAACCTAATTTTCTGTCTGTCCACATAACAGAGTATCACATGAATTCCCTTCACATCGCCTCCGTCTGTAGTTCACATGCACGTGTTATCCATTCAGTCTTTTCTTCTTTTAATTTGAAAAGTTGCGCATTCAGCTGACCTGCGGAGTAACACTGACACAGGTGACGGAGGTTTTGCCCTCGATAATCAATCGTGTCAATAGCGTCGTTCTCTCGGGCAGTTTAGAAAATAAATAAATAAATGGTGATTATATACTTGGACAGCCTGCGATATACCCGAGCGGCCCACCCAGGCAAGTCTTGCGTGTGGGAAGCACTGCATATTTTTTGGAAGAGCAGTTTGAAGTATTGCTTCTGCTGCACCACCACTGCAGCCGGCGTGGCGTCTGCTGTGACGGGCAGGTGCTGCTGCCGGCCTGATGAGCGCTGAGCAGAGGCCCAGGCAGCTTTAGCATGTGTTCATTAGTGGATGCTGGGGAAGCTTATCATTCTGAATAGCCTCATTAGTGATAGGGATTAATATGCCGCAGGTTCATTAGAGAGACAGGCGGAGGAGTGTGTTGCCAGAATTGCAACAAGGCTGCTGGTCTGGACTGGCCCTCGCCTCTCGTGTTGTTTCAGCTATTAACAACAAAGCCTCTGTAGAGTTTTGATTTGTTTCACCGTAGCAGAAGTTTAAAGATGAAAACTGATAAACACATGTTGGAGTTTAACAGCTTTCTGGATATTATTTCATTGTGTGTAACATGTTAAGCGGCGTGGCAATAAACCCCGGCCTCGCTGCAATCCAAATAAAACATCTCTTATATCATCATGCTGTGTGAGGCAGAGTTACACGCTACAAAAGATGCGCTACATGTTTCTCGCTTAAAGTCTCATTTGGTGTAGAAACATATTTGAGGAGATGTTAATGTTCAGGATAAAATCTTTTATAGGACCCAGTGGAAATCCCATCAACAGCAATCCATAAATATTCTGATTGTGAGAGCGAGCTATCCCTGCAACTACCTCACTTCTCTTTACACGTGAAATACTCAAAGCTGCCGGTGGCCCTCGACACACTTGTCCTGCGCCAGTAGCATGCTAAGAAAAGGGCGTCTCTGTGGTGCATTAAATATTAATCTCAGTGTTGTCGTGTGTTCTTTTATTTATTCAATACTTTCACCGACCAAAATTCACCGCCCAGTTGTAGTTAAAAAGTTCTTTGGAGTGCGTTGTTCCTTCACAAGGGGCTTGAAAATACCCGTGGGTCAGAAGAACCTCTGCAGATACTCTCTGTTCTTCCCGTCTTCACAGCAAACCTCGAACGAAAACTGCTTTTGTATTGATGGGCTCATGGAGTGTGTGACTTTGACTATTCTGCTGAATCTACTTTAGTGTTTGAATATGAAAAAAGAGAGATTAAATAATTAGTTATCAAAATAGTTGGCGGTACATTTTGTGTCCGTCAACTACTATACTTTTTTTTCAGTTTTTATTAACTTTTTAATCAAGTTTCGAGTGTTCATTGATGAATTGCTCTTGTAATTGTGGACCTGAAGAAGTTTTTATCATATTAACTAATTTCGCCATTACAAGAGTGAAGTAAAAGGTTGATTCTTAACCTTCCCCTCTTCTCTGTTTTTAATCAAAATGCTAATTTGTTAGCTTTGAGGTATCCTCAAAAAGCGCAGAGAACATTTCAGCCGCCCACCACCGGCACGTCATTAGCATGCGACAGATGTTGTGACGCATCCGAATTTCACAAAGACAGGAAAGAAAAACAGAGCATCATAAACACAGATCTACCTGACAGCACAGGAGAGAGCAGAACGAGGTTGGAGCAAGCCGGTGATTCTGCTTGTCTGATGACTGTATTACAGTAAATTCGGCTGCCAGAGGTGATGCACCTGTTGTGCAGATAACAAAGCAGCTAAAAGAAAGAGCATTTACGTCATCAAATTCAGCAGTTGCACAACACAATTTGTTAACATCTACAAGCATTGTGTTCTCTTTATCTGTGTGGGATCCTGTTCCTCCCCTGATGCCTCTTCATTAGGTCACTACTACTATTAAGGCTCGAGTCATTTTGGACAGCCTATGATGTTTGGAATATGTCACGGCCTTCTGGATAATCCGACATAATCCGAATTTGATGTGCGGGGAGAATCTTCGGGAGACGGAGGAGCAGAAGTTGATGTATAATATCTGCCGTCGTCATAAAGATGGAAGCCAGACTGACCACTCTGAATCATCATGTTGACTGTGATTCGTGCTGACATTTCCTTCTTGGAGATGACTAAATAGACACTGGAGAAGGCGATTTCACAGCAGCAAAGAAGCCCGAGATGTCTTTATCCCGCTGGTGATGAGGTCAATTTAGTCACGGCTTGTATTTTGATGCATAAACGACCCAACAAGTAAACATGATTGGCTTCAGTTTTCATAAACACACCCCTCAAGCTTTGTCTTACTCGTGCATCTGTCATGATCATCGTGCTTGAACACAGCGTTGATTTATGTTACCGTTTCAACATTTTTTTTGGGCTGCCAGCATCCGCATGGAAAAATATGTCAAACATGAATTAAATATAACGAAAATAACGAGCAGGCAGCGACTGCATCAGCTGTATTTATATTTTTTTCTCCCAAATAATGGGGAAGAATTGCAGATAAACCTGCCTCTCGATTAAATTCGCATCCCAATTTAAATGGATGTGTTTTATTTATATGGGGGAAAAAAAAATCCCAGCATGATTGTGAATGTTATAAGTTGGCAAATGAGCGAGTGATGAAAGCGCAGCAGTGCCGTGCCTTTCCGGCACGATGTTGCTCGGCAGACGCAGTTGCACCACCAAAAACTTTGACCTGAATAACAACGACTTGCGGCCCAACGTGCATAATGGATTTTCCCCTCATAACTGTTTTAATGGACTCATTTGCATTTGGAAATGAGTAAATACAGTATATGCGCTATCTAAAAATAGCAGTGAATGAGCAATTTCATTGGCTGTGTAAAATTGAATTCTGAAGATGATGAGTGAAGCTGACACCTGTGTCAGTTGTATTTTCCTTCCAGCCAACGTGGAGCTCAGCACGTCTGACTCACGGGGACAACAGATAACTTTTTTCATATACATTTCTTCCAACTCCGGATGTAAAACTTGCAGAGACATTTAACTGGCTTCCCCCTAGTTGCCCATGAAGCTGTGGCCTGATGAAGTCTTGTTATGAGGCTCAGGCCAGCGTTTTACAAGATTTGCAAGACTTTTGGGAGCTGAGCAGCAGGCCAGTTGGCTCAGACGACTTCTTCTTTGGTGTTATTTCTTTTAATTACTTAATTGCTCGGTGTGCTTTGTTACCCAAACACATTTATTATCGGAGAAATAAAACATATATTCATGTTGTGGCATTTGGGGTGATACATGAATCTAAAACTTTGGTCCAAATTAAGCTTTCTCGTACATTTTTGCAGACTTGTGTATTTTGCACGCAGCAGAGATTAGCAAACTTGGCACGTTAGTTCTGTCAAGCTGTGAATTTCTCCATGTTTCCACGGGGCTCTAAAAAGAGTCTTTTGTTTTTATGTAATTTTTTCAAATCATGAAAACACAGAAATATAAGAGAGGAAAACAAAAAAAAGGGGACGTTTTCACACCTGTGCCTCTGTAGATTTGATGGTTAGTTTTGATTTCACATTGCAGCCATAACCGTAAAGTTTTCAACCCACTCAGACAGTTTTATGTCTGCTAATTAAAGCTGACAAAATGTGCACTAGTTGAATGAGACTGTTGTCAGCCAGACTCGAGAAAGCTGCTTTTGTTTACTTCTGTCTGAACCCAAAGACCCTGCTGTTTGACAAATCAATATGAATGTCCAGTGGTAAATTTACCGTCATTATCTCTGTCGCCACCAGTCAGTGCCACTTAATGCCAGTCATGTAAAAAAACATGTTTTGGCACTAAACAGGAAGCACCCATTTTTAATAAATAAAAAGACTCTTTGTAGATACATGGCTTTTATCTGACAACTGCACTTTGAATTTCAGTCACTGCTGATGAAAAATGAACAAAGTCAACTGCTTAAGCTCAGTCGGAGGAAAGCTCTGTTTGCTTATCTGTGTGTACACGTTTGTTATAGCAAACACAACATGAATTATAGAAACAAACAGTTTGCATGTTTAACTTTGGAGAGGGGAAAATGGATTTCCAGCTGTTTGAGTAAAGTCAGAAAGATCGCTGCCAAACAAAGCCATTCAATAAAAAAAAAAAACCCACTCCGGACCAACACGCACACAATCTCTGCAGCAGCAGCAGCAGCAGGATTGCTTGTCTTTTACTCGCACTGTGTAATTTATTTTAAGAACGTGGAAGATAAAGAACAGATCTATCCCTTTGGCATGACAAAGGAGGCCAGTGGCACAGATACGCTGTTCATTACGAGCAGGCAGATAGAAGTTTGGAGGGATAAGGAGTGAGTCTGGAACTTTTACGAACACACCGCACCTCAGACTGCCTCCAGAAATGTAGGAAATCCTTTAATGAACTGTGGAAAGATTGTACCATGAATAATTTTGAAACTCACTGTTAACAGTATATACATATTATACATATAATTAAGTAAGTTATTGCAAATTACCATGTTATGTTGCACTTTTTAAGATTATTTCCCATCGATACCGTTAATAAGTATCAACCCTCAGTTTGCTCAGCTGTTTAACACAAAGATGTCTTCTATTTTTACGAGGCTGGATCATTAAGTTCAGAGACTGCCTCTGTTGCGTGCAAGTGGAGGGCAGCACTGTGACCTGCATAGAGAAAGAGGAACAGTTATGTCGCTTTGTCAACATCAGTCAATTTATTTTTTGCACACATCCTACGGTAAATTTGAAAATATTCTTTTGTCTGTCATCTTTTTCAACAGGATAAAATTATTTGTAATATTAAAAGTGCTTTCCATTTTCAGAATATATGCCGTTGATAGGGTTTCCCTTCTATAGATGCAAAACATCAAAGAGCAATCTCTAATTACACAGAAATGCTTTTAGTGCTGCAAAAAATGTTGAAAATATGAAAGCAAAACTAATTGAGGACAGTGTGTGCAAACATGACATAGAACAATGAAACTGAGCCAATCCTTAGTTGTGATTTATATTGTGTAAATCTCAAATATTGTAGGATGGTTCAAGCACAAGGTGAGGTTATAAATGAAACAGAGTTTAATATTCTGAGAAAAAAAGAAAAAAACTTTTATTATGACAGGATGACATGAAACACCGAAAATTTAAATATGCGACACGCGGTTCAACAGATCTCCTCTGGAGACTGAAACTGTTTTTGCCAATTAAAAACCATTAGATCACAATGAGAAAGCAATTTTCAAATGTTTGTATCTAATTCAATTGTAAGTCCTTTTGCAAGTGCAGTTAATTTCCACCCGTTTCCCCTCTAGACTGATGGTAATTTGCAGTCTTGTCTGTTCGTACTATTCCATTTTCAAATGTTCAATACGAGGAACATGAAGAGGCGGAGAGGAGCAGGATATTGGATCGAGTTAATTGTTGCAGTGAGGATGTTGGTGGAGTGCTTCACCTCCAACTTCAGAGGCTCAAAACACTTGTTTAGTTTATCTAAAGTTGATTCTTGGCCTTCTTGAATCAGGTTTTATGTCTGGCGGAAAGCTGTTCCTTTTTCTTCCCATTTTAAAAGCAAATTGTGTTAAATTAGCTGCAATACAAAATGTATGTGCTTAAATAGTTTTAAATCCTATGGCACCACTGTACAAATCAGTAAAGTAAAATCAGTGAATTAGTGACTTTTGAGACAGAGGGTTTGTAATTATGCTAGTGGCTCTGCGAAGCTGCACTTAAGCAGCTGTGCTCTGAGCTGGCATGCTATTTTGTTCACAACTACAAAGCTAATAGTAATTGATGTTTTTAAAAGCTCAGGATTCGACATAAACGGCTCCGTCCAACCGAGGACACCCAATGTTTCCGTCTGTGTGCATGTGCTCGCATTGTGTGACGCTTCCTTAATATTTTTCTTCATTGTGGAGAGCATGCATACCAACTGTAATTGCTTTCCATTTGATAGTTGTCCCTATAACTCTCTAGAACCATGATTGCGTTGCTCATTTAGAAGCTGTTGAACTCAATAAATGAAAATTTTGAGCTTTTGGTTGCTATAGATGAAATGTCAGACTCGAGTCGAAGATTCATTCTCCAGGCTCTGTATTTTCTTGACAATCCATCCATCAGTTGTCAAGACATGTTACTAAAAATAAAAATGTTAATCAGGAGCAACAGTGAAGAGGATCATTAAACTCACTGTGATTCACCCCCTCAGGGACATGAACCGAGGAACAAAATTTCATCTGAATTCATCTAGTAGTTGAGTCTAAATTCACTAAAGGCCCTAAAATGTCAAGAAAAATGTTAAGAACAAGTCATTGTCAACACGTTTCATCTTGAAACAAGTGCATGTTTTATTTTCAAAAACACGGCACAGAAATGCAGGAGGTAGTTGACCTCTCTGCTCTTTGCTACCTGCCTGTCTGCCGACTGTCCTCCAGCTCGGTTGTAAACGAAATGACGTACCATTTTTTTTAGTTTTTGTTTTGGTGTCCTGGTTGGTTGTCTTTCACTGCCGGGACATGACCGTCCACTGTACCTTCAAGTAAATCTTAACATCTGTCTCGAACAGAGGTCACGCTCTGCAGCATCACATAAAACACTCGCAGGCTGGACGATACAGTGATAGGTCAGAGAGAAATGAATGATGACAGATATTATCACACTTTCTTTCAAGCAAGGAGAGACACTCCTTGGCTACATGATGAGCTCGTGTTAGGGACGGGGTGATGGCTAAAGCTGTATTGACGACAGTCAATCTAATCTAATCCATCCTTTGTGTTTATGACTGACTTTCCTGCAGCGTCGCAAATGATTTATAATAAAAAAAGATATGATACTACACTCAGTTTTTCAAAATAGAATAGACATTCTTTATTGTTATTTGGGATTACTTCTCATTGTTTGTCTGTTAAGAGCAACACATCTCTGTTTGAATCTATCTCATCTATTTCAGTCTCGAGTTATTTACGGAAAATGACAAGAGATAAAAGCAATTAGCACTTCATATAATTTAATCTAAACCAATAAAACATGAAATGCAAAAAAAGTCACAAAAGCAAAGACTTTGATGTCGTATTTAATGGAAGATTTCAATGAATAATGTTTGAAACTGCAGATTAATTTATAAAACACACGTTTGAAGGATTATAAAGAAATGCCTTTTGCTGGTGCATGATATTACTGAAGACTTTCATTTAAATGTAAATTACAGACTACTGAAACCAGCATGTATTTCACATGGAAACAGACATAACGATGGAGGCAAACAGAATTTGACTTTTGCATTAATACTTTGAAGGCTGGACCTCCAAGTAGCCAAGTAGCTTAGACTTTGAGTCATGAGTAGTGTTTTTTGTGCCTGACTGGATGTTTTTAAGGCTCCTTCTCCTGGCTGCGCTTTAATAATAATGTGCCACTGAAGGGCACATCTATTATATTAATGATACTGATGGCAAGATCTGCTTTTGTGAAAGAATTTCCCCCCATCCTGCTCATAAAAAAGCAGTTTAATCTCATTCATAGGTGATGTGCCTTACAGTCAGTTCAGGACACAGATTTGTGATGAGAGTGCACAGCTGTGATCTATGATATCCAAGACTGTTGGAGGCGCTCTGTCGGGGTGTGATCAAATCCCAACCTGTTGGCTTTAAATTTTTAGTATGGACTACCAATGCAAAATCAGCACATTTACAGGGAGAATATTTTGTTGAGAAGACAGCTCCTTCAGAAAATACATCTCAAGCAAGAACTCATCTTCGATAGCACGTACAATTATTGTTTATTTCAGGTGAACTATGCTATTATTAGTTTTTGTTGTTGTTGTTGTCTCAAAACACTGTTTTTACATCAAGGTAACATAAATAAAGAGCCGTTATATGTCCACAGGCATAAATGGACAAACCTTGCAACCATTATTTATTGCATTGTAAATCAAATGAGGTAAATAATTTAACACAAATCTGAACCACATAAAATTGTAAAAGTGAATTCCAGCTGGAGATCAGCAACACACTGCAGACAAACACCAGTTATTATCTGTCCAACATTACCATGCTGCTGCAGATGCATACCTGTGGATTTAAAGGACATGAATTGCAGGTTAGGGAACTTTTGAGAAAAGTGTTTTAGATCATAGGCTGAAGGGAAATGGCATTTAATAACTATATTTTCAACATGTGGCTATTTTTTTTCTTCTCCTGGATATGTTTCTTAGCAAGTAGCACAGCCACATAATAACAGTAAAAGTGGTGCATGCAGTACTCGGAGTTCGCTGTGACGAGCAGGATAAACGAGAGTCGACACATTACAATTGTTTCTCATCTGTCAATATTCACTCTTGAGAAATGAAGCTGCCAGCTGGATCTTAAGTGTTGTTCAATCAGAAAATCTATTAATCAAAGTTGCAAGCTGGCAAAGGTGGATGTTTGCTAATTGTGTTCTTATTGTGAATCCAGCTTAAATAAAGTAGTTGGCTGCAACTGCAAAGGATTCATCCATGCAGCGTTCCCTCTCCTCCGAGCTCCTTTTGTTGTTTGACATATCATAGGACACGATGATGTAGGAGGATGATGTTGTATATTAAAGCTGCAAAGTTGATTGCACTCTTCATTATTCACACAGTTTTCTGGTTGGGTCTTTGTTACTCCCCCACGTGAACATTTGTTATCTAAAACATGCACATATATCAGTATGTATCGTTGCAGAATTGGAGCACAGAGTGGGTGTCGTGCCAGTTCACACACTGCACGTCTCTCTGCCTTTAACATAAGCCTGCAGCCATGACAGACTCCACGGGCAATAAAAATGTTATTGCACCTGTTCATACATAAAGCTTGACATTATTTTTTTTTACTTGGCACATACATTAGTTACTGGCACCGTTACAGCTTCGTGATCATTACATTTCTCAAGCACCTTAATAGCCACAACAAAAGGAAAATAGGATTGTCTCTTTACAAGTGCTCTCTGTAAGGATTACAGAAAAAAATTAGCCTTCGTTAGTTAAATTTTAATTCCTGGAAATTTTCAATTTAGTGCACCTGGTTCAATGCGATCACTATTTAATCTAATACTAAAGGAACTACAGGAATTTTTTTCATCAACTTTCACCATTGTCACAAGAATCTGCTCTCCTTTCGGGGATAAGGTCATCAATCTCTCTGTCTCTTTCACACTTTCTGTCTGCCGCCGTCTCTTTCTTTTCCTCCCTCGGTCGATGCAGACATGGGGATGTTTCTTTTTTAGAGCAGAAATTCTACTCGACCAGCACCCACCAAATCAGTACATGTTAAATGTAAGAGCTACCGAGACCCATTTTATAGCTGTCAAGTGTTATTCTTCCATTTCCCCTGAAATATCCTGCTGATGTACTTCCATTATAGTCACAGAAGGTTTTAAGGCCATGATTATGAGTAAATGTAAATTAGCTACACACATTTGATTGTTCCATTAACACTGTCAATTGGAGAAAAGTTATAGAAATTATATTTAACCATTAGATTATGCTCCTGATTTGACGTATGCAGCAATCACAGTAATTATTGGCTCTATGAGGCGTTGTTGTGCAGTGCATGGACAATTGTCAGAGATTTTTCACAGAGATGAATGTTGCCAGGATACCCGCTGAAGAAAACAAATTAACTGCACAAGCTATGATATTGTATCCAGGACTCACCGTGCATCGGATAGAGATTCGAAGAAATTAACGGCTGAGTCCTGCCACAGTGGAATGAACATTTCATGTATATATTTCATGAATACAACGGAAAACAAAAGAAGAGGTGGGGTCTGAACAAAACGACATACAAACAGGTTTTTATGAGCACAGCTGCAGCAGAGAATAATTTGAAGAAAAAAAAATCACGAGGACAGTGTTATTTTCTCCATCTTGGCTTGTCGTTCTGCCAAGAAATCTCAAAAGGATTGTTTAACACATCCATCAATTTCCATATATTTAATTTCATATAGCCTTGGTGCAATAAAGAATTGACTTTACTGGTAATACTTGGGTAAAATGTAGTTTTCAATACCTTTTGACTCAACTCTTCATCATCGCTTAGCTTCACTGTTACTTTTGCTTGAAAAAGAGGCCGAGCCCTTCGAAGCTCATCCACCATTCAGCCAAGTCAGAGGCCTTTGCGGTGGTTGTACTTGACAAACCAATATCTTTGTGACTAAGTGGGCGAGCTGCTCCATTTTTGAAAGAGCACAGTGTGTTCAAAAGGGAAGATTTAAAGAGTTGTCCTTGAGTCTTTTTTTTACATACCGGATAAACTCACTCAGCACATGTACATGTGAATCCACATTCATTATGATATTATAAGTCATTCATTATTGTTGTCCTGAAATGTAGCCGATATTACCGCTAACTGATGCTCAGGTCTTCAAACCACACGCTGTCTGGTCTCCATTTATGTCGGAGACAAAGCTCTTTACAAGCACTCATCTACTTCAAACTATTTTTCTCACGGTCGGCACTAAAACACGCGTCCTGAATTGCCTCGCTCAGTGAAAAAGTCTAACAAGTGCCAGAATTATAGAGTTTAGCAGAAGAAATGTAAGAAACTGAGACGAGGTCATTACACTTTAATGTCTGCTGTCTTCATGAATCAGGCTGTGAGGCTGGGAATCATGGGACTGAAGGAAATGGGGGTGGGACTTTGCCCGGAGGGCTTTTTGTCAGTTCGGCATTCGCAAGGTGAACATCCTATTAACCCCTCAATGTTTGTGCAGAGACAGACTGGTTCATTTGAGTGCCAATGGGGCAGAAGGCTTTTTGGAAAGTTACACTAACACACATACCCTTTATATGCACACACACACACACACACACACACACACACACACACACACACACACACACACACACACACACACACACACACACACACACACACAGCCAATATGGTGTCTTCTAGTGGCAGCCTGTCCTCTCTAAACGGCTCTAAAAAGGTTTGGTATCGACATAAAAGGCAGATAATTGACCCTTGTCTTGAATATAAAAGAGATAGATCCCATGGCGCTACTGTCTGCGGTTTTACCCAGAAGGATACACAGCAATAAATGTATTTGTTTGGACCAAAGTGCTATTATCAAAGATATGCCATATAAACACACTTAAAGCTACATACTCGCATTAATAAATGAATTGAAAAAAAACAAAAGCATGTGTAGGAGCTGAAAGAGAGATAAACAGGATTGAATCAGTTACTAATAATGAGGGAGGACTTCTGTTTCGCTGTCGTTTTATGTAATTTGTTAAATATGGAAAAAAAAAAAAAAAAAAAAAGCCAGCCTCATCTTTTATTAAATTCTTAGGAATTTAATCAACACCAGGTACATTTGTTTGCATTTGAACTGAAGGCTCGACCCTTAATTGAACTAAATAAAATCTATAAAAGTAACCACAAGTCTTGGTCCCCCTTAAAAGTTGGAAAACTAATCCAGTAGCAATGGAGAAGGGAGAAATATGCTGCCCAAATATTCGTTTCCTCGCCCACGCAGTAGCAGTGTGTCCACACCGTTCAGCAACATATTTCCGCAAAATACAGATAAGACTCATGGGCAGAGATTGTTCCCTGAACAAAACAATCTTAATCAGCTGGTCATTGTTTACTTCTCTAAAATCCAATCGCGATCACAACCACCTTATGTCGGGAGCATTTGATCCTAAAACACACTGCTGTCGGCTCTACTTGATCCGAGCCTGTCATCAAAATGGAAAACAAGCTCCTGGCATCCTCGGCTCATTGTTGACGAGATGTCACAGCTTGCACACCGGCATATTCTCAACATAGAGCAAAGACAGTTAGCATTGGAATTGGAGGGTGAGAAACTGGTAATGAGAAGGGAGCTCTGGGTTCCCTGCCATTTTTTACCTTCGCTGTCTGTCAGGAGCCTCGTTATCTCAGCTTTCGCCTGCTGGTCGGCCTTGTTATCCTTAAGTCCTGCCTATTGTCTTATTACTTCTAAGGAGCAAGAACCCGTGTCATATTAAAAGACTGGACAGGATCTATTCATAGAAGCGCAGACAAAAGCTCATAACCATGTCTTTCCTGTAGGGATTAGCTGCTGTCCTTGTGGAGCTAAAAATCTGTTTGTATTCCAGTGAAAGAACATCTATGAAGTCTTAGTATCACTGACAGAATCTAACAATGCCCAGACGTTGGATCTTCCAATCAAGTGATCATCAGTCCGGTGTAGCGAGAAATTTCCCTTCTGACACGGGATTAAATGCACACACCATGTTGTCCAACAGGATCGTGAGCTCAAGGTCATGTGGAAATCCGCTTTGTAATTTTTCACGGTCGAGCGGCGAGATGGGATACCCTGGAGGTTAAAGTTAGGCTTCAACTTTACGTATTCCCACGCTGTTGTGTCTACCTACAGGAGTAGTGGTCGTCCCAAAGCCATGAAGCCCAGAATTGGCAAATTTATCATTTTTTGAGGACAGTTAATTAACTTGCTAGCAACAGGTGATTAAATATGGTGGGATCAGTGCTCATTAAAGGCAAACTAAATGAACCGTTGTCAACTGGCGATAAAAAAACGGCCTAATTTTGTGTAAAATGAAGCCCAGTGTTTTAGGAATTAGTACAAATCTTGAGTTTCCACGAATTTAAGCTTTATTTAGTCCCTGCAACAATAAAACAATGATATTAACGGGGGCGGCGGGATTTAGCAGAGGGTTGATTGCTTGAGGCAAAAACAAGGACACCAATCATTTTCTTTTTTCCCAACTGTAAAATGAACTCTGCCATATATGAATACCGTACAAGCCAGAACTAACCAGTTCCTGTAAAGTATATTTCATGCTCTTTAAGGACTTTGTGTTTTAAATGTTAGTGGAAGGGCAGCGCCTCTTCTTGACCCGTGTGGCGGACTGTGCCTTTTAAATGCAAAACCCACAAAACAAACCAATCAGAAAAGGTCCTCGTTCTGGCTGGCTTTTTAACTGCACCCCACAGACAGCGCTCCAAATTTGACAGCAGCCCAAACACATGCCTTTCTTCCTTTTCTCAAATCTTAACTACCATATGAGACATCCCGCTGACAGTGCGCTTGTGTGTGATCCTTTACAAGGTGGACGTTACCTTTAAGCCCCAAGTGTCAGTGCTCGGAGCCGTGTTTGCTCTGAGAAACAGCGAACATGCCAGACAGTTTAAATTAGAGTCACTTTCCACTGACTAAATGCCAAACCAATCATTTGAATAGCACTCAGACAAACTACAAATTTGACAAATGCCTTCTCAGTGTTCATAGGAAAATGGATTTAGTTCTCAGAGCAATATGTTGAATTGCTTGGGTGCTTTTTTTTTTTCTTTTTAAATAGTCACATTCATTGAGGACAAATGAACTGTTAAATATTTAAGTTTTCCAAAGCTTTCTTGGTGTGAAAAGGGGCTTTAATTAAACAAAAGGCAGAACCCCAGCTGCTGTATCTCTGCAGCGCTCACAGTCCTCCTGGGTTATCACAAACAAGCCAGTTGGAAGGGCTCCGTGGACGGCTTTTACTGCACATCAAAGGTGCTCAGGTCCGCTCGCTGGGCACATCTGAAAAGCTATAAAGACATAAACAAATCTTAAAACCAAATTTCAACCGCTCATCTGAAAAATACGAGTTATTTTTTTTCTTATGAGACACTCACAGGAATCTCTCCATCCATTCAACCGGGGAACACTTTGTTAAAGCGAGTGCTGCAGATCCACATACAACCCAGCAGCTTCCAGTTCAATTAAGAAACACATTAATTACTCATCGCCATATCATTTACCCCGTCACCCTCCTAGTCCATGTCTCGGCGAATGCCTTGTCACAAACAATTAAGCCAATAAAGATGGAAGTTAATTAAATTAAAGGCAGTGACGTGTCATTTGTTGCAAAGTCATTACAATTACGCTGCCTGGAGGGTGGAGGTTATCAATGTCTGCCTTTTTTGGGGGGGAGAAAGTCAACCACGTTGACTAGCACAGACCGACTTGATATAACTGTGAGAGAATGAGGCTGGGCGGACGATTTTTTAAGCTGCAGCTTCTTTCAGTTCACACTGTGAACCAGCTGTCTGTCCTGACCTCATGCCCTTGTGGCATATACGTTCTTGGCATATTTTAGAGTCTGCATTTCATCTCCAATTAATATCAAAGGGTAGGGAAATAGTGCATAGTCAATGGCACCAGATTTAGTTTAGATTCTTTCTTTTTAATTTTTTTTGCTGCTGTGATTTCACACGGACATCTTGTGATGTAAGAGCAGGTGATCAGATCAAATCCCAGCAGCAAAATCTAATGAAGAGGTCAGATGTACTTTTGTATGAGTGAACGGGAATTCTTCACTCAACTCTTTTTCCGAATTTTAACCAGAATGGCAAATCTAAACTTCAAAATTTCTAACTGGGAAGGTTTACTTATGATTTTACTGCACCAAGTTAACTTATTTACATTTTTGGCACCAAACAGAGTCCTCGGTGATATCAGCCGTCCACGGAGCCCTTCCAACTCTGGTGGTCATGAGCACCCGCAATTCAATGAAGGTGATCTCTGACCTTTGTTGTTCTAAATATTTTTGTATCACACTGATCCTTTAAGACTTTCAAACAATATATTCAAATAATAATATTTGTGTTATTTCTTTCCGTATCTAAGCTGTAATTGAACCCTACATTTTTTGTGTTGACATGATACATGTAAGGAAATATATTATTGGTGCATAAAGTGGAGAAAAAAGAAAAGAAAAGTAAGACAAAGTCCACGACATCATTACATTTTCCTACTTGCTTAAAGTCTTGCTATGCAAATACAAAGGCCATTCTCATAAAATGTGTGATACACGCATATTTAACCGACTTATCAGTCGTTTGCACATATTCTTAATCAGAGGCGAGAAGGATTAATGAATGAATTACATGCTTTAGTGATCCCTGCTGAGAAATTCTGTTTTTTTTCTCATCCCTCTCCGCAGGAAGGTCAGAGCGCAGGGTCAGCTACAGAAAAACACCCCGGGAGCTAATAGCGCTTCTTTCTAAAGGACAGTAAAGCAGGCTGGATCCCTACCAGCATGTTTTGGGCTTGACCGTGGGTTCATTCGTTGAAGGATGGTTCTCTCTCGCCGTGAGCCATCCTTAAGATAGGAAAATAACTGAAACTGAAGCAAACATTTCCAAAACTAACATTAATACTGCAGTAAAATTGATATTAGTGCAGTAAGCCATCATTTGGGCATGTTAAAATAACCCCTGCAGTTAAATACAGGCGGAAGTGAACTTCACGATGTCTCGGCAGCCTCCCTGATGTTTTGGTTATCAGACATGTCCACAGGTTGATCAGCCGCTTCATGTTTCTGTGTCTCTGTCACTAGGAAACGGAGTCCCATCTGCTGCCACACAGGGGGATAAGAAGAAAAGAAATGGCACACTGCTTCTCCAGACTCCATCCCACTTGGGCCTGACTCAGAAAAGCTGGTTGTAACACCGCCAGTGTGCCGGTAAGAATGCATAATCAGCATCATGTAACACGCGCCTCACTCACCGCTTCTCCTCCGCGTCTCTGCCATGACTGACTTTTAACATCCTCCTCCTGAATTTTTTAACATAACAACACAAATAACCTTCCTTGCCATACAATTTTCATCAGCAAATCTGTTCTTTGTAAATCTGTCCTCGACATCAAACTCACTTCCCTTTGCAGAATCTTCTCTGAGCTGCTTAATTATCTAGTTATTAAGCTTACTGCTTAATTATAGTAATTTGATGGCTTGCCTTTCTCCTGTCTTGCTTTGTCGTGTCATAATTGCTGAGCAGTTTATAACGTCAACGTGTATTATTGCTTTTAGTGGCAGCAGAAGTAATAGTAGTACCAATCGGGTGTTGTCGTAACTCTGGCAGGTACGAGCCTTTCGTCTGTGGCTCAGCTTCCTCCCTACAGGTGTTTTTGCTAGTTTAGAAAGGTATGTTTTCACACTGTAGACTCCCTGAAACAACCCTTCCCCAGGCCACAAAAAGACACTTCTTCTCACAGTTCCACTTTTCAAGAAGAACAGCGAATTACTGCCAAGCCTGCAGGCCGATGGAAGGAACGTAGGTTTTCAAAGTATAAATTCTTTGCACCATGCCATATGGTGCTGCATACCAAAGGAAGACGTAGACGTAGACGTAGACAAGATGCTTCTTGAGGAGAAACTTTGCCACGGTGCATCTTTACTCCAACTAAGGAGCAGGTGTGCTGTTTTCAGTCTCTATCAGCTCTGCGAGCTATAGAAGATAGTAATAATATATCACTGTCGTGTGCCGACCCCATGTTGCAAACAAAAACACTCATTTTTGTCATATTTAACCATAACATAACATCAATCATGTGTTTTGGTTGCTTCACCTTAACAGTTAATTCATCATAGATTATTTATCATAATAAACTTTACATTATAAACCATACTGCAGTTGCTTTCAGAAATTATTGATAAAAAAGTTCATGTTAATGTAAAAGCTGAATAATAGTAATTTTATTTGTAGATATTTTCAGTTTATGTCTTGTAAATGTACAATATGCACGTGTACAACTGTAATCTTGACATTAGGTTTCGTCGAAGGATGGTTTTGCTGTTGGATAAAAGCTGCAGATATGTTATTTTTGGAGGAAAAAGTTTTGAGACAGTTTGCAGGTTGCTCCTGACTTCTCCTAAAAGTGACGTCCTCATTCAGGGTTTTGTGGCTCACGCTTGCAGCACAGAAACAGAAGTGGCATGCGGTGCTGTGGGAGGGAGGTTAAGGCTTCTAAAGCTGCCATTTCTTCGTGCTGCTATTCCCCTTAAGATTTTTGGGATATTTTTTTGGGCCTTTATGTGATGTAGACGGGGAGGACTGGAGGAGAGAACGAAAGTTTTAACGTGCAATAAATGTCCAAGGCTAGTCTCAGACTGATGTCCACCCGGACACAGTTGCTCAGATATCAGCTTTTATATATATATGTGTGTGTGTGTCAAACAAACATCCCCTTCACATAGACTTATCTCACAGGGCTCAGTTTGCCTTCTCTAAGGTCACTATAGAGCCATATAGTTTTTCCCCATTATCAGTAGTCTAAGTCATCTGTTTGCAGCCTGCAGGTCATCCACAGTATATGTACTCTGTGTTCCCAGGTACTAACTGAAGGTTTGAACTGCTGTCTGTTTGGATAAAGACTTGCCTCATAGTTACCTTTAACCAAACAGAGTGGGCATGCTGACAACCTTTGTGATGTCTTTGTTAAACTTTAAAATGTAATATAGACTTAATAAATTATTAATTGATAAAATAACACCTCTCTGTAGCTGCAAAGTTCACACTGCACAATACAGCACAGGCCTCCTCATGTCTAATTTATGTACCGGTGAGAAAAAAAAACCCTCAGCTTTGTTTCTTTTTTTTGGAGACGCATATTAAAATACTCTCATTACTGCTGGTAATTGCACAGGAATGTTATAACAGCTGAACACCAGTACACATGAAACTATGAGACTATTGAAAGCTTGGATGTAAATGGATTTAGAAGTGTTGATAAAAGCAGCTGTTCTTTTTTTAAATCTGAGCTGTATTGTTTTGAAAACTACTGTTGCTGAGGCCTACAATGAATTATAAATAAATATCATTATTTGCAGATGTTGTGCATCTAAGAGATGGTCAGGATGCTTCTCTGTGTAGCAGTCGTGCATGAGCTAGTATTTATTCATTGTATGTTGTATTATTTTTTATCATTTCCAGACCTATATACTGCACTATTTTATGCCCTCTCTTTCATCCTGGCTTTTGCCACATAATAGAGTTCCTGAAGCACATAAATAGAAAACTAATTTCCACTAATAACTCCCTTATCACTAATTTGAATATGGCGCAATCCTTTGTTCAGCTTTAGATGGTCCACAACTTTACCACAGCTGCGTCCCCTTTATTCCTGTTAATGTTCCCCTGTTTTTGTCCTCTTTGCAAACTGGTTTGTATTGTCTTGATGTTGCGTCCCTGTAAAAACGTTCCTCATTAAGCGACTGCGGAGACAAATTGTAAAACACTCTGTGGTGGTCGGGTATCTTCACAGTGTGATGGAGATACACCGAACAACAACCACCATCCACATCAGACATAGTTCCTTGCCATTAACTCATCATATCCTCTCTGTGGACAGCTCCGCCCTCCCCCATGCCCCAAATTGCCATGCATGTAATAAAGACTGTGTCACTCTGTAGTTTGATACGGCTGTCTGAGTCCATCAAGGTCCAGGTTCCTTCGGGAAACATGAAACAGGATTGCAGGAGCAGATCTATAGAAGGCAGGTAAAATGAGATTGAGAGCTCTTTTCCTTTTTATGTCTGGATATTTTGAACTGATGTTTCACTTTATAACAGCCTAATGGCCTAACCGCTATAAATTCACAGGCGTTTGGACAAGTGAAGGGAATCATTGATGAAATTTTAGGCGTGATTATGATAAATTAGGATTCTGGAGGAACGTGTGGGCACATTTTTACAAAAGCTGGATCTCTTTATTTGAAATCCCATAAAATATTGAAATTAATAGCAGCTCCTGCAGTTAGAAAAGAAGGGAGGAATGCGGATGTCAGTTTGGTAAAAGAAACATGTTTTCACATCTACATAAAAGCAGATATTTTTAATGTGCTTGACCTCTTCTTACTGCAGCACACCCACAAAATCCACTCTGAGACAAAGTTGTTTGCCCCGATGTTACTTGCATCATTGGGAACAGGCTAACAGCACTGACCTCCGCCACAATGAAAGCCTTTAAGTGCCTTGTAGATGCCTAACTTAAATACTTCACAGACCTCCCACTTGACTAGTTTGCCTGGATCGAGCATAATTCAGCTGGCTTCAGCCTCTACTTGTATAAACTTTATCCACCTTCCATCCATCTTTTTAAATCCGTGAAGGAGTAGGCGTAACATGTCGTACAGGTGGAAGGCATGACAGTGACATTGCAGCTTTCAAAGTCTACAGAAGGATAAGAGAGTGATGCCGCGCCATGCAGGTTCTTCAAATTACAAGAGAAGCTGTCAAAGAAGGCTCGAATTTCTCTCTGAGCAGATGACGGATCAGTGAAAATATGCTGTAGCCGTGTTGCATTATGGTCTACTGAGGCAGCTGTCGGTAGAAAAATGGGTCGAAAACATTCTCCGTGCATGAATATGGGTGTGTAGTGATGAGTGTAGGAAGATGCCCCTGCTCTGTTATTCTTAATAGGCTGATGTCACAGCTGCTTATTTATCTTTGCAGTTTGAGACAGATGAAACTTCAGTTATGTGCCTGAAGTGGCTTGATGTGACATCACGTTGTCCACAAAGGGGAAAAATAAGAGAAGCACGCCACCAATCATGATACCTGCTCTGAATGTTAACAGCTCAGTAAATGACCGACACCGGTTATCACTAGGAAGAGAAGGACGACCAATTCTGTACTACAATCCCAGCCGGCTCAGTAGGCTGTTATTAACGACATATTACCATACATATCATAAGGCAACATTACAGATTTCTTGTGATGTCACAAGCTCACGCTCCTGTCATATGTCAGAGTGATTTAGGGCTTCATTCAAACTTTATCCTTATGACATTGAGCCTTTCTGATATCCTCTCCAAGCCCCAAAATTAAAAAAAAAACTTGTCAGCATTTGACAGCAGAGATACTTTGAATGAAATGCAGGAAGAACTGTGTGTTTGGCAGCGATGATGAGCGGAGAGATGATACTTCAGATCATCTCGATGTAGATGCAAAACAAACAAAAATAAAAAGACATTATCATACAATGAAGCCCAACCAGCCAGAGCACTGAAGCGGCACTTACACGGGCTGATTGGCATCAGCTGTTTGCAATATGCTCCTCAATAATTAGCTCATTCACAGCTATGCAGACAGAAATATCTCATCGTGTTACTGCTGATCTCGCCTACAATGTTGGCAAATGCAGCTTCCTTCATCTTCCGACCTCCTCCTCTGTATGTGGCCTATCAGGTGATCTTGATTTAACTAACTATACAGTGTGTGTGTTTATTAGGTCGGGATCTCTCAGCACTTGCTGAACATATATCACTGTATAACCATTTTATGTTCATGATCTCTGATTGATATAAAAACCCAAGGCACAACACATCATCGTGTTTTTAAATGCAAAAATGTTTGAAATTTAGTTGAAAGTTAAAAAGAATAATTTTTGTATTTCTGAAAACTGACTACTTTACCTGTCGCTCATGCATAATGCATCAAATCGGATACTCTACAGATGATACAATTATCATAAAATGACACGTAGTATAAATATTGCAGTGATTTTGCGCAGGTGTACTCAGCTTTGTTGTATTGCTCATTTCATCTGGATTCATGTTATGGCTTCATGAGTTGTGCATTGGGGACATTTCATCATTAGCGTGATTGACACTCCCACACTGCTGTAAGGCCACTGTCTGCTCTGTTTCTGGGCATTTTACATGAACACAAATGGTACTCTAGATTAAAAAAAAAACAAAAAACATCAAGTCATGCTGTTTTAAATCAGCACATTTAGCAGCATCTGCAGTGGTAAATAGGAAACTTGAAACAATTAGAAAATATGAATACAGTTGGTTTAAGGAGGAGCGAGTGTCTGAACTTTAAGTTAGACCCTAAAAAGATCCATCTTTCTGAAACAAAGATGTCCATGACTTAGATGGTAGGAGACTATGCTTGATTGTGAGAGTATTCTGTGTGGCCCACAAGCCTCTGGAGATTTTTCCGGTGTGGCCCACTTGCTATAGAAGTTGAATAACTTTGTTTTGTCATGTACGAGACAATCTGGTGCATCTGGGAGCCCACTTGTTTCAGGAGTAGCTGTTACCACGGTCGTGTCACCGGAAAGTTTTTCTCGTGTTGCATCACTCGGGTCGTGGGGTCGGCTGTCGGTACCTGAGCTATTTTAGATTCTGTGTTGTTGTGTACCCAGTCAACACAAAATAGCACTTGTGCCAGTGTTGCTGAAATTCACACGGTGCCCATCTTGCTACAGACAGCATTTCTTTGAAGATTTGACTGTCACTGTACCAATGTACATCAGGGATTTCATAGCATAATACTACAGAACACATAGTACCGACATGGATTGCCAACATTTTGCAGTTTGTGACGGTAAAAATATTAGTTTCCATCAAAACCGAACCCATTTTAATTTTTCATGAGCAGCCTGCTGCTGTTTCGTTAGTACAAGAGTCAGCAGAGGAGACAGACAGTCCTCTTAAAAAAGACAGTCGACAGCTGGAGACGGGCGTTTTGGGGAGAAATTGCAAATCTGTCTCTTCACTCTTTTCATTATCTAACATCATGGAGAAGTGGCTTTACCCAAGGGAAGTGGCAACAGATATAGCAGCTCGTATCAATAATTCATGTGTTCATATATTGAACAAATATGGGCTCACTATTGTCAGGCCGTTAGATATAATGCCGCTGAAATGGAGAGGAAAGAGCCAGAAGCAATCTCAAATGGCCCGGTGATCGTTACTCAGCAGTGGTTAATTGTGCTAATTCTGGAAAGGCTAAGATATGCCTCTACAGACCAATGGAATTAATGTGTGGAGGAAGAAGTCCTCTGTTGTTTAAGAAATTAATTACAAGCATTTAATGAAAGGGAAATATTCCCATTTGCATTTTCATGGCTTGAATACCTGATGAATCTCGCGTTGATGTAGATTGACAGGGTAGTTTTGTTCTACTTTGACCACACGCTAATGGAAATTGAATTTTAACCGACATGTAAAGTCGTACCAAGATAATGTCCTGAAAAGTCGTTTCCATTGATTTTGGATGCCACTTTTGAAAAGCACTTATCCATAATTTACATCATTTTGCCTCTTATATTCTCAGCTTTTATACCTCTAACATTGCTACTCAGCCATGCTGCCACCGTTCAGGCACTCAGTAATGCTCCCTACTGCAGCAACTGGACATCTCTTCTTCTTTCTGAACCCGGAGGGCTGCTCGCCTGGAGATGAAAACACATTTTTAAGTGCCCAGGACGTTCCGATGATGCCACAAATTTATGAAGATGTTGTTTTGAGAGCTGTTTTTGACCACTAACATGATGGCAAAATGCCCTGAGGATACCTCGTAATGGATTGCACGGTGCGTCCACAGACCCTCGCAACATCAGTCACCACCCGAGAGGGAAACGAGATGAGAGGACCCTCATTTTGATTGGGAGTGCCTTATTCCCTCACTTGTTTTGTTCAAGGCCTGCGGTCTTGAGTTTGAAAGCATGGGACCTTCAATGATCTTCAGCAGTTTGTTTTTAACAAGCAATGACAAACAACATCCTGTGCTCTCCCGCTCACCAGCCTTTTATCTTTGCTCAGCCTTTGAATCAGGCCTTAAGGCAGTCGCATTGAAACCAACATGGCCCAGAGGAAGCCCGACTCCAGATAGGATACCCTCTAATTCTGGTATCTCTTTCTCACAAAACAGCCAAGTGGCCACAGGGAGGGAAAATGCTGTTCCCTAGTACTCACTTTCCAGTTATGAAATCTAGACTTTGGGGCGAGGTTTCTCTTTCTAATTCTCTCTTTCTAAACATGTGCTCATTAAAATGAACATTCCACTGAAATGCATCACATTGTCAAAGATTTAATGACTAATATCGAAATAGATGTTTTACCTTTTAGACATAAAAATATATTTTGTGATGGAGCATTCACGAAGTTTAGATTACAACAATAACAGATTTGTCAAGATTTTTTACCTGGATTTTTAGCCCAAACTAGTTACATTAAATCTACATGAGTCACTCTAAAAGCCTTTTTTTTTTTCTTTTTTTTTTAGCTTCTCACACTCACCTGCTAAGTAGTTTTTCTGTTTAAGACAAATCACCAAAGAGCTTATGTACCTTGCAGGAGTAAACAAACCTTAATGCCTTCTCCAACATAAATCAAAAAACACTGCACAAAGGGGCAAGAAGACAATTAGTTCATTAGCTAGAGGTGGACAGCGAGCCATTAATTGCTTGGATCCTCGCTTGAGTAGGTTTGTTCGTCACTGATGGCTGGTTTGTAGCCACACATTGTCAAAGTCAGTTGTTTAAACATCTGATATTTAAAGGAATGGCTTCACAGTTTGGCAGCTATAGTTATTGCTTTTCTTTCAAAGACACATTAGAAAATTTAAAAATGAGCTACTAAGTAGAGCATACTCTGTAAAACAAATTCAAATATATAACTTGGATTGAACAGTGATATGGATCAAAATCGTCTTAATTTCCTTCTAAATTTGATTTAGTTATTTTTTGTACTTTCCAACACAGAAATGCTAGCAATTTTTTCTAATTCAAAGTGAATATGCTGCTTACTTCAGTTATGTCAATGTCAAACCCATTTCCCTACTCGGTACATGATGTACAAAAGGATGAAAGAACGCAGGACTACTGTAACATCAGTGACATTACATTATACTGAAAGAGTAAGATAAGAACAGCATGACCGGTGAGATGTAACAAATGCGTCAAGCTCTCTGAACTTTCCCTACTGATGTCTGACGTCCTTTGCTGCACGAAGGATCCGCCATGTTCAGATACTCCTCTACAAAGAAAAGCCCTTTTTTTTATTTGGGTAACCTTTTCTATGACTCTGAATTCAAAACAATAACAACTCTCTCTTGAGTTTGGAAGCATCCATCTGTCATATACACTCATATTTAGGTGTTCCTAGTCCAACCTCACACTTCTTCTCCGCTTAATTTCATATGGAAATATTGCACTTTAATACTTTACATTTATGTGAAGCCCTGGTTGGTTTAAGTGCAGATGCATTCTAGTACTTTTTAATTTGTCGAGGACAGTACATATGAGCATTGCTATAAGCAGAGGTGATGTAATGATAGTGGTCAAACCTTATTAAATTTATATACACAATATATCAAATATCCCCCAAAAATAGTACAGTAAACATTCAGCCATGAATACATCCATATGAGTTTTGCTACAGTTTACACTACCAACATCAGTTTACACTACCAACATTAGAAAAATAAATACAAATTACAGGAACTGCTTGAAGAATAAATTCACCCCTCATACTCTCATAACAGTAGCATCAGTTACTGCATTGCATCTTGGTCTGTTGAGGCCACTGCCAGGGAAATTGCTATCTGTGCCTCCTCCGTGATGAATGTCTCCCTGTGTGATCATTGAATGTACGGTGTGAAATAGCGGTGCAGGAAAGAAGCTCTTGCTCTTTGATTCTTGTTTTGAAGGACTGACGCTAAAAAAAAATCCTGCTTCTTTTCCTGCAGATGTTTTTGTTAGAATCGTTTTCAGCCATCAAGCGCTGCACTGGAAATGTCTCGATGTAATGTCATGCTGTCTTGTTTGGCAAGTTATCTGCACCACCAACCGCAAAATAGACTCAGAAATGCGAGCCGTATTGCTACTTTAAAGCTTTTAGTGTGGATTTTTCCCTCCAGAAATGGCACTTTAAACATATTTTCATGGTTCAGATTTTATTCCACTAAACATACTTTAAAATTTATGCAAAGTATCTGAAAAAAATACAATCTTTTTTTTTTTTTTTAACCTCTAAAACACCCCAAAGTTAACTTCACTTTATCCTCGGAAGGCAGTAATAGGCGGCCTCCTGAACTCGGATGGTGTATGTACGCAGATGGAGGCGAAAGCCAGGCTGCACCTCATGTAAAGTTGTTCAACACCATTTTTTTTTTTACAACTCTAACGTGCAAAATATTGTGGATCATCAGCAGAGAGTGTGAGGAGTAGGAAGTTGTGAAGGGTCAGCCTCCGTACTGGATGCCTATATCAGGAAACTGAGAAACTCTACTGAAAGTCACATGTATAATAAAGCATCTTTCCCCCTGTAGGTGTAATAAAAATGTATGTATTATTCTCTTGTGTCTTCTAGCAGCTGAAGGAAGAGCAGTTTTTTTTAAATTTTTTTTTATTTTGCTTTATCTCACTTGTATATGGAGGCAGTTTCAGTGAGACTACATTAGCTGCTGCAGAGTTGGCTGACTTTTCTAATTTACTTTCCTCTTTGTGCGGTATTTATACACTGAACACACACTCTGAAATTAATTAGAAAAACAACTTAATGGAGTGGTTGAGGGCTTCATAAGCAGGCCTAACGATGTTCGCCTACACCAGGCTATTTGGAGATTGAAATCTAATTCACACAGTACCTTAATCAAATTCAAACACCAATACAAAGATCCTCATCATTATGACTGGCATCTAATTACAGATGGTGTACGCAGTGATTGACTTAGAGAGAAGACGCTCAGAGAATTAGAAAGTTGTGTGGCATGTAAATCACACTCTATCAGAGCTCTGCTTGTGTCAGAAAAGGATTGTCTAAATAATTACGGCTGAATGGCGATAAAAGGCCTAATGTCTCATTTGTCTTTTCGTAAAGGAATATAGATCCGGGCTGATGGCAGAGGCTGTCACATTAGCACCACGCCCCAGCAGATATGTTGTTGTTCACAGTTGAGTCACAGGAAATGGGATAAAATAGTGTGATGTGTGTGTGGATTTTCTAACCATTTGTCAGCTGTGAGGGTTGTTCGCCTTTTCCTGAAAAGTGACAACAAGCGACTGTCTCATCCACTTTACTCGGACCTGTGTTTTCTTATCTGCTTAAGATTCTGCATCACTTGGAAGCCTTTTTTACGCTCCTGTGATTTTCAGTGATGCTGCAGTAGAAACTGCACTGGGAAAATAACAGGCAACGTCATGCATTTATATCCATTTTACACTTTTAAACTTCAACATCGTTTTATGCTTTATTTAGCTTGTTTCTCTGGTTGTTAAGCTTTTCTTTAATCTTGTTGATCTTTTTGATCATGTTTATATCCACAACTACAAAGATACTCCATCCATTCATTGGAGTATGTTTATCAGGGCCAATGAAATTGACACCAGTATGATGTGAATGTCCTGCCTTATACCAAAAATATAGTCTTTGTCATAGGGCAGATGCTTTTGGAAAGTAGAAAACTAGTTGTCTGTATACAGACATAGAAGCATAAGTGAGTTGAAGCAAGGTACCAAGCAGGTACATTTACTGAGGCATTTAACTCCAGTAAATAACCTGACAAAGGTTGCTCAACTGAAACTTTTCATTGAATTTACCTTGAGCGTTGACAGCGTGTGGATGGTGATAAAACTTCGAAACAAACATAAAAGGCAGACAGTGTTCTTTGAAGCTGACATACTCAATATTTGTGTATTGGTTGATTTGTCAGATGACAAACCCAGAGAGAACGCACAGTACTTCTCCAATCTACTGAGCGTTTTGGTGCTTTTCAGCTTAAGGTCTTACGGACCAGGACTTTACTATTCTGGTTCAGTCTCACCTCTCTGCGTCGGCCTTGTTTTTAGCTGCAGCAGGCGGAGAGAAAAAGCTCTGATAAATCCAGTTTACACACAGTTAGAGACCAGCTGGTGAAGGAAGAAAATCCTTTAATATCTGAAGACCCAGATAGTTCCCTGGAAACCTGGTGAGAAGCCAAATGGTGCAGAAATGATCCCTAAGTGGCCAAAAAAAGGTGAATGCATCTTCAAGTAACAAAGAACAAAACATTTTTTTTTCTACTATAAGAACTGTTATATATATGTGTATATAGCAGATCTAGAGGGTTTTGACTGAGTTTGAAAAGCAAAGGTGTAACTAATAACATTAGTAATGCCGTCACTCCATTAGGTGCTCTAGCGAGAAAATAAGTGAGAAGAAACGTGACCCTGCAACTCACACACCTAATTGCAGTGCAGTTATTATTAAATCTATTAATTACACGTGATTTCCTGCAGTGACATGTCCAAATGTTTAATGTAAAAAAAGGCGTATTAAAAGAGGGACGCACACACGAGTGATTAAAGCCAAATTAGGCACGCTGTCTTGAAAGTAAACTAAACATGAAAATGGAGACGGATATGGCAAACATTTGTTACTGTATGGGCACAGATACAGACATATTTTCAGATGTAAGCAATCATGAGCATAAAAGCCATTACAGCACCTGCCATCGTCCGCAGAGATGGATGCTTTTTTCCCTCCATTTTCCAAATGCACTAAAACCCACAACAACAAAAGAACGTCGACTGGAAATGTGTCTGTTTAGTTATAGCTAAAGCCCTCGTACTGACGTCCTCACACCAACTGAGGCAAAGTCAAGGACTCTTTGTTCAAAGACATCGCTTTGAACCCTTTTTAAAATTGACAGTCCTATTAAAAACATCAGTCCTGAGCCGCTTTGGACATTTTGAGAGGCAAATGCATGCAAACATTTTGAAAATAAGCCAGTCGAACAGCGCTGACCTGTGTGATTTTTCTTCTGTCAGCAGTGGCCACAATAACAACAGATGAATGGAGAACACATCGTCTTGCATAGATAATTTTTCTTTCTCACTTTAGCTGCCTCGTATTGTCCCTCATAAAAGCTGAGTCAGTATTTGTATTTTTTTCTTTTCTGTGCCTTTGACTCAGTTTTCAATCATAACAGTTTGTAGTTTTGCTTGACCTTGCTGCCTTTCCTTATTTAGTGTTTCCTACATGAGGTTGATTTCATTTCCCCCCCTCCCTCAGCTTTCCTATGATATGACAGCGAGGATGAAGGAGGTGTGGGTGGATGCTCATCTGCGGCTGTACATTTTCTACATTTATGCATTTCTCTGCGCTGGAAACTTTGCGATGTACAGTAACCAAACCTCGCCCACATGTTCTCTGCTCGCATTAGGAGACGCTTGAAGGACGCGTTCCAGATGAAAGTCGAGACTATTTCAGGTATTAATCTTTCATAATATAAAACGAGAAAGATATTGAGAAATTGTTGATCATAATGCTTTAAGTCCTAACTTCCAAACTTGACTTTACTCCCGTTTACTGTTGAGTCGTATAAAGAGCAAGGCTTCAATCGGATCATGAGCTAAAAATTACACAACTGTAGCATCGTCAAAGACTTGTGAATGTCTGGATATCAAACTATCAAACATATCTGTGTTTTCAGCTTATTACAATCTTGCAATTTGCAGCAAATTTCTTAATGCAGTTTAAATATCATAGGGTTTACATCCCTATGAAGAAGTATTTCAAACAAAAATTTGAGATTTCAGCTCCCTCACCTCTGGCAGATTATTTCCTTGAGTGAACGTCATTGGAAAAAATTTCCCCTCGGGGATTAATAAAGTATATACCTACCTACCTACCTACCTATAACCGTGATGCAGCTTTCCTGCTCTGCAGCCTCTTACTACAGTATGGTTATGCACCGGTGTCTCTATCGTTTATTTTAAGGACTTTTATTGGCTCGAAAAAGCCTTTGATTTGTAACACAAAGGCCAGTCGGTAGATCGATGTTTTGTCTGCTCTTAGTCTTTATCCTCTAAATAATAAAGCCAATTGATTCACAATCAGAAACTTTGCTGAACGAAAAAAAGCAAGAACCAAAAGGCACCATAGTAACCTGCTGAATGTTTTCTTCGACTGGGCGTAATGAGTATTTTTAAATTCGCGGGAAGAAAAATGTTCAAAAGTATCTTTGTGTACATGGTGAACCGAAATGAAGGCTTCATGTTTTCTTCAGGAGTAGTATTAAGTTAAATAAAAAATCTCGTCCTTCTCAGTAGCAGAATTGTTCCAAGAAAATGATGTGTATTTTCAGTAGGTCAACATCATTTTTTTTTATATATGTGGCACACGGGCAGTGTTACCTGTTATTGGTGAATTGGTTGAGCACTACAGTAGATCCAAGCTTGTTCTTACCGTTAGTGACAAACATGTGGTGTTTGAACCAGCTGCACACTTCTCCTTAGCTGTTTTGTCAGCAGGTCAGTATCGACTGTGTGATGTGAGCTGAGGAAACCAGGCCAAAGTAATAAATCCAAATTCATTAAGACATCTGGAGATTTCTTGGGAAAATCAACCAGGTCAGCCCTGAACATCCAAATTAAACCTTAATTCACAGCTGGCAACACAGAACAGAACAATAGATTTGACTTTTCAAGGTAACTGCAGTGATGAGAAATGATGTTTTAATGATGTGCAGGGATTATTTCAAAGCATTTACAGTCACTGGACTCCTAGAAAGACTAAGATATAATGAACAATTCATATTTAATGAATAAATGAGGTGTGTGAGGGGAAAGGCGGAAAAAAAACAAGCTGTATATCTCAAGACCTTTGACATTTGCCTGTCGCATAGTGATGCTTGTAAGTAATTTTACTGGCCACATTAAATTAGATACCGAAGTCAAAAGTCGCTTATATGTAGGAAAATGCTTGTATTTCATCTCGGCGTCTTTTAGATGACGTGCGAGTTCACTTTCTCCATTTATGTTTGGCTACACTCCTAGATAAGACTGCTGTGGTATAGACGTGGAGAAAAAGTTGAGATTCGGGCAGCAGGTAAGAGGTTTGAAATCAGGTTTGCTGTTTTGTGATCTATATCTATGATTATCTGAAAGATTAAGCCTTTGAAAGGCTGAAGTCTTGTGCATGGTGCACTGTCTCTCTTTGAAGCTCACTCTGTATTTCTATTAATTGCTCTGAGATTGTTGGCATGGTGTAAGGCTGCAGAGAAAAATGAAATGGAAAAAAAAAGAGTGGAAGTATAATCACCATCTGTTGTCAAGGTCATTTGCTACATGGTAAACACATCCATCAACACCGGAAAATGTTCACAGTTAACTGGAAATGGAGTCGTTAGTCTTGGTGACATTTCTCATTCAATATTTTGGATCATTGTGTGGTATAACAGAGCAGTAAAGACCGGATATAATCACCAGACCGGATATAATCACGTATTTGATCTTTCAGTCATGTAAGCTACAGCACTCAACTTTCTTTACAACTAATAAAAAAATACCATTTTCATATGTTAGCAGCACATTTCAGATCTCGTACAGATTCTTTGCTTGACATTCTCAACATAACCAATCAGAGGAGGTCTCACAAAGGGCAAATCCTCAACATCCTGTCAGACAAGGACAGTATTTCAGCTTTGTTTTCTGGCAAATGCTAAAGCGAAGCTAAATTTGTGACTTGGCAGCTAAATGTAGATTGTTTGGTCATTGTTTTCTGTCCTTCAAGAGCCATTTGATTCATTTACTTTCACAGCACCATATTAAAAGCGAAACAGTACTTATAAACCAAAGGCACGTGGACTCACACTTGTCTCATTAGACAGAGTTTAGTAACCTGCCACGCTGCCTAAATTAGAGATTTTCTTGGCAGGGGGAGTCAAAACAAATTCAATTCCAGCCTGTATAACTTTAATTAAGGATGATGGACCTGCCTGCACTATTTATCATAATTTTCCTTCTTTGGTGTTCATGTCATGCTCATTCCTCTGCCCATGCAGTGAGGAAGCATGTCATCTCGCCACAGCTGGACTCCAAGGTTGTGCTCATTTTATTTTGTTGTATACGAATATTTCCAAGTGGCAACACTTAACTTCTGTTTGGCTTTTGCTGCTTTAATTCGGACCATTTATAGAAACAAATCTGACTTGTAAATCCTCCAAATTAATTAGTAAATAGATTTAGATCACTTTTATTGTCATAAGTCCAAACCACATACTTCACATTAACTTCCCTGTCTTTGTGGAAAATGTATTGTCTTTGACTCAGTATTAACAATTGAGGAAATACATTTCATACCCTGGCGGTCAGTCTTAAAGCTAAAGTCTCATATGATTCCTCAGAACTGAAGAAATTAAGAATTTTAAGATGAACACAAACCAAAGTGTGAATTTGTGTTCATGATCTGATTGACACACACACAAACACGGTTGGAAAGGGCACTAGCCCGCACAGGCTCTCCCATAACCTGCCTTTAAATTTGTAAACATCACCACGGTGCCCTGCTTACATTTAGCAACAATGATAAATTGTCTGGAAAGTGGCCAGAGGCGCTCCGTTATTGGTTTTTAAAGCAACATGAAGTCCCATCGGAGAGTAAGTCTGACCCAATAACAGCAGAAATGGATTTATGATAAAAAGGCGCAGGAAATGCTGCTGTGGGACCCCGAGCGACTCGGGGAGAAGCTCTTCTGGGAGAGGAAACAAACTAAACACCTTTTTTAAAAATGTTTTTATAGCTTTTGAATTTTTGGCCTGTGATATCTGAAGGGTGAGAGAGATGAAACCTGAATAGATAAAACATTGCCAGCCATTATTGTTATTATCAGTATCATTATTTATCCTGTTTCTTGTTGGGCGTGCAGTATTTTGCGCAAGTTTCTGGTCATCGAAACTGATTTAAAAACTGAACTCTTAGGTATAATTTGGAAAAAGGAAAATTTGGCAATTAATTTCGACAATATACACAGAAATATAATGTTAGTACTTGCCTCTTAATTTATTTGTGTACAGAAACATATACCTATACATGTATAACTTGAAAATTACAGTACTTTACAGTATGGGTATACAGGTTTAAAATTGCTTGAATTATGAACTGCAGATGGCGTCCTTCTGATTGCGTAATCTTCTAACCTCCCACATCAGTTGTAATGTTTCACCACCATCTTTTAGTTTTCTTTAAACTTTTATTCGCAACCCACACGCTGTCTAACATGTAATCCTGTATCACGTAACTCGGCTTTCACGTTTCTGCCATATGACGATTTTCACAGGCGATAATCAGCAGAAATAAGAAGCTTTCACAGTTAGAAATAGGAAGTCAGAGAGTACATGCGTGTCATTAAGAGTATCTGCCCTCAGCGCTCTCTGTAAATCCAGAGGAGCCGAGCTTGGTGTCTGAATCAGGGCAGCATTATCCAGCTGTCACCACGCCGAGGCTTAAATCCCAGAATAACAAACCCCGGCTGCCCCTGATTATAAGAATCTGGTCAGTCAGGAAATGGAGCTGCCATCCACCAATGTCCTCTCACTCACCCGACGTGTCTGCATTGTTAATGTTAAGTTGATGTGCGCACATTAAAGAGCACTCCGCTCCGCCGCTTTCACAGCACTGACACGGCTCCGCGAGGTAGTCAAGAGCTTCAGAAGACGGGTCACACTATTCGCTGATGAATTACAGTATATATGCTGCAGCTGTCAAACCACAGCGGTTTTATTGTGCTAACTCGCTCGCCTACTTTTTGATGCAATTTCACTGACGCATCCTAACACATGGACGCACACACAAACGCCTCCATTCGTGCCACCCATTCTGTACGCTGCGTTGAACTGACGGAGTAAAAACTGTGAAACACCGTAAAATGCACATTTACACACACACACACACACACACACACACACACACGCACACACACACACACACACACACACACACACACACACACACGCACGCTCCTCAACTGAGTCATGCCATTCTTCAGCGCGCAGTCATGCTCCATCCCCTGCTGTGGACGAGTGTGTTGGCATGAAAGTTTGATTTATCCTCGTAATATCCATCAGGTCAGTGGGACCTTGGGAAGGCTGGGCCATAAAATCAGGGCTCTGGCTGGGCCTTTTTAATACAGTCTCAGTAAAATGGCTGAAGGTCAACGGCGCTCTCACTCAATCAGATAGAAACAGCTCCTGCAGCCGGAGCAACTGTTGTTGCATTAAAATTGGGGCGATGCACCGCAGTAACGCTACTCTGAATAAAAGATGTTTGTTCACCCGGTCGGAACAATGGCTGTAGGACATGCCACTGTAGAAACACGGCTTTTAGAGAAAGATGTCTCCTCCGCGGTGAAGCCATTACCCGGAGGTAAAACGTATCCGTTGTACAGGAGCAATGCAGGAAAAGACGTCTGGTCTGCTGGGAATCACGACTCCGAGTAGGTTCGAGTTTTTTTTCTCCTCCACTCTAAAATGCGCATACTTGTAAAAAGAGCTCAGTTTAAGGGAGTACAGGAGGTCCTTCATGACCGGTCAGAAGTGCATTTGTTCTGTAGCCTCAGCGGTCTGCACATGTAACACAGGAGCGGTCGTCTTGGCTGAGCCCGTCTGAAAGGCCGTAAATCCACACAGCATGTCAATTTAGGCAAACTTAGCTGAAGCAAGCGTCTTATGTGATTGATGTAAACATTGTGACCAAACTGCCTGAAGTTGGCACAATTATTGTAAAGTTTTATGTGAACTAAGTTAGGTCTTCATGAAGGGCTTCTAAGGTGTAACTACTGGCTGTATTCATGCCTAGTAAATTGGCCATTAATGCTAAATAATAAGCTTCTGATGGAGGTGACCTTTGGGTTGCCATGGTGTGAAAAATCGTGTGACTCTTGTGTTGTGTTACCGGCTGTGCACTCATGGCAGGGTTGGCTGTTTGATCTGTGGCTGTGAGTGGACCCCCGTGTTGCTCATGATAAGCCCCACAGCTGGCTGCTATCAGCTTGTGAAATAAAGGCCCTTTGTTAGGCACTGTGAGTCGTGCTAAATGTACAAGGGTATATCGCTGCCTAAAGTCAGGAGCATGCTCTTTAAATCTAAGGGTGTAAATATTGTAGTTTTCCCTCTCAAAATCCGTCGCTGCTCTTTCGCAGACTTGAAGAGCTCTCTTTCAATACTGTGCGTCTGCACTCACATTTCCTGTTCTCCGGTTTAACCCCTTCATCCTTGCAGTCGGATCTCGGCTCGCGCTCTTGGATTTTTGTGAAATGACCTGAAGTGAAACTGTCAAACTTCCCCAACCGATAGAAAGCCAGGTATGATGTTAACCATTGAAATCGACTCAGACATCATGGAAATCGAGAAACATTGGTCCTCACATTAATTAAAGTCATGATCAAGGGAATGAAGTCATTTTTTGAAGCTGGTGTAGGCAGCACAGTGAAGTCGTGCTCACGTCAGCTGATTCTATGTCCCTGGATCATTGAATTGTTCTGCTGCCAGCTGACGAGTAAAATCAATCATACTCATCCAGGTATACCTGTTGCACTCTTTCTTTTCTGCTCATCATCCCCGTCTCATCCTCGTGCGACTGAGGCCGTGGATCTGTGATTACAGTTTGTCCTCCCGGCGAACTCCTCATCGCTGCTTTGAGGGCTACCTTGAAAAGTAGAGCTGAATCTGCACAAACATTTGCTGTATATAGTTTACCTTGTCAGAATTGGCTGACTGCGAGAGGTTCGCTTTCATACTTCTCGGTGAAAAAGTAGAATCACTGAGGCATGTGTTTTTGCTGTTGATGTTTTGTTGTGACATTGGGTAACAGGAGAAAATAGGTCCATCATAAGAAGTTTGCCAACATAGACACGCTGGTGAAAGATGTAAAGTCATGTTTGTTTCATAAATATAACTTGACATTCAACGACACGTGGTGGAAACGACAAAACGTACTTTTTGTTTGAATTACTGTGATTATGTGACTTTCAAGGACACCACTGAGAGGGCTAATAATACTTGTGAAATGCATCTCCATGTGAAAAAGCCCAACAGCTGCACTGTTTTCATGATCCCACTTAATCACTATCTGATGACTTATCGTGGATTTGCTGTCGGTGGCGTTGCGTCGGGTTTGGGCAAAGAAATTAAAACTCAATTCAGAGAGCAGCGATTTCAGCTGAAAGCACTCGGCTTTGAGCACCGGCTGAAAACAAACAAAGATCTGCGCTGAGAAAGGCGATAGTTAATTAATTGTATGTTCCTTCCGTCAATTTTATATATTTTTTTGGGGGGGGAGGGGGGTGCCTCTGACACATTAATAGTGTGTGATGTTCACTGCTTGATTATTTTTTTATATTTATATATATATATATATCAGTAAGATCAGGCTGCCAGCCTGAACCACAGGGAATAAGATACACTGTTCACCACAGCTGCCCTCCTTTATTTCAATCTGACAGCTGTCCCAGCAAAGTCTATATGTAAGTTGTTAAATCACAATATGGAATCTGGTGTCGTTTCTGAATGTCTGCATGTGGTATAAATTAAATCAGTGCATATTATTAATTGCCTTATTATAGAGTAAACTACTGCTGGACTTGCACGTTTTAAGGACACATCAATGTCCAAAATCATGAATTATTTATATAGTGCTTATTAATTGTAAAGGATGATGTATTAGAACTAGTTAAATGCAGTGTTTATCATTAGCTGAAACTCTAGACTTTGTTTGTTCGGCTGAAAACTAGTTATGTAAATTCCAGCGGTGATTTACGGAAGAGGAAAATGGAAAGTATGTTTTTTCATTACGATTTTGAGGAAATAGGGAGATAAAGATATTAGCTGGCAGGATTTAGTTATAGAAACTGTCGCGGGTTAATTCTCAGTCCCTGCAGCCTCCAGCGTCCACCAGCTGTAATGTTTCCACCTGCTGCTGATGAGAGATAGCTCAAACTCTACAATCTGAAGCATATGTAAATATGGAAGGCACAGCTAATGTACCCGGACACACCATATGTTAATGAGACAATTGCCACTCGCTGCTGGTTAATAACAAAGTAGACTTTGTTTTAGTGTGGGCATCGCACTTCTGTGAGTGATCTAAAAAGAAAAGTGCACATTTCTCCTTGTGAGGCACTGTCAGGCCTGCTTACTGTCATTTACAATGACCTTGTCACTCGCACTCGGCAGATCTTTGAATTACATCCCACGGTGCCCCCCTAATGCTATCATTACCATTATTAATGGGACATGACACAAGTCATTGCCACACATAACACTCTCCCACAACCGGGGAATAATGGTTTCCGTCAGATGTAATGCTGGCGGTTTCTTAGTTAGTGTGTCAGGATGTCAAATATTGAGAGTGCTACTTCAGTTGCAGACTTAACAATGCAAGTGTGGTGCAGGCGACATCTCACACAAGCAAATGAAATCCAATTTCATCTGTGGGTGTGAGGCTGTGAATTAAATGCCCCCATCTGTAATTTGTTTCAAACACATCAGCTTTACCAATATTATGTGGACACTGATTGAAAAGGTGCCGCTGTCCGTGGTGCTGGAATACATCCGGGGGTGTACAGTTGGCAGCACCACAGTCAATATCTCTGTGAGGTGTGTTTCGTCTGCCAGTAAATCATTCTTGATTACATGTAAATGAGGCAGCACATCCAATATTAAATTGTTTTTCACACAGGAAGCGGAATTGATCATATAAACAAAACTATGCTGTGTTGAGTCGGGAGCTTTGTGTGTTGGTCGCTCACTTTAAAGGCACAATATGTACAATTTTGTGTTTAAAATAATTAAAATAATGTGAGGAAATAATAGTTTCGTCATCATGTCAAAGACGTCAATATGTTGTGTTGCACAGATATCTACTGACCTGTTTACCACCTGGATGCAAACAATCTAACTTTACAATCATCATTCATAAATAAGAAAAAGCCAACTTCTAACTAAGCAGGGATATGCAGTTTGACTAAACTTCAGAAAATCAGAGAGCCCTTGATTTGATCATTTGAACTGCATAAAAGTTTTTGCGCTTAAAATGAGTCATAGAATTATCACTGTATGTGCACTGTTGAAGAGGCACTTTTAAATACAAGACTTGAAAATAGCAGGGTGCAACTTTGAGAGCATAATGTAGATAAAAAGTAAAGCATGCTTGTACAGTATGTAGTTATATTTAAGAAAAAGAATATTGATGAACAATTTCACATTTCAGGAAGCGTTACCTGGCAACTACAAACTTACTTGACATTTTCTGAAAGTGCATTATGAAAAAAATATTCCTGGTGCATTGTCAAATGTACTTATATGAATGTACCTTATATAAATGTGTAGAGATTTTATATGAACGTACTGTACATGTATATTTTATAATATATTCTTATTTAAAGAGTAACTTAAATGTATTGTTTGGAGTTTTTAATTACTAGAACTGCTAAAAAGTTATGTATTTGAGTTATTCTGGAAAAGTAAAGAGCAAACAGGGACTCAAACAATACATGATTTAAATCGAATGTTTCATGGCATCAACTCGCGCTAAACCAAAAACGTTACGCTTCTGGGGTACTTGCTCTGCTTTAGTATACGGTGAAAACAGAGGCTGTTAAACCTGTGACATCACAGGTGGGTGCGCAGCACACCTCCGACCACCACAACTCCGCCAAGAGACGCCAAGAACAGCTGTCAGAGGTGCGTTAGACTTTCCTTTTCCACCGGAGAAGGCAGTGAAACTCACTGCTTGCCCGCCTGATTGGAAGTTACCCGCGGGGATTTCCGTGTGTCACGGCAGCTGTTGGCTTCCGACTGATGAAGGCATTAGCCCAGTTTTGTTAGAGTAAAACTTTAAAACCCTCACATTGTTAGTGCAGATGATGGCCAACCGTGTTGTGTATACTTTTGGAGACATTATTCTTATAAGAGGGACTGAGTGTCCAGATTAAAGTGTGCACTACTGTGTCCACAGAACATTTTAAGTAATCGCTGTCTGATATTTCCTTTGTCCCTGCCTTGTAAGGCTAAAATGTTCCAGATTTAGGTGATTTCAGGATGGGAAGATGTTAACATTGTGCTTAGGCAGTCATTATGTACAGTGGTAGTGTGTGTAGGCAGGTGAGTGATGAGGGTTAGGGATCTTTCTTGTGAAGACCACTGCACAGTAGCCTCATTATGGGCTACATCCTAATGGCTCTACAGCTGCTATCCATTCTACGAAAAGCTAAAGGTCAGATCAGCATCTTAATGTGCCGTCCTCCTGCCTTCTGACCCAAATACAAACTTTGGTCACTAGGATCAGTCCGCATGCACACTAGCCCTGTAGAACATATAAATCAATTTAAATTTAATCACAGCTCATTTAATTAAACCTTGACATTGGTTCAAGCACTCGTTGAAAAGATCACCAACAGGAGAAGAGTCTGTAGCTGCAGGCTTTATCATAACAGCAGTTTTTAGAAAGGGAAATGCAGAGAGACCGAGAAAGCAATGGTAAGAGCTGACAAAACTACATGGTCAAAAGTATGTGGACACCCAAACATGATTGTTAGGCATTAATATGTGGATGTGGAAAGGCTTTCCATTAAATTTTCAAACCTGGCCTCAGGGTTTTGTTCCTAGTCAGCCACAAAAGTGTTAAAACAAGTTACTGTCAGTTTCTGGTGAGACAAAGATGAAATACGATCCGGGAAGTCCAGTTGGAACAGAGGTACTGCTGAAGGGTCACAATTTAATGCAAATTAGATTTTTTTTTTTTTTTTTTTTTGCCAGGTGACCCTGCTTGTCAATGAAATCTCTTCTTTGAAATGAATGACAGGGCTGCATATTTTCACACAGGACTGCTGTCAGTCTGGATGCAGCTACTGATGTTGGCCGATTAAGTCTGGTTCACATTAAGCATTCCAGTTTATCTCAGAACTCTCACTCGTATTTTACAATAAACAGGCTGAGGTTTTGATTTGACCCCGGCTTACTCATCTGCTATAATCTATTTCTTTGCTTCTCTGTATAAATAACTGCTTGGGTTGAACTTCAGGGTAGTTTACATGAAGTTGCTTTTGTGTTATTTATCATCTGAGGCCAACTCACACGTGCGTGCACACATTTTCTTCGACGGCTTTAGATGACTCTCTGACGGGTTGTCGCCGAGGTTTCAGCCTCTGTAAAATACATATCTCATCATTTGGAGTTTCCTTCCTCTACCTCAGAGCTTCGCTGCCACTCCAACACGGTAATTACCTCGTCCTCCTTTACTACTAATGAGAGGGTAAAATATGAGCGGCTGGCAACTGCAGTCATTTGCGACCCTCGCTCGCTCCCAGCAGAGGTAACGGGGGGAGAGGGAGAGAGACTAATTTCTACCCACAAGCCACCACTCAGTGATGCCATCTATCCCCAACCCACCTGTACAAGCTGTCCTATGTAAGCTTTGGTCTGCTCAGCATGAATAATCCACATTATTTCTCAAGGAATCATGTTTCAATGTGCCCTCCTCAGATTCTTCTCAGCCAGTGACCTTTTAATTTTTCTCATAAACAAGTGCTCCGAGATCAAATTGACCCACTGCTGCTACTTCTGTTGAGTTGAACTACTGCTCACACATTGCACATACAGTTTACAGGGAGAACTGGAGCATATTTAACACGAGAGGTTTTTCATTTTTTTTCTCCAAATAATAGATCCTTTAGTTCAATGGTGCAAAAAATATGGTCAGTTCTCGCTCCAAAAAAGAAGACGGTGTCGGCCAAAATGCCAGACTCAGCCTTCACAATGGCAGGATCGATACCAGAATTTTTTTTTAGAACAAAACGCAGCCTTCAGTGTAACGTGTGATCCCACAAACAGATGCATGAGATTTACCACAAAAGTGCTATGTTGGACTTTTAGCTTATAGTTGAGCAGATACTGTAAATGCACTGCTCAATCAAATACAACATATATATATATATATATATAGCGTTTATATATATATATATATATATATATATATATATATATATATATAAACGCTCCATTCACATTGCTTTAATTTTCAGACAAATCACTAGTAGTACTACTAGTTAGAGTCACTGTGTTCTGATTAGATGGTGCGTCTGCAGGGGAGGGGCTTAGTGAAGGGGCAATTTAAGTTTTGAGTTACAATAGGTAACCATGTATGAATGTGCCTTAAATCTGATCTGTCAAAGGCACCTTTCACCTCCCATCAGCAACAAAACATGAACATTAAAGTACCATCTAAATGAAATGCAATGCTTTATGAGTCCATAAGACCCATCACTCACCTGCCTATACATATTTCCATGTCATCACCGCTGTCTTTTATGCCATTGTCATTTTTTATCTGATAGGAAACAAATCAAGGTTTTTCCAGCGTCAGGAGAAGCAGCGATTTTCGTGTTGGAGGTTATGGAAAAGCACGGCAATGTAAGGGAAAAGATTATATTGGTGCCCTTCGGGTAGACTCCAATGTCACACACGAGGAGACAAAGAATTTCATCACAACGGCGGCTGCTTTTGAAGGCAATCAGACACATTTTATTCTTTCTTTTGAAGAGCTTCATATTTGCCATAAAATCTGAGAGATTGACTCCCAAGCCCCTTATCACAGGGGTGAGAAAAATCCCATTTGATTAAAAAATAGCGAGGGACATTGAAAACGTATTAGCAATAATAACAGAGATTGCTGAATGCGCTGCATTCAGTATGACTATTTTAGTGGAAATGATACAGCCAGGGCATGAAGAAATTCAATTTATTTTCGAGGATCATGTAAATGCTAATGTTTACTAGTTATACAGACATTTCCATTAGAAAACCATTAGCAGGTCTATTAAAGTGATTAACTTAAATAGACTTACCACATCAGTTCACTGATACTATTGACAGATAGTTGTTTCACTGTCTGTTCAATAAGCCTCAGTCTTGTCTGTGAGCGACTAACTGGATTGAGAAACCACAGATTGGGAGATGTAACATGTCATTATGATGTTATTACAGTAAGCCCACTGGCCTGACCTCGGGTTTCAAGAAAACAAACCTCCTCAGACAATGCAATTACAGATAACACAATGATTTTATTGGAAAGTTAAAGATGTCGCCGCAGCTGTCTCTGCAACCATGACACTTAGTTCACTTGAACACATTTTTTTTTCATCATACTTCCTTTCTCAAAGGTGAGACGAAGGTCAATCCGAATTTTTCATGGCGCATCGGGGTGGATGTTGCAGCCTTGTGGAAAGAAAAAACTGATAAAACATGGTTTCAAGTCTCAGCAAGACAAGAAAACTCCTGTATGTGTTTTCCTGAAACACAAATACTTGAGTATAGAAATATAGCAACATATCTGCATCTATTTGTGCCGTGTTAGCAATCTGATTTGCCAAATGTGTGCAAAAATGGAGGCTTTAAAAGGCGAGAAGACACAAAGGGCTTAAACTAGCAGTGACTCTGAAGAAAGGGAACTCATAGCTGCTTGTTAAAGGCTTTTTTTTTGTACCCTTGTAAAACTGGCTTGCTTCAGAGTTCTAAAAAATGTAATTTGTCTTGATACACTTTGAAAGGAGATAAGTCTGAATTCAAAAGCAAAGATATCTCCATCTTCCTCAATACAGTTCTCTCAAAGCACCCATTAGAAAATATAACTGGTCATATGTGGTAAGTATTTCTGATTGCTTTGGCTAGGAGTATGAAGGTGTGACATGGTAGCACACTAAATACAAAAACACAAAAAGACAAATAACCAGCTAGAGTGTGTTTAAAAAACAAAATCTGGATTCTTAGTGAAGCTCATGTGCCGTGGAAACGACACAAAAATGTACAATTGTGCTGTTTACAATCAGCTGCTACTGACACACTCATCCTCGCCCCTTTTAATTATTCATCTGCAGGTTTATGCAGATTTCTACTTCACTTTAGGCAAATTTAAAGTTAACAAGCATTTTGGTCAAAAAAAGCCAGACATCTTCTGAGGTGCTACTTACCTAAAGAATTAAATGTTTCTCACTGAGCCTCTCTCAGCAACCCCGCCCTCCTTGTAATTAAATGGGGAGCTTGTACATCATTGTGGGTCTGCATTGTTCAGCTACCAATCAATTAACTGCAAGTGGCTCTGTCTGGTTCAGCCTTTTATCATGTAGTGTTTCTCTAATTGACTGAAAGTCCTCAGTCTGCTGTTAAAGTTCTAAATATAAGCACAGCTGAGAATTAAATGGATGGATTCACGGGAGTAAACACGACTGCATTTGGGAATGTCTGCGTTTGTGCCATCAATAAAATCTGCTGGGCTGGACCAGCCTTTACAATTCTAAACCATCTGAAGAATAAAATCATTTTATTTGTATTCATATTTTTGCCTTTTGTGCTCTATCCTATGCTCCCTCTTATGTCCCCTTAAATACTAGTTCAGATATAATATTTGTTGTATTAACTTTGATCGGTTTGAAGTCAGATAACTAAACAATAACAGACTTTAGTAGTTGGTAGATTTTTTTTACAATCTGAATTTGCCTTTACAATTTTAGAATTTAATAAAACGTGTTATGGACAAATTAAAGTTTTGGTTTGATAATGACAGTGGAGGAAAAGTTGAATTAAGAGATCATCACATTTATTACATCCAGTGAGGAACATGACTGTCTGCACCAAACGTCATGGCGATCCATCCTGTAGATGCATTTCACTAAAAACAAACGACAACCTCATGGTGAGGCTTCAAAGTGTAGAGCCATCGTCGTCTGCAGAGCAACAGTGCAAGTGTTAAACCTCAAGAGAACTTGGAGAAGTTAAGAATGTTGTTTTTTTAAAGGTAGTTTTATGTACCAGGGTCACTGGATACAAAACCTTCCTATGACAATGTTTGTATAATCTATTAAAAGTTTTTTTTTTTTTTTTTTCACAGAGGTCTATTAGTATAGAAAATACGCATATTCTTGCTGTGGAGGTCAGGAGTTTTGCAGATTTTTTTTTTTTTTTTTTTTTTTTTTTTTTTTTTAAAGAAATAAGTAATGCTTCCATTCCTGTGGATCGGTCTGCTTCCTTTTATGGCGTTTTGCAAGTTTGCAAGGACTAGTAGTTGTTTGAAATTATGCTAAAGCCCAGTTCAGATGGTTTTAGAGATGTGGGGTGATTACCTCTGATGGTCATTGATTTTAATCCAGTCCAGATTATGTATGTGAATCATTTTTCACCTCCTCCATGCTGGTCCCCCTGTAATTTACATCCGGAAAGAAAAAAGGGAAATTGTTTGGGCCAAAGCCGGGCCTCTAACAACCACAGCCTGATGAAACTGCAATGCTATAAAGCCAGGCAGATCAGAAAATGACATCTCCCTATTCAGATTGACTGATTCCTGTCAAGGCCTGCATGGGAAGAGCGCCCGCTCCGAGCGGCTCGTACAGACGGCTAACCACACGTAGATAAGGCCGAGAACGGCTGGTGACACGCCCGGCTCGGAAGGAAAAGCAAATCATTTGGGACAATCTATTCTCACTCCTGCCAGTCACTTCACTGCTGTCAATTCAATGCCGGCTGCTCGAGAGCGACACAGTGGCCTGTGAATGCCATTTCCATATAATTATTCCTACAGAAATGGCAGACCACTTGCTGTTTCATCAACCTTTTGGACCACATGCTGGCAAATAGATAAATAAATAAATAAACTTTTCAACTAAATATAGTGAAGGGGTGAGGAAAAGCTAATGGAATCGAGTCTCCTGCAAATGGGAAGCTGGAAGTGTTTTGTAGCTGTGGCCATGTTCATTGTTAGATGGATGACCCCCACTTCGATGAATAGTTGTCACTAGTAGAACATTTATGCTTTTACAAAGTCAAATGTTTTTAATTTTGTGCAATAATATGTATTCATTTATTTAGTGGCTGCAGTCTGTTTTCAATTAAACAGGCTGCAGCCACTAAAAAAAAAATACATATTATAGATCCCGTTGGCCATCAGGGTAAAGCAGCTTGTTGTTTTCCCTCCAGTGCTGCAAACTGTCGGGTTGCAACTCCACAAAGTACTAAGAACGAACATTTCTGCGAGTCCAAGATGAGCCTGAGCAGTGTGATCAAACAGTTTCTAAGCTTTAAAGACAAAGTTGCTTTTGAACCTCTTCACCCTCATCAAGACCAGTGACTTTTTCCTGCAGACTCTCCCCTGCTGTGAACTTAAAAGCATTTGCATTTCACAGCCACACTGGCGTGACTGAAGCTTTTATCAACCTAAGCGCCCGTTTTGAATTTCTTAACATATAATTTTAGTGTAAAGCCCTCTTTCCATCTACTGTTCATAGCCAACATTATTAACATGGTCCTAATACTTAGTACATTTAATGAAACGTGTTTTCAGGGGACATTTTGGTTATAAAAACCTCTAATAAAATTAGTTTTTTGTTTCAGTGTTATAACAAAAAGAATTAAGACGAATCAGTCTCTTGAGACTTTTGCTGCCCTCTTCAAAGAAATTCGCTGTTTCCTTAAAATGAGTGAACTCTGACTCAGTGTCATGGGTAAAAGTCCTGTGTTTGATTCAAACTATTCTCAGCTTCATCCCGACATGGAGTTTCTCACTCATTATACTATGCCAACTCCCTCCATCGCTTCTGTCATAACTACTACGGCCACTAGAGGTCGCCTACATAGGCATTGGTTGTTCTAACAATCAACCAGCTGGAGGATTAACATCTGTGTTTCATAGTTATGAGTGTGATATGCATTTTTTTTTTCCTGTAGCGTCCACTCTTGTTTTCACAAATTGAACTTGATCTGACAGCTGAGGTCGGCCGCTTGTTCTTGCCTTCTCTCTACTTGCTTCAGTTTTACCTTTCATGCTATTACATCATTTTTCATCAGACAGCATAACAAGACAGCGAGCACTAATTAGTCTGTATTAATCTAAAATATGCACAAAAGAATCAATATCTCTTCAGAGATGATCATTGATTCCTGAAGTGGATTCAGCAGCTCTTTAAACCTAATTAGTTACTTTATATATTGGTCTTCAAATAGGAGTGATACAGACTAATGTTGGAAAGTACAATTACTCAATACACTACAGAGGACAATTTTTATTCTGCTACATTTATTTGACAACTTTTGTTATTTTGCAGGGAAATTAAAAGATTGGTTTCTAAAATATAATGACTATAGATTTAACTAACCAATGGTTTAGGAAGTGGCAAAAATTTGATCCATCTCAATCAACCAAAACAATAATATGATGCTTACATGTTAATGCCGTTCTTTCCTACATTACACAACTTCTGCTTCTGCCGCAGACCAAGTGTTAAATCCAATTTGCACCTGTCAGAAGCTTTTTCTGAACCCCACGGAAATGGCAACGTACAAAAATGTTTCTGGCAGCTGCTGACCATGAAAAGTTCACCTGTGTCTGATTTTTTTTATTTTTTTTTTCTCAGCCGACAAGCTTGTTGATCTTCCGTATGTTGGTTCTTTCCAGGTACCTTAACCCCGCTGTAAACAGCTTTTTCACAGAGATGTGATGCGATGCGTGTGAAGATTTCAAGCCCATTAGAGGAGAACGCCATCATTTACTGTACCACGCACACTGCTGTATGATGTGATGTAATCTGAGCCAGTGAGCAAGACAAACATTCAACTGGACCACAGGTGTCGGATGCATTTAGATCCATCATGTGACAATACTTGCATCTCCATCACCCCCTTCACTTTCTCTGCAAACACACACACACACACACACATTTATGCACTCGTCTCACAAACATTCCTCACAAATAGTCTTTGCTGGCAGTCATTAGAGTCCCACGAGCTCTCTTGCTTGTACTTCCTCAGTCCCGTAGATCTGCTTCACTAATAATCGTTATAATTGATGTTTCTCTTCGAAGCCTCTAATGATGTTTTTAGTATTTATGGTTACAGACAGCCAGGCAAGCTGATTCATAATAGTCTCTCCCTGCCATTTTATTGGCATGGCGTTTCTCACATTCACATCAGTAAATTAATTTTGACCTGGCGATGCCATATATCACGGCCAACCACTGCACGCTGTCTCCCTGCGACCAGGTTTTCTTAAGCTGTTGTCGTAAAGAATGGTTTATCGATCCTCCCCGCTGACGCTTTAATAAGTGCTTTGCATAACAAGTGTTTTACTGCGGGATAAATCACGTGAGCTGACGGCGCCTGTCCAACACACAAGTACACACACATCTGCAGACACAAAGCAATGGGAGGGCAGAGAAGAAAGTAATCAGGTTGAATTAGGTGACATAAAAGTTTTTGATACTTAAATCTAATCTAACTAAACAACAGAGTTATTGTAGCTCTTGCCTTGTGAGTCACATATTTATAAAAAAATAAAAAAAAACATGGCAGGCGATACATATCAAGTTTCCCAGGCTTAAATAATATCCTGCCTGTTGCTAGCAAGCTCGCCAGCACCAGCAGATCCGTTAGGAACAGGAGGAATTCAATCAGGGAGACCCATGGGCCGGTGCAGAGGCCCGTGAGTGAGATCGATGGCTTGAGAAGCAGGTCGCGAAGGGGGCAGCTCCCCTGGTACAGTGTTTCATCCCCGTCCTGTTGCCACTCCTGTTTAGGGAGTGTGACTCAGGCCAGGAAGGGAAAGCAGGGGAGGCGAGGAGCAGCGCTGCATCCAGGTCCCAGAGGCTCAGTCCCGCCCAGGCCTACCACAATAATATCATTTTATGTCGGCAATGAGTGAAAGTTTCTCCAACTTGGGGAGGGCTGATTGATCGCTGTTGTAAATCAATGTTGAGAGTGCTGCATGAGGTTTTATAGCCAGGGAAAATGGTGCAGGTTGTAACTCAACCCTTCCTAACTCCCTATGCTTTTACGCTCATTTTTACCATTCAAGAAGCCACATCTGTGCAGAAGATATACCTTATTATACCTTAACTTTAACCAGGTGTTTCATTTGCCCTCACCACCCCTTAGCCATGTTTTAGTTGCCATAACCAAAAATGTTTTCCCTTACCTTAACGATGCTGTAGGTGCCTCTGCAGAAATTGCAGAAAACCAGAATTAGAAAACACTGGAATTGAATGTAATCTCCAAGTTTCCAGAAAGATTTATTGACGAAATCTGGATTGATCTGACAATCATTGATATATTTGACTCTGTAGACAATGAGAAGACAAAGGATAAGGAATGATACATTTTCTTCCCCCACTTGTTTCACCGAGCAGTAACTTGTAACTACAAGTGGCCTGGCATTTTTGACTATTTAGATTATTCATTGAACTGAACAGTCCCACCTGCACACCACCTTTGAAACAAAGTACTCCCACATATCTTTCATCTATAATTATGTTGTCTATAAAGCTATGGAGATGAAATAGAATAATAATAGATATGTGATGTTGAGAGAACATCTCTTTTAATTCTGCTAGCACTGCCAATAAGTGTTGACTGCAGGCAGGCATAAAGCACTCAGAAATAAAAACATGATTGTGAAAGGCTTTTGAAAGTATAAAAAAAGGGAAGTTAATTGAGTGATCAATACCACAGCCTTGTAAAGATGCACAACCTGCTCTTGAAGTGATCACAAACCACCAGAAACAAAAAAAATCTGAGATTTTGATTACTCCGATGATACGACCATCTGTGAAGTCAAGACGAGAAAAGGAGTGTCTATAAAAAAAATCGATCAGATTCAAAGAGTAAGAGAAAAATAACTGCCAAGATATAACACAATTCAAAAATAACACGAGGAATAGAAATCTAAGAAAATTCAAACACACGCGCGCGTGTGTGTTTTGTGTGTTTCCAGAGAGACAGTAGAGGCAAAAGTCGTGTCAGTCAGGTGTTTGTATGTCTTCAAAGAGAAAAAGAAAACAGAGGAGCTGTCGGGAGAATAAAAATAACGTTTGATCACCCGTCTTCAAACTGGAGCGAGTCATCGGATTAGAAGAATAGTACGTTATTATTGCTATTATTATGAAATATGTATTTTTACAGACAACACAGTCTCAGAACCAAACAAAGATAGCCGTGATAGCTGAAGGAAAATTATGTTGCTGCTAATTTGCCTGATGTAAGCGAGGCGTTGTCATTATTGAAATCGTTGAGAAAGGCCGATTCACGAGGAGCTTGGGAATAGTATTTAATAACAGAAACGGAAGCTTCAGCTATACATACATATACTTGGATAAATTAAAGCAGCCAGACATCCATCCATCCATAACCTAATAAAAAAGTGTAAGGCCCTCAGCTAATGCCTTTTAGACTCAAGTTTTTACCCCTCAAAATAAATGGCTTTAGACCTACATATTACTAATGCAAATACAGAATTTTGCCAGAATATAAGTCTTCTACGAAGAGCGATGCTGTTCCACTGGATGTGAGATGTTGGTTAATCAATCTATGATATAATCTATAACGCTGTGTTGCAGACTGATGCTACAGCAGTGGTGGTAAACATGTTGGTTTTTTTTTAATCCCATAAGAGCTCTCCATTGTGACCTCTCAAAGGTTCATTGATCTCATGTCCTATTACAGCATCTATGCTGCTGTATTGGTTGGCTTTTTGCTTTGAGAATGAGGATTATCAAGATTTTCTCTAAACCTTTAATTCAGATCCAAAAGGCCTCTGTTGGGAGCACTGTGTTGTTTTACATGTTTGTTTATGATAGCCCAACAGGTAGTCTAGGATTTACAACACTCCTGTCTGCCACACTTCAGCTCAGTCATCAGCACGTAGCTGTCTTTCTAATTGTTTTGAGATAATGCGTTCGGCTGCTTGGAGGACACCCGTGCCATACGTTTCTAGTTTCAACACAATCAGCTGTTTTTTTTTTAAACTTGAAATGAGCTGTTTGTGTCCTTGCCTTTGAAAAAAGGCCAGCAAGAGATCTTTTTCAAAGCAGACATTTTGCCTTGTCTTTGAAGGGTAAGGACAGTTATATCAGTGAAAATTGACATGCAAAAAAAATCAGGACCTACGTCAACCCACCTACCTGTGCTTTCCCTGCAATTTGCCAATTAATAGATGTCTAATGTCAAAATTCTGCTTTAATGTAGCATTGTTCTGCATGATTGTCCTGAAGGTCCCTGTTTCCACTCACCCACTGATAATTGTCGAAGGGGGTTTACAACACCATGACTACCAAATGTGGTGGTAGTAATTATTACGGGAGAGTTTGGATTGGGTCGAGGTGGTTAGATGGATCAAACACATGATGGTGTCGTCGATGCGTGTTCAAAGTACTCACTCCATAGTCACAGCCAAAGTGCTGTGGAAAAAGCCTGCAGAATAAAGGTAATTTCGAACAGTACATTTACTGTCAGTGCAGCAGTTATATTGTGATGTGGTTGTAACAAGCATCACCAGGTGTTGCGTCATCTCATGAGGTGGCTGTGAACACGCAAGGTGAGCATTTCCAACCTGCCAATTTCTTATTTATATGCTTCATTAAATCAAACAATACGATGCAGGTTGTGTTCATCCTTGCAGATTTACAGTTAATTAAAGTGATCCGTTTCCTACCTCACTTAATTATTTATTTCAGTGCTAACAAAGCTTTTTAGTGTTGTCTAATGTACTGTGTGGTTGTTGCTTGAGAGCTCTTAATACAAATCCCCATGTGGCTCCTTGTCAAAGACTGCCTAGCCATGATTTGTGTGATGTGATGAAGTGAAAAGTGTTTTTCCATCTTCAGATCACAGTTAGAAGGCTGGTCTGATGTATGGTTGTAGACCATCATGATATCGAACAACATTTGGTGTAGTTTATGCTAGAATAACATGTCAAATTAACGCATGAGAAAATAACAACTTATATAATGAATAAAAAATTAAAAAAAAACATCTTAACAAACTATTTTTCTTTTTCTGTGTTAAGATTGTACTTTGCAGCTGGTGCTCTTGTATGTAATGGTTATGATAGAAACATTTGTGTTTATAATAAACCAACTGCTGACAGTGAGCAGAAATTCAACACTTAATGCTGAGATTTTTCATTTGTACTATTTACAGCCGTGCATTTGATGTCGCTGCTTCTAAGTCGGACCAGTTTTGAAGAAATTTGAAAAAAGTCAAACTCCCTGTCACGCTTCCACTTTTGATCTTGTTTGTCTCATGCTGGGATTTTTGAACATTTATTTATGACACCGCTGATGTATTTGCCTTGGGATTTCACATTTTATTATTGCAGCCAGTGTCTATGTAGTAAATTTTGTTTTATATTGTTAGTTAAATCCTGAAGAAGTTCAGTGACCGAAGTGGTGAAAAGTGTGCAGGAACTTTGTGCAACTTCAAAATTATAATATGGCTGTCACTCACCTCATTAAAATCCTGATCCTTATATAGCTTTGACAAGTTACACAAACCCTGACGCAAATGTTGTTATTGATCAGGATTTGTTGCCCCTTTTTTATTTGTATTTTTTTATGAGATGAGACAAAAAGTACCTCGAGTAAGATACGTCGATATGTATACATTAAATACGTCTTTACTGCACTTTGATTTAAATGTAAAACTTCTGAAGAAAATTGGGGCCATTACTGTACTGTGGCAAATTCATGTTGTTCTCTTTGCCGTTCACTGAGACACAGGTTACTGCTCTAACACACACACACACACACACACACACACACACACACACACACACACACACACACACACACACACACACACACACACACACACACACACACACACACACACACACACACACACACTCACTCACTCACCGAGTCATAATCTTTCTCACTGCATCTAGCGATAGGGGGAAAGCTGACTTTTCCACATCAAGATGAGTGGGGGGGAGGAAAGGCATTATCAGTCCTGGCAAAAGATAAGAGTTACGTCGGTGGGCCGGTAGTCTTGTGTAAAAATCCAAAGGTCACCCGAGCTTGACTTCACACCAGCAGACATGGAGACAGTGAAGGTCAAAGAGATTGAAAGGGGTAATCCATTCACAAGAATGACAAGCGCACCTTTAGTCTCATTCTGGTCCGTTTCCTCACAGCACCTTTTTCTCTCCGTCGGTTTGTATCCTTTTTTGTTTTTTTTCCTTACGCTAGAAGATACATACGGATTCTTTATCCCAGTCGAGAGGGCAAAATTACAACGGTGCCCAACCAGAAAGGTGACCAAGACAATGAGAGGCAGCGACAGTGAGTAAAAAGACACCTGAGGCAGAGCACTGAACCCTGGTAGTATCAAGCAGCATATTAATTCTGGTGGAGCACCCTGGATAAGTGGGGCCTCTGGGCACTCCGCACACTGAATATAATCGGAAGGTCACCGCCTTCGATAACATAGTAAAATATACAGTATAACACCGAGCTGTGAAATAGATGTAAACAATCCTGCAGCAAAGAGGAACCTGAAGATGAAAATTGCAAAGGTTTTGTCGGGTACGGGAGTCTATTTTAGAGAAAATTGGAATGTGACCAAACCTGAAAATAGTGTTGACTTCAGAAACAACTTCAATCCAGGTAAAGCATTCACTTTTCTGCCTGTTTTCCTCATACCGAAAGCAAAATCAACCCGTTTCTGTATTGGTTGGGATTAGATGTACTTTCAAAACATCTGTAACAGCTGACAGTCTTTTACATGTTATCCATACGCTGGAAACATTCTCACTGTTCCTGCACTTCAAGTGTTTGTGTAGTGCTTTCTCGGACTCATTCCATGGACCATTTACTCCGTTGGCGCAGTTTGTTTGTGCAGCATAGGTCATTCAAAACAAATAAATAACCACACTGAAAGGTCTGACAGTGGAGGCCTCGGTCCTCTGCCGTGGTGCCGTTTGTCGAGAGGAAGTTCCTACAGTTTGTTCTCGACAAACTGCACAGCTACCCACAAAACGCAGGTTTTCATCGGGAAATAAGGCTGGCATCTGATCACCGGCAGGTCCTCATCTTTGAAAAGTTTGCTGCTTAAGATTTAATTGAGGGCAAACTGATGTCTGGACCAGTGATCACATTCAGCTGTTTCTCTCCTGTGCTCTTGCGTCCTCTGAGCAGCAGGGCAAGTGAAATGCAGGAAAGCTTCATGTAATGCAGACAGTTCTTAGAGGGTGACTGCGTTCATCGCCGTGATCGTCCCCGGTCACCTGATCTGTTCGTGACTTTCATGGACAAATTTTGCAGCCTCAGAGTGGTGAGCGTCCAGCTTCACTGACCTTTGACCTCGCACTGGAACTATTTGTGGCCAAACGTAAAGCCTGGGAATCAGTGTCTTAATTTTCAGAGCTTTTGGCGCATTCATCTCTTCTGTTTGAGAGTGAGCTGCCACCCCAAGTTACTGGAGGTCTCAGACTGAATTATGGTGACGAGTTGAGTCTGAAGTGTGAACTCTTGATTTGTCAGTTGATTTGACTGTCCAACTCTCATCTATGATAATAAACTTTGGGCATTGAGCAAAGGAATTCGATAGAAGCAGCAGAAATGAGTTTTATTTGCTGGGTGTACTGAGAATACGGGTTAAAATGAGTGGTTGTCTGGAATCAGCTCATGTGCACTGAAATAAGCCAGTTGAGTTGTAGTATTTCCGACAGAGGAGACACTGATAGACAGGCCCAGAGCACACTGATGGGATAACATACCCCAGTTGGCTTGGGATTGCCTTGGGATGTGCTGAGAGGAGCTGGGGGAGGCAGATGGAGGCTTCTTTGCTTTGCCCTGCTAATGGCTGGATAAATGGATGAATCCATAACGTTTTGTTGCATGGACCCGTTCTAATAAGCAATCTACTGGTGAAGTTGAACTTTTCTTTAACAGCACTTGTGGTGATGAGTCACTGTGTGCTGAAATTTAGAAAATACAGCAGCCAACAGATGAGCTTTTCCTCTCGTTCTTAAAAAACAACAATCAAACCTTTAAGTGTCTCTTTAGTCTAGTACGCCACATTTGTTAGATGTCTTTAGTTCCTGGTCATTACCTATAACATCACTCCCAGCTTGAGGACAGTTGCCCCACAGTGTGGAGCCATTAGGAATGGAAAGTTCTCCAGGGGCTAACACCCCTGTTTGATTTTCTCGGCCTCCCGCCCTCTGACCGCGCATCGTGTTGGCTGAGCCTAATCTGACAGGACGCTAATAGATGGTCTAATTAACATAATGTCCACCCATTAGGAGTGGTTAACCTTTGACTCGTCACACTGACAGGGATAATAGGAGAGGCAGAAAGAAGCACGCAGATGTTCATCCACCGTGAACTGATGTTATTTACATATTATTTCCACAAGGTCTGCACGCTTGTTCATGCATGGATGGAGTTTTTATCCTTGGACATACAGATACAGTTACTGTTCATATCAGTGAACCCAATGGTTCAGCCCCGGAGGCTGTGTTACCAGCTTGAGCCACCGTAGACGGCAGGAACACAGAACGGTCGAGTCGTCGTCTTTTCGTCTCGCTGAGCTGCTCTCGCCGGTTTGCCCACAGCGAGGAACCACAACAAACCTGCTTTTCAGACTTGAACTTTAGTTTGCCCCTCACCCGTGCAAGTGACACACACACACACACACACACACACACACACACACACACACACACACACACACACACACACACACACACACACACACACACACACACACACACACACACACACACACACACACACACACACACACACAGAGACATGTGTGCATCCTCTGCAATGATCCATCGTGACGTCTCATTTCACCTCATTTCCTCACACGCCTGCCTCTTTCTAATTGAGGCGGCAGCGAATACAATTATGGTGAGAATCATCCCGGACTGATGTGAGGGCGGATTAACGGGATTAAGTAGATAATCTGTTGACCCTCTGGCCCCGACGCAGTATGAGGCTGGGAAGGCAATTTGAAGCAGAGAGAAGAAGAGATAGGGGGGGCTTTAATGAGCGAGCTGACGAAAGCCTCTGACCACCGAGAGGCTCACTTGGCGTGCCGCTGGGGGATTACTTTCTGCAAGACTCCCCTCCACAATCTCACCTAACCCCTCACATCCGTGCCGCTGCCCACACTCTCACTCCTGCTTCATGATTTTCAGGAACAGCTCTATGCATGTGCTCATAAAGGTCGCTGCTCAGCAAAAAACAGAAGCAACATGCTGTTACATGAGAAGTTTGTCATTGAATGTCCTGTTTGAGTAATGGAGGTTCAAAAGGTGTATTCTGTAAATATAAACTGTTTGCCCACTTCCATTATACTTAGCTGGCTCAGCTGACCCTGAACCCTCCCTTAGTTATGCTGCTATAGGCTTTCTTTTCACCATGTTGTATTGGAACCATGTTACATCATGATTCTGCACTTTGAATAAAATAAAATGTTATTCAGATCGAAGGCGATCATTTTGATTTTCAGGAAAACTTTATTGGTGATGTCATCCTGTTATTGTCCTCCGCAGCAGGATAACCCTGTGATATATGTCGGGGGTTTTTAAGTCTTTTTTTTTTTTTAAAGAATTTCTTAAAATTCTTAAATTAATGACAACAATGACAACGAATGAGTTTTAGAGCTCCTGAGTGACCAACTGACAGACTGTCAACATTTACTAGTGGATGCAGTCAGAAAAGTTTGCAAGACTGCAGGGCTTCACAACTTTAGATAAGAATAAATAAATAAATAAAATGCTTAGAGAACTTGGCAACTGTAAATAAATGCTGCACTCTTGTGTGACAGTGTGGAGACGGGTGCATTAGAAATGCCACAATCAGAGTAAAAGATGATGGAAAAATCAACCTGATAGAACATTTCACTAAAAGGGGTTTGTTCAATCTGACAAGCATCAGCCACTGGTTGTCCTCCTATACTTGTATATAATTATAATGTACAGTACTTTCTATTTCAAATTTCTTCTCACCACAAGACCAGCCCTCAAACCCTTTTAATTTAATAGTTCTGATGGAGTTGTTGATCTGCAGCTCTCTGGATGAATGGGCTGACATTAAACATTATCTTTAATGGACGTTTGATGGGTTTAAGTAAAACTTTTTACTTGAGATGCAAATTATCCCGTTCCTGTCTAACAGAAGTGTCTACTTACATAATAATAAAAAGGCTTACCTTCAGTAGGAGATTTACCTCCTTTGGCACCTGTCTTGTACATTTCAAAGAATAATAAGAACTTCAAGTCCTCGCTTGACAAAATTGATAGTACATGTTCAGATCGAAAGCTTAACATGTTTAACTATGAATGCTACCTTCCAACAATTTTCCAGATTATTTAAAGTGCCATTAAAGTTTTCTAATTTCATCGCACTCTTTAATGAGCAATACATTCAGTTCAGAAAGCATAATGTACAGTAAAAAATGAAAATACTAAAGCACTATATCTTCACAACTAAATATGTCCTCGGTGTTAAGACCAATTATATAAAGTAAAGTTTATACAATTCAAAATGAGCTGTGGCTAAGATTACAATTAAATTTAACATGAGCTATTTCATGTTTGACATTACGACAAAATGCTGCAAATATTGTAGAAAAGGTCAAACATGTTTAAATCTCCAAATAAAACGCCCCCACGGAGCAGTCAGGTTACAGTTTCTATTCACGTCTGCTCAGACTCGTGTAGACTGATTCTGACCGAACACGCTGTAGTCATGACAGAAGACGATGCTTCAAATGTGGATGCTGCTGCAAAGAGGCCCACACTGTGTGCTGAGTCGGGAGGTCGTCCTGTTTTTTTAGTTTTTTTCTCAGCTTTAGTCTGGAAGTAGTGACTCGTCTCTCCTGGCTGCCAAAGGCCGAGGCCTCGTTAAATGTTCCTTTTCGCTATCAGCCCCGTCTTATTTAACATAATTGGAGTTTCCAGCTTTGGAACTTATTTTCATTTTTCTTGTTTAAATCGTTGATAAGGTATGAATGTGCTAATTGTCTAATACTTTACCCAATTAGTTGATGTGTTAGTTTTTATGATCTCCTGAGATCCTATAGATCTTTTTTATATCCATGTTTGATGTGTTCTGCATATTGGTCCGCTGCGGTGAAACTATTGCTATTTACCCGTTTCTTTCTCCTGGCATTATATCACTATGCAGGAATTGCGTCATCATTCAACCCTGTCTCCTAAAAATGAATTTTTAACCAACCTGATGAAGGAATATTCATATTTCACAAGCCTGGAAAGTGTTACCTCTCAATGGATTTTGTTTGTAATGGCCAATGCATGAATCATTTTTCTGATTATCTTTTTTTAATCAAAGTGTCATTGCCGACTTGAGGCAGGACATGTTGACTTTTTCCAATGTATTTCAAAACCACCAGCTTTCCCCGAATTTAGCCACGTTTTAAAATTTGTTTTTTTTATTGTATTGAAAGAAAAGTTTTGTGTTTTGAAAAATATGCTTGCGTCTTTGTCGTCAGAATTAGATGAGAAGATCAATCTCACTTTTATGTCTGTACATAAAATTTGAGGCCAGAGCGTAATTCGCTTCTAGTAGCATTATTATACTTTTCCAGTTTTAATCCATTTAGATTTGATTCACTATAATTCCCACAAGGGTGACTGCATGCTCACCGATGAAACCAAACCACTTGTTATTTTTCGTTTTGTTTTGCAAGTCGGCGAAGTAATAAAAAAAAAAGAAGCTCATAGAACAAATATTCAAAGGGAAGCAGAACTCGTAAACACTGCACCCACATCTGCAAATGCAGACACTTACTGTACAAACCAGTTGAGGCTCTGTAAAACAAACAACCTTCTGGCAGTCTGAGTGTGCTCTGAAGGAGATGACCATCTGGAAGACCCTTCTAGGCTGACAGAAATTCAATTTATCCAAGTCTACATCCCTTTGGTGCATTTACTGTATACACACAATTGTAATTTTTCTGAGTCAACAGTGCTCCAGTAGCTCTGCTCTGCTTAAAAACATTCACGCACCACATTTATCATAATAATCCCGCTCTTCTTGGGTTGAATATAAAGCGTGTTTGAGAAGTTGCTGAGGCCAGCATCTTTTTTTTTAAAACTTGTTTCTCACCACCTCAATCCCACCAAATACACAGCGTTTTCCTTTTTCATCTTAGAGAAAGGACGGTTTAGGTGATGATGTTCATAACTCTATTTCATGCAAATGTGCAGCTCACTTCTACGCAGCGTTATAAATGCAGTGTGACACGTTGTCAGAAGAGCTGATGTTTTGACATGTGACATACATCCGCTGGCGCCGCAAAGAGGAATGTATAAGAAATGCCTTTTGGAATTTATAAGAAATGCTTTTTCTTTGGGGAGATCTGTAGAGATGATGGACATGTTATTATATCTTAAAAGACAGAGACGTGTTGTGGATATTCTTCTTCCATGCGCATACAAGTCCGTTCTTCACTGGTTTATCAACTGCCGAAGGAATTGGCTTGATACGAGATCTTTATTTCTACGTGGACTTCACTGGAATGTAAACATTTCTCATGGAAGAATACAATGAAATAAAACGTATGATATAGTGGTGTAGAAATATAAAGTGGAAACACTGCAGTTGCATTCAGAGCTGGAGTGAATGTGGTATTGGTTGTGATATTTGCAGAGGTCACACTCATCTTACAGACATCGCCGTGCAGAAGTAAGCAGCTGTGTTGACATCAAACATTATATTTCGCCACCGTGTTTCTACATGTTGTGAAATTGCAGCTCTTATCTCGACGGAGGTGTTTCTTGAAGTGATAAATGCGTCTTCATCACTCATCAGAGGGGTTATAGCACGAAAAGTTGTTCAAGCTGCACAAAGGCCCGGTGTGACGGCCACTCTCCAATATGGGCATTTAACTTCGTTGCTACGGCAACTTGGCCTGCTTGGGCGACAGCCGTGATGACGGAGAGGCGCACTGACAGTCTGACTTTGAGACAGGTCGCGAGTTCTTCCACTTGGTACAAAACACTTAGTCTTTTCTTCCCCTCAGAAAGAAGCTGCATTATGCAACATTTTGCAACAGTGAAGTGCCGTCCAGAGCAGTGACAAGCCGTGAAATGGACTCAGCCTTTTAAATACAGTTGAATATACCCTGACAGCACTTATTATGTTATTATACATTTAAAGCAAGTGGGGAATGGGCCTTTCTGTAGCTACGTAATTATAGTTGTTTTTTTTAAATTCTTTTTTAATTTATGACAAGCTGACATGTTTTGCCTAGACGGACTAACATTAATGTCGTTATACCATCACTATGATGGCACGAAGGCCCAAATGTTACAATGTAAGGAGTGTTTTCTTTTTACAGCAGTGAAATATAGAGTTTTAAATTCTGGGCTGTAGAATACCAATTAAGGCACTTAAATAAAACCCAAACAGAAGATACACAACAGAGCCAACAGCATATATACATTCAAGAACATCTTGGTTTAAAAACAAGATCCTCTCTTTTAAAACACTCCTTTTATTAATGCTGAAATGAGGATTTGACACGGGGGGCAGAGGGGGGCTGGATTATTCTCCATTACAAGGACCTGTTGCACTTTGGTCAGCCTGTTAAAGGGCAGGTAGACATTTTACATTACTGCACAAGGAGGGAAAAAAACGAGCACTTTGCTGTTTCAGTGACTCCAGGAGCCATGGGGGCTGAAACAATTAAAACCATAAATTCTTCTCTTGTGTTACTGGAGAGCCAATCGTCACCCAAAGAGCTAATGTGGAGTCCATACTTGTGAAAAAGAAACATCTGTGATTCATTTAGTTTTCTCATGATCACGACTTTAAGTGGAGGAGTAACTGAAAGAATATTTAATGGCTCTTAAAGCAGTGAAGGAGCAGAATAAAAAAAAAGCTGTATTCTTAATTAAAAGGGGTCAATTATCTGTCAGTAATTACACTAAATACATCCATTTACCTGTCTTCTGTTAACTTTGATCTACAATTGCAGAATCATTTCCAGCCAGGCCTCACTGGGGATCATTGTTACTCTTCATTTTCACATCTTTACAGTATCCACTGAGAAAGTTAGACACAAACTGCACCGTTACCACGTCCCGAGAGCCGACAACTCACCTCTGGATGGCTGTAAGGCAGGTCAGGACTTTTCCCCTTATCTGCCACGGTTGCCTTCATTGCATCAGTCTGGCAGGCGACTTTGGGGAATTACAGGCATGGAGCCCTTTTTGACATCTGTCCGTTAGGAGCACAGCAATATGGGTCAAGTCCTGGTCCAGAAAAATGACTTGTTGTTATCCTGAAATGAAACCCGCTGAGGTCAACATAGGTGGAAGTCCATCCAGCAATCAGACGTGGGGTTCCCTCAGACCGTCAATAGGTGATTTAGATCCAATTTTCTGAGGGATGCTGTTTTGTTTTTTTCCCCAACTTCACACGGACTCCAACAGTTATTTAGCTTAGCAGATCAAGCTTTCTTTTTCAGTTTTAATTCAACACCTCATTTTCTCCCAACAGGGATTCTTACAAGTCTCTCTTTTTAGAGTTTGCGTTGGTAAGAGGTGATAATCACTGTCTTCACAAATCCCAGGATACCTTATGTGAATTTATTGCTACTATTTAAGGTGTTGTTTCCTGCAAACAGACTTTTTGGCCACTAAATAAATAATTAGTTATCGTTTAGCACTGCAATGTTCAGTTTCTCATGTCTAATCTATTATGTGTGTGTTTGCAGTGTTTTTATCCCATGTCATAAATACATGAGCCAAAGCGATGACGCTTATCAATAGGAGCTTGAATTGTTGAGTGTATTTCTCCACCTTTGTTGGTATTAATGCTGACTCGAAGATTTCCTCATATCATTGAAACTTTTCATATTTACAGATGTTCCTTGTAATGTAATCATTACATTATGATGATTAAGTATGGATATGGTACTCGAAGGGATGTTGCCCTTAGAAACCGTCTCCTGATGAGAACTGGTGCTGTGAGTTTGATGACAGGAACTTGATTATTCTAAATTGTGTAATACAGTCACTGTCTGACTGAATGAGGGAACTGTGTGTCACATGATATGTCAGAAAGACCTGCCAGTTTTTGGAAATGCTATTGTACCTCTGACACTGAGCCTTAATGCCAGAAGCACTGCTACAAAGATTTAGTGCTACATTGAAAGGTTTTTTTTCACGTATCTCAGTCGTGCAGCTCATCAAGAGATTCATGACAGGTTTGTGCAGTGGTAGACAGTTCTGTGAATCCCACTTGGAAGATTTGTTGGAAGTAAGAGAAGTTTAGGATAAAAATATGAACATGTTCTTGCATGAGGCCCTCTGCGATAGGAAGTGGATGAGGAAAGCTCACCCTGGGAGTCTTTGCATTATTCATTGGACACAATTCTACTGATTTTGCATGTTTGCCTCAATAGATTTCTGAAATAAACAAGTGCTGCTGTTGCCAGGTGGGATTATAGGTTGTTGGGTCTCAGGGGTCCACAGCTTGAAGGGACCTACATATATTAGAAAGGACTCTCAGAATTCCTAGATACGCTTGTGCTGGGATGTCTAGACATTATGATGAAAGATATCTTTATTTTATTAAGATCTTTCCAGTCTGGCTTAACAACATGTTTTTTAATACCCCCAATAAAGTGAAGCAAAACATAAACATGCTTGGTCTTCTTTCCTCCAACAGCTTCCAGCAGTGAGGTTGGAGAGCAGTGATGCTGCGGGAGGGGGGGTCCTCAGCGCAGAGCAAGCCTGGTGAACGCGCGGTGAGCCGGGAGCGCGCGTATAGGAAGGAAGGGAAGGAAGGAGCTGAGGCAGATCAGTCGCCAGCGGAGCCCAAGACGGCGAATGAACGGAGCAGAGCGTGTGTGTCGCCCTTGACGATTTTTACAGCAGCTGAAAGCAGCGTCCGGCAGCCCGAAGCCTGCCCGAAAATGATGCTCAAACTCGTCCATCTCCTCGGGGTGCTCGTCTGCGGCAGTCAAGGTAGGAACTCGTGCGTGTGTGTGGGGAAACACTCGAGCTTGGTGACTTTGTGGACAAGTTGAGTGCATTTGCCATCTTGATCTGCAGCAGGCAGAAAGAGCTGCTGGGGATGAGAGAGGCAGAGGGGGTGAGAGAGAGAGAGAGGGAGAGAGGGGTGGATTGTTTAAGTGGACGTTGTTTTGTAGTTGAAGCACGTCTTGCAGGGGCCAGAATGCGTTCTTACTGAAAAGGGGGATTATGATGGGATCCTTTTTGAGGGTGGGTGAGCTGTTGAGACCCACACTCGGTATTTTCTTTGTTAAAAACTGTCCTCATCATCATATATTATGGTTTTATTTATTTATTTATTTTTATTTAGGAGCAGCCTTTAGGTCGCTGCGTTGTTTTGCTGTATTGATCCTATTTGCGAAGAGCTCCTGGTTTAATCGTAAAAATCGATGCTGTGTGCCAACTTAAAACTGGCATCACACGTGAAGATTTTAACCCCAAGTCCATATCCTGAGTCCTTTTTGTTCAGACCACCGCCTTTTTCTGCTCCAAGTCCACTCTGTCTTGTGGTGTACTGTAGAAACAATACTGTAGATTGAAGATTGCGCGGTGAAACATCCCTCCATGTCTGCATCCTGCGCGCAGGCTTCGCGTGAACATGTACAGAATCACGATGTGAGGTTTGTGCAGGCCGAAATGCTTCGGAAAGTTTTGCTGGATTTGGTGCCAGCAGTGACACTTCAGCGTTAATTGGGTTTCATGTGCACCTGCTTTGGAGGGGTGACGGCGGTCCCCTGTGCGCGCGCCTGTGTGTGTGTGTGTGTGTGTGTGTGTGTGTGTGTGTGTGTGTAGTTGCACGGGCAGAAATGAAGATGTTACTGATGCTGATTGGTTGAAAGCGTTTAGGTGAATTTGGGCTTTTTCCTTGTGTATGTTTCCTAAATGTGTCCTGGTCAGTGACGCGCGTCACCGCGGGCTGAGCCCGACGTCCACTAGACAAAAACACCCAACTCCTCAAGCATCACATTCACTGAAAACACACTTCTTAAAGTGCAAGAGATTTGCGTGTGCAGTGAGCTTCTCATCTTCCATTCAGTGTCAGAATAAATACATTTAAAGAAGGCAGGTTAGTTTGCATCCAGGTTGAGGCTTATCTGATGGTCTGGCTGTGAATATTCCACTTGTTAAAGAAAGCAAAGGGTCTTAAGTCTAAACAGTAAGGAGAAGCGGTTGTAGGTGGATATTTTTTGCAGTGTGGTCACACTGGCTTGCTGGCGCACAACGGCAGGTGGGGGTAGAGCGCTGCAAAGTTGTGCCAAGAGTGGAGCCATGAGCCACTGGTCGTTAAAGCATGTTGCATGCAGATATTGCTTGGCCCGAGTCCTTCAAGGTAGTGGGACTTAAGGGAATACATGAGGAGGTCTCAAAGAGTCCCCCAAGAAAAATGGAAAATGGCAGATAATGTTTTACAATTCTTGAGTGTGCTGCTCATAATATCAGTGTGAAGAGGTGTAAAAATGACTATGAATTTTAATAACTAATCCCTCTGACACTATATGTGTCATTTTAGCACATGTACAAAGGGAAGTGAACCAGTAGGGGCCTTATGTGTCTTAAACTGCACCAGATTGGAGTCCACATAAATCAGTGTGTGTTTGTTTTGATGGTTTGTGGCATGAAAACAGAAGCAAACACTCAGTATGAAGATTTGTAGCCAAACCGAGTAAGATGCCTTGGGCCACTGAGACACAGAGTTTATTATCCTCAGCGTTTTAAAAGGACTCTAGTCTATTGGCAGCTCATATTTCTACCAGTTTAATCAATAGGCTGTTAGAAAGTGCTGTTGTGACAGAGAGGAAAATGAGGAGGACGCATTCAGAGCAGCATTGCTTTGGGGAATTTCATTTATTATTACATTTAATCCAGCTGAGGTCAATCAAAGAGACATAGGCTACTGTTTGTAAGCCTCAGCCAGAACATTCGTTGCTTTGTTACTTTCCCTTTGTTGCAGTAGCATTACATCACTCTACCCATTTCCATTCTTATCATGCTTTTTGTCCTAGCAAAGTCCACACAAATTTACCTATTAGACAACGCGTACAGCCTACTGTAATGTGAATTAAAAAAAAGCTACTTCTGAGTGAAGAGGCTCATGCTGGAACAGGCTGCTCGGTTCGCAATGTAATTTGTTGGTGTGAGGCCTTGGAACAGACACTGATCCATCAGTAAAAAGGCCTAAAATTAGAATTAGACTTTACTCGCTCTCACCAATTCATGAGGCCTGCCTGGGTTTCTGATGGGAGTCAGCAAGGTCCCTGGCTCCGACATGAACTCTGCAGATATCCTCTCTTCTACCCCCCTATGGCTCCTGAAGGAAAACATTTGCTTTTGAAGTCCCAGCTCACCGTCTACCCTCCACTTGAGTATGCATCCTTGAAGGTTTATGTATTTGGCTTTTACAGATGCTTAGTACAATGAATTATATGCTTGCTTGGGTTCACCCGGGACTCGCCAATGTGATGTTAAGTGGCGTAATTAAGATATTTCTCTATATCTCTGGGGGGAAATGTCAGTGGCTCATGGTTTAAAAGATTTATGCCCCTGTGCTTAAGTGTGTCTCATTGCACTCTGAGCTCAGGCTTATGCATGTTTTAGGCTTGCTTACATCCTGCTCTGGTTTATGTACATGCTCACATGAGCGAGCATAAATGCAAGGGCACACACACACACACACACACACACACACACACACACACACACACACACACACACACACACACACACACACACACACACACACACGCACATGCACACTGTACTCGGCCTCAAAAATGAATCATCGGATGTCTTATTCACATCAGGAATTCATACAACTAGTCTGGCAGAAACTGGGTTTTTTTTGTACTCTAACAATTTCCGGCCATGCTGAAAAGTTGACACTGGAACATTGCTGCAAACAATCCTAAAGAACATGTAAATTCCTATTAAAGACCTGCAAAGCTGTTCACATAAGAAATGGCCTGTGTCTTTTTCAGGTGAAGGGAAATTGATTGCATTATTTGATTAATGGACTAGGAAGGGGGAGCACACATATAGGGAGCCAGTGTATATATGAAAATGGAATCATCCCCTCGAGGCAGCTGCATATGAGAAATCAATTTAAGGAACGACTGGAGTCAGCAGGGCTCTGAATTGTACAAAGGGCAATCTCGGCATTATGGATATGCTATTTATTTGCTTTCAAGGTTTTGATTTCTCGTGTGTACCCTTTAGCACTCAATCTGCGGACTTCAGGCTTTAGCATTAAAGGTGTTCATTGCATATAAGAGAGAAGGAGAGCGTTGTATCCCAAACACCTTGATACCTGAGAGATGCTCCGACTAGCATCTGTGGGGCAGGTTGTTGTTGTTGTTGTTGTTGTTGTCGTCATCTTTCTGAAAAATAAATGGCAGAATGTGTTTTTACATATTAACTTAATATTTTTTAAACTCCTACCTGCGTATGTTTCAGTTTCCAAACTCAACGACCAAAGAACTAAATGATGAAATAGTTGGCTGAATAGAGAATCTGGGGATCAGGGTGGTCCTGGACCAGAGACACCTCTTAAGGTGACTGTTCACAGTTTTTGCAAGGAAGTCAAGTAAATGACAACAAAACAACCACAAGACACAAAAAATGACCACAATAAAGATGACAGACACAAAAATCAACATAAGGAGACTAAAAACCTTTACAGAGACACAGAAGAACCACAGAAAAACGTGAAACAACCACTAAGACACAAAAACAACCGGAGAGAGAAAACAACTATTACAAACAATTAGCTTTAACAAATCAGTAACCAGGAGACCATTGTCTCATAATCTATTTGCATAATTTAGAAGTGTAAAGATTATCCTCAACCACAAAAAGGCTTTAAATGACCACAAAATGATGCACAATGAGACAAAACAATCACCAACAGGGAGACCAAAATCATATACAAGAGACCAAATGATCTCAAAGAGACTAAAATCAACCACCAAGAGACAGAAAATTGACGAGAACTAGCATCACGAGTTTCTTAAAAGTGATGCACTTCCTTGTAATGAGACATTTGAGGATTTTAAGTAACTTCGGCAAAAGCAGAGGTATTGAGAGGAGCGATGACATTAAAACAAAAAGCTCCAGTGGGTGAGCATTTGGCATATTTATATAAAACCTTCAGTTATTTGCGATGCGTGGAGCAAAAACAGCGGCATGTTCAATAATGCCCTCTGCCAACCTCAGTCTGTTTTCACTCAAATTACCCATTATTATCATGGAAATGACTAATGTTCTCCTCGGGGAGTCTCTCCCAAGCACAAGCCAAGAAAACGCAGAGTATGAGCTGTCGGGGTCCTGTTGCAGGAGGAGTTTGGCATCGCTCATTAAATTCTATATTCCGAATCCCAGAAAGGGAAAATTGGGCCGGATAGAGTAAGCAATAGGAACATTTATATAGAGGCAGGAAGATATTATGTTTAAAAATTCATTCAATTCAAGTGAATCTGATTGCATGTAGTTAAATTGCATTGCCAGAGATTGAATCAAAGTCTATGAAGTCGCACTGTGCCCAAATTAATAAAATGTAATTGAATCCTGTCGAGATGGAATCAAATTAGACCAGACTGATGTGATTGGAGGAGGCAGCTGCTGCATGTTGCCGTGCGCTCCTGTGGATTTGTCTGCTGTTTTACATCAGTTTGGTGCCGGCCAAGCAGAGGACCCTTTGGCTCCCGCTTTATGCGTGTCCTGCCAGTCTAAATGCCAGTCTAACTAGCAGGCTAATAGGCAGAGCTAGAATGCCAGGGTGACAACAGAATCAGTGGGCACAGGGGCTGACTGACAGATGGATGGTGGCTGCGGGGTCTTCCTCTCCGTCTCTCTCTCCTGTCGCTCACTTTATTTCAGCTCAGACTTTCACGTACATACTTCACAAGCCGCCTCTCCAAAGCGCATCCTCTCCTGGGACGCAGCGCTGTTGGTCTGGTGCTTACTTTTGGGTTTGGGCACCGGCAGGCATGATTAATTGAAGAACAGAGGGATCAGACAAATGGCAGCAGAGATTCAGAACTACTCCAGTTTGTGCTGTGTGTTTGGAGTGACCCACTTAGACCGTATTAATAACCACGCTGAAGCCTCGGGGTGTCCTTCACAGCGGGCTGATGTAAATCATATGTGAAATAGAAATGGCAGAAGAAGTTTTTCATGACATAATTCCAAAATAAATAAAATGAAATGGCAGCAGACTGTAGTGTCACAGATGGTGCGGTTGTATACTGGAAAAACACCGGTTATTGCTGTTGCCCGTTTCTCACATCTGTCTGTTTTCCAGCTGTAGTGAGCCATATTTGTAAGTTTTCAGGTTTAATATCAAATTTTAAAGTTGATGTTGCAGCATGTGTTCAAGTAGGAGGGTGAAAAGCTTCCCAGGTGTTCTGAGATATGTTCTGTTAGCTTGTATATACACAGGCATTATATAATGTTTTCCTTATTCTCATAAGTTGATTAACACTGATGATGTTAATTAGAGAAGCTGCAGGAAAACAGACAGCCATGAAAGATGTTAGGAACTGTGCTGGATCTGTTAAATAGTGGATTCTGTTCTGTGCCGAAATGAAAATGGAGTTAATTAGGCTGTTTTACGTGAAAGCAGCTCTTGGAAATTGCTGTTTTTATCTGCTTTTATCTTCGAGACATAATTTTCCAATTTGTATACTTGTTTAAATTTATTCATCATCAAGTGAAATTGGAAATGTTGTTCAGGTGGCCTTTAAAACTGGGGAAACACTGGAAAGAAAACAAGTTTCTTTACATCTTGTGTTAATCTTGACTCACTTTGCAGCACACACAGTATGCATGCTAATTTCCTTATTTATTACATGTGTGACAGACATGTGATATTTGAAAAGCAATTTTTAAGATATTTTAACATTTATGTGTACTTCTAAGTATAAGTAATTACTTTGCATATAACTACAAATAAGCTAAAGCAGGTTGTCTTATTGTGCATTCAGGCAGCTGGGAATTGGTGAAATTCCCATTTGGGAATGTCCCACTTTTTAGTCGAGATTGCTCACAAACAGGGAGCACAACAGCCCACAGAAAATGTGCTTTAATTCTGCTGCGAATATACAGAAAAGTGACAAACAACCTCGTCATCTTCCATTTCAGCCAACACGGGGATGAACTTGAGCTCAAGAGATCAATAATATGTGAGCACAACATTTCTACGTGCTTTGATGTGCTGATGTTTTTAATATTTAGGTACCTGTCTTACTTTAATCACAAACGCTGCCATGTCAAGTGACGTCAAACCGAAACGTCAGAGCTCTCGCAAGCCTCTCGATCCCTTAGCATGATATTACCAGTTCGCCACTTCTCAGAAACGTGCCTTTGTTTTTTCCAGGTTCTTTGTTTTGAAATCTATTTATAGAGGCAATAAGTTCAAGCATATTTCAGCTTTTTTTTTTTACACTGATAAGCACCTATTATTCAAAGAAAAATACATATTTTGGAAAGAAAATCCCAAGGTACGTCAGTGCAGTTTTTATTAACACAACAAAATATGAAGCGGTAATAACAATACACAGTTTGTGTATGAGGTTTGCGTAGCACAGTTCAAATAAAAGCTTTTCTGTACCAGAGTATCTTGTTAATACATATCCCTGAAATTACCAGAACAAAAACTCTCCAGGATGCCTTTGAAATAATTTAATGAGAATGTTTGTGTGATTTGTAGTTAATAAGTGAGACCCGGAAAAAACATTTGGTATAGCCCTTTAAGAATGAAACGCAAGTTGCCTGAAAGTGATGGAGAGACAAGAGCTTCCCAGAAATCGGTCAGTAACATTGGGACAGACTGTGAATTGTTTGAGGCTGCACAGCAGACACACAGAAAATATAGCCTCTGATTAAATTTCCCATGGAAGAGGACTGAAGTAAGAGAAACAGCAGGTGGAGGGGTACCTACACAATGACAGATACAATTTGGACTCGGAAAGCAGTGAGACAGACAATGACGGTTGACAGGAAGGGGCGATTGCACGACAGATTAACGGGCAGCTGAATGTGCTAACGTAGAAAGAGCTATGATGTTCCTTGGCTGTCAAGAACAATATTTTTCTGCTCCTTCCTGCTGGATGTGGGCCCGTGTGCCGACGGAGCATTAGTTAGCTGGAGCCCACACAGGCTGCTGAATGTGGTTCATCACAGTGATTGAGAAAGAGGCTCATGCTAATAGTAGCTGTGCAGGCTAACAGACACTAATGAGAGGGTGGTGCGTGCCCATGCACACACCTGCCAGTGTGATGAGACGAGCCAGGCTTCTATTACTGCAAGAAACCCTGTGTGTGTGTGTGTGTGTGTGTGTGTGTGTGTGTGTGTGTGTGTGTGTGTGTGTGTGTGTGTGTGTGTGTGTGTGTGTGTGTGTGCGCTTGTGAAATTGTGACACTTGCTTTTGAATCTGGACACTCATTTGTTACAGATTTGAAATATGTTTTCAGCACAGAGTTTAAAAACAAAAACAACAAAAAGCTGGCAATGAATGAGATCTAATCTTGTTTATTTGCTCTTTATCCAGATAGCTCCTTTTATAAATCACTGTTTTGCCAAATCAGTCGAAGTTTTGGAGAAGCCAGGACATTTTTAGTACATTTTTTATTTTAATTTCTAATTAATTGAGTTCGTTTTGGATTAACACATTTATATCTCTCGAGATAATGTCTTTGGATGTGGTGCTGACACTCTCCTCCTCAGCAGATGGAGTTTGATCTGTTGTCATGGAGTTTTAGACACGCTCAGCACTTCATATCTGTGTTTATATAAAAATGTAGTCTGAAAGTTCCCCCTTGAAACCATTACAAGCTCCCTTTAGTAGCTGGTTTGTAGACTGCAATCATTTAACAAGATCCTCCTCAGCAGGTGGAATTTGCCTTGTTATCATGGAATTCAAGATTTTCAATTGCAATTCTTGCATTTTTCTCCACATGAGTTTTAAAGTGTTTCATGAAGATTAGTGCTGCAAAGATTTCTGTCGCCGTTAAGGGTTATGTGATCTTTATTGCTTTCCATGCATCCTTAAAGAGTCTTTTTAATAGCGGACAAAGTGCAGGGGATGACTTAAGAAGAGAGAGAGAGAGAGAGAGAGAGCCTGCACGGCTCGCTCGAGGTCGAAGATGATGTTACATGGTCAGCATCTTAGACCTCGAGGCCACCAGAACAAACCTGTTTAAAGCTCAGTTAATAAGCTAACAGAAATCAATACATTAAATCATCTCTCAACCGAAGCGAAGATGGAAAAAAAAAAATCCAAGTGAAAACAATCTTGTGATAGAAAACTAAGCGCTGTGAGCCAGGCTCTCTGATGGCTGGCATCATCTGCTGTGTTCTCTTTTCTCTGCTGGCCTTGGAGTTTTCCTTTGGGCTTACAGTATTACATTATCTTCTGCTGTATTGTGTTGTATTGTATCCATTCATCCATCCATCCTTTCAGTCGCTGCACCCTCGCCTTGTCGTTCCTGCTGGTTAATTAAGCCAAATTGTGATTGATGGATTCTCCGGTGAATAGCGTGCCGTCCCGTCGCTGACCCGCCCGAGCAGATCAGCCCAGCTGCCAATCACATCTCGCAATACCGAATGGTTTTTGTAAACGGCGACTGTGACACTCTGTGCCACTGAGGCCGCATCCTGCTTTAACCCACTGATACCGCGCAGCATTAACGTGACCTCAGGTTGTTCAGCTCCCTTGGTTCTGCTAGGAAATAATGCCTCTTGGAAAAAAGGAATTAGTCCCCTCAGATTTCTAGTCTGATGGCTGGCATCCTTGTTTATGGGAGGCAGTGTTTGATGAGGACTAGACGAGAGAAAGACTAATGCCGAGAGGAGGTGGAGAGACACTTGAGATGTGGTTGCGATGCAGCAGAGTAGCTTGCAGTCAGGCCAAACAGTCCCGCTCTTCTGATTGCCTCTCCACGCCAGACAATCTTCAAACAGAATCTCTTAATGCAGTGTGGGCCAGCATATTTTTGTTTCCATCTCTTCTCGTTTGACTCTTTCTTTTCTCGCTTTCATTTCTTCCTCTTTTAATGTGCTCGCTCTGTTTTGGGGGTCCTCCCACACTAGTCTCATCACCAGCGTCTGCAGGGGGGAGATATCCCGTTCTCCCCTACGTGGGAAGCTTTTCAAGCAGCATCAATGCTTAATGTTATTTGCTCTGAAGTCTAATGAAGTTTGTTGTTCTGCTGCACAATATATTTATTAACACCTATGGATTTGATGTAACCTCTGAACAGCAGTGGTCAGGAATTTTCAAATTGAGCTGTTTCAGTGTTGTTCTGTCGAGCGTGTTATTATCTCTCAAAGTTATAATGATTGTCTTGCAAGCACTCATAAGGCACAGCAGGCGATCTGTAGGCGTGTTTTTAATTACGCTGTATATCTGCACAGCATCTCATCACTCCTTGTTGGCCTGTTCCCAATGCGGGCACTCCGGGGTTGTTGTCTTCCCACCCACCATCTGAAGAGTTCCCAAGGACGTGTGCCTCCCTGGGAATACACAAAAGGATTGCTCAGTAATTAAAGAGCCTTTCTTATCTTTACTTAGATCGGACGGCGTGTTTACTGACGTGCCGCCTCTCTGGGTGAAAAAACTTTCCTCACGTGTCAGTCTCAGCCTTCCTTCGCCTTTGAAATCAGTCGATCCCACATGACGGACTCAGCAGAGGATATTTTCGGACAGACTTCACTGTCCTACCTTCTGAACCTCATCTTCTCTGTCCTGTTTTTGAACAGAAAGGCTCCACTGATACTTTTCTCACAGACTGAGGAAACCTGCAAATAGCTGCTGTTTTGCATTAATCGGAGCACATTCGTTTTGTTTGTGCATCTTGAAAGGTAGAACAAGATAAACAGGGAAGCAGGGAAAGGCAGTCGAGGAAGATGTGCGGGAAGGGTGCCAGTATTGGCCTCCTTTCATGTGGATGTATACGCTCCAGGGTGTGAGTCTTAAGAGAGCCTTGTGATCTGGTTCATTCACACATGCCTTTGTAGGCAGGTTCTTGTTGATAGAGCCTGATTGAAATGAGCATCATGGTGACCAAAACACGATCAAAGCATCCAGGGAAACAAAACTCTTGCCCACAGTGAAAGTTTGGCATATTTTGTCTTGTTCGACTAATTCACAGAGTGGAAGACGTGTTTTAAAGTTGTGTGTTCATCCAATTTTGCCAAACCGTTCCCTGCAGGTTGCTCGTCATGAAATTCTACCCCTGCTGTCTTGTTAGCTTGAAATTCCTGTTGTTGTGGTCATACAGGACTTAGTAACAGAACCAGATTAGATTTCTCAGAGCATACCATGTTGTAGGAACTGTGTACTTCAGCTTCCAGAAGCCAGTATATTGCTCCGAGAAGCGAGATTACTTTTATTTCACGCTGCTTTTCATCCATCCTGTAAAGTCTAGAGTGGGCGACCGCAGAAATGATAGATCGTCTCGGCACTTGAGGCCAAAGCTGCGGCCGCAGACGTGGAGAAACATTGCAATGCGGCTCCTCAGTCAATAAGCAACAAGAAGCTTTGCTGGAAGCTGCGAAGGGGAATGCAGCACCGGCTGTGGCAGCTCCCTCCCCAAGGAGGCGGCCTGAGCCACAAATTAATAGAGCGCTCCCACATGATCGGGGAGTTTCATTTGGAACCGTCACGCTACATAAAGCCGCACAGAAATGAGGAGTTCACCGAGGTCCCCCTCCGCTTCCCCCAGAGTCCCCAAATAACCTGTGTGATTGTAACACTCGGCCCACTGCTTCCACACCTTTGCGCCTCCCTCGTTCAAAACTCTAAGCCTTCCTCATGCTCATCCCGGTTCAATTACCACAACGTGTTGTCTCCTTCCCCCCCCCTTTTCAAAGTGTGTCAGAGCTCCTTATTGTGTTGTGCCTTTGTTTTCATGCTTGATCATTGATTACACAATAGTAATGAAGTTTCAGCCCTGTTATTTCACATTTTCAATGTTAAAAGTTCCCCAAAAGAGTCCAAAGATAAAAACGCAGAATTTCTGCGTATGAGTTCATCTCTCTGTCCTCATTCATTGGCCTATAAAAAAATTTTTTTCTCTCTCATTCACTCATTTGACAACAGCGTGAAATTCTTAGTGACAAACGTGGAGAGTGGTGGGGCCCCAGGGCCCGCTTTACTCTTATCATTATCTTTGCAACGCCCGAGATTAGACACAGCGAACCAACTCGCTCACAGCGGCACGCCTCAGAGCGAGGATTAACACAATGACTAATCACTCAACTCACTGGACACAAAACATACAGTTCTGATTCAGACTCGGTCACAAAGTCTGCATAATTAAAAACTGCATGGCGCAGAATATTTGCTTGTGGCACAACACAGTATACAAATACATATATCGAGAGAATAACCCGATCTTCTTTTGTCTGAGTTAAACAATCTGCACAATACAAGTTTTAGAAAATATTCAAATCCGAGTATTGAAATATTTTTTTTAATGCTCGATGTATTTTAAGGTCTTCAGAAGCCATTTGAATGATGTGTAATCATTGTAGGAATCTAATCCAGAGCTGGAAGTTGAGTTAAAAGACAGTTCAAATCAGCACGAGTAGGTGTACACCTCCATACTCTGGATAATGTACTGCTAATGTGTCAAATACTATACGTTTGGTAGGCTACGCTACTTATGAAGGTTAAAGCTTCCCTCTGCTGCACGCACATCACGATGCCGTGCTTCCTACACGCATCAGGAGCCGCCCCTGAACTTTCTGATCCCCCCTCGTATTGAATGGACATTAATGGACCTCCCAGGATGAAGTCCACTGAGTCTTCCTTTAGCTCCATCATGAACGGCGTAAAAATCTGCCGAGAAATGTGTTTGCTCCCCGCCGGATGAATTCAAATAACGTTGATGATTCCCTCACTTTTCTTCAAGCCTTTAATTCATCAAAATACTTTCAAAACTCGTGACATTCCCATCTGCCTCAGCTGTGGTCTGTGTTCAGTACTGATTAGCAGACGTGAGCATGCCAGCACACCAAACTATGATGGAGAACAGGGCAAACATTCCTGCTGCTAATGTCAGCACTGTGACATTAACGCTCACAGAGCTGCTAGCACTGCTGTACACACTCCCTGACTAGTTCAATGAGAAATACGTTTTTATCCATCACTGCTTTCTTTAGTGGAATGTAGTCTCATAAAAGTGACAATAGAAGAGGAATCGATTGAGTTTATTCTCTGTGGATAAGTTACTTATAATGAATTCTTCCCACTGTGATTCTTGAACGATGGTGGACAGCAAATCAACACAGAGCAGCTTTCTCTTTGATTTGAAGTACTTGACGTAAATTTAAAAAAAAACAACAACAACAACCTGATTTCTGGTGTTGATGTTTTAGTTTGCTGAAAAATGTTTCTGCCTTTAGTCCAATGTTCTGGAAAGATCTGCCCATTCAGAGCTCCCCGATTATCTGCGAGAATACAAAACTTTGACTCCAAAACAGAACAGGACTTCGATTGAAAATATTCTTTCATTGCCAAGAGCCTTCTTGATATGATTGAAACGACTTAAAGTGGATCAATTCAACTATTTTACTGTTTTTATTAAGTATAAACAGTAATGACGTGACTGCAGACTTCAAAGTTCTCTGTAGCCAAGGTCAGGGATTTCATTCATCTCTTACTGCACTTTTTATGAAAATAGTTCATGAAAATGTGTAAACTCCAACTTGGTAAGACTTGCAGTCTTACCAAGTTTGCCTTGCTCTGTTTGCCAGATACACAGTACAGTGTAACAATTTTCAGCACACTGCAAACCGGCGCTATTGATCTGTTGTCTCAGAGCGAAGCAAACAATTGAGCTTTTCTCTTTCACTTTGGTCCTCCTCCATCCAAGAATGAGTATGTGTTAGCTTTATGAATACTGATCGCCGCTCTCTGCTCCCTCCACCCGAGCTGCTTACAGAAGAATCGCAAGAATACGAAGAAAAAAAAACAAAAAAACGTTTTCAAGGTGATTTTTAGTCAAGTCGAAATGGAGTCACGACGAGAAGAAAAATGTTTGATGTAAAACAAACAAAAAAATGAATTCAGGACTTTAAAATGTGATGGTGTTACGACTGGATGATTGACATGTCACCTGCAGACAGACGACTCATACCAAAGGTACAAGGAGGTATCACTGTTCTCAAACACAGGGCACCCTTTCCGAACTGTTACCTAACCACAAACACCAGTCCCCCGAGTGTCACTGCTCCCCTTCTTGGTAGGTGTGTGTCACTTCTACTCTGGCCTGCTTTTAGCTCAGTGCTTACATAACTGTTCGCTTGTATAACCTGAGAAAACAGGAAACAGAAAGACGTAGCTGCTACAGTACCCAACGGTGTGCCGCGCCTCCCAAACTAAACCCATTTGTTCTGTGGAGAGAGGCAGCACACTCCGGGTTTGTGAGGTGTAGGCTGTGATGAAGCGCGTGGAGCTCGGTATGACTCATAGCCCGGGCGGTGGCGGACGCTGTGTCACTCCAAGGTTGTTTAATGGGATCCTTTTGCCTGTTATAGATTTGGACGACGTGACTCCGAGGCCTCAGTACCTGAGAGCTGCACCTCTGCGACAGCACTCCTTTGTGTGTGTGTGTGTGTGTGTGTGTGTGTGTGTGTGTGTGTGTGTGTGTGTGTGTGTGTGTGTGTGTGTGTGTGTGTGCGTGCGCGCGCAGAGCTGATCCGAAGCTCACAGGTCATCCTGCCGCCGTACGAGTGTAAATCAAACGTGATTCTTGCAAAGAGCTGCTAGAGTGGAAAATGAGTTATAAGAGGGAGGGATTGCGGCTGTGTGTATTTGTTTGTGTGCGTATTTATTTCAGGATTTTGCTTACGCTTTGATTTTCCCCGTTTTGGGTTTTTCCCCTTTCTCGCTCGAGGCTCGTAGCGTTGAGTGAAGATGCAGTGCCCACATCTGCCTGCATCAGCAAAACTGTATGCAAAACAACATGCACACGGGCATGCAGGCAGAGTCTTACACACACACACACACACACACACACACACACACACACACACACACACACACACACACACACACACACACACACACACACACACACACACACACAGACACACACACACACACACACACACACACATTTAAGATTTCCTTGAATTCCTGCGTCTCCTCTGACGCCCACACCTGACTGCAAATCTTAAGACAATTGCAAAAGTTTTAATTTAATGTTCAGCCATGTGACGAATGTCCTAGAGACGACAAGAAAATCAGATAACCAGAGGAAGAAGTTCCAGCGTTGAATCAAAATCAAGACCTCCCAGCTAGCTGGCGATTATACTCCAATCATAATCTCTTGGCGGGATTCCTCCTTCAGTAAGTGATCATGAGAAAGCCCGATAGTCCATCAGCAGCTCGGAGGGAGGGAGATACACTCAGCGTGCCCGCGCTCAACATGCTCAGCCATCTGCGGTGTCTTCCTGGCTGCACTGAGCTGCAGAGCTCCTGCAGTTTTTGGGAGAAATTGTTGAACGCGGTGAGGAATATGAATTGGAAATGAGCGCCAAGTGAGGTCAACAGTGCAACACTCACTGCTGAGTTTAAAGTGAAACATAAAAGTGTGAACTATCATCAGCGCGTGTTGTACTGCTCATCTTTGCAATGTAAACCAAGACTCAGTGAAATGATGTTACAATCCCAAAGTAATCTTGTCTGTGCGAGTCGATATGCTGATCAGCAGGCCGCATTCACTCGGTTTGAACGTTTGCGGCGGGAGCCACGGCTCAGCGTGGACTTTTACGAAACAGCTTGACATTTCAGCAGCAGCAGAAATCAGATGCTCTCACCTCCGCAGGAGCTGCGCTGCAAGTCGTTTTAGATTTCACTCTCACCTCATTTCTGACACCTGTCTTGTAATACTATTTCACCCGCCGCTGTTTGTCGAAGAAACAGTCCACATGCCATGATATTGAACTTTCACCTCCCGATGCTCGAATCAAACTCTGTTCAGCTCGCGAGGAAATCCATCAAACTTAAAGTGTGTGTGACAGGCCTGTAAAGTGTGAAGACTGTTGTGATTGTTGGAGACCTCTCTGTTCTGCCTTCATCTAACAGCAGTTCATGTGCTTTGACCACAAGAACTGACTGTTGTTCTGTGTGTTCCTGGTCAAACATTGTGTATTTGCTCATTTTAAACAGGTGACAGTCATGCGAAATGGTCCAGTGTCTCAGTGTGAGAGAACAGAGTGGCCTTTGTTTGCTTGTGTAGGGCCAGTGATGCTATCGCTGCTAATCTACTGACTGGGTTATTGTGCCGGGGGCTGCCAGAAGCGACGACACTGCAGCATATGAGTCTCAGTGGGAGCCAGTTAGAGAGATCATGGTGCATATGTGCATACTGTGTGTAAGATAACGCTTTGTATGGAGGCCCTCCAGTCAACATGATCCTGGCTCTACGAGCACCAGCGGCTGTAGGGCTGCAACCAACAAGGATTTCATTCATGAATTAATGTGGTCATGATTAATTGATATTTTGTTGAGTACAAACTGTCATAACATTGAAAAATAGGTCTTTTAAATACCAAATAAAAATGAATGATACTTTTGTTGACACTGTTTTTCTGTTCTGAGCAAATGCTCATTTGCACAATTGGCTGTCCAACCTTCTTTGTGGAGGAAAACACTAAGCGATTATTCTGTCTTGGAGCTAGCTGTGGTTGGCCTGGATGCTCGTCAGCTAATCAGAAGATCGACAAAACGGCCTTTTCTTGAGGAGATGAACTACTATATTGATACTTATAACCACGAAAAGAACCAAATAAACCACTGTCAAAATTGTGTAAAAGACGGGACCAGTCTATTATGAATCTCATTCTAAGGAACATACAATTAGTTGATCATTTGATTTGGTGATTTACCAAATGATTAAATTATTCAGGTAAATATGCGGAACATTAAGTAGTTTCATCGTCTTTATTTTGAAGAAGTTCTGTTTTCATTGTTTTTTTATAATACATTGATTATCTTTAGGTTTTGGACTGTTGGTCGAACAAGCAATCTGAAGTTGTTACCTTTTGGTTTGAGGGAATTGCATTTTAATTGACTGACATATTTATTGACTACTTGAGAAATGCAGACGAACCAATAAGAAAAAAAAAAAAAATCATGATTGATGAATGTATCCTCCCTGGTACCATCCTGGCACTGAATTACAGCACATGTCAGGAGGTGTGTGTGTTTACAGGTTTCTTCATGCATCCAGTCTGCTGCCTGTCATCCACACGTTGGGAACGGCGCAGTCCACCTCGTGTTCATTTCCTCATTCAGTCATGTAAGGAAGATGTAAACAGTAAATGTGGCCGGTGAGGAAAATCAATGGCGGGGGTGGAAGTGTCGAGCAGTGAGATGCATTAATGAGTTCTCTGCTCATCACTGAAATCATTTTGCAGTTGCATCATCTCAGCATCACTCATCTCCATTGTTCAAATTCCTGTTGAAGGTCATTATCGTCCTCTTTGCATTTTTATTGCCTCATCACACAAATTGAAATAAAACTGGGGGCATTCTTTGCATGTATGTGAACTATATAAAATCTACAACTGTACTATAACATTATATGACAGAATAAACAGCCTAATTGTGCTGGCTTTATGTGGCGGCGGGTGTATGTGTCCTTCAGGCCCCTTAAATTGGTTGTACAGTATTTTAATGTGTATTCAAGGCATGAGACTGATGGCTCTATTTGAGATTGTGTGTTTGTGGCAGTGTGCGTGTGTGTATACATGCTCGTGCACGTGCATAGACCCGTGTGAACAAGTGATTTATGGGCTGTTTTTAATCAGGCGGTAGAAAATGTTATTAGACAGCCTTCTCGCGCTCCCTCTGCCTGCAAATGAGCCGGCCCCCAGTGCACCCTGGGATAGCCTCCTGTAATTAGTTCTGGGAACTCACCTGTTACTGAGCGAGATGGAGAGAGAGAGCGAGGGAGGGACGCGAAGAGAGGATGGAGTGAAAGGGTAACAAGCAGACAGATAAGCAAGCAGAGAGGAGAAAGGTAGGGGGAGAAGGTGAGGGAGGTCGGGAGGGGGCGGGGTGGGGGGTGGGGGTGGGGTGAAATAAGCACCAGCGAGAATGAGGAGGGGGTTCGAAGATGTTGAGATACTCGGGGAAAAGAATTTGACCTGAACACCTCTACAGCTCTTGGTTTGTTAGTCTTCTAACAAGCTTGCCGGTGTCGACCTGACTTTTGCAGCATATATTAGGGTTGAATAATGCCGAAAAAAAACAAAACCAAAATGTCTTTTTTGATTTTATGACTGAAGGATTTGTGTGGAAATGCACAGCCACAGTATTGTTCTTCTATTGTTTATTGGCAATAATTCCCCACCAGAATTTGTCCATTTTTAGTTGCATGTTATACTCAATTTCTGTCATAGTTTTGTGCAGATAGAGAAATATTATATATTGCAAATTAATATTTTTGAGTCGATTGTCATTTTTAACAAGAATAATGTCGCAAAGTAGGGTGGGTTTTCCTTCAAAAGAGATATCGGTGGGTAGAGACTAACATTTTCACTTTCTTTTGAACTTTTCAAAAATACATATTTTCCAGTTGCTTGAAGTAAGCTGCCAAAGTCATCATGTGACCTGCCTCCTCTCTGGCGCATCACTGAGTCCTGATGAACTGACTGCAGCTGGCCACAGGCTCTCCTCCAGCGAGGCCTGCCTTGACAGCCAATCTCTTCAGCAGCCTGTCACTCCCAGCCACACACAAACTCAGACACCCACATGAGCACATACATAGAAATATAAGAAGTGAAACAACTTAAATCTACGCCGACACAGATACTGTTCAAACACACACACACACACACACACACACACACACACACACACACACACACACACACACACACACACACACACACACACACACACACACACACACACACACACACACACACATACACACTGCACTTCCTCGATGCTCCTGACAGGCCAGTAAAAACATAATGAAATATTCAGTAAGTCTCACTGTGGTTTGGGTTCTACCTGTCTCAGCTTTTCTCGTTGCATCTTGTGTGTTTGTTTGCATGAGAGAGGAAGAGATAGTGCCTGTTGGCATCTGCCTCGTTCCTCCTCACGGATATATTCAGCAGGAATATCTGTGTGTGTGCGTTGGATTGTGCATTTGTGTTTGTACCTGCTTGCAGTATCTCTCAATTCTTGCTGTCATAGTTGTGTGTAATTGGGTCTGAGCCAGCCGAACCTTTTGTCTGAGTGTTGCCTTGCTCAACTACTGTATGTTGTTCTTGTGAAGGAACGTAAGCAAGGAGACAAACTTGGTGCCAGACTTTCAGCGTTGCTATTTCCAGCCCACGAAGCATATAGCAAGTAGCATCCTCTCGCATCAAAAGGATGTTATGGATGTCAGTGAACGTTTTCTCACTCGATATGAAAGAGATATCATGATTACAGCTGTTTGCTCAGCGTTACTCCGACTGTTGACAGACTTATATACTTTGAGATTTCTTTAGAGTTTCGAGAAAATCACAACAAATTACCTTTCCTCAGCCGACTCAGGTGACTGCAGCTTTTTTGTTTTCTGTTAATCAATAGAAATATACTTGTGAAACACACAGCTTTTCAGATCTAGTAGAAGACACACAGTGCAGCTGAGTAAGCCTCTGCTGTCCCACTAGGTTCTGTTTTCAGACCTCTCATCTTCTGCTCATCCACACTAGCTGGTCTAAAAAGTCCACTCAATCATGAGGCTATTGATGTTGGAGGGTACAGTTTCAAATGATTTCCTTGTAGTTTTGAACCGAAGATTGTTCTTTGATTGCAGTTAAACTTTTGACAGGCTGAAGGTGTTATCTGCTCGTCCTTCCTGCGGTTAGAAAAATTACACCTCTCTAACCTTCGGCTGTCTTCGCGGGAGGTCTTTTGCTCGGCAATATGCACATGATGACTCCTTTGCGGTTGTGTTTACTCCACTTGACTTTAAAATGTTCTCTCTATCTGACTCAGACGGACACCGTTTTGTGATTAACCGACCTTACTACCGTTGTAGCATGTCTGTGAAAATAATGAACCCACTTCACTGGTGTTGAGGGGAGAAAATACAGAAAGGGGCTCATTGAATGACTGCAGTAATAATCCTGAATAGACTAGCAAAATGGACATGTATATATATGACAGAGGTGCATTATTAATGTATGAAAATCTGCCATACTATGACAATCATACTCTAATGAAGCACTTTAACTTATAATAATCTTTACATAATTTATGCTTTAGAAATAAAGAGAAAAAGTCATTGATATTAAGTCCGCTTGCTGAATCCCAACTTTCACGTAACCGCCCGCCTGGTTTCACACCATTTTGACACCTTTGATGTGATATTTGATTATCTAAATATCTGACAGGTCACCATAGTCATAAGCTTAAGTAAGTTTAGATTTCATGAATGTGTAATGATTTCTTATGACATTAACTAGAGGAAACCCTGGCATATTCTCTGAAATAGTGTCACATTCATAGGAAAACATGATTATGTGGAAAACACATTATAAAAGTTGGAGAAAATGCTTGCTTAGCACACGGTGTGAAGGCATAGGGGAACTGCTGGCTACTTGTCCTGGCTCTGTACAAGAAAACACATTTGCCCACCAGAATCTCTAAACTTCGCTGATGTCACATCTCGTTTGTGCCGGTCTGTTCGTCGGCCAGGAAGAGTAACTTTCGTGATTCTCTGCTGGTTGCCTGGCAACTCTCCAAAAATAGTTTGGTACATAACACTGCTAAAAAGGAGGATAGTTGTTTACACTTCAGTCTGCAGAAGTTAGAGAAGTCTGAAATAAGCACCGACGCTGCTGGAAAATTAGAAAATTTCCAGCCTCTCAGGTGCTCAGTCGCCACAGATTGATCTGCATTTAATGTATAACTTAGTAGAAGAAAAGAAACAAAAATAAATAGTGACTAGTGATGCAATGAATCAGAAAAGTTGAAAAGATCATTTATTAGCTGAATTTCTGTTCCTCAGACATTTGTTGCAGTGTGTTTACACCTCCTCTCCAACTCTATGGCAGCTTGTCACGGTTGGAAAAAAAAAAATGACTGACGTAGCCTGAAATCTCAAGATATTTTTTTCACTCAGTCAAAGGGGAGTACTGACATAGCTTTTTTTTCACACTGTGCATGTTAAAGGCTTCATTAAATATATTCCAGACTAGATTAAGAGGTAATGCTTTAGTAATTTGACGTGTGTAGAAGTCATTTTGAAATGCCCTCACAAATCCCTCTGCAACGGCACCCCGCACACACGTACATGCACCGTTTCTAAACATATGCCATGCAAACATACAGTCACAGTTTGTGTTGTCCCCGTGTCTTTGAAGGGATCGACATCCCTCAGGAGCTGATTGAGAGAGCGTGTACTGTTAAGAAAGCCATCTGTGGCATCCTTCCCAGCTCCTGCTGCGCTTTGAAAGCCTGTTTCTTTTCATCAACGTATCAGCCAGCAAAGGGCTGTGGGGAAAAAAAAAAAAAAAAACATTTGAAAGGATACAATATACTTTACACAGTCCTTAGCACCAAATAAATTACAGAGGGGCTGATTTCTGCAAAAACTTACAGTATAGAGACACTTTTCCGCCTGTGTAGATGTGCTGTTGGTCTGTTAGGGCTAGTGATGGTCTTTATAACTCATTGACACTGACTTTGTAAGAAGCTTGTCAGACCTTTCTGTCAAGAGGATGGTGTCCAAGTAAATAGTGGACTTTTTAAAAGGTTGTCTGGACCTCCGTTATATAACATCAGGCTGGTGAAAGTATTCAGCTGGAGAAGTGTGAGTAAAACATTAAAACGGAAATGACATTTTGAGGCGTTTTCGCAGAGTTCGATAGAACAATTAATACCACTATGATTTCTACATGCTAAATATGAAATGAAGAACAGCTAGATTAGCTTCCCCTAACACCACAATATGTGCTTCTACACTTTTTGTACAAAAAAAACAACACTACAACTATCCTATAAAATGACCTTCAGATTATGAACTCGTTGACCTATGCCTTGGCAGTAAATTAAAAAAACTGGAAAGCATCCACAGGTGTTTAAAGTGATAAGTACTCTTATTCAAGTTTTAATTCCTTCCTAATTTCAGTGGCAGGTGTTTAGTTCCCAGCTCTGGCCTAATGACAATAAGCTGCATGAAAGCAGCAGGGGTTCCAGCTTCGCTCCGTTGTCAGGTGAAAATCATGAAAGCCTTTATGACGTTCATGTTTTGCTTCAGTTTGGGGATTACGTGGGCCTCCAAACACCAAGAAAACATTTGAATCCATTTCAAAACCTGGTTCACAAAAATAAAAAGGAACAAAAAAAAAAAAACACTTTTCATAAACAGGGCCAATTTTTTTCATTCCTTAAAAGTTGCCATTTTTGAATACACCGTACGTTATCAATTTTACCTTTTTGCTAATGCTCACCTGGAGCATAGCAGTGGGTAGCACAGTGCCAGAATGCAGCAGCAACATATCCATGTAATGGGATTACACTGATCTACGACATAAAAAAAATAGTAACTGTGGTTATCTTAGCAGTTGTAAAAAAAATAGCTCAGTAATCGCATAAATTGAAGATTAAAATAATTACTGCTGGAGTCTAGATTGTCAGATCACAGTGGGGGATATTTGGCATGACATAAATTGACAGTAGATTATACAGACTAGCCCGTACAGATCAGTTAGTATTATCAGATATACTGTTTGTGGCTACCAGTAAGACTCCCATCTCAATATTTGCATCTAATCAGCTGATTAATCATGCAAATTGAATTAATTAGTCACGCTTATTTTTACATTTATTTCAAGTCTTGTTTTCATGTGTTTGCATTCATTTTAGCAGATGGTTTACAAGGCTGCGTCTGCACTACTTTCACCACCCATTAGTGGTTATGATACAAAGTCCGAGACCCCCCCCCTCCTCAAAGACAGAGTGATGGTCGAACACGCTCCCTCCATCCCAAACACATGTCGAGCGCTGTTCATTAGTCCCACCATTCGGAGAGGTTCATAAATCACAGCCATCTGGAACACTCTCAGCGCTGCAAAGCGGCGCGCCCGCTGCACCCCCCGAACTCGCATCCTGTGCCGCTGGCAAACAGCCAATCAGATAGCAGATCCCTTAGTGCCACGTCATGGCTGAGCCGGGCTGGGAGCAACACAACAGACAACCTTTATTAAAACTTTAATTCAGATAAAGATGGACAGATTGGCAGCTTTTTTTTGTGTGTGTCTCGCTTGCACAATGAAAAAGCTGATTCAGAGGGGACAGAATGTAAAACTGCAGATTAGATGCAGACTTTTAATCACAGGCAAACTAAGGCTAATGCAATTTAAAAAGGCTAATAAGGTTTGATACCAAATTGGATCACAACAATCATTCATTTTTTTTCAATCTCAGACACATTAATGGATAAATTTACTCACATAGGAATATGTAGCTTAAAAGATTCCTATAAAACCGACGGGATCGAGGGATTCATTGGGGGGCAAAATTCTTGGTTCTTTGCAAACATGCTGAAAATATTGTAAAGGTTCAGCAGTTTAAGTCAGCCAAAGAGATCCTTGAGTAAAGATTGTTTTATCAAAGCTGCAGTACATTGCAATGTTCCTTCTTTAAAATTTGGCACTAAAGAAACTCTTACTTTTACAGGATTGATATTTATTACCTCGGATAAACCTTAGAAGGCATTTCTGCATACAATGAATGCCATCTGTCAACTGTAAACTGAAACCACTTTAGGAGGCATCCCCTCAGCGCTGCCTGACAAAAGAACAATCGCAGACACCTGTAAGAGACTAACTATAAGGAGGATAAAGTCCAGAGCCTGGAGCTGGCTTTTCTTTAAGAGTCAGCACATCAGAGCCGCTTCTCCGCAACATGTTTGCATCCCAGAGAGAGCTGAGGTCTAAACAGCATATGCAGCTCGACTCTACACTTGGAATAAGAATGCTTGCTTGCGCTTTTGCATGTTCTCTGCAGTTGTTATTATCTTTGTAGCAGCAGTTAGTTTTACAGGGTGAAAGGAGGAGGACATAGATGCTACAGATTCGGATGAATCATATGAATCGTCCTGAAATCATCTTCATCCAAGGAGGACTGGTTGTCTCGAATCACATTATGGTTATTTGGTTTTAGACGTGTTGTGTTTGTGGGCGTTCAGATTTAAATGTGTGATGTTTCGAATGCACCGTGTGTGTGTGTGTGAATATGCACGCACACACACACACACACACACACACACACACACACACACACACACACACACACACACACACACACACACACACACACACACACACACACACACACACACACACACACACACACAAAACTTGATGTCATTTATCCTTGATACATCTTGCTTTGTTAGCATTTGCTTGTTCTCTCATTATCTGCTCATCCGCAAACCAAACAACAAAGAGGAAATCTAATGGGGACAAAACAAAGAAGATTTCGTAACAGCTGATAGACGGGCCACGCTGAAAAATCATATTTATTTTTCCCCGGCTCATCTGGATGCTGTTAAACTGTGAGAAACTTCTAGAGGAACAAGGTGCAGCATCAAGACAGAGAGACACATTTCCAGCCACAAGTAAATTCTCTCCCTGTCACCACCCCCCTCATCCTCTCTGGGGAAATCACCGACGGGGGAGAGAGGAAAGATGTTGTTTTCTTTTTGCTCAAGTGCTGTGTTACCTCTGCTTTCTCTCCCTCTTCTGTCCACCTGTGCCCTCCTCACCCTCTCCCGCAGCACAGTAATAATCTGCCCATCTGCTGTAATCAAACTTTTCCCTCTTCCTCCCCTTTTAATCATCACTCTTCAGCGCCCTTCTTCCATCCTTCGTCTGACTTTGCACCACCGTCTCCTTTTCCTCTTTGCCAACACAATTTCTTTGTTCTGCTGCACCCTCTCTTCTAATTTTATTTGCCACCCTTTTGTCTTCGCTCGATCACAGCCCGCCACCACTTCCTTCTTCCCTCATTATCTCCCACCCTCCTTCCCCTTGACTCTCATCGCCGCTTTCCCCCTCGTGTTGCTGGCAAGAATTTAACAGGCCGTTATTGATCAGCTTAATCGGAGGCGTTAGAATGCAATTCCACCTGTCTTCTCCGCTTCATAGCTCCGTGGGCCATTCGATAACGTTTAGATGCTTGGATGCAGATGTGGCTCTGTTGGTTGTCAATGACAAAGTGGGAGTGGGAGGGGGAGGGGCGGGACGGCGCTAATGATGAGCTGCTGCCTTCACGCTCCCTCAGTCTTTTTCCTCGCCGCCTGTCAAAACCAAACCTCTCTTTCAATTGAGCCTTTTTCCCTTCGTAGTCTGTTTTTCTCTCCCCCGCCTTTGTCTTATTTACCCATCTGAGTCAGTGTATCTATCCCTGATTCCTCTCTTTGTCTCCGCCTTTGTCTCGTTTGCTTTCTTTTACCTCCAAATAGTTCATGTCCCATTTTGTCTGAGAGGGGATATTTCTAACAGACGGGATCCTCCATTGATATTCAAATAATTCTCTTAAGGGTGTGTGTGTGTGTGTGTGGGGGGGGGGATTGTCCCTCATCCTTGATCTGTAAACGTTAATTCCCATTTTCTCTACATTTTGCATGCATGAAATAAATCCCAGACTGCCTGAGAAAATCTAGTCACAGAGAAGTGTTTTCCTCTCCATCAGCAACTTTTATGCATGTACCCTTGAGCAAGACATTTAATCCCCAGATTTAATCCCCAGTTTTTGCTCAATGCCTGGTAGTGCAAGATTAACAGTGTTTTGGGCTGCTCCCAGGTATGACAGCATGTTATTTCCCAGCTATCACCTTGAGATTCATTTAAACAAGCCGACATCTACGAGCTGACCACTAAAGCTACAATTAGCACAGTTGATCAGACTCTGAGCTGCATAAACAAACACATGAATGCAGTGAAAGACTTGATTTCACGGTTGTTTTGGTGTAAAAACACAAATCCTGCCTCCATGTTGTCAAATTCTGCTTATTTTGTGATTTAGTATTGAAATTCACTTCATCACATCCCCGCCTTATCTCAGCCGGCTACATCCTTTTACTGCCAATGTGTTGGATCATCAGTGTTGTCACAAGGAAGCTTTATCCCCCAGGTGATCTTAGGCACGTTTTTAATTTGTTCATTAAACGTTTATGAGTGAAGGTGAGTTTGCTAGTTTTTGAAAATAGATATAAGAGGGGAATCTTAATGTTCAATGTTCCAGCAGCTCAGATTGCTGCATAGGAATCAATACAGATAAGTACAGTTTTACGAGGCTCGAAGAGGTAAATACTGAAACATTTAATTGAATGAAAAGCGCAATATGTCATTTTTGCTGTGAGAGGAGTTTGATGATGTGAAGTTGCACAGGATCACGGCAGTTGCTAATTAAGAATAGATCTTTGGCATAGCCGTTAGCGATGGTTTCTCTCTCGCCTTCTCCTGCCTCATGTACTGATAATGATGCATGTAATATATGTAGTTTATTTGCAGTGTTAGGGGCGAGGCTCAGTCAATTAGAAGCACCACATCTTAGTTGTTGTTGTTGTAAATGCACCTTGCGAACAGTCACACTGATGATATTCCCTGTTTGATCAACTTTAAAGAACCTCAGCAGATCATGTCTGCATCACTAACATTGGATTTATGTGCAAGTGATTGCTGCAAATGAGTCTTTTAAATACCCATAATTCTGAGCTACTGACACCCACTGTTGCTGTTTGAGAAAAAAAATAATCTGCCATTACAATCAGTTTGAACCACGCTGAGAATATCTCCGCATTGTAAGCCACGGAAATCCGACGCCGCTCTCAGAAGGAAAGCTTGTTTAATAGGTTTAGACGTGTCTTTTATTCCACTTCAGCATAGACAGCAAATTAGTAATGAAGCACTTTCTAGTTAGTCACAACTGCGAGCGCGTTTGTCCATAAATTCCTTGAGAGACTCGTCTAAAGTGCCACTGTACTCGGCTCGGTGGGGAGGCTGAGTCCTCGCAGCGCTGCAGGAACAGGTGTGTGTGAGCCTACCACGAGCCTCACTTTGAGGCTAATTCATGTGAATGCTTCTGAGGAGGCCCTGTCTGCTCGCATCAAGGCGCACACGGCCTTCTTGTTGTCTCACTGCCTCTGGTGATTAGCCCGGCTCGCTCAGTTTTACCAGCTTTTAACTACCGGTTAAATCCTGCTCTTGGTACAGTGAGTCTGTGGTTGGCGCAGGTCACGGAGAGTCTCGATCATCCACATGTAGGAAAGTCAGTGAAACGACACATATTTTGAGGATTTTTTAGGTATATTTTACGACAATCTGTCATATATATATATATGTCATAAAGAAAAATCTAATAAAGACTTAAGCTCTACTATTGAAATAGGATATCAGGAATCACTTAGAAATCACATCAGAGAATCCCTTCAACATGTTTCCTACCATGTATCAGTTGTACTTTTGAAGTGTCAGAATTTGACATAAATTAGCCAACTTTGAATCCCAGTGCTTTTGTTCTGTCATTATTTCTAAAGGATTCCCTTTAAGCATTTCCTCATTATTTTTACCTTAAACTCTTCTCTTTCCAGTGTGCTTTGGCTCTTTGATTTCACACTCACTTTCCACTTTCCTTACCTTTCTTCACCCTGGCAGGCAGGCAGGCAGGCAGGCAGTCGTGGTACGGCGGATTGTCCTTGAACCCAGCGTTCTCTTGAAATCATTTGAACTCCTTTCACAATTCGTTACTCTCGGAGAAAATCACTTGCGCTCACTAGTTCTCACCTCGGAGAGGAAAACAAAACAAAATGCAACCCTTGTTGGGGGAGTTTTGACCGAGCTCTCATCCGCTGTCACAACTGTGACCTCCTTCACACTCATCCCGTAACACACGGTGACACTGTTGCTGCTCCGTATAACCGCCTTCTACGACTATCGCCCGCTCGGCTGTCTCCCTGGAGCAAAGCTGGGTTCGGTGTCTTGCTCAAGGGCACCTCCACAGAAGATGTTATGGGAGAGGAAAGCCTTTCTCACTCAATTTTCCCCTGCATAGATTTTCCCAGCAGGTCTGGGACTTAAAAAGGCGACCTTGCCGTAACAAGCTCACTGCTGAACCTCCAGGCCAATGTCCCACTGTCCCCTGACTGTGACGACAAGGTTCACAGGAAGGACACTTGCCGTGTGTGTGTAGAAATGTGTGCGTGAACTCTCCTTAGACATGTCTTGCCATTATGCTGCCTTCTCTTAGTGCTGGTGTTTTAGATAAAGGTGGCTGCTATATCCTCTGTGCTGCAGTGTGCCGAACGATAACGTTGAGAATAAAATACAGCGTGTTCTTCTTGACAGTCATGTAACATTTAAATTAAAGCTGCTGTGGAAACACGTCATTTGCACCATACAGACACCATACATAGAAATAGTAGTCAAGTTACAGAGGCTGAGATATGCCAGTCTCTGCGGCAGCCGTGACAAAATGGACGATTCTCTTGGGAGCTAATGTGCGTCAGGATGCCAGTGTTGGGTGTCATATTACAGAGAATACAAGAGTTGCTTGTGATTTAAAGGTTTTAAATTGGTTGCTGGCCCAAACAAAGCTCAGGTAGTACTGGAGCAACATTAAAGTAAAGGCAACTGAAAGCAGAGGTTTACCTTAGTTTGCATCACAAGTGTGGTCCAAACTCAGGAGGCATGCACCCCCTTCCCCGCTACTGAAAACTCTCTTAGTTTGAATTATTTTAGTGTGAGGGAGACGCAGAAGAAGACAGTCAGTAGAGGGGAGAGGGAAGGATGTGATATATCTTAAAGAAGATGTTTTTTATAGAACTCGTTCATTTTTCTTCTCACCTACTCTTCCACATGTCAGCTTGCCTTTCTGTTTGTTTTGTCTTTATCTTTGATCCGTCTCCCTGTCCTTTCATCCCCCGACTCCCGCTGGGCCCCCCGGCAGGTTGAAGATCACACATCTTCGGCCCAGCTGGCCTCTTCTCCGCCCTGGGCCGGCCAGGAGGCAGGCTGGAGGGGGAGCTGTCCAGCTGCCAGTGCTGAATCTCCCCTGCATGCTGCATTTCTAGTAGCGGCGCTGTTCGCGGTGCTGAAACGTGGCTCCCTTTACCCTTTAGAGACAGAGCTTCTCGAGCCCGGCTCTGCTCGGCCCTGTCAGCTATGACGGAAGATGGGGAATGGGGGCGGATGTTCTGTGATGCTATTTTCATGTAACTGTGTGGCTGACATGAGCAACACAGGCGTAATCTCGCTGTATTTATTATATATATTTTTATTTTTTTGCACGTCTTTCTCAATCGAACAAGAAGCAAGAAGCATAGGGGGGAAAAAAATGTAGGAGGAAAGGTTTAAAGCTTTGACAGGAATGCGTGACTCTGACAGGAATACAGCATTTCAAGGCAAACAGGTGAAACGGGTAAGAAAATGTTTCCTGCCGGCTGTCTTTGCCTGAACACTGTGACTCAGGGCTCAGTGACAGATGCAGCACCAGAACACCACTCTCACAGGAACAGCACGCCCATTTGGGTCCTGAGCCGAGTCTATATGTGTGCGAGTATAGAGAAAAAGAGAGAGAAAGGGTGTGTTTCCACCGTCGGGTACAGTGTATGGCTTAAAGAGGTGAGTCGCAGTGTGGCGCTGTGTCCTCAGTTTGACAGGAGACTCTTCTGCCATCATATCTGATCTCCAGAGTGAAAGGTTTTAACCCGGTGACACGCTGTCAGCGAAACACAGGGAACATTTCAGTGCTTTTCACCTTTATGAGATTGTCTTTTCAGAAGTCTGACTCTGAAAAGGATTGTTGAGGGTTTTAAGAAGCAAACTGAGCTATTTATTTCTATTAGAGATACTGGAAGCTGGGAGTAGAAGCTGATACTGTCAGCGTGAGTGCAAAAATGTAGGCTAGAAACGTTGAAAGTAAATTTCCCAATTTATATAGGGACATAATTTGTCCCAGATGTGGGATATTGCCACGCTGCTTTTCTTTAGCACCGCAAACAAGTCTCTTTAGTGGACTGAAAAGAGTTTCTGATGAATCCAACTGGATGCTTGAAACCCAAAACATGTTTTTCTTGTGCAATCCTTCATGCCATTTCCAGTGCTGGAGAGAATAAAAGGGTGCCATCAAGAGGAGAGAATGACAGATCAACCCCCTGCCGATCATCAAACCCTTCTAACACATAGGACGCCATCAGCGTTGACTTTGATTTACTTTGAACCAACATCAGCTCTCGCCAGAAATCAGTTATTTTTAACCACACACACTCAGATGTGTACAAATCACAACCACAGCCGCTTGTGTTGTGTCATCATGTTGCCACAGCGTCAGCAAAACATTATTTTCAGATGTATTTCCGTCTTCAAGGAAAAACGTCAAAGCTGTGTAATCGGCTCAGCCTGCTTGATTTGACTCAGTTCCCCCCCCTCCTTCCTCTGCCGAAATCAAAAGTCGCTATGATTACCATAATCGTACAAATCTGACAAGATGTTTAATCAAGATCAAACAGAGAAGAGATTAGTGTTTTCATTCAGACGCTAGTCTTTCGCACTTTATGTGTGGATACATTTCGCGGCAGAGGTAATCCATGAAAAATTGGTGTTGCCGAGCTGTTTAGCGCTGCAGATGCAGAAGCCCTCCAAAAGCAACGCGCGCACACACACACACACACACACACACACACACACACACACACACACACACACACACACACACACACACACACACACACATTGTGGATGCTAATACACACTTACAAAAACACACAAGCTTGGAGTGGTGAAAGCAAAACAGCTGAAAATGGGTGAAAGTGTAGATTACCAGAGAGATGACTAAGAGAGAACTGAGTTCATTAATATTCAAGTTTAAATGTATAATTATAAGTCTCAGTGTTCTCGGAGCTCATAACTTCCAAATGGACTCTGGCAGTTGAGTCCGAACACAAAACACATTTTATGTTGCTCAATACAACTTTATATGGGATGCAATAAATGTCACGGACAAGTGCGACTCTCACTTTAGCAATGAAATGCAACCCCTTAATCATTTTGATTTTATGAGGATTATTTCATTGCGTCTTATCATAAAGCAGCAGAAAGATATGCGGTATTTATTTTAGAAATGACAGCCCCCTGTCGGCGTTGATAAACATGAAAGCTGCTCGTAAAAGTTGGAGAAACATGCAACAAAAGTGGCTGTTAAAAAGCCTCATCAATCCTCACATCAGATAAAATACCTTTTTTCTGTTCACATCTTGGACTCCAGTTGCGATGTTGACGCCCTGTGACTCAAAATGTCTGTTTTACAAAAGATAAAATCATTTCAGAGGTTGTTTTTTTTTTTTTACCTGCTCTTTACTTTAGCTTCAAGCTTCAACATCTATTCAGGCTTTATGAGCAAAACTTCATGATGTCGCCATTTGAGTTTAAGCCAAAAGAAACCTTTTGTTGACTTCTTACTCTGGCAGATATTAAACCATTGCATTCCTCCCTATCATTGAATCTTCTTTTCAATATGTTCAGCTTTATTGCAGCTCAGGATAAAAAAATTAAAAAAAGTAGCCCAAGTCCCCTGTGAAGGTTCTTAATCAACACTGGCTCTACATTGAAAGAGGAGAAACAGACTTTTCAAGAGGCCAGCATATTAACAAAGAACACATTTTATAAAGCGATGACAGGTTAAAGAGACTTGAGAGAACAAATCATTTCTGAATCCCACTTGAAAGACAAACAAGTGCATCGAAGTGTGACATTTACTGACATGAAACAAAACTGCCGGAAAAACCCCCACTGCATTATATCAACGTTTACTCATTAAATCGTCACTCTAGAAAAGCATTCTTTTAAAGTTTTTGCACAGAAAGCAGTCCAAGAAGGTGTTTTCAAGCTCGTCCCTTTGTTTTTGTTCTCTAGCTGGAACACTGTCAGTGATTTCTGGCCTCTTTTCCTTCAGCTTGAGTCTCTTACTTTGAAGAGCTAAAGGAGGGACACTCTGCTGCACAGGCTTGACCTCCGTCCATCCCTTTTTGTCGACACCTTGCACCAAGCACAGGCACAAACTCTTGGCATGCAGTGATCCTCTCTTCTCACCCTCCTCCTCCTCTTCCTCCTCCTCCTCCTCTTCCTCCTCCTCTTCCTCCTCTTCCTCCTCGCCGGCTGCTGGAGAGCGTGGAGAGCTGCTACAGGAAGGTGAAGTGTCGAAGTCAAACACAGCACTAACCTTGGCCCACTCAAGGGGAAGCGGCTGCACTCAGCCGAGCTTAAACACCTGCATGTGGTCACTGGGAATAACCCACCAACCCCTTTCCACACACACACACACACACACACACACACACACACACACACACACACACACACACACACACACACACACACACACACACACACACACACACACACACACTGCCTTCACCACCACCCTCCAAGCCCTCACTCTCCCTTTACAGCTCGTCATTAGCATACGTGAGGACAGGCGTAGTTCAGGGATGCAAATGAGACCGGGTGCTCGCATGCATATTTATTTGGCTGCTGAAGCCGGGGCGAGGCTGCTGGGGAGAGTTTGAGCACCAACCCTGGAGTGGTATTCAATTTTGACATTAACCCGGAGACACTCGCACGTAAACACGGCTGCGCGGAGCGGGAGAGGCCCTCTTGCCGCCGCATGGGATTTAAGACCCCAATTACCCATTCACGTCGGTGATCCAGTCGTGCCACGTGAAGGGTTACTCGTGTTTGTGTGTTTGGCGGCAACATCGAAAGATGTTGTGGGCGAAATTGCGCGTAGCCAGTTTGACACGGCTTCCCTTTTTGTTTGATTAATAATAGAGTGTGTTTGCGTGACAACAGGAGTTTGTGCATGTTGAACAGCAAGCTTGAAATCAAGTATTAAAGAGATATTCATCACTGAAAGGAAATTTGTTATTACTGAACAATTTCATCAATCTTCTGCTATCATCTTCCTGCTTATTCTTTTGACTAAAAACTAATTTTATTGTTGGTTTTTTTTAGTTCCTTTTCCTTTAAAGGTGATTACACTGCAACTTAAAATACACCTAGACATATCATGTGTAAATACACAACCAAATACATCACTTACATGTGTATTTCCTCGTGTTTTTGTTATGATTTCTGTATTTGCATGTGCCGCACACGTTTGTACTGTCTATAATAGTAAACAGTAAAGGGTTTCTCTTCCAGATTGAATTTCAACTCCCGAAACGGACATGGCACGATGAGCTCGAGAAGAGACGTACTGCTGCGGGGGTTGTTGTTTTTTGTGTGTAATAACAGGAAAACTCATGAGTTGTGAAGAGTGGCGCGTCTTCCCTGTCAAACGATTGTTGTTTGAGCACAGACTGGATCACAGAAAAACATTCAGCAGTACATCAGACGTGTTTCATGTTGGCCTGTTCAGCCAGTTGCCACGTTCGTGGAGGCTACAGCGCCGTTGATAAGCTGCTATCTGAATGTTTGTTTCATACATGTTCCTTTGTTAATGATAAATAACATTAGAGTTCAATGAATCAGAGCACTTTGCTGACCTCAGCATCTGGAATCAGAACCAATCATCAGTTCACACACTGGTTAGTGTTGTTGTTTGTGTATTTGATTGTTTTCCTATATTTTCAGCACCTGTTCTTAAACTGTGTTGTCAAAGTAGAGAAAATACGACTTGAGTTTGCTTCTATTTCATCTCTTTGAGTTTGTTTTGATTTGCTGCAGTGACCTGAGATCCATGGCCACCATCCTTTTCAACCATGTTCATCCTATTTCTCCTCCGCTTCAGTTCGAGATGAAAAGACGTACAAGTTCATGATTGAATGTCCGGCAGCGGGCGAGGAGACAGGGGGGACTCTTCATGCAGCGTGTGATGTAGAGGACGGTTGGCATTTGAAAATGGGAGGAAAAAACAAAGCAAAAAAAACAACAACAACAACAACACAACTGGCTGACTTTGCAGACTCTGCCAGCCTCAACACTCAGGCCGTTCATCTGCTCCTCCATACAGTGTTTCTGTCTGCCGCTGTCGAGTGAGTGAAGTTTCAGGCAGAGAGGCTTTGTGTCCTGTTAGCCCTCGGTAACAAAGAACGGGCGACACCCACCACATCGGCACTCTCAAAGGAGGTAAGAAAATGTTACTTCAATAGGTTGAATTAGCTGAAAGGTTTTCAGGCAGGCGCGACGGTATCACCTGTGGTTTCAGTGATTTAAGAAAAGAAAACGAAAGCAGGGCAGGCTCAGATGGAAATGTAGCATTGTCATTCTCCTTTTTAACAAGAGGACGCGCTCATCTAATGCACCTTCACATAAGTGCAGGATAATGGAGGTGGAGACGTTTGCTACATCAGCGTCATCAAGCACTGTAGTTATACAGTAAAAGCAATAGACCCAGAGGGAGCAGGGGAAATAATATAGAATTTGTGAGTACCTTTTGTCAAGGCCCCCCCGTCCCAATTCCCCCGTTGGTCGTACCCATCAGTTTTGCCAAAGCCCGTGTAGAGTAGGGTGTCCCATTTCTTTCAGAGATGGAGAGTTGGAAGAATTCTTTTACAAACTGAAGCAACATAACATGAAAAAAAAATAGATGTTTTTCAAGAGTATTTATGTGATCTGAAAGTGCAGCTTTGGAATAATAAATCTATTTCTAGTTCAAACCAATTAAATGAAGTCTTGTGAGCATTAAGAGCTGATTTACACTACTTTTTCCTCGTACTGTTTATTTCCGTTCATTTAATAATGAAATTAATGAGATTTTGCAATTTTTTTTTAGTTATTAGGAGAAATGATGGCTACTGTTGATGCAACAAGTGATGTCCCTTTTCCTTAGTTTAAGATTTTAAGTCCCACCTCTACCAGGGCCACCACCCGGGAGAGGGCCCTCCTCAACAAGGGCAGGGGCCACGGGATGGGAAATGGGATTGGGCCTACGATGTTCAGGCTCTGACTCAGAGAAACTTCTAATGTTTGACTTTGGTTTTTTTTTCACCTGAGTGAACAGACAGATAAAACCATCAGAGTGGACTTTCAGAACTCACATTAGTGATTTCTGCTTTAAAATATGCAAGCAGAAGTTAAGCTGTTTAGTTAGAGCAGTCACACTTCACACTGTTTGTTTGTGTCTTCCCAGGCTCTTACATCCCTCCCTCACCCTCAAAGATCATTTAATGATCTGGGATCAGATAAATGTTAAACAGCTCAGTGTGCCTTCAGTGTAATTGTTTGTTTTGAAATCAGCGGAGCTGCTCGCATGTTGTTTCTTATTTGACAGGAGGAACTATGACTAATTTCAGCATTGCTTTAGCTGCTGTTACGACAGTGGATGGAAGTCACCATTTCAAAGTAGTTACACTGAGGAGGAGTAAAGAATGTGTTTTTAAAAAGACAGATGCATCTTACACCTTTTGAACATGCAGTTAGAAAGCATCTCTCAAATGCTTCCTGTTTGCATTTACACCTTTTGTTTTTATATTAGATTTGTCTGAGAATCATCAAGTATCTGCATGGAAGTGGCATGTTAGTCACTTTAATCAGACATACTGTAAATTATCCTCACAGGCTAATACTGTTGTAACAGATGACACCAGAAACAACTCTGCAAGTTTCATGGTGATAATACTGAAATGAATGGAAGTCAGTGGCTGCCAGAAAACATGTACTGCAATCTCAAACTGTAAAATGTGCTTTTGAAAATGGACAGCAGTATATGGGAGTTTTAAGTAAAGTAAAACACCTCCATTAAACCATTAAATCAACTTTTTAGTAACAATATTATAGATCCTTTTACTGCATCCAGCAATGACAATTTCCTGAGCACACTCACTTGAAGAAAAGTGCTCCAGCTGTGAGCTGCAGGGTTCTGCTCCACTTTTGTGGTGCACCGCCGCCGCATGTGGGCTGCAGCGGCCATTTGATTGAAAGCTCGGGGAAAGAGTTTGGTGAGAGGACAGATACATCAGCGCCTCTGTGGAGCTGTGACAGGCCTGCGACCGCTATAAATGTACACGGGAAAATCCTTGTTCGCCATGCGGCAACACGTGGGACAGTAAACAGCCGCACGCGCAAATCATCAAAGCGTGAGGGATGCATGCTTACTGCACAGGAGGTGGATGACATGCTCTAATGCACACACACACACACACACACACACACACACACACACACACACACACACACACACACACACACACACACACACACACACACACACACACACACACACACACACACACACACACACACACACACACACACACACATCCAGAAGCATCTTGACTCCACAAAGAGAAATTGAAACCCTGTCCGGCAGCCTCCATTAGCCATCCATCAGAAAGGAATCACTGGTACTGTAATAAATCAAGTCAACAAGGTTCTCAGCCATATGGCCCCGCTGCCCTCATGATATGATGTGTGGGATATTATTACCCTGTAAGCCCACAGCGTTTGTCTGAAAGGCCCTCCGGTCGCATGGCTGGAGAGGAGGTGAAGCGTGCGCTCTCCGAGGCCAAGGTGACGCTGACGGCGAGCCGGGCCTCTTATGTCTGCACGGCCAAGGTGACTTTAAAAGTACAGGCAGAGGCAGAGAACACAGCTGATTTCCTCCTCCACCGATGACCCACCCAGCATTAATACTCCCCTGCTCATTAAGCTTTGTTAGATTGGACCGCCTCCAGTGAGAGAGCATGTGAGGAAGGACTGAGTGGGCATTTTCTTTTAAAAAGGTTCAAAATAAGGTTTCTGTGCTTGTTTATGATGTTAACAATTTGACCTGTGGCTTGAATATTGGTGGTTGGTATTTGTTTTATATATTTATTGTCATTTCACTTGGGTGAAGCATTATAGATGGTTCAATTCTGTGAACATCTAGCTAACCGTCTGCTGATAAAGATCATGTACACTAATTAAAATTAAAATAATATCATATTTTAAGTTGACTGCGAATTTGTTTGCAAGAACTTTCTTATTGACACATCCAGAATCATTTTAATTCGTATTTCTGTCCACATAAGTCCAATATTTCCTCTTGTTTGACTCTGGCTGTGGTCCTTTTGGTGCTTAATGCTCCGCTGATAATAAGTGGAAAGCGTGAAGAGGTATTTTTAGAGGTATGCTGTTGCTCTTGCTCCCTCGTGGGTGGTCAGAGGAACTTTACATGAGCTTCGAGTCCTTGCAGAGGTCTAGCACTTGTCTAACAGAGGTGGAGGAACATTATCGTTTCCAGAACACTGGGATCTTTCTGTGTTAAAGACGCACTGAACACAACTTCCTGTCTCCTGCATGATTAATCGCTAACTTGGAAATGTGTTATCAAGCCAAAAAATGTGAGTTTCATTCACTTTGTCAGAGAACAGGAAAGGTGAAGGTGAATCTCACATGTTCCTGTAAGACGTTCGAGCAGTGTGAGCTCAACGAGCTACAAAATCATCTCGGTCTTTTTAGATGTTCAACACATGTACTGATAAATCATTTATCGCTCAGACAATTTAAGATTCATGACTCATTTAAGAAGCATTTGAGCTTTCAATGTTCAATAAATTATTTAGAAATCATGAGCAAAGAAGTAACAAAGTAGTTTCTTCGAAGGTCTGATTATGAGTCTATTAAAGTTTTGTTAGAGGTGATTGATAATCAGGAATCATAGCATGAAAGGCAGGCATTAGTTTTAGGTTATGAACTCTTGTGATCAGTCTTTTTTCAACTCTTCAGAGATTTGGACCAAAACTCCTCAAACATTTTCACAAACTCATGGAAGTTAAAGGTCTCATTCTCTGAAGAAGACAGAAAAACACCGAGGCAGAACTTCGTTGAGACTTTTTTTTTTTTTTTTTTTTTTTAAACACATCCCCAGATGGAGTTTATGGTCACCTTGTACTGTGCATATAGTTAAGAAACAAAACATAAAATTGACAGCTGGCAGATAAATTTGAAAACCAGCCGAAAAAAACCCCAGCCGTGAAATAAACGCCAACAACCAGCTGTCCCTCAGCACACACTCCCACCACCACCCTCCTCTCAAGTCTTCGCCCTGTCGTCTTGTTTCTCCACCCATGCCCTGCAAGATGTGACAAGAAGAGTGTGACTGATTCAGATACATTGAGTCGGGGTCCCACCGCAGCCAGGCAGAACCTGCTGTCAAGTGTTGGCAGGATGGATGGGACAGAGAGAGCGGGAAGGAGCAACATTTGCCCTGAACTCTCGGTGAACCTTGCTCTCCCCTGTTGACATTTTACACAAACCTGCCTGCTCTCACACACTTTTAAAAAAAAAAAATTTTGCACTCCTCACCTCGCCGAATGAATCGCATGGCTGCACATTGTACCGTCACATACTCGGTCAAACACACGTTTCCGCCAGTTTTGCAGCGGTTCCTGATGTGAGAGCTGAAAGAGCGCTAATAGGTTCCGGTGGTTGCCGCGTTTCGCCGTCACTTAGCGCGATTGAAAGTGACAGTCTGCCCTTGTGGCACCCCTCGCCCCGCTGATGGAGGAGGACAGTAGGGGAGAGGTGTCTGTCATTTACAAACAGGCAGAAGAGGGAAATATGTTGCAGAAGGCATTAGAGAGGAGATATGATAAAGCAGCGACCTCTGTTTTCATTCTGGATTCACACGTATCAGCGTGTAAAGGTCAGCGATGGATGTTTGTGTTTGTTTATGTCGACAAAGAGACTTCACAGCTCCCACTCAGTGTCCTAAATGACTCGGATGAAAGCTCCTCAATGGTCTTGATTGTCAATGATCATTCAATTATCGGCTGCACTTTTTACACTCTTACTTTCTAATTTAAAGCAAATCTGCAGCACCGCTCAGAAGAAACAATCGCTCCTGACAGCAAATTGGGTTTTAGAACAAATGACAAAAAAGATGCGATTTGACGTTTATTTCAAAACCAAAGACAGTAAATGGGGACATACGATTTATCAGGTGTGCAGATTCTGCCTTGGCACGGGAGGCGGGGATCATCCTTGGAGCTAGTTTATAATACTCTCTGTATTCCTGCTGAGACAAGGTCAGAACAAACAAAAAAAAGTGATTACAGAAAGCCCCACGTGCCACGGAAAGCTAACCATGAACTGGAATGTTAAATTCCAGCTGGAGCATTATCTTTCCTTCTCTCTTTGTTTCTGCCTTTTCTTTCCTGTCACTGGTGACTGTTGTTTTCCATCAACAAGGACATTGCAGTTATACCAAGGCAGTTTGATGGTGGAGTTCCAGGGGTGATAAAACCACATGGACAGGACACTTGGTTTGGTGATGTTAAAAATGCTCTCTTGATTCCTTTCAGAGTGAATTTATTTCAAAAGTTCCTTTTATGTGATTTCTAAGTGTTTGTATTTGGTTGTTTCCGTCTTTTGTAAAAGTTTCTATAGCTAGAAAAAGAAAACTGTGCAGATTCCTGCTTTGATGTCTTGTGTGCCGTGATTGGACCCCGTTATTAGCTTAAATGCCAAATGCATGAATCTCATCGTAAACATCGATAAATGTGCACTACAGATCAGATGTTCTTAGTAATTGCTGGTTGAACATGGAGCTCTATGTTATAGGTTCAAAGTATATGAGGCTTTGGCAGATTATACTCGTTAGTATGATTCTGTTTTTTTTTTTTTTTATCGCGGTTGATGTCAAAGATAAAAAGTAAAGTAGTCTCATCCTTTAAGTACAAACCTGCTCCTTTGAGATCTGAAGTGTTTAAACTTTCCTGATTGATTTAAAGCAGGTATTAATCAAATAAATTCCAAGACAAGCGCAGACATGGCCATCTTTAATGTCGGTGCACGACCATATGGCGCCAGGCGGCATCCTGACCCCTCTTTGCATTTGAGATGAATCGGCACATTTGGTGGCGCGCAGCGCAGCATATCCCTGAGTCGCTCGGTCGCTCTCTTCTCCCTCTCATCCGCCGGGATTGCTTTAATACTGCTCAGCGTTAATGAAGACGAATCATCCAGTGAAATCGATCGATGATGGAGTCACTGTACTCAGAGTACCCGAGAGTGCGAGGAAAGACACACACCAAGATAACTTTGAGCATAACATGCTCGCATGCACACAGAGAGCATAACTGGAGGTCCCGCACACACACACACACACACATACACACACACACACACACACACACACACACACACACACACACACACACACACACACACACACACACACACACACACACACACACACACACACACACGTAGAGCTGTACAACTTCCCAAACTTCTCTGCTTTCACTCGACTTTAATTCAAATTCGCACTCAGTCTCCAGAATGTGTTTCCAGGACACCAGAACTGTGTCTCTCCTCTCCGAGTTGTGGCTGGCTGGTAGTCAGGACGAATGAGGCTTCAGTGGCAGATCAAAGCGAGCTCAAACTGCAGCGAGGGAAAGAAGAAATCTGAGCTTCAGCTCGCTGCTATTGTGAATGTGTGCGTGTGGGAACTTGACATATATTAATTTACGTTGTTTGGCATTTCTGCTGCCCAACATGCTTATACCCCAATCTGTTTAATCCCTCGAGTTTCTAAGGAGAATATGTGCATACTACCAGCACAATCGTGTAGTTGTACACCACATATGGTGGGGAAAAGCTGACTAGCTGCCAGCACTACAATAGAAAGAGCAACTAGAATGTTCTTGTTTTAAAAGCATTATTTTTGTCAAAATCCAATTCCATCCTGCGAAGAAAGTAAAAGATTGATTTCCCTCTCAGGCTTTTATTTGTCGTTTCTCATCTTCTCCGTTGAGATACAGGATGTATTCTCTCCTGCACCACAAGTTCAATTCAATTGTATTTATTTATATAGCGCCAAATCACAACACAGGATATTTCATGGCACTTAACACATTAATGTCCTTAGTGCAAGATTTTACAATATTATACAGAGAAACCCAACAATTCAAGAATTGTTCAGATGTGAATCAGATATTTTGATATGTTTGTTTTGAAATAATATATAATGATTTTTGTTTCTATACATTAAACCCACCAGTTCTGTCTAGTAATACATGGTGATATGATGCGATTATACAGTAGTGAGAATCCCTGGTAGCATTAAAAGAGGCTGAAGGGAACATTGAAATGTTTTGGTACAGTGAGTTGCTGTTGTCCTTATTGATTTACCCACTAAGACAAATGTTCTGGGCATTTGGTGCTTGGCAGGTGTTTAATTCAGACACCGGTTGTAGACAAATGAGATTAAATTAGACGTTAATGGTTCCCGTGGGGAAGCTGGATAAAGTTTGCCTCCACATCATTGACCTCTGGGTTATGAGCATGTTTCCGCTGAGCCCTCTGCTGTCAGTCAGCTTCTGCACCCAGCTGGCGTGAGGGGAGGGGTTTTCACACCTACCGTACATGCTTCGTGAACTCAGGTCGACAACCACAAGCTTGGCTCGTTGTTGCTTCTCCCCGCGTGAAGTGTGTTTTTGCAATCCAAATCTTAAAATGCCCCGAATCGTTTACAAAGTCACGTATGCAACCCTACGCAATTATGTTGGATCTGTGACAATGAAAATTAGGACGTTGGAAAGCATAAGGGCTTATTGAATTATACTAAATAAATACAATCGTTAAATGTGCGTGACAGATTGGCAGTGTCTTTCATTTACACTTCACTGTTTAGCTGGTGATAAAATGTGGCATTTAAGTCAGAAACAATACTTTTGATCACATAAAGCACAATTTGAACAAATGTTTCAAGCAGGCGCTGCACATTTATTGAAAAGTTACCCTTTATGATTTGAGCGATCTTCACACACAGCAAAGATAATTCCTCCTGGAAGCTGTGATCCCACATCGCCACTCGTATTAATTTTACATGTGAGGGGTCAGGGAAGATGCCAGGCACAAAAGACAGATGCTCTACTTTAATTTCCTTCCCTGGAAATATGCGCTCAAACGTAAAAATCATTCTGGGTCCTGAAAAAAAATACAATGATAACAGTGTGCCGGGGAAAGTGTCGACGCACAACCTTCAAATGCACCTGAAACTATGAGTTTCGCTTCAATATAGCTGCTTCTCCGACAGTATTGGAGCTGCTGCTTCCTTGAAGTGCTTCATTCTTCTCCAAGATAAAGAGCCCTGCAGCACTTCTGAGGTATAAAAAGAAGAAACCTCACGGGAATCAAAACTTTCAGTTAAGTGATATTGTAGGTTAATCCATTTCACTCTAATGTGTAATTCTTCGCTCTACTATATAGTTCATTGTTAAGGTGTTCTGGAAAAGTAGTGAGTGGGAAGGAGTATATTTATATCACAATTAAGGCATGGTTTCAGTTTTTCAATGGAATCTTTTTTTAAAAAAATTTTTTGATCAGGTATGGAAAAGTTCAAACATATTTCCACCAACACTGCATGTGCAGCTGCTTATTTGCAGAAAGAATAATTAAATACAGTTTATAATACATAGGCAACTATTTGGCAATGCATAGAAAAGTAGCATTTTTTTTTTTTAGCCCTTTTAATCTTTCATGATGATGCTTCAATTGAACTGTGCATTTATCATTTGATACGATATTGCAGCAGGACGTTTATATCTGTCTGCAGACAGAAATTTCAGACAATCCCTGTCTGATTTTAATAAAACTGAAACTTTCTGTATTTTGTCACAGCCTTGTGGCATTTAAAAGATTTAACTAGCACCTCTAACTGTGTCCCACCATCTTGAAATGCGTCTCAGAACAGTTCTAAAACTCTGCCAGCAGTGTGGAAGAATTCCTCCCTCAGTTAGTTTTAAAAGAAATCTTAGAAGACGGACCAGTTAAAGAAGCAGTGGCAGGGAACATCCATGTCTTTATTGATAGCTATTGATAACAATAACACTGGCAAAAATGCAAAAATAAGTGTTTATTCCATGGCATGTGTAAATAACCCTTTGAGTAGCTCTTTTATAAACATGGAAATACAGATCGTTTCCAAAAGGTCTGAGGAGAAACCTGAGAAATGGGGACAGTGTACGCAGGGTGGAGATCCTCAGCCTGGAGAGAAAACGTCACTGTAGAGCTTTACCCCTCATGCGATGCCAGGGCTTGGAAATCTCAAAATCTTACCTTTGATCATCCACCTGTACACCCACGGGTGGAAGCTGCCTGAGTCCAACATCAAACGCAACACAGGGCTGCAGTGAAAAAAGAAAAACCTTGTTACAGCAGTGGTGAGGGATTTTTCCACCAATGGGGGGCAGAAAAACTCCAGAAGAAACAGCTGTGCAGCATTTTTTAGTTTTGGTTTTGGTTTGGAGTTGAATATTCACTCCTGCGTTATTCCTGGTTTAATTGCCAGGGCTGTAGAGAAAGTGTCTTTGGCTCTTCTGCAGACGAATTTGAGACTGAAATCAATTTAAAAAAACAAAACAACAACATCAACACAACATCCAAACTGAACATACAACATGTCCCCGGCTTGAAATACTTCCACTCCCAAATGTGTTTACAAGAAAAATGATGTCAGCACAATCAAGTCAGTGAGAAGAGATTTGATATAAGCTAGTATTGTCAATATGGAGGACTTACTGGTCTCTACATTCGAGAGACCTTGGTGGTGATTCACCAGCAGCATTGTATTTTCAGACCTGACCTGCCTTCATAACAGCCGTGTCCCACTGGGACCTCTTATAGCTCTGCTAGACCAGGCAGTGGCGTTTCTGCTTCTGCCACCTCCAATACTGATAACCCTCTTTACTACAGGCATGGCCCGTCCATTCATAGGTTTCACTTTTATAGTCATAATAATGTCCAAAAATATCAATGTAGTGACATCTAAAAGGAGTTTCAGTGAGACTTATTGCAGTACATGTTGTTTGCATTGAAAAACCATCACTGAAACCTGAGCCAGTAAAGCTTCTTACATTAAAGGTGTCTCCATGCATTTCAGCAATTTATTAATTTTTCAGGTCGCAAGGGAACATAAGAATGTGAAGAAAAATAATAATAGAAACTAGACTCACTGAGTAGTTTATGTTTTGGTTAGAAAATAATAAATGACAGTTGATTCAGCTACTCTAATGCTTATTTGAATGCCTGGTTTTCATTGTGATGAGGGTTAGTGTGGTAGCAACAAACAATCACTGTGTTGTGATAAGTTGTTTGAGAAATGACACGTTAGTAAGCAGCTACTTGGTATAATCATGTGTTCAGTTTCCTGCATGTTGCTTCTCTTTTGATCCATACCTTGATTTCCGAATTGACCAGAAGCGGCAAAGCTGTGTTTGATTTAAGCGTTTCTCTTTTCAATAGAGAGAGAGAGAGAGAGAGAGAGAGAGAGAGAGAGAGAGAGAGAGAGAGAGAGAGAGAGAGAGAGAGAGAGAGAGAGAGAGAGAGAGAGAGAGAGAGAGAGAGAGAGAGAGAGAGAGAGAGAGAGAGAGAGAGAGAGAGAGAGAGAGAGAGAGAGAGAGAGAGAGAGAGAGAGAGAGAGAGAGAGAGAGAGAGAGAGAGAGAGAGAGAGAGAGAGAGAGAGAGAGAGAGAGAGAGAGAGAGAGGTGCAAAAACATATTTATGGATGATATGAATTTAATGAGCCACTCAGTGTGAATGGGCAGGCTGCATGGAAACAGGAGAAATGCATTGGAACAGTCTCTAAAAAAGTATTTATCAGAAATCTCTTAACTTTTTTTCCCCACTGTTTTTATTTAAAAAAAAAAAAAAAACACTTTCAAACATTACAAAATCTTAAAATCATTTTGAAGATCTTCTCTTTTCCTCATAATTGTTATATACATTTCTATGCAGATGATGCCTTCTTGTATATGCTTGACTCAAACACAAAGCTTTGTTAGAAAACATCCTACAGTTAATCAATCCAGTCATGCTGTCTCTGAGTTAGATTTTATAGAAATGCTATTGTAACTAGAGCCCCAAAAATATATTGGCCAGCCATGTATAACAGATATATTGGCATCGCCAACATATAGTTACTATAAAACTTTTTTTTTAAACGATTTGAGGTTTTTCATGTGCCAACTGTCTGCAAACGAGAGAGAGCAAATGTTGGAGTGAACTGCTGCAATCACCAAGCTCATAGACCAAGATATTTATTCTGTCAACTCTTCAGAGATTTAAAACTTAAAAACTCTTCTGTGTTCCTGCCTCAAACAAACCCGATCCCCAGTGGAATTACAAGGGAAAAATAAGAAACTCTTTACAAAATCTCACTCTTTATATTTTAGTGGCTCAACTTCTTTCAAGGCAAAGGTACTTGTGTTGAGAATATTCATGAAAAAGAGAGCTGCTTCGCTCCACTGGGATTTTTTTCTCACAACTCCTAAGCAGAATTTTAAGGCGCCGTACTTAACTAAATTACTTCTTAACACAATTTATGCAGCACTGTAAGATCTCCCTCTTTATCCACACCCGCTACAAACAGAAGAGCAGATTCCCACCTATTAAATATAGACGTCACAGCTGGGAAGCAAAATCCTACTTGACTTAAAATGGAAACTTGGCAGCAGCAGCTCTCGCAGAGGAACGGGAAGGAGTGATTAGGTGCTGACTTGGTGTGAATAAGTGAGAGTGTATGTCAGGGATTGATTCAGAAGGTGAATGAACGAGTGATTGTCATTTAAATAACTGAAGACCTGTAATATGCTGCATATTTTCTTCTCATTTGTCATCAGTCTGTCTGGTTCAGCATCACTATATGGGTGTAAATCTGCTATTTCCTGTTTGCCAGATGCAAATTCTTCATCTGTTCTCTTAAAAAAGAAACGGGAGCTCATACTGATACGAAATATCAGAACATGTTTATGCTGCGTTTAAAAAGACACAGCCCAGGCTGTCTTTGCTCAGGAAATGAAAGTCCTTCGGTGTCTGCATTGAAATATCTTTGTGTGCGAGTGCTGTGGCCGTCGCATTTGTATAACAGAATCGTAAGTTGCCGTAACACTGCTGCCGCCAATGATAGGAAGGTGATTGACAAGTTAATACAAAAATTTAAAAAATCTGGTTTTATTATTGATGAATTATTAAAGATGGTTGCAGTGGAAGTGAAGAGGAGGAGAGCTTAAACCACACTTCATTGTGGTTTCTGCTTAGTGACTGATGATGCACACTTTTCTTTTTATTCACTCCTGTTGGCACACGTTGGTAAATACTGTCTACATTTGAATCTGGGCTCATTTCACATTAAAAATGGCTTTATGTTGTTTGTGGCTCTAATTAGACTGCTGTTTTTTAAAACTGCCTTTTTTTTGCCTCCCAAATATTTCTAAAATGTCCTCCACTGAGGTGAATGGCACCACTCAGTGTTTTCTGTGAGTTAATTGTCATGCGTGTCCCTCAGGTTGTGACAGGTCTTGTCTGAATTATCATGATCGGGGATTAGCACGTGTCGACTGACAAAGGAAGGGTTGAACATTGATCTGGTCCGACCCTGATCATTGATGTGAAAGAGGTTTAATTGAGTGGTCAGGCAGGCTTCAGAGCTACACGAATATCCTGGTGGAATAGTTTGTATGTTGGTGTTACTGCTGTTGTTGCCGAACGTCTGTCATATGTTGTCGGCTGTGACCTGTCTGACATTTAATAATTGCCTCTGCACACAGATTACTTGGCTAGTTTTGCCTATATGGTGATCAATAAATTGTAATCTAATTTCCAATTGCAGTGACTGATGGACCATCCGCGTAAGCCTCTGTTGGTGCGACATTTCTTCCATTTTGTGGAAAGAAAAGTCCTCTGATGAGTTCAACAGCGATGATGTCGTCTCGAAACTGAAGTGATGTCTCTCTCTGCCAAAAACTTGCAGCATTCATTTCCAAAAATGTCACATAATGCATATTTAACTTTCTGAGCAAAACGTTCTTCTCTGTAATCGTCTCAAACTCCTAAATGTTCCCGCACAGTTTCATTTCAGCATTCAACTCAAAAGGCTTTGCGCATTTGCATGAGTGTTACAGCGCAAACACCCCAGATCCATAATCACACACTTGGCAGGCACGAGCTATAATTTACTTATACTGAGCTCCCTCATTTGCATACAAAGATGTCTCTTGCATAGCTGGTATAATGAAATTAGCATGTAGTGTAGAGGCCCTGGGAGAAGTCATATTGCACTGCAGCAACATGTTAATACTTAATGCATCCTGTCAACTAACTCCGTGATGGGTGTCTGTGGTGCGTCACTGTGAGCGTGGAAGGACTGAGTAATCGCCTCAGCCTCCGCGCTCCCTCAACTTCGCTTCTTCTCTCACTTTGTCATCCCCAAATCTCGATGCAGACTCCGTCAGATCCTTCTTTATCCCCAAAAATATTTGCCTTGTATTCTGCCTCAGATTTTGTCATTCACCACCACATCTCCATCCATTTTTTGTTAAATCCCGTTTTTCTCTCCCAGTCCAACCCCACACTGAGCTCTCTCCTTTTCTTTTGTTTCTTTTGGTGTCACTCTCTGTATCAGCTGCTGCTTTGCCCTCAGGGATACTGAGTCATACTTAGCTGAGTCCCACTCTAGTTATCAAGGACACACAGCCCCCATTATAAAAAGAGCTGAATTGCTTCTCTGTGAAACACAAATTTGACTCCGAAAGGCCACAGCTTGCCCTTGGCTGATGTTAACATTATCCTGAAATGTAAACCTGATCTCCTCTAGTGTCAAGAGAGTCTTAAAAGGTGACGCCTCTGTGTGGTGGAGAAAATTAAGAGATCTTGTGGATGTGGAGCGACTCTTTGTCCAGTGGTTTAATTTGTAACTCTGAACCATTAGTCGCAGATATATATATAATTATATTGTAATTTAACGATTCATTGATTGAATGTGTGCAAAGTGCTTTGGCAAGAGTGAAGTGCTCTGTATATCAAGTGCTTCAATTTCACATGGTGATTAAAATGTGTATATATGACTCCATTATTACAATGCAGAAACACTGCAGAGGAATAAATATGTGAAGGAGTAGGAAAAAAAAAAAAGTTTGCCAAAAGAAAACAATGAATCTGAGCATGAAAACATGAAGTTCTGGTATATCTGCATTTGTCAGTTGGAGAATTTGAAGGTTTAAATATGAAAATGATCAAGTTTAAACTCTCTGCTGGAGACCAGCAGCCTATTGTTTCGATTTATCCGTAAATTATGTTAATATTTTTCACTGAAGTTAAACGGAAACTTGAATAATGCTGTTAACCCGTACACTTACATCATGTACTTTGTGTTGTTTGCTTTTCACTGCTGAACTTTGCTCTCTGGAGGCCAAACTTCCCTGAAATGTTTTCTCTTCGCTGTACTCTATATTTGAAAAGAAGTTGCACTGATGCGAGTGCCTCCATTGATGAGCTGCTACAGGGTGAGAGGTGATGAAATGCAACAGTGAAGTGCCAGCATTGCGTAGATCTATAAGTTTAAAGGCCAATCAGACAACCAAACAATTTGCAGCTGTATCACACTGGATTTTACACTTCCGATTTCTCTTTCAAGTTGTTACCGTCATTTTATCCTCGTAAAGAGCAAAATTAAGTTGGTCACATTACTGTCATAAATCAGGAGTGTGCTCTTACATATATTTGACTCCGGTGCTGCCCTGCCAGATTAAAATAGATTGCACTCTGGCAAAAGCTAAGTCAGGTCCAGCTTTGTTAACGAAATCACTCTTTAAATTGTCGTCAGTAAGAGCAGGTCGGAGTTTCAGACTGTAATATCAAGGTGAATAATATATAAAATAATGAAATAATTCTGCTCTTGAAATGAAGATGAATGATGATTATTAACAGTGAGGCTCATGATGTTTAACAAAGTAATCAAGATGAGTATTTCTGACAAAATCACGCAGTCTTACGTCCATTGTACGTCTGATTATTGTCGGCTCCATCAGCTGATTATAACCCTTGTTCATTATTTTGATAATATTGTAGTAATGATGAGCGGTTTCATGAGATTTTGACATAATGACGTGCCATCAAACGCACACTATATCCTGTCAAAGAGAGGTGGAGAAGGAGAGGGGAGGGAGATTGCGGGGGAGAAAATGTGAAATGACACATTGACAGCTTCTCAACGAGGCCCAATCGGCCGCTGCACTTCATCATATTTAAATCCCCCCCTGCAAGGTCTCTGTGCAGCTTTACCTGCAGCATTGTTTCCATTATGGACCCAATTATCTGCCTCGATCGATAGCAGCTCACAGCGCTGAACACTCCGATTGCTGGGTTTTTGATGGAATGAGCTGTTGTCTCAAGTTCCCTTTAATGCCCCCTCAGGAAGACGTCGATGTCCTCAAAAGTTTGGTTTGCGGCTGCTCTCTCTTAATACCCCGTCAGTGCACCAGGGAAGGTAAGCAAATACGCCAGATGGGTGAAGGATAATGTGTTCTGTGGCCCATTAGTGGAGGAAAGAGGTTTGAATACCAGAACCTCTTCTGAATATTGCTCTTCATCTGACCTCCACACTCTCAGTTTGAATGAACGGATATACCCTGCGGTGTTTCGAAAGTGATTAGGGATGGCTGGCACCCGATAATCTGCACTTATATCAGTCTGCAGGCATTTCTATTCTTACCCAAAACAATGTAAACTGCACACAGGCATACGTGATCATCTATAGTTCATCTATAAATACAGAAGTGTTAGTTGTTGGTAAAGCCAACCTCTGTTGTGTCACATCCAGTCTAACGGTTCAGGTAAGGTCATGTTGTCGCCTCATCTCGTCATCATCTCTCGTCGCATGGCTGGTGACGGTCATCGCAGAGAAGTGTGCCTTTCCTATGGCAAGATGAGCGTGTGAACCATGAAGTGCAGGAAAAATTCGACATGAGTTACTTCTTTGTTCAGCTGCTTGATGATTTGAGGAGCTCCAGGGTGTCGCTTCCTCTCCCCGTTTGGCCTTATTTGGCTTGACACCGTTGCAGGCATCGCAGTGTATGTGGGCCCGTCGGTGGGGCTGGCCCACCACTGTTGTCCAAATTGAAATATCTCAGCTGCATGTATTTCATCCTCCATTCAATGACAGGTTGATACCATTATACCTTTTGACGCAACAGCAGAGCACTGTAGGTTTTGGCTTTTTTTTTTTATTGACGTTACTGTCTTGTTTCTTCTTAGCCAGCTGCTTGTCTTTGTCTGTCTGTCAACATATGTAGTTGTGTGAAGATGCTCAAAGCAAAAGGCTGTTTTCACCGTCAGTTTGGCAGTTGTGTTTGGTCACATTTGGGGATAAAACTATTTTATTCTCTTTCTACCTGATTCCACAGGTAATCTGTGATCCAATTAGATGTAGGTATATATGCACGTTTGTGTTAGTCCAAAGACAATCTGTGCAGAAGGGGTATTTTTGCATTATTAGCCATGACGAATTATTGTTGAAACACCCATTAAAAAAAAGCCGAAGACGAATACCTTGCTGGATTTGATTCCCTGTGCGCTGTTCTTATTTTTCCACGTCAAAATGGTCAAAGTGGAACGCGGAACAGTAGGATGAGAAGAAGTGATGCACAATCAAATTCTAAAAATGAACCTTCTGTGAAAGCAGACAAAATGTGAATACTTTCACTGTGAGAATAGATGTGCTGATGGAACACTGTTGTATTTTTGGAGTTGACTTCTTTTGAGTGTCAATTTGCCTTACCAGATGTTATTTGGGAGCTGTGAGCATGCAGAGTAAATTGCTCTAGTGAACGCACTGACAATATACTGGTCAGAAATGATTGCCGTGATGGAAAACAAATGGGAAAATCACTCCCAAGGGCAAGTTGACAGTGTAGTGCTGCAGATATCCGAATCCGAAAAAGCAGCAGCTTTAGTGAAGGTAATTGTTTGAAGGCATTTTTGAATAACTCTGAACAATGTCTCTATTTTAGCTCTATTTCATTCTACCTCTGCAGAAACATTTTAGTCTCGGCCCTGCCACCTCTCTTATTTTCCAGTCCCTGCGTTACTTCAAGCTCAGCGCCGTCACATCACCAAACGTGGCTGACAGGTGAAAGACAGATGCCAGCCATCATAGTGGAAGTAGCAGGGATGGTTAGAGGAAGTATGGCTGTGTCATGGCCAAGACAAAAGATACACGGACAACTGAAGATGTCAGGTTTGATCCATTGAAGACTGTCAAAGAAACCCTTGACCTGATGACTTATGCTCTCACATCTATTAGACCCTCTTCTTCTCTTTCTCACATGCTCGTCTTTTTTGTCTACTAAGACACTCAAACTCATTTTATTATCCATTTATTGTTTGATTTTTTTTTTTTTTTTAAAGCTAAAATACCAAATTAAGGCACCTAAAGAATCATTGTTGGATTGTAAACTGAAAAAACCAATATCATTTTGGGATTTAGTCTGTTTTGATGCACTTTTTAAAAAAAAAATTTTTTTTACCTTTCTCTGACATTTTTAGGATCATACAATTAATCATTTAATCTGGAAAATAGATGCCTGATTCGTCAATCGCGAAAGTTATTGTTACTTGTTGCTCTAAAGTACTGCATGTAAATGAGATTTGAATTTTTTTTTTTTCACTTCATCTAATATCTCTATAACACCTCCTAAGCTTAAAGAAAACGAGATAAATGAGGCCAATTTTACATCATCATGGCGGTTATCTCCTCAGTACTTATTTAAAAATCAGTTAGAGTAGAACAGCCTTATGTTTTGGAGCTCTTCACCACTCTGCTGATTTACGCCTCAGGCACCACCACCATTGTTCCACTTTCCTCATAAAATCTGCTCGGCCCTTCCCCGTCTGTCTCGTCCCGCCTCAAATCCTCTCTCCTCACTCCCTATACATCATCTGCAGTTTCCCTCCGGATCTGCCAAACAACAAAACAAGGACATCAGACGTATATCGACAATCATTACGCCGCTTGCCTCGCTTTATTTTACAAGTTTGCTAATTACTGCTTGCGCCGCAGCCCGTCCCCCCCCCTGGAGTCCTCTCTCTCTCTCTCTTTCTCTCTGTTTCCTGTCCTCGTCTCCCCTCCATCGATCACGACTCCAGAAAAGTAAACTTTCCGAGTGCTTTATTTGTCTTTTTTTCTTTCCTTCCTCTTTCACCATCCCGGATGATTCCCATCTGAACGGCCCTGTTGTGGGAGCGCTAGCAAAGATGCTAATTTGTTCTTGACTAGTGGAGTAAAAATCATTAAGGAGTTCCTCAACACCCAGGAGAGGGGTAGGAGAGGACAGGTACAGGAGGGAGGGGAGGGTGCTTGTCCACAAAGCTGGTTCTGCTTAGTGGAAGCTGAAGCTATGGGACTCCCAACAATAGTTTCACATCAAAGATAAACTAATATTTGCAAAGTATATCACCCAGTTTTCCTAATAACTCTTTGTAGAAAGTCTTGCTTGATATTTTGTTGAAATATCTCATCGCTGAACTAATTTTCTTGTTCTCTCTCTTTCATGCCTCCTTCCTCTTCTGGATTCTCTGCGTAGGTAAGTCAGCCATTGTGCTTGTCATCTACACACACACACACACACACACACACACACACACACACACAACGACATCCGTCGCCTGTCTTTGTGCCATCATCCACTGTCAGCCCTTCTCAGCATCTCCACCATCTGCATCCCTCCCCTGTACCATAATTGATTCCCGTGCAGCCGATTGTTCGCCACATATGGTTCTTCCACTGTGGAGAACGGAGCTTGTTCACATCCGAGTACGACAGATGTGCGTATCCTGTTGTGATGGTGGCGGGGACATTACAAATGCACGCGGAAAAGCAATTCATCACTGACAGCCGCGGCGCTTCAGTGGCTGTGACTGGGCGGGCGCTTGATTGAAGCTCATGACATTTGTGTTGTGTGCATGTGTTGTGACAATGTTCTCACATGTAATGAATTTTTATCACTTTTGAAAAAAAAATAAAAAAAAAAAAAAAAGGAAATCAACATGCTGCTCTGAGGATGCTGTAAGATTTTCAAGGGATGGAGGAAAGTAGAGAGTGGGATGATATTTTTGGATGTTGCAGCACCTTGTGTATTTCCTATCAAGGACCGGCTTCTGGTTGTTTTTTGGCCAGAGCTTGTTACATGTCTTCAATTTTTTTCTACCATAAACTACAAATTATAGTGGGGTCTGGTGGATACACTTCCCCCGGTTGTCCTTGTCTTTTGGAGCAATCTCTATCACTGGACGATATTGGCTGCATGCTTTGATGGGTATCAACTGCTGCTTTTCAGTTTGGTAGTCTGCAAATCTACAAATCTGTCACCAGGATTTCATCTGTAAATTCAAATAGAACCAGAAATGCGGTTCTCGTTTTCACCGCAGCTTCTCTTTCTGGTGGATTTTGTCCATTTTCTCACGGTGAGCTAGTCAGTTATCCTACACTCAATGTCTGTGACTCATCATCAGCTAAATGTGTGTGTGGGCCCCAGAACCAGCAGATTCCTTTTGGTGCACTCGTGCAGCACCCCCTTAGTTAATAGCAATAGTAATCACTTAGCCCGCCACCGGCGCTCATTTGGCAATATGGTTGGCTGAGCCGCAAGCTGTTCGGGAGACATTTGTGAGGCTCCTGACATCAGTGTTTTTAGGGACACACAAGGAGACGCCGAGACTGGAGGAGAGAAAGCTGTTGGATCATTTACAAACGGAAGTGATGATAGTTAGACTCATTGAAATATCGAGATTAATCTAACAAACATGAGACGATCTCGGTTAGTCAAATTTTGAACCTCTAAAGAACACATTTCCACTCATTTGGTATTAAGACATAATTGCTGCATCACTTCCACTGAGGATTAAACATGTGATTGAAGTAGCATTTGCAGATTTATGTTCGACACTCACGGAAGCCACGTTCTCTTCTCCGTTCTCATTGTACCAAAGCTCACTCCAACACAGCCACGAATCAGCCCAGAATTTATTGTCTGCCCTGTAATTTCCTTCCCCAGAAGTTAGAGAGGTTACCTTTTATCCTCAAAGATCGCACATTACCGCTCTAAGTGCTTTTTTTACTGCCACACGCTATCGTCCAAGCTTAAACTGGCTGCAGATGTATTAAAAGCCTTTTCGAAGTAGAGGAGTGGGTCATTTGAGGAACTGCAGCACTCTCCTCCCTCGCACTTCTGTCTGTGATATTTTTTAGCCAATGTTTTTGTCATAGCATATATCACAGCGGCGAGAATTTTGTCATGTCTTTATCGTGTGTTAGTGGACGTATGAAACTCAAATATTCACTCATAAAGGGCTCTGATTGCATATTGATTTTAAAGTAGGCAGCGATAGACGAGAGCTGATCCCTTTGTCATGTGGGGGAAAGGCTCAAGTGACTTCTACACCGCCCTCGTGATTTCACACTCACTTATTGTTTTACTTATTGCTACAAACAAGTGAACGACTTGTACCTTAAGAATTATGCGTTCGGATATTCAGAATAAAAGTCAGATAAAAAAGTTCCAGTGAGAGTCGGATAAAAAGGTCAGTGTGGCAGTTTACAGCAAACAGGAGCAGCAGTCATCCAGCCGTAACGACAAATACATATTATTTATTATTTCCTGTGGCTGCGTCACAATAAAAGCCTCCCTGCGTTTCACCAGTAATGCTTTTAAGGAATGTTTGCTTTGTTCTCGACTTGCACGGCGTCATGAGAGAGAGCAGTACACAATGAGGCTGATATGTAATTACATCCAGGACTGGATTACATGCATGCATCATCTCTTGTCTTCCTCTAAGCAGACAATTTCAATTCAGAGAGAGAATGGTATTGTCTGCTGAAAATAATAAGACATAATATATAACTGAATGTAAATACGAATGCGGTAGGATTTCATGTCAAATGTAAGGATTATAACGTTAATACCGCTGCGCTGCTGGAAGCATGATATTGTCCTGTGGTCTCAGTGTCACCGCGGTGCACTGATGTACTGACCCCAGACAGCTGAAAGGCTTTGTTAGCACTGTTTGAAAGCCATTCTGAGACGGGAAGAAGCAAAAGGGTGCAGTTCAGGACTGTCGGATCCGATCGGCCGCTGTAGCTTCATCCATTATTTCACAGCTGGTGAAAGCAAGGCACGAGGAGTGCAGCTATTCAATAACAGATGTTTCTGTTTTAGAACGAAAAAAAAACAAATGAAAGGCCACATGAATCCCAGTGTCATTTCAAAAATTCATCAAACTACTCCATCAGTTGCTTAACCACATGTGGTGTATTTAATGTAGCCAATTACTCGCCACTTCTGCATCTTCCCAAGTTTTGCCAAAGATTTCTTGGAAAATAAAGTGTCCTGAAAAGCTATTGAAGGTTTCAAGATCACCTCTGCTACCGCGGAGGAAGCCACTCACCATTTCCTGATCCCCAGGTATTGTATTGATTGAGCTCTCAGCTGGAGTGTCGTCGAGCTTTCTGCTTTTCTCTTGTCGCAGACGTGGAAGGTCAATTGCGACGGGGGCCTGACTGTGTGAGCCGGATACGTTTAAGGGGAGGGTGATTTGAGGAATGTTTCTGTGGCGAGCAAGTGGGGGGAGAATACTGGTCGAACAGCGCAATTTCTGACAGCTCCACTCCTGAAATGTTAAAAGAAAGAAAAATCAAACCATGAAATAGACAGAAGTAAAGGCCGCGAGATGTGTTGAGGGAAGGCGGGATGTAATGAAGAGCAGATTTCACTGGAGTGGTTTCTGGAAAATTGGTCCGGCCCTTTCGGGTCTGTGACATTTCTTTGAAAGTTCTTTGGGCAGAAAATTCAGGCTGTGACTCGCGTTGCCATTCAGATGATGTAGTAGAAAGAATAACTTAACGACTGAACGATGCCAACTAGACTTAAACGTGCACACTATTCAACATTTTAGCTCAGAATTGATGAATCGTCTGGAGAGAAGTAATTAAAAGAATTAATTTAAGAAAGTAAACAAAGCTTTGTCAGATTTATTTGAATATATTTATCGCCGTTTACTTCCATCAGAAATGTAAATTAAGTTGTCAAGCAGGTGGAAATGAAGAACTAGCTTCCGACTTCTCGGTGTGACAACTGCTCAAGAAACATTTGTTTGGTTTAAATCTCCCAGCTGTCAGATTTTTGTAAAAGATTTGGCATGATATCACTTTGTGAGAGCTTTGTCGCAGACAACTGCTGAGATTTTCTTGCTTGAAATAACTTGAAATGTGCATTTTGGTGAGAAACGTCTCTTTTTTTGCGTGTAATGTATAGTTCTCAAGAGGGAAGTAAAACAATCTTTTGCTCTTGCCCCTGGGCTGTCTTCAGGGTTGTCTCCACCCGCCTAAATACACCATGCCCTGCAGCCTTTCGGCACATTATCACATGGGACACGTGGTTCGGCCTGTGTGTGCATCTGCACCTGAAGAGGCTGAACCTGCACTCGTTTGTCGCTGTTCAGCATCGGGGGGCCCGTGGCAATGAGTGAGGGCTTCCTTCAGGAGTGCTGTAAGTGCTAGTTTGAATTGGTCATTTGTTATATTGACTGCGCACTGAAGGCTTGCCATTGATTTCCCATCGATGTGTAGGTGAGCAGTAGATAAGCCAGCAGACGGGAGGAGATAAGCGCCTGTCGTTTTCCCTGACAGCTGTGGACGCCACAAAGGACGGCGCAAAGTCAGAAGGCTCACAAAGTCACCCACAGACTACACGGCGAGCACACACGCTCTCAAACAAAAACCCGAATTTTCACACTCGGGCCGACCTCTCGCCACTGCGAGGCTGCTATATTGAATTAGCCATCGTCTCTGTCACATTAGAAGTCCTCTTCCTGACACCAGCGTATCAATCAACTGATTCATTCTTATTAGATTAAACTATGGGGGTGTCACGTCGTTAATGTGAAAAATGGGACGTTGGAGCGAGAGGATGGAAAATCTATTTCAACAAAGGGCCAAGAGTCAGAGGAAGAACGTCAAATATTACTAATGGTAATGTTTGAAGTTTGAACTAAGGACATTAATATTGATCGAATGACACCATGATCTGTCTTCATGCATGGGAATTTGGATGTTGGGATTTTTTGAAGGGCACAATAGAGATTAATTCTCTATGCTGCCAACAACAAACAGTGGAATAGCTTGAAATCAATGGCAGGATGTAAATAGTCTTGAGTGGATATGCACCATGTAAACAAAACGGGTACCCATTCAAACAAAGTTATTGCTCCTTCGCAGTATCAGAGTGTTTTTACCACGCTGTGTTGATGCCATTAACTAACATTACCGTACGTCTGTCTCATTGTTTCCCTCTGGAGATGCTGCCTCCTCTAACCACTTCCTCTGTCATCAGTGCCATCGTTTCTTGACGTCATATAGTGTTTTAAGTATTTTAATCCGTCCCCTACCCTAACATCTCTCAAGAGTAGCAAACACCACAGACTACAATATGCCTGCAGACTCACTCGGCCAGCACTGATACATACTGAATCCGTGACTAGTTTTAGGGAGATATCTGGTAAATTCCCCTGCTTAGAGATGGGTATACGCTGTATATTTTTGCATGAGTACCACCTCGTGTCTTTACAGGATAACACTTGGGTGAAATAAAAGAGATGTGATTTTTGTGTTCTAATTTTTGTAGACATAAGCAGTCGGCCTATATATAGTTGTCCCTGATATCACTTCTTTGAGGCACACCACCGAAATCTGCTTATATCACCGGAAAAGGCTATTTTTGCTTGATGTATTATTTAAAGATTACCCAGCATGTTTCATTCTCAGCAACACTAATTCTAGAAGAGCAAAAAGCTCAAATACTCAACTCCTTTGTCTTATTGGGTGTTGTCCAGTTACATTGAGATGGAGAGTTGAGTCTGAGAAGTGTGGAAAGCATATCGGATAATCTAGACGGATGAAGACATTCTCACAAATTTAACACAATTGCCTTTCAAAACAGTGAAGCTAACATGCACAAAAAAAAACTTTAGTCTGAAGTGGTTTTTGGCAGCTGGAGTGATAGCTGAAATGGAGCCACGGGCTTCTGGAACAAAGACAGGGTTCCTACTGTGCTTTTGTGCCAAATTTCACAACCCTGTAAATGGCCATTAAAAAGGTTTGTGAATAATGCATATGGACACGAGCCAGCAAGTTTTTTTTTTCCTCTGTTCCTGCTTTCTCTGGGCCTAACTAATAGTGAAGTAGAATCATATGGTCAAACAAATGCAGTCAGAGGCATTTTGTTTCTTCGCCTCCCAGCATGCTTTAGCAGTGTAGAAGAGCCGCAGACATCTCTTTTGTTCTGGCGGTGATTATGTTCGGTGAGTCTTCTTTTTCTGTCCATTTGTCCTCTCTCATTTGCTCCTGGGCTTTATTGGAAAAGCAAGTTGATAAGCCGTCGACTGAAGCCTTCTGACACACTCTCCTGTGGCGTCTGAATCGCAGCAGGTCTCCGTGTGTCTCACCCCCCCCCCTCCTCCCGTCTTCCCCTCCCCCCCCATCGGGAGAAGTGAGCAATGTTCGCCCACCCGGGCCTGCGCGAGACCAAAGGAAGTGGGAGTCAGAGGGTGGTGATTAAAGGAGTGTCAGAATGCGAGACAGAGAAGATGGGGTTACGGTGACTGAAAAGGAAGAAGAGAAATGAGGTGACGAGAGGGTGCTGCAGTGGGAAGTGTGTTGTGGCAGCAAAGAGGCTTTGGTAGCTCCACAGTGGCCTCTTTTTCTTTTTTTCTTTTCTTACTGTATCATCTGAGGCTCCAGTCCCCGAGGGGGACTTTGAAAGAAGTGATTTGCCTCATTTCTGCGGCTTTGTTCCAGCCGCACACGCTGTTGCCTGAAACCTCACAGGAACACATAGGAGAGTCTGGTTTGGTCACCTGATTTATGCCACGTTGCAGGAACAATGCATCTCTGCAACATACGTGTCCATCTGAAACCCTTTTAAATATCAAGTAAATTACTCTCAAGATCTGTAATGAAGCTTTTGTGAGTCAGACTGTTTTATCCTTCCTCTTTCTACTGTTTTGAATGTTAACGGAGGTTAATTACAGTTAAAAAAATAATAATTTTGAAACAGATTGCAATTAGCAAATTATTTTTGGAAAGCGCTGACTGCCAAGAAATTAAGCTAAGGGTAGCAGAAAGTGAAGACAGTTTGAAGAACGCAACATTTACATGTTCACAGCAAAAGCAGCACATCAGCGCTGCGACACCAGCAGCTGAGTCTTCTTTAGTATCTATGTTAGCATGTTCTGCACAATGCTGTGCTCCCGCTGCAATAAACACTCGTGTGCATTGACGGAAAACAGGAAGGACCTATAATAAGACATGTTGGGTTTCAATTACGCACAAAAACCTTGATTGTAACACTTATGTTGCCAGAGAAAACAGCTGCACTGGTTGAAATTGGATCATGTGTTGTTTAAAAAAAAAAACAATTTTTACATTTCGTTTAGCTGATGATTATATCCAAAGTGACTTACAATAAGTGCATTTCAACCATGAGGGTCCCAGAACAACAGGAATCAAGAAAGTACAATTTCTTCAAGAAAGCGTTGTTGTGTTGAAACTACGACTGGGTAACATTGCTGAAACCTTTCTGGTGTAAATGGATTCTCAAACTTACAAAGTATGCAAAGGAATGTAAACGCGAGCTTGCAGGTTTTTTATTTATCACGCTTAATGATTGAAAAGTCAATTCAGATGATTTATTCATGTTGCACAGTGATATGCAACAAGAGTTGAACAAATCAGACCAAAATTAAAACAAATCAAAACGCTTAAAAACAAGCGAGAGACTGACCAGGGTGGTAAACTCAATAGTGCGGTTATATGACATCATATTGTACAGCTCCAGGATATGGAAGAGGAAACGGCTCACACAGTTGCCTATCTCTCCACACTGCCAACATGGAAAGTTGCCTGGCGAAGCTTTAAATCCTTGTTTAATAGATAATAATTGGAGACAGAATCCTCCATGTCAGAGATCCAGAACAGCAGTGGCTCAATGTGGCTCAAAAACTCAGAGAGAGGCTACAAATGTACAAATCGTATCCATTCATTTCACACGCATGAACAAAAGCACACCGCTTCCTGTTGGTTGCTCGGGAATAAAGGGCGGGTGTCCATGTGGCGGAGACACAGTGGCACTCTTGGCAGCCTCTGGCAGGATTATTGATGACTCTTGGTGGCGGTAGTGATGGGATCGGCTGGAGCTTCATTGCCGAGCATGCGGACCTGCTGCTACTGTGCGGGCTGAATCCGCTTATTGCATCACCCACACGCAGATATGAAACTCAGACAATCGAACCCCCCCCCCCCCCCCTCCCCTACATAGCAGATCTGCACACACAGAGCGACATGCATCGTCTGCATCTGGGCTGTGCTTTGTGCAGATTTGTGTGTTTTCTGTTCCATACGCACTCCTCAAACCACTTGAATAACAAATGAAATCATGCACAGTCTGTCAGATTAGCAGCACGAATGAGATGATACAGCACATGTGGCTTTTAGCCTTTATCTGCTCTAGACCGACGGCACACTGTGTGCAACAAACCAGACTCTTCTCAGCAAGGGTGTAATCACAATATCGCTCCCTCCATATGCCCCACCTTATACACTGGCTTTATGATTTCTTCAGCCTCTCTACATCATGCTAACTCCCCCATGGCGAGGGTCATTACTGTTGCAGCATCACGGTGATTTGTAGCACAGCCTTCGCCACCAGCTTTACTGCTGTAATTGTGCAGCTTAGGCTCCAATTAGCATAGGTTTCCATATGTATGGGGGAGATCTCCATATATTATGACTATCTCCAGAAGAGGCCAGGGCACCAAAGAGCTAATGTGTATTATTAGCATGGCTTTTGGAGGGGAAGGAGGGGGGAGACTGGGTGCCAGGGATAGAGGCTGGTGAAAGATGCGGTTTTGATTCTGCTTCCTGTCAAATGAATCTTGGCCTCGGGTGACCTAATTAGGATGGTGATAAATCAAAGCACCCCACAGGCTCTCACATTCTGTTGATGTGAGATATGTCAGTGACCCTCGGGGGAGGCCAGGGCAACCTTCACATCACTTCCCTGAATCAAGGTTAGCACTGAATATGAAGAACTGTCTGCAAACTCTGTCAGCGGTGGAAAGTTCCATGTTTAACTTAAACCAGCAGTATAAAAAAATGATTTCGCTTTTTTTTGTCTGTAAGATTAAAAGCTGATCTATGTGGGTTTGCTTCTGCACCGTGGAGAATGCTCTCAGTTTGCGCAACAAGGATGAGATGGTACATTTCCACTGCTAAGTGAGGATAAAATGGAATAGGTAGTAAATCTATAAAAAAAAAATTATACTAAATTCAAAGACTTTTTTGTCGTGTGGTATCTCCTGTGGGTTTCAGTTCACTCCATGCATTTGGCGAGACAGTTAGTGATGAGCGTGGTGGAGCATTGAGCAGCTGAAGAGCCAGATATTTCCCTCAGGAGTCGGTGGAGATCAAAACATTACCAGAGCTTGTAAAAATAGAGTGAAGTAATGAACGTACATTCAACAGGTGGCCGGGAACACAACTTCAAATGGATTGCATTGTGGCTCCTGTGTGATGGAAGTAAAAACACAACCTAAAAGTAGATGGAGATGTTGTGTTGATAGCTTGTTTAAAATCCCATGATGCAGCTTTAAGGAACTTTTTACAAGCGGTACAAGAAGAGTTTAAAATGTTTTAGCCATCTAAATGATATCTTTTACAGTTTTGGATGGATAATAGGGAGATTATAGTTTTTTTTTCCCCATCACTTGAAGGTAGTTTTGTTATAATTGTATGTATTTACAACACATTTTTAAAATACATTTATAATAAAATCCAAGCTTCACTGCTGCTGAGTGATCAGACTGTCAGGCTTCCTTGATGTCTCAGATTAAAGTCTGTATCCAGTGGGAGGCTCTCTCTTCTGGGCCCGCCTCTCTATTTTTGTCCTTTCAAAAAGAGGCGACATGTTGTTATGCATCATCTACAGTGCTTGGTTCTCTGTAGATTCTTCATGCTCGGAGTCTTTAAAGTTTAAAACGATGTCTTTTTTTATCTCTTTTTTAAAGAAGTAGTTTTTCAGATTTCATGTTTCAAATTGGTTACCAGTGGCGTCACAGTAACCAGCAGTGCGTGCAACATTTGTGTGGTGCTTCTAGCTAAAGACAGATGCCCCACCGACTCAGGGGCTTATGTCTGTGATACACTTGAGACTATAAACCAGCAGTTCTTGCATTTTTTCCCCCAAGTTCTCCCCCAGAGAATATCCCTTTCTTGCTTGTTAAATTGCCAAACCACTGATGCGTCCCATCGTGTCTTCAAAGCAGACGTCGACATCTCTTGTATTCTTCTGAAAACTACACACAACAGTTTCATTTTGACAGCAGTAGATGGAGTTTGAATGCATGAAAGCAGCACACCTGAAGCCACACCTGCTCGCACACAAACATGCAGACACAGAAACACATCTGCAGTGTGCTTTTGGAAGCTGCATGGAAACTATACTGCTGTAAGGCTGTTTGTGTAGATGGGGGGTGCGGCCGGCTGACAGGTGTGACAGCCCTCCGAGGCAAGAGAAGGAGGAGTAGGAATCCAACAACCCTGATTGGTCAATACCTCATACCACGAGCCCTCGGAGAAATGTCCAGCTACTAGTCTTATTGGTGGAAAGATGAATCTGACAGACCTGAGACGAGGCGCTCGGTGGAATGCCTCGTCTTCCTCACTTTAGGCACTCTCTGCCTCAATCCTCCTCCTCCTCGTCCTCGCCTGAATGACTCCTGGTGGGTTTTTGAGCTGGTAAAGCAGAATTATATGTCATGTCGATAATGGAATCAGAAGCTTAAGTAATTGTCACGTATAGTATATCTCATGCTACCACTGTGTCTCAGTGCCGTGCTGCCTGTTGCCTTCATATGCAGCATCCTCATTTCTTCTGTAGATTGATAACGATTTAGATTTAGATTGTTTGTCTTTTTGTCTGGTTACATTAATACTCTGCTTTTGTATGCCTGAGATTATGCTTAAAAGTGCTCTAATTGAAAGGTACACTTTACATTTAAAAGAAGTGGGCAGAAGTACTGGGTCTAATAACAAGTTAGGAGTTGCATGAGAGGAATTGTTTGAGTTTGGTCCATTCAGTCTGTACTTTTTCACTTTGTTAAAGAAGTATTAAAAGGTGAGAGGATTGGGATTAATACCACATCTGCTCAGAAAGGAATAGCCAATCAGACACAAGGATTTAAGCTATAACCCTGGAAATATCATCAACACAGCTTCATTGCTAAGGAACGCACCACAGGTTGATTCAATAAAGCCGTGAAACACCCAATCAGAAGTGTGCTGGAAAGCTTAAATGAAAATGGCAGGTGAAATTGGAAAACTGCAAAACTAACCCAATCTAATTTAGATGACTTATTGGTGATGATGCAGAATGCTCCATTGTATTGTGTAAAAATGTTCTCTTCGCTGAAATTACCTGGGAATCAAATGATAACTCAATATTAAGTAAAAAATTAAATGCACGTGCTTGCTGGATGTGACATTACGTTGAATCTAAAGTCAATCACTAAAAGTGTGTGGCTGGTTCTGGCCTCTTAGGATGGTAGTTCGAGACGCGACTATACAGTAATTTCAAATGCTTGCCTTTGTTTACGTTCTTTAGTGCAGGACCTTGAAATTATGATTGATAATTCAGACAGTTGAATAACTGCTTTTTAGTTTCTATTGTAAAATGGAATGACGTATGCCGATTTATGTCTAACTTAACTTATACATTAGTCTCAAAGCAGTTTGAAAAGGCTGTATAGGAAACACTGGTTGAAATCCATGTTACTGTGACAGGGCTAATATACTATGTGTGGCTAATGGGTTAACCTTCCTCATTTTATTTCGATGAAAACTCTCCCTGAGGTTATGCTTAGGTTCACATTGTATTTGTCACATAAATTTCAGGCTTCGGGTGAATACGGATTGTTCAATAATGGCTGTAAATGCTACTCCCACTTTAGAGATTCGCACAAGCACACCAGTCTGACACACTCGGGCTCGCTCATGCCGACCCATTTAACCTGTGGCTGCAAGCTGACGGAGTGACGGATGAGAACATCAACATTGCTGCTAATATCTCCAACAATACATTTTCTGACAATGAATATTTGTACACAAGTGATAAAAAAAAACAAAACCTAAAGGTTTGAATAATTCATACTTTGAAGATAAGAAAAGCTTCAGGAAAGAGAGGAAATGGATTCCATTGTTGCAAACCTGTGTGAGAGTATGTAAATGCACAGGTGCAATCTCAATAGGGGAAGACGTCAAATGAGACTGCAGGCACATCGTGTCTTCCTCGCCATCAGAAAAAAAGCGGCCTTTCTTTCCTATAAACAATCTTGTTTCCGTCAGACAAAGGCCTCAAGGTCAGAAGCTGGAAGTGGGGCGCCGTGCCCTTCAGTATCCTTCACCTGAAACGATGTGCAACTCGCTGCTCAGCTTCCCGTGCAGCCCCTCCATCCACCCTCCCCCACCTCCCCCCACCCTGAAAAACAAGGTGAAAGATGAGAGGCAGACAACAGACAAAGTAAAGAAAAACAGTGGAAGGAAAGCATTCGCACGGGACACCATATAGACATGACGGACTTGCCTGCCTTTTTTTTCTAAACATAAATATTTGACTGCAAAAAGATTTTTTTGAATTCTTGAAATAGTGCTGAAAGATTAATGGGGACCCGATGATGTCTTCTCTGCCTTTTTAGCAGCTTCTTTTGCAGCAGAAGTGTCTTTTTTGGGGGCCTTAAGGGAGCGAAGTGACATTGAAAATGAAGGCAACGTGGTGTAGCTCAGCATTTTTCACTGTAGCTCTTAATGTTCACCTCAAGTAAAGTTTAATGCAAGTGGTAAATATTAAACTTCCTTTGGGTTACTCTGTGTTTGCTCCATCCAAAGTAAAATTAGACTCCTCAGGATGGATTTGTCAAGATGTGAACCCTCTGTCCTTAGACGCAGCTCCCCTATAGGGAGTGTAAACAAGTGACATCATTTCCCTCCCATTGCTAAGCCCCTCCCCTGTGGCTTTGAGTGACAGCTCCTGGTGGCAGGACCCCTGGGCAGTGAGTCTTAAACACAGCATTTGAAGCCGCAGTCCCAGAGCCCGGGGCTATGCCAGCTGCTGAGCTGACACCCCTCTGTGGGGCGTCTGAGCCGGGTGTGAGTGCACGTCTGGAGCACGCAAGTGTGCGTCTGCGCATGCACGGTTGTGTTTATGTTTGCATTTGTGTGCATGAGATCGGGTTAGTGTGTGTGTGTGTGTGTGTGTGTGTGTGTGTGTGTGTGTGTGTGTGTGTGTGTGTGTGTGTGTGTGTGTGTGTGTGTGTGTGTGTGTGTGTGTGTGTGTGTGTGTGTGTGTGTGTTTGAGCAAAGGATCAGAGGCAGCGTGACCAAGGCAGTTCAGGGTATTTACTTTTAATTAGGTTGTTGTTTTACCTCCATTCTCGGCAATGAACGAGGTTTTCCATTATTTATACACAGGAAATACGCAGAGGGTCTTCGCAGGCTCAGAGATATGCCTTTTATACGTCCCCACATTTCCCCTCTATTGACTTTGAGCAGATAAACGATATACATTTGGTTGGTATTCAGTGCCTGTCAATGGATCGTGTTTAATGTCTGCTATTACGAATGATTAGCTTTGGATTAGTTGCAGCTTTGTCTCGTCTGCTCGCTTTGTTTTTCTTGTCCCTTTCAAATCCATGCCATTTGGTGAAGTGGTTCTTTAGAATTGTGTCTAAACCCAATCGCAAGCAGAGGCAAAAAGAAACACTGCAGGGCTCCATTATTGTCACAGGACAGGTTTTGAGTCTTGACTTTGATGGGTAGACATGTTGGCAAACACTGTGAGATATTACTCAGAGCTGAACAGAAAGCAGGCTGTCAATATGGTCATTGTTCATGTGTTTGTCAAAATTGGGATAATGACAGTTGTGTCTATTCATGGCGATGTAGGGGTTGCAGCATTCTTCTTTCTTTTTTTATTATTATTAAAGAACAATTCAATACTAAATCACACATGAGAAAATAGCTGCTCTTCATATGCTGAAATAAAATGCACTTCCGGCCAATCATATCAAAGCAAATGCTTTTCATGTGCTATCAAAGCAAAAGCACACAGGACATTAATTAAAATGCTGTGCGTATATTCCACATGAAACATGTAATTAAAAACAGAAAGACCTTCTGTATGTTCAAGCTACGTGTGTGTAATTGATAATGAACAATAATTTAATAGTGTGTGCACGTATACAAGCCTCCTGCGCTGCCTACTACCACCCACAATTAACGGTAAATGCTTAATGAAATGGACATCGTGGATATTGCTTTGCATTGAAATTAGCTTGTTATTAACGGAGAAAAAATACATCTAGACTCATAATAGCAAGTATAGTGATTTAATTGGAGGCAGAGGTTAATGCAAGGTGAGTTAATATGTTTGGCGCTCATACTTGTTCATGTAGGTAAATGCAGATATAGTTTTAGTCAGCATTTATAATTCCCTCACTACTGTGGGGTGAAAACGGTCAAAATGGTGAATATAAATCTATAATTTATGGCATGTCAAGAGCTGTCGCACTATTTCATAACAATGTAAGATTCCAAAGACACCTTTGCTGATAATTCATTCAGTGTGAAAACACACGTAGCAGACTGTGACCCTCGTGATGGATTTCTCACGTGTGTGCTTCAGAAATCGGGCATGTGAATCACAGAGCGAGAGCTAACAAGATAACAGCCCAAGATAAATTGTTGTTATTTTATTATTTTTGCATCTGTTAATTTGTCTGAGGTTTGTTAGATACACAATAGCTGAAGGCATAAATCCATGGATCTGTGCAGCTACATGCCATTTGAAAGAGCAGATACCCTCAGGTGTACTTTGATAAGTTATTCTCTATTATAGGAGAGATTAGAAGCTATTATTGTCAGAAAGTGTGGTAATTGATACAGCAGGGCTTGTTAGATAAACAATAAGTTGACTTGCTCTCGGCTTGTAGCAAGAGATGGCCAATTTAACTTCAAATCAAAGTAAAGTAATTGCGAATTTCATCACCTGTAATGAAGCGGAGCATGGAGTGGTAAACTGCACCCACACGATTTAATAAAGGATTCTTTTTTTTTGTGGCATCTATTCTTTCTTTTTTATTTTTTAAGTCTTGCCATGGATATGTTCCACTTTACTTTAAAGAAAATTCTATGAAACCTTTTATTATTTTCAGAGTATAAATTCGTTTTCTTTCAAAGAAAACTTTGCTTTTTTTTTTTATATCAAGCTGTGTTTTCCTCATTGCCTTCCCTCAATATGATGCATATATTTACATGTAAACAGTATGTATACCTGTATTTACCCGCATCAGATAAAAAACACAGGCTCAGATGCTGTAATTTTTGTTGTTGAGAGCGAGCCGAGCCGTGGCCTGTCAAGCGTTGGCTGCGACTCGCGCTCTCGTTCGGCTGTGTCTTCATCCCCTGTTGTGTGGAGTCAACAACCGAGCTGCTATCATTGCAGGTAATCATCTCCACGCTCTGTTGCATTCCCAGAGACGAGCCAAACACCTTTTCCGACTAGCGTTAAGGCCACCCGACTGACCGACGTGTGGCGATGTGAACACGCTCCTCTGTGTCGCAGAAGGAAGTCATCCGCTCGGCGGGGGGCGGGGGGATCCAATTACCTGAGCCGCGATTGGAAGTGCTGGGAAATGCTGGCAGTAGTTAGCACACACATCGGTACCCAGGAGACGGACAGACTCTTCCTCCCATACACATATGCACTTTTACATGCAGAGCTCAAGCTTCTTATGCACTTGCTCAGTGAACCCTAAAGTCCCCGCTGGTCCTCTGGGCGTGGATTTGTGTGTGTGTGTGTGTGTGTGTGTGTGTGTGTGTGTGTGTGTGTGTGTGTGTGTGTGTGTGTGTGTGTGTGTGTGTGTGTGTGTGTGTGTGTGTGTGTGTGTGTGTGTGACGCTTGCTGGGAATTTCTCAGTTATATTTGAATGTCGCAAACGGCGGGGCTCCGAAGCGGAAAAAGAAAAGAGCTGCACTCTTGCTCCACCGTGCATAACTGGATACACGTCCTCCTCACGCTCTCTTATCAACCCCACAACTATTAGTTTACAAGGAACACCCACAACTGATTCTTTGGGCTGTGTGTTGTCCAATTAGCATGGTTCCTCTTATCTGATCTGACAGCTCTTGATGCTACAAACGGGGCTTCTTAGCATCCCTCCTCTGGAGCTGGATAGTCAGTCATCAAGCGGAGGCCATTCCCCTGCTCAACCGCACATTTGCTGTTTGTCAGTGGGAATGACGTGCTAGAGCGATGAAAAGAACGCTTAATTCAGTGGTTCACTGTGACAACGATGTCATCTGTTTGCTGAGGGAAAAAAATGTGTTTAAAGAAATGTGAAAGTACCAGAAGACTCTGACTAGTTTGGGTAAAAAGAATGTGAAGACATGTAGGAGGGTGATTGAAATCCCGGAGTAGATTGTTGTTAGTGCAGACAGCGAAAGTACGTCAATCACTTGTGCAATGTTTTATTTTGGCATTTGATATTGTTCTAATACATAATGTAAGTACCATAAAATCCCCAAAGCTAAAAGCCAGTGTTCAGATAAAGGCAGACGACTGTGATGAGTCATATGCTAAATCCAGCATTTCATTTTCACAGCAGTAATTCCGTCTGTATACAGAAACAGAGCCGCATCACGCTGTCTGTTTTCAACTCTTCCGCGATTTACTTCTGCTTTGCAGGTTTTTTTTTTTTTTTTAAAGCACATTTAAGTTAACCTCAATACAATTTTAAACGTACAAACTTATTTTATCAGTTTGCCAATGTCAAGTCAATTTGAGTCATGTATTGACAGCCTTTTACTTACAAAGCTCTCCCCAACAACTAAAAGCTATTATGAGCTTTCCTCATTATCCAGCCTTCTGCTCGGTCGCTCTCTTTTTCTCCCCCCAGCTTCGTCTGTCAACATCCTCTCTGGTCTATTGCCTCAGCCATGACATTCGTACACGGAAATATCCAGCAGCTTGTAGGTCTTCATAGTGGGTTATGCACTTCTCCCGAGAGACCGCTTCTGTTCACCCAGGTTACGTAGTGCGAGAATTAGTGTGCGAATTACGGAGGTCCTCCTGTTAGAGGGCTCCATTACAAGGGTTTGGAAGCTGTTTGTTTTAGAGTGAAACATTATAAATATTAGCTTTACTATTATCTCCTCTCTTTTTTTTTCCTAAGATAAACACAGTGTCACACATTGAATCATGGCCATTGTAAAGTCGCCGCTACCCAGCGTGCGGCGTCGGCCTGTGAGCAGGGTGCGCTGTGGTTATGTATCCTCTCCTCCCTCTGGGACAGCCATCAGTGGCCCTCGTCCACACCAGCCCAATTAAGACAATAATTCAAGAGCGGTTGTGCCGGCCATCGCTGCCATTTACTGAGCTGCCACATCTGTGGTCACACAGGTTAAATCATTCACACACCCATCCAGACGGGATCATGCAATCAGTTAAAGACAGAGGAACTCACACACAGCCTCTTTTGACCCTCTGGTGATTATGTAGATTATGTGTTAATATGTGTGTGTGTGTGTGGGCATGGGTTCCCCTCCATTTCACTAATTGCTTAGAAAAGTAGATAAGACTGTAATTACAGCTCTTGTCTAAGAAAAGAGCCTCATAGTGTCAGTCTTTTTCTCTGCTGCAATATTTTGCAGCTGATGGCCTCTCTTCAATCCACCACCATCACATAGAAGCCAAAACATCTGGCCTGTTTCTCACCAATGCAAGAGGTTTACTGTGTTTAAGGAAGTGTGTTTCAATCTCCTTCGTTTCATCTGATTGAGACGTTGTGAGCGTCTTGCATTGCGATTCAAATCAGACAGAAGGGTGATGAGAAGGACGACACCCTTTCTCATATCCAGAAGTTTGTTACGAGGCTCGGCAAAGAAAAGCTTTAAGTTGGCTTTAGTCGGTGTGTGTAGGAGCTGGTGAGGGGTTCATGTAGAAGCTGTTGTAAAGCTTTTAATCGTTTCATATGTTCTTGATCAGCAGGTGGATTATGACCAGTTGTCAATGCTCAAATTATTATTCATTTAAATACTTTCTGTGTGTGTAAGCTTAAAGGCTCAAGTCTCTGTGGCCAGTTTTTTGTTTTCAATCTTAGAATAGACCTTGAAACCAAGCATTGAGGGATAATTGCATGTCTTGATAGACCGTCTCTGACTGTTCATTGTCTCTCTAGTTTAAGAAGTACAGCTAGCTTTTTAATATTCGCAAAATAATTATAAAATATAATAGACTTGTTCCTGTTTAGGTACCTTTTTAGATTTTAATTATGTAGCAGCTTTTCAAATGCCCATATTTGACACCGACTATTCTACTACAAATTAAACTTGCACATTCAGCTCTTCACTCCTGCTGGATAAATAAAACCATGTCATTTGAATGAATTAAGTCAATACTGTGAAATTAATATTTGGAGTAGCATGCTGCTGTTGAGACTTGTTTGTAGTTGTGATTTATTGGAGATTTGACATTTAACCTGGTTATTCATGAACTTTTCTGATCGTCTGCGCAGGAATGAAGGTGTGTCTTGATTTGTAAACATCTCTCGGTATCCTAATTATAAGATACCTCAACTGCCAGCAAAAAAAAAACAACAGACTTACATCTTTAAATTTTCCACTTTCTGCTGAGAAATGTCTCCTAAATGTGGCCTCTCTGGGACTGTGGGAGCTGTCCTTGGTGCTGAACTCAGTACTCTTAGCATAAGGCCTACTGATAAGGACCCTGCTTTAATACAGTAAGTACTGTTGTCACTTTCTGTTCAAGGCTTGTTCCAGTTAGCTACACACACACACACACACACACACACACACACACACACACACACACACACACACACACACACACACACACACACACACACACACTTTATATAACCCCATTTTTCCACTCTGTACTTACATTACTGTATTATTCAATCCATTACAGTATGACAAGATGTCAAATCCCAGGACAGGCATTCTTTCTGGAGAGTTATTTCAGCCCACTGTGGGAGTAGATATCAGCTGAATGTAATCTGTGTTCCCATCTAACTCGCGGATGTTTCACAGCAGAGAAAAGATACCTACTTTTGTTCCAGACCTGGCGAACAGTCAACTCTGATTGGCTTCCTTTACCACTGCTGTCACTTCTTATCTGGTCAACCGCTGTATCCTATATAGGTGTAAACTGCAAACATAGCCGACAATACACAAAAAGCCTGCTAGATTTCAAGACCCATCAGTTGGAGAAAGACCATATTGATGTTTTTTTTTTAACTCCCCTTTCTCAGTGGCCACTGTCTTCCACTGGCACGGGATTAAAATAAAGTGAAACAAAGTGTGAAGGAAGGTTTATGTGGGTGAGAGTGTCTGCTTAAATGATGGCGACAGATAAAAGGAGCTTAAGAGACAGTTTGTGGGAGGAAGCAGCAGGTGACGGACTAGAAGGGACCCGCCTGCTGAGAGGAACCATTTGTATTGGGCAGGAGCAGCGTGTGACCGTATTTATGCTCTTGTTTTTCTGCACTTGTTTTTGAAAAACACTACTTGTCTCAATGAAGATTACAATTGTAGAAGAAGCTGGATGTCCACTCATGTTGACAAATGCACATTTATGCGCCGCGGAGGCTCGCGTGCGCCCACAGGCGCAGCGGGAAAGAACATTTACAGAGATGACCATGCGACACACAGATGTAGTCGCAGACCACGAATGATCCATCAGTGGGAGTGGTTGAAGTGCACATCAGACAAGCGAAATGACAAAAGGCATCTCAGACAGATGAATCAGCCCAGTCGCTGTGAAAGGAGCGTGAAAGAGATGTTCACATTCATCCATCCATCCTTGTCAGCGGCCAACAGGCCACCCGGCCGTCCCCCAACCTACCGCCTGACACATTCGCCCGCACACACACTCGTATTCCTCAAAGGGAGACGTGCACCGACTCACTCAGTCAGGCGGGCGCTCACTTTGCGTGGCATGTATACAGTGGCGCGCACAAATATTCTCTCCACAGACACCATCATGGGAGGAGGGGAGTTTGCCACATCTTGTTGACATTTTCATAGGCTGTAGGAGTAATTTATGTAAGGTTAGCCTGCTCCCAGCGCACTGGGCCAGAACACAGTAAAAGCAAACAGAGGGAGAAAGAGAACAAATTGCTTTTTTAAATTGCTCAGACAAGGGGTGCTCTTTTTGCTCTATTAGGACAAAGTGCAAACACCGCTACAAAGCAGGGGGGCAAACCACAGGAGTGTGACTAAATCTAATAGAAATACCATTTGCCAACGTGGATACCAATGGGCTGCTGGCATCTGCACGGAGCAACTTTGATCTGGATAGAATACATTATGATCTTGTAAGCTAACTGGAGCTAGCATTCACTTACAAGGCAGTCTATTTTTAGGATCACGTGTCCTCATGAGGAACGACGCTGGGAATAATCGAAACCTATCACAAGCAGCAACACTTGTTCCACTCACTGTGCACGTACTGCTAATACAGTACCACTTGTATTACTTTGAACTATCTATTTACCTAACATACTCTCACTGAGACATCCAAAAAAAAATACTCTGAATTCTATAAAAAAAAAAAACATACATACTGTATGATTGCTGTAATTTTTTTTTAAAATTTCAATGAAGATATTTTACTGTTTACTTGTTTATTTTTTCATTTTCATCCTCTAAGCAGCCACGTATTCCTCAGCTGAATGTAAATGTGATTATTTCATCAGCTTCATTTATGCAGAGCACGCCCACCTGCACATGTTTTTGTATGTTCTGCTGCATTTGCACTTGACCCCACGCTGCGAACATGTGTTTCACTTTTAATTACCGGTTACTGACGTATACTTTTTTCTCATTACAGAGTGGCATAATTGTAATTAATTGCAGAATGGTATGATGCGTACATATTGCGGGGATGGTAATGTGCTCTTTATGCATGCAGTACTTCTCTCGCAGTCATTATGATTACAGCTATAGGAAACTGATGGAAATGCACCTACAACTCATTGAAGCTTGTAGTTTTATGTTTATGCTGTATTTAGTTTGCAGTTTGAAGTGGTAGTTTAACAGTTTGGTTCTGCAAATGCCATCACTCTTCCAGATACGAGATCTCAGCCACCGGATGTAAAATCAGATCTAAAATAAGTGCAGTTTATCCTCTGAGGACTGTAAATGATCATATCGATTTTCCTGACATTCTGAGCATTATCCATCTTGTGGACTGCGGTGATATTTTGACCTTAAAACCGTGGTGGAGGAGGAGTCATAAAGACCAAAATAGACGGAGATCCTCTGGAGACTGGTCGACCGAGAGCAAAAAGTACGCCGAGACTCGTGTTCTTGTCTCCCAATAAGGATCTATTGCTTGCTTTGCTGTACTCATTAATCCGACTTGATTTGAATCAAATTAAACACTTTAAGATGATTGACCTTGTCATAATGGTGATCACTTCTGACCTGAGTGCGCCTTGAATTGCAGTTACTTATTATCCATTATGGTCACAAAACAGCACTGAAAAGAGTAAGCTGTATGAGTAAAATAGCTTCAATTCATTTTGTTAAAACAGCTGACCACCACGTCCGTTTTCTCTCTGGTCGGTGCAACAGTCTACACTTCCTGGGTTTACTGGCTGGTCAATAGCCTTCAGAGGGGCCTGTTTCCCTTCCCTGGTTATCACAGAGCCTGATATCCCACAGAGAGGGTGTGATATTGACTATCTGCAGGCGGCACCCCCTGGTGCTACCATATCCTGCCCATGGCCCTGATTGGGCTAAACCTCAAAGAATGCATGTAATCCAGCACTGTTCATGTGCTTGTTTGGCCTCACCAAGGCCATCCCTTGGAGGGAGATTGATGTTCTAGGGTGACAACAAGGACATCTGGCCATCCTTGCATGGGACAATGCACAGAAATGGCAGTCAACACACTCACTGAGCGCACAGTGGAGAAAAACAAAGCTTCCTCGGTTTTTAAATCAACATTCGACACCACACAGGGCTAAAAGTGGATACATTTGACACCATTTTCTCTTTTTTTCCATTCAAACTTTACTTCTCCTTGATGGAAAGTTGTTATGTAGTGTGTAAATAGAAGTACAGAAAGACATTTTTTTTTTTAAAGAAGCTTATGCTCCTTTGTGTCCCAGGTAGATATTTCCCTAAAATGCTATCCATTTACAGACATAATCATTCACATTACTTTGACAAAATATTCTTAAAATATATTTTACTACCATTTTAAAGGCACATTTCTTTGTGCATGCTTGAATTCACAGCTCAGTAGTATTCACAGACGGGGAGGCAAACTTCGCACACATGCATCTACACACTCCCGTGCACACTCAGAGTCAGAGGCATGAGAGTCACTGGTGTTGATGAACTGTTTGTAAAGCCTCGCCATGCACGGACAAGCAGAAGATTAGCAGTGACAGATAGTTCTCGTGCATCTGGCAAAGACGGGCTTTCATCTCCAGAAGCATGCAGACGCTTTCCGCTTATGTCGGTGTTAACGTGGCGCTGTGATCTCTGAACACCGAGCGCTCGTGCAAACTGTCAAGTCTCCATCAATGCTTGCAGCACGTTTCACTGCACTGCTGGGTAAAGATGAGAACTCCCATCTTAGTGATTTATCTTTACAGGTGATGAAATATACATTTATCAGAGAAGGACATGCAGCTGGTCCCAGCGAATGAGGCATTTGTAACGATAAGACTATGATATACTCTGGGTGAAGTTCAAGAGGGCGAGTCCGCAACACATTAAAGATGATATACTATCTACTCTCGGCTAAAATGGAGCTCCGCTGCGGCCAAAGAAAATAACTGGGCATTTTGCTTGTTTCTTTTTGCAATGATTCAGTGATATCAGATAGAAAAAAAAAAATTTCTGATAGGTATTTTTATATTTTGGAAAAGAGAAATCCAGATTCGGTGCCGTCTTTTTGGATGCCGACACTCTGCTGGTATAATCTCCAGTATGTAGCAAATGTGCAAAGAAGCAAATACAAATGATCTGTGTTGCTGCACACAATTCACAAGGAGGAATTCATCCAATATCATTCAAGTAAACAACACATTTTCTGGACTGCTATTGTTACATGAATTATGTCTCATACAAAAATGGCTGCCACAGCTATTTAGCCAAGACGAGTAGTTTCATTCCGCATCGATAAAACAGTCAGAAAATCCTTTCCCTAACAAGGGTGATAATGGTCCTGCTGTATGACAACGTCGAGGTAATCCCTCTGCTGTGGTTCCTTCTTCTTCCTCCTCCTCCTCCTCCTCTCTTCTCCATATTCCTGTCATTTTATTCATTCTCCTGCGTTCCTGGAACAGTGTGTTCCTCTTAATCTCTGGTGGAAATATGAGGAATGCTGCTCCGCTGACAGCCGCCCTGCATCATAGAAAAGTGCTGCTATCTTTCGTCTGAGGTAGACTGTAAAACTCTCTTGGCAGTTTAGTTTTTCTTGGGCTGGTAGTTGATTTTCTGCTAAAAACCTACAATCATTTGTAATAGTAGTACCAGAGCACAATTGATTTCCACCTTTTTCAGTCAGAAATGAAGGCCTTCATGTTAAAGATGATAAAATTATACCATGGATTAGCCGTTAAATCTGCAGTCACCATTACAGGAAATGAAAGCTGCATTAGAGGTGAATTTAAATAGGGGCTTTCATAAAGTAGGTGGGCAAATGTCAATAAAAGGCGTCTTTAGTCATCACAATAAATGTGTTAGGTAGACAGTTGTCAGTGACAGCTGTAATTCTACCATTGCCTGAAGTTGTGAGTAATTGTGAGTCATACATTTCATGTGGATTTTCCCCCAGAAGTCTTTGTTGCTGATAATGTAATAATGGGCAGTTTGTGCACATTTGGCGTGGGCCTCCCAATGCAGCCAAGGTGCCCTATTGTTTTACGGCCGTCCACAAAACAAAGACAGCACATCCCCAACTTTAATGGCACAAACGGTCGCTGCGCTCCTTAATCTGTGCCTTGATTTACGTACGACTCGATCACGCCGGCTCTGTCTCCGTGCACTTTATTTCATTACGTTTAATGGCTCTCTAATTGTTTGCGTTTAATAAGAACCAGAGGAACAAAAGGTACAAAGAGAGGTGTGCAGAGGCGGACAACCAGGTGTACACACTGTCCTTTAAATGCATTTAGGTTTCTATTACATGGTGATTTAGCAGTTACTCACACTCAGGGTGAATGACAATGAGCGTGTGGACTGAGGGAATTAGCTTAAAATTCAAAGATTACTGACATTATATGCTGGTAATGAGTGCAAAAATGACAGCCACCAACACCGTGAGGGAATAAAAGTCTCTTAATACGAGTGGTGTAGTGTTTAAATAGAGTAGGTAGACTGAAGTGTCATTTTTTTTTAAGACAGGAAAGTGATGGGGAACATGTTGAAGAGTGATATTCCCACAAAGGTGTGAAGTTTCTTTTTTTCTGGAAAGATGAGTGTTGAGCTTAAATCTGTGTCTTAACTGAAGATGGCGTTGAACTTTTCTGAGACTGCACTGTCTGCTAATAGTTTGAAACTGACAGAAGCCTCAACACAGACACGCTTGCGCACATCCTTTCAGAACCTAATCGGCCGAGTATGGCGGTGCATCAACAGCCGCAGTTTAAATTGATTGCCTGAGAACAAACCTGCTTCTCGTGCAAGCCTTCACTCACCGTGCCACTTCAGTGTATGCGTCCATACATGATGCGCAAAGCAAATGATAGACCTGCTGGAAATGTCAGATCAGAACAAAGGTGCCCATCAAGCAGTAATTCATGATTCCCATAATAGAAGGTTCCTTTTGTAGCTGCATTGAATGCTCCATCTTCTGATAAATGGAAGCAAAAGTCCAAAGTTTCAACCAACATAATAGCTCCTCGCTGCTCTATAATTTCATACTTTTCCGCTTGTTTTAGGCAAAGTGGTGTCGGGTCAGAGACGTCAGCGCTGCTTTCTTAACAATTCATTGCAGTGGTTTGAGCATGTGCTGTTACTAGTTACATATTCACCCGTCACACTGAATTATATTGTTGGTTACTGCTAAGGTTAATCGATTGTCCTCCAATCAAGGCACAGGCTTGGTTATCTGATTGCCGCCATCAGTGATCTTTTTGTCCGACTGTGCAATCACTACTGTGTTTTACTGTCAGTCGTTCCACAGCGCTGACATTTCCATACATTCAAGCAGCCTGATGCACTGTTCTTTGGGTAATCTATAAGTGCTGCGACTCGGTCCCATTCAGGTATCCCTGTTGTTTAAAGCTTGTCTGCGGTGTGGATCTTTAACGAGTCTCATTGTGCATCAATCAATGCTTTTGGCGACACGTTATAACTTTTACAATTTTTATGTTTACAGTCAAGTTTCCTGTTCGCACAATTTAACCAACGCAAGAATGTGAGCTTGAACATGGAGCCGTGTCTCCGGCACTAAGAAAATGGAAGTGTTACAGGCTGAAATACCAAACCATCGGGCTAAAGTAGGCTAAAAAAGCTCTGTACAGCTGAGCTGAAGGATCATTTAATGATCACACACACAACATGCAGGATCATTTCCTCTGTTGCTGTGACAACATAACAGCTTCAAACTGGTGATTAATTTGGGAAACCAATTATTGGATTTAATTAGTGGAGTCGGAATTTGACAGCCTTAAATACGTGAGCCTCGGCGATGTTGAAATATACTAATTTCTCAGGATTCACTAAAATACAAAAAGCGTTCCTAGTTTTAAATTTGGCTGATCTATGATTACTTTTAAACTGAGAATGAGGCACATTGAGCAGACTTGTGTCTTCTTTTTTTGACTTGATTTGTTTTGCTGCATGTAAATTTCTGTTAGGCGTAGAGAGCAAAGTGTGGTGTCCTCATTATTAAGGCCGTGCTGCGTCTCACTGCTGTGGCCCCACAGTGGGATTTATGCTGCTAAGACATTAATGTTCATATTTTCTACATAACAAGCTCGCCTGGAGCAGCTTTAAAAACATTAGACCACCGTTGTTTATAGCTCGCTTCCAACACACTTGCAGAGAAGTGCTGGTCAATTTCACGTAAACACTTTTCCTCCCGTTTGAGTTTCTCCTTGCATCACTCTCTGCCCCCACTGACATCAAAGACAACCTGCACAGATGCGTGGCGAACTGGAGAGCTGTTATCCTCTGTTGTTAAAAGCCAGCAGAAGATAAATGTGGGACACATATATCCTATTATTACACTAATATTCACATGTTGGATGGGGACTACTTTCACTGCCCCACTGTTATTTATTCCCAGGACTTAGAAGTGGGGAAAAATCAACTTAATGCAGCAATTGCCCGTGAAGAAGTCATATTTCATGTGTTGGTTCTGTGTCTTTTACTGCGATGATTGATTACAGCTTTTAAAGGAAGCAGCGTTTCTCTGAGGTGGTTCTGATGTTGGAACAGAGCTTGAGATACTACAGTCTAAAATAAATACAGAGAACAGTGAAATATAAGTGCATGGGAAAATCAACATCTTTTCTTTTTTTTTTTTTTTTTTCTTACCCTCCTGAGCCCGAGTGAAAATTGAAATTCCTGAGTGAAAATAATTTAATTTAAAAACTAAAACACTGATTGGAGAATCACAAATACCACGTGCGGAGCTGTGGTAGGGTGTTGAGGCGCTATTAAAACGGACATTCAGCTCCTGAAATTTGCACCTCATATAATTAATAAACGGTGCTGCATGGATTATCACCTTGTAATAGATGCCCCCATGTGATTGAGCTTCTAATTAATAACTTTGCAATGAATTAAAGAACAGACTCTACCCGCATAAGACTTTTGCCTTTAAGATTAAAAGTTAGATTACTTTGTGATAAACTCTTTGGAGAACCCCTCCCTTATAAGGGGATTGTCCAATTTTAGCTGGGCATTTGTCCACATGCTGAAGCGGAAAGGGCAATAATCTAATCTTTTTTTTTTTTTGCCGATGGCAAACGTTTTGCTGTTGTAACCCACATTAGTTTTACCAGCAACTAAAGGGTTAACTCACACATGCAATACCGACGTTCACCAGAGGGGCGCTGTCGTGCACGGCGGGACATCAAAGCCGTCTCCCGGGAGACGACCCTTCATGTCACAATGAAACAGCAGCGTCATGAGCGACACCATGAAGAATCTCATTTGGTTGATTTCTGCTCACTGCTGTTGAGGATGTTTATTTATTTGGTCGTTAACCAGACCGACTCCGAAGGAAGAAGTTTATTTAAAGTCTGAGAAGAAGCTCCGGTGAGTGACGAATGCGTTGCTAACAGTTAGCCGTTGGTGCAGAGCTATAAAGGAGCTTAGTTGGGCTAAAGATATCTATCAGGAGAGAAGAGAACAATAACTAGTCGGAGATAAATATTAATTTGTTGATGAATATGATTTTACGTGGTTGATATCTGTGATTATGGCGCTGACGGGGCTATATAATGCGTCGGGACCTGTTGAACCGAGCGGGAACGATGACGTCATGTTCTTGTTTTACCGCCAAAAGTAAACGGTCAGATTGAGAGCAGCTGTTTAGTGTGTTGCTTAGTAACGGTGGACGTTTAAATGATGCCTGTTAGGTATAAGTGAAAGATGTCACTGAGACATGAGTACATGTGTGAAATATGTTGGTATGTTAATATTGACCATAGTGAATTATATATATATATATATGTATACTATATTACTGGTCATTTACTGTTACACCAACAATAGGGTTAGGGTTTAAATTAGCATCAGGCTAAATCAGTGCGCATACTCTGCCCATTGAGCATGCCCAGTATGCATTCATCCGGCCGTGGCAGTAACGTCTCACCGGACACCAGATTTATAAACTCTATTCTGTGAGAGATTAATCAGGCAATGAAAGGCTTAATCAGCTTTGTGTGAACTCGTTTGATGAGGGCTCAAATGTAACGAGTAAAAAAGTCCCGCTCTCTGGGTTTAAAGAACAAAAGAGCACCATTCATGACGGGAACATCTAATCTGTAGTATTTCACTCACTGTGTGGATGCTGTCCTTCGATGCTATCTGACAGCAAGAGCAAGAACTTTTCTGCTGCCCCTAGATATGAGATCAAATACAGCCTGATTTATCTCATGTAATTTATAATCCTCATTATAATGTTAAAAGTGAAAATATACTGAAAATATGAACAATTACGTAAGCTAAGCAGCAAATGCTTATGCCACTTGGGCTGAATAGCTCTACACTGCAATATAGTCCTGTTTATTTTGCATGAGCATGGTATTTATGAGCATATTTAAGGGCCCTAAAATAAGATTCTGGTTTTAAAATGACTCAGATGGAAATATTAAGATGCCGTATCCCACAGACGTAGCATTTCTAACCAGCTCACAGAGATAAGCAGTATCAACAGTTAGTGCCTGTAATCCGCCCACATGTATCTTATTAAATAGTAATTCAGGGTTGTTTGTGTTGAAGCACCTCTGGATCAGTTTAGATACAGTGCCTTGTTCAACAGCACTCGAGTGATAAACGATGCAGCACCAGCCGCCCACCAGTCTCACTGCAGAGCCGCTGTGTTCTTTTAACGCTGCAGATGGAACCAGCAACCTTCCTGTTACTGGTCAGCCAGCGAGGGCCAGGCCGAGCAGACGCCCACACGCTCGTGCGGTGATCATATCCTCCTGGAGATGTGGCGTTTGTTTGTTTAGGCAAATCCAAAACCAGTCAGTAGAGAGGAGAAAGAGGCAGGGAGAAGGACTGAGTGGGACTTTGAAGGGAGGAGGGATATCGAAGAAGGAAAGAAGAGGGCCGAAAGGTGCGCAGAGGGAGAGAGTGAGACAAAAACACAGAAGTGAACCTTGGTTTTTATTACTTCTTTTACATTTCATTTCATTTAGCTGACGCTTTTATCCAAAGCGACTTACAATAAGTGCATTTCAACCATGAGGGTACAAAACCCAGAACAACAGGAATCAAGAAAATACAATTTCTTCAAGAAAGCCAAACTACAAAGCTCTATCAGTCAGTGCCATTTTAAGTGCTACCAAAGTTCTGCTTCTTCTTTGTCTGTTTTCCCATCTACAGCTAAACAGGGAGCTCCCAACAGCCTCTGGAGGATCTCTAATCAGACACAATTGGAGAGATGGATTTTTCAAAACGAGTCTTTGATGTGAGGATTTAACATTTGTTGTTGTTTTGATCGAATTATATAATAGGGTGGCCAGCCGTGTCAGGGGTACAGCAGGCAAACACGTCTCTTCAATGAAACAGAAAATCAGAACAATGCAGATCTCGTCCACCGGGGAACAACGGTGAACTTCTGTTAGGTAACACGATGACTTGCTCGCTTTGAAGTTGTCTGTTGTGTTTGATTTTGTTACTGCTTTTTATAGGTCGGTATGTATTCCTGGTTGTTTAACTCAAAATAATTTTCCATTGGGGGCATCTCCCATCTTTAGGATTGCACCTTTCATCATTTCCATGAATTTTATAACGAGATCTCTTACATTTGTTTGTACGTTTTCAGGTTTCATCCTTTGTTCCATTTTTCAATATGTCAAATATTAAGGTCTTTAATTTCTTCTCCAAAAAATTATTTCCATCTTTATGAGTGCCCAGCAGGTGTTATGTTCCTTAAAGACATTTTAAAAGATCAGATATTAAATAGCATCAAGGAGCCAGTGGTAGTTTTTTTTTCTCCATGTAATGAAAGCCATGTAAGAGCTGAATACTAAATGCATAAACTTGCTCAAATCTACTGATAACCTGTTGTGGCTTGGTTTATTGTAGGTTTTGTGGTGTGATTGTAAAAAAAAATAGTTTCAATTATAATTTTTTTTTTTTTTTTAACTCAGTAAAAGTGCAGTAATTTTGAAAATACTAATAAAAGTATTTATATATAATTAAGGTACTTCAGACATTGTATTAGTGGTTGAAGAGTAATAACGACAATAGATAAATAGTTGCATTATCTGCTTACATTATATTTAACAAAATACATTTGCACAGAGGTCCACTGTTTTAACACACATCTCAGATGCATCGCTGTAATGTGCCTTGAAACATGTGTACACCTTTTGTTAGAATAATTCACAATTCATAACACAAACAATATTTGAGGAAGTGATTCACAGAGATCACCGAGGCTTTTCAGGTTTGATAGTAACATTACCTGGTAGACAGGTTGCATTACTACATAATATGTGCAAAGTAAATGAATGTTGTGAGGCAATTCACTGTGAAATGTTTTCACCGTGAATTTTTCAGCAGGGACAGATTACATTTCGGTTTCAAAACAATGAATACGTTTCAAACACTCAATACAGTCATCCAGAAAATGTGGTGTGGAGTACAGACGTTATAAAACCAACTTGTCTTTTACAAATGATAATAATAAAATTATTTTGTAGTAAAATGTCAGCATTTGTGAAGTACCCTTTTCAAAATCATGCCTGTGTTTCCTTAAGAATAGTTTTATCTTCTCATCACTTTCACTGCGTTCGTAAACGAGTCGGCTCAGAAGTGCGATTCTTCTTTAATTATTACAATCCCTCTAAATCACCTTTCTTCTCAGAGATTGGGCCAATTAGACCAGTCATCTAATCTTCAGGGATTACAGCAGACGATTTAAAAAGAAATCTTGTTAAACAGTGAAATATAAACAGAAAACCATGGATGTTTTGTTTGATGTAGTCATTCAAAGCCCGATATATTCCAGGACCATTTCAAATCTTCAGTTTTAAAATAACCTTCAAATTTGAAACTGGAACACTTGTAGAAACAGTTGAGTAAAATTGGGTTATATTGATTATCCTCACCACAGACACTCATTGCATTTACTAATATGTTGTGTCTCAATCTTTGGGCTCTCCGTGTTTTCTATTCACGGTTTCTGCACAGATGTATTCACATCTCTGTTTGTGCTACACATCCATATACATGTGAAAGCAAAGGACACAGTTTTGGTCATTTCAGAATGTATTCTTCGAGGTTTTATTTGGCAGGAGTTTGTAGTTATGATGTTTTTGGTCACTTTCTGAGTTCTAAGTGGACAATATTTTGGAATTATTTGTTAAACATATGCCCTCTAGACCTTATTTGTCAATCAGCTTCTGAATGAGTGATTGATTTTTACATTTTCTGTTTGAATTTGATCAGTTTTGCTTATTGCACATGACAGATTTCTCATTGTGCTGTTTTCTGTTGGCTGTCTGACTGGTTTGAAGTGACCAGGGTCCTGATAGAAATGTAAGGCTAAAGAAGCCGATTATCTGGTGTAAGTTCTTTAAAAAATAAAAATAAAAATAAAAAAAATGACACTGTTTACTGTTACAGATTCTTTGCAAAAGGCTTTTAGTTAGGAAGGTGACTCTGTAACGAGGTGGTGTTTCTCTGGAAAGCGGTATGATTTCTCTCATAAATAAAAAACATTTTATTTAAAATGGTGCTGCAGAGATGAGATGACAACAAGTTATATGAAAGATTGCCTGAGGTTACGAGTCCCCGCTTTTTTTGCAGAAACTCTGAGGCAGTCCTCTGCCAAAGAAACACCCTTCTCAACAAATCAATTAGGAGCACAAAGAAACCACGCTCCCTATCAGAACTCCCAAAGGAAACCAACTCACATGAAGGCGATCTGTTTGGTTAAGTTCATTAGAGAAATAAAGCAGCAACGTTTTTCTGCCATTGGCTTTTGTTTTTTCCTGGGGGAGCCCTTATTAAAAGCCCATTGTTATTGTTTGTTAGCACCACTGTCTTTGATCTCATCAGTGGTCATCTTCCTTGTACACGCTTTAATCTTGCAGTTTGAGTCAAGGCAATTATCCAAATAACTTGACTAATTACTCAGCGGTTGCTCAGCTGGAACAGAAAACTTTCAAGGATGATTAGTGACAGATAGAAATCTGAGGAACATCAGAAAAAGTTTCATCCCTGTGACAGCAAGTAATTGGAACATTCACGGCGTGAGGAATGGTCAGACTTTGTTGAATTTAGCAGGGCAGAAGCCTTATATTCATCTTCATGTATTTCCCTCTGCTTATAAAGCACTCACTGGTCATTAAATTGAAGCCCACCAGAACAGTCATCACTCGATCGCAGTGAGAGGCTTCATTCAGCTGTGCTTTACTTTGTGTTCATCGCTTTCATCGTGTTCTTCTCAGTGCAAAGACCAATGATGACAAGTGTTGTCAATAAAGCAGCGACCTTGCCGTCCCTCCACGTTTGCACTGAGTTGTGCTCGGTCTATGCACGTGATGAGGTACAGCAAAACCACTGGACAATGAAGTTCCCAAGCTTTTTAAAACTATCGCTACTCTTTATGAGGATTTTCTTTTCTTAACCGTGGCGCCAACAGCCCCTGTGAGAACGTGAGGCAGCAGATCTTCCTTATTGAACTTATGCAGGAGCTTCATTTAACATATTAAAAGATCTCTGCCCATATACGTATGAATAACTTCGTATCATTTTATTGAGCATTCGGTATTGGTAAGCTTTCACTGTACAGTATAATTATACTGGATTCAAATCTGGCCAAACTTCTCCTTTTTCCATATTTTCTGTAGCTTCCCTCCGGTGTATGTGGGGTTTAAGCGTTGTAACCTGTTGCCTCAGTCAGGACCTGTCCACTACACTTAGAGCACATGTACGCAGGTTAGCACATGTAACTCTTGACATCAGCTTAGTCATTGGACAACAGGCCCTGGGCATCTATCTCCCTTGAAGTTTTGGAGCTTCTCCATAATCCATGAGGGGTGCCAGTGGCTCCTGAGTGGTGTGGGAGGAATGAGAGCCTGATCTGAAGTCACGATGACTACGCCAGGTGCAGAGAGGCCTGCTCTGCTCTGTCTTTTCTGTAAACGTGTTTAGGATCTACGCAGCCAAGATGGGTTACCCCCATCTTTTGGTACGAGGATACAGAGCGGCTGCTGTTGTCATAGCGACACCTTTTAAAAATGGATGTGTGAATTTGTTGAGATATGTATCCTGTTTTTATCATCCTTCTCCGCAACTATAATAGCGCAGCATGACCCTGAATGATATGTGGTTTTACGCACTACTTTAAGGCATTCTCTGTCTTGCTCAAAGGCACTTAAGCAGGGCAAGAGGGGCTTGTAAGCAGGTTTATCCAGTTGAGGGATGGTCTCCCAAGCCCAAGCTGCTCAGCTCAATTCAGCTCCATTGATCTCTCTGTCTGCCAGCTCCCTGCAGGCTAACATTTATCATTTAATTGGGCTTAAAGCCTCCTCTTGGCGGGAGCGCATCCTGGCGACTACTCAATGTGGCCGAAGTGACTTCCTGAAATATAGCTCGGTTCGAAACAAAGGACAGTGTCCTTCATCAACTCTTGCCCCATGTGCCCGGACTGCAGTGTCAAAGAAAAAAAAAATCTTAGATTTTATCCTGCGACCATAAGCAACACAAAATTGTGACAGCAAAGCACGAGTCGCTACAAAGCCTTTTAAATCCTTAGATACTCTCGATAGGCTTTCTTTGCAGATTTTGAACTGATCTCCTTTGTCTCCCAAAATGGATGCTTGAATGAACTTAAACCATCGTCTGCAGTAGATGCATGTTCAGTGTATGTGAAGCTGTTCAGGATTCACCACCTCTGTCCTTGCTCCTTTTGTGAATACCAATCGCATGAAATTAATTTTCCCTCACAAAATAGACTTATTGTCGCTGTTATTAGCCTGCTAGTGGAACAGTCAGTGTGTCATGTTATTCATAACAAGCAGGCGAGTGTGTAGTGTGTGTGTGGCTCGTCGCAGCGGGATGGCAACTGCATATAAATGCACCTAACATTGCAGCCACGCTCATACTTTAATTGTGCAAACATAAACGCAGGAGAAGCGTGGTTACTGCTAATCTACAAAAGGACATGGCTATCATTCCTAATGTTGTTTGCTACTGGTACAAAGCAAGCCACATGAGATTTCATATCTCATACCCCTCACATTTGTCATGGCCACACTGTGTTACTTCTTAGCAGCTGTTTAAAAAAGATTATTTACATCAGTGAAGGCTGTCTCTGTAGCGGTATTGACCCTGACGAATGCATAAATACGCTGTCAGTGTTCATCTTCCTCAGAAATCATCAGCAGTTTTGTAGCGTCTGAGAATGTCAGCGGCTAGTGGCGGGATTCACTTGTTGAATGGCTTCATCAGTGATTGATTTGTGGGTGGTGTGGACCACGCAGGCCCTTCTGCAGTTGGCAGACTCACTACTCTGTCGCCATAGAGACTGCTCACACTTTTAGGGCGCATCAAAGATGACAAGAAAAACAAATACAAATTAAATGGCAGCGAATCAGCCTTGTGCCAATTGAGCCCTTGAGACAGCAACTCGGCCTGAAATGTCGGGAAATGTTTTGAGCAGCCGGCGCTTTTTTCACTTGAGCTGTCAGTTACCCATCATCTTTGTGAATTCTGCACGTCGCCAGAGAGTTGTACTTACAGGACACCAACATTTACTGGTGGACTCTGAGCTGTCTGCAGCATTTACTGCACCTGAAAAACTTTAAATTGACTCCTTGTTCTTTTTTTTTCTTCATGCCACTAAGTGATGTAATTGCTCTTGTGTTGTGCTTTTTACACCTCTGCTTAGTTATCCTTAAAGGGTATCTCAACACTAATTATAATGTACTTTCCTAAGTTACTTAAACTTTGAACAGCATTAAAAGAACGTTGAGTGATAACAGGGTAATGGCACGAGTGTGGGTGTGAGAGCCTAAATTTAAATGCGTGTACTGAATTAGTTAAGTGCCGTGCTCAAGCGAAAATGGAATAATTACTCTTAAAGTATACTCTTAATAACGGCCTTTAAACACCTCTGTCCGTTGTAATTTTTTGTTATGTTTTGATAAAGATATCTTGTGTTCACGGCATGAGAACGAATGAATTACCATAAAACATCTTTAAACCCCTCTGGACCTCTCTTTAAAACCTGTGGGGGTAACTGGAGTGAATATGCCTTAGACGGTCGTACCACTACTCTGGTTACATAAATTATAATGCTCTAAATGTCATAAAAAAGATATGAGCAGCCTTTGCTTTATGGCAACATAAAATCTAATGATTGTGTCTGAGGCTAAAACAGCGATTCAAAGGGCCTTTGGTTTTTAAAGCCATCACACGAGGCTAATTCTGTGCGAACCACTCATCACCACAACCAGATCTGACAAAACTAACAGCATTACGGTCTCAGAATACATGTGTAGTGTACGTGGGCGACGGTTTGATTTCGTCTGGAGAGTGTGCATGTTGATATTAACTACATTTTCCTCTTAGAATAATTGGCCTTTATGTTTAAGTCCATGAAGCAATTTGCATCAACTGACACGGAGATGTACGTTGTGTTTTGCATGCTGTAGTTCTGGAGAGTTCTGAAGAGAACGTCCACATTCAAACCTCTTTGATGGTTTGGAAGACACAGATACAAATGGAAATAGGATGAATTAAAAAGGAAATGGATTGGAGTACCACGGTCAGTGCGGGTCACTTTTTTTTAGTCCTCTTCAGATAGCAGGACTACAGCAGCGCTGATTGGAACAAGCACTCGGTGACTTTCCATTTTCTTTGCTGCTTTGACCCTATCACTGCTTATTTTCTCTCCTTTGTAAATTCACCACTATATCTGTGTGATATTTTCACCGAGCGTATTTTTTGAGGGTCCGAATGGGGAAGAAGAAAAAAAGACCTCAATAATATAAAACAGAAAGTAACGTTGTGTAGTTTCCTCTCACACTGACTAGTGATCGGGTTCAAAGTAGCTATACAGTAGAGCCTTTGCTGGTTAGTTTGGGAGCAATAATAGTTGATATTAAGGGACTGATCAGATGATTTGATTTGGGTGCTGGATCACTTCCAGGTTGAGTAGAACTAAAAGTTTGACGTGATAAAGCTTCGTGAAAGCAGAATTAGTTCTTCTACTAAAGTTCATGTCTGCTGTGTTTAAATATTAGCCCACTACACTGAAGTAGCCCCGCAACTAAGAACTATTTCTATTATTGATTAGTCTGCCAGCTATTTTCTCAGTTCATGAGGGAAATCAGTTGATCCAATGGGCATTCAAAAAATTCAGAGAACAAATTCAGAGAACAAAAGTCAGCACCTAGCCGTGCAGAGAGCACAACTTCTTGATTGCCCCTTGTATATCATAATATTCAGAGCCAAAGGTGATGATATCCAAAAGCCAAACCACATTAGCAAACATCCCAAATGTAAACTAAAAAGGAGCATGGGAACTGTATGATAATTGTGATTTATGTAAAGAGACAGACATAGTGTTCTGACACGGCACCAACCTTGAGTCAATTAGCATTTGAAGTCATTGTTGCAGTGCCTCGGCAAAGCCGTTTCCCAGGAACGGCTTTGATTTCTCCGCCTCAGTTGCGCGGTAGAGTCACTTACATGAATTGTAATTGCCCTAATAAGTTGCCTGTGCACCGAAGAAGAGTGAGCTGATAAAGCTGCCGTTGAGTCCCGAGTGTCGCATAGAGACCATCTCTCTCCATTCATCACAAGGCCCTGGTTGTTTTTGCTCCCAGGAAACACAGCCAGACGAACAGAGCTTCATTCTGAGCACTTGTACTCGGTCAACAAAAAAAGTATGCCTTACTAATTGTGTCAAATTTACCAGAAAATCCTCCCGGTGGAGCAAGAGGGAAATGTTATGATTAGACTGCCATATCACCAGCGCCTGCCTGCACGGGTCTGTCTCCTCAGCTCTCGCCTGAAAAAACACTTCACACCAGCCAGTTAAAACCTCAGCCCACCCATCTACACACACACACACACACACACACACAGCTGCTCTCACACATGCACACATGCTGCCGCACACGCCGATCCCCGCACGGTCTCAGAGAATCTTCGAACATTTCCACTTTCTTAGGGATTGCTGGCGTGAAGCAAAAAACATAAATCAATAACACATCTCGGCTGGTGTGGGGGAGAAGGGTGTTGCCGACTGAGACTGTTTTTAACCACAGAGCAAAGACAGCATCGGTCTCATCACCTTCCTCTGATGAGAGGCTGCAGTGTTTGTCCTCCGCTGTGCGAACGTTTTCATCAGTCAGGCAAAAGATCAGCCTTTGCTCAGGGAGCTCTTGTTATACTCCCTTTAAGTGTGCATGCGTACATGGTCGTGTTTGTTTATTTGTCAGCAAGAAAATGTTGGCAGGGTTTGAATATTAAACTTGAGAAGCATCGGAAACATATCCTTCTTTACAAACTTCAGAGAAAGTGAAGCGCTGTTTGCTTCCATTTCCTTAAAAAGGTCACTGACTGAAATTGATAGAATTGAACTTTAAAAAATAAGAAGTATATATATATACATTATGTTAGTGCCACTCAACCATGTTTTGTGGTTGTAAGGTCGACATAGTAACTCTCAAGGTTTGCCATCAGTTTGTGAGGGCCATTAGATGTGGTTTAAAGCCTTGGACTTTAAGGTGAGTTCGCATTATTGAACAGAAATAATGTGTTCGTTGGATCGCTAGGTTAGCTTTCTGCCTTGTGGTTTTACAGACATTGCAGGAGGGGGTGTTGTTCTTTAAATGTCCAACGGACGACACATCAAACCAAGTAAGATTGAGGTAATTTTTTGGGAAGAATTCCCAAAAAAATCGTATTAATTTTGCAGATAATATTATTCTAATTTCAATGTCAACATGTTCTACTGTATCGCCATAGCACTTAGAGGATAATAACATTTTAAAATGATAAAATAGATTAAGTGTAAATACAGTAATGAAATACAAAATGAGAATCTTATGAAAAGAATAATCTAGATCATGTTTTTTTGGGGGTAATTGCATAATAATTCTTAAAATGGGGATTTACAGTCATAGCCCGCAGTACTGTGCTTTGTAAGACGTTCTCCGGGGTCACACATGACGCTGATAAGACACACCACAGGTATTAATGACTTTTGAAGAAAGATGTTTGTAACATGGCGTGGATACTAAAACACTGAGGATTGAAGAGATTTCTGCAGCAACCGTCTTCCTCCGGGATGGTATGCTACAAATCAGGCAGGATTGTGGGGGCATTAGTGAGGTATCAGTAGCCAAACGCACTCCAGCGATGCCTCCTCCTCCTCCTCCTCCTCCTCTTCTTCCCCTTCTCTCTTTATTTCACTGCTTGCTAGCCGGTGGCAGTGCATCTCGTCTTTGCTCTCGCTCCTCTGTGATTCTCTTATTCGCTCTGTCATTTTTTTCTTTCTTTCTCGGATTAGCTATAAAATCTACCAGTGGAATCCCAAACTCACCACATGGGCTTACAGTTGGAAAACAAGCATTAGAGGGATAGGGGCGGGGGAGGTTGGGAGGCCATGAGAGTCTGATAAATAGATGGAGAGTAGCTCGGTGGCACGATAAATCCACTGTTCACACTCACACACACACCGAGAGGTCAGAGACACCTGTAGGAAACACAAAGAACAAAGAATCACTCTCGTTCCACTCTTTAATGCACAAACCCATCTTTTCTGTTGTCTTTACATCTCTTCTCTCCTCACCCTTACATTTCCTCTCTCTCTCTCTGCTACTCTCACTGCTTCCCTCCTTCCTTGTTCTTTGTCATAGTAGCCTGCAGATGCTATTCATTTTGCAGGCAGAGTGTAGGTGGAAGCTTTCCCCCCAGAGCGCTGCTTCTGCAAAATTGCTGCCAACGCTTGTACGTACACATGCACTATGGCTCAGTCTGATTTAAGCCAGCAGCCCTTTGTTTCCCCTCTTTCTTTCTTTTTTTTTTTTTTTTTTTTTATCAGCCAAGGATTTTTGTCGACTTCTTAAATATCTGTTGCACTGATGACATCCCAGGTAGCGACACGGTACGATAAAGAAAAAGAAAACAACGGGGATTTCTTTCCTGGGGAAAAAAAAAAAAAAGCAATGTATTGATTTTGAAATTGAGGTGTCAGTCTGTTGAGAAAAGGCGTGGCTGAATAGCTGTTTTGCCTTCGATGCCAGATGATTTTGTTTGTATGACACCATTATAAATTACTTGGTAGACAGAACAATACAACACACACCGCAGCACCCAAATCAGCCGAATGAATGAGTCCTCTGGAAAAGAAAACACATAATGAAGGCTTTGTCAGTGATACAGCAGAAATATTCAAGTCTGTACAATGTAATTACATCTTATAACAGTCTGTCTGCAAATAAATGACTAGCTCTCAGTGGTGATACAACGTCAGGAAAATATAGAGAAGTAGTGAACAGGGTGATCTAACACTGAATGACCTTCAGATTAAGTCCATCCGCTGCCTTTACTCAGAATAGACTACGTTTAGTTGTTCAGATTTTTCTTTACGTCGATTTTTACAGAGATAAATTGTTTTTCATTTTATTACAGTTTGTGATTGTGCATTTCTTTTCATAACATTTGAGATTTAAGAAAAAGGTCGTTCCATTCCGATACTTTTTAGGGATGACTTTTGCTGCAATACATTCAGTAATTCTCTCTGTAAAATCTGCTATTCTCGCACTGGATTCAAATTGCCTATCTGGAGGAAGTCATAAGAAAACAGTGCATGTAATAAAAATAGATATGAGCCCCACAGTACACTGTGCTAATAGAAACAGAATGTCCTAGTTTCGCTGCTTCACGTTATATATGGAAGAAATAGTATATTAATTAGGAATGACTTCTTGATTAAGAAATAAACAACTTGGCTTTCATTGGCTGCACTGTGAACAGACACTTAAGTTGCTGTTCTGTTGTATTTCTGACCAACTTGTTGCTTGCTGTTACCGTGGCAACCACAAGTGTTGTCCAAAAAAAAAAAAATTTAAAAATGGGACTGACATGCGAGGGGTTACAACCTCAAATTCTTTGACCTAAATTAAATTCTCAGCCCAAGGTGCGTTATCAGTTCACGGAAATGTGCTAATAACAAAGTGAGCCATGTTCATGACTGCTGGGAAGTTTTCCGATGAAGGCCACAGGATGCATCTGAAAGCTCAGGAACACTTTATTACTTAACCGATCCGAAATTGAAAACATGCAGCATTTGATAATACGCTGACGACTGCTGATATGAGAAGGTATATGTTTATGTACTTATTCAGATATGAGTTTGGACTTTCAGGTGGGGTTGTGCAGGGTTTATCAGCTATGTAGTGTGAACTGTTAGGGTCCTCCTAGTGTTGTCACTTGTCAGTTTTTTCTCCTGTGATGTGAAAAACAAAGAAAAAAAATCTTGTCACACACCAGACTTAAACGATGGCAATATTCCATATTTTCTTACTGACAAGAAATCCCACAAAAAAAAAAAAAAACATGATTCTGTCAATACTTTCTGACTTCCCCATCCCTCAGAGACACCCCGCCCGTCTCTGGCACTCAGCCTCAAGCCTGTTTGTTCCTGCTGACTTGAATTCATAAAAATGGGTCAGAAATATACTATTTCAATGCATATAGGCACAACAATAGTGGTAGATGTTAAAGAGGAGTAAGCTGAAGTGTATTAGTCTTTTTAAAAAAAAATGAAAATATACACAGACTATCCGTTAAAAAAATATTTCTTGATTTCAGTTATTCTTTCCTTCTGTGCACAAATGGGCTCGACTGGGCTCTCTGTGTCTCACACTGTATTTAATTCAGGCAAATGAAAAAAAAAAGACTTGTTAATGTAATTTCGTATACCCCAACTGAAAATGAAATTTGGAATGGAATTAGTTTAGATATGAATTTACACGATAGTAATGAGGGCAGTAATATTCTTAGTCTTATTGCAGATATAAAATGCCTTCAAAGATTCAAAGCAATTCAGTTTTCTACGCACAATCTATGAGTATGACTGTAAGATATGTTTTTACCTGAAAGAGGTGTAAGTAATATTAGAATGACAGTGAACGCAACTCATTAGCATTTTGTTTTAAAGCGATACTTTACTGACACCCTGTTGCTATAACTACTAATATTTATTCATTAGCATTAATCACATGAATCACAAACATACACTGAGAACAAAACAGTTGTTTAATAGCGGCTTTTACAAGGCCATTAAAGAGCCGACCAGGCGTACAGCAAACAGCCAATTGATGTAGGTTATAAGCTAAAATGTAACACAGTACACATCGTAAGTATATTTGACCAAAGCTTGACATTTACTCTTTCGGAAAAGGAGGTCATATTGTCAGCTCTATATGAAAATATTCTGCAAGACTTGCGCTTGACTTTATAAACAATGTCTGTGTCAAAGTGTCCATCAGCTTTCTCCGTCCTTTTGTCTGCGAACGGCGGATATTTTTGCAGCTGCAGCACCTGTGAGAATGTTTTTTTCTTTTTTTTAAAAGAAGACCTATTGTGCTCTCGTTCCCCGGCACCACAAAACAATCGGAGGACAAAAACTGAGAGAGTAAGATATGTAACCTCGAAATGCCACCGCAAAAGGACGCCCACCTGGAGGCAGAGAATGCAGAGGGCAATTTTCACTTTCACCATTCTCCAAAGGGTTGATTGGTCTTACCTGGGCTGCATTCGAATGACTTAATGGATGAGAAGAAGGACACCTGGAGCAGCAGGCGGTCTGATCGATACCCAGCAGGCTTTGGCAATACAAGGGGTCAGAGTGTTGTGCGGTTGATTGGTGGGAAGCTCAAAATAACTCGCGGCCAGTGAGGACATCTTTGAACCCCGTCATTGACACAACAGTTGGGGGAGATTGGAGCAACATCAATAAACGGCAGAAAGAATGGCGCTATATTAGATTTTTAGCTCCTTAGTCTTTTGAGTTTTATCCATTTTACTTTTGGTATATAGCGCTTGTTTAAATTGCTGTGAAATTGTTGTGTGTTTTGGTGCCTCCTGCAGAGAGGAAAATGCATACCTCTATTACATCTTTTTGTAAAGTTGTAGTGATGTTCAGCGTGGATGCTGATGCACTTCTCAAGATGACAGGGTCCCAGGTTCATTTTAGGAACTTGTGGCATGAAAAGAGGACACCGCTGTCAATAGTGTTTACCTGATTGTGAGCTGCTGGCACACAGCTTCTTGGGTTTTCTGTACGCAGTCTCCAATGGCATCAAGTATTTATTTGCTATTGTTAAAGTCAAACAGGTTGAGAGAAAACTCGAACAAAAGAGAACAACTTTTTTGCCAAAAATACTGTCATGGCAGGCTTTGAACTGACGTGAACTGATACTTAAAGCAGCTCTCATCAATATTTTCATATTAATTGATCCAATTAGTATGTAGTAGTAGTATCTCCCCCACCCGGCAGTGTCTCTCAGCTTTAATGAGCTTTTACTGTCTTTTGGCAGTTTTGGTGTTGTGTAGAAATACTTATTTTTTTTCTTTGCGTTTTCATTAAAATAGTCTTGAACTCCCCGGATGTAGTGTTGGTATGAACCTGCCTTCGATAGACTATTTCAATCAGCATTGTCATCATGAAATTTACGACATATAAAACACGTTTTGGTGCACTGCAGCCCCCCACACACAAGAGGACGTTTTTATCCCGAACCACTGACACATAAAATTGCTGAACAGCCCTTCCATGATGAGAACATCCCACCCAGGTGTTTATGAACCTGTCATCAGACAGCCGTCCTTAACAACCAACGCTCTCCATCCATCCTTAACACCTTAAATAAATCCCCTGTCCATCTCAGATGACAAGATAAATACCATCCAGCGTCCCCCCTGACAGAGAAACCTGTCCACCCCAGGGGAGCAAGCATACACATCCCTGAAGGGGAGATAAGGATAAGTGATGGTGTGTGAACAGAAGCTCTGAGAGATAGAGTGAAGCTTCTCGGCATAAGCTTCAGACTTTATGAGGGAATTTTTGTCCCCAGTTGAAGGGCACTTATCATTACAAGTGTTTACGATAGCCACTGATAACGCGATGCTTAGCTGAGTTTGCTGGAGGATTATTTAACATTTATCCGTACGTAATTATTTTTTAAATTTATCAGAACAAACACAGGCTCTCGCTGCTGGTACTGGGCCAAAACAGAGGGGGGGGGGGGGTTAAAGAAAATCCACCCTGGAACATAGATCGGAGTTTTATAGCAGAAATATTTTCAGCAGCATTCGGAGGGGTGTCAGTACGTCGAAATGACAGTGACATCAAGACAATGGAGAAATGCAGTTGTCTTTAGCCTCAGTGGACAAAAAAATGCAACTCTTTCAATCTCCAGCACTTCTATTATCTCTGACTCCTGCTCTGTTTGGCCGTATGCAAAAACTTCAGTCATATCATTTCATATTACTGAAAGGCATTCTTGGTAATGAGGAAATTCAAGCAGAAGTAATCACAGCACCACCTCTGGGGTTAGTCGATTATTCCAAATTAATGATTTATTACACATAAGAGTGGGTTTTTACTTCTTGGCATAGTACCGAGCCAAGAAGTACCTTAGTGGCAGATTTACAAGGACATTGATCACTTCTTGTTCACTCTCTCTACAGTGCTTTTGTGTAGATTTTTCTGTCTCCCAAGCTTGTTTTAAAAATCCATCTCCCTTTACACCACTGCCAGTAAAAGCACCACGTAAATATATTTTGTCAAGGATCCATCTTTGTGCCTCAGCAGCTGAAAGAATGTCAAACATGATTGGGAAAACAGAATCCGATTCCTCTTTGCTCCAAGACACCGAGGTAGTCATTTGAGCTTGCAGATGTGAGATCGATGCTGCTTTTCTTTATGATTATTAAGCGTCATACCGGGCAGTTAAAAATCCTCCTGGTGAGAAAAAACGGGGGTTTGGATTGCCGCACAACACCTGTTCGAAATCTCCCCGAATTGTAATCAAGTGCGGTTAAGTGTGCCAAATATGGGAGGAGCAGCGGCGACACACTAACAGCAGATGTGAGAGGGATGTTGGGATGACTCATGCGGGGGTGCTCCGTGTTGGCGTCGGGGAAGATTGGGTGAAGGGCTGGTCAGCTGTAAACGTTGGCGTACTCGTGGCGTGGTTTTCATTAGCTGCTCAAGCAGATGTGACGGTCACCAGCAGCGGTCGTCACAGAAGACGAAGGAATCGGAGAGTCGGGGCAAGACTTGCAGTTAGATGTGAAGCCAGCGTGACGGACCTGTATGGTCCCTCTGCACAAACACCGGCCTCATTAGTTATGTGGGAAAATTGACCTCTATATATGAGCATGCACGGATCATTCAACACAATCTCTTAAAGGCTCTGTTAAACCAAATTACAGTTCCAACATATTTTCTCATTTACCTTTAGTGCTATGCAGCCACACAGATAGTTTGAACTTAATTTGCCTGTGAATTAAGAAATAACCGTAAAGATGCAGAGCAGCTGCCAAATTACAGCAACACATACAAACTCAGTGCCTCTAGCAAGCTGATTGGTCCTTCCAACTCCTGACTAAACCCATACAAAAACCACCTAATCCTACATTTCTCTCCATGAAATGTCATGCTCATGCTGCAGAAAGGAAGAGTGCACCATACATATCAAAGCACTGAGTGTAAAGCACGTAGCAATCAGTCTTTAATCAGTTAGTAGTTGAAGTCATTCAGGAATTGTCAATTATCACTTCTTAAAGTTGAAGATTTGCTTAGGATTACACTTTAATGCCTGAAATGTGACATTTTATTTATTGATTCATTACAATAACAAGATGATCGGCTTAAAGAGTCAACAATTTTTGAGGTTTTCATGGAATTTTCTGTTGGAAAAGATATCTGCTATTCTTCAGGTTGAGTTTGACCTTGGTGTGGGGGCACGTCGGCCCAGCGTGGCTGCTCAGGCTGCATGAAGTTGGACATCGAGGCATCAGTTTGGTAGGCAGGCGGAGGCACGGTGCCAGGACGGAGCTCCTTTTATATTCACAGCTCATGAGGGAGAAAGAGGCTGATGTTGAGAGGATGATGGGGAGGGGAGGAGAGAGGAAGAAATTGGAAGAGAAATGAGTAAAAAAAGGGAGGAAGATGATTGGCAAGGAAGTGAAGACGGAGCTCTGCAGGAGTCTGGTTTGACAGCATCACTGCCTGTGGTGGAAAAGGGGGCAGAACGGGATGTAAGGAGGGAGAGGGATGGTGTTCACTGACCTGTCTCTAATATTATCTTTGCCAAGCCTCGAGTCCACAACCTTTCTCCTGCTTCCTCTCTAGTTTGTCTTGAATCGGTTGTCAGCTACTTCCTCCTGTTTACTTTCTCTCTTTAATTTTCCTGAGTTTTATTTGTGCACCATTCCTGGGTTTGTTGTATTTTCATTCTCCCAGTGTGTCCTAATTCACTTTTTACTGCCTCCCTATTTCTTTCTCCCACCTGTCATTACCTCCATCTCCGGCTCCAGGCCCATATTATTACTGCGGAACAATGCTCCTCCACACTGCAGGGGCGAGTTGTCCTTTACATCCACACGGGCCATGGAGGTACAACGATGCCTGTTTCCTTTAACCTTCAAATACCGATTAGCGTCACAGCTGAGTTATCACTGTGAGAAATAAGCAACCTAAGTGTCTTTAAGATGACATCATGTACAGCTTTTAAAAATCCAAACATGCCAGATGAAAATGGCTTGGACTAAAAACTAGGGAGTGGGTCCAATCATGTTCTGCTCTGCCTCTCTGTGTTGGATCCCCTCCCATGTTCCCAGCCTTACATTTACAGATCTGATCTGATCAGATCTGGGCTATTTTACATTCTGCAAAATAGAGGACGGGAAGTGAAAGAGGGGCTCATTAGCCACGGTTCAGTGACATCGCTGACATTTTGAAAATGTATTTTTCCTCACTTGGCTCTTGTCATGATGTCAAGATAAAAGTATATATTTAATGTCAAATGGAAATTGGCATGTTAGCACTTTTTGCATTAATTTTTTTTATCCAGTCAGGGCTATTAGATCACAGCAAACTGAAGGGAAGATTTTGTTTTTCAGTGTGAGCCAGCACTTTCTTCAGAGTCACAGAAGGTCCAATGTTGAAACGTCCTAAATCAGAACTTGGCTGTGACCTGATGGAAGAAATACAACACAGTAAAATATAGTTGTGAATGTTCTAAAGCTGCCAGGTGTTGCTGTAATTTGAGCCACGAAGCTGGAAGTGAAAGCAAGCAGTAGCAGTGTGCGATGGGATGTTTTACAGAGGGGACCGATTCAGGGGGCATGTGCCAAATAAACAGAGACAGAAGGCAGCAAAGAGCAAAATGAGGTGAGACAGCAGCACTGATCGAGGATGTTTTGCATGTGTGTGTATGTCATCGCCTGCAGTGCTCTCATTAGGGACATCTCTCTTCCCAAACACCAACCCCGGATTTTACACACTCCCTGACACACTACCCAGACCTGATAGATGCTGGTTGGCTAAGTCTACCACATTAGCTATCAATGCCTCAGATCTCCCCCTCATGCCTCTTTATTTCAAGTTATAGAGCGAGGAAACTAATTAATGGACTCTGTGTCTCCTGTTCAAAGGCCAGTAGATTCACAGCTTATTACTATTCAAGCTGGCCCGTACTCTGAAACACAACTTCCATTATGACTTTATGCTTCCACAATAATCAAAATATGCTGCAATTATGAGTCTGTGGTTTTAAAATACCTATAAGCCTACCCAGCAGTAGCAGTTGCAGCATCTCAGTATTCATGCAGTGGCACAAACAAAAGTCTTCTCTGCATGCTGATGCGCAGGCCTGTGAGCTTACCCACCTCACAGCGTAGCTGTTTTCAAGACACGCATGCACACGGACTCCGGTGGAGGGAAGATGGAGAACGTTGCAGTGGTGGATTCGAAATGGGGTCAGACCTGAGGACGGCTTCTTAAAGAGACGCGGCAAGCTCGTACATGTCGATAAATCCATCAAACTTAAATGCCAGGTCTATGCTAAGGAAATGTCATTGCTTGTTTGTAATGAGGAGTGGAGTGAGGCTGCAGCATGTGCTGCCTGCTTAGAAAAGCACAGAGCATGCAGGGGCAGGAGATGGTGAGGGGCTAAAAGATGGTAGTTCAGGAGGGGAAAGCAGATGTGAGCGCTGCGTGGGCAGGTGAGACATGAAAGGAAGAAAAGAAGAAAATCTTCAAAATCAACATACGCACTGTGATACTTATAAAAAAAACAACTCTGTTGCTACGCCTGTTACGCTTTCCACATATGTAGCTCACAATAATGGGTGTTAATTTGCTTAGAATACATGTTTGAAACAATAGTTTGAGTTTGAGTCAACTTTTCTCATGAAATTCAAGTTCAATGAATTGAATCAATGATTTTTTTTTCTACAAGTTATCAAGGTGCCATAACATACCCCATTTAATAATGCCGTAATAATAATAATTAATAAGATGTCAGTCTGCTGGATTAAGCCAGTTATGCAAACATCAGTGCATTGTGTTACCGCAGCAACACACTATTTAAGGTAGTTGAACTCTTTCAGGTTCACAATGACCCCATTTACAGGGAATAAGTGGCCACTGACTCTCTGTACACTTTACTGAAGCACTTCACGTTGTTTTTCCTTTTTATTTGTCGCCATCTGAAACATTGTGGGCTGCAAACTGCTGCATCCTTTCTGCGCAGATTGCCCAGTTGGATGTTGTTCACATATAGAGTTATCCACCTCACACCTCCCCGTGCGACTAACGCCTTCTTGTCCTCAGCAGTTTTATCGAGTGTCACGCTGCCCAAGTCCCTGAGCAACACAACAGCTAACTGCAATATCATTAGCCGGTCTTAGCTCTGTTGTCTATAAACAAAAATGGATCAAACCACCCACTCACACAAACACCTTTTTTCTCCCCCTCCAATAGTACTTCAGTCAGCGGTGAGCAATTTCACTCAGCATCTCCTGTTCTTAGGTGACAGAGAGGCAATAGGGAGAGAAGTGTTTGTGTGTCTTTGTGTGTGCAACCTTCAGTGTAAGTCATTGCACGGAATAAGTGTGTGCACCTCCCTCCACCTGCATCAGTGGCCTCTTTCATATGATGCAAACTGACATCTAGCAGGTAGCGACATTAATATTCAAAGTGTGGGAGTGTGCGTAGGTGAGTGCAACTGTGGCTTCTGAGTGTGTGTGTGTGGCTATTACCAGGAATGAATCCTTCATCAAGACACTCGACGTCCTGCTCCACCACTATCTTTGATGTCTATGCAGCGTGTCACAGCGGCCACAACCTTCACTAAGAATGTAGATCCGTGTTTACAGCAAATGCCAGGCCACATTAGCACTTTATATGCGTGTGTGTGTGTGTGTGTGTGTGTGTGTGTGTGTGTGTGTGTGTGTGTGTGTGTGTGTGTGTGTGTGTGTGTGTGTGTGTGTGTGTGTGTGCTTCCATGTAAGCAATAGAAGGATACCGCAACTTTCTGTATGTACAGTATATTAAAAACATTTTTTTTTTTAAGCTTCAGGAATTGAGGCCATTTAGATTGGTGAAAATGATACAGTAGAATTTGAGGCCTTGAAGCTGCTGTGAAAATATAAAACATTCATGTGTGAGCAGATAGCCTGCAGAGTTGGTGAATAGAGTTTACATGAATCACCGATGACTTCAGGGATCTCACACAAAAAGAAAAAGACTGTTGAAACATGTTGGCATCACAGAGTTTTACATGAACTTCAGCTGGATGAGAATTTAGATGAGCGCTGTTGTGAAGGAGCTCGTTTTAGAGACAGATTCAGAAATAATGACTCAAATCATAAATGTGAAGACAACATTTTTGATCTTCAGGGGAAAGATTTCACATTTTTGGAAACATCTTGCCAAAAATCTCTGGTAAAACAACGTTTTTTTACATGATGTAATTACTGTTTATATATATATATATATTTTAAACTACAATACACTCTGAAGAAACACGATAACTTGCATTAAAAAAAAATAAGTTTTCCCCCAAATGTTGAGTAATTTCTTGAAGGTCTGGCATAATGGATTAGCTACAGAGTCTGAGCATACTGAGGTTTTTTTTTTTTTTTTTTTTTCTGTTGCTAGGTAAAGCCAAGAAATAAACCCGTTAAGATTGTGAGAAGAAAAAAGCCTGTTAGAAATCAATTTTTGATGTGGAAAAAAAAAATAGAGGCTGATGAGGTCAGGCCAGCCAAACGCTCTCCATCAGGCTTTCCATGACTGCTTTTTCACACTCGCCGATTAGCAGAAAGTGTCAGTGTGCCGACATCCTGCAGTGCATGTGAAGTGCCTGCAGGTCTTGTTAAACATACACATCTCTGCGCAATCAATCTTAAAAATAAAGCCTCTTTGGTGAATTCTTGCTCTGATTGCTTCTCGAGGAGGCGAGAGTGTGTTTGACTTTGTTTTTGAGACAACAAACCGACTTAAAGACGTCTCAAGGGGTTGAGCATCCCTCTGACACCAGGATCTGTGGCCTGTGTAGTGTAAAGTGGGAGCCGGATAGAGGAGCAGCACACTCAAAGGATTAACATTAGAGCTGGTGGCTGCAGCATTGCCCACAGGTCAGATTACCTGAATGTAAAGCTTGCACCCCTTACACTGCACTTTGAAGTGGAGCTTACATCATCTGCTTTATCCTGTCAAGAAGTGGAGTCTGTTGAGAGGAAGCATCTTTTCAGATATTTTTTTGATATTTTTTTTTTTTTTCCATGTTTGACATGTAGGTTTGCTCGAAGTGGCGAGCAATGAAGGATCACAGCAGTGAGTGTGACTCGGCACTGTGTCTTGGCCCGACCTCAACTATCCCTAAGGGTAGGCGGGAGTTATCTGAGGGCAGGTTCGCCTGTGTTACATATGATCTGCTTCTTTTGTTTGTGCCCGGTGTATTCATGTGATAAATCAGTGCAGTAGACATTTTAAAATCACGTGAATGAATATACTTTTGACTGTTTCCACATGATGCTCCTTTAGCAGAAGTCTTTCGTCCTGTTGCCACGCGGTCTTCAAAGTTGAGAATGAAAATCATTTCTTGACCTTGGAAACAGCTGTTGCCGAGCAACACGAGGCCCATTAAGCAGCAGCTCTGGAGCTTTTGATCATATTGTTTGATCTTTCTCGGCAGGTGGGAAGGGTTCTTTCAAAAAATGGTTTCCATTTCAACCTTGTTAGACTACACAATGAGGTCCACTGTGCTGAAAGTTAAACTATCTCAATAGAAATCAAGGGAATGATCGGTTTAACTGGATAGTTTGTCAAATCAGCCACAAAGACACCTAATGTAGGAATAATGCAAATTCCCCAGTTGAACAATTAGGAATTTACTTTCTCTACATTTTAATCATTTTGACAGAATGAGAGATTTGTAATAGAAGCATGTGAGAGCTGCAGAGCAGCAGAGTAAAGCTGAATAAGAAAGCAACAGAAGAGCAGGAGGATCTACTCTTAATAAGGCTGATTTATTATGCACACTACTGTAGAGCACTGAATGTGAATGTGGTAGTGGATGTGTGTGGCCAATAGACCATAACATGTCTAGCTATAGGTCTAATTATATAGTACTGTGTGAGTTCAGCCAAACTTTGCACTTTTCTTACGTGGTTCACACAACAGTGAGCTTTTCTCGCAGTCTTTCATAATAATTTCTATCTTTTCAATCAATTTCACTTCTTGTCCTGCTTTGAAGTGTTATAATTTACTCCCAAGATAACAACGACAGAGACTCTACTGAACTGCAATTTTAACACATTGAAATGTTAATTTGAATATAGCGACAGATCAAGAAAAGAAGCCCATGTTCAACTGATTTTCTGGATTTATATTGAGTAGATAATCAGTCATCATGTTCTCTCGTTGAGACGGCTGTGATATAAAAATATGCCTGCGATGGACCAGACAGAAATTTCTCCTGAATCTCGGCCAACCCCAAAGCCCTGAATTTCCCGTCCCGATCCAGATGACACTGTAATAAGAATTCAGTGCGGTGGCAGCCTGTACTTTGAGCTTATTGGAGAGTAATGTGTGTCAAATTTTTCCACGATTGATGTCGCTTGGAAAACACCTAAGTGTAGCTCACTGAAATAATGGCAGAGGCAATAAAAAAAAAAAAGAGGCATGACATGAGGTCTCGGTGGGATAATTTTAAAGAAGTGTTATTTTTTAAACTGGCAAATTATTTTTGAACATACGCTAGTTAACCTTTTGGGGAATTCACGTCATATCAAAAGACTTAAAAGCAAATATGCTGCTGGTTTATGACAGTCGTGACAGAATGATGTCTTTTGGTACATAGTTTTACCATAATCGCATGAATAACAGTATTTGGCACTTTTCTAATGTTTCAGTTAAAAGCTCGGCATCACAACAGTAGACAGGTGAACTGTAAAGTTGAATTTAAAAGGAAGACAAAAGTTGAACACGTTCCAGTGACGGTGAATTTGAAACAGACTCGCTAATGTGAAGTTTGTCTGAGCTGATCTGAACATTCAAGTGAAGTTTGTTTTATTGTCGTGCTATAAATGAAGCTAGATATCCATGAAATTACCCGATTTACGGCTCCAACTTTCTATTCAGTGACATTTAAGCAGTTTTACTGGTGCATCTGCATCATGTCAGAGAGAAGACTGAATCTTCTACAGTGTGTGTTTAAAAGAGGGAGGAAATTGAACATGATTCTACTTGCACTTATTTCCATGTTACTCTGGTGGAGAAAACCCTTTATGATGATTTAATGAAGCAACGTAAATGCTGCAGAACAGGGGTATTGCTTTGCTGGATTTTGGGCACCATATCACTAATGGCTACCCCACTATCCACCCGTGTTATCAGGCCAGAGAGCTATCAAAGCTCTGAGCTGTCAGAATCATGTTCTCCACATCCAATGCAACATTAATGTCATCCAAAAACCATGTTCCATTACTGCAGACACCAAATATGGATTTACTGCTAGATTTCTTGTGAAAGTACAGTCCGTAGAATATTTAGCATTTGGATTCTGCAGCTGCTTTACTCTTGAATGATGCTGTAACATGAACACTCATTCATTAAATATATTTCCTCACTAATAAGCTCTTCTTTTCTTGTTTCTTCTCTCCGCTTGTCCTGCCTGCTGTCTGCGTGACCAATCGGATCTCTACACGTCTTCCTGTGCGTCTTCTGCCGGCCAATGGTGATGCTGCATTTCTGCTGACATCAATAGGTAAGGAAAACAGTTTTAACTTGAACTGCTGTTGGTTGACATTTTTTTGTATTATTAGAATATTTCCCATCTGTACAGCATATGGGGATGTGACTCTTTGCAGGAACTTCAGATCAAATTTTGATTCATAAGTTTTTGTCAAAACTTGTTGTGTTGTTGTTTCCTATTGACACTTTCAGCCCTTTTTTTTTTTTCAACATATTCAAAAATAAAACATGAAGCAAAAGCAGAAAGAAAAATACTGAAAATTGCAACAGATAATGCAGCTGAGAAAAAAAAAAAAAAAAGAGGTTTACAAGAGCTTATAAAAAAGTCTGACCTCAAAACAAATCAAGATGACAAGCCCAAAAACTCAGGATGATTGCACTGACCTGAATTCCACTTAATATCTCAGTTTAATACATAGCAAAGCCAAATTAGGGCTGCAGGCAGGCTAAATAGCCATTTAATAATTGATAGTTTGTTGGCTGCATTGATAAGCTGCCCGCTTAACATGTTTAGAACACAAATCGGGAAAATCTGATGAACACAAGCACTTCATTCTGCTCTTACAAACTGCTAACTCCTACGAGGAGATGCAGGGACGCAGCGTTTTGGTTGGGCGTCGGCGCTGATGGGAGCTGTAGTTTTTGAAGTGCTGGCAATGTCACTACCCACACAACTGTACACTTCTCGCCTTCAGAAGGTTTGTTCTGTGTCACCCAGGGGGATTCACTCTGGACTGTTGCACCGTATTTACTCCAAGTGAGAGTATTAGCGCGGTGCTGGGTGGATTAAGGAATTGATCCTTCGTAGTTTTTGTTCATAGCATCGTGACAATCAATCCGGTCGTACCGAAAGGAGAGTGGCTTAATGCACTTCTGCTGGAAGTTGTTTTGTTTTTGTGTTTCTGTGTGTCCCGTGTTTTCTTTGTTTGTGCATTTGCAGCATCTGCGTTTTATTTTTTCGCCGATTTGTATGTCATATCCTGCCACAACATCTCAAAATGTCTGAGATCATCCAGCAAACAAGTGCATCGCCTAAAGGCTCACATTTTGTTTGTGCTGTCGGTGTGTGTGTGTGTGTGTGTGTGTGTGTGTGTGTGTGTGTGTGTGTGTGTGTATGTGTGCTTGTGAGAGCCTCCTTCAAGTTTTATCCTTTTAGAGAGGAGTCATGTCCAAGATGAGAAAAGCCCTTTAAAAAGTGTTAAACACTTTGAAATCCGCCGCTTTAGTCTGAGGTTGAGAATTAAGATCATTTTAAGGTTACAGGAGTTTAGTGTTGTTTGTGTAATGGTATTAAGCCTGAGTGTAGGGGTTAATGAACAAATGTAAGTCAGAGGGATGCTCCCAAACAAAATGTCTTTTGTGTGTGCATGTGTGTGTGTGTGTGTGTGTGTCTGTGTGTAGTCGAGCCCTTAATCCTTTAACAGGATTACAAGCCACATTGTCCTTTGTTCACTTGTTCCTTTCCACCCACATACGCTGGTAGCGGAGATGTCAGAGCCCACCTTCAGGATTACAGTGTAATGGGGTCTCAATAGACCGGGTGAGAGAGAAGCCTGCCGGTTAGGTTGACATTTTCCCTTTTTTCCCTTAAGCCATTATGACTTTGTAATGCGACCTGAGGTGTGGATGCGATTTGTTTTTGCTTGTTTGACACGCAGGAAACAAGTGAAATCAGCTGCTTGCAGTTGCAATCTTTTTAAAATTGAATGTCCCAATAAAATTCAGCTTTGTAGCTGATCTCTGAGGCCAGCTTGAACAGTTGAAATTACTGACACAGGTTTGTGCAGCAGGACTGAAGTAAAGTGGTCTAGGCGAGGCTATCAGCGGTGTCTACGTGTTTAGCAACTATATGGCTTCAAGGATCAATGAACTCGAACGTCTGTACTCTACTGCAAAAAAAGCATAGCCATTTCCCAGCTGGGAGGGGTTAAAACTCCACATGGAGAAGCATGGCATCCACGATATTCTCTTCGCTGTCCTTCCCCGACACTCTCAGCCACTCCAGTGGCCTTGCTGCTTTTATTCGAAATCACAGAAACCCAGCGGGTGGTCCTCGCCGAGCCACGCTGACGGCACTGCGAGTTAAATTGTTCCCAAAGATAATGTGAAAGCACACCTGTCCACGTTTGTTTTAGCCCGGCAATAATTGTAGCTGCACCAGACGTTTGTTTAAGAGTGAAGCGAACCCAATAACACCCAGCATACAAAGATAAATGCACTCAGTGAATGTGTGGTTGTGTTATTTAAAGGAACATGCCAGCAGCTTTACATGTTTTAGTCCATTAACTGCAAATTGCCTATAGCTTGCTGTAGGGTCCCTCATTACCCAAAACATTAGAATAAGCAAGTTTTTCGATGGATTTTCTTCTTTGCAAGCAGGAAGTGGTGAAGCCGGTGCACTGAACGATGCTTCAATATTGTTTATCTGCCGCCGCTGATTGCGTATGACTCACTTATTTTGAAAGTCAGAACATCCTTTGTACTCCTGAGGAAAGTTTTTTTTCCGTGGCTTTTGTTTGTATTACATTCAATACCAAAACGGGCAAACACAGAAGAAAGGACTCGAAAAATGCTGAGAGAAGAATTACTCAAACAATTTGTCAGCTTTCTTTTAGATTATTTCCATGTCTGCAAAGTGGGAAAATAATCTTAAAAATGCACAGCATGCTTTCACAACAGACCATGATATGTCTGCACATTGGATTTATATGTTAAAACATGCAAAAGCACAAACGTCGTGGTTTCAGTAAATGCGTGGGTAGAAAGTGTTTTAAAAGGTATTTATATATCTATTTTCATTCAATGTATATTGCTCTGCATTTTTTTTTTGCTTACAGAGTCGATAACTGTTTTTACCCGTGAACACAGTATTGTCAGAGGAATAAGTGTCAAGTGGCCACTTAGCCAGGCGTTAGATGCAGGTGGATGGAGGGGAAAAGGTAGTTGAGAACTGCACTGGTGAGGTAATGACAACCTGATGCTGCATCCAAAGTCAACAACTGGAATAGCGACAGAAAAGCCCAAATTATCCCCAAGGGGAGCGGCTGTGTGCTGTTTGTGTATATATGACTGACACCTGAGCTCGAGGGGTTATGTTTCTGTGAGCATATCGAGTGAGGAGCTAAAAGAGGATGAAGGCCGTCTGATCTCATCCACTAATGCACGGTGGCTTATGGAGGCATGGATTTTTCTCAGTGGATCAAAAGCAGGCAAGGAAGACACCAATGAAGACACAATCCATGTGTAAACACCGAACGCACAACATCTAAACCTAGTTATGTGACTGCTAATTCGTTAAAGTATATGTCAGAATGTGTTTGTAGTGCCTGATTGATGCAATTAGCTTCAAAAATGTTTTCAAATCTGAACAGACATGCAACATATATTACATATTACATATATATTTACTTTCTGGAGCTGTGAAAATATCTGATGTCCATAAATCTGCTCATAAATCAGAAAAAACAAAACTGTTTACCTCCCATCATCCCATTTTTAAGTTGTCTTCAGTGTCAAAGGAATGCAGTGAGAGCTGGTTTTACATCCATGAGTGGATCACAAATAAGATCTGTTAATGTGTTTTAGGCGTGTAGTTTATGTCTGAGAACTACTGATTGGACCGTTACCCTGATTAAACATAGTGGTCAGAGTTGGAGTAGGAGTGCCATCATCCATTTTCCTATCAAGTCATCAAAATGAAAATGAGGACACTCATCAAAGTGATGAAGGTGGTAGATGGCACTCATTCTTACCTCTCTGTACAATTGTAATTGGTTTGTTTGTCTGTTTTTCCTTCCTCTGTTCATCGTGCCTGCTGTGTCCTACTTTTAGCCTACTTCACACCACAGTGGAAACAATCTCCTTGAAAATCTCTGCAGTGTCTGGGAAAAAAACAAAAACAAAAGTAGACTGCATCATCTGTCAATTAGTGTGTATCCACCATATGTGCTACTTAGTTATTCTGTTTGTGAGCTGCAACATGGAAATGTCATATCCTGTTTTCACTAATTGAGTTAGGCGTCACGGGGGCATTGTGGTGAGCCTTTGTGAACAATAATCAATAATTTATTAGATTATTTCATTTCAAGAGACCCCTGTAAGCATGCATTGAATAAGCTCATATGCACATTGAGGCATGAATGCACTTTATCATAATTACTGATGGGTTTCATGGCCTTTGCATGCTGTAACATCAATTCCTATTGGATTTATTCATTGATACAGGGATATATTTGTGTGTGTGTGTGTGTGTGTGTGTGTGTGTGTGTGTGTGTGTGTGTGTGTGTGTGTGTGTGTGTGTGTGTGTGTGTGTGTGTGTGTGTGTGTGTGTGTGTGGTCTTGATCTTATAAAGCACAAGACAGCTCCTTCCGAAACTAGTTTTAATTAGTTTATATATCACTTGTGTGATATGAACTAACCTGAGTCCCTGCATTTATAAAAAGCAGTGCAGTGAGAGCATCTTTACTGTTCCAGATATCACAGAAGAGCGGTCTACTGGCCGTGAACACAGAGTAGTGTAGCACGATAATCCTCGGCCAATTGTCGGTCAAATATCCTATTCCTTTTATGTTTGGAGTCATCAGCTGTCATGTTTCAGGTGTTTCAAAGACATACTGTAATGGTGGAAATGATGTTTTTTTTCCCCCCATTTGCTGGCCCACCTACACATGGAGGTCAGAGGTCAGGAGGCCAGTGAATTAGCTCCACACTCTGATAGAATGAACAAAAGGCAATCGGGGCCACAGACAGAAACCAAACAGCGAGATTGAAGAGTTATTTGGTCCACACAGCGACGGCCGGAGAGGTGTAAAGTAAGAGGTGTGTGTATGTGTGCAAGCAGCGGAAAAAGAGAGGGGGAGGTTGTTGTTCTTAACTGAGACAAACTGGAGCTATTAGAGGGCCTATTGTTGCTCGGCTGGCCCCTGAAAGAACAGCTTGTCCTAGCACTTATTCAGTGAATAGATGTGGCCGGCTCTCCAGGCTATCTTGGCCAATCGCACAGATCAATCTGGCCAAGGAACCTGCAGCAGCTGTATACAAAGGTGTGTGTGTGCTTTGTGTAGAAAATGTTGAATGACTAGTTCTGCCTTTACTCATGTGGCTATAATTACATTTGTTGCAATCCAAATAAGGTTGTTTACTAGTTCGTCCAACAGTTTCCAATTAGCTCTGCATCGCATCCCATCTCTGTTGTTTTCAGAATAAAGGCTTAATCAAGTCAAAAAGGACTCACTGGAAGTTAAAAAAAAAAAAGACATAAATCAAATGAAACCACATCACCCAATCTCCTATTTTTAATGTTTCATTGTAATAATAAAACTATTTGATGAGGGATTTTTCAAAACTTGTCCATAAGATTTAAAAGCAAGTTTTAAGGGATAATTCAGATCTTGTTTTTTTACCCTTTTGTTTTGCTTATAATAGTGTAGTAATGCAGTCTCCAAGGTAATTCTTGGAAAGTAGCAAAATTGCTAGAAAGAAGCTAGAACTAGATGATGGTGTAGTTAAACACAGTTGCAAGTTTAGTACAAACACAAGTGCAGCAGTTATTGTCGACTCACCACTAAAAGCACACCACACATTCGGTTGGTGCAACAGGCTGCAGGTTGTAATAATGCACAACTGTCCTTTAACCAACCCTATTTTCCTCACAGTCCAGTAACAATGCACTAATTCCCTCCCACTGCTTCTCCCCTCTCTCTCTGACACACAGGGACACACACACTTACTTCTGCTCACCCGCACTTGTTGCGCAACTTCAAAGATGGCTGATTTAACTAGTGCTATCTCCCACTCCAATAAACAGCTTCCAAAGCGGCTTTGAAGTCGCATCAATCTTCCTCCTGCATCTGTCAAACTTCTCTAACATCCACTTTCCGACCAAGCAGCCCATCACGGGGAAATCAAAGCCCCCTCAGGCGTTTGACACACTGTAAATAGACTGGTGCGGATAAGCCACGGTGTGAATGAGCCCTGAATGGGATGAGTCTATTTGCTGGCTCATAACTGTGCGGTTTTATATTCCCTGCAGTCCATATAACACGTACCTCCTAATGGTCTTCTCATCATTTCAAATTCAACTCGCAAGGTTTTTTTTTTTTATCACCCCTTCCTTAGTTTTTGTGTGCATAATTAAAAGAAAAATTAGATTTATGGGAACCCCTCACGAACAGTGTTGAAAGCCCGGTCCTGCTCGATCGCTATCTCTTCCTCACACACGCTGACCTTGTTGCCTCTTTTATTTAATGCACAATGACTGAAATTTCCAGAGTGTAATTAGAGCTGTTATAGCCTGGCCTTTGGTCTCAGTCATTTAGAGGTGAGTACACTATCAGTCCTTTTCCCCCCTACGCCCCACAAGTCAGAGTTTTTCCTCTTGACTGCGGCCCAGCAGCTCACTCTTCCCCAGATGTCTTTGAAGTCAGAAGAGAACCGTTTTTCCCACTCATTTTCATTTGGGCCACTTAATTAATCATTTCCCCACATTTTCAGCTGAACACCCACAAATTGCCCTGGTCAGAGCCCGAAGACAAAGGGACTTTGCGTTAATTAAGCATACAGCAATTCATTTCCACGCCATCCCCTTCCTCCCACTTACCCACATGCACTAACAGCAGCTCCGCAGCTGTCACCGCTTTAATTTGTGTGTTCATTTTTCTTTCTTTCCCTATCTGCATTGCCTTTGCCTCGAAGCACTGTACCTTGGTCCTAATCACATTCGAGCAAGGACAGAAAGGATTTGGTTTTGACCTTGCTTCTTCTTGATGAAAAGGTTTTTGTACAAAGGGCACTGAGCTTCAACAACTGTGGCGCCTTTTGACATTTGTTTTCTCCAGCACTGAAATATTTTTGTTTGATTTTATTGGACTCCAGAGTGATGTTTTTATTTCCTTCCTCGACCAAACAAAAAAAATCATCACAAAACTGCTGCAGCAATACTATTAAATGTGTACTTACTGCATTTACTTGTTCCTCCATTAATTATAGATAAGTTGTACTGCACCATATAAAAAATTCTCGTCCATCTACTTCGGACAGCTTGTTCACAGCAGGTTTTGCGCTTGAAAAATTAGCTTAAAAAAACATCTTAAAAATTCATTGAGCAAATACTGTTTCCTCCATTTACTTTCAACATAATATATTAAAACATACGGGCTTTTGATACTGGCTACTATTGATTTTTCTTCTGCCCACTCTGATACCATAAAGACCATACATAACTCCTGAAACCAGCCCGTTAACCAATTTAGATCAATAGATCTTCTCTTTCTCACTGTTGGCAGGGAGATGTGGCCAAGTTGTGTTTTATAACACATTGACGTATCTGCCGGTTGCCTCCGACTGCGGCTGATGGACGATAGTGACCTTTCTCCCCTGATGCCCAGCGATGCCCACACTATATCAGCTGGCCACAATCAATACATTCATAAAAAAAGACCTTGAGCCAAACACGCAAGTTCAGAGAGACACGCTAGTTAGTTCATGTATGTGCGGAGCCACCGGTTTTAGCATGTGAGGACACATTTTCAATGCCATTACCTGTCACACGTAGTTAACCGCTGCTCTAAGAAGCATCTGTTCAGGCAGTGAAAAGTACTTTGTGATCGTAAGTTGTGGAAGATGAGAAAAATGTACACATCAGCCAGCCCTGGAGAAGTGCGCTCATGATTCACTGCTAATCAATTGTCCTGTGTTTTGTGCAATCAATGAAAGCTCTTATCTTATGTTGCCTGGCAACAAACAATATTTATCGAACAGATAAATATTAGTGCATCAGTTTCAGTCTACTGCGCTATATGGCGCTGAGCTGTTTTTCCTGGCCCGCGGAGGAAAACACAGACCGAGTTTGAAACAAAGGTAGATCTTTGCGGTGGCCTCGCCATCACCATGGCAACACATAACCGATTTCAATAGGCGTGAGACTTCATTAGTTCTGGGCAAAATCCTGCTCTGATGGACTGTGTAACTGCGCCACTCTTTTCCTGAAATGAGATGAAACAAGTGAATTTACTCATCTGCTAATTGCAAGGGAGGAACAGGAGGAGAGGTGGGATGAGGCGATGGATGAAGGGAGCAAAAGAAGGGGGAAATTACAGTGGTCCTCACCCCACCCTCCCCCCGTCTCGTACCGCTCCGTCGTGTATCTGTCAGCAAGAAGTGAGGTGTGTGCACCGGTGCAGTGAGGGAGCCTCCAGTAGCCTGACAAGCTTATCTTTATCACCTGTCACTCTGACATTAAGTATCTCTTCTCCCTCTGCTTCCCTCCCTGTGACTAAGAACGCCCTCCATCTCCATCTCATATATGCAGAGTGTCCACACAGTGCTTTGTCATACAGCTTTGTTTACTGCAATCTGTTGTTATCACCCGAGTCTAAGGCCTACGGCCGGAACAAAAAACTGAAGGCCACGCGTGGAATTATATTAAAAAGTCATATACTGAGCAAATAAGAAACTGGAACATAGTCATGAGGATTGTAGGAGGGGTATGGGCGTATGCATGGTGCAGCATATCAAGCAGACGGGGGTCTTCAGCAGAAGTCACTAGATCCCAAAATAAGATATCAATCGGTAGCATGACTCAAAGTGCCGCTGCCCTTACCGTAGATAAAGCTAAATCTCAGCATCCAAACACATGCTGATGTTGAGCAGGTGCAATGTTTACAATGTTCCCTAATGTGTTTGCATGTAAACATCGGTTAATTAGCACCTAATAATGGTGTTTGACAAACTAAGATTTTCCTTGATAATGGTGTGGGGGGGGTTTTTCTCCTGCTGCTCCAACTTCCTCACAGTCCAAACACACAAGCGTCCGGTTAATTTGTGATTTCTAAATTGGCCGCAGGTGTGAATGTGAGTGTGAGCGGCCGTCTGTCTCTTTTTCTTGGCCCCTTCGAAGGACTGGCGGACCGGTCTCTCCACCCTTAGAATGGAAGGAAGCAAGAGCTATTGGCAGAAACCACCGAGGTAGACAGCGTCTAAATAAAACAGCTGAATGCAAACAGTAAACTATTGTTTCAGGTGAGACAGGAGAAAAGCCACAAAGGGCATGTGTCTCTTTCCCCATAAACTCAAAAGAGGTTTCTGTGGCAGCAATTCTTTTCCTACAACAGAATAACTTGTGTGAATGAATTATGTTTTGGGGCACGCGTGGCTTTTAAAGGACTCAATGCAAGACCACGAGCTTCCCCTGTGTCCTATATATACTTGGTAAACTAGATGCATCCAACAATAGGAAAATAGATGTTGTCATCCAGCAGGAGCCCTTGTTTGTTACCGCAGGACTCTGCAGCCTGGCAACAAAAGGGCTCTTCAGCAACATTTTCCTGCCCTCCCTCCTTTTTCTTTTACCCCATACACTATATGCACTTAAAAATCCAATTGTCACCACAAGCTGAGACTCCAGACAAACCTCACAGTGAGGAGTAAGCAAGCCCACACTGAATGCAATAGAGGCTAAATTGAATATTGATTGTTGGTAATCCATGTGCACCAGCCCTGTATGAAGTGGCGGTGAAGAGGCAAACCGCAATGTATCGGCTGATCTCCCTCGGCTAATTCATGAAGCTCCCCTGAGCAGCTCTGTTTTGGAGTCCATCATGACCGTAGCAATCGGATCACGGTCACAGTACCAGGCCAGTCCGTTTCTAAGAAAGTCAATCATCTCCATCAACGTGTCATCTTTATTGCCTACATCAAAGAGAAGATATTCTATAGCTGATGATGGTGGTGGTTAGGAGAATATAGCAGGGGGTAGTTAATGAAGCACATTACAGTAGAGAGATGACATGGATTTTGAGGGCTTGAAATTGGCACCACAGATGCTCATCAAGCAATCAGTGCTATTTGGATGTAATTTTATGGTAATCCTTTCATTTTCCGAGCCATTTTGTTCATTTCATGGGTTGTAGACGCGACTCTGAAGAGACTCTGGGAGAAAATGGCACATGACACACAATAAACTGAGCCTCCAAATTCAGACGAGAGGACTGCATCACGGTTGAAAATTCTACTCCGAGTTGTTTAGCAAACAATAGTGTGCAGCATATGAATGAATGCACAAGTTTCATTTACAACAAACAGCAGTGATAGAAGCACATGGAGAATGAGATCAGGAGAAGAATACAAACAGCAAAAAATGAAATTTTACTTCTGCCTGGACTAGCACTGTGTAGTGTCGTGAGCTAAATGTTGTTTCACATCCACATTTTGCAATCCATTTTACTTTCCATCCTGCTTTGCAGAGTTCTGCTGCCCCATGTTGAATTCGTACTGAAGTTTACCACGTACTTTCAAAGAAAAGTTCTCATTTAAACCGCTGTATATCTTGTCAGACTGAGACTTATGACTCATTTTTGCTAAAACAAGAATTTAGAGACTTGTCTATTAGCCTTAAAGAGCACATTTATATTCATTCAACCTACACGGTGAAGTTGTGTGTTAAAAATCAGCACTTGATGATGTTTGTTGAAGCCCACACTGCTTTCACTGGTGTTAATTCTGAAGAGGCGCCAAGAGCCACCTTAGCTCTACAAATGGACAAACAACACTCCAATCAACACTTGCCCACTATATTTGTTCCTGAAAAATGAAAAGCTAGTAACACCTAAAAGGTTGCTGTGGGCCATCAGTCATCTTGATGAATTGTGTGTCATTTTTAAATAGTGATTGGAACAAAGCTTGTGTGTTAATACTGAGCCACACGTCATCATGAAGCTTCGTGAAACTTAGAAATCGTACCAAACTTTCCATTTGCAGGAATTTTCAGAAGCAAAAGGAAAAGTAGGTTTACAAGAAGTCTTTGTTAAATTAATTGTTAACAAGTGTTACTGCTGTGTTGCGTATTTCTACGAGCTGCTACCTGCTGGTGTCATCTAAATTACTTCCACCACCCGCTGATGTTAACGCAGAGCAGTCAATTGGTTTTAATAAAACAAAGCTCGTGTCCAGAAGGTTAATTTGTTAAGAAAACTTGAGCCAGCTCAGGATGTTTATGATGATGTTGTCACATGAATCATGAAGTTGTAATTCTGGCTCAGTTGTTTCATGAGCCTATAAAATGTGACTCTTTCTCTGCATTATTGGCTCAAATCTGTTCTGGTTGATATAGTCCAGTTGTTGTCAATGAGGCACACTGTAGTACTGGATAACACATAAGAGAAGTAATTCATTTTGAATTGATCCCATATACAGTATTTCTGCTGCCTTAAGTACAGACTAGTTCACTAAGTGAGAATTTATCCGCAGCTGAAAGTAGTCCCCAATCAAACACACTATTTACTCCAAGTCGAGCATCGGTTGGTAAAATCTACCAGTTGTTACAGAAAAATACTTCTTTTTTTTTTTTTTTAATAAAACTGTGACTTATTTTGAGACTGTGCAGCACAGACAAAGTGGGAGTTGGAAGGAGTAAGAGATGAATTAACAAGCTTGTGTATTTTAACGGGAGCTGCAGATATTAGAAAAGCAGAATATCATTTAATTTTCTGTTTGATAATATAATAAGAATAACATTTTTATTACTATGATTAATATCTTTTGCCAGTCATTACATAATGTTTTAATAATGTGACTTATTGGTACTGTCTGCATACAATCCTGCACTGTTCATGGGTAATGCAAAGAATAAGTATGCAAAGGCACACAGGAAGTAGATTAATTTCCTCACCCGTAGGTGCATTTGCTTCAGCTTGTCACATACTGCTACCGGCATAATCTGAGTGATATAGTGTGTTACAGTGGAATTTGTATATGCAGCAGCTTATGCGAGATGTAATCAAAGCTAGAGCTCAGTTTTGATACATGCCAGTCATCGTCCTTCTGTTGGTCTGTGCCACACTGCACCAAAATGTGTGACATAATGCAGTACATGCATGCAAACCTCTCTCCCTGGGGTTTCCGATCTACATTTACACCAGCCCCAGATCGACTGCAGCCGAGGAAGAGTAAATATTTATACGGTAAATACATCTGATTTGACTTTACACAGATGTCGAGTTGTTTGTAGGGATTTCTATGAACATTGTAGACCGCGCTGTGAATCTGTAATGGGCTGTTTTTGTGATGTCGTGAGAAAAGGAGTGCCTCTGTCTGCACTGCTCAGATATACAAGACATTCTGCTGCTGAAATTGCTGCTGCATGTCCTTTTTATACCCATCATCAGCTCTTAAATGGAACAAATATCAGCGTGTTGTTCTCAGGTCTTCATCGAAGAAATCAATCTCATAAATAAACATTGGCATTTGAGCACTTTAATTAAATGAGTAAGTGGCTTGGGCCTGTTTTTCCCTAAGGTTAGCATATCCCAAGACAGCAGAATCATTTACAGCGATGTGACACATTGGGGCATTTTCCCCTCAAGTTTTTTATTTATTTATTTTTTTTAACAATGACAACAAACTGCAGCGTGATTCCAAAAATAGTTGGTTTTGCAAAACCGATGTCCACGGGCAATTTGCAGCTCGCTTTTGGAACAAATTGCTGATCTTAAAAAATGGTTCACATACAAGGACTTTGAAGTACAAAATGGGCTCTTATCAACTTTTTCCAGCTGTTTTAAAGACGCCCGCTGCTGTGAGCATGTGTGTGTGTTGCATTTAAGGTTTCTCAAAATTGCTTTTCACTCATGCAAATCCCCATCATTGAGATTCAACGTGCATCAAAAGTGCATTTACCCGAGACACAAGTAGATTTATCGCCTAAACAAAGTCAGGAGGGAAACTTTTGGAGAGTTTCGCTCATGTTTTCTGACGATTTCTTGTTAACCTCACAGAGAAGCATTTATTAAAGAGGAATCACAGTCAGGTTCAAGGTTAATGGTTGGCTCGCTGATGAGCGTTGCACTTTTCATCTTAAGAGCTAAACCAACCAGCAAACCAGTGAGACAAATTATGACGTTTTCCTGTGGCTTGCAGAACTGGCAAGTGTGAGAAAGCTATTTCAGCTACTACAAGAGAAGTGTGCTGAGAAAAGAGTCTCATCTTGGTAATAAATGTAAAATGGCTGTTTAAGCCAGGATGGCGGAGATATTTCCAGGTTGTTAGATTATTGCCTGCCTTTGGAATGATTCAATTAACACTTCCATGGAAGAGATTAATCAGAGACCGGACCCTGCCTCCACACACACACACACACACACACAGACGTACATTGCTGGTGTATTGTAAACGTAGGCCTTAGCCAGAAGGATTCATTATGTTCAGTCTTAATCAATTTTCAACATCATGGAATATGAAAGTGATCCAAGTCGGAAGTTTGCTGGATTTAATTAAGCGGGTTCACTAGATCGCTATCTGGAAGCTTTATCAGAGACAAGCATTGAAATCTGTTTTCGGTTGCAGTGATTACACTTCCACTCTCACTCTCACCACTTGAAAGAATAAGTTAGCGTTGTTTGACATTTTCATGCCTGACAGGCATAGAAATATATTTCGAATGCAAAGTTAAGATATCAGGATTAGATTCAGTGCGGTTGGAACTGTGCATGGTGAAAGACGTGTCCTGTTAAGTAGGACACTTTTACCGTATACAATAAAAAACAAAAATTATATATATTTTTTAAAAGTATTGAAAGTTTTTCCTTTATATTTTCTTTCACAATGTTTGTTAATATGCAGATCCCATGTTGGACGGAGTCTTTTGATGTCTTTTTCTTTTTAGTTTAGTTTTCTTTACGACTCAATGAATGAATGCTGAATGGGTGTTGAGTAAGCACTGCAGAACTGCAGGGGCTCTAATGGTGCAGCATACAGAGTGAGAGACTTTGAAAAGTAATGCAATAAACATCTCTCAAAGGTTATTTGTATCTATTATGTCACATTTGGTCACGGTGCCAGATTTCATAACCACCACTTTAAAAGTGATCACAAAAAATAAATCTCGATTTATCTATTCACTTGGCCGAGGGAATTTAATATTTTTTTGTTGTTGTTGTTGCTGAAGTTACATTTGTTTTGTGCTTATGAATAAATGTTTAAAATTGAGATAAGCGGGGGGAAATCTGAAAAGTCCTCAGCCGTGCAAACAGCTCCGTGAAACTGAAATAAATGCAGAAATAAGCATGCAAACATGCTTTCAATGGCAGTGCTAACATGCTGATGTTTGTCAGGTTTACATTGATCTTCTTAACATTAATTGTAATGCAAAGATCAAACCAAAATGTTAGACAAACAGTTTTGACCTCAACATGGCATCTAGTTGACAAAACATTTTACTAAAAAAAACACAGACATCAACCTCGCGTTGGCGCTCGGGGAGAAGTCAGAGGTTACATCATCTGAATTCATCATCATGAATTCATTTAGTAGATGTTTAGATAATCAGACTAAGTGAAAACTTTGACTTTACATCATCTGAAGATCATGAATATATAGTATGATCCCATTTCCATGGCACTGGTACCTTTCAAATGCTCCCACTTCCCGATTAATTTAAATTTGAAGGTGCCAACAGCAATAAACAAGCTACAGGGGAAAAGAGTTACAATTTTAATTTAGAAATCTTTTTTTTTTTTTTTTTTTTTTTTATGATAGTACCTCATCATGATGAAATTAAACATTGACTCACACCATGTATGTCATGGTCAGAGTTGTAGATGACAAAAACAGTGCTTGTCTTTTAACTATACTCGGTTCACACTTTCCAGTGAGTCACATAGAACTGGTCCGTGAGTATAAAGAAAGCGGGTTTACGAGATGATGTCCGTGCCAGATGCAATATTGTTATATTATCACGTCCTCACATTTGAACCTGATGTGGAATCAAATCCTTCTGCGTCGGTGGCCACCGCTCAGGTGCTTTCATTCCCCCTATGCAGTTTGTCTCTGTGTAAATGCATTAGGTATGATGCGTCTATTTATTCTGTGCAGTGAAATGATGTGACGAATAGGACTGTCAGATATATAAAACTAAGCCAAATCAATTCATCACGGGATGATAAAGGCATGTGGCTGCAATTGTGCTAATGTTTGTGGGAACAGCGAAGGTTGCTCTTTCAGGATGTTTCATCAGTCTGAACAGCAGAAGATACATTTGGCTTCACTTTCATCGGGTGAGACCCAATTAGATCACACCAAAGATCACTGATCTTTTAAGGGATTAATGAAATAGGACTCACAAGGGGAGCATCTGTTGGAGTTTAGGCTCGGAGCTGTGATTTATGTTTCTCTACCTAAGAATCCGATTTGCAGTGACTGAGGAGGTGCTCAGGACAGTGGAGAATAGAGGAGTAGGTGGACAAAGGGAGGAGAAGGGGCATGAGATCAGACTCACTTAGTGTTGGAGAGCACCTCTACCCTCGTGGTTGTGGGATGGATGTCTGCTTAGTGATTTCACTGGACTGCCAAGGCAATTACCGCAAGAAAGGCTCAGCCATTGACAGCTGAGTACTGCTAATAATGGCTTTACCTTATTTCTATTGCAGAAAGGAGTGTTATATTACAGCTGTACAAGGACATCAGCCAGTTTCTATAAGTCTAAAGTACATACTCTCCCACAATGTTGTGTGTCACCTACCTCTCTGGAACTTACAGCGTTCCAGTCTTTCAGTGTTAACAGTGTTCACAGTTACAATCTTATTTCAATTCAGCAATGACCTTCCCATCATAACTTTACCTTACACTGTTATAAACATGATAATTGACTGAATTCAGGATATAATATTTTTTGCAGATTTCATCATTTCAATATGTTAATACTATCTTCTAGATGTTGTTGTTCTGAAGCCAAGTGATGCGTTCAAAAGCTTCAGAACAAGCGAAAAATAATGTTTTGTCGACTGCTGCTTGAAAGGTCAGGAAATAAACAGTCTTATTTTCTTACTTGTCTTATTCAGTTTAATGAATAACGACAGCGCGGAAGATAGGACATTGTCTGAATGACGCCCATTGTGTGAACGCTACAGGTTGGTGTGTCCCTGTTGTCAAAAGCTTGGATTTCAAATACAGCCAGCAACACCTGTGGCCGAGTGGCTGTAAAAAGCGCGCTGGGCCTCCAGATATAATCCAAATCTCTCAGGTTAGAGAAAAATTCCCTCCTATCTCAAAGTAATTGACAGCAGCCTCGGCATCATCACAAAACGTCCGCTTTGAGTCAGGAAGGGATCACACATTAATCCTAAACCATCAGAAATGCCATCGATTGCCTCTAATGCTCAGTTTTGATTTTTCTTTTTTCTCTTTCCACTCTCTTTTTACATCGCAGCTGTGACGGCTATAGGCTGTCAGGGAGCTGAGTCGTTGCCAACACCCATGCACATCAAAAGCACATCATCAGAGTGCACCATCTGGTCCGCTCGGCCCGGTCTATACCACCACCCAGTTGATGATGTACGCCGTCAGTTATACGATTACACAATAGGGCTGCAATGATAATAACTAATAGAACAATTCAAAAGATTGAATTTAACAGTGATGTTTGAGAGACCAAACCCACTTTGTTTAATCATTTTTCTGATAAGTTGGAGAGTTTCTGTTTATCCAGAGTCTTTGGAGAACTACTTAATATTCCATTAGGCTCACTATTTGGTTTCATCAGGCTGCTTAAAAAGATAATGGGAGAATCTTGAAGAGGACATTGATAGCAGCTGTGCTTGAGTTACAACACAAAAATAAAAGTAATATCGTCTTCTCAGAAATTAGTGTTTACACAGCCACATCCTATTGAGATGAGACGGATAGAGGAATTAAGTACGACAGCGTACTGCAGAAAAATATTCTCAAAGTACAGTAAGACCTGCTTAAATGAAATACCATTTCAGATTTTATGTAAAATGTCAGGGTTCACAATAAATACAAGAAAATAGAATGTGATGGCAATGTTAGGCCTTTACTTTAAAACTAGAAGTGTTAAACCTGTCGTTTAAGTTTATATCTACTTGTCTAAAACAATAAGCCTTAAATCAAATCATATTATACTTTAAATACCTCAACATTATGTGTTATAGTCACATTTCAACAACGTGATTAACACAGTCACATGTCACAGTCATGAAGAGGTCTCTGCCTGAGTAGCTCACACAGCTTCATAAGAGTCAACAGTACAGAGATAATCAGGGGTCGGTCACACAGAGCAATTTAATCAATCAGCACAGTGTCTTTACAAAATTCTCTGTACAGGCACCTTGTGAGCAGATTATCACATGGGGCATTTACAGCCTTGCACAAGTAAGTTTGGTTTCCTGCAGAATTTTAAACACATTATCCTCCTTTTAGTGCCATTTACTGTACTACCACATTTTACCTGCTTCACTGTGACTTTATAAACGGGGGTTGATTCTGAAACGGTTCCAAAACGAATCCAGAGAGCTGCTGACACTCGGAAACAAGACGGAAGTATCAGAGGTTTACAAGGCGAGAGGATGGTATCATATCTGACATGGCCTGAAATTGACTCCCGTTAGACACATATTACTGCTAACACTGGTATAATTGTATAACTAATAAAGATAGATGCCTTGATGTTCTCACAGTCAGCACTTAAAGAAATAAAGACATCAAGGGATCAGGGTTCTCAAAGCAATCGATATGTATACAAAAACAGAACAAGGGATTGTGCTGATTTTATAGAGATTAGTCCGGAGAAACATTTTGTTGTGTTATACTAAAAGTCTTGCAGCTTTGTACTTTCCCACGTCTGTTTGCCTCTTCTGTAATCCCTTTCAGGCAAAGGATGCTTTTATTGATATGAATTGACTTACTGACTGAAGATCCGGATGTACTTTTAGTGGAGCCAAAACATCTACAAAAGAAGACAAATTATAAGACATGCAATTAGTGCAAATTGTGTTTGTGGGGAAATTGTGCGAGAGGAGATGCACTTTGAAGCCAAAACCAAAAAAACAGATCTGACCACAGGTGATCAAAGGCACACTTATGCCGTAGTCACAGATTGGATTATTGATGGAAGAACATCTTTGGATAATTCAAGGCCAATAAGCAAGTCCTGTGTAGCAGCAAGACTACTACTGCTTTAATACTACTTTTGCAAACTAATTCTCACCTTGAAATCTTTTTACCTTTTTGTAATTGAAAATCAACTTTTTGCATACATGGGCGATGTAGCTTTCGTCCTCTGGCACGATATCATAAATGTAGTCATCAAAAGCAAATTTCAGACCCTTTAAAAAATAATCTCGAGAAGAGCTAGAGCTATATTAATTAGCTATCTTGGTACAGCTGATAAAATCTGCCAAGAACAGTTGGTCATGTCAGCCCGCAAAATCAAAAGTCAGTGACTAGAAATGAAAGGCCTGCTGTATGTTAAATCAAGGACGCATTGATTCTGAAATTACTGAGGACTTTCAGTGGGAAGTATGGCACTGCTCTAATGTTATTGCGTTGTGCAAGAGAGGTTGGACATTCAGCTGACGGATCACTTTCTCCGTGCGGATCGAGTTAATTTTGCCACCTTTGCACCGACTGAATGGTCTCAAAGCTGCGTTTCTATGGCAATGTAACGTTTTGAAGTCTAAAAACTCAAGTCAGATCCTCTTGTCTAAAGACACTCCAGCAAATTGAGGATTTGTGCCCAATTCTGTCTCTTATCATCTTCACTTTAACAAGAGGAGAAGGCCAGAAGACGGTGAGTCATTCATCAATTTGATTTCCTCCAAAAATAGCACCCTGGTGTGTTTTTGCAGAGGCGTTCTCAACAATACTGCGCCCCCTTTATTTTATTGAGGAAGTAGATGTTCTGAATGGAAAGACAAATGTGCTTTGGTTTTGATGATTTGTGTTATTTACTCTTTGTTTACACCATCAAAAACACGTTTTATTATCGGTGAAATGAGCACCAACTGTCCACGACCAAGTGAGTTTCTCTCTCGTGAGCGTCACACCGTGCTGAGTGCAAAAAGAGAATCCACATTCATTAGTTCCTGTTGAGTATCCATAATTCTGCTGTTTCCTTTTTTCCATGGGAATGTGACAGAGAACATTTGGCCTCGCATTAATGTTTTATGGGAACTCAGTCCATTAGCAACCGGCAGAACATGCTTGACCTGGTCCAGTCTCTGCCTTCAAGTCTTCTGCCATTTTCATAGTCACGCAGAGGATATTGCAGTGCTCTGTAACTGGGTTAAGGTAGCATGGTGGAATGTTTCAGAGCAGGTCGAGCGGCCTGTACAAAACTGACACTGTACTATCCTCCGCATCCTGAAGAATAAACTACAGTAGAGGGCTTGTCCTTGAAGCCTGCAGCACTAACTGTTTTAATAATGAATATATGAAAATGGATCCTCATCCACTTTAAGAGAGGCATCGGAATCAATGCAGATGAAGGCGCTCTTTTGGCTCAGGAGTACCTGAGAATAATACACCTTCATTTTACCACATCACAGCAGAGAAAGCACAGCTGTAATGGGTGCCATTAACCACTGGTGCATTTAGGTGAGCCCCTTCCCAGCTCCTGGTATTGTTCATGCTCCCTGACTGACATGGCTTAATGGGACACTTAATGGAACTTGTTAAGGTTATTAATTACCTCTGTGCTTCCCTGCTATGACAAGTCAAAACAACCGCTGTGAAAATGGTCTAACGGGGTTTGGTACAAGGATGGAATCTGCAACATTTTTCGATTTATGACCGGTTAGTTACGCAGTTATATATTATTTTTCTTTTTTAGCATCATCAAAAGATGTTACGGATCAGATTTTATGAAGATTGGAGGGAAGTTTTTCCAAAAGATTACAACACAATATGTGTCTGTGGAAGTTGTGGTGGCCAACAGACATAAAGTAGATAAACTATGAACATAAAACCCATAAAATTGCTGCTCTAAACTTTCACCCTTCTGGCGAGGCTTTCAGCCACATTTTAGAACCTGGCTGCAGAGATTTCCTGCCACTTAGCCACAAAAGCATGATAAAATGACATACCTATCCACATACTTTTGGCAATGTGATGTTTACGTTACACTGGACACTACAAGAATCAAAGAATATTCTTGCAACTCTTTCCAGTTTAGGAGTCAGAAATCAATAGAATGGCCAGATGATGGCGTTTTCTGTACCAAAAACGTTCTATTTTGCACCATGGCCAAACTCTCCACCAAATTTCTTTGAGATCAGTCAGCTTTGTGATGCTCTGCCATCTATAGTACAAACACCTATCGCAATCGTATCACTGCTTCCATCGCTAATGCCTCACTGACTCAGCAGCTGGTACCTCATCCCTCTACACACGATCACCATTAAACACAATTACTTGAATTGTCTATCGTGTAGCCCTCCTGGCAGATACTAAGCACGTGAGGGTATCGGTTGACACTCAGAGAAAGCAGCGTATATATTTCTTTTCACTTGGGGTCAAGCGGGTTACCACAATCATTTCTCAGCAGTAAAAGACATTCCTTACAAGAGAGAAAAGCTCTTGTGGAATGAATTAATAAATCCGGTGCAGGAAAACAGTGAGCTCAGGTTTAAAAGTCTCCTCATGTGGCCTCTAAGCGTTTCCACGACATCCTGCTCATTTTTACTTTTGCTTCGAATCTCTCTTGTGTTTTTTTTTATCGATATTTGACCAGGCTTGCTCCGGTTCTTTCATCTCAGCTGTTAGCCCTCCCTTCCCCTTCCTGGGCTTTGTTTCTCGCTGTCCTTCTGTTTCTCTTCCTCCTGGCTCTCCTGGGCTCTCATGTCTTTAACGAGCCAATAAGGGACAACTCAACAAACATTCCATCACATTAGCATGGGGGACTCGGGCTAGGGATTGTGTTAAGCTCACATTAGCCAGCCTGCCGCTGCTTTAATTATGTTTGCTCAGCACTAGCTGCGCTAATGGCTAGCTCCGTGCCACATCTCCTCCCTTGGATGAAGGGCAAGTGAGCCAAGTTTCAAATAGAAGATGCCACAGAGGATTGTAAGACTGAGCAACAGGGCATGCAGGGGAAGGTATGTTTTAATATGATTTGTCCACCTTTTGGGTAAAGACTCAGAATGAGTGCCAAATGATGGCACTGAGCACAAAACTGGTTAAAACAGTATTACATTTTTGCAGAAATAGTGACTACAACTGGTAAAAAAGGAATGGGTATTATTTTTTAGGAATGAAAATCAGACTGAAAAGCCGTTATTAACATCTAGTTTTGTTATCATTTGAGACCGTATCAGTAGCAAGTAATTTTTTCAGTATTGTTGTCTGCTGATGCCAGCTTCCGGGACATTCAGTATGCTGGCATTGTTTGGGCAAAGAAAAAGTGCCAAATGCGATGCATCAGCCAAGCAATCAGGCATTGTTATTCTCATCGCTCTTTTATATCACTGCCCTTTATTTCTGCCTGTTTTTGTATCTTTCTCAAATCTTTGTCTCTCCGTGTGCCGGCTGCTGCAGATATTTATCTCTGTGGGAGAGGAAACCGCTGAGATTTCATCTCGGTCACTTTTACATCTGTTCTCCTCTCGCTGGACAATAAACACATGTAGCTGCCGCAGATCTGCGCTCATGAATCTATAATGCATGACCCAACCTTTGTTATTACCTTTTGCCTGGAAATATCCCTCCCGTCGTTTTGTACGCTTTTGAGAGACTGCAGTGCATTTCAGAGAGATTTGAACTCTCAGGGAGAGTTGTGGGACATGTGTGAACCAAAAGCAAAGTCATATGCTCAATATAAGGATTCAATATGATGAATCAGACCTGAGAAAGTTTCATCCACGTACCAGCCTTCGTAGTCTTCTATATGTGACTCCTCAGCAGTTGGACGTTTAATGAAGCAAGGCGGCAGAGAAGAGTCTTTCTGGTTCATTTTGTTCAACCATCAGTCTTTCCATCGGGATTCTCAACCCTTAGGGTACTGTCACCACTGATATTATAATTGGGACTGGGGCAAATGCCACATGGTCGTGACAGTGCAGGTTTTGTGTCTGGCTTGTCAACTAAGTTCCAAATCACATCTTCTCCCATCCACCTCTCCGATTCCTTCCAAATTACTTTAACCTTTTTGTATTTGGTGATGTAAATGTTTCTTGAAGGTGTAAAAACATGCAGTTGTATACGCAACTGCTGATTTGATGTCCTTGTTATTGTGTGGCAGCTGCTTGGATCGCATGAAAGACAGACAGTAATTTACCAAGATTTGTTTTCACATCAGTGTGGATTAATGTAGGTTAATTAAAGGTTACCTCACTAAACTTGCTAAACTCTGCTGCAGTTCTGTATATTTTGTCAGGGAGGATTTTTTTGACATTAAAGTATGTGTACTTAGCGGAACGCAGCTAGGAAGGAGAGGCAAGAAGGAAACTCTGACGTGTCCCAGGTTAATTAAAAGATGATCTCGTCTTCAACATCTGGCTGTGAAGTTGTCAAATTCAATGAGGAGAGAAAAGTCAAAGAATTGCCCAAGGGAGTATTCCAGCAGAGTGAGCGAGATGAAAAATAACATCTCTGGTGTGTTGGCTTGTGTGCGAGCAGGAGGAAGAGATGTTGTGGGATAGAGACGGAGAGATTTAGTCAAAATGTTCAGCTGTGCTGCAGTTACACTCACGCAGTGGGAGGCTCCGAGAGCTGATTGATAAAGTCAGTTTTGTTGGAACCATATCGAACACCTGTCAACAGCTTCAGATCCATGCGCTTAGCCATGCACACACACATGCAAGTAGACTTGTGCAGACTCTTTACTTTATCATCATTAGGGTTTTTCTGTGGGGTTCTGGGTGTACCACAAGAAAACATGACCTTACATCTGGAATAATCTCAGAGAAATCTCTACTCAGGTAAGAAAGTAAAAAGCAAATTAAAGTCTCTGAAAATCTTCAGAGTCTTTAGTTTTATATTTGTACATGTTGCTAAGCCGTGATTCGTACAAGTTTTCCCAGTTTTCCCGCTGAACCTCTTCCACTTTAAACCAATAAGACGGGCAACACAAATACCTACAAATATTTAAGTCACATCTTCATCAGTCCTAATGTCTTTCGAGCTAAAAAAAAAAATGTTGGACTATTTATTGATGTAATTTTATATTGGAAAAATTGAAATTGTTGAAACAAATATTATTCATTTTTAGTTTATTTCTTGTGTCCCCCATCTTTGAACCTGTGAGCAGTCTTCAAAAATGTCTAAAACCACTCATGTCGAAAGAAAATCCAGCATCCTCCACCTCTCTTGCTCTTTTCCCCCTCTTCCTCTTCGTCTCGCCACCTCGTGGATCTCTTCCCTCTTGTTTTCCCCTCCTCTTGTTTCCTCTTCTTTGCTCTCCGTCACCTTCTTCTCTTCCTCTCAGCAGTTGCTCGCTCAGTCAACAGGTAAACGGGGCGCTGCTGACAGGTTTGATACAGATGTGATGACATGCCGTGGCCCGAGGCACAACACTGAGAGTTGATTCTCCTCCTCCTCTCCTCTCTCCTCCGCCTTTGTTTCTCTCCATCATCACAACTCTTCTCTTCCTCTCCTCCTCTGCATTTCACTTTGCATCTCTTTGTTTATGTCATTTTCCGCGGGGACGTGTCAGCCGCCGCTTATTATACTCCTCTTACACTAATTGGGGGCAGAGGATATGCAGATTGAGCCTTGATTGCTGCCTTCCCCTTTGCCTTTGTATCCCCCTCCCTCCGCTCCCCCTGACACCCTTTTCCTCCCCTTTCTCGTGCACACACACATTCACTCCAAACACAGCCAGGCGTTCATGCTGTCTCGCTTTGTGTCAACATCAAACACACCGCAAGAGTGGGCACCGACACAGTTACGTGGGCTTTGGCGCACCCCAGATTACGGCTCTATTAGCAAGCGATTTCATTATCTCACCCGACAATGGCTGAATCTGCTGCTTTTCCCTCTCGCTGCCCTAATCCGCTTTGTTTTCTGTGGCCTTTTTGAGGTCACGTGGCCTTGTATCTGATAAGTTTATAATGACTCCTAATGAGCCATGATTCATTCCTGGCTAATCAGCTGCGTATCAAATGAGAAGGGATTGCTGACGCAGTCTGTTTCTGAAACAAAGTCTAATTTTTCATGCTGGACAGTGTGTGTGGAAAATGAGGAATGTCTGTCTGCACCAAGTAAAAGAGAGATGGATGGTGTGTGCCCGGCTGCCTCATTAAGGTGTTTTGAATCCTGATGGCAAGGCAATGAAGAAAAATCACGAGGTTTGATCGAAACAGAGAAATACAGTCCAAGATAATGAATGTTCATCAAAGTTTGTGAGCTCAGTGACACGTTTCTGTCAAGTTTGCTCTGATTTGTTCCAGATACGCCTGAGTGTCTCTCCATCTGTGGCATTTCAATCAGCTCTAGATACACAGTCCACAATCTGTTACAAATGCAACAAAGATTAATTTGCAGTGACACAATCGATGCGCAAAACAAGTGTATCAACTGTTTACTCCATTTTTATTTCACAATCTGGAACAAACACAGGCAGCAAGTTTTAGCTCTTTTCAAGCAGGTCTTGAACTTGATTGTCAGAGGGCGTTTGTGTTCGTAAAACCGTTTATGGCTTTGTTAGCGAGAAGCTGAGTCCAAATAGAGTCAGCTCAGACGCTGCAGAGTGATTTTGACAGATTGTGTTTTGACAGCTGTATCAACTTTTCGCCCAGAATTTTTTTCTGATTTGTAGTTTTATAGCTGAATCTCTTTGCATTTGATTGCTGTGGATCCAGAGCAGGAACCAGTAAAGAGTTAAAAACATGATGCGAGTGTCCTGACTGAGTCGTGCTCATGTCAGCTCCTGCAGTCACACATCTTTTTATGATCTGTGGGATAGTATTTTGACACATTGACTGACATGCCCAGGCTGCGCTGTCATAGCTTTTGTTTATTTATTTATTTGCCAGTTCTAAGCGACATCGTGGTGACAGCCCTTGCAGCGGCTCCACAGTTTCAGAAGGAGGCTGGGAGAGGTGCGCCCAGGGGAACCGACTCCCCGGTCCGCACACTCTCGCACCATCAGCACATCCCGCTTAATCTCCGTGCACAAGCGTGCACACACCCATCCACTGGCGTACTTGACTTTTTTTTAATGGTTTGAAGGGAACATAAGCGATCTCTGCCCTGAATATCAACACCCGCATTACGCTGCCGTCGAGGTGAGGAAAAGGGAGAATTTATGCAAAATGAATGCAGCACCTAAACAAAAAGAATGCAGTGTGAAAAAAATACAATAGAAAAAGGCCTAAAATCATACTCTCCTGCAGCACGTCCTTTTCTATTTCACACTCGGGCATAGAGATTAGCGTCGCATTAATAAACCCGCACTTTTGGAAGCAGCCAATTAGGAAAACAAACAATGCAGGTGAGACACGTGGGACAATCAGAGCAAATTGACACTTTGTATGCAGACTTGTGGTCCTGCTATTCAGAAAGTCACTTGACAGGTGAGTGTTACTAATTAGCAAGCTGCAGGGACTCGATGACACACCCAGGTGCTATGTGAAATATGAACATTTTTGTTTGGGTGCTGACGCAGTGTCACAGGAAATTCTATTCTTGGGTTTATGGATCTTCTCAGTGGATCACTCGAGCACTTCCCAGGTTTTCAGTGTGAATGGTAAATAATGAGAACTATGGATTCATTTTCATTGTCTTTAAGCGTAAATGTCATTTGGTGGCTTTTCCAATTTAAAGACATCCAAGTGTAACTCAGGCATTAAATGTCATTATCTACACATACATTTGTCACTTAGAGACTCCTTACAAGGTCGAGTGTTCATATTAGAGCTGACTAGTCACGTGGAGGAGATTTGATTTACGGTGCATCGATTCAAATGACTGATTATATCCATCTGCACCACAAGGCAGAGACAGTCCAGGATTCATGTGCTGGATTTTACATACATGCTTGTGCAGTCGTGAGATCTGTCGAGGATTTTCTCTGTTTGTTTGTGTTTGTGTGCCCATCAGCCTCCCCTACTTTTTAGCTTGGACCCTTGAAAGGTGAAGTCAGCCTTGTTTTTACAGATTTAATTATAAGAAAAGGATGATGTAATCAGTGCGCTTCACTCGTCTGAAGTTTTCTGCATCGCAGCCAAATGGAAATGATAGAATGCACTTAACTCAAACCCAAAATTAACCAAACAGTGACCACTTATAGTTCCTCAGCTAAGTGGCCATTTAATGAACACAGTGGCTGTTACGCTCGCTTCTTGTGTTTGTGCCTGTGAATAAAGAAGTGCTTGGGAGGTTAGTGTCAACTCTGCTACTGTAATTATATTCTAGCCCGAGGATGGAAACATGATTGGTCTGTGGGGATGGCACAATGACTGATGACTTCATTAATACACCTTCATTTTACATCTGAAGAATTAGCCTCAGATTTACAAAAAAAAATACGAGCACGTGGAGGTCGGCTGTTGGAGGATTTTCTGGTGAGCTTGTGACTTTTTCTTCACTGAAGTGTGAAACCAGAATACTTGACATGCTTACTGCATTGTTTTCCTCGAAGCTTTTTGTGTAAAACTGGAGCAAAACATACTGAAAACAGCAACTTCTTTCTATTTACTTCAAGTATAGAGTGCCTCTTGAGAAAGGTGAAGTTCGTAGTGGTAATTTTGGCTAAGTTTTGATATTGGATGCTGGAGGATCAATGAACCTTTAAGCATTAATAATGTCGGCTCCGTGAATGGATTTCCCCCTGTTGCGTTAAATATCTGTAAAACAAAAACACACTGATGTTCTTTAGCCCCACTAGCAGGGTTGGTCGGTCACTAACTACGGTGCCTGATGCACAGTAACATTAACTTAATTACAGCACCATTTGAATACATTTGAAAAATAAAGGATTAAAGAGCAGTTAACTGGCACTAACTCACATTCAGCTGAAGTCTCAGTCTGCCACTATTATCAATATTATATTGGAATATTTAGTGATTACTAAATATCATATCTTCGAATGCAAGTCCTTTGTCCAGAAGGACAAATTGAAAAAGTTGATGGAAGTAAATGTTCGTCTGAATGAGCAGCTGGGAGGCTCTCAAGTCGACCAGCACCAGTCTGATTGTAGACTAGAAGCTGCAGAGATGGAAATCGCAGCACTGTGAAGACTGAGCTGGAAGAGGCACGTTGTAACCTGGTCAACTCTGAAAACAAATTTGCCAGTTTTCAAACCTCAAAATAGAAGCGACAAAACAGGAGCAGCAAAGCTCAAACACTTCCACTAATGTAAGCAGGGTTTGTGATAAACAAAAACAAACAAAGTCTTCACAGCGAGATATCTATGAGCTGAGTCTACAGCTGCAGAAGACTCATGAAGAAATAGTGGACGGCCAAACTCCAGTCCAGTGTGGACAACAATGAGGATGTAAAGAAGAGCGTTAGGTCCAAGGTGTCATGGATCTCAGTGTAAATATACAGCATGAACAATTAACTTTTACGAAGAAGGCCATCAATCTTCGTCTCTGCAACACTGCGGATAAAGACACCAGCAAGCAGTTACATGCTGCACAGGAGGCAGAGCTTGGAAAAATTAACCAGCACCTGCAGAAGCTTCAAATGCAGCTGCAGCATCTCTCAACCTGAGAACTGATGGAAAGGGGAAAAAAAGTACGAGTGGTATAGGAGGCACAAGGAACAAGAGCAGCAGACTGACAGGGAGGACATTGATGCTGCTGTCTAAACAGACAAAGATGGAAGACGAAGAATTGGCTGTGGGAGAGGAGGCTGCCAACAACCAGGAGGACAAAGATGGACTTCACTGTAATACAGCAACAAAGTCAGGAGAAATAACCAAAGAAAGAGCATGGAGGTGAAAGCAGACTTTGATTTGATTTATGACCAACGTTCTGCAAAGTCAAGACAGAAACATTGCTTCATTGCTGCGTACTCGTGGCCTTGTTAGAAAGCTATCTCTTTACTCGTGTCTTAAGAAGTGTTTGTGAACCAGTCAACCCTGCACCCAGAAGATAAACCTTCATCTGGACTTCATCACTAACTCCCAGTTAAGTTCACGCCCAGATGTCACAGTGGAAAGTGTTTGCAGCCCTGTGACCAGTAAAATCTTTCACCACCACCACCCCCTCTCTCTGCCCGTATTGATCTTTATATCAAAAACCTCTCTCATGGAGGGAGCTTCGATCCTTGATGCCTCCCTCTCTGCACACACGCTGCACATGCACACACTTTGGAGAAACGTCCCTCAGCACATAAAGAGGAACCTTGCAGAGTGGAGATAGCGGCACAGACAGCCGTGGAGTGCCGGTGATAATGGCCATCTCCTGGAAGCCCAAAGAGCCGTGACGGGCCACCATTCCCTGCCACCGGCTCCCTGCCACCGATAAGGACAGGATCTCTTTCTCCCACAGCATATTCACACGGTCCTCATGTTGGACAGATAGCTGGCTGCACTGTACAAGCTGTGGCCTCGCTCGCTGAATGCTGTTGATTCACATGAATATGTGCACCTGCTGAGTGCTGAGATTTGAACTGGAGGAGACTAAATAGAGGGAAAAGAAAAGAGAAGAAGTGTGGTTGCAGTTGTATGTGTGTTTGTGTACTGCAGTGGCAGGGTGTTGGCTGGCTTACTAGTTCATAAAACACGTAACATGATTCAGCTTTTGACAATTTAACAGGATAAATAGCTGAACCCAAAGTTCAGCATCAGCTAACATCTACTCAACTGTATTTAATCTGCAATTAATCAGTCATTTATCAGCTGCACCCTATCATTCAGTATTATTTTTTTCGCTCCCAACTAATTTCCCTCCCAGGTTCAATTCGTAAATTAGCCTGTAAAATTAGCATGGAGAAATTACCCATTATCGTTGTGAATTATAGTGGCAGTGTGATGACAGCTCTGGTCCCGTTTTGCCCGCTGCCTGTGTCAGCATCCTGCTTTCTAACAGAGGTACAAATGTCATACAAACACCGTAGCTTAGGTTCAGCTCTGAAAACAGGCTGAGAAAAAATATTTGGTGTGATTATCAGATAGTTTTGCAGTCTGGAAACGGACCGGCTCATTGATTCTTACTTACTCAGGTACCCAATGTCATGTTCTTAACTTATAAAAATTCCTATCCACTTCTCAGTGGGTGGGTTTTTTTGCACATATTTTGGCAAACCAAAGTATTAATTATGGAACAGGTTCCCATCTTTCTTTTGGCTTCTAACCCCTTAATACCAGTCAGTGTTTACCTGTGAGCATTTCACCATATGACTATGAGTTTCACAAGAACTACAAATATTTCATGGAATTTTTGTATGACAGAAGTATATTTCCTTTTGTGTAGCTCATTAGGCATCTTGTTCCTTCCTCCTCAGGACTTTAGACCGCCTCTGTTTTGTATACCACGGCAGGTGTGTGTAGATGTGTGAGTCTGAGTGCTTGTTGCAAAGACAAATCAACCTTAAGACAGAGATGGAGAGGATGAGTGTTGGGTCCAAACCAGGAGAGCTTTTATGATGGATGGTACTCCAGCTAATAGTTTGTTGGCATCAGGACAGACAGCAGCAGCAGGCAGTGGTCGAGAAGTGTTGTTTCCTGAGAAGAGCGTGTGGCCACCACATGATCCATGGCTGTGTCGAGCACTGTTGGATCGCTCCCCCTACTCTAAATGGTAATGTCTCCCTAGGGCAACACAGCATGGCACTACATATGGAGCTACTGAGTGTGTGTGCGCAGATGTGTGTGTTAGCCCCATTTATATCAGTGTGTGCGTGGGTGGTGTGAGGAGCAGCTGCGTCTTCCACTTTCAGCTGGTGGTCACTTCACCCAATCGAACTGGATCTCACGCACTGTCGATCCAATCACCTCGGCCGCCACGCGCCATTGAGCCAATCGCCTCGGACTCCGCACTATGTCGAGCTTTGGCCCACCCATGAGGCTGGCCTGTGTTCAGGTTTGGACACTGGGTCACTTTTTGTGCACCAAAAATATAAACCCCTTAACATGTGAGGAGAGACCTGAGCGTTTTCTGTTCTAAAAATATCACCGGACTGTTTTTACACCTTCTTTTAACCAGGCTTACTGAACCCAGCTCGGAGTGAGCATGTGCAAACAGACACACGGGGAGCTCTCATTTTCAACCGTGTCAGCTGACATGCACCATGATCTATGTTAATGAGAAAATAACGAGACCCTGTCAGATATGAATGAGTCATTAACATGTGCATGTTGGTAGCATCTGTGGGGCCTGGATGACAATCACGTACAGAGAATTAATGGGGAAACTGCTGATTTAATGGATCCTTTTATCACAATCTGTCTGTCCTCCATCCATATTGTATCTTTCCATCTATCGGTCACAAATTAGGTAGCAGAAGCCCGCATGCATAACACTTTTTGTGTGCTTTTGGTAGAGGGCTGTTTTTCAAAGTCGTAATGTTACAGCATACAGCGATGTTTGAGACAATAGTGTTGTGATTCTGACGAGAAGAAAAGTTTGGTGTGGAAGAACTCGACTTCCCAGCACTGACCTCAACCACATCCAGCACCTAAAGGATGAACTGGAGTGCACAGAGTTGTATGTGTGGATGCAGGAAGTTGTGTAGTCCAAAGGACTCTCAGACTGAGGATCCAATATGTTGGATCACTATTGCTCCTGATCTTATTGAATAGAGTGGACCCCAGCCGTAATTCGACTGAACTATATTGAATACACTTTCTTTATTATTGTCAGTGTAAAATTCAGTTTCTTGTGCCACTTAAATTGAATTGATCACAATCGTAGTGACATAAGCAGATTTTAAATTTAAAAGAGGGTATGGGTTCAGCAGTATGTATCAGCGACGGCATGTAACCAGAGTTGTGGTATCTGCTGAAAGGAATAGCTATTGGAGTTGGATCTTTTGATCTCTGTCACAGCCAATAACCTTAACCACTCTACCTAACTTTAATCATACAATAGTAATGCACAGATAGGACAAAAAAAAAGCATTTAAAAAACATATATATCTCAGTATATTCTGATCTTCTGATACCCAGGTATCTCTGATCTGCAGTAAAACTCAATGGACATATTGATTCTAAGGCAGGGAAAAAACAAAGTGCAAAGAATTATGTAATAAGAGATGGTCTCACTGGTTTTCCCTTCACTTGTGATATCCAGAGATATATTTGGCAGCCAGAAAAGCTGTTTCGTTTCGACTCCCAGAATTTGACTCTCATTTCTGATCTGACGGATTTCTAGGCATCGGAAGACATCATTAAAATAAGATGCTTCTCCCGATAGCAGTCTCTCTATCTCTGTTTTCTAGGGGATTAATGTCGGACTGAAATGTTGCCGTCTCACACAGAGAGTGACTAATGTTATTTCCCTTGGATATTGAGATATGTGTGTATATCCATAACCCCAAACTCATTAGGCCTCCAACTCATTAAATGGCTGGTGAATTAACTGCACAAGTCTCAGCCCGAAGCTCTCCAAATTCAGGAACTCAACAATTGCTTTATTTCTGCCTCTGTGACCACCACCATATTTATGTTTCATACATTTACAGAGCTTCTTGAACTGTGAAGCCAGAGGATTGAAGGGAAAGACCCATTCCCATTAATGACTCACCAAATCCAAAGGCACGACTCTTCAGTTAATGGCTACTGGGCTTCATTAGCATTTCAAAACAAGGTCACAGTGAGGTTGTGAGGCGAACCCTGATCAGGCACATGTGATTTATGACTCGATAAGGCTCTGCTGGATGTGCTTTTGCTCCCTGCTTGGGCTCTAATGAATGGAATCTAGAAGGCGTTAATTTGGTGAAGAGTAGATCAAGACTAAATGCCTCATTTCCTCTTCCCATGGTGACAAAAAATAAACCTTTTAAACAAGTCAGTCAGTCCTGTACTGAGCCTTTTAAAACTCAGGAAACATAAAAAAAAAAAAAAAAAAAAAAGGCCAATAAGGGGTCAAGCAGATACTAAAATGTTAGAATAAATTACCATCAGGAGGTGACATCACATATAATAATAATGACCACAGATCAAATCATTTTCTTTAATGTAGGGGATATGACTGAAATATTGCTTTGATTTACTTATAACGTATATTTTTTCCATATTGTTTGTGTTAATCTATAGGATGTTATGTCAACTGTTGAAGCCCATAGCATATATTCTTAATTGTTACAAACAAAAGCCAACTGATAAAAATATGAAACCGTGAACAGACACTTTTCAAAGCTTGCGTGCAGCATCATCTATTCGCTCTCTGTATCCTCCATCCACATCTCCTACTTTACAGTAAATGTTGGAAGGTTTCTTTAGCTGTAATTGCTCTATATTGCTAGTTAATGTGCAGAGATTTATGTTCATTTGTCACATCGAAAACCTGACCGGAACTAAAATATTTCCCAATAACTTTTTTCTTTTTTTCTTTAGAGTATAAATATCAGTAGCTTCATTTACACCATCTGGCTGGTACATAAGCAACAGACAAAGTTTATCGTTGCTGACTGTTGGTTCCTGTTGATTCAGCCTGTTACTGCCAGATTTAACCAACACCACCACTGTGCCCCAGCAGCTCCTTGTTTTGCTCATAACTTGCCAGTTTTAAAATAAAAGTACATTTATAAAATCTTGCATGGATTGGCAATGCACCAGGACTGAAACTCTTGTTTCTGATGACCTCTAGTGGTGTAATGACTTGACTTTATCCACTGATGTAATAAAGTTTGCTCCGTGGTGTGTCATTACACTGTGACATCACTGCTGTGTGATGCTGGGTGTGTGCGGTGGTGAAAAATGAAAAACCTTTTACCAGTGAGGACTGTTTTTTTTTTTTATCTTCTATTCTTTGTAATTCTTTGAAGATGTAGCCTGCTCTTCCTGTCTCTATGCCAACTGTGTGTGTGGCCATCATACAGCTTATTATGCCAGCAGGCCATCTGTTGCCTGCTTAGCACTGGCTGACTGGAAAGGACAGAGACCATGAGGTTGTCCCTCTTTACATTTCATAGACAGTTAATGTCCCCAGCTCACTCATTTGGCTCACGCACACATGCAGACACCTCAGCATCACTCTTAATTACACATACAAAAACACCAAGGCATGCACACACACACACACACACACACACACACACACACACACACACACACACACACACACACACACACACACACACACACACACACACACACACACACACACACACACACACACACACACAGAGGACCTAATTGAGCCAGGTTCGGGCCAGGTGGGGCCTTTCTAAGCAGACGTGTGCTCTGTTAGGTTGCTGGTTCTGTCAGAAGCACGTCTGCAGCCAGCGACGGCCCCTAACTGTTCTGCAGGCAGATGGTCATGCATGGCCGAGGGAGTTATTAGCAAAGAGGTGACAGAGCAAAGTCTCCATATTTTCTGGTTCTGCTCTTCCTCCCTCATTTTCTCTTCAATCTCCTCTTCTCTTTCCATTTCTTTCTTCTCTTTTCTGTCTTCCTCCCGTTGATCCATTCAACTACCCACTTCTACCGCCCACATGTCTACGAGTGACCTTGTTTTTATAAGTTAACCTATTCAGGTGTTCGTACTACTCCAGCCTGCTTCACAGTGTGCCATAGATATACATGGCAGACCTTTCCACTGCAGCATCAGTCACTGTCTCTGCTTACTGTGGCCTCAATGCTTCAAAAAGATGGGTCCGTGTCGCTTTTCATCTTTATCACGTCACTTCAGATTTCAAACGAAGTCCTCGAGGAAGACAGTATTCTTGCTAAGAAGTTCTCTTTAGCTCGCTTCATGCGTAACATTTCCACAAAGAAAATGAGGAAATGCATAATTCTATTCAGCTTCAAGGCATGGATCGTTTGCTCTTTGTTTAAAATACTCAAAGTATTAGCTTAGTCTGTTTTCAGGCACACATGACACAGATTCACGTCTGCTTTCTGTGATGTCAACAAGCAGTATTTGAAATGGCTCTTTTACCAGTTTTATGTTCAGAACTGATGTGTTTGCTGTATCATCCAAAATAAAGGAAAACAAACGTTGTGCGTCCTGTTTTTAGCACAACGGATAAAAACAAAGCTAATAGGCATCAAAAATTGCTGCATTATTAATGAGATATTTGTGTGTTAGATAGTAAATATGAATAAGAAATATGTACAAGGGAGCTCTTTCTAGGAGGATAGTTTTTACTGTTTGCCTTTTAGGATGAAATGTCTGTAGTTTGGGGTGAAATAGTTAGAGTAAAGAAATTGAGATTGCATCAGCCTCTTTTAGCTTTTGGGTCACATTCTCCATGGAAGGACTGTAGAACAACAATGTGCTGAAACATCATACCAGTTCTGTGAATGAACACTCGGCCGCTCGGACCTGAGGCTGCACCTTGCTGTGAAGGTGCCAAGACCATGGATGGAAGATAGTCTTTGTTCTGCTTAGCTTTGACTTACGATAATATTGACGAGCAGACTTAATGTGGTATGAGCACAGTAGGCTAAGAACCAAGCGATAATAGGATCAGTAGTATATTGTTTGAATTATAGATGCACAACCATCTGCAGAAACAAACAATAATGAGTGAATGGGAGGCTCATAGGAGCAAACAAAGAACTTTAGATTTGGAATGAGGTGTATTGACGTCATCGTTGCCTCTCTGTTCAGCCAAAGTCAAGACAGAAATTTTGCATTCCTTGGTACTTTGCTTAAGCACATGCCAGCAAACGCATTTTACTGGGAAAGTAATTGCTGACAGTGTCTCTGGTTCTCTTTGAAACGGCAGCTACTGTGAGTTGAAGGACATCCTGGCTCACTGTGGTATTTTTGGTTTCAAACGAGTGCAAAATGCTAATTTGTCTGAAAACATTGCAACAACACGCCTTTTTTGGTATCCGCCAGGAACCCAAGCGCCACAAGCAAGTCAGAAAAGAGGACGCCGCGCTGCTTCTTTTATGCCTGTCAGAGCTCCCTTAAACGCGGCAGCGGTTTAAACAGTCACCAGTAAACCTGAAAAGGACAGAAGCGCTGTGGAGGCACAGCTGAAAGAGCCACAACTCCACCAGGCTGAATGAGGCGGATTTCAAATGATGCAGCCAGCTCCCGCCGCTGCTTCGCAGCGTCCATTCTTCTGCCGCTGCCGGCTGCCGAGCTTGGAGGGCGGTGGCTCGCGAGGGAACTGTAGTTCTCTGGCCCCGAGAGGAATAAATAAAGCGCTAGACAATAGAGTCACTCTCCATGGAGTTCAGCCTCTGGGCGATGCTCCAGCCATGCTGGCCAATCGCTCAAATGGAAATTAGAAGCAAGGAGACAGATTGTGAATAGTACATTTACTGCAGTCGGCTCGAACAGATCGATGGAGCAGATTCTGCAAGGCAAGGTGGCCCGGTTACAGAAATTGAGGTGAAGGGGGCAAGCAGCGTGTTTGTGTGCCTGTGCATAGAGTTTGTATGTACGTACTTAGACTCCCCATAACCTCATGAGAGGCAGCGAACTACTCTTTAGTTACACATCCAGGGCTCTAAGCTTTGTTTCCCAGCAATAGCTCTTTCTCTTCCTTCCTATCGTCTCTTCCTTACAGTCGCTCTCAGCCAGAGGACACGCAGTCAAGGCCAGCCGCAAGAGAAGCTGCCTCTGCTTGCCAGGGGGCTGTCACCGAGCAGAACGGCCTGAAACAGGGACACCGTTTGTCTCCGGGCCAGAGCACTGCTTTAGTCACCCGAGCGCAGCAGTAAATACCATCAAGAGCCCTGCGGAAGCTTTGAGGAGTGGCACGGCAGGAAAGGATACAAACACGGTAGCAATTAAAGACATGATAATGAAAGTACTCGCAAGTGCAGAGCCTGTAATCAGTATTCAGTGGCCTGTAGTGAAGAGCCACTTGAAGTGTCCATTGGGGATGTGTATTAGTGTACATGCCAAACAGATGTGTGTGCATAAAGGACGGCCACTCTGAGGATGTAAGGTTGCACTTTCTGCCTCTATTTGATAGAACAAGAGGCAGGTGACTCCTGTGCCGAATTCACCTGAGACCGCCCCAGCCTCAAACCTCTGTGTTTACCACAGATCTTTATTTCAACAACAGATCCGATCAGCAAAGATGAGAGCCTGAGAGAGACACAGACATCAGACCATGAGAGAGAAAAAGAAGAAGGGGGGGAGGGATGCGGATGCAATAGTACGCCACTCTGCTATATTTGCCGTGCATACATCATTCCCATTGTGGCGCAGATAACCTTCTGCCAGCGTTATCTTCACACGCGACGAGGAGAGCCCAGTGTTTACGGCCCCTCTCATCCCCACATCACAGGAGGGGGGTAAAGATAAATAAAGATAAATAAATTGTTTCTATCAGACCGAGGCATAAGTCGCAGTTGCTGCATCAGATTTAGTGGTGCCACTAGGCTCTAATGAATTCTCCCCGCCCGCCCCCGCAGGTCCATTGAGCCTCGGCAGCAAGCCTTTCCAATCGGCCGGCCTGCTCAGTGCAGTGCTATCGATAACGAGCCCTGGGGGGGTTGCCAGTGAGCACGAAGAGGCCCGTAATGAAGGATTCCACTGCTCTGCGGAGAAAACAGCTGGCGTAATGAGAGGAGTGCAGTGGAAGCAGAGGTCGCTGGGGTTGCCGGGGTCAGTTGCTGTGGGAGGTGCGGCTTGAGTTATTGCAAAGACGAGCTTTGGGAATTACTAAGGACGGGGTTGACGTGGGGGATGTGTGTATATGGACATGTGTATAAAGTTGAGCATGATGTAGGCGTTGTTCCTCTTCTGTGGCCGAGTTGCCTTCAGGTGATGAAGATTGGCTGAAAGTTTTTTTTTTCCATCTGTTCAAACATTCAACAAACGTAACCAAACATTTGTTGTTCGCTGAAAGAGGGCAGCAGTGGAACAGATTCAGGTTTGGCTGCTTCTCTGTTGGGTCCTCCCACCAGCCGCCCAGCATAATGCCACTCCTGCCTTTTGAAGTCACTGCCGCAGTGTTGTTTGGACCTAATGGTCTGATTAGTGATGTGCAACTCGTTAAACGATTTGTTCCATCTTTTTAGAGGATCAGGACAGCCAATTCACCCCAGTGATTCGTAAAATGACTGATTAAATGAGCTATTAAGAGAATTGTGGACTATGTCATGTCAATTGAACACTGCTACAGGCTGGGATACATTTAATCATTCGTTGAAATTGGACAAGGGGTTGGCTTTATTGACAACTACTTTTTTTTAAATTTATTTGTTTTTTTAATCTTTGGCAGGTTAATCGAGGTCTTCCTCCCCCTGTACCTTGACCCAGCTGGGCATCAGCTTGCAATGTTTCTTTTGTTTATAGTAATTCTTTACACCTGAAAAACCACAAAAATGAGCACGTCAAAAATTGCAGTCACAATAACCAGACCATCTTGTGCATCTGTGTATCCCTAAGCAGATTAAAGCTTCCATTATTACATCATTGCAGTTTGTTGGGCGTTTTTTCTCTTCATTTATAATTGCCTCCTCAATCTCCACACAGCCGCTCTTATCGCTGCTGTCACACCTCCAGGCCTTGAGAGGTCACCATGTTAATTTGGAACAAGTTGTGCTTTACTCCAACCTATTTCAAATTGCCATATCTTGGTCAGCACAACCAAACAAGAAGCAACAACACCGGTTAAAGTGCACAGCTCCTGTTGGCGCTCTAGCAGTAAAAGGGTGATATCTGTGTAGCCATAGGATCATTCAGAATAACAGGTTAGGAGCATGCAGGCAGTAATTAATTCTCCAATCACTATTAATTATGTGGATGTGCGTGTCTCCTCCTTGCTCTCCATTTTGCTGCAAATATTTATCGCTCTCTGACTGAAAAGCAGACCCCCATTTCTTTCAGTGATCAGGGGATGAGATGAAATTATACCAACAGATGATGAAAGACAAACGCTTGATGCAGATGGATGTTTTGAAATGAAAACCATCGGGGGAAATAGAGTATGAAGGAATGAACCCATGAATTAGGATAAAATGGAAATCCATCTCCGTGGTTGTTATCCATTTAGCACATGCTGAATGGAAGTGGGTTAAAGCCTTAATAACCTGGTTAAATCCCCACTGTGTGCTGCCAACAGACATGCGTGTTCTATTTTGACGAGTGTCAGCTCAGTAAATAATCCACAACAATCATCCTGTAAACGTAATTGCTGTAGGTTTATCAAATGGTCGCTCAGCCGTGACCTCCTCGTACCCTCGATTCGATCAGCTAACCTTATTTTTTCACTTGCGAAAGAAAAACACTTTTGTCTCGTCACGAGAAATATCAGAATGAGTTTAATTTTTTAAAAGCACAAGTTGAACCCGGCTGCCACAAACATACTAAAAGGTGCTCACTTTTCACGCCGCGGAAGTACTGTAATTGCATCTTCTACCCGGTGAAATGTTGAGCCAAATGCAAGCCTAATGGCCCCTTTTTGCAGAGCCTGAGAAAACATTATTTTGTCTGTCGGGAAAGACGTGGGCAGGCCATTTCATGGCCCTTCGTGGCCACGGATCAGCAGGTTGACAAGCTGCACTGCAGTGCCTCTGCTATTAATCCCCTATTGCACCTTAATTTGACCTTCTCATAGAGCCAGGTCACAGAGAGAGAGTGAGGACCAAAATATCTATGATCCACTATGGGAGCCCACAAATTCAGAGACCCGAGGGCCAGTCTGACTGTTGACCCAGTAAAGCGTTTGGATCATTTCAGGCCAACAGTATTAGCGGGGTCAAGAGAACTAAAAAGTTGGATCTGGCCTTTGTGGTGCACTCTGTGCTTTGGCTGTGGATTGTGGATGAGTGTCCGTGTGTCTGTGTTGCACTGAGCACACAGTTCCTTTGGCCTCATTTCAGTCATTGATTATTCGAAGCTCATGCAAAATTTTCATCTAAGCACCAATCTGTAGCTCGTTTCAAATACGCAAACTAGATTCTTGAATCAATTTTAGCATGAAAACACATCTGCCCTCCCATCCATTACCTTCCTTTGGCAGCGTTGCCCTTTCTGGATAAAGGGCACGGGCCATCATTGTAAATAGGAATTTGTTAATTAATCAGAGCTTCTCCATGTGTGGGTTCAGAGTAGATCAACAATCCTCTTGGAGCTAAGATGCTTTTCAGAGTTGAGACCAACAATGTGTGACATAAAAGCCAAATACAATCAATGGATTAGTTATCTTGGATAAATGTATGCTCATAAAATCATAAGTATTCACAGAAATTCCGAATGACGCTCAAATAAATCAGGCTTATGGCGAAACTTGCTATAAAACAGTTTTTTTTGTTAGAATACATATATTGATATTGACTGGAGCATAAATGCTCATTTTCATTTCGGCTGTATTCACAGCAGCTTATCCCATGTGCTCCAGCTTATTGATTTCCAGCCCGAGTGTGATGAGGATCATAGAGTATTTAATTTCCTGCATGGTTTGATGTTAAGTGGTGGTTTTGATTTGCAGTGGTCATGCCAGTTTCTGTACGTTTATGAACAGAATCCAGAGTCACAGTGTAATATTACTGCAACTGATCCACAACAATGAAACCAGAGTTAACACCACCACAACCACAGCACTACCTCGACAATCATATATAAGCACTTAATGATTTACATCGCATATACACCCCAGCTCTTGTAATGCCTCTGTGTAATAAGCACATACAGCACAGTTATGAAGAGCTACTTGATGTTATTGCCCATGTTTGACTGATGGGTCTCTGCAGAGAGAAAATTCCCGTCAGTTATAGTGAGCTGCAGGCGAGGCTGCTGCTGCTTGTTTGGAAGGAATGATACTCATCCTGAAGCCTATCCAGCAGGGAATGAAGCTGCCACCAGAGAAGAATGCCCGGGACAAGTCCCAGTTTCTATGGAAACAAAAAGAAATGTAAAAGAGGAGTTGGGTGCGGAAAAGAGGGGATGAGTGAGAGAGAAGAGAAGGATGTATCGGAATTTTTTTTGTTTTTGGAGACAGCTCATGAAAGGTATATAAAACGCTGCGAGTCTGTCCTCCCCTGTGGTGGCCAGTGTTATTTATTCATCAATCATATGCATGCCACAACAGCCTTTATAGCTGCAGTTTCTCAAACAACATATCCAAGGATTTGTACAGCTGATGTAGACCTGACTTTGTTCTCACCTGTATGTCCTTGGCTCCAATATATCAATAACTCTGCTTTACAAGGCAGGATCTCAAATAGCACCCCCGTTCCCTTTAATTCAAGGATCTTATGTTCAACAAGTGTGTACAGAGACCGAGCCCAGCCAAACTGCTCAGGCTGTCGTTCGCAACACCTCCGGGCTGCATGTAAACACATTTTCTTAAAAGCACACACACACACAAAAAAAAAAAAAAAGTAAGTGAAGAAGGGATCCAGACAACAATGGCAGAAGGAACGGGCTCTCAATGAATAATTAAACAGGCTGTGCCGTGGATAGCAATGGCGAAACCGCAGCTCATTAACGCCGAGAAGTGAGACGAGGAATGACTGGAAACCTGAAATGGTACTCCATTTTTCATTGGTAGTGGAAGTAATTTTAGCCTGTATAGTGTAAACAATAGCAAATGTAATGCGGTGTTGACAGCGAGGAACTGCTGAAGTCGTGATTTTCACGAATGGTCAAAGAATGCGGCGGAAACACTGCTCCACTGATGTCAACAAAGCCACTAGATTACTGCTTTCTTAGAAGCGCTGCCACAGGTCCTGGTGGTGCGGCTCATTTCCAATGCTAATCAGAAATAAAGAGATTGTGTTCTCTGGACTCGTTTCCACTCGTCCTACAAACAATTGTTGCAATGCATCAAAGACACCCAGGATGCCCATTGTCGCCAAGCCACTGTGGCGCAGCTGTGGGAGCCTGCATTGTCCCTCACCTCCCCCCCATGTGGTCCAACAACAAATACTATTATCAAAGCCAGCAACACCAACAGCCAAGGAAAAAAGCGAGCAACCCCACCGGTGAGACCGGGGACACATTTGCATCTTCTGCAAACCCAGCAGGGACTCCCATCTCCTTGCGTTAGCATTAGCTTTTTCCGGCGATTGTGTGGAAACAATCTCCACTCGTCCGCCAACACAAAGGCGGCCAACTCAGCGCTCACCCACTGTTCACCCTGTACAATTACATGCAAAATAGGAAATGGTAAAACAAACAACAGAAGTAACACCAGAGCACTTTGTTACGGGTGTCTTCTAAGAAGTGTTTTCATTAAAGTGTGCATTGAAAATGCAATGCACCACTTTGAATGAAGTGTTGTCAAGTGTTTTGATATAAGTGTCAAGCTTTGTTGTACTGCTTCCCTGCTTTTGACTACTTAATTGCCTTCACAAGTTGTCTCAAACAAACAATAAATATACGTCTTTGGAAGCGCCGTAAACTACATTTAGCCACATCTTTGGATCAGCGTGTTCTTAACCTTGATTTATAACACAGATGGCAGTTATTAATAGGTATTAATGTGATGGCAGTTAATCATATTGTTGGATAGCAACTACTATGGGGTTTAAATGTGAAGCTCTATTTTAATGAATTAAAATGAATAAAACTGGTGAAAGGTAACATGTGAGAATTGTACTTACCAGGTGTTGAAGACCGGCTGCAGAGGAGATGTTTATTATTTTCTTGGATTCCTCTTTTCCATGACCCTTGTGCCATGGAGCTGGTTTACTCTTATCGGAAGAAGCCTCAGGACGATGGCTTGGTGATTTAGAAATTCCTAGAGTTTGCACATTTCCCGATAACAAGTCCGGACCTTGAAATTTGGTTACTCTGGAAATGTCTCCGTCTGCAGTCGTCGCAGACCTTGCGATCCACAGTTCAGGAGTCATTTTGACCCCATGAGTGACGGAAACCTGATGAGACAGATATACCTGATTTATTGAAACAGGGAGGCCTCATTGGTGAATACAAATACTCTCACACCTTCCTTCCAAAATGAAGTTCTGCTTGGCACATCTCAACAAGCGAGAAGTTTCAAAGATTATTTGTTTGCTTCCAGTTTATCGTAAAACTGTGTCGTGACTCACGATGCCCGAATCAATAAGCTTTTTTTTCTGAGATGGCAGGCCATCACCTATCACAGCAGCATACCAACTATTTGCAACGTGACCCAGCAGTCGCCGTGGCACACCCATGGTAGCTGGACAGCGTTGCTACCGGCGGCACAGCAGCTGCATTATATGCATCTTAGCAGGAGACACTTAACAGCTTCTGCTGCTGTGACCCAACAGTACATCGAGCCAGTCTCTCCGCCTCCCTCCTCTGCTGTACCAGCGCCCCGCTGCTCTGCTCCCACTCTCCCGGTACTCTTTAGACCGCATCCTGCTGACACATGTCACCTGTTGTTGTGTATCACAAGCAGCAAAAAAATTGCCAAAATGGATGTGGAGCATTTTGAGATGAAGCTGTGTCAGCTTGGTGCCGACACTCTGGCCTGTATTTATCAGTAATTTCCTGTTGGCTATCAGATGGGTGCACATATTGAATGAACTTGGTCCTGTCCGCTGCTGAGGAACACCGGGAACGAGTGGATGCGGGGACCCATCAAAGTTTAATATCCTCAACCTGGATCAAACAGACGCTGATATATGGCCTGAGAGTGTGTGTCATTAACTCGAATGAGCGGAGACGAGAATCGTGGGGGAACTTTTACGAGCATATCCGACCCCCTCCTTCTTCCTTTCTGATTTAGAAAGCGGACATGACTGCGTTGGCTTTGGCAGTCCATTAAAAATGGACTACCTGGGCCAAAACAGAGCTACGATATCCTTCCTCTCCTTTTGGAGGGTTTACAGTTTGCACCGGGTGGAAAATTGGATAATTGTCCCCATGTTTCGATGCTCTTTCTGTTGACTGTGAACTACTTTATTTGCACACAAACACAGCAAAGTTGGTACATCTGTGCAATGGTAACGCTTATGACACTAGGCTGTCACTTTGCTCAAGTTATCTGTTTTTTTTTTCTCCACATGCTCATTTATATTCATTTCTTTTTCAGTATTTTCCCCAGATTCAGTTTAATCAAATTCTTCTTCTCTTGTGAACATTATTGAAAGCATTTCATTTGCCAATTAGCCAGCTGCTCCCCAGTTAAATAATGAATATGCAAATTCTAAAGCTGGGGGAAATGTTGTCTTTTGAGTTACTGCGGTGACAATTATCCAAGTCAGGGATACTTTCAGCGGTGTACTGGATGTATGCCTTTGTGTTTGTGTGCTCTGCCAGATTCATGAAAGTTGCATCTTATATGTGTGTTTATACAGGACAATGTGGTGAAAAGCTAAGGAGTTTGCCTTGGGCCTATAGTTGTCGCTGCGGTACTGTATGTGTGTGCTGATGTGAATGTGATGCACGACACATGTGGCATACAGTGTGTTGAAGGGAGGAATCCTTCCCTCCATGCATATTGATTTGTTTGCCTACCTTTATCTCAACGGGGCGCTGAGTGTACGTCCCTGACAGTTCTAATTGAAAGCCACGCAGAGCCGAGCCGAGCCGAGCCGAGGTATGCATATACACACCTCGCTATCATCTGTCAGTGGGGGGCTGAGTGCGGAGGGGAGAGCCGGTGTACTCGCCCATGAGCTCAGTGACAGATTCTTCTTTAATGTGCTTACTGCAATACTCAGTGGCATAGCAGTGTGTGGAGCAATCATTCAGCGCACACATACTGTACCTTCACACACAGCCTATTAATTAGCCTTGTAAACTGTCACCTACTTACCATATGTAACTGCTAAAATGCCTCAGCTTCAGTCTGTCCATGCAGCCATCCATCCATGATTTATGAACACAGAGTTACTATTAGTCAGTGGCTCTCCTTCATCTGCAACATTTCCCATATCATTTTTGACCAAGGCTGGCCATCTTTGTTTATTTTCAGAGATGCAGTTTTAGATTAAATAATGACTTGACCTTTGGCCATGCGGCAGGAGATGCCAGTCTCCCTTGGCAACCGATTACAGTTTCTAACCATAATTGGGTCAGGTAATGATCTCGCAAACGGCCTTTTTGCATGAAAGCGGGATAATAGGCATTCGGTTTACCTACGGACGTCGCACGTACCTTTTTGTTTATTTTGCTTTAAATGGCGATGACATTCAAGAAGTTGGCATCCCTGGCAAGAAAAAACACTAACCATATTGATTAATAAAACGGTGATCAATACGGCGCATCGCAGAGAGACGTCAGGAAAGCATCCCCTGAACTGGCTCATGAATAGATGCCTACTATGGGCTTTTTGAGTGCTCCTATATTCACTATACCAGCATGTATTGACCTGATTTATAGTGCTCTTCAAAGTCACGACAGTCACATATACATTTGTCATAGTGGTTGTAAATGAAGCATTAACATAATCGATCCCTTTATCAGTCCCCAATAAAGGTCTGTGACACTGAAGGTTTGCACTTCTTTTGAATGCTTTAAACGGACCCACCTTTATGCGACATATTTGTTTTTACATGTGACTTATCTGGACGTATGCTGGATGCATTTCTACGACAATTCAAAATATTTCAGATATGCAGGGATAAACTCTAAAGACTTTGGTGATCAGCATCATCACATCAGAACCCTAATTTCAGTGGTTGTTTAAGACACTATACTAATGACCTCCCCTTCAGCCTAAGCTGTACTTTGTCTAGTGCTAATTAGCTAATGGTAACGGGCTGAACTTATTTCCTGCTGTAAATTGTCACTGCAATGTCTCACATGTTAGCATGCCGATGTTAGCATTCAGTAGAGAGCTGCTTGCACGGCTCCAGCCGTGTCCAACTTATCTTTAATGTCGGTTTCAACTTTTTGATCGTGACTATAGTGTTTAAGACAAAGCCAAGAAATGCCCTCAGTCATAAGTGAGTTTGCTGATGAGAAAATGTGCAGTCTCATGGTGCATACATACGAGTTATATATATTGATTTTTTTTTTTTTTTGTTGAGCTTTCAGTGCCTGGGGACTTTGATTTTGCCTCTTGATCTTGACATAGAGATAAAGTGTATCGATGTTGGAGGGGTCAAAGAGAACAGCGGGAGAGAAGGTTTGAGTAATATTTATACTGGCATGATTTGACTCTGGCTGGTCCTGGCATTCTGAATTCCTCGTTGGCTGGGCCGCAGTGACAGTTGGTGGCGGCTTCTGTCGCGAGCGCCGCATGGACGACCACGAAACTGTCAGACGGAAAGGGAAAGGCAGAGAGAAGAGAACACAGAGGGAGTGAACAACAGAGAGACATGATATCCAAAAGAAATCAGACAGAAAAGGTGAGCAGGCAATTCATTGCACAATGAAGCATGAAAAAGGGAAAGATGAAAGGCTGTGACTTGAGTAAAATTAAGGGTGATGGGTAGAAAGGGAAATAGAAATACAAAAGTGCGCTGGAGTGGGTGGAATTGGACAAGCCGGAAAGTGAATAATACAGGTTGAGCCTTTGAATCACTGATCTTAAGATCAGAGAAGAGAATGACATTAGCTCAGGCTGTTATTTTTTTTCTTTTACCTTATACAAAAAAATATACTGATTATTAGCCGTGTTCTTTATTGAAAAGTTCATGTTACTGTTAGATCTATGAGTGCAATACACAGTGAAATTGCTTAATAATACTCGTAATGTATGTATTGTCTTTCGTTGCCACACTTAAACTGTCATGTGAGCTGTGCAAAATGTAGATGTATTGAATTCAGAAGCATTCACACGTGCAACTCATTGTACCTACACATCAAATCCCACCGTAGTCTTGCTACGTATTAATTTCCAGTTCAATGTAATTGGGACTTGGAATTCAATTCATACTCAAATTGAGAGCACAGCGTTATCCCATTCAGCAGGAAATTTCAGAAAATGAAAGTAATTCGGTTTACAACGCGAATCATTTAGCTGGGAATTCCAACCTTAATGGGCTGTACCGTTATTGTCATGGGATTTAGCCTCCCAATTAGGGACACTGTTGACCTTAAAACCTTTGAATTTCATTGCAGAAGGGCCAAAAAAAAAGACATTTCTACCTTGCCTGACTCCCCCTCAATAATCCCCAGAGTCTCCTCTCTCAGGCCTGGCAGGAGCCGGTGACCTCTCCTTTGTGACTGAATTAATCCACGGGCCTGAGATAATGGCTATGTCACAGCCACCGGCGGGATATGGCAGGAGAATAATCAGCCCACCGCCGTGCCATTTCAATCCCCTCGGCAATGATCGCTTCTCCACAGGAAAAAAAACAAAAAAAACATGTTGCTTCGCTCATTCTCCAGCATGCATGAAATGAGAATTAAAGATTAGAAACCTCACAGGCGTAGCAGACTGGCACACCTCAGTGATCAGTTTTGATGTTTCTCTGTTGTTTTTGGCACAAGAGAGTTTTTCTGAATCTGCAGTCTACATTAAGATGGAAATATTTGAAGATAATTTATCAGGTGGGGATTCTACTGGTGTGTCTGTGAAGTTTCCTCCAGGTCATGGTCAATCTGTCCAAAGGCAACGGGATTTCTTTCATTTTTTTGAGGAAGTTTCAACTCTCATCTGAAAGACTCCTTCAGTTCTAACCGACCGGAGAGGAGTTCCAGATTTTAACTTTGTGTGTTTGTTAGAGGTTGTGAAGGTCATGCAAGACTTTTGCGAGCCACCCGACGATCCTGTCGGTCGTGAAGGTCACAGTAGGCCGTCCTACTCGGCCATCATGCGAGTCATTAGTGTGATTGCCTTTCCAGAAACACCATCACTGCATAGATAAGGTGGTCTACAACACCACTTACCAGCAATTTGTAATGCAGCCCTGAGACCCCTGCTAAAGAAGACAATCGACCATTCACAGCAGGACTCTTAACGGGTCACAGGTGGGTCTAACATGTGATCTTAACAACTCACAAAGACCCGCTAATGTTAACGAGTCCATTACCGGTTAAAAAGTGAAACTCTGTCAGAATTGAGGTGAAACGTCTTCAAGAAACTCAGATAAGTCCAGTTGCACTTATTTAAAAATCGTATCTGATTGAAGTTTAAACAGATGTTGAATAAAATTTTACTTTCATGTGTTTGCGAGTCTTTTTTGCGGTCGAAAGTGGTAACAGTTATATACTGTATGTTCTTTAAAATGTACAATTGGACATTGGGGCAGTCTGACTGGCAGAATTGGACATTGTCAAAGGGAGTCTGACTGGCTAGCTGAGACCAAATAACCGTCTCGTTTCAAAAGAACATGGAGTATCTCCCATTTGAGGATGAAAGCAAAATCTCTTGACCAGCAGATAGCAGAATGGTAAAGCTTTATTTTGTATTGTGGACTAACGCTGGCGCTGTTGTTTGAGCACTTTGAACGTTTGATTTTGAACTACAGAACCAAAAAAGTGCTCGTCAGTGAAGGAAGAAAAATGCAAGATGAAAAACCAGGCACTGCACCAGTCGTCTATTTGTAACCTCGTGTGCCATAAATATGATTCTGAACTCACTTGTGGAAAGCGCAAGTTGTCAGTGCAGATGAAATTGGTCTCTCTGGAGAGGAAAGTGCGGGAAGCACAACAGCATATCAAAAGCTTAGTTCCCTTTGTGATGAAGGAGGACCAAAGTGTGACCAGCTCCCTAATTAAACCGTAAACTGTGTTTGTTGCAGACGGCAAATTTGGTGACTTTGCTCCTGCTTGAAAATATGTTGAGGTCAACGCTCGCTCATGCTTGTGTTCATTTCCAGACCCCACAAAGCTTTTAATCAAGCCCCGTGTGAATACTCAGATGTTGCACAAATACATACTGTAGATGTGCTAATGAGCGGTTGTTAAGGATTCTGCTCCCAGTGTGACAACCAGCACAAGTCTGCTGGCACCCACAGCAACCACTATTGTTTGCCACCCCGTCACCTCCTCTGTGTCCGTCCTTTCTGCACCTCAGTGTGTTCGAATTAAGCAGAATTCAAATTATTGTGACTGCTTTGCTTTAAAAATGCTTAGAAAAGGCACACGGCTGGCGGAGGAGAATGGCTGTACAAAGAAAGGGATTACTTCTATTTTTTGCTTCTTTCTTGGAGTGAGGAGGAGCATGAGTGCAGTGTAGTGAATGGTGGGAGAGTGGCATCAACAGCAAACCTCTTTTCTTGCTTCACGTTTGAGTAAATCTGACGGGCAATACGCCCACCTACCTTCACTGGAAGGCTCTTTCTGCTGACAAGTAGCCCAACATAATTCTTGGTGTTTGAGACTGCTACGCCTTGTCATGACATTCATCTTTGATTTGCATTTGCTTGTTTGATTGTCTGTCCTGAAAGTGCCATTTATCGCCGACAATGGCGAAATAAGACGCGTTAATGTACAGAGTTTGACACAATGAGCTGTTTTTCATGATAATTGTTCGTGTTGTGAGTCTTTCTACACCGACACCTGTACGCACAAACTGCATCGCTCATCCGACTGCTTCTTGCAAATGTTGAGCTTTGGCTCTATCTCAACCCTACGCAACTTCTCTCTGCAGCGCCTGCAAATCAGATACTGCCTCCAAGGCCTTAAGGTTTTATTACTGAATCGCTCTTCTGCAAACTCAATCGAGCCACCTCCTCCCACAGAAGTGGAAAGCCTCTCATCACACGTGGGTTTGCCCATTTTGGTGCACTTATGAAGGGCCAGGGAAACAATCAGCCGAGCTCAGCTGCCACCTTCACAAGATCAATACGCAATGTTTGTTTGAATGGCAGGAAACTTTGAATTTCACAGGAATAATCATAAGCAAACCTCTCGCCCACCTCTGCTGGGGAACGTTCTCTTGACCGAGAACACTCTGCCTCCACTTCCATCAGCTCCAGACTGTTCATAATATGCATTTCCACACTATTTGCAGGAAATACGAGGCAAAAAAAAAAAAAAAAAACACTCGGCTGCAGCAGTCGTGAGAAACAGTGGCAACCTTCAAAGCACCTTTCAGCTGCAGCTCAGAACAATGTGGGCTTGATATTAATATGAAAGACGTGTCTGTCCAGGACAATAACAGTGAAGTCAGATTAGCTTTTGATTCCATATATGCCGAGGACATTCATTTATCATTTCAAAACATCCTTTGCCACTGACTGCCAAGACACTGTTTTGAGTGAAACATTGCACAGTGACATTAAGGTGGCAGCGGTGGCATCTCATTCATATATATTTAATTAACTTGTCTGTATTCAGTAAAATGGTCAGTCATTTTTAATTGGCTTCATTAACCCAATTATTTGACGGGAACCTTTTCGTCTTGATGGATGACCTTATTAATAAGTTGAAAGAGAAACTGCCACAACTCTGGGAAAAAGGGAACAGCTCAAGCGACTCATTAACACTGTCAGCACTGCTCACCTTATTCTCTGCTGTTTATGTTACAAGCTTACAGCTGGCTAGCTCATCGTTAGCAATCAAGAATGACTTACGGACTGATGAGGTGATGGATGGACACCTCGATTTTGTTTTCTGCAGCATAGCTTTATTTCAAAGTGTGTAGATCTACATTGAAGGAAGGTGTGAATATTTCTCCCCTGTCCTTAAACCACTCTGATGTCACCATATTCAGAAACAGGCTGCAGCCTTAGTAGAGAAAGAAAGGGAAAGGATAAAAGGGAAGAAATAGAGGAACAGTGGGGTGACAGATAAGAAAAATAAGACTTATAGATTGGACACAGGACTCAGAAGTGCAGAGAGAAAGAACGAATCAAAAAATACCTAAGAAATGGTCAAAGCTTCTGTATAATTTCCAGTGGAGCATGATTCTGTTTTGAAAAGGGGAATGCGGATAAGGGCGTTATCTTGCACCTACGTTTACTGGCCCTATTTTTTCTTATGTTCCCATGAATATGAACACAATATCCAAGCAAATGGGATTTACTCTAGCACAGCGTGAGGCTCCAGTTTCTGCACAATCTGGAATAGAAATCATTTTTGTGATGGAGAGTAAAGAAGACAGAGGTTATGAGACAATACCCAGGTTACTTTGGGTCCTATGTTTGTCAAAGAGGCTTTCTAAGACGTCTATGAATATTTGTGTGGCTGCAATTTTACATATGATACTCTAAATATGTGAATTTGCATGTGTATCTGCCCGTGTGTTCCCCGTGCACACTAAAATGTAATTTGACACTTTCCATCACCTTTTGACACCCTGATTGCACAGTTACAATTGAAGAGCTGAATGGGAGCCGTGTCCATTTACTGGCTTTATTTCTATCATGGCTGATGATTGCACTGCCACTTGGTGCTCAGCTCGTTTCCTTCTGGTAACTCATCTGCCCTCTGACACCACCTCAATTGTCTGTCTGGCTTTCAGAAGGTTTACTGATTGATTTGTGGACCAAATAGTCCTTTAGGAATATTACTGTCATTGTCTTCCAGTGTCTCACTCTGACACGATGGTAACTTCATACCAGCTGATGTTTCACATTCTGCTTGTGCTGCTGGTTGTTTCCATAAATGTGATGATATCACACGGTGTTTCGTTGCCTTCCTGTCACTTTCTCCCACATTTTTCTTTGGATAACTGCACCCAGGAGTGCTTGAGGATTTCTGAAGAAGTTGTATTGAGAGTCTTTGTTAAAAATAGAGATGATGGAAGACAGTTCAAGAGGATGCTTTTCCACCAGTTTGCATTGCCCTTTATTAAGAGCTTTTTTGTCCTTTACGTTTCAAGTATAGGTGGCTCATTGGGTTTCTGTGGATATTACAGCCTTGCAAAACGATTCCTAATTTTTGCCACTTGCAGGTTGCATTTTTCACTAAACTACGGTTTAAAAAGGTAATTCATGATTTTATATGTTTTACGAGACATGTAAAAAGGGCAGATGAAAAGGTCGTCCTATTGAGCTGTTGTACAGTAGAGCAGTGTGTAGTAGTAGTAGTAGTAGTAGTAGTAGTAGTAGGTGATCGTGAGTCTAAGCTGTTGTGATTAAGACAGTTTGTCTTTTTTTGTTGTTGCTAGTTTTACCTTCATGACTCTTCATCATAGTGAATTATTGTGTTTGTGCAGGCAACACAAACTTATGCCTGTCAGGACACTGACAGCACACATTTCCTACCAGGAAAAGATACACAGCTGCCTTTATGCCTGGATGTGTTGTGTGCAGGTGAATGTCACTGCTACAATCTGAGACAAACAACTTGGCCGGATGTGTCCCTCATTTCAGACAGGAGGATTATTTTCCCGGAGATACTTTGGTGTTGTTTGAGACTGATAGCTGGTGTGGTGCCTTTGGTACGTACTGCTGCTTCAGTTTCACCATCAGCAGCAGCAGCCTCTGATGAACTGTGCAGGAAGTCCTCTTTTCTTATGCTTGGTTACATTTGACCTCCAAATCAAGTGTTATTATCGCGTCCAATGAAATGCACATCAAAGACGTCACAGAAGTATTGATCTGAGGATTGAAGTCTTTGCGATCTGATCAGTGGGAGTTCTGTGAGCGGTTATGACCCATGTCGTTGGCTTTGTTATCATTAAAACCCCTAAAAAAAATGATTTACTAATTACACAGACTACTTATTCTAAAATACTTATTGGTCCAGTAAATACAAGTCGCACAAAATATTTAGTGAGTAGTTAATAATACATTTAAATGTGTGACTAGCAATGATTCGTGAGAAAAAAAGGGTAAAGTGATTCAATTATTTTAAGAAATGCCATTTTCACGCACATTTCAAACTTTGATGAGCCTTCATGCTAGTCATATTTTGACTTTCTCTGAAATAAATTTCATTCATTTGCTTGAGTGGCCCAGGGGCTGCATGCATATTTACTCCAACCTCATAATGCAAATGTCAAACTGACAAAAATCCAGCTGATCAAACCTGCAAATGCAATGAAGCCTCCAAACTGTGATGTCAGGTGCTTCAGGTATCCTCAAGCACGATGCGTATTTTGTTTACTATGTTGCTGTTGGCCTTTTTAAAAGGAGAAAGAGGGTCACAGCGGCAACTCGCACACACATATATATGCACGAATCTGTTTTTTTTCCTGTGTGCAAAGGGACACATGAAGACTTGTGAATAAATTGAGCAAAAGATGTCATTTCAGCCAGCTGCTAGATCACATCAAGTTGCTTTTTTCATGCTAAAAAGCAAAATATTCCAAATCTGTCTAAAACTAAACATTTGCGTATTTGCATCTTCGCTGCATACGTGTGTGTTCGTGACTGATGAGAACGAGAAAGAAGTCCATGACGGCCACCGCAGCCCGAGGCGTAAGAGGCTTAAAGGAAGGAGACATAAATCGCAAAGCAGTTGGTGAGCGAAAAGCAGAGATAGAGAGAAGGTGTGCAGGAGAGAGGGAAGATAATAGGTAGCTGTGGGTTGTGCAGGAGACTGTGCACGTGGCTTGATACTGTATGTCGGTACGATTGGATATGGTTGGCTGAGTAGAGCCAGCACTCTCCTCTCCTCTGCTCTCCTCTGCAGCATGAAAGCAGGCTTGTTATGTAGAAGGACAGATACATAGAAACGGGGACTCGGGGAGCCAGATTGGCAAACACAGTGTTCAGGTATGTTGTGACAGACTTCAAAACAAATTCAGATGAATCCATAGTTGGCAACAACTAATTCACTAGAGTTTATGGTGTTACGTGAATTAAGCTTCCTAATACTGTGTCCTAACAAAGCTTCCTGTCTGCACTAAAGGGAATGCATGTGACGTAAACTTGTTGGTGTTATTCCTCTTTATTTGTGTAACTTCATAGGTAGACCTGTCACAGGTATTACATTATAATCTCCCGATTATTTCACGCGATTGTTCGAATAGTTTCCAGTCATCTGCATACAAAAAGATGGATGAAGATATGTCATGTTTCCACCGCTATTTTCTCATCTTTTTCCACCGTTGGAGGTTTCGCAGGTGCTCGTTTAATGACGTCATCCCGCTGGGTCAAACGCAAAGTGTCAAATGTTGTACGTACAGAATGTAAAATCATGTGGAATTTGGGTTATAATGAACACAGGCCAAAACTACAAAAATAAGACCCAGGGTGTAATAACTGTCTTCATATAAATAAATCACACCTTCACCGTCCCACATTTCCTTTTGGCCAAAGCTCACCTGAGAGACGCTGCAGCTGTTGAGTGTTTTTGCAGTTAATTTCCTGCTGCAAATAATTCCTTCTTCCTTTGCTAACACCTTTGAAGAAATGCATACAGGTTCAGGTGAATACAAAACATTGCATTTAGCGTGTTATCACCTTCCTTCTTTTGCTTTACCCACTCTTTCACTTGTCTTTGTCTCCCTCGTCCTCTGTCTCCGTGGTTCAAGGGAAGAATTCCCTTCAGTTCCTCCACAAAATCACACACAATTAAAGCAGAGCATTTTTCGCCTCGGGGCCAAGCTGCTCTGTGTGCTTAAAACATTTGCACACATACACACAGACAAACACACACACACACACACACACACACACACACACACACACACACACACACACACACACACACACACACACACACACACACACACACACACACACACACACACACAACCTCCCACCCACCAACCCACACAGATATAAAGGCATGCAGCGCACATACACCCCCGCACAGTCGTACATGTACAGACACACAAACGAACACACAAAGGCACGTTCTCTGCCGTGCATTTTATTTGGACATGGCTTTAATGGAGCTTTTTATGGAGTACAGGATTATTGAATCACATCCCTCGCTCCCTGCCAGCTGATTGGACACTCTCCACTCTGTCAATCAAACACTGGATTTGGCTTGCTGCTAAATGCGACGGTGCGTTTAGCCTGCTTTAGTCTGCTTTAGATTTAGTCACACCGACTTAGCTGCCGGCAAGTTTTGCGTGCTGGTTCCAGATGTCACTGAAACGTGTCGGGAGGCCAACACAGTCAGTGCCTCCTCCACCTCTGACCCTAAGGTTGGACTATTGCAATTCTTTGTATGTTGGAATGGGCCAGACTCTAATGTCCACCTTTAATTGGCGAACAACGCTGTAGAAAGGCTTTTCATTGGTACACATAAGCGAGAGCATCTTTCACTGAATGATTTTAAAAAAAAATGTTACTGTGCAAGTTTCTAAATGGAGCAGCCCTGTCTATATATATCTGTCTAACCTGGTACAGCCCTTCACCCAATGTCGCTCACTCGTCTCTTTTAACCAGCAGCTCCTCGATCCAAACTGACTACCGAGGCCGACCGTGTCTTCTCTGTTGCAGCTCCAAAACTCTGGGACAATGTTTACCTCCATATCAGGACGTCAACCTCCATACCAGTGTTCAAAAGCCATTTAAAAGCCTAGTTATTTTCACTGGCTTTTCCACATTAACCACTGATTTCTCCTTATAATCAAGTCTATTTGACGGTTTAATTCTGTTTGATTATTTGCAGCACATCGGTCAACCTTTGTTGTCAAAATTTTATCTGACTGGACTTAATGACCTCCATTTGATAAATATCAATGTAAGCTATTGTAAAGAGGAGTAGAAGAATCACAAGCATTAAAAAATAATATAGTGTTGATTTAAGAAACTCCTGTGATTTATTTGGTGACTTGTTTTTGAAAAGGGACACAGCTTTATTTTTAATCTAATATTTTTTGTATAGCTAGAAAAAAAAACAATATCAACTGGTTGTCAGATTTGAACCAGCAACTTTGCATCAAAGTTGCTTCTCTAACTTCTGTCTTTAAGTTTAGATTCAAGTGTTGATGTTGCAATAGCTCATCTCATTGTTGAAAGATGGCTAGTCATGTGTAGTATTGACCGTCTCCGACACGTTACAAATGGCAATCAATGGTTTTGTTTGTTGTCTTGTTTTGCTCGTCTCCAACACTTCTCAAAGGAGCTAATAATTGGAGCTGATAATTGCTACCAGGCTCATAACATATTGACCCAAGCTGTGTAATGAGCCGGCTGAACGTGGACGAAAACATCGCACGCCTGAAAATGGATATAATTAGCATGTCTCTGTGTCCCCTCCAGGCGAGACAGTGTTGAATACATAAATTCTGCCATCCCATGTCATATCTCAAAACCAGTCAGCATTCTCATTAAAATGTCAAACAGAGTCGCTGTGGGGACAATTGTTTTGTGCATTTTAGCTTAAAAATGCAAACTCGAACACTCACATTTTCCAGTTTGAAATTAATTAAGTGATTCACACCGACGAGTCCGGCTGCACAGAAAAAGCTCAGGCCATTTTTCTTTTTGCCTTCTGGGTTTTGTGGGGAATTTATTATGTGATCAATCACATACAGCACGAATAGACCAGGATCAATTAATAATTGAAAACCGTTAAAATACTTGAAGCGCTGATTGGAATCTGCCTTAAGTCAGAGGCAGGCAGTGTGGAAGGGCACGGGGTTAAATAGACATGATTAATCAACCCGAGAACAGTATTTGCATTCATTTGAAACAGTGTGTGTGTGTGTGTGTGTGTGTGTGTGTGTGTGTGTGTGTGTGTGTGTGTGTGTGTGTGTGTGTGTGTGTGTGTGTGTGTGTGTGTGTGTGTGTGTGTGAGACAGTAACTGTGCCTCTGTTCTATACTTCAGACTGGTTAAGCGGGTTTGGAGTGTGATTATATTATATTATATTATATTGGGAGTCTATCAGTGAATAAATGTAACCGAAGCTCAGTTTCCACCTGCTGATTAAAATGAAAGGGGGGTTAGCCCTTAATTTAGCAACAGTTGTGACAGGGAAAGTACCAGAAAGCAGAGTTATAGGAACTTTAAAGTCTCTAAGTTCCCCTGTGTGGACGCCAAAGAAATGCAAATGCATTAGCCTAACTAGACCGGGATCACTTAAGGTGGCCTGACCTTTAAGGAGGACGAGTCACCTTCATTTTAATTTAATTTAAATGAGTGTAAGTGTGTGCAAGAGGATGAGGAGTTGTAAGTGGAGAGCAACCCCAGCAAAAGAGAGACAGAGCAGTGCTCAGGTGCTGCTAGTAATGAAAACGATATGGTAGGAGTACAAATTAAAAATGAAGAAATTATTAATTAATTTAATGAATGCAAATTTATTTATTTGTTAAATTTCATTTTATTAAAAGTCCAACATTATGTAAAAATGCATAGTTTTTCTGCAAGTAACTGCCCTCACCACCCTCTGCAACCACAGCCCCTAAACTGTGATGTATGACAGCATGAATGTGTCCAGCATGAGCTTACTAGTTCTCCATCCCGCTGTCCTCTTCGTACTCACAAAATACTTCATACTTAGAAACAAAAGGAAATGATCAAATGTATTGATAAAGCTGCTGGTGGACCTCATCATGTAAATGCGGCAGTGCCCCTCTACTGCCATCTATAGGCAGCCTGGGGTCACAACAGATGCTCTCTCTCTCTCTCTCTCTCTCTCTCTCTCTCTCTCTCTCTCTCTCTCTCTCTCTCTCTCTCTCTCTCTCTCTCTCTCTCTCTCTCTCTCTCTCTCTCTCTCTCTCTCTCCCTGTGATAGCTGCTGGAGAGCTGCTGCTGCTGCTGTTGGCTGCTGCCATCATCCCCCAGGGAAGCTGCAGATAATCATTTCATCATTTCCTCAATTATTGACAGGCGCCGCGAGCTCTTCTGTTAAGTTCCCTGTGTTATAGAGAGAATTAACATCTATTAGAGTATTATTCAGCTGGTGTGCGTGTGCGTGTGCGTTTCTCTGTGGCTGGATTTTGATCCTAACTAGACTTGCAGCTCTAAGGGCTCAGACTGAGGAGCTGCGATATGACAGGCTCATAAATATCTTGCCTCAGTCAGCGCTGCGGTGTGACTACTGCTGCGTCGAGAGGCTCTGGCCTAAAAATGACCCTCCCTCCCACTGAGTTGTCAATCATTACTCATCAAATTAGACACATCATCTGCGCCACCTTGCTGCGATTCAAACACTTCGTCTGGATCTCCTCTTAGCTTCAACTCTCCTCCTGCATTTTTCTTTCTTTCTCACAGACAAATTTATGTCTGAAGCCAGACACGTATTCAGAAAACTGCTTTTCACTTCAACCTTCAAAAACGTCCACTGGATCCCCCATCGTGTGGTGTTACAGTTTGCAATGGACAAGTGCCGCCAAATGGCTGCAAGAGTTTGTTTTCCCATCTTCACTGTGTCATTGAAATGAATGAATTCTGCGAGCAGCATTTTAAGTTAGCTTTTTTCTGCACTGCAGCGTCTTTTGCTCTCCATTTGTTCTTGGGAATGTAAATAGCCGTGCGCAACAATTTTTTGCCACCAAAGAAAAAAAAATGCATTATTGCATCAATTACCGATTCCTGCTTTATCTCTGCTTCTGAAATTACCATCCCCCTGTTGTTCAATTCAAACGCCATTGTCGAGAGTGATAACTGCAAATAGCATTACCTCCGGCTGAAAGGTTCCTATTGTGAGGCTGACTGACAACCTTGTTACAAACAGCCATGTGCCTAATAGAAGGTATTGGGCCGATCTGTGTGTGAGCTTTGTGTGGAAGAATATCTCTGTTGTCTTGTTGAACAGAAACTTTGAAAGTGGTTTAAGTTTGAAAAAGAATATGAAAACTGTTCTCTTCAGCAGGGACAATGTGTTGAAGCTTCTTATTGAGATAGTAGGATGCTTGCTTGTAAGCTGCACACTTCCTTTCACATAAGTGCAATAAACAGTGATATACAACATGAAGTGGTCCTCGGATGATAGAAAAAGCTGGCGCAAAGATGGAAAGTAATGCTTTTTGAAAGCAATTTTGTATTATTATGCCTCGCCACACGGCAAATGATTAAAATTCTTTGTGTACTTACTTGAAATATCTAATCAATTCTCCTCTCTCTCTGTGTTTTCTTTCTCTGTCTTTGTCCGTCTCTCTTTTGTGTTCCGTTCTAGCCGCACTTCAGGTGTCCATATCCTTGAACAAAGTGGAGTTAAGTGTCGGAGAGTCCAAGTTCTTCATCTGCACAGGTACAACAGCCACACACTTGTTTTGTTTTTGTATTATGTGTATGGAGGGAATGTCTGTATGTGTTCAGAGGTAGGTCAGAGAAACAGCAGGGGGTCTTGCATCATGAGGTCTGTTTGTGCGAGAGGTAATGCAACACAAGCCATGCTGTCCATATGGTGAGTGACTCGGTGACCCCATGGAGACTGGATCTACACAGGGGATGCCCCCCGCCCCTCTCGTCTCTGCTCTTCATTGTCCTCTCTGAACGGTGTATCAACACGGCGCCACAGCCAGTGGCTCGGCAGGGTGGCAACACACTCTGGCAGGGCCTCGCCTCGCCTCGCCTCGCTTCCCGCTGGCTGCCTCTCCTCTCCTGCCAACCCACTCAGCGTGGAGCAAACAGCCAAGGGAGTGGGCACCCACCGGGAGGAGTGTCCAGGAGGCGGGGAGGTCCAATGTGTACAGAGGCAGACAGAATGGGGCGTGTAGAAAAGTAGAGGTGAATGGAATCAAGCTGGCAAAAATCGAAAAGTGAAGGTAGAAGCTTTCACTGCTAAAAGCTCCGAACTGAGAAGAATGGAAAACGCTTTGAGGCAAAGAAAACAGAGTTTGAGGTGGGAGATAAGTCGCCACCATCCACCGTCAAAGCGCGTGGGAGGAAGTGTTTGTGTCACACGTTGCTTTCTTTTGGCCTTTTCCACCACGAGCAGTTGCGCTAAGCCTCATTTTCCCCATATTCACCAGCGTTTCTGCCAACTGGAGTGGGCTGGAAAGCAGGGCAGCACAGTCCGAGGCAAACAGCAAAAGCCCGGTGAATTAAAGTGAGCCAGCAAACAAATACATAAAGTATGAGTGGTTAAAGGGACTTTTTGGCTTTCAGTCACCAAGTGTTGTACAAATCCGACCTACATCAATATGGATTGGAGAGAAAAAAAGATCAGAAGGCAGCAAGAGGAAGCATTCAAAGACTCGTATAATCTGCTTCTCCAGGACTGTAAGGGTGTTTAGATTTGATTGACAGTGACCAAAGAACCAATCAGCTTACATCCCCACAGACAGAAAACAACAATTTCTGAGTTTCTTTTAATTGAATGAACAAAATGTTCAGATTTTTCTCAATTGTTCTTCTCTCTGATTGATGGGCTCCAACATGAGAACGTAGGTGTAGTGATTAATTCCACAAGAAATGATTTCTTTGCTCTTTTTTGTTCTCACTAGTTTGAAATGGATGCTTGTCTTTTGCAAAAGGATGGTTTCATATACTTTGATGCACCAATCAAAGTTTAACAACATATGAATCAAAATCCAACAACAGTTGTTTGGTTGTTGGTTTGTTTGTTTTGTCAGGACACTGTCAATGAAGTCTAATCCAACCGGGACCTACACAGTTTTTGATCACTGCACTCTTAATAGATATGAACAAAAATATGTATTTTTGTAACTTTTACGGAGATTTTTGTTTATTCAGACCTGAATAATTAATGGTATAGTGAAATACTACTGCAAGATGTGAAACCAAGTTTCCAGTGCCTTGGTTCACATGATGTGAAAATCATGGAAATGGGTGTTTCCAAAGTCAAGGATGAACTGTGAAGCACAGCTTCTATCATACTAGCAGTCCATAAAGTGGTCAGCATCTACATCACCGTGACAACTGGGTTTTGCAATAGCATTTGCAATATGCTCGAGAGCTTTAGTTTCTAAACAGTCAATTGCTGTTTCTATGGTTGTGAAGGACTGCAGTTGTGAATTCTGACCTTCAGAGAGTTTCTAGTTATCACATACATCATTACAGTCCAGTGTGTGGTGGACTGTTGTGCACAGGGACTCGGGTCCTTGGAGTGGTTGGGCATTTTCTCCATACTCATGATTACTCATTATTATCAATTAATATATGCTTAGATAGTAACTTCAAAATATTCTGTGGACTCATATTCTATTCTCACAATGAATGATACATCATATATTCATAGATTCTTGCTTTTATGGGAGGGAATGTAAGAGGCAGAATTTGTTTTTATTCATGCCTTCACGGGGAGGTACTTTAAAAAGATGTTTTGTTGTGGAGATTTCAATTGAGGCCAGGGCATGGCTGGAGATAGAGAAAGGGCTGAAGGTATCGCAGGTGAAGAAGAGAATAACAGGAGAGCACAGCTGCAGAGCAGGAGGGAGGCGACAGCTGTGGAGATTGTCTTTAGAAAATAGTTATCTCTTAAGTTGTCTGCAAGTGCGAGAGAGAAAAAAAATGCATTTGTGCTGATGTCACCTTGTACCTTATATGTTTCCATCAGTTATAAGAAAGGTCTGGGACATCTGTATGAAAAGTGCACGCAGTGAGAGAAAGCAGTGTATCCACAACAGCGGTGTACATTGTGTTCGATTGATCATTGATGCCCTTAATTAGGGTGTTTTATTGGTATATACAGATAAATCTGACCATAAACAAGCCTTGGTCATTTACTAATACATCTATTAATACATGCACAGTAATACCTTAACAGCATAGCTCCTTCTTAGCACAGATCCTGCATATCCGGATCTCTGCTGGTAGATAAACACAATTATTTAAAAAGAGGCACAAGCAGCATAAGGCCACGTTCATTCATCCCTGTTAGCATTGCATGAAAATAGGCAGCCCTCTCGTTCATTTTAATGAAGGCACACGTGAGGCAGGGAAGACGCAAACACAAAGGGCACAGCATCCGATGTACGGCAGTATTTGTCCTGTTTAATATGCAACCGCAGCAGCGTAAGATAAAATGATAAATTTCCAGAGATGTAAAATATTTTCATTGTATTATGGACTGTTCATGTATCTGTTATAGAAACTGGACTTCCTGAAACAACACCACACACCCCTTGCCCAGGCCTGTCCAAAATCTCCTCTCACTGTTCTACTGAGTTTGGACCTGATGATCCTTTTCGTACTCATACATTGCACACTGTGTGGTCGCATCGCCATTTGTTACCCATTTGTTTTTATTAACATTTTATGTTACTGAATAAAGCAGCATGCAACAAATAGAAATCTAAAATCCTCGTCTAAAGAAATTGCTTTTCCTTCAAAAGCTCTCGAAATAATACTTTTTTTTTTTTAAATCACCAGGACAACAATGTCAGCAAAAAAAAAAAAAAAAAAAAAAAAAAGTGAGCAATCATTGAAAACAAGCACATAATTACAGGAATGATTTCTACACGTATTCAACTTTACATTCAGTTTTGAAATTTGCAATTGGAGATTGGTAGGAAGGAAACAAACAACAACAAAACCCAGAGCGTTTTGTGATTTGAAATGAACCGGGGCTCATGGCGTGGCAAATGAGGAGGTGGATAAACTGGTGTTCAGGTGTGGGTTTAACCTCCCATGTGGCTGAAGTGGCAGAGAGCCAGAACAAGTGTTGGCTGCAACAGAAAACAGAGACATCTACAAAAGCACCCCAACAAGATCCAAGAACTATTATGTTTCGCTGTGGTTTTCTTCACATAACCAAAGTAGGGATGGTTACATCACTTGTTCCAGTAGACCTGCGTAAACCTAGTGGCCAGATATTAATGAGTAAACAGAGAGGGAAAGGGAGACAGAGATGAGTATGTAACCATTCATTTTGACATCATGTCAAGCTTCACTTATGTACACGCTGACCAGCTCAGCTCCTGTTCTCTTCGGCTATCTACTTCCCCGGAGACCTAAATCCATTACTACCAAGGCTCCAGTGCCAGCGACTGCGGAGGTTTGGGAATCATCGGGCTTGTGCTCGGCTAATTTTGGCACCAAGGTGCACGTCTAGTCAATAGTCTGCTTTGTGCGGGAGGTGAGGAGATCACGTCAGTGTTTCTGTTACTTTACACTGCTCCCTCACTGCTACGGAGGATCACCAACATCGCGGCACATACCCTTCACATGCAGAGCTTTGTTGCTCGTTCTGATTTTATTTCCATGTGTATGTCAAAATTAAGCCGGAACTGAGCGGAGCTGTCGGTTTCCTTTGCAGCCAGCAAAGGCCGACGATCAATCAGGACGCTGCTACAGCATGTAGGCATTTTGCAAGCACCCAGGAAAGTGATGATCATTGTCCTACCACTCTTCCTTTAGAGGAGTCAGTCATCAAGCGCTCTCTCTTGCCAGGAATCAGTAATAATGCCAGAGCTTATGCAGATTTTAAGAGCGCTTTCGCAGAAATTTCTACCAGCTTTTCATGCAATTGTAAAGACACACAGAAGGAAGAAGAAAACAGGGCAGCATGCTACACACTCCTGTCTTCTCAGATCATCCGTGAAGCACGCGGCCTGTCACCATGCTAGCTGCATCAACTCGAACATATTTAACTGTCTCTGCTGTCAACAGACTGTAAAATGGAATGAGGTGATAACGTTGTAATGCTAACAGGTAGGAAGCGGCGCCTGTAGCGACACCAGACACTTATCTTTTCCCCAGAAGTACCCACATGAACCGCGAGGCTCCAGTGGGAAGCGGCGCGAGGAGGAGAATCGCTTGTACTGCAACACGATTTCAGCAACACTCCGGTTTGATTGCCTCATCAGATCTGTTGGCCCTGAAACTAACGAGCGGCGGACACACACGCCGACCGCGTGATGCTGATGGCGGCTGGAAATGTTGTGGTGGTGATGATGATGAGTGTTAGCAACTGTGAGTTGAAGCCTGCAAGTACAGGCACAAAGAGGAAAATGTGTCAATCAGCTACTTTTATTTTATCATATGCCTTTTATGTCGTGCTTCACCTTATTGACGTTCCCCACAGTCACACCGGGGAGTTGTTGAGATGAACCATTACAAACCTTATTTATTGAGTTATTGGGGAAAAAGAGAGTATTCTTACTGCCAACTTCTCGCTCTTGCTCTTTTTCTCTTAGTTATATTTTGCAAGTGGTTGCTGCCATTTTCCCAATATGACATTTGGGTTTCAGATCTCTTTTCCTGTTCCAGGTCCTGGCTGATTGATAGGCCGACTAATGGCCGTCCACACTGACACTTTGATTTGCAGAATTTACAGGCGTGGGGCACCTGCAGCTAGCAGCTGATTCTATTATCTTCTACGGCAGCCAGATGAGTTCATGTTTCACAGGCGACATATGGACACCATTCAAATACGGCTTCTAGTTAGCTTTTAATCAGGCCTACGTGTCTGCACGTGTTTTTGTGCACAGATACAGACACTGTGCCTAATCTTAGAAATCTTCGAGAGAATTTACAGCCTACATATGTCCCTATTGCTTCACAGACTTATTAGCTATGTAAATCCAAGATTATGACATAATCTTATAATTTCAGGCCGTCTGTTCCCTCGACTTGTTCCAGCAGCAACGTTGGACGATCCTCAGCTCAGCAGACCAAAGCAAACACCGAGTAAAATGTAAAAGTGTGTAGCCTGTTATAATTTAAATGACATCGGTAACAATATATTCAGGGCCCGTTATTTCTTGAATGTTCTCTGAATACGAAAGTAGCGTTAAATTGATTTGGGGTATTTAAATGGATGTAGGTTTTCAGCAAAGATTATAATCCTAGTCTTACTGAAAGGGCTTGAACGTATCTAAATCAAGTAAAACAAGCACTAACAGTACATAAACACAGCGCATGAGTTCAGACCAAGAGCTTCATGTATAAACTCTGCATAAATCTATGCATAGACAATGTGTAAACAACTGTAGTTTTGGCTCTTCTGTTGACCCAAAATAAAACAAAACCACTTACAGTCGCTACCAAATGAAAATGTGACATTTGGTACATTCATATCAAATAAAATTGTGCTGTAGATCTCCAGATCGTCATAAACGCACTAAATCCTGCTCTTGCGCAAACTTAAATTCACATGTGGTGGCAGCCAGGTCGTCCGCCCCATTACAGCATGATACAACGGAAATTTCAGCGCTGATATATAAAACCTCTTGTCAAATACATCAAGAAAATATGAAAGTCTTTCATTGGCAGACTCCCCAAAGTGCATCCAATGTGGATTATTTTAAAATCTGGAAGTGGTTGGCTGCCTCAGTGTGTATAATTAAAACTATTTCTTTAAGTGTTTGACACTGTAAGACTGGTTAAATCTTAGCTCATCAGTGGGAAGCTGATTTTAAATCAGTCATCAGGCTTACTCTACTCTGTTTCTCACAGGTGATTCTCCTTTTATCTCTCTGTGTTCAGTGTCCCTCCAGACTTTAAGCTGTTTAATATGGGTGGAAATATCCCTCAAATAATTCAATTACTCACTCAGTGAAAGTTTGCTTTCCCCGGAGTTGTGCAGGGGACTATATATATATATATATATATATATATATATATATATATATATATATATATATATATATATATGTGTGTGTGCAGGTTGAGCAGTGTCATTGTACATTGAGATGCAAAGTAAATGGGCTTATCCAGTAACAGTGGAAGATTGCAGGTGCAACTTATTGAACCAATTTATAAAAGATGTTATTGGAAGTCAACAAGAGGCAAAGCGTTGCGAAGGAAATAATAAATGTACATGTAAGTGTACAAAAAAGCCTCAGTGGGCGTAATTATGGAAACAGCTTTTTCCTCAGCAGTGAATGTAAACACTGAATTATGACCTGAACCTGATTTGCCTTGAAGAGAGGAGTAAAATATACTCATCACAATCAGTTTATCTCTCTCTCTCTCTCTCTCTCTCTGCTACCAGCTATCGGGGAGCCAGTAAGGCTGGAGTGGTACAACCCCCAGGGCGAGCGTATCCTGCCCTCGAAGCGCATGGCGCTCCACTCAGAAATGTCCCGATCCAGGCTCATCATTTACAACGCCATCATCGAGGACGCAGGTATCTACCGCTGCCAGGCCACCGACGCCAGCGGCCACACGGAGGAGGCCTCGGTCGTGCTGGAGATCTACCGTAAGCTGGCCCGATAACGTGCATACACATACGCATTCACACATTTACCTGCAGATGCTCTGTGTTTGCCTCCCGAAGAGATTTAGACATGAGGACACGAAGAGAATAAACCTCCCGCATTAGCGTTTGATCACGGGAAAGCCAGCTGATTCATATTCCCAACCTCATCCACAGCCACAAGCTGTTCGAGATGTTAGCTCTGTCTGTGTGCTCATGCGTTCCAGGTCCACGTGTACCTTTGACTTTGTGTGGGGGCTTTTGTGTGAGTGTGTGTGTTACACTCGTTCTTGTGATTAAAATATAATGACAGCTAGTAATGCCATGGGACGCAGATCCTGCCAGGAATAATGAGGGATGTGGCACTGAGGCTAACCTGCCCTGCTGACCCATCACTATATCCTGGGCAAAGCTTAATGTTATAAGGCGGGGGAGGGGGAGCTCGGTGGTCACATGGACTGTCCTGTCACAGATTCCATCCTCACGGCGAGTGGTGAATTAATTGCGTCCTTGAGCGAGACACCGAGATCAACACCTGACCGCTCAGTGCTTTGATATCCTGCAAACAGCAATGAATAAAAACAACGGCGGTTTAAAGGTTGATTTAAGTTTCTAACATATAAAATGTTAATAATGAAAGGACTCAGGATTTTTCCACAAAAGTTTTACTCCTTGCAACATAAAGGAGGTTTAAAAAGAGCATTTAGATCTCCATGTCAGTTAATGAACTGTATAGAACATAAAATGAGTTTATATTAATGACGTATTTCAGATTCAGGAGTCCTTTGTGGACAGATCAAGGCAGCGTATGTATATTATTCAGTCCCAAAACACCAGTTTGAGACCAGTTACAAAACATCAGCTCTCTTGCAGCCTGGATTAGTCTGTTTCTAAAATCATTGCTGGAGCCTGATTTAGGTAAAAAAAAAAAAAAAAAAGCCCAATACTAATAACACCCTCTGTTCACAGGTAGCACAGGGACAGGAAATGGATTAGCATTACAATACATAAAATACCCTGAGAAAGATTACATAAGATCCAAGTGAACTCTGAGCTGTGAATAACCCAAATACCCACATCACCGGGGCTTTGATCAGCAGTCTGAACCAGGTTTAATTGGAGGAATCGCCAAGGTACGGGGATTTGACGACAGAACACGCAAGCACACACGCACGCGCACACACACACACACACACACACACACACACACACACGCAATTATATGTGTACACACACTCTGGAAATCATAACCTGCTGTGTGGCTGCCTTTTCATCCTCTCCCAGTGAACCATTAGGGGAGACATCACAGCCTCAATCACACCTGCCACCGTTCAGCCCTCGCCTCATTCACCACATAACCAGCTCCCTAAAACCATTGTTTCCATAGCAACTGGGCATCGCTCACTCGGGCCCTCGGTGTAGATTGCATGAGCAGCATGCGGATGAAAACCTGCCTAAAGCTCCACGCAGCCAGCGCGCAGCCGGAGCAGGCGATGAGTCCTCAGGCGGTGTGAGGACCAGCGCGCGACAACATGTTGTACACGAAATTCATGACCTGTGGGAGGGAGAGCCTCGACATCCTCTCCATAGCTGCTGACATCCCCACAATGGACAGATATAATCATGCTACGTGGAGTAGCAGATCTGTTTTCAATTTGAAACTGGTGTTGCACTTTGATGAACATCACACAACAACTAGAAATGACTCCGTCAACAGTTATGAAGGTCTGTCGCGTTGGCTTTTGTTGTTGATTGCCATGAAATTTAGTCAATACATTCAGGTTCCCTCAAATTTTGAGAACATTTTTGAGTTAAAAACTAAATGTCCTGAATGATATCTTGACTTCACTCGTGGTAAAAAGCCAAACTTGCTTTGACTTAATTGCTCTAGTTTGGTGCCACACCAGGTTACCGTATTTCATTTTCACAATAGGATAAGCCAGTACAAAGTCTTGGCCAGCTCCTTTTATTTCTCTCAGTTTATTAATGGAAAAAACCCATAATGTCGCATAGGCTCATTTTCCCAAACCTGTGAAATTGTCCAGTAAGAGCAGAAAAAGATTTGCCTCCCAGTTGAGACGGGAAAATAGGCTCGTTAATTTATCAGTTATCTTTGCAGTGATGTTTCGGCGAACGACGGAGGAGAAACTCCGGAGCACTGAGTATATTCTCTATTCACTAGTGTCAAGTGTGCAGCAGAGTGTTACTCTGGAGAGGATGTTTCCCTTGCTGATTCTCTTGTAGAGCAGCGTGACTACAAAAGAGACAGGAAATGGATACAAACAGAGGGAACAAGTGACGCCAGAAGTGTTCAAACCTAAGAGCGAGGCAAAGGGAGTGAAAGCCGATTTTAGAAATATAAAGAATACAAATGGAGTTGGATGATAAGAAACCAACAGAGTGAATGACAAAAACATGCGAAAGCATCCTTGAAGTTAATGAAGACACTGAGATGCCAGACACGTTCACAGGCGGAGGGTGCAGTCTGGGAGTGAAAGCTCATTTTAGGGAGCAGCCTGGCATAAATCACACAGCGAAATGCTAATGCTGAAGCCCCGCTAACGGAAAGGACTGATATGGGAGCTGTCACTGATTTATTCACATCTTCACAATATAACACGCAGGTGGTTGCGGCGCTCGCGGCAGCAGCCCCGACGCACATCAAAGCCGGCTATCCAAACGAGAGCAGGGTTCGAAGAGGTATCGTGAGCTGTTTGTGGGGAAGTCTTGGTCCAAGAACGGTGTCCTCATAAAATCACTTTGTCGGAACACCAAATGTTTGTAAGGAGGGAGGGCGCAGCCTCAAACCCGCACTAAGTGGACTCTATTATTGAAGCGGCTCTGAAACCAGGATAGAGTGAATCAAAGGCTGTTTTTGTCTAATTCTGCCAACAGAAAGGCTGCAGCACATCTCTGCGCATTGATTTTATGTAGTGGTTATGACTGGCAGCAAGTGAAACAGACACTTTTCTATGTGCACTGCTGTTTCATCAGAATCGCCTTGTCTGTGTCCCAGAAAACACTCAAAGAGGGATTTAGCTTTTGTTTTATTGGATTTTCTGAACAAAAGCTACCCGACCATTTCCAGTGAGCACATTGTTTCTGGTACACCTGTTTCCAAATACTTTAAGTGTGAACTGATGGGTATTATGTGCCGTGCTGCACATTAATCTAGTTGGTTGGTCTACCTCTTTAGGACACTAAAATACAACAAAAAGTATTGCATCAATTTCCATAAAGCTGCAACAGACCTTAATGCCCTGCGCAGGATGAAAAGTGAAAAACACTGTGGGCTGCTTCACTTTTTATTTAAGTACTTTCATTTATGGCCAAAACTAGCGAAAGTTCCCATCAGCCTTGGCCGTACTTTGTTTTTAATATGCAAATGCTAAGCTGCTTGGGAACATGCTAGACAATATGTCTGCATTTAGCAGAGCTGCTAGCGTGAATTGGCTGTAAACTCAGTGTTGGCACAATAAAGTTGGATTTTTAAGAAATCCAAAAAGTGAAATTGGAGGATTTAATCACAAGATCTTTTAAAATAAAAGATTAGAAGTAGGTTAGAATGATCCACCAGCAATTAAGTGCAACCAATTTATTGTGTCTAGGCAGCCAAAATATTATAAAATATTATTCTCTCTTTCCCCCCCCCCTTTATAAGCACTTGTTATTGAGGTTTCAATACAGCAATGTACAATTTAAACCTGTATTATCAACAAAACTAGAAAACTACATTAGAAAAGGGAAACACTTCCCTTGCAGGATGCGGTCCAGACACAAAATTGGAAGCAAATGTATTTTAAAACAACTTTTCCACCACCTCATCTTATATTCTGTCTCAAAACAGCCCCGGTTAAGTGGACAGTAGAAGCACGGCAGTTTCTTATTTTCCTTTCGTTGTTCAGACTGCAGTAAACTATTGTAAATGCTCGGGGAAGAAAATAAAAATCGTAACCCTGTTTGATCTCACAGAGAGGCTGACATTCCGGGACGTTCAGTCACCACAGGAGTTCCGCCACGGCGAGACGGCGGAGGTGGTGTGTGATGTCATCAGTTCGCCGGTGCCCGTGGTGGTGTGGTACTACCAGGACAAAGAGATTACTGAGGAGCACCACAGTGAGTTTTTACGACCTGCTTTCAAGTTTACATTGTCCCCGGTATGTTGTTTGTTGTTGTTGTTTTTTCTCTCTTTTTTTTTAATGCATTTGTTTGGGAGCTGAATATTTGGAGATGATTTAAATTCCACCTCTGATCTTACTGCTTTGTGATATACATAGTTACACACAGGAAAAAGCGTTAAGTTACATAAAACAGAAGTTCAGAAAATTGGTGTTTGGTTTGTCAAATGTGATGAAGCAGATTATCTGAGTTTGAGGAGTTTTTAAAAGAATAACAGCATAAACAATTTTACCTTTTGGTTGTTTATTGGTCATAAATGTTTAATGTTATCGACAAAAACGTTCCTTTAATTGTTTCTTTTGTAATCTCGAATAGCAGGAAAGTAAATTGCTTCGCATTACCAAGCTGTGTAACAGATTTGAATTATTCCAGTAAATTATGACGATAATAAAAGTTCCAAGTAGGCAACAATCTCAAAAGCGATATATTTTGAATGTAAACACGCCAAATACACTCAATTATTGAGAGGAAAAATGCTCACAAGTCCCAATGCGCCCGATTCTCTCTCATTGAAAAGGACTGCTAATGTGCCAGAAATACAGTTCTCTAGGAAATGCTATTTGCTTCCTTTGTGTGGCTTCACAATAAGACAAGGATATGAAATTCCATGAATAGAAACCCCATCGGCCCAGGGGGAGGCATCGAACTTGGACAGAAATCATGTTAACAAGCGACTGAGCGGCTGGATTATGGAGCGGTTGCACGGTGACATTCGAAGACGTGGCTTCCCATGAGATGAAATGCAAACCAGCAGCCTGGATCTTTAGAAAAAAGAAATGGCAGAAAATGGGTGTATTCGTGTGGTACTGCCAATTCTCCCTGCAATAATTCACAATCACATTGCAAATCATCTTCATCCCATTTGAGCAAAAACTGATGTATATCATTTGGAAAGCTCTTCCTGGTAATCCCACCCTTTTTCAGCTGTAATAGTGTTAAATATCTAGAGAGCGGTGCAGCTAATTTCCACAGAATAGACAGATAGTTGAAGAGAAGCACTCAGAGGACAGATTCGCTTTCAGTAATATTCTTTCCTGATAGGAGGCAGCTGCAACAGTAAGAACCAGTAGGATTAATTATTTCTGCTTCTCCTCCTCCCTGATTTACAACAACTCTCTACACCGCTTCTCCATCCTCTTCCAGACAAAATGCATGCATGAGCACTGATTAGAAAGAGTGACCCCTTGAATCTGTCACATTTTTTAATTGAAATTCACATCTTCAGTAGCACGGTGATGATGAAACATGAAGAAGAAGTTTTTTTTTTTTAATCATTTCACTCTAATTACGATGCATGGTTATAAATATCTTTGCTTGAGAGAAATAAGATAGAGGCCTCGACGCGTCGGCCAATCTCTCCGTGGCCACAATGGCAGACTGTGTGGAACTGTAATTGCATGAGTGTTTATCTGCGTGGACTTTATCAGGTAAATGTGCTGAAGTGAAGATTGACAGTCTAACTACTGAAGAGTGGAGATGGCAATTTTCTCCTGCTGTTTTCCTAACTTTCTTATCTCACTTCTCTCTCTATCATACACTGTTGTTCTTTTGTCATTTCCTTTCCCCCCCACCCCCCACCTCTCTCTCTCTCTCTCTCTCTCTCTGTCTGTCTTTCTGTCTGTCCTCCTCTTCACCCGTGCTGTGAAGGCAGGTTCCAGGTGTTGGCAAACAATACCCTGCAGATCCACCAGGTGACCAAGGCAGACGAGGGCGTGTACCGCTGCGAAGCCAGCGTGGAGGCTCGAGGGGAGATCGACTTTGTGGACATCGCTGTGGTGGTCAACGGTGAGTCACAAGGACACTCAGCTGCACGACTGCAGTTCTACGTCATGCGGTGCGTCATTACACCAGCAATTTGGACTTGTACTTCTGAGAAATTTTAGAAACCTTTCAGAGAAAGTTTTCGGAACACTTAAGTGTGCAAAACAAACAGAAAAAAAAAGGAGTGGGATGGATTAGAGTGATCGCCTCAACAATGAGGTTTTGAGGCTGCGCTCGTTGCAACGTCACACCAGAAAGTCAAATCAAATCTGCCGGGAGGGAAGGATGTTGCATTCAGGACAATGGATGTGTGCCAATGCTGGTTGCAGCAAAAAAGACGTCACCTGGCCTTTCAGAAAATGGAAAACTTGCTGCTGAAATATTTATAATAATGCTTCAGTCTTTCCAACATGTGTCAGGTTTCTTCAAAGCTTTAGGAATGGCTGAATTTCCGTTTCGGGAGACGACCTTCCCTCCATTGTCAGCAAGTGATGCTAAAGCTGGGCTAGCAACCTTCAGTTATTTGTTAGGTTGTTTACATCTCCAGACCTCCATTCATGTTCCTCTGAATTTCTTTGAGTCTAAAAATGCACAAAACACTTGTGACCCAGCGCAGAAAAAACAGTCATGTTTTTAAGTAACTAATAATCTGCATCTCACTGAATACAACAAAAAACATCCAAACAAGGCTGGGACCTAAAGGTCTCACTCACTGTGGAGCTTTGATGCTATAAACTAACAAGAAAATCCATTTAGATTCTGAGCAGACACATGCCCCTCTTCACACAGTGTCAACAGATTAGCATGCATTAGGGACTGAGTTTCTCTGCATACACAAGTTTGGTTGTTGCTGTTGTTGTTGTTCTCCAAATTGAACACCGTTCATTATTTTCATTCTGGCGCTTACACGGAGGTGCAGGTGCTCAAGGTTAAAAATACGAGGAGTGAGGACTGAGGAGCAGCGGTGCCTGTTCCAAGTGACTGCAAAAGAAAATAGAATAAATCAAGGTCACATTCACAGGCTTTGATTAATTCACAATAATCGGTTAACTTGAAAGGAACCTTTATTGTCTTTGACACATAGTTTGTTGTTGATAAAGCTGAAGACACAGAGAATAATAGCTGCACCATCGTAAGCTGTCAGCGCGTTGATGATCACTTAAATTTGTTGAGCCTCTTGCGAAGACTACTATAGCATGAAGCTGACACATCTCAGATCTTGTTTACAGTGTTTTGATCATCTGCACGCTCGTCTAGTGAGTGAGTCTGAAACAACACCTACTGATGTGCCGGAGCTGAGCTGGAAATGCACGTTGAATGCACGGACCTTTGGTTGTAGTATCAGATCATAGTTGTCAGCTTTGACAGATTCAGCTCCACTGACTGAGCGCTGCTCTTTCAGCTTCTGATTCCAAGGTTGATTTTTGTATTATTATTATTTTTTATTCTCTTTATTCTTTAGTGTGATTGAACACTTCAATTAAGCGATGGCTTTGGGCTCTGTGGCCCAAAAATCGAAGGATGTCATTTTAATTTTCTCATTTATCCTCATTTACAGTGAGTCACCTGAGACTGCTGAAGTGATTGAAATGTGATTTCACTAAGGCCACAAGAGTCTTGTAACGCTTGAACAGCTGCAATATTGTCTGTGCTTATGTAATTCTCTCACACCTAATGTATCAGCAGAGCGACCCTCCGCCCAAAAACTATGAATTGCATTCAATTTAGCACACCACTTACCTCACCTCTGAGGAAGATCCAATAAGCCTGCTCAATGAGGCACGACCTATTATTGCAGCGACACGACACTCGCCATGTGGCGTTGAGACGGGACAGGCTGCGGCTGGTGAACGTCCTTAGAGGAGTTCACCCTCTGAAGGAGTCACACCACCAGGGAGAGACTTAAAAGTGAACTTTACTTTGCCTCAAGGAGACTCATTCTGTCGAGCCCTGAAGACTCTCACACTAATACCACCCTAAAGTTTAGCCTGAAGGAGACAAAAGTTGATTTGTGGAAGCAACATTTTGTTCCTCATGAATTTAAAAAGTACTCAGAGCAAAGTACTAAGTGCTAAATAGCCAGAATACTTAAGAAGATTGTTTTGACCTAAACAAAGCAAAAACACCTCCCACATGAATTTTACACATTGCTCTGTGTCTGCTGGATGTGCAAATTGTGTCCACACAGCTTGGTATTCTGCCTACAAATGTAGGTTGAAGATTTGCTACTGCAGGTTGATGTTTTTCTTTCTCTGAGATATTTTTTTATTACATTTCATACAACTAAATTTGAAAAGTTTCTTTCCCCACCCTACCAAATTGGCATTTATTTCAGAGGCAGGAGTTGTCCCGTGGCTCAGAGAAACTTTTAGTTAAGCTGGCATGAAAGCGGGGACAGAGAGTTGGTCTGAAGGTGACAGAGATGGAAAGGACATTTACTTAAATGCCACCTACTGTCATGGGGCAGGAAAATATGAGCTGTCTGAGAATGTATTTTGTCATCCACTCCGCTCCTCATGGTAATGCTCAACCACACCTCCCTCTCTTCCCTCTCATCTTTGTCAACATGTGAAGTTATGTGAAAGATGAAGGCAGACGACCAAAGTGGCTCCACTCACCAGATCAGACCACAAACTGATAAATCTTGCATGCAGGTATTTGCTTGTTGCACAGCAGCAGCTTCTTTGTTCTCATGAGTCTACAGCGTCCCAAAGGTGGCCTGTGATGATCATCTATCTATGGAAAGGCGTGTTGCACCTCTGCCCCAGCCATTAGGCTCAGCCATTTGCGCAAACAACCAAATGCAAATCATTTCCACTTCCAACCTTGAAGCTACATATCTTTTCACTCTGGAGAACTATTTTTGTCGGTGCTAGAACAGGTTACATTTCAAAACTTGCTCCTGCACGGCAGCCTTTCAGTCATCGGGCCTGTCACTTTACAAGGATCATGTCCCATCTGTGGAGTGTAATTGCGAAGACAAGGCGGAGCAAGAAGAGCCATCTTTGCAAAGGATTTCCAAAAGAAGCCACAGGGACAACCAGACAATATACTGTATCGATAACAACCTGGACTGGTCGAACAACACAGACCCTGAACACGAGCAGATGGAAATAGAGTAGATTGCTCGGGGCCTCAGGTATGTCAATGAGTGCAACTGATTACATGCTTTATCAATCAGCTACAGACACTGAACCGTTCTCTGCTGTGGCGCCTTGGGAGATGGCAGTAAAGTAAAACAAATACAACAAAAAAAGGCAGAACCAGAGTTTTTGTCTGTCTGAAGACCCTTGGAGGTAGAAGATGGAAGAAAGGATGAGGACTAAACAGATGCAGCTACAGGGCATGTTTGGCCTCCTCCTCCTGTCCTGAGGGCGAACATGGAGCACCTAAATCAATCTTTTGTACCAAAATCAGACCGGACATGGATTCTTGTCCGTACAGCAGCAGTGACAGCCGACAGGGAGGAAGCTGAATACGGACACCTTTCTGCAGAAATGTACTTGGACAGCTTCGTAAAGTCTCTGCTAGCTTTTTGTTTTATCTGTGTGCTGTTCCATCCTATAAGGAGCATTTTTCATGATTTCCACACCGGATCATCAAGTTTCACCTCGTTTAATGACTGTAGCTTGCAACCTTTTCAGCCTGTGAGCCCCTGGAGTAAGCCATCAACAAGTTATGAGCAGTCCAGCAAACTCAGTTCTTCTTTAAAACAAGAAAAAAAAGAACGTAATTTAGTGCAGGAGAACATGACCAATTAATTAATCTCATGAATCACCCCTCACATTTGCCCTGTGACCCAGTGGAGGGAGGGATTTAGGAGTTTTAGGACTCCTGATTTATTTAGACACATTAAGACAAGCAGCTTTTAATGAATGATGACAACTTTTGCACTATAAATACAAAATAATGCCAGATATATTGATGAAACTATGAATATTCAGCAAAAAGAAATCACATAATGCGCGCAGGAGATCAACACGCATCACATTTATGCATTAGACACCCATATCTGACAGATAAATCCAGTAGTTGTGAGTATTGCGTGTTTGAAGGGAGCTTAAGAAGCACTTGGAGCTCTTAGCTGGCTTTATTGGTTTATTTTAAGTTAGCCGAGGAGTCTTGTTCTATAACGCTGTCAAGGAAAGGGAAACGTGTTTTCCAGCTCGGTTCCAAACCCGCTCAAGAACAGGCTGTCAATAGAAAACAACGTTTTTAAAAGTGCTACCATAGCTTTGATTGTTATTGTATTTATCAACTGATTTCCTCACAAGCAGCTACAAACTGACTGATTGACTGCTGCAGTGTCCTTATGGTTAATTTTCATTCTAATCTACAATTGAACTTGATCACGATCTCCGAGTTCAACGAAGTAGCACGTCATGCTGCTCCTTTGATGCAGCTTGTCAGAAGAAGTGTCGGTGTTGAGTATTTCAGAGACGTGTTAACAGACTTTGCTTTGACCAGTCATGCAGGAAGACATTATGCCTGAAAGCAAGGGCTGAAATAGCTTGCTGTATACCCCCCCCCCCCCGTGTGAAGGCATAAATATTCATAGGTTAGTTGATAAAAAGGGTGGTTTCTTGCCTATAAGCATGCAGCGCATGGAGCTCTGCTGACCCGCTGCAGCTCCCAGTCTCCAGTGTATCATCAAAGCAGACCGCAGATGAGGACGATGGCGTATCGAGTGAAGGGGGCCACCCACTCGATGGCTAATCAACCTGAGGGCAAAACAGCTCGCTGGCTTGAAGAATGTCGAATGTTTCATATTTCAGATGTTCCCCTGAGCAATATCAATAGCAGATAGAGACATAAACACCAAATCGGCTTTCTCGATTACTTAAAGGAATAGTCCAACATGATGGGAAATATGCTTAATATACTTACTTACAGGAACTACTAAAAGCTGCTGGTCCAAAGACGGGCAAACAACGAGAGGTAGTTTTACAGTGTAGATGTGAAAGTAATTGTATTTTCCAAAATGTTTTACTGCTTTGCTTCAATACAGATTAGATTGATCATTAAATAGGCCAACATCTTAAGTCATGTCTCCTCTTTTCATTTTAGCCCTTCAATAGAGTCACATGTTGTTTTTTTAATCAAACTTCTTTCTGCAATCTGATGACCAGCTGTAGCTACAGCAGTCACAGTTTGTTTCTATGGCAACCGATGATCATACAAAATGGAAATAACTTCCTGATTTTGTATCCTTCCTCGACACATCCACTTAATTGTCGGTTCACTCGCTCACACACCAGAGCCACAATTTTCCCCTTTTTCAGCTGTCAGTGGAAACTACCGGCTGTGTCCTTCACGAATTCTTAAATGATTCTGCAGTGACATCAATCATAACCACCGGCTGTTTCAAGAAGAGAATATAAATACACTTCTCGGTCATGTTACATCTCTGATTCTAAATCAGGGCCGGTCTTAAGTCCAGCTCGTGTGCTTAATTGGAAGGCAAAACAAATCATTAATAAGCACCGCAGTGAAGGTCTTTCTCAAAACATGGACTTTCTAAATTTCTAGTAGGTGTGATACGGTTGTGACATTTACCGAGAACATTTCACGACTTCTAAACACGGGCGATCCGCGCTTCCTCGAAGCCCATTAGCGGTTAACAGACAACACGTCCTCCAGCTCCTCACGAATGCATTTGAAGCGGTCCAGACGAGTTTGTATCTTGAAATATATTTACAGTGTCATGCCCATGTTTGTGGAAGATGCCTGTAAACCTCGCATTATCTCCACCGAGCCTCTGAAGTTTCAAGGATATGACTAATACATGAAGAATTCTTAAAGCTTGCCAGATTCTTCTTGGATGCTTAAACCCTGTTGCTGATCTGCTCTTTTGAAGTCTTTCTGCTTGGCAGTGTGTCTCATTAACAGGGCTGTTTCAACAAGCCTCACAGATGTGGGAGTGTATTGCAAAGGAAGAGAGGGACACTGGAGAATGGCGATCTTTTGGCTTGCAAATCAATGGTTATCATGTCAGGCAGATGCTTGCTCCTCTCACTCGCTGCATCAGTGTTATTGGAAAGGACTCATCATGTTTGATTCTCGCTTGGGCCAGTTTTATCCCTGAAAGGCTTTCCACACCTTGACGAGTGTGTCTTTGTGTGTGTGTGTGTGTGTGTGTGTGTGTGTGTGTGTGTGTGTGTGTGTGTGTGTGTGTGCATGCGCGCGCGCGCGTTTCTGGCCTGTGTTTCCTTTTATGTGTCGATTTTACAGACAAATATGAATACGAAACATTTTAAGGACAAATGATACATAGACAACATGAGGCAGCCCATTAGATCAGACACTGTGCAATTTAGATGTACCGTGAAGAGTTTTTGTCTCCATAGCGATACACACTGGTGCCGTTAGTGTAATTGATCTTTTAAGAAAGACTACGGCACACTGCAGCGTTGGTTCATTAGGTATCTGCGAGGATGCTTTGTTGTGATAAGAATTTCCTATCTATTATCCCAAGTATGTAAAATGTGTCTTTTCCTACCAGTTTCACCGCTCTTCTTCATCAAAACCAGACTTTAAGCCACATTTAATATTTAATTTCCATCTTTTACCGAGTTGGTTTCACATCTAGGTGGAATAAGTGCCCTCCAGATGACATCACATGGCGGACAAATTCAATTCATTAACGATACGATAGCTCCCACACCAAATAAACGAGGACTATTTTTGGAATATAAAACCAGTCAGCTTTGTTTTCCCACAAAGTGACACCTTTAACGCCTCTGAACCCTTTCTGTTTGAACAGAGGAAAACAAATCGTGCTGAAATAATAATAGCACCATGCAGCTGCCAGTTATAATAAAGCATATTGAGCACAAATGCAAACATCTGTTAAGTAGGATTTTATTTGCAAGATTAGAAGAGCCAGATTTTAACAAATTCTTAGACAGGTTTTTAAGTGATTTCTTGTGAATGTTTCTTTGTGTGGGATGTGCTGATCCTGTGTTTTCTTGTAAGTTGTAAATTAGCTGATTAAAAAATATCTCAGTGTAATTGTTTTATCATTTGGCACCTAATTACAAGCAAACAAGTGCTTTTAAACAGAAGTCACAGAACCTGCACAGTAACCTGCTGTGTTGTGAATTACACTTTCTGCAAGTTTAGATCTCATTTACGCTTGCAAGTTTTAAAATATTTTGGTCTGTATCTATCTGGAGAATAACATCCGATCACAGGCCTTTGCATTGACACCCGGCATTAACAGGCATTCTCATTATCCTGTTTCTGCTCACACTGTAATCAGATCTCATTATGCAAATGCAGGGGTTGAACTAATTGACAACTACGGCACGTCCTGATGCTGTTGTCTGAGCTTTGCTCATTTTCCCTTTGCAGAGGAAAGGGTCTTCTGTAGCTTTCAGTAGCGCTTCCCTAAAAAAGAAGAAGAAACGAGGAGGGGTTGGTGACGTTTCAACATGCAGTACAGGCTTTCTCATCGGCAGTAAAGACTGCACTGGTTTCCACCCACTCAGCATAGATATCCAGACACCGTTTATTGGACTTTTTGACAGTAGAGAGATGATAGGAAATAAGGCGGATTACAACATAAGTCTCAAGCAGGTTCATGATCCTCAACTTAAAACCACAGTGCGTCCACGACTGTGCTGCAATTTAACGAGCAGGTCAGACTTGTGGAAATATTGGATTTTTGATATTATTTTTGTGTCATCGTGATGGAGTGTCGGGTATTTTAATAGACAAAAACTATCTGATAAATATATCGAGGAAGAATGTCGCCCACCTCCTGTAAAAAAAACAAATTACTTCAACCCGACTTTTACTTTTATTAGTTTGTCTTCAGTTGCATTGTCTAGTAATGAGTCTCCGCTGGCTCATGTTCAGCCTCAGGTGTTCGGGTAGTGCACTTATTTCTGAGTGCCATGTTTGTCACCTGCCCAGCGGAAGCAAACTGGAACACTAACCACTCCAGAGCTCCAATAATGTGCTCCAAACATGGTTAATCATTCCCCGGGATTGGACACGGCCCCGGCAGGGCAGCTACGGTGGGAGTAGCAGCAACAGTGTAAAATACAGGCTCGGAAATGGATTCAGTCGCCCGATAAACATGCTTGTGCCGTGAGGCTGTCATCGCCTTGTCAGTGCAAAGGAGAGCGAAGAAACGACCGGGCCTGCTTCTCCCTCTGCTCTCCTTGTACTGAATGACAAGATGACAGTCCTCGGTTGATTGGATGACAGGGACACGCTGCGTCTTCCTGACAGCGCTCACCATATATACCCCTGATAAAGTCATCAAGACCTCTACTGTTTATCAATATTGCTTCTTCTTTTTTTTTACTGTGTTTATATGATGTGTGTACATTTTTTGACAAATATATCACCACATTTAAGCACAGAAACACGGTAGTATTCTTTTGTTTGATTATAATTTTTTTCGTACCTATGTGTATGATGTTTTTCCTCATTATAAAATATTCATTGAGGGGATTTATTTTCATGGTTCTGTTTGAAAAATGTTAGATATAATTGCTCTTCACTCTTGGTCTTGGATGCTGTTACATGCCTGCGTTCCTTCTTTTGGTTTGCATGTCCTTCAAACCGAACATCACCTTAAAATCACAGCACTTCTGATTTTGACGCGGCACAAATTGGCCTGACAAGATTTTTTTTTTTTTTTTTTATACACTTTATTATACACAAAGATGGAACAATTGCTGGAGCTCGAGCACTTTACATCAATTGAACAGTTTATTCAGAAGAGAGAAGTGCTTTTTTGTTTTGTTTTTTTTACAGACAGTACAGTTGTTTTTGATGTTGAAAGACATTTTTCTTGTCTTGCCATTGTTTGTATGGATTTAGCTGAGCATTTCTGAATCACACAATGGCATTACAGTTTCACATCGCTGTTTTCGGCTCCTTTGTGTTTATACTAAAGCTGGGTCAAAATGTTATTTGAAATCCCTGTGGGATTACCAACAGAAGTAGCATTTTCTGTGAGTGCTTACAGGCCACTCGCAAGGCCAATTTATTCCTTATGAAAATGTGAACCTCCAGCATTCACTTTTATGGAAATTTCTAGTAGAATAGAGTCAGGTTTTCGTGTTTCGTTTAGATTAATTTATAACCTCTCACGGTCTAACGTGTTGTTTCCTGTTTTGATCTCATGTCTGCAGTCCCTCCGGTGTTGTCGGTGTTCCAGCAGTCCTTCAATGCCACAGCTGACTACCAGGAATCAGTCACCTTTACTTGCATCACCTCTGGATCTCCTGACCCTGTGGTCACATGGCACAGGTACTGTCTGCATCCTCACTACATTAAACCCTGAAAAATGATGACCCAAATGACTCCATTCAAAAACCACAAAAATGAATCTGCTGCTGGTTTTAAAGCCCGGTTGCAGGGATTTCCTCCCCATTCAGCCACAAGAGCATTAGTGAGGTTCAACACTGATGTCAGACATAAGGCCTGGCTTTCATTGGCGTCCCAATTCATCCCATAAGTATTGATTGAGGTCAGGGCTCTGTGCAAACCAATTCCGCCACCCCAAACTAGGAAAACCATTATACCTGGCTTTGTACACAGAGGTATTGTCGCGTTAAAACAGGAAAGGGCATCACGCAAACCATTGCCACAAAGTTAGAAGTAGAGTCAAGATGAATTTGAACCAAGCCATTTGAAATCAGCCTAACCCAAAAGTCCAAATGCTTAAAACACAAGGACACAGTGTTGTTGTATGGTGTCATAAATCACTTCATTTAAGTTTACCTATGCGGATTTAACATATTTCTACATAATAAATCATGCATTTGCTCCTACTCACAATAGACCCAAAGGCGTTCATCTTTCTTGGTGCCCATGTGTTTAAAATGTATTACCTTGAGATCATGCAACAAGCCTCAATAATGTATAACCAGCTGTGATATTTTTTTCAGTTGCAGATCAAGTAGTTATTCTTTCACAGTTTCAATTTATAATCCGCCCTCGCACATGGCCCTCAGCAGCCACACAATAATATCACATGGCACATAGTAAGAGAGGGAAACTCTGCACCAGGAGAGCATTCGACACCCCGCTATCCTCTCTCCAGCTCGACGTCAAGTAATTAGCTTGCACCCACTCGGCAGGCAATCGTGACGAGCTCTTTGCATCTGAGCATCTATTCATAACACTTTACTGGCATTCCAGTGAAGTTCATACCTTTTTTCCAACAGCGCTCTTCTGATTTTTTCAGCTAATTTGTCTTCATGAGCTACAGCAGTGGAGTTTTTATATATATACAGTATGTGTGCTAAAGAGACTCAAATGTATGTGTATATATATATATATATATACAGTATGTGTGCTAAAGTAGACTGGAATCAGTAAATGTATGAATGATATATATATATATATATATATATATATATATATATATATATATACTGTATTGATTTTTACAGTGTGGATTATTACTGCACAGTCCAAATCCAGTTAAAGCAACTTTCTTGAAGTGATGCATCACAGTAAGCAACATTTTTTTTATAGTTGTGGTTTCCTGATAATCACATCAAGTCAGGTTGAACATACGACTGCATAACCAAGCAACGGTGATCGCTTTGGCAAAAAAAAAAAACATCAGACATCTGTTTTAACTGCGACCGGTTATCTTCCTCAGGCAGGTTTCTGTAAGTTATTTTTCATGCTGCGCAGAATTGAATTGAAATCAATGACTGCCTGGAAGTGACCAGAGAAAACACATTGTCCTTAAAATATCACTATTGTTGATTTTTTTTTCTTTTCTTCTATAGAGCAAAGCACATATCTGATTTTGTATAACTAAAGCTGACACGGTGACAAAGAACTGCAGCTTGTAAAATAAACAGAGCTCTGAATTGGACATACTGACACAGCAACAGAAAGTGTAAAATCTTTAACACCTACACTTTGCTTTTATTTTCAGCATTCTTGTATTGCCAATTAAAAAAAAGTTTGCTGTAGCTGATTATTAAAGTTTTTGAAAAGAACTGATTATTATCATTGACTTTATTAGAAAAATATACTAGCTTTAAATACAGTTAAATGATCGGTGAACAATCTTAAATTGTTGTAAAGTTTATTTAATTGCTATTTTCCTGCTTAATAATTATTTGATATGTCATTAGTGTGCGATTCATTTTTACTCAAGCAAAGTAATTGAGTCAACGCTACGCAGCAGGTTATTTTAGGCACACATGCCGTCGTTTGAAGTCGATCGTAGCAGAAAAAACGAGGAGCGTGCATCACTTTGCGAAGTACAAACAAAATTTGAAGACGTCTGCACAGCTGGATACAACCTCAACTTTGTAAGCCTCATTCATCTCTGCTCTCTTGCTTCCAGCCCCAACAACAGAAATTATATTTACTCCGGGGTGTCTCACCTTGTCTTTTCAGCAACAGAGCAAAACAGGAAAATGTGATTTTAATGATTTAACAGCATGCCTTATATTACGCAGAAAATTTCAGAGTGACGATGGGGGAGAGCTGATGTACTGATTCACACACTGAGACAATCCATGTGACAGCTTTGTTCCTAGACAACTACCTCGGTCTCTCTTTTTTAATCATGATAGGAAACTGACTTATGTTTGACGTGGTCATTTTAACTAAAGGCAATTGAAATGAAACACCTCCTTATTCTGCTTGATCATATTATCCACCTACTTCGAATGAAAGCTCCAGAAAGGTCCAAAAGTTTGACACTCGGATGTTTTAGGATAGTTAAAGGCACACAAAGCAATTGATTGTGACCAGATTTTCTCCTCTCGCAGTGTCAGCTTCCAAACTTCCATTTGAATCAGTTGTTTTTGCACAAAATGAAGGTGAACCAACAAGATTAATTGTCGCATCTTCTGTGGTAATTGGAGCTCACAGCTAACACTCCAGTAATATGCACAAGTTGGTTAGTCACAACAGCTTCCCATTACCGGCCTTCCTCACACGTTCTCTGAACTGAAGTATTTATTTCCCATGGCCTTTTGTTTTCACGACTGTACATGATTTAATTCATTAAAGGGTAATTAAAAGTGCAGCAAAGCCAGCTAGCTGCTTCACAGTCAGCCAGCATGATGGCAGTTCACAGCAAAGTTTGAACACTTACCTTTTAACTGGCTATAATCTCATTGGCAGAGCAGTTCACAGGTCACGCTGTGAGGGGAGATTGATGGTGTAACACAGTTAATAAGCTGTTAACGTCCTCCATTTTGGACTCAGAACAGTTCCTGTTCCTTCAAAGCATGGATAACTGGATACTGTGTTCAAAGATGGCACCTAATTTCTTTGTTATAGAGATGTTATTGGACCAAAGTCATCATACTCTGATTATAAAAATACAGATTTTTGCTTTGCTTTTTTAAAATTAAACCTTTTTGCTTACTTTCCACCCAATGCTCGTCGTGCGCTTGGGTTGTACCTCCCTTTGAATCTTAAAAGGAAAAATGTTGTTTGGTCCGGTGTGCATTGCGTAATGAAGCTGTAGTTACGCTGTTTGGGTGCCAACACAACAACAGCGCTTCACTAAAATTGCAGCACAACCCAACACTGTTCCTGAGGCCTTGCTTCAGTGGTATCTGTCCGTGTCAGGTGGCTTGCTTTTGGTCAGAGGCATGAAATTGTGTTTCAGAGTTCACCGACACACAAAAAAAATACAGTCACTTTACCCAGGTGGATGACTCCACTAAAATCAGTGAATTTGTTCTGTTTAAAATGCTGCTGTGACGGCCCCAAAAATAACTTATTCTGAGTTGTATTATTCGGATGTTTTAGCATTTTGCAAAGCCTCAACTTAAAAACAAAATCTCGGTGCCTCCACTTCCCTCTAATGCGCTTACTTTTTTCTTCTTTTTTTTTAAATTTTTTATGATACTGGCTTCATGAAATGTAAAGAACTTTTTAAAGGCAGACCGCTGCTTTGTACTTTAGAGACATCACTTCAGCTGTACAGAAGCTCGGCAATGTCCATTGACTGTCAAACATTTCAGTGTTTTCTCCTTCATTTCCCAGGTCAATAAGTCCTGTTTGTCACTCCGAGACGACAGAATTCAAATGAGTACATCACAACAAAGGATTCAGCTTATGCATAAACAACAAATCACAACCCAATTTAGTTTTTCTTTTCATTTCACCCCTGCAAGCGTGTTGCAGCCTCCCAGTTGCATTTCCTGTCAGTGAGGTTCCACCTCATTCTCTGTGCATTTTGGGTAATGGCCTACCTGTCAGCAGTCAGTCAGTATAATGACATTCAGTGCTGCAGCATGTCCTGCACTGTCCGTTCCAAAGATGATGCCTCTCTTCATTTCCTCTTTGGCTCACCACAGTTATTATTACTTGGCTTTGGTGTTTCCTCCGTCGACTTTCAATTATCCTCACTCTCACTTTTCCTACAATACAGTTGGGCTGGGACCAGGCGTCAAGACACAGTATTACTGCGTTTGCGTGTGTTTGTGTGTGAGTCATTTGAAATCCCTAAAATTATGTTGTTGTTAGTTTTTTTTCCCCCACTGAATATACAGGGAAACTATGAGACCATGTGGACCAGAAGTCTCTAAGTATATTTAGAGGCGTGCATTATTCTGAGCTGTGTTCTTTTTTTCTTTTGAATTCAATTGAAAGAGTAGCTTTTAAGGTTGATAAACAGGTTGCCAGTTACAGATTGAGGGCATTAACCATTTTGAATGAGCAGGTAAAAATAAAAATTGTGTTTTCATATGCATATTTTATTTTTCAGGGTTGAAATAGTGTTTTTTTGCACATTGATAAGATTTCTAATGATATTACTGCAAAAGCTGCAACAACTAAACATCAGATCAGCTATGCCCTGTTTTACACCCATGGGGCAAATTACCTGCTGTAGTTTTAAAATGAAAAGAAAATGTAAAAAATTACAATGGTTAAAATGGTAATGCACTGTTGCCATTTATTTCAGATGTGTAAAATGAAGATTAAAAACAAACAAACAGGAGTGCCAGTTGTGGCGTGTGCAACCTGAGGACCGAATTTAATTACATGTGATCTTTCTGCTGGAGATTTTGTTGAGACTGAACCAAAACAAGAAAATGCTGTGAAACAAACACAATATGTTAAAAGACATGGTGACCACTTGACATTGCACATTTATTCGACCCTTTGTTAAGAAAAGAAATGATTGGTGCAACTGTGAGAATATAAACATGTGCATGCGTGTTAACAGAAGAAATGTGTTTTAAAAAGTGACCCTTCCATGTATCTTTTGAGGAGTTGTATGTGTGTTTACCTGGTGTTGATGCTGTTTAATCCCATTGACATTCAGCAAACTGAGTTAATCTTATTTTTTAACCTGCATGCAGATGGCATTAACAGCACCCATGAGGTGGTCTAAATCTGTGTAAATATGGGAAAAAAGTCAAATTTCCCCCAAAACTAAGCAATCCCATGAACCTTATAGATTACACAGCTGGTGTAAGCTGAAAATAAACAAGGGGGGAGGCAGCAAACCTGCTTCACACCATTATGCTTCTGCTCTGAAGTTTAAATATAGACATGGATCAATTTAGCAGTTGCTTTTTTCTGACTAATTTCCCCTCAGAGTCAAACAAGAAAAGACATGAAGTCAGCACTGTATTCCACAGCACACAGGAGTCATTTGAACTGCAGTCCATAACAGAATGTAGACAAACAGCACAGGTGAGCTCTAACGGGACTCAAACACTCGGTGAGAATACAAAGGTAATATTTTCCCCCACGGCCGAGTTTGAGAAGTTGCAGCGTGTAAGGAATCTCGATGACATAAGACAAATGATTCATTGAACTGTCGTTATTTCAATTATCGTGCGATATGTCTATCCAAAACAAATCTCTTATCACGCTTGAAAGAGTTTCTATAAAAAAGTGCTGTCATAGTTTCACCTGTTTATGTGCTATAGATAGAAATAGCTTCAAAGCCCAGCTGTCTGCACGTAGCCTCTCTTTTAGTGGATCAGTCGACACCCAAAGTGCAGCGTTTAAGCATCTGTATCATGAAACGTTGCTGCTGTGGGAGTTTTGGGAAGGTCATCGTCAGGTGCGAGCTGGTTGCCATGTTTTCCTCTTCCTCGCTCATGTGCGGCCTCTGCTTTGAACTTGTGCAGGAAAGGGCAGCAGCTGGAGCCATCAGAGCAGTTCATTTTGAACAGGCTGGAAGGCGGGCGGAGCATGCTGACCATCCGCAACATCCGACAGGGCGACGGAGGGACCTACACCTGCAAGGCCACCAACAAGGCGGGATCTCAGGAGAGGGAGCTTTTCCTCAAAGTGTTTGGTAAGGATTTTGACAGTTATTGATCTGAGTCCATTAGAAACCTGTAGCAGAAAACACAAACAGCCCAGGATGATCAGTCATAGTGGTTGCATCGTATCTCTGCACTGAAGGAGGTACAGATTAGCCACAGCAGCTGAGATGGTTGACTTAAAGTTTTTTTTTTTTTTAAATGCTTGTATTCTTAGGGACTATTTCTTTAGTATAAACTTCCAAATTTCATTTACCTCCATTTTGCGGGAGTGGCAGCACAAAATATGTCAAAACCCAGACAAAATAAAACCCAAACTATCTGCATGAATAGATAAATGTAACCAATTTTCTTTCTTCTATTTAGCCAAACCTGACATCACATACAAAAGCTTCCTATCGCTACAAATGTTGTTGTTTTTTGTGTCATTTTTCTATTATCTGCTATTTTGTGCACTGCCACAGATTTAAAAAAAAAAAAATGCAATAGCATTGTCCATGACAGTGTTTTATGTTGATCTATAAAGCTTTATTGTAAGAACCTCCACAAATCCCATTTCATAAAAACTGTTTTTCAAAGGCATTGGTGCTCAGCCCACACCAACAGCAGCTGCATCAATCTGATATATTTCTCCTGAAAAGAAGTATTTCATTTATTGCTTTATATTTCAATTACTACATTCACAAAAACAATAAAAACCAAAAAAATACGGTTTATATTTTCACAATACTGCTGGTTATTTCCTCACAGATCACTCTGATAGTGTGGATTCCACTCATGAAAATGGATGGGGATTTTTGCTCTAGTCATCAACATCCTTTCGAGATGTGAAGCGCTTGTTCTTCAAAATGCACATTTAAATGAAGGTGTTGAAGGGGTGGGAGGAGTTCTGCGTTGGACTGTGCGGTGGGGAAACGCAGTTGTAAGTTAGTTTTATTACCCTTGACAGCGCAGGCGGGAGGAAAACCGGGCATTTAGGTTGTGTACAGGTGTGTACAGGTGTGTATGTGTTCCTCACTCATGTTGAGGCATTGTAACTCCCCTGTGAGTGCCAGTGCTTCATATTTACAATCAGGCAGGTTTGTTTCCTGTATTGTTTTTTGTTTTTGTTTTTTTTAAGTATCAGCGCTCTCACAGATCGAGTTTCCATAAAATACAGGAGTTAAACGAATGGGCTGAAGTGGCAGTTAATTGCGTGAAGCCTTTTCATACATTTTTACATCAGGGGGGGCCAGAGTCACCGCAGTGAGCCTCCTGGCTGCCGTGGGGAGCCGCTATAGCTGCCCTTGAGCTATAAATGCCAAAAGTCTGTCAGTCTTCGGGGATTATGTCAATTTGTCTTGCTTTTTGGGCTGCGGGCCATGTGTTGCTGTAGGAAAAAAAGTAAAAAATCCTCACTGTTAAGGAAAAGCTGCATTTCCCGGTTAGACGTGCTAGCAGCGGGGCTTGAGGGACGCTTGGCTGGTCGCTGCACCACTTTAGCTCAGACTGAACTATCACAACACTTAGTCAGTGGATTCCTATGAAATTTTGTGCAGACATTTATGAATTTAGTGATGCTCTAACTTTTCCTCTAGTGCCACCGGGGTAACACTTTCACATGAATTATCTCTACAATTGCCATGAACACACACTGTCCACCTCATTATGAATTGTAATGGCTTTAATGATCATCAGGTCCAAATTTAGTTTTGTCTCATACTGTTTTGTGACCTGCAAAAACTAATGACATTCCCAAGTTAAACATGACACCTGCTTACAATCAGGATGTTACATTGGCACTAAAAGCATCTTAGCAGGCTAATATAAGTAGTTAATGTGGGTCAAAGCATTGCAGGGCCTAATTTCAGCCTCAGAGCTGCCAGCGATTGCGACATCACATTTTATTTTGAGCTATTGCTGTTTGTTGGTGTATTTTTCATTGCCTCCACACCTAAATGTTGACAACAGTCAACAATACAGTTTGACAGCAGAATATTTTTCCGCTATCTGTCGCATCAACCGTAAATGTCAGGTTTTGGTAAAAGAGCAAGTGAGCCCCTTTTTAAACTCTACACTTTGCCAGCAATGATCAGCAGTCATACAGGGAGAAATTTATCTCAAAGGTAGAAGAGATGCACATCTATCTGCTGACAGAATCATTCCAGTCCTCTGCAGCCAGCTGCAGTTTGTATTCGTCGGTCATCTAAGAAGTACAGCATCCTCTTTAGTGGGTTTTCGTACTGTAATTTGAACCAGTTGGCGTAACACATCATGGCCTTGTTCTCTTTCTGTTGACTGAAAACAGATCGTAGAGTGCAATGTTCTCTGCTCTTTACAGAAAACATAAGCAGAACAAGATCAAGGCAGCAGGAACAATAAATGACATCACTTTTCTCCAGCAAAAAATGCCTGCAATAAAATGGAAATCACAGACTGATGATACTTAATATCATGACAGAACAGCGTCTGACGGTGGATATTTCTGTTAAACCCTTTAAACTTTGCAGAGATATAAGCGGTATCAGGTATGACAGGAGAATCTACACTGGCATTTGCTTTGTGGCTGTGCACACCTGAAATAACAAATACACTCATTATCATTATCAGATACAGTCAGCACCATATTTTGCCTTCTGATACCTGTCAGTGGGCGGGATAAGAGCTTTATGTAATACCAAATAGCATGAAAATACTGTTTAGCTGCATAAAGGGGCTTCTCAGAAAAGCAGCTCAGAAAACTCAGCCTCCTTGGTTTTTCACAAGCAAACAATGAGTCAAACTGCATATTCATGTCACTTTCTCACCTTTGCTGACACATTAATGGCTCTCTCACAGGTTGGGGTTAAGATTGAGCCTGTTTTTTTATACGCTTCGACTGTCAGAGCTGACACTGATACATAATTTACAAGTATAATTATTACAATACCTATAATTGATACAATAAAGTGTAATTATAGTTATTAACAAATAAAAGAGTAAAATGCCATGGGTTTTAATTACACTGGGTTAAAGAGAAACTTAAAAAAGTTCATTTAAAATGACAAATCCAACTGAAAAGAATCAGCTGCAGTCAGTAAAAATACCCCAAACCTAGAAGGTCAAATTCATTCTGGATTTGATTCCTTTAGCACACGAACGCCCCTCAGTTCCTTCCTGCTTGGAGTTGAAATGTTTTAGATAATGCGTTATTAATAATGTTCCCCGCAGAGTGGTTTTTGCACCATGCTTGATAAATGAGACATTTTCCATTTAATATTTGCATGATGAAGGGCATCTGGGGCAGAACAGCTGCAGATAAGGTGGTGATGAAGAACTGGTTCAGACCGGTCTCAGTACAGTAACACTTTTATCTGTGTGTGTGTTTGGGAGTGGCATCGTTTTGAATTTTTCTACATCCACATATTTCTGACACAAAAAGCTGTCGAGGTTTAATAATAAATAGGGTCGGTCCTCTAAACTGCTCCTCACATCTTCCCCTCTGCAGAAATCATCATCTACAAGTCATTTAGTCTCATTATGAAGCTTTACAGCAAGAAAAACATCTGTCAGTGGGTTGAAATCATTGTACTTGTTCTCTGTGCAGCTTCCTTTTGTCTTCACACAAAACAGAATGAAGCAGATTGCGAGAGTTTTGAAGTAAGATGATTTTTTGTAGAAACAAGTGAAACTATCTGCGCTGTCTGGCAAAAACAAGATTTTCTTACTCAGCTGCCGACAATATCACTCATTAGGGGGTTTGTGTTTGTTAGTGCTGGTGCTGGAATTTATTGTTAGGAGACAATTTTTGTGGTTTGATCTATTATTCCTGTCAAAGAGAATAACACTGGCTTATTCCTAAAACAATGTCTGATGTAAAAAGAGGAGAACAATTTGCATTCAAAAAAATTAGTAAAATCAAACCATCTCACAATAAACTCTAAATTTGATTTGAGATTGGGTTCAGTAGTTTAACTAGCATGGCTTGTTCTACAATGACTGAATGGGTTCTATTTTTAGATCCTTGCAGGTATAGTATAGTAATACTATATGTGTGTGTGTGTGTGTGTGTGTGTGTGTGTGTGTGTGTGTGTGTGTGTGTGTGTGTGTGTGTGTGTGTGTGTGTGTGTGTGTGTGTGTGTGTGTGTGTGTGTGTGTGTGTGTGCGCGTGCCTGAGTATGCTTGTGTGACCCCATGTTTTGACAAGCTCCCAAAATCCCTGGAGATGGCTCCCCCACCCCGAGCTTGAAGCCATGTGAAATTGCCAAACACTCCCACGATTCCCCCCGGGTGGTGTTAAAAGCCTTCAGTACATTAGTTACTATTTTCCATTCACTTTCCTTTTCCGTTTGGATTTTATGCCGTGCTACTTTGCAACCACCCTTTTAAGGACTTAAGTGTGGTTTTTGAGGAAAAAAAAATAAGTAATCCATGATTCATGTGACATGCTCTGTGCCCTTGACATGCATCAGGTTTCAGGGCTTGCTCAGAGCATCTTATCAGGTGGAGGCGCTTGGGGACCGGCCCCCAAAGGCACGCTTTCCAGCGCTTATCGCCGCGCTATAAGCAATCCACACTGTGCTAGAGAGGCATCCTTCCAGATAAAAATCTATATTTATTTAAAAGAAAACAGGTGGAACAGTGGTTTTGTTCTTTCTAACTTGAGCAAAATCTGTTTAGTGTTGTCATGTAGGCCACAGAATATGTGCAAAATAGGCCAGAGGCCATTCTTTCCCACTACATCTAGCCTGCAGAGTGTGAGGGCAGTTTATAAATGATGTTGGCCTATACTGTCCGCACCAAAGTCATGCATCAGTTCTGTGTTTAAACCCCATGGTATAGCCTTCATCTCCTCTCCCTTATGAGTTAGATCTTTGACAGTTTCTCTCCTGCTCCCCCTTTCACTTCCCCCTCCTCCCTCACACCCTTCCCCCCGACTTTCCAATTCATTCTTCTCCACTCACGTATCTAATGTTTTTCTCCTTTTCACTTCCTCCTCCCCCACCCCTCGTCCTCTGTGGCCTCCAGTCCAGCCCCATATCATCCAGCTGAAAAACGTGACAGCCGTAGAGGGCAGCGCCGCCATGATCTCCTGTGTGGCTGATGGCGAGCCTCTGCCCGACATCTCCTGGAGGAGAGCCAGCGACGGCCAGACCTTCGTGGACGGAGACAAGGTAGAAGCTGCCAGGAAGTCCATCTGGCTCTGTGTGTTGTGTGTGTGTGTGTGTGTGTGTGTGTCTGTGCGCATCATCGTACAGCGTGGGATAGACTTACAGTACAGTACTTACAGTACAGTACCCAAGTGTTGGGTACATAGGACACAACTTAGGAAGCATATATAGAGAATTCGCTGGCATACCAGAAGCATATATGGGTAAGAACAGACAAAACTTTGCAGACATGCATATACACGCATCTAAATGGCATTTCCTAGGATCATATTTGGATTTTTATTTGCGGTAGAAGAACTGACACTAGCAGCAGACACCAACTCCTGAGCATATGTAAAAAAAAACACAAAAAAACCATGATCTATTAAATTAGAAATAGCAAGGGAACCATTTACAGTGCATCTACATTTTTCCACTTTTAGCGAAGTAAAAAAATGTCCTCATGAGGAATGAGAGGGGGGTACAGATGATTTCCATTTTAGTAGGAATCTGACATCTAGCCAGTGAGGTAACAAACAAAGTCTGCTTTGTATTTAGGGATTTTCAGAGTTAGAGCCTGGGCCCCAAACAGTGCTGTGATTGCAGTTGGTCCAAATTAAATCTTAATACAATGCAAAATTTAATTAAAGGTTTCCAGCCAAACGGTGTGCAACGAAGGGCACGACTAAATCATATGTAAGTGTGTAAATGTGGTCTATCGCAAGTGGAATTGACCCTCCTCTTATTTAACTTTTATGTTACAAAGTGGAAGGAGTTTATTTGTATTGATATCTGTGTCCCCTGAATTATACTCCTCTTTATCCAGCAGTAAACAAACACAGTAATGAGGAGAAACTGTCTTGGAGCATCACCAGTGTTTGATTGTCTGACAGCAGCTGAATAAAACAATGTGTGCATTAATTTTGTCCTATAGAGATGTAACGTGCTGCTGCTGCTTTTTCAAGTATATTTTTTATTTTTTATTTTATTTTGTGTTTCTGAGAAATCACATTTTGCTGTCATTTTGAAACAGCAGATGGCTCAAAGTGCCACAATGCCCATGAGCCTTGGGCACCCTTGCTCGGGGAAAAAGCTAAGCGGGGGTTTGTATGAACACAGCTCATCATTACAGTCACTGCAGCAAAACTCTGCAGCCGCATTTACCAACAATTGACCAAGAAAATCAGAGAGAAATGTGTCTTCCATTTACAAAAATCTATATTTGTGTCAGTGTAGTTTGAAATATGTTTTTAAATACAACATTGCTGAAGTGACTCTCCAGTGAGAACCATGTATTTGCCAAATGTCAGTCCTAAATGGGACTTTGTAAAGCAGCCTGCTTTTATTCTGGATGTGATTGAGTTCCACTAATGAGTTTTAGAAAGGTTTTAATGAAGCAAAGGCGTCCCAACATCACCTCACCTCACAGAAGATGGTGACGTCACGGAGCTGTAGATGCAGCTCAAAAATCTGTGTTACAAAACATAATTCATTTTCACGGCGAACCTATAAATGTCACTATTTTTATCTATATAGAGAAAAATGGACAATTTGTGCTGGTGGACTACTAAAAGCAATAGCTGGCATTAACTTGTGTATGTCCTCATTAAATAAAAAAGCAGACGTAATCGTTGCCATCTGCCAATGAAATGTTACAATTATGGTCATTCAGTGCTGGCAGGGTCGGACGCTGATAATATTTACATTCAGCAGTGATTGATCCTCACCTTTTACTTTGACAACACTGTGTTTTTCTGCACTATAAGTGCTGTATGAAGCCTCAAAGCTGGCTGCCCTCAAACAATAACTTGATCCACCTTGCACCCGCACTTTGCTTAAATTATTATCTCAAGGGAAATCAGTACACACTTTTATTTTGATTCGCTCTCAGCACAAAGAAGCAGCAAGAACCTTGAAGTTTTCAGGGCAAACATTAATATGTTCAGTTTAGTCTTTGTTTAGTGTCTGACTCAACGGCATTTCATGTAATCCAACATAAGAAATTGAAAAGACACAAAGCCTCACTTTTTTTTATTTCTTTCTCAGCATCCATTATTCACTTAGTCCGTGATAACAGCCTCACAAATCAGAAGTTGAATGAGGTGCAGCTATTTTCTTGGGAAAGTAATTATTCTTGAACGACATGCCATCAATGTCAAAACCATATGCATTTCCATCACAGCTTCCCTGGCAAGAGGCTGAGGCTTTCACAGAGGCAATGGACAAAAAAACCCAAAGATGGCAGCCGTTCTTTTGCTCGGGAAAAAGGTCACCGCAGAGATAAATGAATGTGTGCACTGGCTCGAATCGCACGTGTTGATAAATCACAGCCGAAAATGAGAGTAAGTGCTTCTCTTCCCACAGCAAATGCAATTATGGAAATGCGTAGTGCAAACCAACACACCTAAACATACGCAAAGACAAACACAACTCGAGCAGCGCAAGGCGTGATGGATGGCGGTCGTCCTTTAGGTTTAAGGCAGGATGTTCCTCTCTCAATTTGCTCTCCAATCTGCATATCCAGCCTGCACATGTTGAGCTTCAAAAGGCTCAGCTTTACTCACTACATAATGTTGCCTCTGTACTTCTCATTCTTTGTCGACTAACACCGTGACCCTCGGTAAAAGTACATAATGGGATGCAGCTCCTGGAATTTAATTTTGAACCGAGGGAAGATTTGAGTATTGTTTCACTCCTCTGGTATTGTTTCACTGATGAGCTAAGGTCAGGACTCTGCTGCTCTGTTCATGCAAAACATCCAAGGCTGAAGAGTGTCATTGGAAAATATCATTTTGCTCAGATGACGGTTGCAAACGTGCCATTTATTGGATCTCAGCCTTTGTAGAACTTTTTTAACCTTTTCCTCAACAGAAGCCAAGCACAAGTGAATCGTGTTTGTGTTGATTTGAGCTCTTATCGAAACACATTTCACAATAAGACCGTGAAAAAAGCAGACTCGCACCCGTTGAGATTGTTGTTTTGCTTTTTGTTTGATACCCGGTCACTGCAAAATGCAAGCGAAAAGAGATAATGTTGCTTCCTGTGTGGAAAAAACCCCTGTTGGCCTCCATTTCCTTCACCCAGAAAGCCATTATTAAATGTCAATTTGTTGTTGTCATGAGGTGATACAATAATCATTAAAGTGGTGCAAATGGGAAGTCCCCGTGTTCAGCCCCAACTCCCAGAATAAGCAACACTTGGCAGAATTAGACTAGAATGTGTTTCCAGCCTCGCTGACATTTACAGCTGACATTTTTAATGTCTGAAAATTCTCCAACAATTGCAGTGAAATAACACAGGAACCGTCTCCAGAATCCCATTTGAGAGATTGAATTTGAGATTTAGCTTCATAGGTTCGGTTTAAACGGCTCGATTTTGATGCCTTATAGATCACATAGGGACAAGATTCCATGTATTTCTGCCCACCTTTTGCTTTACCTGCTGGTTCTTTCATCTCCCCTCCGTCTTCTCTCCTTCCTCTATTCCATCAACTTGCTCATTTATTTGCCTTTTATCTCTGCGCTTTCATGCCGGTTGCTGTTCACATGCCTACAGTACCTAGAGCAGACCTGCAGTTGCAGCAGGATGCATGTGCCTGTGTGTGTGTGTGTGTGTGTGTGTGTGTGTGTGTGTGTGTGTGTGTGTGTGTGTGTGTGTGTGTGTGTGTGTGTGTGTGTGTGTGTGTGTGTGTGTGTGTGTGTGTGTGTGTGTGTGTGTGTGTGTGTATGCACACAGGCGTGCCCGTTGCTGCTGTGTTCACGTCTGGCCGCTTGCCTTGTCGTCCGACTGAGCTGCATATCAAACAGGCTGTGCTTTCGGGGCTGAGTTTGTCTCTAGACACAGACCCTGTCAGTTGGCAGAGAGGGGGTTGGGGGGGGGGGGTGGGGGGGGAGGCGGAAGGGTTAGCGAGTAATTTCCTGACTCAGAAGCTCTCTCCTGGAAGATTTCCTCTCATTCTCCTCCTCCTGCTCCTGTCTCCTCCTCCCCCTCCCCCACCCCCCATCCTCAGCATTCCTATTCACCACACACTCTCCCAATCCCATTGACCTCAGCCGGCAAGGCAAACAAGCAAAGTCTGCGGTGGCAGCACAAAGACACCAGAACCGAGCCTTTAAACGCCGCTTCACCTCATTGGTTGATAGTATTGCGGCGATAAGAGAAAAGATAAGCCATTCTAAACAGGATAATGCTGAAAGCAGTCGACGAGTGACAACATAAAGAGAGTGTGATTCAGAAGAGGGGGCTTCACGGCCGAGGCTTATGAGGCTTAGACACATAATGAGTATTAGCAGAGGCGGGTAGGGTGACAGGAGGGCATTAGAAGGGGCTGCATGTGCATTGATTTACTGGGGAAATCTATGGAGGAGGTGTTCAGGGTGTGCACACAAATACACAGACTTAAAGATGCAAATATACAAGTAGATACAGACACATGCAAATGTGCAAACACGGTCTGCTGCAAGAAGTCAGCGTTTTCAAAACATTTCTCTTGAGGTCAGAAAGTAGAAAATATTTATCACAAAAATAGATGCTTTCCTTGTAGTTTATTATACAGTATGTGATATAGGTCAATAATGGTTGAATAAGTACTGTAGGTCGAGGACACATAAACATTTGCTATCCTGAAGAATTTCTCAGTTCTAACTTTCACTTATGATGCATATTGTATTTAAATCAGAGGCTGGTAATTACTGTAACTCCTGTGTGATAAAGTGGTTTTATTTAAAGCTGCACTGTGTGGCATTTCCTGATTACACAGTGTAAACATGCATGGACTGAATAAGAGAAGGGTAAGGCTTCACAGCAGGCTACTGGAAATGCAGTTTGATTGACACCAGAATCTCCCCAGAAATGTGTGATTTTTGCCAGAGATGCGACAAAAAAAACAAAAACAAAAACACAAACAAGAGTCCTTCTAATTAAAGCCGTAGCTACTAAAACCTCCCAAAGCATTATGGGATCCTTCTGTACTAAATAGGCTTACGGGGAGCCTGATTTGACTCTAGGCCACAGCTTCTTTTTTTTCTATTGCTTTATTAGGAACAAACTTAAAGCACTAATTTGAGTGCAATCCTATATTAACTCTTGGGCCTCTTTTCTACTTTTACTTATTATAAAAGCTCTTTCTTTAAGTGGACTTAATTGACTAATTAGCAGGCAACAGTGTGAGGAAAAGCAAACTTTTCTTTGCATGTGTGTAAACACATTTGTGTTACGCATACTCCCATTTTCAGGGAAAGCATCTTTTGTAACCGGACTCCATTTGTCCGATAATGTAAGTTGGTCCATCTCCGTATCACTTAGCAGTGATGGTGCCACGGTGATATCCTGTTGCTTTCTTTGATCGCTGTGTCTGTTTGCTCACAAAGGCTTTCAGGGTCCGGGACAGATTGCCACCATAATGTGCCATGTGCCTTTTCGTGGGTACTTCCATTAATAATATCCTGCAGTACTCTCCGCCTCTATGAATAACAAGAACTCAACGAAAACCGTGTTTCCTATTCATGGCGCTGCCTCTTCTGCAAATAAAGAATGTCAACCAACGTCTTCATGGCATATTTATAGGAAGTAGTAACAATGAAGCGGCCTGTGTTCATGTTTACCGTATGATTTAACGTCATTATTAGTCTGTATGTCATTTGAAATAACACAAATACTTCATGTCTAAGCATACAATGTTGAAAAAATGTCTAAAACAAGAGGCAGAAGGTGACATTGTTTGAAATGATATCACCTCTTGTACGCGACCTTCAAATCTTCTGCTGCAGACATGCAGGTCTCTGTTGCATCCACTGCGAGTCTGTGGTCAGTACCACTGAAAGGTATTTTCTTAGGGGTCACGGAGGTTATCAGGCGGTAACAGTCTGAAGGCTTCAGCCGTATCAGGTCTGCGACGAGGATGCTCCTCGGGTGTTTTTTCTCATTACGGGGGAATGTCGATTACTGGAATGATAGTCTCGTCTGCTGTAATTGACCCGTTGCTTCAAATTGATACCATCTGTCTTCATACAGATGTAATGACCTTGTAATAAATCGACAGTTTATTGCATTAACCCTGACTCTGTGTGACAAGTGACGTTTGCCCGCAGGGAGGTGGGGGTGGGGTCAAAATGGATCAAGGGGCTGTCACTCAGTCGCAAGAACAAAGTTAGACGAACAATTTTCCTTAAATTACTTGGAGCTGGCAGAAGCCCGTCTGATGCCTCAGGGTGATTTGTCCCTGTCATTTCTGCAGCTTTACATAATCGTGGATGTGTCTTTCTTCAAATCCAGTGTCACAAATAAGGAGTCAAGCACATTATTTTCTAAATAAGAAATTCCCTCCTGTTTCAGCACCCCATGTCTGTCTGGTTCTACATACATTCTGTATCACAAACAAAACCTCACAGCTAGAATTTCCCTACCTTTTCTGGCTGAGCAGAACAACTCGCATCTATTTGAAAGTCGGGTCCTAACTATTTTACAGAAATATAGGTCTATTTGTGCAGTAGAAGTTATGCCCAACAATAATAAGTTGCACATGGGTGTGTTTCTGTCTTCAGAGCCAAGACGGACGGTTCGAAGTTCGCGGCCGCCACGGCAAGTCTGTGCTGACCATCAGCGGAGTGAGGCTCGCCGACTTGGGTCGATTTGACTGCGAGGCGCAAAGCAGGATCGGAGGTCATCAAAAGAGCATGTTTCTGGACATTGAGTGTAAGTATGTTCATTATCTGATCACTCTCAGCGGTGTTTTCAACTATCCCTGTCAATTTCACCGCCCATGTTGTCCCGACTGAGCAGAGGTCTTATCAGGCAACTGGAGATGTTCAATCAGTAGGTTACGTAACATTTTCTGCGGGCAAAATGCAGAAGTGTTTTGTTTTCCACGCCCTGTTTACCTGATATAACCTCTTACAACCCTCCGCTTTCTGCATTTGTATCTGATGTTTTGCATCCTTAATGGGAAACACATTTTAAACAGCCTCGAAAGAAACATGCAAACTCCCTGCAGTGTTGTTTCGAGTTCAAGAGTTCAACTGCGCTTATTTCTAATAATTATTTTTATACTCTGACAATTTTTATTCTACAGAACATTATATTATTACGAGCAACCCACGCTCCCCAAAACCCCTGCACCCTCCACCACACACACACTGCCTCCAGAAGGGTTAATTAGTGAGAGGATACCATGCGTTGCCTTTCGTTTTCTCCCGCTGACAGCTCCCCTACTTGCCGACGAGCGCGCCCATTCTTCAGTGCTGGTTGTTTGGGGTTATTTGGGGCGGACTCTTCCTCTGCCTAATGAGCTCCGAAGCAAAGATCTCCATTTTGGCCTCAGAATGATTAGGTTCATTATGAGCGGAACTGCAGACTGAACGAGAACAATGGAAAGTGTGTTTATTGGTCGCAGTGATTCTACCTTGATGCTCAGAGGAACAACAGAGAGAGACCAGATAAACAAATATATTCAGAGAGGCAGCAGGGGGAAAACAACAATTGTATCTCTCTTGTCATGTAGAAAGCAATGTCTCCTCCTCGGGCTGAGGTGACTTTTGAGTTCATGGCCTCCCTTCAAAACTTGTTTTGCGTAGTTCTTGAAAAGTGGACATTTTGGAAAAACTTTGACGGCATCTTCGTGCAGAAAAAGACCCACATCTCACGTGCATGCCCCCGCTCCTTAAACATGACGTAAAGTCGCCGTCATTATACTGTAAACTTGTTTTTTTCTGGAGCTGCAGCTGACAACTTGCTCTGAGACTCGACTTCCACTTTGCAGAAAGACACAGGCTGTGAGTCTGACTGTGGCGGGGCTGAGCCAGCCGTTGCCACCAAACTAATGAACTCATTTACTAAGTCACTGCAGGCTGCAGGGGGATAACACGTCCTCGGCTGTGACAGAGAGCCAGGCATCAATCTCTTTAATGGAATCCTGCAAGCGAGCATAAAACAACCATAATGCTTCTCCGACTGAGCTGGGCTGACTGGGCCGAAAGAAATCTGCACAACAGCTCGCTGCTGCAATCGTCTATTACTGCCCTTTTTGTTTGCTGTGGCAAATGAGCTTCTGTTTGCATCCTTTATTCTTATTCAGGCGGGAGATGATCGTTATGGAAACCCCCACCCGCAGCACGAGGTGGCTTCAATTAAATTTAAAGTTTTTCTTTTTAAGATTTCAGAGGGAGTTTGGAAAGCGTTGATGAAATGCTTTTTCTTCTCTGTTTAAGGAATTTGTGGGTTAAGCCTCGGCAAGTCATTTTTACGTCTTTGATCATCCAGCACAGCTCCACCTTTGATTTGTGTTTTTAATTGGCTGCCACAAATTCCAGACTTACCAGCATTGACTTTTTTACAAAATTAGGTCTTGTTTGAGTGCAAAAAAAAAGCTACTTTGCCTTATGAACGAGGCAGCTTTAAGAGGGAATTTCACTGTGTGTTGGACAGATATACCAAAGTTCCTGACCAACCACACCATTTATTATTCGTGGGAGGGGAATCCGGTGAACATAAGCTGTGATGTGATGTCCAACCCGCCGGCCACCATGCTGTGGAGGAGAGAGCGCTTCACCATCTCACCAGAGGGAACTGCCAACATGCGCGTACACAGCGCAGAGGGCAAGTCTGTGCTGGAGGTGAGTTCTCGGTCGGTTAGTAATCACAGACCACGAGACTAAAACGTATTCAACAGTCGTGATAATGAATTTCTGATTATCGTCGACCACACGATACTGCCAAAAAGACTCGAAGGGAAGACTTCCAAGACTTTCTTTCTGTTTGGTATGAATATAAATAGAATTTATTGGAAGCAACCAACTTGCTCAGTTACCTATCCAGCAGGCACGGAGCCGCATGACCGCTAAACTTTGACTCATGTTACTTTTGACTTTTTTTGAAGGAAGGCCACTATTTGACTCCTTCACGAAATGCATTATTGGTATCAACAAAGAAAAGTAAATGCTTTTTTTTTTTTAACATTTATTTGTATCCAGGTGACTCCTATGTCCGACAGAGACTTCGGCCGCTACAACTGCACAGCCAGGAACAACATTGGCGTTCGATACCAGGAGTTCATTCTGGCCCAGGCAGGTGAGTCTGCAGAGCTGCCACTATTCTGTGGGCTTCTTACCTGAGCTAATGAGATCGGTGACTTAATTTCAAGTCCAGAGTGTGTAGAGTCAGAGACCCGACACTTTTTGAATCAGTGCTCTCGCAGTAACTGCGACCATTCAACTACTTTGTAACCCTCTACCTCTCTATTAATGGTAATAGCCTTATTTGCAATTCTCAGGGAGATAAATTCGACAACAACTCCCAACCCGTATTCAGCCTAGCCTAATCTCAAATAGTGCTGGCTGATTTACCATACCCCTCGCTATTTACTGAAGTACCCCCTAATTTACGGTAGCGCGGGCTAATACACAATAGTGCAGTCTAATTATCTTTAGTGCAGATTGAATTGCTCTGGCTAAGGAGAAAAGTAGTGAGCAAAAAGCTGACCTAATATGTAGTCTTGCCGGAAACAATGTGTTTTGGAATTTGTTCTGACACTTAAAATTCTACACGTACACACACACACACACACACGCGCATAGGGAAACACACAGTTAAGAAGTAGTAAAAGTTGGCGTCTTTAATTAGTTTTAGAGCAGAAACTCACTCTGTGTTTAAATCGGGAAGAAAAAAACAGCAGAAATATCTTTTGCTTGTACGTTTGTCGTGAATCAAAGTGTTTCGACTTGAGTGGGGCCGCAAGTAGGCATGTGAATGTTACATTGAAGTTTTCCAAGTGAGAAATATATGGAAAAAAAAGAAAATATTTTGGTCCGTAACTAAAACACATCCAAGGACAAATAAGAGACGCAACTGAGTGATGCACCTCCTTACCCTGGAATAAGGTGAATTACCAAATATTAAATTGCTGTCATGGCCAAGAGTTATTACAGCAATAATGTCCATGTTTAGATTGATAATGAGGATGACAGTGATGTAATAGGTACGAAGCAGAGTACTGCCTGCAGCAATAAAAGTTCATTCATCATTGGTTATAAATGCATTTGTATACTCTGTTATATTACAAAATATGTATTTATAGCTGCAGGGGGGCGGAAAGGGGGGGGGGGCAATTTTAATTCAGGAAAGACTGCTCTCGTACCAAAATCAACACGCTTGTAAAGGGAAACAATTAAATGTAATTATTTTGTGTTTCCAGACGTACCATCGAATCCATACTCGGTTCGTCTGTCCGCGGTCTCCCAGCGCTTGGCGACTGTCACGTTCATGAAGCCAGACTCCCACGGCGGCGTTCCCATCAGCTACTACCTGGTCCAGTATAAGGAAGTGGGCTCCCAGGACTGGAGGGACGTCAAGTCACACAGTGTCCAAAGTGAGTGCACATCGCATTTGTGTTTATAACCTCAGCAAAGTAACGCTTTTCACAAGATACGATATGAAAAACAATGTAATCGAAGGCTATTGTGCAAAAATATTGAGAACATTGGTCCGCTGTTAAGGTGAACTAAACCCATTTGAACAGCTTTCTGATTCTATCTGTGTTTCATGGCCGAGGCAGTTTGAATTACTCAGATCAATAAGAAAAGCTTTCACCTCTTCACATTGTCAGCTCGTTTCATGGGCAGCTGAAGGTTTTTTTAACGTAGTATACATTTTATGCAGGTGGAAAGCAGCGATCGTTATCAGTGATCTTTAGATAGATCGATCTGTGGAACAAGGACTCACTCGCTCAGCCATATAAAGGGACCTTCTGGGGTTTTTAAAAGTAAACTGTCAACTGATTTCCAGTCAGTAATGTAATGTTTCAGATTTTTTTAGCAGTTTTGAAGCTCTGCCTCGACCAACTTGCAACCTCTTGTCGTTAGACCAGAGATTGTGCCTCAACATGCCAGATAAATATCTTATCTAGCTCGTGACCAATAGTTCTGTCCGTTAACCCCGCACACATCAACGGACGGCAATCAGGCACAAGTGGAGACCTCATTGCACGATCCGTCATGCGATCCTTCAAAGCCTCGGCAATGAGATGTTGTCCGACCGTGAGGGAGCTCAAACACCTCGTGGGTAGAGGGCCAGGACCTGTCTGACCTGAAAGAGCGCAGTCCTCCTCTTCTCATGCTTTACGACTCCAGATTGATTTCTGTGCCTGTTGGTGGAAAGTACACCACGAGGCGAAGGATGGATGGATGGAAAATGGGAGCCGGAAGACGAATGGTTGGGTGATGAGTAGGTCCGACAAACCTGAAGGGCTTATCACTAATATCCCCCATTTCAGAGTCAATTACAGTATGGAGAAGCAGCGAGGTGAATATTAAACAGGAGCTCGCACTTTAGCCGTAAATCTGAAAATATACAGGAACAGAGCGATGAAGAACTGAACTGAATAAATAAAGCTGTACTGTAAATGTAATTTAGATCAATTTGGCTCCTGATTTGAAATTACTACTGAAATATTAAAAATGTTAGCTGGAATAATTACAAGCCTCACAGAAGCCACTTCAGATGTCCTCAGCCGCAGATCCTCACACAATAAAGTCTTCAGTATAATGAGACGCCTGGACTCGTTTCATTTGAATGCTTTCGCCCAAATTGAAATGTCTGCTTATAGCCTGGAATGAACCTAGCACGGCTGCAAATTGCAGAATTTGTTTTCAGTTCCAGGACTAAAGAACTGCAAAAGCACCTATTACCATTCAAGTATTTAATTTGTGCAGACTGACAAAAACAACAACTTTCAGTCAAGCTCATTATACCAGCGACTCTCTGCTGGCTTTTCTGAATAGTGGAGGTTATGTAAATAGGCTCTGGTGACGGTAGAATTTAAAAAGGAATCTGTAATGAGATTTCCTGTTTTCTACAATAATGGATGTAATATCCAGTTCGAGTGCAAACACACCACACATGCTTTTCACAGTCGCAAGAGTATTAAAATCCGATATTAATTTACTGCATTTCACGAGTTTATATTCTTGAATACATTGTCTACTTTGAGTTCGTTTTAGGTGCTGCAACTGCTGTGATTACAGTATATTGGAGGAATACAGCTAAAGCTGAGAGACTTGCAACAAATGAGCTCCTGACAGCTCACCTTTGTAGAGATCATTTCATCATGTACGTAGTATATATGAAACACGAGACGGCTTTTAATTTAACGTGAAAGCTGGCCCTCATTCCAGCAAAATCTGATCACATAGTGAGACCACAATACCAAGAAAAGAAAAAAAAATCCACAAAAAGAACGAGAAATTACTCAAATTAAGAATTTAGTTTGTGGCTGGACTGAGTGTGATTGAACGTTACGGGTATCAGTATGCCTCCACAAAGGTTATTTTATGTATTGGAGGGCTGCATTTGACAATCACAGTAACTTTTTTCAAACCAATAACCCAGGTGCACAAAAGTGAGAAATTTCAGTAGGGTTTGAATTTCTCATCATTTTTTACTTCCTAATTCCTTCTGTCACTTTTTAATGTGCACAACAGAGTGCAACACTTTGCCTTTGAGAAAGAATGTCCAATTTAACTGGTTATTCTTTCTTTCTTTTGTGGTGGCAGACTTTCCAAGTGCATGTGTGGTCAGGTGTATCGTTGTATAATTAGTTTCACCTTTACTTTGCTTCTACAATATAACAACCACCAAGGTTTTCAACACCATTTTGGAACGTGGCTGCAGGAAGCAGTTTTCTTTCACTCACTAAACTTACTCGAGAAAAAAAGCACGAAGTCGGTGAAAGCAGCGATTTAATGTATGTCTGAGTGATTTTCTATTCAGGGCAGAGTAAAAGGTTTGTTTATGTTAATGTGATCGGCATTTAACCCGCTCATTATGACTGTTTGTTCTTCTTCTTCTGCTCTGTTTGCCTGTACTAGGAGACATTTTAATGATTTGCTCTGCTATCCACATGATTGACAGTCACCACATACTTCCAGCTGACATCAACTCTGGTGCTGTCTCCCTGCAGCCACAGTAGTGCTGACAGGACTGGAGCCCAACACGACGTACGAGGTTCGAGTGGCAGCTGTCAACGGGAAGGGTCAGGGAGAGTTCAGCCACACGGAGACCTTCCAGACTTTACCCATCCGTGAGTCCGTTTCCTGTGTCCCTGCTTCTCTTCTCTCCGACACACGTCTTTCATGTTACATCCTTCAAAACAAGAGCTCAACAGCATTCAAACTGCCTCTTGAATATGTATTTATAAGATGAAATTCAATCGTAATCACTTTAATTGATTGCTATAATGGTTTTATAGCAGTTCAACTGGGTTAATTGTTAATTATCGGCACATCTCTCTGACGATGATGTTCAGGAGACGATGAGCTACAAATCATAGAGAAGAAAAGTGCCGTATGTTTTATAAAATACGACAGATTCAACTATTTGGATGAATGTAAAGATGTTTAGGTTTGATTCCTAAAATATACACACACAAAAAATGTGATAGAAGTGCAAACACATCAAGAATCTATTCAAAGCATCAGCAGCTCAATAAATTGAGGCCTATTTGCCATCTTATGCAACTCTGTCGTGTTTATACTGGAAATGGTTATAGCCTCCTCCTATTGCAGTGATACAAATTGAGATTATTGGGGGTTGGAATAGATCCTGTCAAATTTGTGTCGTGATGTAAAACTGCTGCATTAAAAATTATGTACTGCAGGTTTTTTTTATGATAAGCATTTTATTTATTCGCGCACTCTGGCACAGCAGGATTGCAGTAAATCCAGGCAAGGCCATGAAAAAAGTGTTTGCACCTTTAATATTCCATGGCAGTGATGCTGCTGAGAATAAATGTTAGAAAGAAGACCCAATTAGTAAAATACAGTGAATAATAAAAACCTCCAGACAACATTAATTATAGCCAGGCGGTGGGAGTTACCTTGTAATATGAATTTAATTCAGCTTAAAACCTTCTCTCTCCTTGTTCTGCATCCTTATCTCATATCTCACGGTGCCACCTGCTCCGCTCCTTGGGAAGGCACACACACATCCTCTTAAAGAATAACACACACAAAGACATATTGTCGTGCATCTCTGCTGAAGCCTCCCCCTCGTGTTTCCCTCAGGAGAGCCGAGTCCACCAGCGGTCCACGGGCAGAGAGGAATGGGCAAGGCCTACCGGCTGGGGCTGGTCAAGCAGGACGATGGCGGGATGCCCATTGTGGAGTACATAGTAAAGTACAAGACCGTGAGTTATTTTAATTTAGAGCATTTTTCAGTTAAACACGGCTGCCGTGTTCAGATTTGTTGTAAGAATCTCCAGGCCAGTCTGGGGGTGATCGGGAAAGCAAAAAGTGCATTTAAGTTTCATTAAATCTTTTTTTTTTTTTTTTAATAAAGAATTAGCCCTGGTAGTATTGTATATTTCTTTTATGGTCACGAAAGCCCACGAAAAGACCAAAAGGAGGTGAGGCAAATTTCTCACTGTGACACCTTCCTTCATTATGATGAACATGGGCGCCGCAGTTTATTCCAGTCCTATATCCACTGCCCTGCTGCTGTAGATACTTACTGTTGCCTCAAATAGGTATTAATCCGCAGCTGGAAATAGTCCCCCAACAAAAGCACAATTTGTTTAGTTTGAGTAATGTTTTCTTAAATCTCCAGTGGCAGCTGTTTGGAGAAGTTATTAATCCTTTTTTTTAAAAGATGAAACTGTACATATGTGACCCATTTTCAAAGTCTTATGGAGGAACCGCTGAGCCAGGAGCCGAGTGCCTCAGAGAGCGAAGAGGAGAGACGGTCTAACACATTGGTTGATGGGATATTTTCAAGGAATATGTTGAAAACAAGAAATAATAAAGTCCAAAATAGAGTAAAGAATCTGTTCAAGTATTGATACATTTTTTGAACACTTAACAACCAAATTAATTTCAGACCAAAACATCAATACTCCTTAATGACCCTCTTTTCCAACTAAATTTAATTAACTCATGTAGACTTAATGTTTATTATTTGATTCGAGTTGTTGCCTGCTGCTGCACTTTTATGAATTTATTTCATAAAATGGCCGATAATTGAGTTATTCTTTGCATCTATGACTCGGCTTTTTCTTTCTCTGAGCAGTGTTGATAACAAGTCCTATCTTCATGGCCACATTGTGGAAACCAAAAACAAACTCTTGATCCTCTAGATCAACAAAATGAAGACTTCTAATTTGGAGAATGATTTTCCTTCAATGTTGAAGAATGCAATTTTATTTCGCATGAAAAAAGAGCTGAAAATCATTGATTTCTTTGTGTTCGGTACAATCAATACACGGCATGGGACACTGGCAATGCGTCTTCCTCCCGGTGGAGACTCACTGATGCTGACGAATGAGTTGAGTTGGTGCTAAATGAACAATGTTGTGCTTAAAAATTTATATTTTTCAATCCTTGTTTCACTTACAATTTATGTTTTAAATGAGAATACATACAAGCTCCCACAATTTGCTCATCCATTTAAGTGGCGGATTTGTGTGTGTGTGTGTGTGTGTGTGTGTGTGTGTGTGTGTGTGTGTGTGTGTGTGTGTGTGTGTGTGTGTGTGTGTGTGTGTGTGTGAGAAAAAAAAAAAAGGCAAAAAGCAGCTTAAACTCACAAGATAAGGAGGGAGACTGAGATTAGGCCATGAAGCAGAATAGATGGCACTGTTACAAAAACTCTCCACAAGACTAAGTGGATTTGAGCTGGTCCAAATCTCCTATCTCCCCAGAGCTAATGTGTCCAAGCAGACGTTTCTCTGTCTCATTGAGAAAGTGACGGCGATTTAAAATAATACGGCTGCAGATGAAAACATGCCGCTGAAAAGAGGGTCAGGAAGTCTCAGGGAGGCCGAGCAGGATGCCAAGGCAGCGGGAGAAAAACGCGGCTGCTTCACACCCCGCTGATCTTATGTCCTTTTTCTGGCATCGGGAACACACAACTGCATCCTCACGGTGGAGTGGATCCAGACTGTGGTGTTACGTGCGCACACACACGCGTCTGTATATTTCAAGCATCTGACAATCCAGACAAAAGGTTCCATACATTTACATCCAGTACTTTGTCTTTTATGAAAGCACATTTTCACTGTTCCACTAACTCCTGGAGGAAAAGGTGCCAAGGATGTTAAACACACAGTACACTTGGCATGCTTTCAATGTACAGCTCTCACCCTAACTCTTCAGTTTCCAGCCCTTTGTTTGCAATTGGTCTCAAGACTGAGGCAGAATGATGTAAGAAAGGGGGAAAAAAGGAAAAGGGTTGAGGCCACAAAGGATGGGAAAGATGTGATCTTGTGTGAATGTGATGAAAGGCTCGGAGTTACGCTTTCTTTTTACCGACACAAGTGCATCTGTGTGGGTGTTTCACAACTGCTCATTGTAGTAACTTTCAGACTTTCACAAAGTCCTAACTGTTGTATATCAAATAAAACAACACTTCCTCTGCTCTCCTTTTGATGCTAGTTGGCAAAAAGGAAATGTAGAGCACTGGGAAGAAGGATAATAGCGTTCAATTATCTCCGTCTTTACTTTGTGTGCTTTTCTCTCCTCCAGGACAAAGAGGAACAGTGGATGACCAAGCTCGTCCCGGGAGCGAATGACTTTGCGATGCTGCAGCCGCTGCACTGGAACACAAGATATGAAGTGGAAATCACAGCGCGCAACGTCAAAGGCCTGTCGGAGCCCACCTTCTATCAGTTCTTCATGCCACAGAAGCCCGACATTACAGGTAAAAGCATGAGAAAAACAAAACTTTGTGCCGTAATTTGCCCTTTTAATATAGTTCCCTTTTACTCGCCTGCTCGGAGTTTGTATTGAATGCCTTTAGACAGTCCCAAGAGAACATTTCTGAACTCGTGTTGAGCGGTGTTTGTGCCACTGGAAAGAGCGATAGCATTGGCGATAACAAAAGCAAGAGAACAAGATGTTCCAGTCAAGACAAAGCAAGCCTCGAATGCAGCACTGCTTGTTGCTGCTTCGCTTTCCGGACAAATGAGGCTGCTGTTATTGTAGAAATTGGTGCCTCTGCCTCTCATGGAATGGATTTCTCCCTGTATGATCTTTGAACGGGGTTTAAAATCCACAGCACTTTACTCAGAAGCAGATTTGTAGAGCTACATTGGAAAAGTTGAATTTTTTTTGGCATAAAATGTCACCGTGGCTGCTGCTGCATCATCTATATGCCCGTTTGCCAAAACACACACACACACACATAAGGATGAACAGATTGCATAACTCACTGAATCCTTATCACAACGTTGTTGTAACTGTTTACATCCCCCAAATGTCGGGTTGTGATGATCCAGTAAAAGATCAAAGCAAAGCGTCTTTCCGGTGGAGAAATAGTAAGCAATTATTTTGACAACAGATGCAACATTATTGAACAAAAGTGTCAAAAATTCTTCACTTCCAGCTTTGAAATATAAAGATGTGCTGCTCCTCTCTGTTTCTATCTTCATAAACTGATTAAATTGGGGTTTTTCCGACTGTTGTTCAAACCAAACAAGATGCTAAAAATGTTACTTTGTTGTCTCTGAAGTTGTGATGCAGTATTTTCTGAGACTAAAGAATTATTTAAGGAAAATATTCAGATTAGTTGGTAATCAAAAATCATCATTAGGTTGCAACATCAGCATCATCTGAGCTTCTAATTTGGGATCCGTTGACTCCTGTTCTAATAAACGGCACAAATGATGCGATCGTACCGGGGCTCGCTTCAAAGAAACCCAGCAGACCACCGGTGAAAAGCACCACGCGACTGTTTTCTTCCTTGAAAATATCAGTCTTTTCTTCTTCTTTGTGTGTTTATCCTATGAGTTTTCGTGTGGGGCTACTTTGCAATTCGGCAGACAGCCTGTCTCCGCACGGCCGAGTCAAGCTCACCTCTCATTTGAAAGACCAACACGTGCTCGTTCACGTAAGCCAGAACGCAAACACGGACCTCTCGTTCAGCTCCTGGTCTCGGTTGTCCTCATGTCGAGGTTATGGGATTCTGTTGTACGGTGGGGCATGTGTTTGTGTGTCTGCTACGACTTCGGGTGCTTTGTCTTTCTTGAGTCTTGCACTCACTGTTCCAGGAGGAAAATAACAACAACAAAAAAGAAGCCCGCATGGGCAGGAAGCTTCTCATTTCCAAGTCATGCAGGCCGTTTGTGCAAAATGTACGCACGTGCAAACGCGCACACGCGTGCTGAAATGCAAACAGAGTCTTTGAAGTAACTGTGAACTGTGAGACTTTGAAGCCAGAAGAACACGTGAAGAGATATTGTTGAAATAGAAATGTTAATCTTCCAGAGCTCTCAGGATCCCCCCCCCACCCTACAGACCACACATTCACACGTGATGGAAAAAAAAAGTGATGTTTTGCTTTCTTCTCTGAGCATTTTACCACAACCATTTGTGCCGGTTTGGATGGAGCAAGTGTTTGCCTCTGTCATTACTGCGCTGGATAAACGGCCCTGCAAGAGTTTGGGCTGCTTTTCAAAGAGAAAATAAGACCAGGGAAGCGGCGAGCTTAAGGCGGGTCACTTCGATTGGCTGTCCTGTCTTGTTAGCAAACAGAGGTGCATCGTGGAAAAGAGCCCGGCGGAGAGGGGAGAGGAAAGATGGGAGAAAACGCTTCGCTCTTAATGTGTTTGTTTGAAAAGGAGAAACTCCTGCGAGCTTTTCAGCTAAGAAGGCATTAAAGAAGCTGTCTCGCCGGGCAGGGATTTCACAATCACTCGCTCACTTGCTCAAACTTTGTCTCTCAGTTCTGTCAGGACTCTGCAATCACTTTTTTGTTCTAAACCAATGACCCAGTTCTGCTGATACTAGTCCCAGACCAATTTACAGTTTAATAATGTCAGTTTTTCTGTAGTGCACTTCCATTTAGCGGAGGCATCAGTCTGAATATTTCCAACCGAAATGATGTTGATTTATTTAAATAATCTCGGAAAGGCGGACAGGTTAAACCGAAAAATGACTCCACGATCACATGTTCTGCTGCACTGAATCAAATTGGATATTGGAGAGGTCCGGTCAGAGTTAGCTCAATCAACAATATTGGATGTGAAATATCTGCCAATCCCAATTGTGGACTATCTTTCCAATTCACTGCCTCGCTCCCCCCCCCCCCCCCCACACACACACCCCACCCCACCCCATATAAACATCTCGGCTCGGTGAAAGAAACATCCGCTTGGCTTTTTCCCCGACAGAAAATATGTTCAGACTATATAGGTGCCTTCTATCTCTCACCAACCAATTTCTCTCTTCAATTCTCTCTCTATGTATTATGCATTTCCAGTGTATTGAATTGGCACTCTTTTCCCCCCTCCTCACCCGCTTTCTCCGTCCTATTGTAGTTTGTAACAGGCAGCATAACCTTCATCCCCTCCTGCTCTCAGAGAATCCTTTAAGAAAAATGCCATTGATTGCAACACTGCCCTTTGTTCCTTTTCAATTTACTCTTCTTCCTTTGAATGTTTTTTTTTTTTTTTTTTTTCAAAATCAAAGCTTTCTTTGTACCTCCTTAATCACTGCACTGTCTCTCTGTCCTAGCCAATTACAGCATTGTGTCTCTAACACTAGCTTTTTGTTTTGTTTTGTTGCCTTGTCAACCGTTTTACATCTCTGCTGCATTGCTTTGTTGTTGAAGAGACTTTTTGTTTGTGATTGATTTCCTGCCGTCATTGATACGATGGCATCAGGACTGAACTTTACCATGATAGACTAACTCTGCCGTTATATAAAACTCTTACAATTATGTCCCCCTTCTAATGCATTCATACCTTTGTGCCAGTGACGGACATTGATTTACTACAGTAAAGAACTTCCTCCCTTTATCCATTCGTTTCATTGCTATGGTAACAGTAGTGATGTCTGTGTTGGACAAGCTAGAAAATGAGAGATCAGACAGACTTATTGTGACACTTTATGTTTTGATCTTTAACAATGGATCATATCTCAGCAGTTATATGTGTCGAATCTAAGCTACGATGTCACATAAAATGATCATATCAAAGTGTAGAACTTTAATTGACTGAATAGATTCAGCTTCTCATTGGCTGGTTCAGTGGAGTTGTTGAGGAAGAAAAACAAAAGACAAAGCAAGGTAAATGATCCATAGGAAACAATATCACTATATTTCAGGGATAATGATATTATTTGATTTGATAAGATACTCAAACATGTTCTATTATAAATTTAAAGATGAAATGTAATGCAGGCTTTTAAAGTGTCATAAGTAATTCCCACTCCGATGATAGCAACATCCTCAGTGGCAGAAAAGGCTGGAAATTTGAGTTTGAGTTTGCCTTTGATACACAGTTTTGTTGCTCCTTTGTTGTAGCTGCTGTATGACTTTGTTGGCTCTCTCCTTCTTCTTCTTCCAGTCATGTGCCATAAAAAGCCTCGACGAAAACAGGCGTCATACATTTTGTTTCGTGTTAATCTCATCAAAGCACTTGAAGAAATTATCTAGATTTCCAGGAAATGATGCCAGCAAATCGAGATGGGAAATTAATACTTTTGCAGGCTCCCATCACATGAATTAAGTTCCTCATCAATTTTCAAAATTAAAGTCATTATGTTAAAAACAGTTGGATAAAAAAAAATTTATTGTGTTTGATAACTTGCTGTATAAAAATGCCAATCACTCAGTGTCCCGGCTATCTGAGCTTTCATTATTATGATGCAGAATAAACCAGATACATTTTCCAATTGCCACTGCTGAATAAATGACCTGCAGCGTTAGGCAGTGAGGGTGCTTTTAAATTGAAGTCAGTCATAAATTCGTACCCACATAAGCAAAAACAAATAAATAAAGCTCAGGTTCAACTCTGTTTACAAAGTCAAGTAAACAGTCTCTAATATCTTTGCTCTTCAATAATCAATTTTATTCGTGATGAAAGAGGATTATTTGTTCAATACAATTAGCTGATGTACCAGCGGTGCTGTGAAACTAAAATACTAAAATCAAAACTGCATCTGCGAATCTGAAGATTAAAGCTGAAAATATGTACTGACGATAGCTGTCAAACGTCTAGAGGGATACGAGCAAGCTGAAACTACAGGGACTGGCTTGTGTAAAATACGCCACAGTCAACATAGTAATACTGTAAACACTGTTATTTACTGGAATAAAAAAGACCAGTAGAATAGATCAGAGCTGATGTTGACATGTTTACTTACTCATTTATTCACCGAGCAAAGATAATTCTGTTGATATCAGAAGACTGTGTTTGTGAGGAAGCACATTTAACATCAACATGTCATCTGTGAGGGAAAGAGGGCAGGAGCAACGGTGTCTGTGCACTGTGCCTGACCTTTGATATATTAGTGACCATCCTGACCAGACTGAGAGACTGTCTTCCTCCAGAAAACCAAAGTGTGTGTGCAAGCAGCTTATTGCGACCCCCAGTTACTTTTTAGAATTAAGCTGCCTCGAGCAGTCGTATAATTAATGATGATATGGTGTCCTGGAAAAGAGATGCAGTTCAGATGACGTCTATATAATGGGAATTATATGTAAGAGCCCACTTGCACCTGCTATTGACATGAAATCTGTGTCTGGAAATAACTGGAAAAGACGTATTAGTGCTAGTTTTAAATACATGCGGAACACATTTAGATTGGATGAGCCAGGCCAAATGGGGAGATGGCATGTTTACATTCTGATGAAAAATCATCTCTCCCACAAGTTCAAAGGTCACATAACTCCGCCTCTTTCTGCAGGCAGTAGCAGAAACGTCACATCCGCAGTTGAAATTGTGGGCACACTTTGAGACCAGGTGTAAATGCAAGGATCCATGTCATTATTCTGTCACAGATCGCACACAATACAGGTGTAAATGGCGTGTAAAGCCGTGTTTCTGTCACTGACCCCTCGTTAAGGCAGACATGCCTTGAAAATACATCGTGTGTCACAGTTACAGTGTGAAATGAACCGCGTGACTGGAAATATGAAGGATGTGTTGCTGCCATTTCTTTATATTTTCAGAAATATTCACTCAAATGAAATGAAATTGAAAGTAAATGAAAAATCATTAAATCCCTCCAATTTCTTTTTTTTGCAATTGCAAACAAAACATATCCAATGTTTGTTCCAAAATAAGGGAAAATTATGGATAATGGTTCTACAATTATGCTAAACGTAGAGCCATTATCCACGAACCTCCAAACACAAGCTGCCGACAACAAACCCTCTCAGAGGCATTTTGTAAAATACTACTTTTCAAAAAGAATCATCATCACCCCGTGTTGTCAGTCATTCCACTTCATGACAAAAATCGTTGAAAATCGCCGAGATGATTTTCCAGTCCAAAAAATTTTAAGGATAACTGCTTTTAATTTGGGCTTTGATAGTTTTTAACTCCCTTTTAGGGAAGATACAGTTGGGAGGAAAATGAATTGATGTGTGAACAAGAGCCAGATACAAAATGATAAAAGCCCTTGGTGAAGAAAATAAAAGAATTTTCAAAAAAGAATCCACATTCTGCCCCGTTTGTGCTGTCACGATCGAAACCAAGCAGCTGCAATCTTTATCAATGAGTTTTAAATGATGTAGTTGTGCAGAAAGTAGTTTCTATTGTGTGGGTAAAGTTGTGACATCTTTATACTGGTCTACTGGAAGCAGTGCTTGAAGGACAGTAAAGAGAGAAGAGACAAAGAAAAATAAATCAGAAAAACGCGAAATGAAATGATAAAAATCGTTTTAATGTCTACCCGGTTGCTGCGGCCTCTTTTATCCCCGACATGATGAACCAAAGATAAGCAGGAAGTAACCGCTGTCGGGAACTACGGCGGGAATCTACATGGCTAAAACACACTCAAGCAAAGTAGTTTCCTGAGCGTGTTGAGGCCATGTAGCATTTTGACATTTGTAGTTGTAAACTGCTTTCGTTCGTGTTTAAACTTGAATTTCAATTCCAAAGATCAAGGTAAAGACACCGGGGTTGCTCCTTCAATAAGTCGTAACCCCAGACAGCAGCAATTACTGAAAAGTGGACCAAATTTCTTTGAAGTCTTTTGAGGTTGATTGTTAAGGATGCCACATACTTCCACGTTAAAAGTAGTTTCCCGTGGTCCTTCGTTTCCTTTGGGCTGTCTCTCGAGCGCACTTGAGTTGCATCAGGCTTCGTCTGCTTCCTTCTTGGAAATGGACAGAGAGGAAGGACACTTCGCTCTCCTTCAAACGAAGCAGGATTTAATTATTGTGGAGTTTTCTGAGGGTCTCCTCAGTCAAACTTTCCCATCTACACTTCCAAAGTGAGCACTTGGGGAAAGAAACCCTCACTCCATCCTGGAATGATTATGTTTATCCTTTTCCGGATTAACACCCGCTCAGTCATCATTAATTGAGTCGCTTCCTCACAGATCCAATCTCACGACAGTCAATCAGCGGTCAGGCCTAATGGTTTTGTATTGTCAAAGATGTGTGGGAATAGCTTCAGGTGGCACACATGCAGTTGGATTTCTAGCCATTGAGTAATGCTGCTAATGGACCAATGGGCCTATTTATCAACAAGTAATCAGAGGATGTCAGTAAAAGGGTTAATGGAGCGAGGAAATCAGAATTAATGAGCACTGTGTATCCAGAATTAGGAAGTTTGTGAAAACTCAAGTCTTACAGAACAAATTAGTCGTTGGCAAATTGCTTAGTGAGCTTCGTCTGGTACTTACAAGATAAAAACACTTCAAACTCTTCCACACTTTAATAATATAAAGTTAACAGCAGCAGGTAAGAAGTTACTCTGTAGCACACAGACATGAAAATGCTCCTTAAATGTTATACATAAACAATTATCTTAGTTGTATTGAAGAAATTGACCATTTAATAATAACTATTTGGCTTATAATAACATTATAAACAGGACAGCAGCAGATAAGGTTGCACGACTTCATTGGCAGTATTTTCTCCTACTCATTCTTCACATTTAATTTATATCCTATAATTATTGTCAACAAACTAAGCACTAATCTTAGCCTATAATATTAGGGAGGGCTGCGTACTATTGTTGTTGTAGCCTTTATAAAAATAAAAAAAAACCTGAACAGGCTGAATAATGTGAAGGAACATGATGTATTAACATTAGACATAAAACAAAGCTAGGTTGACCTCCAGCCAGCGAGCATGAAATGGGGAATGATGCAGCAGCACGAAGACTTTTGCAGCTCCAGAAAGTGGAAAGATGAAAAAAACACTACTTCTCTGGTTGTATTTCACACGTGTCCGGCACATCGGACTGCGCTGAGGTTTTTGAACATGACAGAAAAGGCGTTCTGCTAGGTGGACGGTGAGAGATCATGTGCACAAGAAGTAATGAAATCGAGTAAGATTTCAGCTTGTTTACAAATTTATTTTATTTATTTATATTATTTTTAGCATTTCTTGTAATGAAAAAGCCAATCAGTGACTTTTTAGTGGGACTTTTAAATTAAAAAAAAAATACATAGTCGTAAAAAGTAACAATGTGATGGAATTACTATTTGGAAATGTAACACGGGTTTAAATTCATCACTCTGACCTGTGGTTTATTAGAGGAGACGGTTTTCACAGCTCTGTTGCATCAAGTGATCATTTGGTAAAAGAGGAGAGCGGCATTGCCCTCTAATTTCTGAAAGCCCCTCATGACCTCATTAATTCTCTTTAGCCACATGTGACCCCGTGAGTGTTACCAAACCATGACATCATAAAAAAAACGTATTAAATGCTTTGACTTCGTAAGGGAGATATGCTTGTCTTATAATAGTCTCTCGAGTGCCTCTCATCATTATGTTTTTTCGTAGTTGTTGGAAGGCACCTTGGCTGCTAACTTGAAAACAATTTGACTCGTTGGCTGCGTTTCATCTGCGTTTATTCAATTTTAAGTTAAGCCGTTTTTCATGTCTTAATTCCTCGTTCAGAGATCTGAGCTGCTTCATGAAGAAAGGCATCTTGTTTCTGGCTCACAGAATTTTGCGGATATATAAATAAAAATCACTCTGCGCTAAAGAAGTATGAGAGCCCTTTTTTTTTAAATACTTTAAATTGTTCTCCTTTTACAGTGTTTATGGTAGTTCTCTCTTTACAAAGTCAGACAGGCGGCAGGGAACCCAACAAGCAACTTTGGATTCTTCAACTTCAGAAACAGAAGCACATTTTTTAGTTGAAGAAGTGCTGGTTTTGATTGAAATAGTGAAGAATTTCCTGTACGGAAAAGTCTGTCTGACACTCCTGAGTCCTTAAAGCTGCAAGATCTAAGTACTACTGAGGAACAGACACAATCCGGTTTTATCAATTTTCTTTTAGAACTGGAAATGTTGAAATATTTCATTGACATGATGAAAATTAGATGCAGACTTTGAGGACATTTGAAGTTAAACAGTATTTTTTGATTCCATAAGTGCGAAAACTTCCTTCAAAATATCATTCGCATGTTTAACTATGCAAACTACTCTAAAAATATGATGTGACACTGAAAAGTCATTTTGTTTTCTGTAATGTTGTTTTGCTTTGGAAAATGTTCTTTGTTGCACCTCAGGGCCGCCGTAGTATCGCCGAGTACTCTGGACACGTCGTGCCGCTCAATGCATTAACACTGACAACGATAGCTAATGTGTCAGTATTGATGAAGCCATCCGAGGCGTACCTTCTGCCAGTAAAGCACTCTTTCTATTTCAATGTATAACTGGAAATAAATTTAATAAAATAGCTACAAGCGAACAAGCATGTAACATATCAATCCAACCTCAAACTGTCAAGCCGCTGCTAAGCACTTCAGAGTAATACTCCTCATCGGATGAAAGTCTGATGTTTATGGATTTCAGTCTTTCAGGCTAAAGAGTTTTTGCTGGCATCCCGCAAAAATAACTCTTCAATGAAATCTTTATCCGGACACTCCTGTGTACTTTGGGCAATCCTTCAAATAAAAAGGTCTGTGCTCGGTTTCAATTTAGTAGTAAACACCTGCAATCTAACTTTCTTTTAATTTGTGCTTTTATGTTGAAAGCGTTTGTCTCCCTGGATCAAAACCTCAAACAGTGTTTGTGGTTGGTAATATTGTGAGTGTATAGAACAGACAAGGGCTTTATGTAGAAAAAAAAAAAAAATGTAAACACTGATATGAAAGCTTAAAGCTACAGAAGTCTGATGATGGAAAAGAGTGAAGTACGGCTTAAAGAATGGATTAGTGTTCTCTCTCCTCTGGAATATGTGAACGCCTCAGGGAGGCTGGGGAGGTGTTGTTTACCGCTTCTGAGTCTGTGATTTTAGCAACCAAATTAACTCGGATAAACTTCCAAAAGGTGAGACACAAAACAGTAGCCCATGGCAGCGAGAAAATATTGATCCAGTCCTACACGTTTGAATCCCCCAGCTTCACGGAAATGCAAAGTGTTTTAATTAGAGTTCCTCTCGGCACGAGGTTCTTTCGCTGTGTGTGCGTCTGCGCTTTGACTCGCTGCCAGTCTCCTCTGTCTGCAGCGTCGGCGCTAAGTCAAGAACAAAGTCACTGACATGAGAGTCATTCGGGATGTGACACACAGTGACGACTTCCACCGGGGCGCGGGAGTGTTTGGGAATTCGCAAATCTTTTGACGTTTTGGCTCGGTACTCCGGTGCACTGGATTTGAAACGAAACAAACAGTGGCTGCGGGGTTCAAGTGTTGACTCCTGGCTTTAATTGGAGGCTGTTGTTGTTTTTTTAGCAGGAAAGAGACTCTATCATGATCCTCTTGCACTGTGCAAAAAACTGGCACATATAACCTTAAATCCTCAAACCTCCCATGTGCAGGATAGTGCACCTGAATACGTGCCTCTGTCCAAATACTAATGGACGATCCTCTTAAAGAGGCACTCCACTGATTTTACACTTGAAGACCAGCCAGTGAAAGCACTTGTAAAAATGTCTTCTCGGGATATCTCGGCCTCCGCTGGGCCGACTTGGACCTTTTGTTTTAGTGCACTCTTAAAATCACTGGAGTATTACTTCGACTCCGCTGAGCAAACTCTTAAGAGGGCAAACCCTTAAAGTGACAAATCCAAAAGGAAATTTGTACTTATCCTGGGCATTTGGAGTAGATTGATGATGATGATGATGGCCTCTGAAAAGTAGCAACTATTCAGACTTTACCTATTTAATAGTCAGGATTGTTCTACGTGATGCTGAATCTAACCTACAGAGGCACCGACATTGTAAATATTTGCATATTTTATTGTTTTGCATGCATTTCTGTTACCATAAAGTTGTTGAAGTGACCTAGAAATTGTTTACAGTGATTACCCTGAGGCCTTGCACTTTTAATCAGCGTATAGTTTTCTACAGCTTAATGAGGCTTCGGTTGGATCACATCCAAAATGATTTCACACAACATTGTTGTTTTTTTTAGGTCAAAACAAAGGTTTATTCCTCAAGACACTTACTGCAAATGCGTATAGATTCCCCTTGGCCTGTAAATTCACCTACAAATATACAATATATATGTGGAAGCGGCTGCTTAAAGCTGCTGTATGTGGCTCAGATTTACTTTATGTTTTGCCAGGAGGTAAACATTCGAGAGAAAGCTCTGGCAGTGTTCACTCCTCGCTCACTTGGGGCTTTTTCTAACTCGGAGGTGCCAGACTCCACCACTCGACCGCCGGAGTGCTTACGCCTTCATATTAATGTCTGATCTCCCTTTTTTAACTCACAAGACTACCGAACACGAACACGGGAGCATTCTTAAGTAGAAAAGTTCATTTACTCTCACTCTTCCATGGCTGATTACTCCTGGCAAGGTCTGACCTTCAGCTGTCAACACTGATCCCGCAGTGGATGCTCAGTTTGTTCAACCCCAGGATCACTGGAGGGCACGTCTCTGTTCAGCCATGCCCACCGGGAGCCTCTCTGTACTGCACTACCTTCATTTTCTCATTACTTTCGATTGAAAGCAGGCCCCGCTGCTTGTTCCCGACTGAGCTAAGAGCTTGATCTGTTTCAGAGAGCAGATTGCTGACCACTCCGAGAGAAAGTACTTCAACTACTTGCTGAAAATCCTTAATTTGCTTCCCACATAATTGTGTTTAGCGCTGGAAGCTACAAAATAAGCACTGGATTTGAAACTATTTGCAGTGACTCTTTTTGCTACTGAGAGCAGCACTGTGGTACAAGTGTGCACTACTTTTCTGCACCTGTGGGCGCAGAGAGGTTGACATTTGGCATTTAATACAGAGGGGAGATGCCCGAGTGCAAATACAGCAGGAAAAACATGGGCTTGTTTTAATGTCATTAGGCGTTTAGATTCTTAAACAGAAAGGAAGCCGCAAATCTCCTCTCATTACGAATAAATCACCATGTAAAGATTTTGCCACCTGTTTTGAAGCACTGCAGATCTCCTTTTCCTCATTCATTTAAAAAAAAAAAAAACGTTGTGACTCAGAAATTGATTTGTTTTGGAAGAGATGTGGTGGATTCACGCTATTAATCGAGATCCTCAGCTGAGAAAGGCGTAGAGTCGAGGCGTTGTGGATTAGGACTTATCTACGTGTTGGCAACTATCCAGCTGGCTCCGGAGGATTTCACTGACCTTGGAGAGGTTTAAAGTTTTTTGGGGTGAGCATGCTCTTGTTTACGGTACTCGGTACTGTATAGCATAGCGAGGAAGCCGACCTCCGACCTCGTCTCCGCAGGCGTCCGACCGGAGGACGCATCCTCGGGCGTAACGATAAATCCCTCCCAGCTCCAGTGATACTGCTCCGCACCTGACGCCAACCTCTGTCTGTGTCTCCGTGAATTCACCAAAATTGCTAACAGTGTTTTGTCCTTGTGTTGCTGTGTGTCTGCGTGTGTGTTTCACTGCCTTAGCAGAATCCCTGTTCAGCGGCCTGGGGCTGGGGGCGGTGGTGGGCCTCGGCCTGGGAGCGCTGCTGCTGCTCCTCGTGCTCGTGGACGTCAGCTGCTTCTTCCTGCGCCACTGCGGCCTGCTGATGTGCATCACGCGCACACTGTGCAGCAAGAAAACCACGACCAGCGGCAAAGGCAAAGAGATGGAGGAGGGCAAGGCCGCCTACCTGTGAGTATTCTCTTTTTTTTACGTTGTGTTTTTTCAAGAGCTGTAACTTCATCTGTCAAAGTTTCTGATTTCTACGGTAGCGGTATATGTTCGCTGGTCAACAGGCCATTCATGCTTGCAGAGGGAACATCTGCTGTGGGTGTATCTTAATACTAGTGGGCTGCACTGGGTCACTTTTATTATTACATATTTTGTGCAACAATAGGCTGAATAAGATGAATGGATGAATGTAAATCTTTTTAAAATGTAAAATAACCAGCTTTAGATTGAAAAAAGATCCAATTTCTTAGAAACAAATAATTCAAAAGTTCCATTCGGTTAAGGAGGTTAACCTCCAGTAAAACTCTTTGACAAATTGTTGTCAGCACAAGGAAAGTCTTTGTGTCATGTAGAGTCTACATTCATTCTATACATTAGTATTGTGAATGAGAAAAAGGAGACTTGTTTTTACCGTTTACTGTAGGTACACCTACACCAGCCGCCCAACCACCCTTTCAACCACAGTATGTCTTTATGTCTTATTCACTTACATCAGTGCCTTTCATATGATGTGCAGCGAGTCCACCTTTAGAGCCATTTGTGTGTGTCATGATATGCATGTATAATAGCGTTTTTAATTCACGTTGTGACGTTTTGTGCCATCGTGCTGTGTTTAGTGTGTTAACTGCATTCAATAAGTCAGCGAGGAACTCCACAAAAGTCTCCCATCGCTGCAGGCACTGTGTGTCTGAGCGAACTCATACTTTGCTTTTGTTTCCTTTCATCAGACGATGTGCAATTTAGAGCCCCCGGCCCCATGAAATTCATAGCGCAATAGATTTTCAGATTGAGGCGCCACTGTTTTAAGCGGGGTGAGGTTTTGTGAGATGGCACCCACCGAGTCTGATTCATCGCTTCTCAGCAGTGCCATTTTTGTGTTAAAGCTGACGGTGTGCCAGCCCCGTGTCTGGGATGCAGAGAGAGGGCGCGGAGGAGGAGGAGGAGGAAGTGAAAGCAAAGGAAAGGAAAGGGAGGTTGGACTTTTGCTGAGTCACTAAGCTCCCAGCGATGGAGGGCTGAGTGACTGCCTGCCCAGACAGCATGCAGAATCTGCAGCAACTCACACGAGCCTTTACGGTCCGTGTGACACTGTATGTTACTACTAGAATACTTCAGTGTCTTTTTCTGGGTACAGAAGTACAAGTATGTTATGACTGCTGGATGGAGCATTCAGATGAGGATTACTGTTGTAAGAAGAATATATTTACCAAATGAGAAGGATGTACCACCACTTTAGTATTGTACTTCCATAGGTTTGAGGGACTAATCAACTGTTTGTCCCTCTTAAGGTCCAAAACACACCTACTTTTCCCACAAAGCAACTCAGTCATTTGATGTTGAAAATCCCATTTGTAAGCACAGGTTGTGTCAATCAAAACGCAGTCCAGCTGTAAAAAGGTCGTGAACCTGGGAACTTGTTAACTCTTCCGATCGTTGTCCCGTTGTAACCGCGGCCTCTGCGGAGACTTTAATTTCACCACCGACAGGAACGACGGCCATCAATGCAAAACCGAGCCCCTGCTTTGAGCTAGTGTGGAGAGAATGAAGTAATGCAGTGGCCTGCCATACAATGAGTCATACCCCTGAGCTGAAGTGAGTCTGATGAGATAACGCTTGAAATAATACAAAGCTCAGACACTCCTACTGAGTTTGCAGGATGTCAATAGTGCAAGTCTGATGGGTAATAAGTTGTGAAGACCAGCAAACCCCGAGCAACAATATCAATAATGACATCAATAGGACTGTATGCAGTGATAAATACCTCCCGGGTGAAGTTGAAACGAGGTAGGTGACAAGGGGCGCAGATCAGACTCTGTGTGTGCTCAGCGGATGTGAGCTGAGGAGTGTGTGTGCGAGTGTGTGCGAGTGTGTGCGAGTGTGTGCGAGGTGCTGGTTTAGATTCAAGAGAGGCATCTTGAAGGGACAGGTTGTGCACTCCTGACACAATGAAGATTTTAGAGACAGGACTGTGGGTCAACAGGGGTCACAGACAGTCCTAGCTGTCTGTTTTCTCAGCTCGATGTGGAGCCGAAGCTTGGCGGGGAGCGGCCGAGCGTCCTCTCGGCGGTGCGGTTTTTAACTTGAAGTCTGGAGCTCGTCCAGCGGACTGACGGGAGACACCGAATTCGTGGGTGTCTTTCTATTATGAATCAGTCTGGGCGCGGCGGGCTTTGCGGTTGCCTCGGGAAAAAGTTGAAAGACTGCCGCGGCTACAGCGGCGCGGGTGACTTCAGAAGTCAGTCTTTGCTTCAGGTTCTTGAGTGTTAAGTTCTTGAATGTGTGCGACTACTGGAGAGACAGAAAAGGTTAATAAAGCTGCGGTCTGTGCAGCACACAGTCAGATCTGACTTCATCACTGCTGTTTAATCCTTTAAGATCCAGGCCTAAAACTCCCCATCTGGATATAAAGCACATCAATTAATCACATTTTTACATGAGGAACATTTAAACAACACACATTAATGTAACTGTCTATATTTTCCCGCATCGTCTCCAGTCGTTTTTTTTCTGGATTTTCACTGCCGATGATAGTCCGATCCTGTCAGTGAGAGGAGGAAGACTGACTATCTGAAGGAGTTTGGCCCGTCAGTAGCGTCCCGGCAAGCATCATATAGAGAAAACCAAAAAATGCTGTTAAATGCAGAGCTACATTTGCTCTAAGTGAAGAGGTTTGTTGCTGATATTCATATTATTGTGGTGCAGTTACAGTTTAAGTGATGCAGGAGAGGTTTGTGCTGACATCAGTGAACAGTTTTCAGTTTCACACAGACTCGGGCTCAGTGATGGATTTGACTTGAAGGAGACCAGACTTTTGAATGTTTTCATACGTGCCCGATGACTGACGGCAGGAAATATGAAACAGAATGCAGGATTATAGTGAAGTCTGTGGCGTCCTGTGGCCGCAGGAAGAAATAACATTTGATTTAGATTTCTGTCAGGTTCATGAGGTCGTTCTGTCCACTAACAACGTGTAGAAGGAACTGAGCAGTGTATTACAAAGGAAGGATTTATGAAATAGAGAAGTTTTTAGTTCCCTTTATAGTGTATATTACAGTTGAAATAGTGGACCTTAAGAAAATGAGGGTTTCCCAGACGGAACATGCATTAAATATTTAGTCGTAGATGTTGCGTTGCAGAAAATGAAGTTAAAGGTACAGTGAATTAAAACCGATGGAGCGCAACCACTTTGGCCAGTCATCCATGATTACAGTAGATGCCCTAACTTTTAATTACTACTTTAACATTTTTGGCCATAATGCATTTTTTTATGCAAGGACGAGCATCTTTTTGCCTCTTTGTTTTTTGTCACGCCAGTAAAAAGTAAAAATACACCTGATTACAGCGATAGAGACGTCCGATTATGCAAACTCTTGGAGAGACAAGACAGTTTGTGTTATTGACACGTAGACAGAACGTAAATTTCCAATTCCGGAGCAGCAGACTGAGATGTCTGACATTTAATTAAGTGTGAGCTTGCATTTCTCTCTCTTAACACCAGAGCAAACAGAAAGCCGGTTGTCTCGGGAACCTAAAAGGCTTCGGAGCAAGCACACCTGACTTTGTAAAAAGAAAAAAAGACCTATATCTGTTTGGTGTGGGAGTTTAGTTTCCCTCCATTTATTCTACGATCGCGTAACCAAGCTGATTTCAATTCCAGGCGAGGTAAGAAGGTGTCTGATCCCCATGTCAACAACAAGTGTCCATCAACAGCTCTGTCAGCGCGACCTTGACAAAGACTTCCACTTCTGCGCTGACTGTAAGATCCTGGATGGCAGCTATATGATACAATATGCAGCTGAATACAAATGAACGTACATGTAAAGATTGCGATTACGGTGTAAACAAACACCCGCGGGACGTAGTGCGGCTCAGACCCCGGGCCGGCTTATTTATCTCTGTGAAAAGCAGGGATTGTAGTCCGCCTCGGTGACCGTGTGCTTAATTAACGTCAGCCGAGGGAAGAACAAGTCGCCCGTGCTGTGCTTTGGTGTCACTTAGAAGCTCACAGATTACAAAAATACATCTGCATACCCACTCTGATATGTCGCCAGCCCGCCATGAGGTGCTCGCCGCTGCTGGCTCTCGCAGCATAATCAGAGTCTTGTCACGACCCAGTCGCATTTCTGTTTGCTTTGTGTGCAGAACATTGTTTTAAACGGGACTTCTGAGGGTGTGTGTGTGTGTGTGTGTGTGTGTGTGTGTGTGTGTGTGTGTGTGTGTGCAGAAATGGTGTATGCACATGAGGCAGTGTGTGTGTTGGGTTGATGAGTCATGTAGAAGTAAAAAAAAAAAAAAACACTTGCTGAATCCCCTTTGAGTATTTTCGGGAACATCCACGTCCTTATTATCTATTAGCCCCAGCAAGAGTGGATCTCAGTGGCATCATTTAGTGATGCACATCATGTGAGTGCTCTGTTGTTCACATTTGATTTAGTGTGAGTGTATCTGTTGAGTAAAAGCAACACATATTGAGCAGGAAATTGAAGATTCAGGTTACTGATGTCTCAACAATGATCCTTCAACCTCCCAATATATTAGCTTTTAAATGACACCTTATGCTAGTTTGCGAAAAGCATTTGAGATTGCCTTGATATTGCGTCCACACTCCAAAAAGAGGAAATTGCAAAGCCGCAAGACCTCACAAAAGTTGCGAGAAAAAACAAAAAACTCCCCATCTGGACATAAGTCTAATCTGTGTTTGCATGAAGCTAATGAGACATGAAATTGGCTCCACTGTGGAGGAACTTTAACATCCACCAATCAACCGAAGGGGAACCCCCTCTGGCCAATTGCAATATTCCTGCTTATTAGGTAGAGTGTCATGCAGGGCTGCTGTTTCACATGCAGGATCTCACTCAGTGATATCGTCCCCTGGAGTTAGGTAAACGTCCGGTTTGGCTATTGGAGGGTGATTTTGTGCTGATGTACAGAGCCCTTTGAAAATGTATGATTTACTGGAAAAGAATTGATGTGATGAAAACCATCCAACCTGCCCGGTGATGCAGCAGCTGAGGCTTTATATAAATAACTAATTGAGATATAATTACTGTAATTAAATGAACACCTTTCCATGGCAGCAGTGATTTATATGTAATTTTTGTTGTTGTTAGCGAACAGAATTAGAGTCAAATGAATTTTTTCATCAGCAGGTTCATAAAATACTTTTTTTTAAAGGCACCGAAACTAAAGAAGGTTTGACTTAAAATCTGCTTATGGAATCATTTATTAGGAACTTTTTATCTTGTATATTTATGTATCGACCTTGTTACATATCTGAAGTCTGTTCTCAGCCGGAGCACATGAAACCTTGAACATGTAGATCTTTTTGTTTTATAGCTTTTAGTGAAGCGCATCAGTGGACGGATGGTTTATGTTTCTCAGGCGAGGTGACGGACGAGTCTCGAACGATTAACAGAAGTTGGAGCGAAATGAGAAGCAGCACAACCCTGTGAACTCAGGAAACGTGAGCCGGTGGCTTCGCGCACGTCGTCTTAAAGCAAAACGGAGCAGGAGCGGGTCCTTATCTGCTTTCTCTGCTCGTGACTTGATCCCTTTTTCCAAATCTCCTGACAGAATCACAAACAAAATCCTAGGAAATAGGAAAATAAAAGGGACGCAGATGATTTGAGTACAGGTAGAGGCCGCACGGTCTTATTGATCTCCCTTTTAAAACGATATCAATGTCTATATCAAAGACGCCGTGTAACAGAAATGATTTGGCAGCTTTGATGTGTATTTATTGTTTGGTTGAGGGGGCAGGCTTCTGTTGAAGGAAAAATTGCATTGAGATGTCCCTCGCTGTACACGGTTTTACTTCCAAAATGAAGCGACAAAAGACAGACTCCTCTTCATTTTGCACAGTTCCTTGGATGGTACATTTTTTGACAATGAATGTGTCCCTGCCGGTTTGGCAATAAGAGGTTTTTAGTTAGGCGGCTTTAAGTGGCTACACCAAATACATTGGCACTGCGGATGTAAAAATACATGAAAAGAGAGCACAAAAAAATAGCGGCACTTGTAATGTCTCAAAAGGAAGATTTATACAGCTCTTTTTCAAACAACTACCCCTTAATTATGGACCATTTTAAATGTCCAAATACAGTATGAACGCAAGTGAAATTAAAATTTAAATGTGGATCATTACAACACAGGAAATCTCAATATATCACCACATTTATTCACTCTGATTGCGTCCCTGTATTACCTGCACTTGGATAAAGCCAGATCCGCCAAATACATATAAAAGCTCTCGTACATTATATTACTTGAAACACAGGCTGGTTGGATTTTCATCTTGAGACATAATTAACATAAAGATAAAGCTGTGGTGTCCTTCTGCTCAGTCATTCAAAACAAGGCCAGTGGAAGATGAGATGAAGAAGCGCGTCTGAGAAGAGGCAGCGAGCCAATCAAATGGCCCCGTGCTTAATAACATGCGTGTATTTTTGATTTTCTTTTTCCTCCTCGAACTGATTCAAATCAAAAGTAAATGGGAGATGTGGCAGCTTCGAGGTGATGTCATTCAGGTCGACGCGGGCGGGAAAAAGAGCAACAACAAGTAGCTGAGCGGAGACAGGAGAGCCTGAACGTGACAGTCGCTGTAATTATTGAATACAAATTTGTTCATTCTTAAACTTCTAACAAGATGTGTGCGCTGGATCTTAAAATTTAAACTAGTAGTAGTATACTAAGATACCTTTGAAAGACAGTATCGTCCACTGTGTACTTTATATACAGTATGTACTTTGTACTTTGACTACTCTTGCACCGCTTCATCTACAGTGGCTACTGGAAACCAACACAGCACAAGCTGAGCAGGCAGGGGTAGGAATAATTTCCCTTTCTATAACCCTTTGTGCAGAGCCTGCAGAGGCTGTTATATTTAATATCCCTGCTGCCTTTTCTCTGCAATTAAATTCAGCTTTATTAATCCCAACGGAGGCAACTCATTCACACAGGAAAAGGTCTGCGAGGTGATTACTAGCGGGCTTTAAAGCGGGAAAGTACACATTTTCTGGAGAACATTTATAAGCCCACACTCTCTTTCGGCAGTAATTCAGGCCTACTTTGTCGAGCAGTTACTGTGTGTGATTCATAAAAAGCATCGCTCTTCATTTTGTGCCTGTTCACGTGAATTGTATATATGTTTTTAAATTGTAATGTCTGTAAAGGGTACACGCTGCAGATCTCACATCCACTCCGCATTTGTGTTTCTTCTTTCTCTTTTTTTTGTATCGCAGGAAGCTACCGCTGAAGGAAGAAAATGGGAAAGAGTCTCTCAAGCCGGATACGATTGAAATCAAAGTGCACAGTGACAACAGCATCCACACAAAGCCCGACGACAGCAAAGCGTAAAAAGGGTCGGTCCTCCCTCGCCACCAAAAGAACATTCGGATCACGAGACCAAAACCCAGAGAAACTACAACACTGGAAAATAGTGGAGTAAAATACCATATCTGTTTATAACGATGCCCCAGTGACAGGCATGTGTAAATACAAATAATAGAGAGAAAATAGAAAGAAAGGGTCAACCTTTTAGACACCCTGAGTGGTTATTGTAACATGTTCTTACAAACACGGCATCAGTGGAAGGCTCTTGTTGATCAATGATTGTATATTATTTTTTGCCTTTATCTGTTGTGTCTGTTTATATTTCTCTGATTATGCGTTTTTTTTGTGTTTTGTTCCGGTTTACACCTCCACATTAAGTTTCCACGGAGTCTATCCCCCCTCCACCCCCCACCCCCCCTTCCTCTTTCCCTCTTTGACTTCTCAAAAACAAAACAAATGTGTCTGCTTTGTTTTTCTCTGTCAGAGCGAAGGCACGGGCCGACCCTCAGTGCAGGACACCCTCCACGGCTCAAGCCAGTCCCCATGCCTTTAACAGCAGAGCTGGGTGTCTAGCTAATCACAGGCAAAATGCTGTAGCATTGTGTTTTAAGCTTCAGCACCAAGAGGTAAACAATTCTCAATAAGATCTGAGGCTTTACTGCGCGACTCAAAGGTTCTCGTGTTCCCCATTGTTTCAAATGTATTCATTGTTAACGAGAATTTGGATTTGATATTTGATGAGTCATGTTTTCTGAAGGGTTGTTGTGGATCATCGTTTATGTTGCAAAAAAAAAACACAAAAAAACACACAAAAAAAAAACAAAGAATGTGTTGCGGTCCACGAGCAGTATAATACCACACGTGTGCATCGATGAAGCCTTTTACTTGACCGTGTCATTCTCTAACCACGTGTGCATAAGTGTGTTTTAGTCATCACTCGTCCAACTTCATACAGTAGTTAAGGTTAAAGGTTTAACTGCACTACAAGCCAATGTACGCTTTGGTATCCAACGAGTGATTTAAAAAGTGACGTGTTGAAAGGCCCTGAATGGTGATCTGTAGAAGCAGACAAAGCAGTGGGTGACTCCACAGGAACAAATGACGTAAAAGTACGTTCTTAAAAGAGCGAATAATTCAGCACGTGTTTTTAACGATCCATTTCTTTATTCGTTCTTGTGTCAGATCTGCCTCAGATGACTTTTTTTTTTATTTAACGTTTTTTCTTTTCTCGGTCTGATCGCTACTCTCTCTGATGTTGTCATGTGTTGTACATAGGTGGAAAAAAAAAAAAAAAAAGAATATTTTACAGAGCTTTTATGTAAATATACCCTAAAGGATGTGTTTTTTTCCAAAATGCAAAAGGTTTGGCTTTTTTGTGTGTGTGTGTGTGTGTGTGTGTGTGTGTGTGTGTGTGTGTGTGTGTGTGTGTGTGTGTGTGTGTGTGTGTGTGTGTGTGTGTGTGTGTGTGTGTGTGTGTGTGTGAACACTCCTCAGATAAAAAGCTATTGTTTTTTTTTGTTTTTTGTTTTTTTTTCCTTCTCCCTCCTCTTCTCCTTCCGTTGTGTTCTTGTCCAAAGTTCAGTGATGGTGTAATATTGCTTTCTCTACTCTTGCTTTCCCTTAAGAAAACCCATGCCCTAAGGCTATTTCACAGCATTTCAATGGAGGCAGTAATTACGGCATTAATGTGCCTTCTCTCTCTCTCTCTCTCTCTCTCTTTTTTTTTTTTCTTTCTTCCCCTTTTGTGGCCCGACGCTGCTGCTGCAGCAGCGTAAGACCATCAAATTAATTTATAATCGTGACTTAGCTGCTCTTCGCCACAGAATGTGTCAGAAGAATGAATTTTATTGTGACGCTGTGAAATTTGGGAAACGTAGTCGTAGGACTGTGGATTGTAGTCGACCCCACTGGACAGAAGCAGATGTGTGTAACTACCTAGTGCAGCTTGATGTCAGGTTGATGCTGTTACTGTTGAGTAGAAAGTGCAGTAAGTGGCTTCAGAAATCTGGTTTTAATGGCATGTAATGCATCACCGCATGAGTGCGTGTGTGCGTGTGTGTGTGTGTGTGTGCGTGCATACATGCTTGGGTGGGTGAATCCACTTGTCTACATGAATCAGGTTGCATGTATGTCTGTTGAATGTATTTGCACGCACTGTACGCCAAACTGTGTGTGTTCGGGAGTGTGTTTGTTGGCCCCATTTCGATTTTTCACAATAAGAGTCTCCCAAACAAACCCTATTCTAAATTGATGAACATCTTACTGTTCTGCCATTTATTTTTGTTCTAATTTATTTGCTAATTTTATGAACTATTTATATGAGAGGACGCTCTCCGGCTCCCGTCACGCAGCTCTCCACGATGACCAAGTATGAATGTCCGAGTGCTGCGAGTGCACAAGTGTTTCTCTTTGAGTGTTAGTCGGCGAGAGCTCTCACGCTGCGTTTCAGGGTGCGCTCCGATAGGTAAAACCTGATTATGTAGTTCTCGACAGTGATTAATTCCCTCGTGGCTGCGGCACTCCATGCATGTGTCTGCGAGCCCTCCCCGCCCCCTCCACCCACCCGCCCGCCCGCCCGCCCGCCACCGTTCCCCGCCTCTCAGACTCCACTGGTTTTTATCTCAGACCTGGTAGCGCCGGCTTTGTTTTCTCACAGCGAGCCCTTGTACCTGCATATCTCACATGGATGGTCCTGCCATGGTGTGGTTCCGCTGCCTGTTGCGATCACTGTAAATATGGGAGCACAGTGCCTGGAGGCTATACGATTTGTACATGTTCTTTTGTATTTGAATATGAGTCTAAGCCCCCCCCCCCCCCCCCCACCCCCTCCCTTCCCTTCCCTCTCTCCCCCTCCTTCCCTCTCTGTGTCCTCCGCCATGCCTCGGTCCTTCTTCTGTAGGGGAGGGGGGCTAAAACAGGTGTGTTTGAGCTCAGTGTACAGTATGTGTCCTCTTCGTCCCCATGCTCCCTGTGTCCCCTTGGACTGTCCCCGCTGAGTGTGCTTTGTGCAGGAGGTGGGAACTATTGATGTCTCTCTGTACGTACCTGTGGAACACTTGTGACTCCTATCATTTGCCGCTGTAAATAAACATGTCCTGGTAGAAGAGAGTGAGGCGCTGTCATTCATGGTCTCATTATTGGGGGTTTTATTCGGGCTCGCCATCTTATATGTCCGTGTCCTGAAAGTGTTTATCATAACGGCTGACTATCTATGAACAAAATGAGTCTGAGAATCAACAGCAAAGTGAACGGTATCACCGTGCATTTGTTTGTATGTTTGCAAGAGTGCACAATGAGTAAACTGACGGAGGTCAACAACGCTGCTGCGTAGTGTGCGAGGGGAGATTCTAAGATTTCATTCACCTCGGCTTTTGCTGCAGCTGTGGTGATAAGCAGCCTTTGCATTGGTCTTTTGCTCTGAGCTTAGACACTTGATCATCATACTAGAATAATAAAGGAGTGGCGGCTTCTTTCAGTCCCCCCCCATCTTCTAATATATTTATTCAAAAGAAAACCTCTTGCCTCTTTGAATCCTGAGCAGAAGAGGAATTCACCGTTTGGGGGTAGGAAGCAGCAAAATGGCATTGAGCTATAAATGTTACAGGTTATCTCGTGAAGACAGATATTGTTTTGACGTCTCGTATATTTAAAAGCTGTCTGGTGGTTCAGACAAATCATTTATGAAGAAGAAGAAATTATTTATAAAGTGTGAGTTCTTTAAGGACTAAAATGAAGTCAAAGCCTACTTTGAGAGAGTTTTTTTTTTTTATTATTTAAAGCTCAAAGATTTAAAATTATTTCCTTGTCAAAGTTTTGGGTTTTAAAATGAAAAATTGATGTTCTATGTATAAGTAAAAAAAACACAAATCAATTTGTAATCGTGTTTGAGAGTAGAAAAACATGTAATGAAGGATTAAATGCTTGTAAATGCAACAGAGGTGGAAGCTTTAAACTAAATGGTTGTAATTTCTCCCATTTTTAGCTTCCTAAGCTCCACTACGAGGTAATGTAACACTGACCACCATGGGGGAGAAAAGATACAGTCACGAGATACTGATACTGGGTGAACATTTCATTATAATCCCCTGCATTGTAATGGGCTGTGCTTTAGTCTGGTCCAGTAGTGAGATAAAAGCCGACACAACTTTAATAGCTTTTAATTTTTCCTCCGTTGAAGTCGACGGAGCTCATTTTTTTTCCAGAGGACAGGGTGTTATTTTCATCAAGGTCACTCCTAAACCTTCATTACTCCCGCTTTCAACGGTAACTGTGTTGCATCTAAATCTGGCCTCCCTCCCATGAAACAGTCGAAGTGCTTTAATGATAATAACCAGAGAGAGACCGGGAAGCTTCGCTCAAAGGAGGAATTAAAACAATTCTGAATAGCGTGGAGGAGCCACAGTGTTTCTTAACAAAGCTGCCCCCTCTTCAGCGCCCATTTGAAGTCAGCAGATAACGTTTCTCAGACGTCTCTCTCCGGCATGTGGGAGGGAGGGAGGGAAGCAGTAGGCTGCCTGTTGGATCCTGGCTGCAAGGGCCTCTGTTAACAAGGGGAACAAACTCCAACTTCATCTCCCACGGGGGCTCAAAGGAAGTCTGCACATCAAACACTGAGTCTCATTTGGACGAGGAGATGCAGAGAGGAGCGATATTGGCCGGGGGTAGGGAGGTGGGGACGCTGGGCGGGGATGAGGGTGGGGATGAGGTGAATAATCGCAGACAGAGAAGGAGAGACGCACTCTTTCATTTTGTCACGTGGCTGCCTGAATGTCTGCTGCACTTAATTGCTTTTTTTTTTTTTTCCCAGACAGGAAGTTAGACAGGAGCTCACAAAAACACACGTGCCACTCGTTGTGTTTTAGTCCATTGAACTCAGCTGGGAGGTCACACGCCATGTGAAAAAAGATAGCACAGTAAGCCTCGGGGTAATATTTCTCCCCTAATCTTTCCGTTTGCAGAGACTCCCGTGACACCGCGCGCCGACGGCACCTTAATCCCAACTGTGCGAGAAGTTTGGGAAGTCTGGGAAGAAATGTCCCCACTACTGTTGAAGTTTTTCTCCCTCGCACCCTCACAAGCACGCACTCAGACGCAGAATTCCACGGTGCCGCGAACACACAGATGGATTTTTGAAACGTGGCCAACATGTGAGGAAGTGGAACTTCCCCAAACTCTTCGCCACACGGGCAAATCCAGCAGAAAGCTTTTTGGCAGGTACACTCCTCCACTTTCTTAATCTGCTTTATTTCAGACTCCCCCAGCGGAGTCCGACTCGGCTCTGATTTGACAGGAGAGGAGATGGGAAGAGGCAGGTACGTATGTGGGCAAATTGGAGGTGCACCGACTAATTCCCATTCAAGAGTGATGATACAATAAATCTGCCATGACAGAGAATATTGTTGCACTTTTTACTTGTTTAAAAGTTGAATCTGACTTGAACTTCCGACTGCACCCAGCAGTGATGTAAAGACTCGCCGCAGTGCAGCGTCACGTCACACGGAGCAGGAGTTTTTGAGGTGAAAACACGAGGTAAACCGTGCGCAAAGTAGATTTTTGAAGTATATGGAAACGTGTAATGCTGCCACCAGTTAACGAACGGGGCAGCATGTCTTTGCCGCGCCTGGTGTTGCCTTTGTGTGAGGAGGAGGAGACGAGCGTCAACCGAGAGAGGTCACGTGACGAACATCGGTCAGCGAAGGACGCGAGACGAAGTACAAAGGCTGTGAAATCCTCAATGAAGACGTCGGAGTTTTTGTCGCCCTAATACTTATCGAAGCCGGACAGCGCAAGAATCAAGATCTTGTTGACTTTTGCAGCAGCTGTGTTGAAAAACCACTTTGCTTCAGTCTTTTCCTCCCGAGTTTAAAAACCTGCTCATCATATCATACAGGAGTGGTAGCCTCTTTCGGTCCCTCTATCTTTTCTTTAATTTATTCCAAAGTAACCACACGGCTCTCTGAGGCGTGTTGAAAAGCATTAAAAACCTTCCATACCAAGTGATCGAGCAGCAGGACGACATCAAGTGATAAATGACACAGGTTATGTCTTGAAGATGGATAATGCTTTGACATCTGGTATTGACAAATGTGGCCAGCTCACAGTCTTACGTGTCGAGGTAGGATGAAGGATGGACGCATAAATGTACATGTAGGAGATGCTCCAAACAGAACAAGCGCCTGGAGATTTGCAAGAAAAGTTTCAAAGGTGAACATACTTGGAAAGGCGCCTCGCTTCGGCGCGCAGAGGATGCGTTTGTCTTTTCGTCCGATTCCTGTAGCTGGGACTGAGGGACTGAGGGACGTTTCCCCCCCCCCCTCCACATTTCCATCGTAAGCATTTCTATCACCGAGTTCAGCATAGAAGCGCCACGTAGCCATTGACCACGTCATCATTCATTTGGAGATGCAGCTGAATACGCCGTAACATGACTTCTCCTGAATTCCAGTCTGTCCAACTCAATAGAACCTTGTTACGTAGCACAAAGAGGAACAACTTTTCTTAACGTGTTCAAGAACTTGCCGATTTCTAAATTCAAGTTGAGGTCACGTCACCTACCGAAGCTTCTAAAATCGGCTTTCGGAGCGGCTCGCACTGGAAACACCGCGGTTTAGCAACGGGGCGCAGGAGTGGAGACGCTATTTTTCTTATTAAAAGCAACTAAACATCTAGCGATAAAATGGCCCTCACGTCGTCTCTTTCTTTGTCCCAACAAGCCAGCTCTGGAGGGAACTGAGACACAATTCAGATGACAAATGAGAGCTTTATGGCTGCTCGCACCGCGGGCTCAGTGTTCAAGGACACACCGGGAGGATTTTCCAAGGGAATAGGCCTAAATTACTTCAGGTTGTAACTCTTTCAAAGTGATGCAGTGCCTTAAAAGAGAAACACATGAGGTGGGTTGAGCTCAGGTGAGAGAGGCCTTTTGGTATTCAGCGCAGCAGACACGTATAAATACATTAGGACGAAAATCTTGAAGTCGTCGAATATACTCTGGCCACTTTATCTCCCTGCGCTGTGATTCAAAGCCGCTTCATTATAAAGCTCGGCGCTACCGGAGACGTAATGGAGTCTGTGCATATGCAGTACATGTGAGCGGTGAGGGGAAGCTTTGAAAGCCGGGCGACAGAAGTCTTCCTCGTAGAATCGAGAGCTTTCAGCGGGGGGCTTTCTTTTTTTTTTTTTTTTTTTTACTCTGAAGGGTCAAATCACAGTAAAGGATTTTGTTTTTGCCAGAAATAAGCATTTATGTATCTAAATAATGAAATGCTGTTCTGTCGTTTCTGCTGTTTAAAGTGAATGCACAGAGGAAAAAAACAACTGAGAGCCCCCCTGCTGTAGTGAAGAAATTTCCCCTCGGGGATTAATAAAGTGTATAAAATAAATAAAATAAAATAAAATAAAAAAATGTTACGAACCGCAAAATATTTTGCAACCAATTCTTCTCTCTAAAGTTCAAATAAAGCCGTAAAATTGCCGCTGGGAGATGTTTAAAGGAAATATCTGCCCTCGGTATAATCTTGCGCAATTAGACATCATCAATTAGTGATGCTCGTTGCAATATTTTACAAAGAAATGTTGTAATTACATTTCTTTTGCAGAAACAGCTGCGCTGGAAATATTGCGATATGGCTTTTATCTCCATTTGGCCATGGTATTAATGTGAATTATAGAACCACAGCACCAAGCGTGAAATTAATACTGAAGAGCACAATAGCTGCACAAAGTGTTTTTGGTGACTTTTTACACTATGATATAATGTAATTGATTATTTTTACACTGCTGTATTAATACTTTTACTCAAGTAATATTTATTATGTCCTTTTTCTGTGTAGGATTTTTTTTTCTTTCTTTGGCTCCGCCCTTCCTCTTTCAACAGGAAACACAACAACTTCCAGGAAGTGGACTTCTTCTGGGATCCGGTGAACCAGGTGCATGTGTTTTAGCTAACAGAGTTAGTTAGCAGCACTGTTGTCGTGCGTGTTCAGTCAGTTTAGTTTGTCCTCACTGCAAACTGATTTATAAACACAAACTTAGCCGGAAACTTTGTAAATTTGAAAGTCAGTAAGGTTTGCTCAGCTCTAAATTCCTTAAGTCCTTTCAGAGTTGTTTGAAAGAGAATTAGCCACAAAGCTTTATTAAAGAATGTCAGCTAATCACTGCACTTCATTACTTTCAGGATTAATGAGCGTCGCTCTCCAGTAAAATATTGTACATCTAAAGAGAAAACAGCCTTGATTTAAGCGACACAGTGGCACTGTTGTTGTTTTTTTTCACATAATCCTGTGTGCTCAGATTTGATTAAAGCAAAGATATTGTTCATATATTACATATTTCCTCCAGGAGAAGTCCTGCGGGAGCCAGAACCAAACAAGACTCTGGCGTGTCAGGAACCCGGCTCCGCTCTCATCTCTATTAACCGCAACACGCTGCACCCGAGGACCCCGAGGTATGACTCACCACACTCCCTGTTACAGTAGGACTTACATCACGCAACAGCTGGCGTCCTCCACCGAGGGTCCCCGAGGTAGCGGTGAATTTTTTTTTCCCCCACATATTTCACAGGTAATTTGTTTATTTTGACCTCAAATAATCTTTGGAGAATACAAAGCAGTTCAAACTAATAGAATATGTACCCTGTGTTTGTGTTATTCTCTGCATTTTATTAGTTGAGTGTAAACGCTCACCGGTGCCTCGGCTCTGGAGATGACAGTCGCTGGGGAATGTTTTGACTGATTTGTCATTTAGCGCCACCGTCAGCGTGACATTTGCGATTTCGAGGGAATCTCCAGACGTCTGGATTGATTGGATTGCCGTGACATTTCCTACATACATTCACAGCACTCAGGTCCCCTCCATGATGTCTTGTAATTACTTCATCAGGTAATTACTTTAATCACCATCATGGCACATGTTTAATTGGACCAATATTTTGCTTGATGGCCTCCAAAACAGCATTCCCATCAGTCTCAGCTGTACTTTGTGTTTCACGAAAGCGGCTAAAAACACGGCTGCAAATTGAAGCCAATGCTGAAGTACCTTCGGCGTCTTTTCCTCCGCGTGGTTTGCTTCTGGATTTTGCTGAACTTATTATTCCTGTTCTCTGTTTAGGAGCAGCTCAGATGGTCACTGAAATAAGAGTAGCCGGTCCACAAAAAGGTCAGCCCATCTTAAGCGAGTCAGGTCTGGTTAGACTTCAGCATTGTTCCTTCCTTCAGGGCTGATGCCCTTTACTTTAGTCAGCAGGTGGTAATCTACACAGAGGAGCTTTTCTTGGTTCTTGAGGACTCAATTTGACTTCATATTTGTAAATTCTTTCTTCTACAATACTCTTTCATTGATTGATCGTGTGATAAGTAATAGAAACAGAATATTTTTGTAATACATACTGGCAGGTACACGGCAAAGCAATACAAAAATGCCAGAATAAAAAATAGAGGTAGTAAAAAAAAAAAAAAAAAATTCAAAATGCACATTAAATACAAATAAAAATAGAGTAATTTTAAATGAAACTAAACAACAGTGCAGGCGGAGCCGGATGAGTATGGTGGAGAAAGTGCTCCGCGGTCCCTGCAGTAGGTGCCGGAGAAGGTGGTCAGGATTATCCAATATGGATAACAGTTTGTTCAGCGTCCTCCTCTCCACCATAATCCACCACAAAGTTAATTCCATGTCCTTTACAAGCTGTTGAGGGATTGTGCTTTAATGTAACGGACCCAACTTTTTCAAATCGCACGGAAAAGATGCCCTCAGCTCAAGTATTTCAATTTACATTTGTGTTTTCTACATTTGACTGATGTTGCTCTGAGAGGTGACAGCGTGCGAGAAGTGGTTTAGTCCTCCGCATGGCCGAGACGATGTTGGGGGATTTGACATGTGACTTTCCAATTACGATGCTATCTCTGGTGGCGCTAAGCCATCCCATCCCGCCAAGCACACACTATGGCCACATATCAGCAGAGCATGTGTTACTGTGTCCCTTAAAGCCTATATAGATTATTACCATTTGCAGAAAGTACCATGCATAACTGAGCGGAGCCTAAGGATAAAATTCTCAGCCAATAATTGAGTGCAGGGAAGGGTAAATGTCAAACTATTTGCAAGCCATTCGTGAGCTGTGGTATTCTTCTCTATTAGCGTAATGTGCCAGAGTTACTCCTCTCGGCTTTGTGCAAATTCATATTGGATTTTTATTAAAACTCAAACCAACAGTAATAGATGTGCCTCTGGGATAGCTTTAAAAATCAATTTGCTAAACAGCACAGAATTACCCCCATAATTGTCTCCTTGGACCGCGTTACCCGTCGAAGGTGATTCTCATTGGAATGTGAGTAAACTTTGCCTCACCGACCAACACGGTCCCTCACTTTTGACTCCGGAGCTACGTGTTTCCTCATTACTGTACCAACGCAAACAGAAAAACGGGATCCTCCGCTCGCCGCGAACGCAGATCCGGCCTGTCAAATAGCCCTCCGGCGATTCCCGCTGCTAATGAAGTGAAATATTTTGGCGTCTGAAATCTGAAATAGAGCTGTATATTTGGACACATGAATATGAATACAATCAGCTAGACTTGGCTCATTAATGAGGCAGGGAGAGCAACCAGCAGACAGGATTAATTAATTACAGAGTGACATTTATGGATAATAACCTTCTGGTGGATATCACGGCTAATGAATATGCATAAGACTATCAAAGGGAAAGCATCCAGCCAAGATGAAATATCTATATTCAGATCCACGATCGGGTTACTGCTTCCTCGTCTGAATCAGCAGCATATCGTGATTTCACAGCGTGTGATGTTTGGAATGATTTTTCACCACTTGCCAGCAGGACTGAGAGGCTGCAGCTCCGGCTCTGGGGTTGGAGAAATACTTCAGGAATGATAAATGGTGAGATTCCACAGCAGAGTTCCAGAGTTGAGTGTCTGGCTTGTTGTGAATATTGGGATTTTGCTGCGGAAAGAGCACATTGCAAACAAAAAGCAAGCTGAAGCAGCCCAGATGTTGTCAGGCACCAGTGCAGCGATAATAAAGGACCAGCGCAGCTCATTTTGGTCTGGCGTTAATGATGTGGTGATATTTTGTATGGCGAGCACAGCTGCAATCAGTGAGGTGGTATGCTTGTTGGGCATTATTAGATTCAGAGGATTGCTGCATTGCTGTAGTGAAGTTCCTTGAAAAAGTCATGTATTTAATTCACAAATCAGACGGTCCCGACTGGTTATTCGATGAGTCGTATTGAGATCCTCGGCTGAATTTAGAAATGTTCCGGTATCTGTGCAATATAGAGATGTCACAAGCCAGTATGTTCACCCGTAACTTCATTTAACGGTACTCTTTGTATTTGTCGAACGGGCCCGTTCAGCTTCACTTGTAACTGTTGCCTTGAGGTCCACACATCTGTAGACGGCATGTGAAAGAAATGTAAATACTGAGACTAAATCATTTGTGTAGATATGCTACACTTTTTGGATGTCACTCGGTAGAAGGTAACGATTAGACGCACTTCCTTTCTCGCTGCGAGGCAACAAAAGGATGAACACGTTTAATGGCCGATGAAGGTAGAAATGCACAACGGGAGAAAAACGTCGCTCAACCGTCAGTTCTCGTTTAAACAATCGAAGAAAACTAAAGGTGGAGTTCGCTGCATGAACCAGAGAGGAGCGCTTCCACGAATGCGTTTGTGCCAGCGTACAGGACATAATTACCAGTAGCAACACCTTGTCAGTGCAGCAGATGGTAGACAAGAGCATGAAAAAAGTCATTAGGAGCAACGGGCTACTGTTGTTTTCATTACGGGCGAGACATTGGTCTTAAGTCTGAGATCCCACAAGGTCAAACTAATTAAGTAGTCGTAATCCATAAGGCTGTAGGATGTGACCGTGTTGAAAAAACATACAGCCCATCCATACTCGAGTCCTGTATGAAAATGATCACCCTCCTGAAGGTCAAGTTAATTAATGTTGCCGACTCATCGTAGACAGATCTTTTACCATAATGTCCAGACCGAAGCTGACGGGACGCTAAATTTAAAAGTGAAGTGAAGGGACAGAGCGGTTTCAGTGTCCACACACGATGACCTTCTGCAAATGATGATTGATACTGCTCCCCTTATCTCATTGTCTCCTTCCTCTGCTGTATCAATCACCTACAAGAAATAATATGAAAAGATGTTCAATGTTCTTTTTGTTGGATGGAGGTTAAACAGAGGAAAATGCATCAAGCTGTCCAAAAACCAAAACACATCAGGAGACGAGAAGCCAGTTGTTATGGCGCCGAAATAGTGTGCGTTACTTATGGATTTCAAAATAAGAGATTTTAGGCCTGATGGTGTGCTGGAAACTTTTCTGTGGCTCTTAAGGATACTGGCTGAGAGTGCGCAGGGCAGTACGTCCCAATGTAAAATGAAGAGAAAGAAAGGACCGGCTCAGCTGCGTGCAGTGGGAGATTGGATCATCTCTTCAAAGGGAGAAGCTTTGAGTTCTTTGAAAGATGAAGGAATTGGAAATCTGTGCTCCACAACACCCTGTGAAGGTTCAGAGATGTTTTGATGTGAGAATCACGAAGGCCGGGGACGGCTTTTCTCTTTATCCTGCCGCTCACGAAACCTGACATCCCTCAGTTCCTACAGATGTCCAGATGTAGGGTGAAGGAGGGAAGATATCTTTTTGCAGCAGCTCACGTGTCTTTACGTGACGGTCGATGTTGAAGACTGCGCATCGACAGCGAGCTGCAAATGAAGTTTGGGAACGGAGCGGCGATCCAGACTGTCTACTCAGATCGGCTTTTTTTTTCCTTCGGGTGTTCAATGGATGTACGATGAGGCCGGCGGTTGTCTGGGAAAGTCTGCATTTGTGTTGCACCGTGCTTCTAGTAAATACTCCCAATACTGTATACTGCATGTACTGATATTACAGATGTACAGCAGGTTGTGGCACTGAGATGTTGATTCAGGTCGAGGCTTCTTTAAAATGGAGTATTGTGGGTGAGGGGTCCCAGCAGTCCGACGCTCCTCCAGACGGATGGCGGTTCAATGTTTGTGTGGAAAATACCCCGGAGTGTACTTTTTATTGTTATGTTTGTTTTAAAGACTGCACAACTCTGTCACTCTCTGACAGATCATCCTACTCTTTAACTTTAATGGAGCAGCCCTACTTATATCAACAAACACCCAACTTTACTGTATTCGTCTGTTTGGGTGTTAAAATAGGGAAATCTAAAAATGATGACTTCAGTGAAGCAGCATTCAAATCCATTAAAGTTTATAACTTTCTCAGTTTTTAACAAACGGGTATAATAGACTCCATGAGTGCAGTCACTTCCACTTTAATTTAAGTGGTTTAGTTTAATAATAAAGAATAAGTACATTGTATATTACTGTCTGACAGTCTGGTAAGCAACATAGCTTTATGGGTAAAATGTGTCTTTGTTTGCTACACCACTTGTTTGCCTTTTGGTATAATTTTCTCAGCTTCCTTCTTTTTGTTTTGCAAACTGTTATTGTGTAACGTCGTGTTGTTAATTGGCAATTTAGCTTTATACTCATTTTTTATAACACGCGCGTTAAACATATTTTATTTGGATCCTTCTGACACCGCTGAAACATTCAGAGATGGCAGATTAGCTTGTGCCATTTCACAGATGATACTTGACCTGTTATTAGACTTGTTATTGCTATTGATTCACTCTCATTATCCCATCAACACAGCAAGTTGCCCTCATATATTATCTAATTATACACTGCACATCGAAATGACAATCTTGGCAGTTGACATTTATTGTGTATCATTAACATTACTGTTCATTTTTGGGGGAGGTGGGATGAGGTGTGTGTGTGTGGGGGGGCGGGGGGGCTGTCAGTCAGGTCAGCGAGTCGTTTCCTTTTGAAATACATATTGGTTTCGGTGTACGTCCCCGGAGTCCTCGCCCACAGCCAACCTGTCCGTGTGGCAAGAGGGATGAAGCACATCACCTTTTAGTGTGCGGCGAAGGTGAAATGACATTTGAGCGCCGTGCCAAATGTGAGTACGGTCTCCACTCATGCGCCGCTGTCAGGAGTGATCACTGTTATTTCAGCTGCCTGTCCAAAGAGGGTTCCGATGGCTTACCCCCCTTTCGGTGCGTTAAGGTGGCCGAGATAGGAGCCCTGCGTTTGGCCCTCACTCTGTAAATCTGATTAGAGGGGCTGTAATAGCAGGTTGTGTCAGAGAAAGCACTATAGTGTATGAGGAGAGGACAAAGCACAAACACCAGCCATCTCTTTACCCTCTCTTCCCTGCTCCCTCTTCAAAACAACATGAAAGTGTATTATAGTGTATCACGCTGTCACCTTGGGATGTGATGGGAAATAAAATGGACTACCCAATAGACCGCTAAATTAACTTATTTTAATTTTTAGAGTCCATTCAACCCACGAAGGCAGAAAGACACACACACACACACACACACACACACACACACACAAACACATCCATTATTTCATATGTTATATGGATCCTGCCTCAAAATGAGATGTCCACCCTCTGAAAAGGTGACAGATGCTATTTGAGAGCGATCGCTGATGCACTGCATAAACAGAAATGGCTCAGAAGAGACGGAGCCAGTCTCTCTTCAAGCCTCACAGGTTTTCAAAGCTACGTATCATTGCTCTAAATCCAAATGATCTATCTGTAGTGAAGTATCATCCACAAATACGGCACGCCATCAACAAATGCATTGTAGGTAGGGAGATTTGCACGCAATCGTAGCTTCAATCTGTTGTTTGTGACGAGTGTTGTAATTAGGAAAATATCCTCACGGCACTTTAGCAGGTTTAATTTGTGTTGAAGTTTAAAGTATACCACTCCTCTCGGGTCAATTGTTGTAATTGTTTTGAGTAACCCAACGACCCCATAATAGAACAAACCAAATTAACTCGCACATGGTGACAAACAGGACAGCGTTAAAGCTGCGTTAGAGCTGCTAAGGACTAATGTGTGAGGCGCAGCTGTCGTTCCTTTAGTGCTATTTCCAGTCCATTTTTAACACCGTACACTGTGCGACAGAGGATTTAGCAGGAATAATGGCTGATGAGTCGCTGACTGATAATATAACTTAAAAGCAGGTATGGATATTTGAGACTGCGCTAGCTCTTTTATAATGTAGATGATTAAATCCAGCTTGTTAACTTTACAGTTTAGGGTCCTCATCCTCCTCACCGAAACCGAATAAGCCCTGCTGCATGGAAATCTGAAGCTATATTGTCACTACGGGAGCTCAGCTGCTCACAAATCGACCGTCGGATGTACTCGATAGTGACCTGATATCTTGCGAGCTGTCAAACAGCCAGCAACACTGAACGTTCACGTCGTTCGACTTCGCTTTCACACATTACTAGTGGTTGGTAGGTGTTTTGTCTGAGGCGCTTCCCACTGGGCGAATTGTTTTCTTGTCCACTTTTTTGTCCCGTGTTCTCATCAAAGTGAGGAGGACCTGCTTGAAATAGACTGCAGAGGAGAAACACCCTCTTTTTACAGAAGGCAGACTGACTCACGAGAAGCACATGCTTTCACTTAGTTCCTGCATAATGCTGCTACCATGTGGAGTTTTGTTTTTCTACTCCTGTATTTGTATTTTTTTTTTTTTTTATCTACCAAACTGAGCCTGTTTTTTTTCCTGCTCCGTTGTCCGTTACCGTGTCAGGACTGTAATGTCACACTATCCCTGCTTAGAAATGTTAAAGGTATTTTAAAGTAAACTGAACTCCTCGATACACGACATGCCACTGGGCGGAAGCGGTTGGCGTGACAACCAGGAGAGAGGGTTCCCAATGTAACCCCCCATATTCATTAATATCTTGTCATGTTGTTGTTGTTGTTTCTCCAATTTTACATAGATGCTGCATGCTTTCTCTAAATTGCCCGTTACAGATTTAAGAGTTAATTTTTTTGTACTTTATTTTTTCACTTGTGACAAAATCTGTGATTGAGGAAGACCGAGTGGTTGAGGAATAAATAAATTGGGAAACGCCCCCCCGCCCACTTCTCTTTCACCCAAATCTTCATTTCTTGCTTCCATACACTGTTTGTTACCATCCCAGTCTCACTAACTCTGCCTGTCCGGTCATCTCTCTGTCCACTTTCTGTCCTTTCACATCTTCCGCCCGTCCTTCCTTCCTCCCAGTGGGGAGTCGCGCCTGTGGGCTTTTACTGGGATTTGATCTTCACTTTCATCACAAGTACATTTTTCAAGCTTCAGTTCCTCGTCCTTGAAATATTCCGGACCGGTCTAGCTGGACATGTTTACTCATGTTGTCTGTCTCGTCGGAGCCCTCATCATGTGTGGGTTTGCTTGACGACGTGCTGCTTTCTTATCAGAGGATTTAAGGGTTCTTTAACCTGCTTTTGCAGCATCCGGGCCAACTGAGAGGATAAAGAGAGAAACTGGACATGAATCCTTTAGACGGAAAGGGTCTGAAGCAGTTTTTATACCTCGTGAAATTTTAATTACATTGCTGTTGTAGGTTTGCCTCAGTCCACTGGTTATGCGTTCAGTTGACATTTGGACATTACGATCGTGACATTATGCTATTATTAACGACGGACTGTAAAGAAGACTCATTGAAATGCCTGGCATGTTACCTTTTACCATCTAATGCAAAAATAGTTTGCAGATCATGAAATGCTTGTGGATGAAGCGCAAGGGCGCTTGCACGTGTTCCTTCCGGTGGAGTGAGTTGTCTTAAATAGTTTGGAGATGTGTTAAGATCTCACGTCAGACTCGTCGGCATCCACAACCTGTTTTCTGGAGATCTTGGAGAGCTCTCGGCCTCAAGGCATCACACACTTCAATAGCCATAAGAAGAACTGACCATCACCGTCAGAGGATGAACCCGCCTGTCACTCCTTCTGAATTGTCACGTCATTTAGAGCACCTGATTTGAATATATATATAATATATAATGTAATATATTTAAACTATGAAAATGACCACAAAATATAGATTTGATCCGTTATTAGTTTGAGTATATCACCTTTGTGATTATGCTGTTTCAAAGAGGATCAAATCTTCGGTCACTCAAAAAGGCTGAGTTAATTTTTCACACAACTGCAGCTCTCTGAGTTTCATATCCAAATGTTTTTCATGAAATTGGTGTATTTATTCTGCAGCCTCACGTGGCATGTACAAGCTGCCCGTATCAACCCCAACGCTGCCGCAAGGAAAGCAAAGGTGTCCATCTCAAGCCGACATCGTTAACTTCTGTAAAGAAACATTTCTTCTAACTGCCTACCACATTTCTAAAATCACATTTGACCATGAGACCTTTTTGTAAATAAACCCGCCCCCTAGAGCGTCCGAGTCACCAAATCAGCATCCAACATCTGCTTCAGCTGGCTGGCGACCAGCAGGCGCCGAGGTGAGCGCACGCTCACGCGTCCCCTCCTTTTCGTGTAGTCCAGCGGCGTCCCGTCATAAACGCCCACCCCGTCTCCGGCTCATTTCACTCCCCGATCCCCACGCCAGGCTGCTTCTCAGGCCTCTTGGTAAGACAGCAGCCTGCCAAGGCACCCCGCGGTCACTCGCGGTCACGGCTAATGTGACAAAGCCAGCTGCTCGCGGCCGCCCAACCAGCCTCTCACCAGCTGTGATTGGATGTAAGGGGTCACCCAGCCGGGCCCTCAGGGGCTGCAGGGCAGATCAGCCGTGTCCTCTACACAGATAAGTGAGCTGAACTGTGTTCCTAACTTTGAAGCTGCGTCCGCACTGAAACAGCTGACGAGAAGTTGATTTTATTGGTCGGGTACGGAAAGGTTTGTCCGCGCGATGCGTCTTCGCCACATAAAAGTAGATCAGAGGAGAAATAGGATAAGGAGCGGTGAGTGAAAGGTCAGCAGCAGAAAAAGAAAAAGAAAGTGGAAGGATAACGTGTTCGAGGTAGAGCAGGCAGGTGTGTGCTATCTTATTAACTTATTATAATGTGTTCCTTTTGAGTCTGCTCGTGTTCTGCAGACGTACAGACAGCTCCTCATCTTGTCTGTCATTTAGATGGTATTGTGCATTTCCTTTAATGCTCGTTTGTATTCGCAGCAAAGCATATCGTCTGCAGTCAGAGGTGACGGGTGTCGAAGTAGGAGCTCCTGCTTGAGTTTCGAATATGTTTCTCAGTGACATTTCGACATCAGCAAAGAAATTATCTGCATTTGGAGTTGCCAGGTGTTGACGTTGAAGAGATTGCGGTCCACTTAAAGTGCTGATACATTACCCCATTTAGTCTGTAATGTGACACAATTAGGGCTACCTTCTTTCAGTGGTAAATTAACTCTGATCGGTGTGCAATTAAACACCAGCTCCGAGTTAAATGCGGCACGGTAGGGTGCACGGGAAAAGTGCTTTTGGTAGGAAACTTCGCCGTTGTCCTGTAGATCTATCGTGTCAAAGTTGTGACCCAAAAGTTTTGTTTTGCCTCTTAGAAAATTTGCAAACGAAGACATTATGTTCGTCCGGTTTCCCCCTTTGGGCGGTGACAATCAGCGGCGAAGACAAAAGTCAGACAAACAAGCCCAGCTGCCGAGGACGCTGCTCTCAAAACAATCAGCCGCAACAAAAGCCAGAGAAAGCCCCCTCACCAGCACTAGTTGTTAATAAGGGGTGTTGGCATAATTGATTTTCCTTTCATTCAGTTCCCAATTTGCTCCTGCGATGGCGTCTGTGTCCACCGGGTCTAATCTAACATTTCTGTTTGAACCCACAAATGCAACAAACAGCCCCGAGGAGGAGGGGGCAGCTCCGAGTCGCTTGCGAACCGCCACACAAACCAGATGTATTTCATGTGGAAATGTCAAAGTGCCTCGGAGACTCGACTCACGGCGGAGGATGGAAATGTTGACTGCGGGATCAGCACGGATTCCGCCGTCATTGTGCACAAATGAAACGCGACTACAGGTAGTTGCTTTAAATGAGGTCGGAATGAGTTAGCGACAGCGGTAGATATCAGCCGCCTGGGGTTGTTACAAGTTTTAAAAGCCCACGATATGCATAATATGTGTTTATCAGCTGCTTGTTCTAATATGTTATCTTAATGGCGTTCAGCGGGAAATTGCAGTTTTGCATTAATGAGCTTCTGCAAACACCGACTTTGAATGGTGCGGAATAATTGAATACAAGGGCGCATTTAGAGTCAGCAAAGGGAATAAAAGTGTCAGCTGTAGTATATCGGTGTGAACGCGAGACGCATTACATGGCAGTTTCATCAGCTTTTGATGAAAGGGTTCGCATCCTTTGAGTTTCATTGGCGTCAAATTTGGATCGACTCGCAATCAAATGAGATATAAACCAGTTCAAGCAAATTAGCTTACGTCATGTGTGCTTTTTTTGTTTTTGTCTTGTTTTGGACAGCGGTGCCGTGGAAGAAACAACACACGTCTTCTCATTTAATGCTACTTTCCCTGTAAGACACATCTGAAGGAGGCAGCAGCAGTTGTTTTCCCGAGGGCCCGCCTGTAACGGGGAGCCAGATGCTTCTTTAAACCGGTGTTGAATTGTGCTTGAATTCTTTGATAACACAACGGCAGATAAGCCGCTGCAACTTATCTTTGGAGCTGCCATGCACAAACACGCACAGCTATACTATCTCCACTTGCTTTAGTTTATCTCAGTATCACATGAGTGGGTGACTTGAAAAAATACGGCATTATTCCTGACATCATTTCTGCTATATATATATATATATATATATATATCCCTCTCGGACAGTTTTTTCTTCACGTCTTTTAATTGAAAACAACATCAAAGGTGTGGCAGAGGAGAAATGAAATTGAATGCTACATAAAAGTACTCCACCATATACATTTTTCTCAGCTGCAGGAGGTCAGAGCCCCAGGGAGAGATTTCCTGTCTGTCAGTAGAAACTCTCTTCAATCACGCTCCAGGTTGGAGGCAGCGTGCTGGTGCGAAAGCATACCGAAGCGCAGTATGAGGTTTCCTAATATATTATTAACCTATAGACAAAGCTGCCCGGCTTCCATTTGAATAGCCCGGATCATTTGGTGAGTTATTCATCTGAAGCACGCACTGTAATTACCATAAACGCTAATTACTATTACAATTATCACACGATCAGATCATTTAATTGGGTCCTGAAATAAATAGAACTGTCCGTGGCGTCATAAATTAAGTGAGCATTTCATATCCTGGAAGCAGTTTTGATCCCCCGCAGTAATTAATGTGTCCTGGATGGATGTCATTTCATTGGAGCACAATAAAGACTTCAGCACCTCGTCTGCAGCTGTCACATATTTGTCGCCCTGCCAAACGGCACATCGGTAGCACGAACGCATAGTCTGGTAAAGATGGGGTGAAATTTGGTGGCGAGCAACAATCGCTCGTTTGTTTACTTTCGTCGTTGCATCAGCAGGTTTTCACGCCTCGTCTTCTCCGTCTTATAGAAACAGATCTCTGCGTTGTCACAGTGTCCCTCTGGATGTTTGAAGTTCTTTGCCTGCAGCAGTTGTATCACCTTCTTTTACTCCACTTTAATGGGACTTGTCTGCGCTGTCGATTTGTAATTCTACATTCGTTGTCTCTGTTTGGCAAAAATTGGAAAAAGCGCATTGTACGAGCTCAGAGGGAACTGAAGTAGTGCTTCACCGAACACGGGGGAAAACAAAACGTTTGCTGTAATGAATGTATTTTAGGGAAGCTAAAGACGGGTCAAAGTGCAAGCGATGTCTCTTTTTCAAGCGCGAGCTTTGCGGCAAACTAATGAATCCCCAAAACAAAAGGTGCAGAATGCACCTCGCTTCCTGCATCTGAAGATGAAAGAGCATTAAACAGATGTATTTTTCACGCTCCTATCTCCCGGGAGCTCGTTACTCACTCACCCTGTGAGATGGAGGTCAAAAGCCAGTTTTGGGAAACCGGAGCACCCTGTGGTGAGCTCATTTTGCCAAAGCTCCTAACTTCATTTCCTCTCTCCTCACTCGCCTCTTTTTGCCAGCCTGCTCGAGTCAACAATAAAAACCGCCTCACTCGGTAAAAACAAAACAAAAAGACCTGACGCAAACGACGAAGACGCACACGATTGCGTGCGTGAGTTGTGTTCATTTGCAGCAGGTTTGGTCACGAGTAGATGCGCTTTGTGTGAACTGTGAAGGAATTGCGCAGAAACTGTGTGAGATCATTTGGTTTCCCCCGAATCGTTCAGAAAGTGAAAGACAGAAGGGTGTCGAGTGCGATTGATTCTATTTACGTTGACAGTTTCTCACAAGAGATGAAGCGACCGTGAAAACCTGGCGCGCGGAAGGAAGGCCAGACGTCCATCGTCAGACATCAGCGTTGTCTATCTTCTGTCGTCTTCCTTCTTAAAACCCGTACTTCTTTTACCGCCTAGAAACGCAGGTGTGTCTCGGCTTAATTGTCAGTCGAGCGTGACGAGATGTGACCGAACCAGGTGAGTAATTGTCCGTATCTCTTTTTCACTACTGCGGGGCCTCGTTCATTCGTTTTAAAAGCGCATTAAGAGGGAAGGAAAGTAAAGCACGCAACCTTCAGACGTAGTAAACAAACTGCGTGATTTGCGGTTGCCAGGCGACAGCGGCCGGCCGTGCCAATAATCAAGACTCCTTCCTGATTTGCTTCCAAAAGCCCGAGAAGAGTTGTCGTCCCCCGCGACCCGTCTCCCCCTCCATAAGTTTGCCATCAAATAGTTTGAGCAGCGTGAAACGTGAGCCGGACTGGGATGCATTGTTTATATGAAATAATTGGAAGTGAATGGATTAGATGCGGCTAATGCCGCAATCCTCCTCAGGTTTCATTAACATCCCCGGAACGTATCGCCGCCGTGGCAGACTTTACTCGCGGTGTCTGAGCATTCATTAAGGGGAGATTCAAATGTTGTTCTGTGGGAAATTGTCGGAGCAGATGGTTCCTGTTGCAGGCCCAGGGAAGGGGAACAGACGACGGCGTTGATCTGTTCTGATAACCGACTCGCCTGAATTGAGATCACGTGAGGCCTCGGTTGTTGCGTCTTTGTTGTTTTACCTTCCAGCCGCATTCATTTGCAATGTTTTGTCCTCCAGTGATGCCTCAGGAAGAGCTGAGAATTTGACTGCCCTAACCTCATTACGTCTTGTTGGAGGAATGAAATGCAGTTGCTATAGCAACTCGGCAGAGAGGTGACAGTTGGCCAAAGTAAGTTTAACCTGCAGTAGCCTCTCTAAAGAGCCAAGAAAGGTAGAGGCGGAGGGGGGGCAATGAGATTCTCAGGAAGAGTCGGTTATTTTTTTGCTGCCGAGAGACGCCACCTTTGAGCAGGATGATTAAATCAATAGATGTTTTCACGTGGAATTGGCTCTGAAAAGATTCCCCTACCGCAGCAAAAAAAAATCTATTGACAAAACAAATTCAGAACTTTTTGAAGACCTTTCTTAGACATACTGAAGAGAGTAACCACGACAAGCAATGATCTGTTAAAGACCGAAGTGGAATGTCACAGTAGACCAAATTAACGCTTTGACCTTTCAACATTGCCAACTACAACTGTAGTATTATGAAAATAATGAAAGTTAGTCCTTCACTCTTTTCGCAGGAGATACCTGGACAGTAGAACTATTTATTTTCACCGTGTCAGACACACCAACCTGTTTTTTTTGTTGTTTTTTTTCTTTCATTGACAGCATGCTTTTTCAGTTTTCATTCATTGGTACCATTTGTAGTCTTAAGTGCAGTTAGCTGATGCATTTCAATACAGATGCTCCATTAGCTTCGAATGTGCATCACGGGTTTGCAAACGAGCCAATTAAACAAAATGAAATACACAATGCCGTCGTACAAACAAAATCCATCCAAAACCTTCGCTATCGCAGTCTATTGTCTCGTCATTACGGCTCAGTGGGGATGTTTGTCGGGGCTTGGGAGCGTCGCCCCGTATTGTGTGTCTTTGCTCACGTCTAAAGGCACCTAAGCTTCCTTTTCCTCTGAGCAAGAAGAGACAGATAAATGTCTTTGTCTTTTTTTGTTTCTTTTTTTTTTGTAGTACCGGTGGTGATCCAAGCGCTAGTAAGAACCGAGACACAGCTTACCCTCTGTGTTCTATTACAGAAAATGGACGGTCCTATTATATTGCCGGTAATCTCAGCGGGGGCCAGACAGGGCGCCGGGAATATCTCATCCACCTCCGGTCAGGGGAGGTTGCGAGAAATACCCGGTGACCTTCTGGAGTCCTTTTTCCCACAGCTGACCCACTCCCGCAATCATTTCTTTGAGTCGCCGCGGCGAGAACACACGAGAGATTTCACAGGAAATGTTGGACGCTCTTGAGTTTTTGTCATGCGCTCTGAATAAATAACCGGACCTGTGACAGATGCACGGAACCAGGCGTGGAAAATAATCAAGTACATTTTGTGAAGTACTGGGCGTAACCATGATTTTCAAGCACTTTCAACAGCACTCATGTCCATTTAATGCAGTTGCCTTAATGTATTTCTTTAAGCTTTATCGACAGAAAATGTTTCCAGTGCTGCTCCAACACTTGTTATTTCTGTGTGTTGTGTCCCTGCAGTGTAATGACCTGCAACTAGGAGCTGTCGTCATAATGGAGCATAATTGCATATTGAAGAGGATTTGTACGATGGTAATTTAGATTTTTACACTTCTGTTTTGATGGCTAATTAAAAATAAAAAACTTTTTTTTTTGTAAAAATGCAGCCGCAGTAGAACGCAAATATGGAAGTAAATCTCGCAGCACCCTTGTCTTGTCCTCACGGAACCGCAGGGTGCTGCGGCAGCCACTTTGGGAACCAATAGATTAAAGAAAAGCCGAAGAAATAAATTCACGTCGCTGTAATTGTCTCAAGCAGCGATAGAACCCGATACACTCCTTTTCTTAAGCAGTCCGGCAGCTCAGGAAATGTAAATGAGCTCCACCTTGACCTGCAAAGAGTTGCATCAGTCTAACAATGTCATTTGCAATAATATATCGGTCACGGAGCACATTGTTCTGCAGAAAAATGATATTTCGGTGAGAATATTTGCGCTTCGCTCAGCACTGAACGCAGGAGTCGTACACAGTATTTGAAATTTCCGTTTTGGCAGCTTGAGAAGCGTAGCTGAGATTGTATTATGATTAAATTAAATGTGCTTGGAGTTCTAATTAATATGTAGTTGTTGTTGTTGTTGTTGTTGTTGTTTAAGCTGTGATTTCACAAGATGTCCTAATCGGAAGCCTGTGTGTTTTGCCATTTTGATGTGATCCAATTTGAGAGTGCTTAGTTTTGGAAGAAGCGCTTCTCGTACGCTGGAAAGAAAAAGGCTTAGAAAGTCTTTAATCAGAGATAATGGGTGCGAATGCCTCGTGTGGGGGAACCGCGTCTCGTTTATTCAGATTCAGCCTCCTCGGGCACCTATAAATCACAGATAGAAGGTGCTTTGACATTGTGATTTAATTATTAGTATTTTTGTAATCACGGTAAAATGCTATCCTTAAGCAACTTGTGAAGAAATAGATGGGGTGTTTATTTTAGCGAGCTCTTCGTCTCGCCTTTTCTTATTACTTTGTGCATCAGTAATTCTTTATCGGCCGATCAGGCTGGCAGGCCGCGCTCATTCAGCTGGATTTCTTCTGTAATTATTATCACATCTTGTGCAACAAGCTCTCTGTGATGCATACGGGGGCTGGATTGTTGTGATAGCCTTTCCTGTCTCACACACACACACACACGTACGCACACCCACACCCCTCGCTCTGTGATTATTGGGTGTGTTTGCGTCTTAGTGGCAATATCAAAAGAGCCAATATCAAAGAATAAGATCAGCAGACAGTTGCTGCAGTGTAGATGTAAATCTTGCAGTATGTATTTTTGAGCCCTCGTGAAGAAATGAGCAGCGAGGGGAAAAAAAAAAGAAAACCCACCATTCCCTGAATACCTTTCAGTTGTAACGCAAATGTCAAATGATTATTGTTCAAACTACCGGAATAGAAAGTGTAGCTCGTCCTGGCTCGAAATCTGTGATGCCATGCCAGTGAGCAGAACGACTCCACGGGGAATCAATTAGAAAAACTGGGAGGGAAGACTTTGATACTAAGTAGGATGGCGTTTTTTTTTTTTCGGGATGTGAGAGCGTTTCCTGGCTCAACCTCCGCGATGTTAATGTAGAATCAAAAGCTGCAGCTCTAAGCCTGCGAATTCCTGCGATTGCAGGAGCGGCACAGAGAGTCGTTTGTCGGTTTGCTTTGTGTTTGGTGTTTACAAATGTTTATCGTTCAGTCAAAGAACATAGGTACGATTGTTTAAATTGAGGTACGCAGCACACGTTACAGAAACCGTAGTATCTTTCTGGAAGCTAACATCCTCGTCTGTCAAGTCCAAAATGTTAGAAAAATCGACTAATTTGCACTGCAAATATTACCTTTATATCCAGTCGGCAGTGGGGGGAAAAAACGCTACTCTGACAACACACACTGTGAAATTGATAGCAAAAGCAAACCTAACTGGCACCCAACGGTCTCATGTAAGTCATATTATTAGTCGGTTCAATGGACTGGTTAATGAAATAGTGGTCTATTACACTCGTGTCTGTAAACAGGCACGTGTTGCTGGTGCCAGAAATCTGTCCGTCACAAGTTTGCTGCGTTTTGTGACAGGAGTCTCCCTGAAAGAGCTGCGAGCTAGTTTCCACAAAGAAAAGAAAAATAGTAGAACAGTTGGCCACATAAAAGGAACCGAAACAAGGAGCCGTTGGTAATTTGTGTAACATTTGATCACGTGTAGAGATGCAGTAATCCTGCTCCTTTCATACGTCAGGCACGGGAATTCAGCGAGTGGTTGTAGCTGCAGAATAATGCATCGCCCTCACGTGGTGCATGCAATTCTCAGCGGGCAGGCAGAAATCTGCATATATCAGACGCCGTCATATCGATGATTACGTTTTACGGTATCAAGTTAATGAGTGCAATAAACAAAATTGCGAGATAGATAGATAGCTTTTCCTAGGGGAAAAAAAATCTTCATTTTATCCAGCGATTTTTCAGCCCACATTGTAAAATGTATCAATATACGTAGACCCGTATTAAAATGCACGAACAGTATATTAATTAAAAGTGAAATATAAAGTGTTTGGCCCAGCAAAGAAACTACTTAAATAAGTTTGTATTTCATATTTCAAGTTGATTCAATTTCCTAATGCATTGTCATTTGGCCCTGAAATTTATCGCTGAGCTTCAGTCAGTCAGTGAGTGAGTGAGTGAGTGAGTGAGTGAGTGAGTGAGTGAGTGAAAAGGCAGAAATGAAAGCACATTTCATTTATTCCCTTTAAAGGGCATGCACACCTCCTGTGCCAAAAACTCCCCAGAAAATGACTTGGAAAAGCAGATTTCCCGCCATTGCTCCTGAAGGGAACATTGTGCCCTGAGGGAGTTCAGTGTAAATGTCTTTGTAAAGACTATTTTCCTGCCACTTCTGCTTTATTAGACAGTTCACAGTACTAAAGAGGCTGGAGAGAGCGGAAGTAACAAGCAATAAAGGTCCAGGCTGGTTTTAAAGTCAGGAAACAGATTTTACATTGTAGTTGCTGAATGACAGGACTGTCCAGAAGTTCCCCTTGTAGAGAAATGTGTCCTGTGTGAATTCATACAGGGTAATAGCCTCGTGTAATATCCCATAAGTCAAATGAATAAGCTCTTAAACAGTGGAGCTCTTTCTAAAAAGCTGAAATGTCTTCAGCTGCTCTCAATGTTCATTATGTTTTATTGTGGTTTTCTTGCCATTTACAATATGTCGGGCCATTTTAAAAACTGTATCCTTCACGTCGGAGGTGATCTATCACCTCAGCCTCATTTTTAATCCCAGGTGACTGAAACATCTGTCAGGATGACTGAATGTCGATAGAGCGGTGCAGCAGGGAGAGAGGGAGAGGAGGAAGAGGGGGAGGCGGTGATGCCAGACAGCCTTAACGTCACCTGATGAGCATCGCTCAACGGCAAGTTTACGCGCAGGATAGAAGAAACTTCACGAAACACGTAAATAGACTTTTCCACCCGATTGATGCTTTTATCTGTAAAAATGTCACGGCTGCATATCTTAAGGTGGCACCAACCAACCTCGCGGCGATGGCGGCGGTTCACGTGTTGGATTTCGGACCAGCAGATGGTGTACCGAGCCCCCGGCGGTGCGTTCGAGGGCAGCTGAACCGCAGCAGCTCAGGAAAAGTCTGCCTTCCTCCATCTTTAAGAGACACAGGGTTATCAGAGATTCACCAAGCCTAATTAAACAAGTGGAGGCTGTGTTCAGTCCCGCAGCATATTTCTTAGTAATGACACATAGAACTAATTAATTTTGCGTTTACTGGAATTTGATTTCCGCTTTCAGCTCCAAGGCTCTCCAGTTCATCAGCTGCCCTGCTCTCCCGCTCGCGGCAACAATGCAACTAATTTATTTTAATGTTTTTTTGGACTTCACTTTGGCATCGCTGCTTCGATCTCTACGTAGATGTGAATGCTTGTTTAATTGGACTACATTTGTAATAGATGACTCCGCACCTCACAATGCTACGTGTCCAATGTCAAGCTTGTGGACATTTACAGTGAAGCAGGTAGTGTGTGTGTGTGTGTGTGTGTGTGTGTGTGTGTGTGTGTGTGTGTGTGTGTGTGTGTGTGTGTGTGTGTGTGTGTGTGTGTGTGTAGCGGAGTCAGCTTTCCGTCAGGAGACTATAACCGAGATCATCCCTGAGAATCATGTTTGCATGCAGCGTTACACTCCTGAGTGCCTCATTAAGGTTCAACAATCTGCATTTCTTGCCTCAAATTTGCAAAGCTGACATTTGTCATGCGTTTTTTTTGCACGTTAGCCTTCTTTTTCACTGCCTTTGCTGGCGCGCTGCTCTCCGCCACAAACTGCGGATGAGACGGGGAAACCAATAACCCGACGTGATGATCACGCATGTTCTCCCGCGTGCCGGACACCCGGCAGACTCCTAAAAGTACGATCGTGCCGTAGGCCCTACGAGAGCTCCGAAACCCTCGGCTGTGACAGGAACACAGATTGTAGTTTAGGATGGCAGCGGGACCCCTCAGAGAAACCGTCACAGGGACACGCTAAAGGCCACAGCTGACCCCGGTTACACAAGCAACACAAACCTGTGAGGCGGGTCATTTCATTAAAAAAGTTTACTGGTTAGTTGTGTGTGTGTGTGTGTGTGTGTGTGTGTGTGTGTGTGTGGGTGGTAGTAGTAGTTTATGAGGTGACATGTCTTTCAGTAGAATATGAATTCATATCATTAATATTATGTGGAAGACTAAAAACATAAGGGAGTAAACCGAATAAAAATGGCCATTAGCGTCATTGCCGCGATAAATCCTATTTGTTACTGTGCTGTAAAAGCCTCGGAGTGACGGTCCCTCCATCTGCCGCATTACAAACTCTGCTGCAGGCTTTTACGTTTGTCCCTAATTAACACTCGCACACCTGCCTGACTCGTACGTCTGTACGCTGTAGAGTCCTCCGGTCAAGCTGCCCAATATACGCGGCATCCCACCAATTTACACGTCCATTTGAAATAACACCCAGAGAGAGAATCGTTTAAATTGACGGCGCCACGACGTGCTCGCCATATCTCCAACCGCTCGCATAATTGATTAATATCAGTAATTGCTAATACATAATGGATAATAATGTTGAAAATCATAATCACCAAAGAGAGGGGCCTTGGAACAGTTTCTCTCATTCATATGTCAGCGCAACAGACTGTGGATACAACGAATTCAGAGCACCTGTCACACGTATAAAGAAAAAGGACATTTTAAAGGTGATTCACTGGGTAATAATTTATTTTAATAGCCGCAGAAAGAATCACTGTTTCATATTTTAGTTCACACGAATGACAAAGATACGACAATGTGGAGAAGGATATCTCGAAAAGCACAGTTGTGTCTACTAACATTTTCCAAAAAGACCACAGACGAAAGTCATTTAAAGTCTGCAGAAACACCAGCGTGTTGCAGCGTGACGGAGCACTTCTGTAATTGATTTATGTGAAATCAGGCGATTCGTGGAAGAGTCGTACACGCAGTCTGCGTTAGCGGTGGATGAGCGCTCCGAGTTTACAGGGTTGCGGGACGATTTCACTCGGCAACGGGGATCTGGATCTTAGTCGAGGTCAAGGATTTAAAACACTGGATGTTCTTTAGGCTTAAAGCCCCGAGCAACATCGAAGACTCCGCTGCTTCGGTTTGAAGTCATTTTCCTGTAAAAAAATTTTAAAAAAAAAATCCGCCGGGCAAACCGGGAGCAGCGGTATTATCAAAGCCTCATTAGCAATCCAAACAGACTGCTGCTCGCTGCCCCGTGTACCTTATAAAAGTTGTTAAAAATCCCAATAAAGGTGAGAGGAAACGCCGCCGCATCTATTCCCGTCTTCTTTTGCTTAATTAAGATACAGATGTCGGTTAATGAGAGAGGACGCCGCTAATGAGTGATGCTAAATCCAACGGGTCACAGTTGGCAGTGCCACACGCGCTGCGTTTGATCATGTTGGCTCTACGCCTCTGGAATAATACACAAAGAATTTACATCCTATTTTATGTATTCTTTGTTTGTTTCGTTTTCTTTCAGGACAGTGTCCCCCTCCCGACTTTGTCATATTTTGGCAGCTTGGAGTTGAAAATCACAGATATGTCCTATTTAAGAGCATTTAAAGTCATTATGTCTGGCGAGCGATTTCATGTGACAGGATAGAAAAACTCATCCCACCTCTCGCTCACGACATCCGATTTAAATGACTTTTATCTTTTAAAGCGCTGCGCAGCACTTTTTCTGGCAACGCCCCCCCACCTTTCGACCGCGCGTGACTTTATTTTATTGAAAACAGTAAAGTCGATGCAAGTATTACATTAAATTGCCAGTAAATGTAGGCGTAAATGCACGCGGCCGAGAACCCCCGCTGGTGGATAAATGAGGAATTCATCTCCGGGGAAGCGGAGAGGTGAACACTCTTCCGGCCTCTTCCGCACCGAGCTTGTGAGACGGCGTCCTCAGAAACGGCACCGCAGCTCCCGGTTTGTCGGAGAGTTGTGGCTAATCCGGGACCTTCACGAAGCATGTGTCGGGCCTCAGCGACACATCTGTCATTCTGACGTCCGCTACCACGGTCTGGACTGTCGGCTTCTAATCCATCTGCAGAGACAGTCCGCTGCCAAACGGATCTTCGCTAAGCCATCGGAGAATCCGAGCGAACAGCGGCGCCTGCCAACTCGCTGGAAAGTTGTTATTTGTATCTTGCCATTTATTTGACCGTTTGCGGATGTTATTCCTTCAGTTACCTCGGTTGTAGGACTCGCCCGGTTAAGTGACTGTATTGACAAACGTTTTCTGTGATGAGTCAGATGCTGGTGCTTTTTGCTTTGATGTTGCGAGGCGATGGGGAGTCCGTGGAAGGAGGTTAACTTTAATCCCAAGCACCAAAGGCAGACTAAGGCCGATGACTTTGATCTCCCTCATGCAAAAAAAAAAAAGCCCAGTAATTCTCCTCTGCAATGCCACCGTGCCGGTAATATTGGATTAAAAACAGCTTCTTTTCTTCTGCTGTCCACTCGTGTATGGCTTTAGGTGAGGACGAGGTCTGTCAGGAACCGCTTCCACAAACTGCACAATGGAGATAGAGAGCGAGAGAGGACGAGGCGAGCGGTTTTAACATATCTCCCTCGGCGGCAGGACGAGGCAACGCAGCACGGCAGAATGTCATTTTCACCAAGGCGAAGGAAGTTAAATGCGAACGGCTTGTTGACGGACAAACCGTCGGCGATATTGCACTTCTGCCAGGTTCTGCCCGTTAACGTGCATCAAGCAGAGCGGCGTGTGTTTATGGGTAAATAACGTAATAGCCAGGGAGTTGTCCGTGTTTGTTCTTCAGGCCGCGTCAGATCTGGTTTTTTTTTTTGAAGGACCGTGGCGGCGGAGCGGTCGGAGGTCAGCGGGCTCGCTCGCCGCCCGTCAGCGTCGATTATGCAGCAGGGAAGTCGGAGGGCCTTAGAAGTACGAGGTCAGATAATGAGTCATTACAAAAAATTAACAGCCGTGGTGATGGGCAGTCTAATAGCAGATGATGGATCCGGTAATGGGCTTTCAAAAGTGTTCACATCATTATAGCCAGTTTCATTTTTTTTGTCTCCATCTCAACTTCAGAACTGGTCCTCCACTAATTTCAGCAGGCGAGCGGCTCCATTTCAGAGTCCTCCGCTAGATGTGAAGATAATAACGACTTGGATGGAGGTCATCAGACGATGTCATCTTCTCTGAGTGAAATTTGTAACTTTTAGCCAAACACGTCCTCTTGCACACACATCTATCTATCTAATAGTTGAACAATAAATGCAATTATGATTATAAAAACACAAATAGAATCATTTCTACATTTCACCGAGCATTTTATTTTGCATTATCTTGTGTAGATTTTAATATACACATAATTAATTCACAAATGTCCTTTTCCCTCGTGTTCTCAGCATGTGACGTTTTGAACATTTACTCCGCGGACACATTTGCTCACCCGCTTCTTCAAAGCCTCGCCCCCCCCCTCGGTGGAGGTTGGAGACATCATTTAAACATGTTCTGTCATCCTTTCATTCCCGCAACAAGCGGCGGGTCTGGATGTCAAGATCCGATTTTACGACCAGACCTTCAAATACAAAAAAAAAAAAAAAAAAAAAAAAGATCTACAAGATGCCACGGTTGCCTCGTGATGAGAGATGTACATATGTCTGGCGCAATTTAGCTCCAAGGCCGAACAGATGGAAACCCGGTAGGAGACAGTCGAACTGTACGTTCGAGGGAGGACGTACACATTTTCAGGTAGATATACGGCGCGATCTGTTGAATGAAGATCCGGCCCGGCATGTAAAACATACACTGCAGCTTTGACCGTGGCCTGTGGCCTGTGGCCTGTGGACTGTGGCCTGTGGACTGTGGACTGTGGACTGTGGCCTGTGGACTGTGGCCTGTGGACTGTGGACTGTGGACTGTGGACTGTGCCACTGCATCAGTTGCTTTTCAGAGATCCACACAGAAATTGACAAAGATTGCATTTCAGAGAGGAAAGCGACTGAGAGGCTTAACCTCTGACACAGCAGGGGTACCGAGCTGAGCCATATCTCTTCGGTGGGCGGGGGGGGGGGGGGCCTTTCTTTGTTCTTTTTTTATTTTTATTTTTTTTTATTTTATACACTTTATTAATAAGAGATTCTGCGTGACCAGAGCAACACAAGCGAAAGGGAAGAGAAGTCGGTCGAGACGCGGCGGTGAGGGACGGAGAGGAAATTGGAGCGGCAGAGTCCGAGACGGCGAGGGGGAGAGACGAGCAGCAGAGACATATCGGGTCATATTTCATCAATCTGTGGACAGTGAAGAGGGGAGGACGTGTCCAAAGGCCGCCAGGAAAGGCCACGCAGGAGCATCACTCCCCGAGCTCGAAAGAGATTGTCAACACTCGGGTTTTGCGCCGCGTCGACGGGGCGGGCGAGAGGGACGGCTCCTCGAACGAAGTGTCCTCGTTCCCGGAAAAGTTGAAAGCTAAAGGAACCCTCAGACCGATACGCGAGTGCGTACACGAGCGTTTTTGCGCGCGTTAGCAAATTAGCTGCCCTCTATTTGGACTGTGTGCACAGTAATGAGCTCTAAATTTGTTTCCTAATTTGAACTCGCAATGCAACAGTCTCAGTGTGTGATTAATTATAAAAAGTAAAGTGGACCTGATGAATGTGGAAATGATTTTAAAAGTGGCTCCCATGTTGGGATCAGATTACTGCCAAATCAAATCTTGACTCTGCTGCAAATAATTCATAAAATGTGCATTTTAATTCATTCGATCATACGATGAGCAGGTTTTTAACGCACTTCGATAACCTTCCTCTCTCGTCGTAGACCGAAAACTTATACCTGTTCGTCCTTCTTGCGCGGGCACATTGACCACACCTGAGAACATGAAAAAAAAACGGGGAGTTCATCTCCACGAAACACTGCGGTAGATGGGCATTGTGAGGACGGCGGAGCAAAGCGTTGAGAGCATTGTGATGTTTTAACTCGGCCGCCTTTTCTTCTTCACCGGAGACGGATCGGCGCTGACGAGAGGCAATTTGTTGGCGAGCAGCAGGTGGTCGGGTTAATTGCCCGCGGTTGCCGGTTGCAGAGAAAGCGTCTCGCTGAGCGTGGAGTGCCTTCTGCACTGGCAGAACTCAAGTCCGGATAAAGAACAGCAGTAAGCATATTGTCATCTCCCACCTCGCCACCCTAATCAGTACTGCTATGCACTCCCATTGTTCAACCGAACTGGCTCGCTTCCCGGAGGAATTCTCTCTCCCCCTCTCTCCCCCTCTCTCGCTGGTTTTCTTTTTTCTTTCTTCCCAGTGCCACCCACTACCCACATCCACCCACTACCCACATCCACCCACTACCCACATCCACCCACTACCCACATCCACCCACTACCCACATCCACCCACTACCCACATCCACCCACTACCCACATCCTCTTCTTTTCAACGCCTGTCATCTCCATATTCTCTCCCTCTCTCTCTCTCTCTCTCTGCGCTTGCTGCTAATGCCGCTCAATCTCCCTCCCCCCTCCCTCCCTCCCTCCCTCCCTCCCCCGTCTTTAGTATTGAATTTCGGATCAATGTCTCCCTCTCCATTCACCGCCTTTCCTCCTTCGTCCTTCCTGTCTATGCGTCTTTCCCTCACTTCCTGTTCTGCGGACCTCACCTCGCCGCTGCTCTTTCCTCCCTTTGTCTCCGCAGCCTTTCTTTTCTCGTGCTTCCCGTCGGACGGGAACGCCGGTGTAAACACACACAGCGCTCCGAACGCTTGTTAAGCCGCTCCGACCGATCCGAGCGCCTCCCTCCGTTGTCCCTGCAACTGCGAGGAGAGACTTGTTTTCCAATAGGCTTATCCCACCACTTCTCCCAATGCCGTAGCCATGAGAAGATGGTGAGAGGTTTGATTAGGGGGGGCTCGGCTGGACCCGAGCACGCCTGGCTGTCAGTGTCACGGCTTCACCGTGGTAACGGATCAAAGAGAAGTGGGCGTCGGGTGAGCGGCGGAGCTGTAATTAAGTATTTGAGACCAACGCTGGCAGAAATAGAAGTGGAACTAAAAGGTTGGTTACGGCACCGACAGTCGGGGAAAGCGGAGGCGCCTGGGAAGAGTTGATGAAATCAAGTCAAACTCAGAATGGCGATTATGCAGCGGGGACACCAATAATACGGAGATTGCGGCCGTCCGACGCGAGACAATAACACGATGCGGAGAAGAGCGTCTGACGCCTGAAAGTGTGAAACGCAAACCGTAAAAGTTGCAATAACTCAGACACTTTTCAATTTGACGAAATCAGACCGTCGTCCTCAGGTCGGGAAGGTTGGAAGTAGCTGGATGTCGTTACCTGTGCGAAACAGAAAATCATCAAATTAATTTGTTTGGTCACGTGACCAGCCTTTGTTGTTGAAATGGAACCAGTTCTCCAGTTTTTCAGTTTGTTTTCCAAGCATATGGGAGAACTTGCAAAACAATGTTTTGCAGGTGATTCAGGCTGCCCTGGTGTCTTCATGTCTTGGTCCTCCCGGGCTCACTCTGATGTGGACATGTGGACTTTGCATGAATCCTTGTTGTTGTGTTTGTTGATGATCTTTATGAAACTAGCTGCAGGATCAGACCCATCCCCGATGGCGTCGCATGCACCGTATAGAATACGTGGAAGATTTGGAGGCCCTGTTAAGGTCTCGGCTTTGCCTTTTTTGAGCCCTGTAAAGTTGTGGACGCTTTGATCCAGCGTGCAGGCACGCTCCATTTAGTAGTTATAGATGCACAAACCGACTCTCAAGCATAAAAGTTCACAGATCACAGGAGGTTCATTATTGGAGCGTATTTACGAAACGAAAACACATTCGGCGAATGTTGAAACTCTGCTTCTGGCCTTTTGTGGATTTCACAACTCTGCTGCGTCTTTAAGGATCTCTCTTTACCTACCGCTGACCCAACGCATTCGCTTTGAGTAGAGACAAACTTCGCATAGTAATGAGATGCAGTATAGAGTACGAGAGCAGTGAAAAGAGTTACACGTGAAATGGTTTAGGGACCGCTCACGTATACGAATGCGTAATGAATCACAGTTTCGGCTTCTTTGTGAATATTTTGGAGAGAATGTCATTGCGAGTGCCGACCCGGTGGCAAACGTTTGGAAATATTGCAAAGAAATGACTCATCTTTTTGTCCTTTTTAAACGTAGCTTTTCGTTATGGAGGTAACAGAGAAAAGAAGAATTACACGACAGAAACGCTGGCAAACGAACACATACAAAAAGTCCTTGTAGTCTCTGCTGCAACCCTCTGGAGTCCAGGCTCATTTGGGTTTGTGTTTTGAGATCTTCTTTGCACAAAGTCTTTGTTCAGGCAAACACGAATGGCGTCACTTTGAAAGCAGGAAGCGACCGGGAACACAAAATACAAGAGAACGGAAAGACGCACCCAAAAAGTGTCGTTCACATACAAGTCTTTAAACATAACCCCGGAAAATGTTCATGTTGTAGAAAAAGATTGATTTGACGTATTCAGATAGCAGAGCAGCTTCAACGTTTCATTGTTACGATCTGCAGACATAAATGACATTACGTCCGAACGCCAATATGAGGAAGGAAGATATGGATGACGTCCGAATTGCTGCTTCCGAGCGAGGAGCCTCTTTAGTGTGGTGACGTGAGCACACCTTCAGGGGCGAACAGCTTGAAGATTTGAGCCGGTAACTCCACTGAAATCCTCCCTTACGCATCGAAAGAGGCGGCAATACACCGCCGCGCGACAAAGCGGGTTTCTTTTGCGACGAGCGCTCTATTAAAGCCCTTCACGCCGAGTGTCATCGTGTTTTTACAGCCATTGCGTCGTTTTGAAAAAGACTCCCGGATGTTTTGTGCACTATTTCAAGCGCATTCATGTGTAAATCAGACGTATCTGGCGTCTGCGCAAACGACGTCGACCTGAATTTCCAATGAAGCGGTGCGAGTTGTCGGAGAATCCCGAGCACGCCGCGCTCGTAACCTTATTTTGTAATGTTGAAAATACAAAAGCGAGTCGCTGCCAACACTTTCCAACCAAACCTCTGGCGTGTTTTTATGGAGGGACGACGTCACGCCACATCCTCCCTCTGGTTTTGTATTTACAGGGTCGACCGGAAATGTATTTTATCACGTCTGCACGGTGACATTTATGTCGGCGGCGGAAGGGTGCGCGCGTTTGTGTCGATGTTGTTTACAAACGGCCGTGTGTTTATTTATTTATTTATTTATTTATTTATTTTCTGCAACATTACCACTTTGTCTCTGTACTTTTCTCCCTAACCTTTCTCTTCAAAGTGGCATGAAAGGCGCCCGTCACGCCTGACGATCAAAGAGCAACAACCAAAAGCGCCGTGTCTCTGCGGCGCCGCTGTCATTTTCGCTCTTTTAAACAACAAAACAACAGAGCCCTTGAAAAAGCCACGGCCGCTCTTAATGAACACACGGTAACCGGGCTCCGGGGAGATTTGGGCCTCGTCACGGGTTTGTGATTTTAGTGTTTTTGATACAAAAGTGTGGCAAAGTTTGAGCTTGACGTAATGGATCCGTGACAAAAAGATCACCGGAGAAGCCGTTTTGTCGCTAAGGATAAAAAGGCGCAGCGGTAAATAGGACGAGTAGTGTAGTAATGTTTGAGCAAATTTGTATTTACCAACAAGATACAGAATTATTGACACGAAGTGGCAATTCCACCTGAATACGCGTAAACGTTTATTTGAGGCTGCATTGTAAACTGTCCCGAGGCAGCAGGTGGGTTTGATGTTTTGACATCTGACCTCCGATCCTCATCTTTTACGCTTCGGTGTCGGAGGAAGGTCGAGCGAAAGCATCGTACTTACGACGAGAGTGAAACGCCCTTTATTTTCTCGTAAATAAAATGCAGTTGCGGGTGCGCTTGGCCGAGCCGACGCAGCTCTTTCGAGGCGTCGGCGGTGACCGTCGGGCCGGATGTGGGTTTTCGGCGGCGGCGAACGCGGATCGTCCGTGCCGTGACGAGCCGGTCTTGTCAGAGCGCCGTCAGAGAGGGATTGTGTCGCTGTGACGGGGACACGGAGGATAGAGACGCGCTTGAAAGGTTGAGGTATTGAATTTTACTTCCTGACAGCCGAGTGACCTTTCGGCTCTGAAGGGGGGACAAGACAGAGATGGATTTTGCCGTCGTCCGCCTCGCTCGCCGCCGCTCCTCCCGCAGGGTTAAGAATTAATGTCCCTCTCTGCCTCTCCGCTAAGCAACGGGACTCCGCATTGCCGAGCAACCCCGAGGCACGCCGAGGGGAAGAAGAGGCTCTTGAAGAGGTTCTTGAAGAGGTTCTTGAAGAGGTCACTGTCGCGCGAACCGGAGCGTTTAAAGGACGGTCGTAGGAACGAGCCGGTCGTCTTGTTCATTTGCGTGGCAGCGGCCGCTCGGCACGACGTCCAACGTCCGGGCGGTCGGATGAAAGAGGGCAGCGCGCCCGCACGGTAAACTGCACCCTGTTGTCACCGACGCCCCGCGTTCCTCTTCACACCTCGGAAGATCTGCTATTCATAAATTTCCGCAGCACAACTGGGCCGGGTCTCACGCCAACGCACCGAATACCAATGCGACTCGTTTTGAGCGTCACACCGCGAAGACGCGTCTCCTTTTTGTTCTTCTTTGGAGCCTCTCGGCAGAATTGACCGTCCCGCATCCCGATCCTTTCTGCGGCCGTGAGGTGAAAGTTACAAATCACGGTTTGGGGCGACGGCCTCGCTAACTCTCCGCAGGATCACCCGGTCGGTGTCGCTCAGAGATACGAGATCAGAATACACCTCAGCGCGCCGACTTGGTTTTTTTTAGTCTCGGCCGTAACGCGCCTCTTCTCTTAAACGGACAGAATGAGCTCCGAGCGGTATTTTGTCCTCTTTTTTTTTGCCGCCCTTAAAGTTCACCGAGTCTTGGCTTCGCGAGCGCTGCTTCGCGCCCGCCGCGTGCGCCGGGACGGCGGGTTTAGAAGCGCTGAGGCGATGTAGTCACGTCCCGCCAGTCTTCCTGGCAAAGGTGACCGAGAGCTGAGAATGATAGAGTTGAAATGACAGCCGGTGATTTCATTGTCCATCTATCTTTCACGGCATCACACACAGCGGCCAGTGGCGCCTCTCTCCGCCCCATTAGTCCGACTGGCCAATGACGCATCCGCACGAAGGGCCTCATCGATCCCTCTGTGTGAAAATGCGGAGTCGAGCGAGGTTAAATACAAAAACATCAAGAGGCTCAGCTTAGGACAAACGATAAACGTCCGGCGGAACGTGGAGAAACCTCAGTCCGTACGGCGCTCGTACGTTTCACGGCGGATTTCAACGGCAGATCGCGGAGGTCAGCGGTAAAGAGTCGGCGTCTCGCTGGGAGACACTTCAGCGGGACGGACGCTCGCCAACAAAAGGGGCTGAGCCCAGATCATCCAGCTAAAAGGGCGGTTTGAGGCACCACACTGCTGCAGTGTCGACTGCTCACGGCATTCGGGGCATTCCCTATAAATTCTTCATGAGCGTGTCAAAATATTGTGCTGAGAAAGCACTTCTATTTTTCATACCTGGCATTTTTTCGAAGATCTGGTCTTCTGCAGAATCGTTCGCCGCAGTGGAAAGAAGAGCGCACGCTGCGTGAACTCCTCCGACGTCACGTTAACATGTTAAGTGTTGAGGTGTTACGTGAGTGATTATCTTGTTTTGTTCGAGGTGGATTGCAGACGTGAGCGGTGACCCCGCCTGAGCGGGAGACTAACAAGCCCACGACAAAATGCCACACGCCCTACTGTTATAAAGGTTGCTGCGTGACGGCTGCTTTTATTCTCTTTGTCATCTGAAAAAGGTCAAATACATAATAGCTTAGTTGTGACTCCCTTTCGCTGACAAAAAAGGAAATATTTAGATAAATGTTGAATACATATACGCCTTGTTTATCAACAAGAAAGCTGAGCTCTGGAATTCGTCCTAAAATGGCAGGCCTGTAGGTTGATTGCGAAGGGTGGTCTGTGTGGGATCGAGTGATAAGAAATGACTACGTGTTAATGGGAGAGCATTAGCAGGAAGGAAATATATCAGGTTTTAGTTTATTCACCGACCGTGCCCTTTAAACAGCTTGGGAATTATTTTGCAGTCAGCAGAACTACGAGCAAATAATGAGGTTTGACGTCCTGGCCGACTAACAAAGATGACATACAGGTATTAAAGTGTGACACAACAACAACAATAAAACAGGACTTATCTCGTAATGAATTGTTGAGAGTAGTGTTTTGTTTTACCCACGCGGCCCCATCACTCCGCACCTTTCATTTCCGCTGTCGGTGTGGAACCCGGCCGGTGCCGGCGTCGAGTGAAATACCGCCTCGAAATGACCCGCCGACCCCGGAGCAGCTTCCACGGCCACTTCGCTCGCTCCGTGAAACGTGTCCGCCGAGAGGTTAGGAAGAGACGTCTGGGTGAGGGAGGGAAATATTTGGGTTTGTGTTGGTGTCGCCGCGGTCGTCGGTCCTGGGGGGAGCTCGCCGAGTGTCCGTGTCTCGACCCCGTCTTCGTGGCCTCGATACGTGAACCCAAATCTGTGCGTTCGTGAGCAACAACGAAGCCGGCCGCTCTTCACCGCCTCTGTTCACCGGATTTGGTTCCCCGCGAGTTCTTTAGGTCTTTAGTTTTAGGTCCATGTTGAAATCACTAAGCGAGCACAAAAATGTGTGTCGGTCAGGTGCCGATGTTGATTGGAGACTCTTCTCTCTGCTGTTTGCACATCACGCCGCTGCTCTTGATTTGTGTCGTTACTTACCGATTGCCTCTTGTATATTATACGGTACGCGTCATGACAGAACATTTACAAATACTTTGGTGATGAAACAGCGTATTTTCTACAGTACGGTACAAAGTGGAAGAGATGCGATCCAAGATGAAGCTCGCACACCGTCATCGAAACAATATCAACAAAATAGTCATGTCGTTTTGGGGACATTTTTAGGTTTTTCTTTCATTATATTTGAGAACCGGAACGTAAAAATAAAAGCTGAACAACAAAGGCTTCCGTCGGATTATATTACGTAACACTGTTGAAGATAATGACAAATACTGTTCGGTTGTGCTGTGGGTGAAACGCAATTTTAAGAGAAAGTGGTTTATGTAAAAATGCCTTGATTTAATTTTGTCTGACTATTGTCCCACATGACGAATGGCGCTGTCTCTGTTTCTTGAACTCTCCTTTGTGACAAGTTTTCTTTTCTCCCCGAAGCCTTGAAACATCCGTAATTACATTTCCCCATCTGTCTCCTCGCACAATCCCCCATACATCACCATCACAACAATTCCATTAACTCCCGCTGCGTTAAGTAAAGAGAAGAAAAAAGAAAAGTGAGGCGCATTCATAAACAAACAAGAGATGATACCATTCAGTCGGTTGGAGGAAACGCTCGATGAGGTTAATCCCTCAAAGCCGTTTGTTGGGAGATGTTTTGAAAGAGATGCCGCGGTAGGAAGGGAAGCATCGACTCTCCTCCTCCTCTTCCTCTTCTTCCTCCTCCTCTTCTTCCTCCTCGGAGCGCCGCTCTCTATGCCCTCGGCACCGGTGAAATTCCCACACAAGATGGTGAACAGTAGAGCGACGACCGCACGGGAAGTAATTACTGCGAGCTTAAAGCTCGGAAGTGTTGAAATGAGCAGGGGAGGAAAAATAAGGCGATCGAACGACAGAACCAATAATGACCAAATTGCTTCAGACGCTGATGGGAATCGCCGGACAAATTACCGTCAGGGTTTGTGAGCGGGTGGCGACGGAGACGCATAAATATGCACAGGATAGTAAACAAGTCGTCCTCTGTAGGTGTAGGATTGCGACAGCGGAAGAACTACACTCTGATTACGAGCAAACATCGCAAAATGTTAATTGGGAGTTAAGAACTCAATATCCTTAATCTGTGTTATTCATAATGGAACCTAAAGATGAATGATGGATTTATTTCTGTATTTAATACATAATGATGGCTGTCAGATTCAGATGGGGCCCAATTGTAAAGAAATAGGTTTGAAATGTGCCAATATGTGTTCGTGAGCAAGCATTGGAAGAGAAAAGTGATAGCGTATATGTTTGACTTGGATTGTTTTCATGGCTTTACGTCAGATCACGTTTATTGAATTTACATACCAATAAGAACGATAAAGAAGCAGGCCCTTTTCACAGCGGACATTTCGATTGTCACCGTAGCGAAAGGACACTTTCGGACACACTCGGCTCGTTCTGTTCATGTGTCCTGACAGTGGGACAATGAGCCGGCGGCAACAAAACCGGGACCTTGAAACTGCTACATGAAATTGAATGCAGCCATCATTCATTGAATTCTTAACTCCTGTGTAAAAACACTACTACTGTGACACACGAAAACGGATTTGGTAAAGCAAGGCCCGTTTGTCCCATCTGAGCCGGCGCAACAGAGCTAACGGGGGAGTTAGGGAGGTGTCAGTCTCGTGGCGTACACACCCGCCCAGCTGCTTCTGAGGAGAGATGTATGCATGTATGTAAACGAACATCAGTGACGAAATTGTTATTGACAATGACATTTAAACCCAGCGGTATCCTTTCCTTGCTTATATTTGTATCATCTGTGACGCGTTCAGGTTCCAGCGAGCCGTATACTGTCAGTGTCGTGGCCGGATGAAGACGTCCTTCCTTTCGCTTTAAAAAGTTAATTTTGTCGCATTTTTGCAGCTCCAGTCAGGAGAGATGTCCCTCGTGTTTAACGTGGACAGGGAGGGGAAAATACCGAGCCGGGTTCTGCACAAAGTGTCTCGTTTTTAGAGCCCACATAAATCAATAAATCAATCACGTCTTGTTTTTCTTACAGTCTAGTTTTCTGTTTTGTGGACTACAGCAGAAAGACAGTACCCGAGGCTGCGCTCGGTGTCCCCGGGCGCACGCTGACGGTGGATGCGGCTGTGACAGGGAAGAGTGGCTGGTAAACTGCATTAAATTGGCTTTTACAATAGATAGCGTCAGAGGAAGTCGCGAAGAGGCCACCGGGTGTCGGCCGGTGCGTTTATCCTCGGTGCGCAATACTGTATTTGAATTATCAACAAAGACGGCGGAAAGGAAACCTTGTCAGCTTTCTGAAACTTAATTAGTGATGCCGCGAAGGGCGAAAAACATTTTCTCTTCACTGTGTAGATCCAGATTTCCGGGACGGATACAAAGAATATAAAGTGATGTCGTTAAATGTGTTTTCAAGCAGATATTTTTTTTATAACTGTTTTAAATTCGACGGTTATAGCAGCCATCGAATCCTAAAAAAAGGAAAAGAAAATCATGAATTTGTTTAACCCTGGGTCACGAACCGATTCAAAATTGTATCAGGGAAAATATTCTTATCAGTGCTCTCTACCCGTGGAAACATTACGGCTTAAAAACACCGGTAATAAAAGGGAACCATACATCACACTCACTCAGCCACACACACACACACACACACACACACACACACACACACACACACACACACACACACACACACAGACAGACAGACAGACGGTGAGCAAAGCCTAGAGATGGATAGTTGGCTTAATATAGTGCGCTTTAGACAAGGAGGGATGGGGTACAAATTGGAGACGGATGTACAGTCGGAGCCAAAATCAATAATAAAGACTTTCATTTCCAAACAAGATGAGGCGCCGGGAGTTGATGTATAGACACGGAGCCGATGTAGGGATCTGGGCCCTCCGCGTCCATCAGAGAGACGGGAAACCTGAGCCGCCACCAACGTATGACAAATGACCGACGAGGCCGACGTTACATTAGTTCCACATTACTAATCAGATCAGAGTCGAGGGAGAGCGGCGGTAAACAAAGCATCTGTTGGAGACCGGTTCTAATTTCTGTGCAGGATTTTTAACGGCTTTCTTTTCTTGACGCTTGCAAATGTGAGTACAATAGCAGCTCAGGCATACCGGTATGTCTCGTCTGCAGCGACTAATTCAATATTTGCACGCCGCACCCTGGAAGATCCACTTACCGGCCATTTTGTTGTTGCGGAGCGGAGTAACACGGATGCTGCTCATCGGGTGCCAAATATAACTGGAATTATAGTATTTACCAACGGCCACGACGACCAAAGTCTTTGGGGCTGTTGACAGTAAAAAGCTTTTGGTTTCGCGTGATGCGTCACCAGCAACGATTTGACTTCAGTCGTCGGCCCATCATTCACATCTCGGTACGTACTGTGATGTGACCCTCGCCTTGATTGGACAGATCGTACAGTGAGCACCTTATGTTCGGAAATCCGAAGACACAAAGTGCGATTCTCCGTCGTCATTTCTGTCTTTGCGAAACTGCACAGCGGTGCAGATTTTGTCGCGCAGCCTGTCATTTTGCGGGTGCGGCGGAGTAATTACAGGACCATTTTGTCCACGGTTAATAGAGATTAATAAGATCATTTCTGCATGCGCGGGGAAAAATAAATGAATGTGCAACGTTCTGACCTCGATGTCTGCAACCTCCAGCATCTCTAACCACATCAGGTCCTGGAATTGTATTCCAAGAAGCTCTTTTAATTTTCTGTATTCGCCGATAGTAAATTGGACTCCGGTCTGTGCGTGCGTGTGCACCATTTTTACTGGCACTCGTGACCTTAATAGTTTCTTATTTGTTGGCGTAATTGCCTCTTTATTATAATTTGCGGCGCTCTTTGTTCTTCTTTGCAGCGGAAGCAACATGTCGTCATGGCGAATTTAAAAGACAACAGCCTCCTGAATGTAAACAGTCCACACTGAAACGCAGGCATTCACCGAGCTCTTTTACGCTCGCGTGTGCGCCTTGAGCTTTTTACAAGCATGCGATTGTTAAATTATACCTCAAACATCCAGACCTGGTTTGGCACAATGCTGCAGTGAAGCAAAATAACACCTGAAGTAGGTTGTTCTGTAACTTAGGTTAAGTGCCGCCAGCAGAATGGAACAACCTATAATCCGGGCAAAGAACGCGTCGAGGGCTCTCGAAACTTTTACGTGGCAAAAGGGCATCGGGGCTGCCGGGCGGACGTGTTTCTGAAGCGCGACTGGAACACATAAGTGAAGAGCATGAAAATGTCACCAAATAGGCATCCGGCGGTCACAGTCTGTCCTTCACTTCCTGAGTTGCGGTGCACAATAATGGACCGGAAAGTGTTATTGCAGAACATTATCATGTCGCAGGAAATTGGCGTTTGACTTTTGACCTTTTGGATATAAAATGTCATCACTATCATCGTTTTCCCCCGGTAGAGATTTGTGTGACATGTTTTCATAGCCAGAGCTTGAATTCTCGAGTTAGGGCCACAAATATGTTGGGTTTTTTTTTTTTGCGGTGAGGTCGTGGTGACCTTTGACCTTCGATTGCTAAATTCTCATCAGTTCAGCCTTTAAATCCAACTTCCCTCATGTCGCGTTCACGAGAACCAGACAGACGGACAACCTGGAAACCGTCCCCGACGGCACAAAAACAGAGACATTGACTGTTGCGTTAATGTAAAGTGACGATTAGGATAAAGTGAAAACGTACTTTTTATCTGGATAATTGCTTAATGAACCAGCTGGTACCTCAATAATTTATAGATATGAAATCATAATCTTCACTCAATTATATTCCAGTTGAAACCGATCATGTGTTAATTGTAGTTTGGGCCGGATTTGTCACGATGAAAATAAAAACCTAATTTCTTTGACAAGGATCATGCGATCAAAAAAAAAAAAATCCAACGTTAGGAATTGAAGGCACCTCGGGGAAAATGAGACGAAGCGTCTTTTTCTCGTCATTGTCCGCCTCGCTCCGACCGAGACGTGCGTCCAGACCTCCGTCCGCAGAGCGAACGAGGCGTTTCGCTGTTTGGGAGTAAACGGAGCGATGCTCTTATACGCCGGCTGTTTGCATTTAGTAACCTGCTGTTGACAAAATCACCCCGAGCGCTAAAAGCACGAAGAGCACGAGCGGCGTACGCGTTTGTGTGTATTTTTGTCCACCCCGCTCACCTTCAGCCACTTCATACACTCACATAGACACCGCATCGCTTCCATAATGCTCCCTAACGCGTTAAGCCTCTCATCCCCATTCAGCCCCGCTGCCTCGCAGCTCCTTTTCCATTTCAATCTGCACTCACTGTAATAGAGTTCACTATCACCCTTTCCCCAGAGGGGCAACGTTGCCTCCCAGACAATCTCTTTAGCTGTATGGGTTTGTATACTGTACCCGCTTCCAGACATATATACACACACACACACATATACATATATATATACACACCTTCCTTTCCGCAGGTCATCGGCGCGGCGGGACCCCGCCGCCTCTCTCGGAGCGTGGGCTGGCCCTCGTCGGAGCGCGGCCGTGTCAATGACCTCTTCGCGCTCGGCGAAGGGTGACTAACTCGGGGCGTCCCAGCTGAGATGTGTCGTCCCGCTGGCACTTCAACCGCGGTGTAATCTGCAGTGATTGAGATGTAAACGAAAAGCCTCCAGCCCGCCGTCAAGCCCGCAATGTGTAAAATGCGTTGCGTCGGAGAGAATCGGTCGGTACGACAGCATTATACGTATGAAGCATTCGAGACGTCGCTATCGACATCTTCTGAAAAGTACGATGTTTCCCGCTCGTCCTCGCAGATGTTTACAAGAGAAATATACACGTCGATAGATAGAAAACATAGATATGGAGTTGTTGATCGTCGCAGCGCACGAGTTTGTAAAAAGATTGGATTTTCATCTTTTTTGATACAAGGCCACAGTCTCTGAGATGTTTCAGACAGATGTCTTCAGAGTCATTGATGGAACTAATTTCAATGTCAGTCTGCGGTTGATGTTAACCAGACAAGAACAAATCCAACACAAAGGTTTAGAGAGAATGAAATGGCCATTTGTTGTTGTTGTGAAAATGTCACAGTTTGTTCAGTGCTTGGAGAAGCTGCTGCAGTTGTTGTCTCACGGTGACGGTGAGGTGTCTGATATCCTAAAGGGGGCATTTTGTGATTGCAAAACTTCCCAGTGGAAGTCAAGGCAATCTCTTCATTTACCTGTGAATCTGTTATTGCCATCTCACAAAACAATCCCCACTTTCAAAATCATGCAAAACTGATTGGACTCTTTCCAGAGGGTGTGTCAGTGGGAAAGCGGCAAACCGTGCTGATTGAAAAGATTTATTGTTATTTGGGAAGGCGTGCTGATCAAAAGCAAAGGCCACGCTGCGACGCATTAATCAAACCCTGAGTGCGGAGCGAGGTCTGTCGCTGATCAAAAATAGACTGATATGAGAGTTCAAATTGTAATAACCGAAAAAAAAAAAAATCAAATCTTCTTTGATGCTGTCTTCATCAAGCACTTTAATAAAACATCTGTGCTGCTCGCTAACGGCTGAAATGCAGATTTAATTCCATTAGGCTCCGTATAATGAGTGAAAAATGTCCCGTCGTCGTCGTCATCATCCTCCTTCAGAAGGACACGATAATACTGCAAATGTAAATGTCCTCACCGACGAAGGGTCTCTAAGACTGCATGGAACTTTGTAGTTTACATCCCAACTCTGTCAAATGTGGCCAATACAGATGGGCCCACATGTTTTGTTCACTAACGTGAGTCGGTGTCATTCACTTCAAGCGTGTATGTGAACAGCGTGACATAATATGCATGCTGATAAATAGAAAAGTGAAAAACTAAAAGCTTTTGCACACAACTGCATATAAGGAAAAATAACAACACAAATGAGGAAATATAATTAAACTGTCACTTACGCTGAAATGAGTTCCTAAAACACATTTGGATACCAAAGTGGAGAATTTGACAACTTACAAATGCTCATTTAAACCCCCCCCCCCCTCAAGATAAACAGAAAAGGATTTTCTCTAAAGCAGAGTTCAAATGATCCCCAATCATCATAACAATAAAAGTGCCCACGTGGACTGAAATGTTCTAATTCCCCGTAGTTATTCTGGAGATATCTTTGCCACAGCCGAGAGACGAGGCGTATCATCATTTCACAGAGAGTGATGAAACTGTCATTACAGGAAAGGAGGGCCTAATCAAGATAAAAAATGCTTGTATGAAAATGGAGCTCAATTAGCTGCAACGGATACTTTTAAAGCAATAGTTTCTCAACGTTGAGACATATTTTGGAAATGTAAATATTGGACTGGAAAAGACTGCATAGGTCATCATTTTGTACACTGCTGCGTGTGCACATATACGTGGTAATTAGCGCGGTAGGTGCCATTAGTATTCATTAGTTTAGTGCTAAACGGAGAGAAGTGGTCGCTACCTGCAAGAAAGGTGTCAATCTTTTCACGCGACTGTCATCAAAAAACGGAACAACTGTGATTGTCAAAAATGTATGTTAAAGGTGAAGTTGAGCTACAAAGGTAAAAATGCATAATGTAGTTTTCCAGAAGCGAGCATATTGTTTGGGTCTGGAGCAGACGAAGGGTCGCCGTGGCGTCCGGCTCCTTTTTATACAATACCGACGCAGCGAGGACGTAGCGGGTAACAACCCGAGGCTCCGAATAAAACAATGTCCACGCGCCTCGGGACCTGGACTCGGACGAGCGTCGGTGGGAGTCACGCAGAGAGAAATGACTGACTGATTTGAATCTGAGAAGTTGGCGGAGGAGCTCGGAGAACGGCGCTCCGAGCTGCGGCCGCAGGCTTTTCCCGATAACGACTGTCACAACTAAGAGCCACAGATTTGGGGCCGTCTGTACGAATCGCTGCACACAAATACTCCGCGCCCCGTAAACGGTCATTGGGGCTTCGGGCGCGCTAAAGTTATTTCCCGCTGTAGTTGTTGACACTTAGAAGTAAATTAATCACCACGGCGGCAGTGTAGAAATGGGTCGGTTGATACATCGACCGACAGCTCGGGGCGAAATATTGTGATTTGTCTTCCTACATAAGTCGGACTGAGACTCATTGTAGTAAAAAAAAAAAAAAAAAGAAAAAAAACAGGAGGCAGACGCTGCTCACTTTGCAGATGCCGTAACCTGCGCGACCGGGCGTTAATATTCATTGATGTTATTTAGGTGACGTAGGTGCGAGTGTCCCGCGGGGTCAAAGACGACGTGTTTCCCTCGAAGACGCGGAGCTGTCAGTCGGAGTGGCGGCGGGTGAGCAGGAAGCAGTTCAGTGTCTCGCCGAAGGACATTTGGAGAGGATAAACAGCTTTTGACGGATACACAGTAGCTGTCGGCCGGTACGGGACCCGCGACCTTTCCGATAAAGGAAGGTCCCCGTAGCCGCCGGGCCACCCGGCCACCTCATTTCTTTTTAATAGAAACGAGGTCAAGAGCGAGCGGTCTCGCGTCCGTGTCGGCGGCGAAGTCGGATTTAACACTGAACCTCTGCTCGTAGTCTCTGCACTCTCTGCGGGAGGGAGGACCACGTTTGCCGGTTGATGGCAATGTTACCGGCAGTGGAAAATAACCGACTCCAAGTACTGTCTTCACTCCGAGTAGGCGCCATTTCACGCTCTCGCATTCCTCGAGTACTCCGCTGCTTACGCATAAGCACACATCGGATGCGGTATTGTACTCAGCCGCTCGCAGAAAAGAAAAAAATAAGTGCCGTTATCCACCTCGGGTTATGTTAGATTAGCTGCAGGTCTGAAACCTGGTATCACCGCAGCCACGTTCACCGGCCACTCCGTTGCGCCCGATGACGCATTTGGTGGGCTGAAACGCCGCCGCCGTCGTCGGAGCGGACTTTCAGTGGCGTGATTTGGCACTCTGTCTGTCCTGGAAAACTACAGACACCAGATGTTATTTGGTGTTTAAGGAAATTGAAATGATGACGCTCCTTATCTGGAGACATTTGTTTCGGCGCACTCGTCATCAGGACCGAGTTTATCTCGCACAGAAAAAGTTTAAATAGGGGGGAAAAAGAAGGACAAAAAGACATTCACATCCCCCTCCAACATGTTCTGAGCAACACAGTTGCTACCTTACCTAATTATGATGTGCAGATGTATCAGAGACCATTAATGAGATTTAATGTAAAGTTTCTAGAGTCATGAGAGAAGTGAAGTCGGGAGAGGTTGAAAATGTCCTTAGGCGGGTATTCCAGCTGATTCCTCCCCTACCTGGTCCTGTACTGCCGTAATGAGACACCCAGTGAGTAGAAAGGGAGGTGGCGGGAACAGAGAAAGAGCTGAGCGATCTACCACTGAGCCAAAGATCTCAGCAGCACCCCGAGAGGCTTCGCCCTTCTGACGCTTATTAATCCCGAGAATGAAATGAGGTTAACGGCGCCGAGTGGTTCAGAAGCAGCCATCAGCGCCGCGGTGTAATTTTGATCCCCGGATAGAAGAGGCTGTTGAGTTTTGGAGACTCTGATCTGACGGGGCGAGATGAGCGAAGGCTGGGCAGCCGCGATTTCAAAAGGAACGCTTGGCGTAAAAAGAAGTGTTTCACCTGAATGTTGTCAGAGGTGTTTGTCCAGTATTTGTGTATTTTGTCTTGTTAAAAGTGAAATTGTGGCCTCAAATGGAAGAAAGTAATTGTGGACCTGTGAAAAGTCGCGATAATCTCACCGCGCGGGTCATTTGCTGGCAGTTCTTTGTAATCACCTCACACGGACATGAAGAATGAAGGTCAACTTTTGGGGCGACGACAAGTCCATAAAGCGCTCAGGAAAAGTAAAGAATCGGGTAAAATGTAGAAGCCCCTGTCGGCACGATTGGCTCGGCCACTCTGTTGTCGCGCTCTGCCGCTCGTGACAGTGAGGTGATCGTTGCGAAGGTTAAAAATGCACATTTGTATGAAAACAAAGGTGTGCTATTTAGACTACGTGTGATTTTTAGTTTGCTAAATGTGTCACCGCTCCTCATCCTCCTCTCTGTAATTGTCTCTGTTAATCCAATCTGCCTGTCATGGACAACTCAGAGTTTTGGTGAGAAATTCATATTCAGAGTGTATTTTTGCTGTATTTTTATGCTCTGATGCTTCTTGGTTATTTGTTTTATTTATCTTAGCGCATGACATTAAATGGGATTGGGCTCATTCGGGCGTGTCACCGACACGGCACAAAATTATCGCTTCAATAATTTGCGTTTCATCCTTCTTAGATTTCCATCTGCGTGACGGAAACGAAGGCCTGTAATGTTACGGCTGCTGCACGTATCACTGTTGGCCCGTTCGGATCGTACAGAAGCGGACGTCTGAAATGGGTTTCTTGTTCACGGCAGCGATTCTGCGGTCAAGTCGGTCAAAGACCTGGATATTTACGATTAAACCTGCCACCGTCGCACCGGCATTCGATCAACTGAAGCGATGTAATTCTGGAGCAACGTGGAGCGTCCGAGGCTCTTTCAAGTCGTTGTTTTGGCTCCATGCAAAACGTCACGCTTCATTTCACTCTCATCGGCGTTGTTGCTTTTTACAGTCAAAAAAAGAAAAACCAGGTCAGAAATGTAGCACACTGTCTGTAATAACACTTCCAGGGCTTGTAGTTGTATTTAATTAGGCTGGTAGGAGCGGCAACAGCGAAGCGGGGGAGCTCGGTATTTAGCGGTCGGTCGCGACACGCGAGGTATTACACCGGAAGGCACTTCAGCGTCGGCCTCACTCTTCGGACGGCGAAGCGCTCGTCGGCCGGAAGAGGCAAATAACGCCGCGGCGCCGCTCGCGCTCCCGAACCCTCCTGTCGTTCCGCAAACAGTCGTCGCTTCCACGTTTTCCAGGGAATTCCCCCGAGGCGAGACCCGAGAGCACTCGGAGCAGCTCGGCGCTTCACGGCGCAATGTGCACAAAGAAAAAAAAAAAAGAAGTTCGATGAAATAATAACGCAACGAGTCGTCGCTCTGAGAAGCGTTAGAAGAACGGTAATGAAAACACCGGAGCCGCGGGCCGTTAATTAGGGATCGCGCCGTCTTCACGAGGCGGTCCGGCAGCCCGCGACAGGCGAGTTTCACGCTGCAAAATGTTCAAGGGCCACTCAGAAGTTTTTTATAGGCTGCGAGTGGCCCCCGAGCGGGACTTTGAGTACCACTGATCCAGTCAGTGAGGCCATCTGAGCACGTAATTAACTGGAGGAGTTGGCCACGCTCGCCGCCATGGCACGGCTACAAAACTTTTTCTTCAGCGCGTGTTCGCATAGCGATAAGGAACATTTTTATTGAAGGTGCGATACGGCCGTCCCCGCGGAGGACGCCGGTAGTCTCTGCTTAAATCAGAATCACGTATCACAAATTCAGGGCAGCAGATTGCTCGCGCTCCCATCAGTGTCTGAACTCATCCAGGAACGCGTAAGTGAAATCGGGGTCACCGCGCTCTCCTCTGTAGTCGGCCGAAGTTTCTCCGCTGGCGCGCGAGAGCGAAGGACGGCGAGTGAATGAAAATGCGAGGCAGCAAATGTCTGAGCAAATCCTTTGCTGTCTATTTATATATTCTTTGGAAAAGTGGCAAGCGGCTCTCTCTTCCACTGTCACGGTCGATACGGCCGCTGTCGTCCTCATTGTTACGTGTCGGTTTCCCTCGGTCGCCCCGTGTAGTGTCGTATCATATGCAAATGAAGCCTCATCCGGTGCGATTTCATGTCCAAAAAGGTGCGGCACCCCGCCCGGGCGAACACCTCGCCGACCGGACGTTCCCGGCAGCGAGCGGCGCGGCTTCCTCTGACTATTTAGCTTCGTGAACTCGTAACCTCGTGTTTCTACGTAGCGTCGTCGGGGGCCGAGCGCACCACGTTCTACTTCCGCCTTTGTCAAGCGAGGAGGCGCCGCTCCCGGTACCGGGGGTTTGAAGTCTTCTGCTTGCAGCTGGTTTTGCGGCGCTTCCCTTTCCCCCTGGAGCCGGGTCGCCACAAGCGCCGTTGCATTTGCGTTGATTCAGCTGCTCTTGACCGGTTTGAGGGACGAACGGCGGTCGCACACTCGGCTCGGCGCCGCCGTCCGAAACCACCGCAACAAGCAGACGGCGATATTTGTTCCCCGAATGACGCTTCGGGGCCGCGATAGAGCGGCCGAGAAATACGAGCGCCCGGGTTTCTGCCTCATTGGATAAGAGGAACATTTCCCCGCAGTCTCACGATTAGTTTGGCGGCCCCCGAGGTGCGATCCCGTCCTCCCCCGTCTCCGTCTTCCCTCCCCCGGTCCCCCCTTTTCCCCTGCAACCGTTTGTCACGGCCGTGTAAAGTATCGGCCTCCGGTCTTGAGGCCGCTTCGCTGAAATGCATCACGCGAGCACGGGGTTTGTCAGTCGAGGAAATACGAGGACACGCGGAGGTTTATGTGTCGGCCCCGCTCGGCGAGCGCCGAGCGTTACGACACCTTAAGCCGAGCCCGCCTGCCCCCGCCGAACAATGGCAGCTCCTTCCAAATCAGGTCGTAGCATTTGCATAGAAATTGGTTGTAGATCGGGAGATGGGCCCTCAAAATCGCTCTCCCTCCTGCCTGCTCTCAATTTCGGTGTCAAACACACACACACACACACACACACACACACACACACACACACACAATAAACAGAGTCATATACAGAGTGTGCTCCTTTAAGGTCCAATCACTTTAGAACAATGAGTCCTCCTCAAAGAAGTCAGAGGGGAGGACATGATGAGAAATAGATCTAAGGCGACGTTTCATGTTTACCAAAAAGCTGAGTGGGGACTAGAAAGGATTTAACACGCAGAAGTCCTCTGAACGGCCGTTCTCTCTTTCACAATATCAGTTCATTTGCAACTCTGGTTGTTTCACATTCATATGTTGATTGCGGATGGAGGTTCAACGCAAACATGCTTTCCGTTTCTCTGTTTTTGAGATTTGCCCGACAGGGAGAGAGAGAGGTCCTCCGAAGGTCAGTTTGTGTTTTATGTGTTTCCATTGTGAGTGTTTTGGAGAGTTTTCAAGTCTGCCACAGTGATGCTTTAAGTTTGTTTGTCTTGTTTTAAAGGGATAGCTTGGAGTGTTTGAGCTGCGGCACTTTTCTTTATAACCTTTTGAATGAATGAATGAATGAATGAACATTTCAGAGAGCGTCGTCTGTTGTGGCCTTAAACGCGCCGAAGCACGCAGGGGGACTATCTGTACAGTTTGGGCCACCGAGCAGGTTGCTTTGAGCAACTGAGCCTTTTATCTCGCCTACGTCGGTATCGCCGTCCACGCATCTTAGCGTCAATGTCCAGCGGGGTGTCACGCTGTCGATGTGGAGACTCTGGAGTCGGACCTGTGGTTTTGAAAGCACGTCCTCCCTCCCTCCCTCTACAGATGAGCTCGCGCGGTGCTTTCAGACCGGCGCGCCGTCCGCGTCGGATCGGGAAGCTCGATGAATGTCAGAGGCCTGTCGGCTGAACTGCGGACCGAGCAGCGGGGATCTGCAGAAGCGACGCGGAGAAAATGGCACTCCGCGGCGGAGACGCTCGGCTGTTAGTGACAGCTACCGCGGCGGCCGTCATAAGCTAATGCCCGGCTGCCCGACGCAGGTGTCCGGACCTAAAGAGCACCTTTCAGTCAGGTCTGACAGGTCGGCGTGAGAGCTCGGGAGTTATACAACGTGTTCATCTGTGTGTGTTTGGTGAGACTGACATCTTGAGAAAAGAGCTCATCACCTTTGGGGATGCGATGTACGGGGCAAAGAGCAGGAATTGTCGCGGTGTCCGAGAAACCTGAGAAATGTCCGGCAGAGAGGAAACTTGACGGGACATCATCTGCCAAGGACAGTGTGCTGCCACAGCGACGTGACGACGCGCAGCGTGCCGCGTCCGGCTCGTTGCGCTCAATCCGACCCCGGCGAGACGTCACAATGGGCGATGAGGCGTTTGCGCAACATTGGCCGGGAAAGCCTTAACGACAGTTTTGTCTGCGGCATTCACAAGTAATGAGCTCACCTCGCCCGCACTGTACGTGACACGCGACGCGGTGATGAAACATGTCACATCTCCCTCCGTGAATCGCTTCCCCCTCCGAGACCTAATGGAAAGTGGCACCGGATTTGATTTGTATTCATGAACGAGCCGGCTCGCGCAGCTGTTGCGGCGCTCCCGTCGAGCTGCTGCAGTTCGGTGTTCACGCAACGTTCACGTTAAGTGTTTGGACCGGACCGCGTGGAAGAGCTTGGAGGAAGCCCCGTTTCCTACGGCGACCGCATTACGTAGACGTCGTGCAAAAACGACAGCGTCCACTAATGTAATGCTGCATCAGTACATGTGTTTTAAGTGCAGCGAAGGTGCGAAGGTAGTCATTACCTGGCGTGATTAAATGTAGATGAAAAAAGGACACGCAGCACGAGAACTCCGGAGGGTCCATCTGACCGAACGCACTATAATAAAGCTATTATATGAAATAAAAGGACAGTACTTTTGATTTGCCGTCGAAAGAACAATGCGCGGAGTGTTCGGCACAGGCTTTTCAATAAACCCTTAAAAAAAAGAAGCGATTGTAGTTTTTTTTTTTAACATGTCTCAGGTTCAGCAACGGTTCCCTCAATGTTTTTAATTACCGGTAGATGTGGACTTTGCTGCGCGACTCTGAATGCAGCCCCACTTAAGTGTGTCCTGCAGTGCAAAATCCACATTATGTATTTGACAAAAGACAAAAAAGGTAGTTTGTCCTCGCCTCGATGAAATGTTCGGTGTTATTATTGACGTATCGGCTTTGTGAAACTCTGAACTTTTAGTGCGGCAAATGAGCGGTTGGCTCTCGCCTGCAGTAATAGCCTATATAAAGGTAAGTTAACAGCAGGTGAGGTTTCACAGGCAGTCGAAATGAAGAATATGACGTGCAGAGCTCATAGATTCAAGGGCTTTGTGGGAACCCTTACATTTTATATCCCCTGCTCCTCTGCACACCAGCACGTTAACACTCTTGCCATTGGGCGTACCGGGCAGCAGTCGACGTTTGTCTCGGTGACCCAGGACTGCGTACTGACAGAAGCGCTCCCTAATTTCAATGCTAATGTGCCGTTGTGGGTATTTTCAAAGCGTCGCCGCTGTTTATTATGATTCACTTTACCTGAGAGGCGCCGGTTAATCCCGTAGATCCCTGCAGAGCTGCTGTGCGCTAAGAGGTCACGGAGATAGTGTTTAAATAGACTGCGGCTCCCGTATTACTCCACGGGGACGATCGCAGGCCCGTAAACAGCTGACAGATTGACTAACCTCCCCCACCCGTTTTCTTCTGGGCGCATCTGGTACGCAGCTGTGTAAAGATCACAGGCTTAAAGAAAATGCTGTGATTGTTGCTTTTGTTGTTGTTGTTGTTGTTGTTGTTGTTGTTGTTGTTGTTGTTGGTGCACCAAGCATCTTTAGGAACTCTGCAGCTCGTGGCGGTCATCACCTACGGGCTTGTGCAAAGCTATAACCGGCAATGGCTGTAGAGGACGGGGGAATAAAATAGATGTAGAAGGTGCGCACGCCGTCTAATGAAAGGAAAAACAATCTCAAAGGGCCTCGAGCCGTTCGCTGGAATAGACGCGAAGCTATCGGAGGATGTATGTAGCCGTTGACGTGGCGACGACAGTCGAAAGTGAAACGATGTCACCGACATGATGTAAAAAAGAGAGGCAGATACCAAAGAAGGAACCGGGAGGAGGACCTCGCCGTCGGTGCCGAATTCATAGCTGCACTTTGCTCTTGTAATTATTGAACTGAGCACACAGGCGTAATAGTGTGTGTTAGAAGTGCTGCTTCGCAGAGTAGTTGTTTATTCATAAGAGCAAAGTCAACAACGGTAGAGCTGCGTCATTAAATATGGATGCCGTGTCAGCGCGTGTGGGCTTAGGTACCGCGTAGTCTCGCGAAAGAATTGTAAGCTTCAGACAGCGGGGCGGCAAAAGGGTCGTCCAGAGGACTTTAGCGGCAGGCAAACTATTTCCAGGAAATCGCCCGGGGAATAGCAGACCTCTTTTATCCCAGCAGAACGCTTTCCTGTCCTCTGACAGGACAGGTGTAGTCGTGGTTCCTGGTGTTTTCAAAAGTAGAGCTTTTTTTTGTGTTTTAGGGAGGTGCGTACGCGCCCTCTCTACTTTCCAGATTAGCCTGAAAGCGTTGTTATTTGATAACTCGGGTGACCCCGAACCATCTATTCACGCCACCTCGAACATATTGTAATGTGGATTTAGTCATTTGTTTCCTTGCGGTGTGTTATTTTGTGATCGGGACCGTGTTTTACACGTCCAATATGGATATGGAATCGGATTACGCTCAGTTGAAGACAGAACACTGTTTTAACATGTAAACAGCAAGCAGCTGTTAACCCCGAAACCATCCTGGAACACTTAAAAAAACAAAAAGCCTTGAATGATCTTGTGTTGTAATGAACATGTGAAAGCAGGATCAAATAAACAGCTCCTGTTATTGGTGGAAGCGGCAGTGACGGAGGCTTCGTGGCCTCTTTGCGACCAGATTGTTGACATGTTTTCATGGTTGTACAAAATCCCAGTGTGCAGTATTTGATGGGAACGCAGCGCGATCACATTGATGTTGTTGCACACGCGTGCCGCTTTGCAGCAAAGCTGCAAAAAGGTGCTTTTGAGAGGATTATCAGCTGAAAATACACACGCATCCCATATTGTAAGCAGGCGTCACGCCGGCAGTATTCATATTCTTCAGAGTAGTTTTCAGAAAAGTAGCGATCTGTTGACAAGCGTGATGACTAATAGCTGAACTGTGTGAATACTTCGGGCTGGAAACACCAGGAAAGCGCTTCGTCTTCGGCTCCTCCACGTCTGTCACTCGACTTGACTTAAAGGCCCCCGTAAGAGAAACCGAGACGGCTTCTCGGTTTCCGTCGCTCGTCCCGAACGTGTCCAGAATGTCGGCCGGCTTCCCGTCGGCCGCCGGATCACGTTCTCCGAACCGGGTCGGTTTTAATCACACGCTGCGCTCGGAGAGCTTCCAGCGGCCGTCGTTTCAGCCGAGGGAAAACCGGTACGCTTAAAGTTACTGTAGGAAAGATCAAAGCAAATGTAAATGTTGTCACGAAACCTGAATGTCATGTCGACGTTTGTGTTGTTGTTTTTCTCCTCAGATCATTTTGGGATGCGATCTGCCACCAGCAGATGCCACTTGCTTCTGTGAGTGTCGCCGATGTCCGAATTAATTGGGAGCGAACTGATTTCCCGCGGGAGTCCTGTTGGGTCGAGTCCCAGCTAAACAGTGTCGTTGTAAGGTGCGAAGCGGGGTCGGCCCAAATGTTTGTTCAAAAAGGGTTCGTGCGAAACCATTTTTTTTAAAGCATAGTAGTTACAATTTGTTCTTCCAGGCACTTACAAGACGTCCTCCTTGGAACTCCTGTTCCTGTCAACTGAAACTAAGACAGGAACAGCAGAATAAAAAAAAACAACAATTGAACTCCAATGGACTCGTTACAACCTTCCCCGAAGGAGCTTCTGCACCTCAGGAGAACCGAAGAGTTCGGGTGGTTTGCCGTCGTCTGTACACGTCACCCCGATGCCCCCGATCTCGTGTGACACCACGCAGAGAAGGAGGCGGCCGTCGGCGAAGCGCCGCACGCCTTTGGCTGTTTCCGCCGAGCGTCACACACAGTGACACCACAAATCTGCCGTTACCACGCTCACCCTGCTGCAGTCGCACGCAGCGACACTGACATCTTTTGGCCTTATGGAGAAGTATTCACAGAATATGACAGGAGACTTGTGGGTGAAGTCATTTTTTTTTTAATTCAAATCTCTGCTAAAATACCCAAAATGTATAAGAACCGACAGGAGTCCTGCGATCCAGTCGGAAGTGTTTAATTAGCGGTAAATGAAGCAGTAAGTAACTTGTATTATGATCTTGCAATGTCAGTAAAGTCTCAAATGAAATAGATTTTTTTTGTAAACCATGCTTTATTTACCTGATAATGTCTTCCTATTTAGTGCAATATGAGTTTGATATGAGTCTGAAGACGTTTTATAGTTCTCTTTAGATCTTAAAGTCCAACGGATAAATAAGAAAGTTGATCAACTGTTCTTTAGTTTGAAGGCCAGAACCAGAAATAACTGGAGAACAGCTCTTTTGTGTGTGTGTGTGTGTGTGTGTGTGTGCGTGCGTGCGTGCGTGCGTGGCTAAAAGTGGCCAGCGGGGGGCGCTGGTTGTCTTCTTGGTCGTCTCCGCTGCCGGTAAAGAAAACAATGAAGACGTAACCACGTGTGCTGTGAGCATGCGCACTCGTTCTTGTTGTTGTTGCTGGCGGCTCGTCTGACCCTTTTGGAGAAAACGTGCATACAGGTAAACAGGGAAGTGAACTTTAACGCGGATTTATGTAAGAAGCGGAGAGCTGTCACTGCGTCGGTGTTAAAGAGGCTGCTGGAGTTGTTGTGATCTGTCGATTTGGGTACATGCAGCTCAAAACGAGCAATGTTTGTACCTAAATGTAACTGCATGCATTTATTAATGCACTATTTGCTGGTTGTTCGCAGGTACATTTGATATTGTGTATTGAGTTTGAATGTAATCTTCCACCGTGTCTTTCCAGGTGACGCTCTCAGATGCAGGCAGAGGTCCATGGAGAGGAGGAGGAGGAGGAGGAGGAGGAGGTAGGTGATGCTGAAGCCATGCTGTGGTCCATCCAGGAGGCTCTGGAGAGGCAGACCCTGCAGATCGGAGCGTCCGCCTGCGGGGCCACAGCAGTTGTGGACGTGCTGAAGCTCCTCGGCGTAGACGTGACCCCGGAGGAAGCGGACCGCTGCGTCCAAACGCGTCTGAGGAGGAACGAGTCCCCGCTGCCAGACTACCTGCTGTCACGCAGCGAAGCAGGTAAAGCACTCGTTCAATACGCTTAGACAAAAAAAAAGTACAAATATTAATCTTTCCAGCCCAACCCGAACATGGAAATGTCTTGGTGTGTTGTTGTAAAACGTTGTTTGTGTCATGAAAAACGCTGCATTTAGTAAATCGCACCATATTACACCTGAACAGTCGGCGTGAGCTCCAAATGTGTTTCTGTAGCAAACGTTTCACATCATCAGATGTGAATATATATAGGTGCACATGTGAGTGATATTTCTGGCGTCACAGACGGTAGCGGGGACGACAAGTCGCCCGCCGAACGAAGCTCAGCGATGTCTTGAACCCACAAGTGCCGTTTCCTGCCAGGGTGTGGGCGTGACATCCGGCCGCACCGCCGAGCGGGCAGATTCAAAAGTCCCCTCTCCAAGTGGACAAAGAGTTGTATGTCCCTCAGAGCTATTCGTTCAGCTGCGTTATCCAGGTTTTAACGTTGACATTTCAGGCATTTAGCTCAAGCTGTCATCGACAAAAAATATGTCCACCCGGTGAAAGATAACAAACGTCAACACCCTGTATTTCTACGACGAAACCCTTCGTCAGGCGCGACCCACGCTCAGCTCATCCGGGGAGCCGAGGAGGCGAGTAAAGGGGAGGCGATCGGGCGATTCTTCCACCTTCACCCTCGCCGGCGGATCCGACTCGTCCCCTGGCTCGCGGGCTGGATCCGAAAAGGCGCCGTCCCCGTGGCGACCATGAACGCGCAGCTCGCCGTACCCAAGGGCGAGGAGGTGCCAGACGCCTGGCACCATCAGCTCGTATTCGGAGTCGCCCCTAATGCCGTCTTCGTGACGAACCCTCTGGACGTAGGTGAGTCAACATCGCCTCCCGAGGCGAGCGAGAAAGCGGCCGCCGTCCGTGTCCGTCGGGAGCGCGACGGTGTGATTTGTGTTCTTGCGTTGCAGTGAGCGAGCGGGAGGCGCACCGGCGACTCTGCAGCGAGTCCGTGTTGCTGATCCGTCGAGAGGACGTGCTTCTGCGTTGGACTCCCGATTGCTCTCTGTCCGGCCTCTCCGAGAGCCAGCGTGACCCTCGGTGGAAGGCCCTGGACGTCGCGGGTGAAGCGGCGACTCGCGGTGCATTTACTTCACGTCTAGCTCCCGCGACGTAAACGTCTTTGAGGTGTTTGTTTTCCTTCTCGTTGTCTTCAGGTCAAGTAAAGCAGATGGCCCAAAAACAAGAAAAGGAAGAAGACGGACGGGAGCCGACGCACATCACGATCCCTGCGGCGTACAGGTCAGGCGTCACGCTGTTCGCCCTGCGACACTCAGACTTAGGACAGAAACTCCTGGAGGCTCCTGAACTGCCGTTGTTATGACAAAGTCACACGTGGACTGAAAGCGTGAGGACTTATTTGTTGTGACGGAAGAAAAAAAACAAGCCGATGATTATTGATCCCGGTGTTTAGATATGGATCCAAGCTCAAACTGATCCGCGACTGTCCGGGAGGAGATGGAAGGCAAAAACAAGCGTTTCGACAACAAGAACAACAATCACGGCGACACGAGCGATCTGCGAGACACATGTCGTCGCAGGAATCACTTTAGACCAACAAAAAACAAAAAACAAGGGTTTCTCCATGAATGGTTGTTTTATGTTTAGTGTGTTTTCTACTGTGCAAAAATAGATATCAAAGTTATTGGTACAAAAACCAATGGAAACACTCCTGCATGAGCCGCAGAGGCACTTCTTGCAGCGTTTGCACAAAGTGCCCAGTTTGAGGGTTTCATTGCGGCGGCCTCTGTCCGCTACGGAAAGTAGTAATTCCACCGAGACGTTCATTCATCCGTGAAAATCTCTTATGACATTCAATGAAGTGTGTTAACGATAAGAGCCGGTAGTGTACATTAAATGTCGAAAACTCAGCGTTCCTCCTTTAACGAGAGAAGTGAGAAAGCGGGTCCGCTCAGGCCCGGCGCTGTCTTCCAGGTGACTTTAGGATTGACTGTCAGAATGTATTGATTTCTCTCAAAAGAAATAAATGGCAGCGCTGCAGTGTATAAGTCAGAGCTGTTACGTGCGGGTGCTTACGGAGCAGACCGATGTCCCGCCACGGTTTGGGAGGCAACATTAAAAGGTGACGGTGTCACCTGCAGTCGGGCCGGCCCAATGTGAGGGTCAAATTTTGATTTGTCATTTTGAAGGGGAAAAATCATTGCTTGTTTATGCTGCGTGTGTGTGTGTGTGTGTGTGTGTGTGTGTGTGTTGATGTTGTTTGCCTGTCATTGCTGCCTGATCTTGGCCAAAGACTTGACAAATACACTTGTAATGTCAGCGAGTGGGTAAAATGTCATAAAAGCGACAGTTCAAATGAAATAAAGAGTGGAAAACAAAGGGAGGTGTGTGGTTTTAGAGGACTTCAAACTGCACAGGATAATAATACAAAGGCAGTAAGAATTAATGTTGTGAGGTGAAAATGTTTGTGATGCGTCAATGGGGGGGGGAAAAAAATAGAAGCATAAAAAAAATATGTTCAACTAACAATGTTATTAATGTATAATAAGTATTGCCTGTATTTGTCATACAACAAATAATAACCGGTTTCGCGGGCGCATGCGTCGGCTAATGAACTCCATTTCCCGTGATGCACTCAACATTTACACCCCGAGGAAGTTGGACAAATAAAACCGCAAACTGCCCCCTTAACAGCTTAGGGCACAGAGAAAGACAAATATTGGACCTATTTGGACCTGTCGCTCGCTCTGTGCGCTTTGCTTCGGACCTTTTGGTTTCTCAGCGGACGTTTGCGTTTTGGGAACGTGTAACTTGTTCCTCCTCTTCTTGCATCCACGCGGTGTGCGCAGCGTGCCAGCGCAGCGTGGCGAGCGACCAAAACTTCGCATCCCCCCGGTCGGTCTGCAGGCTGAGAGCAGACCGCTGTCCCGACTGCTGTCCTCCTCAACCGGTCTTTGTTTTCTTCGCTTCACACGTACACGCACAGGTGAGTGTGCACGCGGCACGTTAGGTGCATGTCGATACGCTACCGATGCTAAGAGAACTTGTTGTCGTAGGAAAAAGCGTGCACGCATGTGTGAGGCCCGTGCAGGCAAACAACGGAGGGAGAAAGTGCAGAAAGTCCGAGATGTGTGATTGTTGAACCAAGGCTCTTCACTCATTTTTCTAACATAATGTTATTTACAAATAGGAAGGGAGGAAAAAAACAACAACAAAAAAACGACATTGCATTTGCACTCGTGCATTTGGATTTACTGAGAGTCACGTGAGGCAGATGATTTCAATCAAAGCCCGTGATGGGAGTAAATGTGGAGCACGCGGCCCCTCTGCGCAACACTCAGCCCTTTTGTGCTGCAGGTAATCTCAGTCAGTCGGTGTGTCTGACCAAACAGCACCCCCCCCCCCCCCCTCTGGAGAAATGGCTTGCTGACCCCAGTTTGTTCGACTTCAACATGTTTCTTTTCCAATGTTTGTGTACAGACTAAAAAAAAAGCCCCAGCTCCAATAGCTGCGGGGTTTTTAATCTTATTGATCCAGATGTGTGTCACGAGAGGCAGGTAATTATTACATCACAAGCACTTCAGACATGTGCAGAAATGGTCCGGAAAGAGTCCAAATCAGCACGTTATAGCTGTTACACGGCAGAGAAGAAGTGAAAGATGCGATCCGTGTGCGCCAAAACGCAACGAGACGCGCTCCAGATGAACTGTCGGACCGACTCCTCGCTGCACAGCAAGCTGATAGGAGTTGTGTTGTTGTATTGAAACGAGCTGCCGCTTTCCACTCGGTGACCATTCATGTGTTGTCGTTGTCGCCGAGTGGCATTACGAGATAATGTAAGACCCCGGGCCTGAGGAAAGGTCAACGCAGCGGAGCAAAGGCCCTCCGTTATAGGTCAGTGTTTGCATGCAATTACAGGGTGACTAAGGCCGGTTGTTTGATGACTTGTTGTTGTTGTTGTTGTTGTGTGGTTCTGGCTCAGGTACCATGGCAGAGCGGGTGCTGGTGGTGGGCAGCGGTGGACGGGAGCACGCGTTGGCCTGGAAGCTGGCCCAGTCTCCGCAGGTTCGGCAGGTCCTGGTGGCCCCCGGTAACGCGGGCACGGCCCACTGCGGGAAGATCAGCAACTCCGGTGAATACCAACATTTGGAAATGTGCTGCCATTGTTTAGAAGATGCAGTGCACTGTGAAGGGGTTTGTTTTGTGTGTGTGTGTGTGGGGGGGGGGAATCAATTCATCTTATATATTTTGGCATTGTATGATTTGTGACATTATAATTGTGTTTTGTTGCACAGCAGACACGGTAGAGTTTTGCCAGCTTCCAGCAGTAATGATGTTGTTTCCATAAAGGTGGAGGAGTTATTGGTGCATTAATAAAAAGGGAGAAAAAGCACACAGAGAGAGAGAGAGAGAGAGAGAGCTGGAGGTTCAGAGGGTTAATTATTCAGAGGTCTGTTGTCTGATTTAACCGTTTAGAAGACTATTGGTTTATTGCGTAAGAAAATAACACAATAAAATAAAAATAGCTCATTTAGCTTATTCTCTTTCCGTGTGTCGGTCCTTTTAATGCCGCTCGTTGAAGTAATTGTACGGTGTCCGTGTGTCACGTGAAGCGAAGCACGCCGGTAACGAAAACGGTCAACGAATGCATTAGCAGCATAATTGGATACGTGGAGTGTCCCGCGCCGTGTGTGAGGGCTCACTGTGTTTGTCACCACGCAGAGGTGTCGGTGAGCAACCACGCCATCTTGGCTCAGTTCTGTAAGGACCACCACGTGGGGCTGGTTGTGGTCGGACCGGAGGTACCGCTGGCGGCGGGTAAGTGATCCCGCTCCTTTGGACTCGTAAGTTCTTCTGACGATTGGAGTTTAATGGATTCATCCTTCACGTGTAACTTGTCATCCAGGTATGGTAGATGACCTGACGGCCGCCGGCGTGCCGTGTTTCGGTCCTTCGGCCAAAGCGGCCCAGCTGGAGGCCAGCAAGAGCTTTTCTAAGGCCTTCATGGAGCGCCACGGCATCCCCACAGCCCGTTACGGCGCCTTCGGCGACGCCCGGGAGGCCTGCGACTACATCCGCACGTCAGTAAACCGATACGGAGCCCGTAGCTGGGAAAAAGAGTAAATGTGCACAGGCACGTATGGGAGGTGGGGAGTTGGGGAGTTTTGTTTTCAGACCCATTAAACACACAAAGCGGCGCCGTGATAGAAAAGAAAAGTTTTGCTCCTCAGACGGTTTGAGGAGGTAACGATCTGGGATGTAACGGCCGCCTTTCCCGCGAGACGATCCAACGTCAACAGAGTTGCGTCTGTTTAAAAGTCCTCCGAGGCCGCCGACAGTAACGTCGTTAGTTGCGTGAAGCGTCTTCGGCGGAACAACAGCCGCCACGTTGTGACCGGCCGCATCCATACGGATGTCCAAGTGGTTCCCGAAGCGCCGGCGTGCGTTGCAAATGCGAAACGGCAGCCTCGGGTCCAGATGTCGATTGTTTGTGCCCATTTCTCCCTCGGTGTCACGATTTTGGCTTTCAGGGCCGACTTCCCAGCGCTGGTGGTGAAGGCCAGCGGCCTGGCGGCGGGGAAGGGAGTCATCGTGGCGCAAAACCAGAGCGAGGCCTGTCAGGCTGTGATGGACATTATGAAGGTGAGAGACTATTAAACATGTCTGCGGTTGGTTATTAATCTGTGCGAGGGGTAAAAAGAAATGGCATTGTCCAACTGTGTTTGCGGGTAAAAAAAAAAAAAAAAAAAAGGTTTGGTATCGAGAAGAGAGAAGTGACGGTCGTAAAAGCGTCGTTTAGGAATATTCAGTCACCGCCGAGCAGTCCTGCGAGGACAGCGATGAATGTAACGCTGTGCTAATGTGCGAGGATGTCTCCGGGCTGGTAATAGATGATTTGTATACGTAAATAGGGTGACGAAGCGGATGAACATTTAACCCCCCCCCCCCCAGCTGAGGTAGGCCTTCTGAACTTTACGGAGCTCTTGTAGATGGTCGTTGTGGTTTTCGACCTGGTTAACGGTGTTTTCAGAAGCAGTGGGGATGGCGTTTTTTGTCAAAACGTACGAGGATGAACTTTGTAAATAAGCGTAGCATCTAGCCACCGGAGACGCGTCGCTCAGGAGTCGGAGAGCAAAGCGGCGTTAGAGGGGGAGGAAACGCCGGACGCGCAACCGTTTCCTCATTCGAATCAGTTATTGGTTGGCGTTATTTGTTTGTTTGAGGCAGCAGTTAATTTGCGTAAAGTTTTGTCCTCCTTGTTTGGGTGAAGTGTTTATCTGTTGAAAAAGAAATGTAACTGCAGTTCTCCGCTCGCTCCGACCGTCTGCCTTCAAAGCTGCGTGGCGGCCTCAGGCGCCGACTCGCCCGCCTACGATGATATGCGGCGAAGTGTCAGAAGTTGGGGTTTCTCCTCGCGCTTCCAGCTTTGAGAGGAGTTTGTGGAGGTAATTACATCTTCCAGCGACAACAGTTTTCTGTGTTTACTGTGCGTGGAAGGAGCGAGCCTTCGGAGCCGCGGGGGAGACGGTGGTGGTGGAGGAGCTTCTGGAGGGAGAGGAAGTGTCGGTGAGTAGAACCGAAGCGCTTTACGGGAGCGATCTTTGATTTTCAGGGAAACCTAAAAGACGTCGGTCCTCGCGACCGCCGCTTCCGTAGTGTCTGTGTTTCAGCGACGGCCACGCGGCGGCGCCGATGCCTCCGGCGCAGGATCACAAGCGGCTGCGGGACGGCGACCTGGGGCCGAACACCGGCGGCATGGGAGCCTACTGGCCCACGCCTCAGGTACCGCGGGCCGTCGGAGGGCTTGTAGCCGCTGCTGGTTTTCTGCGGAGCGCGGAACGTTTAATGAGCCGCCTTCTCCGCATCCCGCGCAGGTGAGCCGGGAGCTGCTGCGGCAGATCGGGGAAACCGTTCTTCAGAAGACCGTGGACGGGATGAGGGAGGAAGGAACGCCCTACGTAGGCAAGCGATGGATGTGTTTTGTGAAGCGGAGTGTTTTTGCAGAATCCGTTAGAAAATGTGCAAACCGCGCAACTTTTGTCCACTTCTGTCTGTCTGTTGCGGTCGTCCCGCAGGCGTGCTGTACGCAGGGCTGATGCTGACCAAGCAGGGGCCGAAGGTTCTGGAGTTCAACTGTCGCTTCGGAGACCCCGAGACTCAGGTGGGTTTGAGGGGCCGTCGCCCTCCTCTCTACGGAAGGTAACGCTCCTTACCGTCGCTCCGTACCGTCGCTGTCTTCCAGGTGCTGCTGCCGCTGTTGCAGAGCGACCTGTACGAGGTGATCCTGAACACCATGAGCGGTAAGCTGGTCTCCAGCGCCCCGGTGTGGCGGCAGGACAGCTCTGCAGTCACTGTGGTCGTGGCCAGTGCCGGGTACCCCGGCTCCTACAAGAAAGGAGTAGAGATCTCAGGTAACCGAAGCGTCATCTGGAACTTTACTCACGTGTGTTGTTGTTTGACATGTTGAGGAAATGGAAAAGATCTATGTTTGTTAATATTCGATACAGAAATGAATATTATATTTATCTGAATCGCTTGTAAGTAATCAGTTGATTTGCATAGAAAAAAAGTTAAAGAAGTAAACGAAGAAAAAAGAGCAAACCAATTTGTCTCATAGTTATGAGACAAATAAATATGTCTCAAGGATATTATAATGTCACGATATTATAATAGTTTGTACGTATGCGAACACCGGTCGTCCCCCTTCAGGCTTGTCCCAGGTCCAGGACAGGGGTCTGCAGGTGTTCCACGCCGGCACGGCGCTGAAGGAGGGGCGCGTGGTCTCCAGCGGCGGACGTGTTCTGACGGTCACCGCCGTGAGCTCGTCCCTGGAGACGGCCCTGCGGGCGGCCAACGAGGGCGTGGCGGCCGTGGGCTTCCCGGGCGCCGTTTACCGGCGCGACATCGGTCACCGGGCCATCGCCCACCTGGAGCGGCGCAGGTAAATGGGACCAAAGCAAAGAAATGACACCAAAAGGGGGAAACACTAAAACACTCCCGTTCTGTTTTTGCACACGGAGCCTGTATCTTTTTTCTTCCCCTCCGTATATGATGTACAACGTTGAGTAATAAAGTTGACTTAACTGCGTCGGATGTAACGGCGTCGTAGTATTTCTTCAACAGCGCTGGCAATTTGGCCGAACAGGTAAAAAGTGAAATAAGATGCGAAGCGTAGCCGGAGACAGGCGGGATGATTTGGGGGGACGAAAGTCGCACATCGTCCGTTCGGCGAGTGTCACGTCTCTGTGTCTCTGACAGAGGTCTGACCTACAAGGACAGCGGAGTGGACATCGCCGCCGGTAACAAGCTGGTGGAGACGATCAAACCTCTGGCCAAGGCGACGTCCCGCACCGGTAAGTCCACGGTCACGCAGCTAAAGAACGATTAGAGACCGTTACGCAAACACGGAGACGACAGAAGGAGTGTCTCGCCTCTCGTTCTCCCCAGGATGTATCGCTGAGCTCGGGGGCTTCGCCGGGCTGTTCGACCTGAAGGCAGCCGGATTTGTGGATCCAATCCTGGTGTCTGGGACGGACGGAGTCGGGACCAAGCTGAAGGTACAATGTCAATCCTTTGTAATCAGAACTACGAGGAAACCAAACGGAACGTGTCGGACGATATCCGGTAACGGCGCTGGCGCTGGACACGGGTGACTTTAATTTGTGTGGAGCGAACTTCAGTGTTCAGTCGCGATTGAAAGTGAGAACACGTGGGTTGTAATGAAATGTGGTTTTGTTGACCATCAGATCGCCCAGGCGTGCGGGCAGCACGGCGGTCTCGGTCAAGACCTGGTGGCCATGTGCGCGAACGACGTGCTCGCTCAGGGCGCCGAGCCGCTCTTCTTCCTCGACTACTTCTCCTGCGGCAGCCTGGACGTGGACGTGGCCGCCGCGGTGGTCGGAGGCGTCGCGAAGGGCTGCGAGACGGCCGGCTGCGCTCTGCTGGGTGAGCGAGAGGAGACGGTCCCGTCGGAGGAAGACGGGGAGAATCGGTGAGGAAATTGACCGTTACGTTTTTCCGCGTGTACTCGCAGGCGGCGAGACGGCGGAAATGCCGGGCGTGTACGCTCCGGGCGAGTACGACCTGGCCGGGTTCTGCGTGGGCGCGGCGGAGCGAGAAGCCCTGCTGCCCAGGCTGGGCGACATCGCCGAGGGGGACGCGCTGATCGGAGCGGCCTCGTCCGGGCTTCACAGCAACGGCTTCAGCCTCGTCCGCAAAGTCCTGGAGAGGGCCGGCCTCGGCTACGACGCCCCCGCGCCTTTCGGAAAGCCGGGACAGACCGTCGGTGAGGCAAATCTCAGGGCAAACGCAGAACGATCTTCATTTTGTATTGGTAGAAGTCCCCAGGTCCAGCTTCTTTAATATGAGGATTTGTTATTAACGCCGGCGTTCCTCTCGGGATCGGGGACACGGTCGGTCATTTTTCTGCCCTAAAACAATCGATCGAATAAAGCGTCGATTTCCACGGGTTCACTTGAATTGCGTTCCCAGGGGAGGTGTTGCTGACTCCGACGAAGATCTACAGTCGCTCGCTCCTGCCGATCCTTCGCAGCGGCGCCGTCAAAGGCTACGCTCACATCACCGGCGGGGGCCTCCTGGAGAACATCCCTCGCGTGCTGCCCCGGGACATGGCTGTCGATTTAGGTGAGAAGGAAGCACGTGAACGCTTTTGTCTCGGCGCGATATGTTTGCGGTCGTCGTCGGCAGCCCGCGTTCTTCCTTACGAATAGTAACGCTCGGTGTTTGTCCGTGACTCAGACGCCTCTCGATGGAGCATCCCTCCGGTGTTCTCGTGGCTCCACGAGGAAGGGGGTCTGAGCGAGGACGAGATGGCCCGCACCTTCAACTGCGGCCTGGGGGCGGTGCTGGTGGTCGCTCCCTCGGACGCGCAGAGGGTTCTGCGTCAGCTCCGAGGCCGCGAAGAGGCCTGGATCGTGGGCTCGCTGGTCCGCAAGCAGCCCGGTGAGAGAGAGAGGGGGAAACGTACTACTGTATGTCGCAGCTGGACAGAAAAGGCAATAAGAGAGTAAAAGACGAAGCCGCTAATAAGAATGTCGTGGTGCGTTTACGCAGAAGCGGAAGCCGTGGTGGTCCGTAACCTGAAGGCCAGCCTGCTGAAGGCGGCGCGAGGCTCCGACGGAGATTTGGGGATCGGGACAAAAGACGTCGCGGCGCCGTCCGAGAGGACAAGAGTGGCAGTTCTGATCTCCGGCGCAGGTGTGTTTGTAATTCATACGAATGGGATCGTCACGGGACTTAAAGAAATAGCTTTGACGTGGGTGACGTGACCTGTTAATTGACCAGCTTTATAACGCAGCGTGTTCTGGAGAAGATCCGGGCATTAAAGCTAAGAAATGTACTTCCCAAACGGTTCTTTTCAAAGAGGATTGTCGATTCGTGTAACGGATGTGCATTTGTTGATTGTTTGTTTTAAATCCCGTTATCTCAGGCACCAACCTGCAGGCCCTGATAGAGCAGGCCAAGAGTCCGTCCAGCTCCGCGGAGATTGTGGTGGTCATCTCCAACAGACCGGGGGTTCAGGGCCTGAAGAGAGCATCGCTGGCTGGCATCCAGACTCGGGTAATGACGAGAATGGAAATTGTTACACTTGTTAAAGAACATGGCTTAAGTCCAGTTACATTCGACAAGCTCGGTGAGAGACGGCTTTATCTGCGCGTCCCCCATCCAGGTGGTGGACCACAAACTGTACGGGAGCCGCGCGGAGTTCGACGGCACCATCGACCGCGTGCTGGAAGACTTTGGGGCGGAGCTGGTCTGCCTGGCCGGATTCATGAGGATCCTCACGGGAGATTTCGTGAAGAAATGGAACGGTGCGAAGGCGCTCCCCGAAGCTTATTCGCACGCCGTTAATGCGATCGGACGGGTGCCAAAATGTGTCTGTCTGTCGTCTCAGGTAAACTGCTGAATATCCATCCGTCCCTGTTGCCCTCCTTCAAGGGCGTAAATGCCCAGAAGCAGGCTCTCCAGGCCGGAGTGCGGGTCACGGGCTGTACGGTCCACTTCGTCGCGGTAAGTCTGCGCCGAGGGTTTGGCGGTGTCGCCGAGAGGAGAGCCGGGTGACCGCGGATTGAAACGACCGTCGCTTCGTTGTATTTTCCCGTTCAGGAAGAGGTGGACGCGGGAGCCATCGTCGCGCAGGAGGCGGTCCCGGTGGAGGGCGGGGACACGGAGGAAAGTCTGTCGGACCGAATCAGAGAGGCCGAGCACCGAGCCTTTCCCGCGGCTCTGGAGCTGGTGGCCAGCGGCGGCGCTAGACTGGGGGAGGACGGACGCGTCACCTGGAAGTCCAACCCGCGGAGTTAAAGACAAATCCGGCTCGTCCTTCCATTGCGAAGCCGGTTTTAGAAATGTAAACAAAAGGAACAGATGTGCAAACCTGTTACCGTTCGTTCGTCATGTCGATTCTCTGAAATACGGTGAAAAATAAAGGACAAAAAGACCTTCAGTTGCAAAATTGGATACGGGCCGGTGCCCGGCAATGTGTCCCCCGAGCCCGATATGTTGTCTTTGGTCTATTTCCAATGTAACGTGTGTTTACGATGAGGTCGGAGGTCCGGACGCACGTCCCGCTTAGGGCGAGAAGGGGGCGAATTAAGAATACGGTCGGAACGAGTCGATATAGACGAAGAGCGAAATAGGTACGGGAAAGGGTTAATTCCGCTCGGGGGATTCAGAGACGCGGCATCTTGCCCAAGCAAAGAGTGAAGTAGGCAACGAAAGGCTGACAATTGTGCGAGTGAGTGGGTAGCTGAGCAACAGCTCCGAGTCAAAGTTCACGGGTTTGCAGCTCACCTCGGGTCCTGACTTTTAAAGCGAAGTGCGAAATAGGTACCGGAAGTGAAACGGGCCGCTCGGGGACTCTGAGGTAAATGAAATAGATTGAGTGGGTAGCTCAGCGTGATGCCAAGCGATGTGAGGTTTAAAGGATCAGTAGAACAGTTTTGATACCCGATATCCAAATTGAGGAGTTAAATAGCGCAAAAGGTGTTCGGTGGTGCGGCGGACCTAACGAGGTTGCGTCCCCCGAAACCTGTGCGGAAGTCCCCGGTTTGATTCTGACCTGTTGGCAATATCCCGAATTGATTTCATCAAAGTAAATGTCCCGCCGGGCGGGTGGTAGGGGGCACTCGGCGTTTTCGCCACGCGTAACCCCGCGTACGTAAGTATGAAGAAAGCGAGTGTGTAATTGTCGTGGAGGGATGGACGCCGAGGGACCGGTCGCGTCGCCGCAGCCTTCAGGTGAGTCAAACAATGCAACGTATTTGCCTTAGATTAATAACGAACTGTGTAAATGTAAAATGATTTGAAGGCAAGATTTAAAGTTAAAGTTCTGAACTTTAAGTTCTGAAGTTTTAAAGCTAAAGTTTTTGTTTCATTAGACATAAAAACATGCACAAACTGTGGTCATAAATAATATGCAAGTTGTGTGGAAATATATGTAGCTTTTGAGAAATTAGTCAAAAACAAAATCAAAGTAAGAACGTGGTCCAGTGTTGAAGCAACAAGTGTTGAAAGGCTCAGATAAGATGCAGAGCATTTATACTTGTAAAGGTAAAGTTTTAAAGGCAAAGCTCTGAACTTTAAGCTCTAAAGGTAAATTGTTCGTTTGAAGGTAAAGTTATTACAGTGAAAGTTTTTAAAATGTTAAAGAGACTCTTCATTGAAGCTTTGAAGGCCACGCCCCTCTTTCCCCACTCTTCAACTTTATGCAGTTGATGTAATAAGTTTTATATTTGTAAATTGGAAAGGTAAAGGTCCAGTTTTAAAGGTGAAGTTCTGAACTTTAAAGTTTTGAAGTTAAAGTTATTACAGTGAAAGTGTTGAAAATGTTAAGACACTCTCACCGTCAAACTAAGAACTTGCACTGTGGACGTTGTTGGAGTCTGAAAGACACAAACAGATAAACACCCAAGTAAGCGACAACCTCACCACCTCCAATATCTGTCATTGTCTTTTTAATTTCAGGTATCGGGGACTCCCTCTCTCACGTAGAGGTGGTTTCTTATTTGTTACTGACCTTTTGTGTTTTTTCCAAACGGCTTTGTTCAGCGGAGGACCTGAACAGTCACCTCTGCAAGTCCAAACTTCAGCCTTTAAAATCTATTTATCTATTTTTACTGTTTCAACACTTTATTTCAACTGTTTTACAAGTCCTTTTAGGAACCACACTTTAGACTTTAACATTGTCAGACAATAGAAATGCCTCGTTTACTAGTTGTCTTCACATTGTAGGTCTGGGTTTTGGAGGACAACATAAACTAAGAATGTATTTGTACTGTTAATATTTGTCATTAAATGTCTTTTGTACTTTCCGGTTTGTTTTGGTGAGGGAACAGGACATTTGATGTTATTTACTTGAAATGCCTTGTCCTACTTTCCTCCAGGACGCGAGCTTCACGGAATGAAAACACGGCTACGAGCACAACTTTAACACCTTTTCATTTCACATGTGACAAACCGCAGTTTATTGCAATTATAACTAACTTTCCTAACCTTTTCTTTGTCTTTTTTTAATCCGTTGATGTTCTTATTGGTTTTGTTCTCTCCCATGTTTCTGTGTACATGGCTTCATGCTGTGGCTTCTCCAACCATCCTCATCTGGACGTTTAAGGGATTTTGGTGTTGATCCTGTTATTTTTCTGTGGAAGATGAAACCCTAAGCATGCATTAAATACCGTTCAAATTTATAGAAAGGAATTAAAGAAAATGACATGAAATTGGAGGTGATTGTGTTTCAGGAAAGCTACAAGTGACTTAAAAAAAGGTATTTTTCAAAATAAGAGTTGTTCTAAAGTTGTCTTACTGTAATGTTTTTTTTTTTTTAAATAAAGTGTCATGTTTAAAGCGAGATTTGAAAGGTTTTAGAAAGGTTTCCTTTCATATTCCAGATTGGTTGTGAGTTTGTTTTAGTGAAACGCTGTGGTTCTCCCTGGTGTCAGCTGACATCTAGTGTTTAGAAGGAGGAACTTCTACCTGAGTCGGTGAGAGAGCAGCAGACTCCTCCGTTTGTTTACATTTGGTCAAACTATCACCATTGATTGCAGGCGGAGTGATGTATGAGCAGTTCTTGTTTACACCGCATCCATAGATGTGCAGGGAAATACTTTAATACTGAAGAAAACACGTGCAGCTTCTACCGGGTGGCCACTTTTTTATGTTTTTTGATTCCCCCGTTACACTTGAAAGCGGAT